>NW_024881276.1:6782500-8032500 GCF_018691265.1 Tyto alba | reverse complement strand
ATTAAGAGATTACATGATTGGCTGGAAATTAAACAGACAGTCTTGTAAGTGGAAGCAGGTTTCTCTCTACATATTCTCCTGTTTTTCCTGAGAGGGGCTGAACGATGAGATTATGAAGATTGCTGTTAATACAAAGGTATCAGCATAGTCACAAAATACTAGGCCAGTCAAATGTAATGGTGATTCAGAGAGTAACAGAAGGATAATGGCATGCAATGATGTGCATGTATACTGTACTTATCAGTGAAATGACAGAAAAAAATTAATGTCTATAAGCGTAAAAGAAAAGTATGAGGATCACTGTTGAGCAAACTCAGAAATAGACCCTGTCATACTTGAATGGGAGGAGTCCTAGCAGAAGGACTTCCAGGCTTGAGAAGAGGCAACTGCAAGGTGCAATATGACAGGGCAGGAAGAGGGGGAGTAAGCAATAGCAATTCAGGTTTTCTCTTAGAAGAATTATGATGTCCCTTGAGACAGAACTAAAGAGAAAGCCTTTTTTGCTGAACAAATCTAATGAAGCCAGGCAACTCTTCTATGGGATCTGTGGAAGCCAAAACCATGAACAGGTTACAGCAGTTATTAAATATAACATGCCCAACACAGTCCCTTAAACAGTGACTACTGCAAGCTGAGGGACTACATCCTGACCGTTCCAGCCTTCCTTGTGGGATGTAGATTTTTCCTAGCTAATCCCTGCTGCCACTGCCAGAGACTGGCCACCAGACTAAGTAACACTGTGGGCTGATTTACTACAGCCATTCTTATGCTCTGTACATTAGTTACAGCTGGAGTTATCATACAGTGACAACACCAACTACCCAGAACCATTCCAAGGAATCCTGCTGCAGCTCACCAGATGCATGTCATCACTCTTCAACATTTATTATTATAACCTGTGTCAGATTTTCCAGTTTGAGGACCCAAGTTACTGAAAGTGAATGCAGTACTGCCTGGGGAAGCAAACAAATAAACCTGAACATCTGAAAATCTACAGGGTAAATAGATTCAGAAATAATTTAGCTTTCACCTCTGCAAGCCAAGAAACTGATTTTTATGGGTAATAAACTTAGTAGCAGAGAAGGTGTTTATATAAGCTTCAGGAACCTATGTGAATGGGAACATATCTATGCAAATGTTAGAAGTGACAAATAATGTAAAAATCTATTTTGCCTTTTAAATTTTCAGCCATTTAATCAATAGCTATTTTCATCTTTTTGTATTTGGTACTGAATTGTTAGATTCACTTTCCAGTACAAAATTATAATAGAAGGCGTTATGATCGATATGGCATTGTCTAAATTGTGAGATTGTTTCGTTACACCTAGCAATCACATCATGCTCCTATGTCCCTGTTATTAGACACCATGTTGCTATTGTTGCATCTTAAAATTTCTAAGCATGGTACAATTTCTAATTTCCTTCCAATTTCATATATCGTAGGCAGAATGAAATAGCAAGAAAGGGATGAAAAGATTGATCGAGACCATACATGAGACTGGCTGCATACTATATAGTCTTTCATCTTCATGGCTTTTTCAAAAAAGTACATAGTTCCCCCGCCCAAAAACTACATAAGCAAAGTATATGCTGCTTTTAATAGCCCTGGGGTGGATATGACTATCGAGACAACCATATAGGCCTGAAGATGCCTAGGTTGCATACTGGAGATTCCTGATTAAGAGAGAGGGGTGAATGTTCCTTCTCTTGAGAACAAGAATACATTGCAGATCACATTATTTCTTCCCTTACTGGGTTTTCTCCAGGTACCTGTGTGTAGTATGTCTCACAGGGCTCTTAACAGCTGGGCCCAGGCTGATTCATGTACTTTCATAAGTTCTTCACATCCTCGTAGTGGGGTGTTTTTGTAGGTATATTAAATTGCAGGAAGAAGGATATAAATGCAACTCAATACATTTCAAATGAATTCACAATGACAAGCTGATGTGCATTTAGAGAGTGGCTGTGAAAATGCAAGTTTGTTTCCAATAATTATACCTGCACCCATGAAGGAGAAGTTCTAATAATAAGGTAGAATTTTCCATCCTGTTTTCAAAGAAAATTAGACAGCAGGATGTCATAAAGCTTATAAATTCTTGGGAAATATTTTTGGCATATATTGTCCAAGCAACAGTGAGAGTGTAGTGGTAAACATACCCCTGCTGTGTAATGTGAATTTCTGCCTGGGATCACTATAGATTTTCACAAATAACAGGTAAGAACTTGTTTTTCTTGGCGTTGCTGAAATATGCAAGTTGCTCTACTGAAAAGAGTATTACTTTACTCATCGACACTAGTGAGTTTTAGAGTACATTCTGTATCATTTAGTTCTTAACAACTCCATGAATATCATTGTGTGAAGCTGTAACAGCCTTTCTGGGCTGTTGTTTGCACTGACGTATCTTTTTCTCGTTGACATGGCCAAAATTCAATAACCTGGCCCCTGAATTGAAGCACCTCTGCCTTTTGTTATAAAATTTTAAAATGTGATGTAGCTTTAATTGGGACTACGAGCACACAGTATGTCTGCAACTCATCAGGCTCTCAGAAGTGAACCATACACCATCAGATGGCACTTCTGTCTAAGTGTCCCTCTAAGTCTAAGACCTTCAGGAGAACAATTTCCTTGTAGGCATTTGTGCAGTGTCTGAGATGCCGAGGCTACGTTCTGAGATGGGATCTCTCAGCATAGTAGTCATGTAGGTATTGACGAATAAATATTTTCAGAGGATACTGCAGCCTAGATGGATTCTGTTCCCGGCCTTTTACATTTTCTCCTGTCACTTATCAGCAAGACTACGACATGGGGGTCTGTTTTTTAACCAGGTGCTTTAATTTAGACTGCTAAAGCTGTATTTCATCTTGGAAGACTACATTGTGTTTCTGAATACTTGGATGTTTTTGAAAATTCTCAGTGACTATTCTGTGATGAGCTGTAACCTGACCAAAGTATCTCATAAAACTGTAATATTTTTCTTTAATGATACTCACAAACTTCAATGCCTCTCTTCTTTGCACTTTAAATTCCTACCACTTTTATTTGATTTCGAAGTTTCTAATAAAAAAGCCCATTAGTAATAATGGTCCCTTGAAGCATTCAGCTTCAGATTTCACCCAACTGCAGCCTGGTACTGTTAGGGATTTTGAGTGCTGCTGAGTAACAGTGAAAAGTGCATTTCTCAGCATCAGATGTCTGAGAGCACCTGATAAGGCTCACAAAAGAGGGAACAGGGATGAGTGAAATTGTTTTAATTCAATTACTCTTAGGGGCAGGATCAATACAAATATCCTTTTTGCTGAGACAATGAGGTAGAGAGCGTGACCCTCCTCTCCCAAATCTTTGATGTGATTTTGACTCTTCCATTTTATCTGTATGTGCAACTGTAAGAGTGAGATGCATCACTTTTGACTGGGAGCATTAAACCATGAAAGTATCTGACTTGAAAAAAAAATACATTTATGCTTCTGCAGACTTAAAATAGAGATCTGGGTAGGCTGATTTTGAAGTTTGAAGCCTAGTCTAAAATACCTGTAGGGACTTGGAAAGTTTGGAAATTTAGAGAAAGAGGAAAGGGATTAAAAAATCCAGCTGTTTGATTGCAGAGATCAGGGGGGGAAATCTTAGCCCTAATAAGGCCAGTGACTTCTGTGGGGTCAGGCCTTCAGCCCCTCTCACTCCTTGTGGGAAGCATGCTCTGGTTCAGTTCTCCAGGGCTTTTT
This sequence comes from Tyto alba, assembly GCF_018691265.1. NCBI lineage: Eukaryota > Metazoa > Chordata > Aves > Strigiformes > Tytonidae > Tyto > Tyto alba. The sequence goes on along the minus strand of NW_024881276.1, from coordinate 8,028,780 downwards.
CCAGACTCTCATCTTTGGGCAGCTCTAGCAGTTTGAGCCCTGCTTTGGGCTAGTGTCAGGCACTGATCTCACAAAGGAACAAAAAACCCCATGAATACTCTGTTGAAGGAAACCGCTTAGTATTCTGATATATAAACACAGAATGCTGTGTACATTTTTTAATTTTTTTTTTCCATTTTTATAAATGAATGGAAAATGCTCTCAGACTCCCCTCTCAAAGGATGTAAATCCATAGCTCTTCAGATCAACTGTTGCCTCTCAGCTGTATATGCCGTGTCATACTGCTGACAACAGTCATATTAACATTGCAAGATATTGGTGTGACACATGGTAGAACAATGTGTCAACAAGGGAGTTTGAGCAAATGTCTAGAAATATTTCATACTTCACAGAGGTAAAAAAAGAGAAGGGTATAGAATAAACTCCTCTACATCCAGATAGCTTGGTATTTAAATAAAGGGCTTCATCTGGGTAGATTAATTCAGCTCAGGAGAGTATTTATGTCTGCGATGTAAGAAGAAGACAGCATCGTTAGGATAAAAGCCTATTTGGACACAGCCTTGCAGAATGAGCCAGGCTGAGGTAGACAGTGTGCCACTCATAGAAGCACCGATTCCTCCTACCCCATCACTGACATTCAATTAAAACCCAATGGCAGGTATGCAATTAGCTTTGGGCTGGGGGAGTGGGGCAGCCTGAGCCCTCGTGGCTGATCTAACCTTGTCCATTTGAAAATCAATAGTGTGAATCCACGGCATTTTTTAGTTCTGCAGATCAGCTGCAAATTTGAGCCCTCATTTCGATCTTGATTTACTTATTCAAATATCATTGCTAACAGTATATCTAACTTTGTTAAGGTTGATGTGACTAGCAGGAGACAAATTTTTTAGATTAATGAGACAAATGAAATGGGTGGAGTCTCATTCAGGTACACATTGTCTGATGCTAGTCCCTGCTGCTCCTTGGTTTTCATACTTTTCACATAAATTATGACATTAGTAATGATACTAATTTTACAATTTAAGCAAGTTTGCTCTAGCACCCTCTGTATATATTGCATGCCATCTATAGTGGCAAATAGCGTTTTCTTATGCTTTTTTGTTTGTTTGTTTGTAAGGTTCTTAATTGTTCTTTATTCTATTTTAACATCATCACAGCTCCAGTGTACTTTTCATATGTTTGTAGTAATTGTCTTTTCAGCTCCCTACTAAGATTGCTTTCCATACATCCATATCAAACTTGCTTAAAGAACAGTACATGTGGCATGGCAGCAGATTACTGATTGCAGTGTCCTTTGTGAAAGCAGCAAATCCTTGTGACCCCACTGACCTCCCTCTGCAGCCCCGCTATTTAGTCTTTGACTTTTCTGCATTTCCCTCCCTCCCCCCAAAATGCGAAAGTGCCACTGATACCACTGATGGTGTATGATATAGTTCTCTAAACTTTGTATATCTCACAGGGTTAACTTTTAATTGATTGGTATTTTAAACTGTCCTTTATTTATATAAAATAAGCAGGTAGGCTTATAAACTGGATAACACTGAGCTGATCCCTACGGTACTATTGACCACAGAACATGTACCTGAAAAAGCTCTTCATATATTTATCTATATATAGGTGGAAAAGGGATTTGTCCCTTTGAAAATTAATGATCATGCACCGATGCTACCAGTTCTGTCAATATTCTCATTTTTGTAGGGAAGAGGGTGAAAGAGGCAGATTCAATGCAAATGGACATAACTCTTGAGTCTAAGGAAGAGGCATGGATCTACAAGCAGGGCAGGATCAAGCTCAAAGAGTTTGATTTCAGAATTGGCCTTATGGATACATTTGAAAGTTTTTTTGAAGGATTACGCAGAATCTTAAGGAGTGTTGTAAAATTACCCCCTTTGATAATTGCATTACTATAAAATAAAAGAGAGATTGATTTTCTCAGATTCCTCCTGATACATGGTGATAGCAGCATTACAGCTGTATATGAGATATTTTCCATAGGACAAAAAACTAATTTAGGCTTCAAAACTAAAATTTGATGAAATTGTAAGGATTGAAGCCCAAAATTACAGACTTTATCAAGGATCAAAAAAGTTATTAGAAACTGATTAAAAATTAAAAAGATAAAAGGTTTGTTGAAGGGTTGTATATTGACAGACTAGCAGAACCAGAACCACAGAACTAAAGAATTTAAAGACCATAAGAAAATATGTATTAATGTCCTGCTAATATCCATTCTAAAAACAGTGAAGGATAAATTAAGTTAAACGAACTCATGTTGATGTGTCTGTCAGGTTATTAGACAACATGAGACAAACTAAAGTCTAATTCTGTGATGCATATTGTGGCCAGCTGTCGCAGCTGAAGATAATGCTCATCTAAAAGTATCTGACGGGCCTATGCCTGAATGGGGAGAATTGCTTGAGACATTAAAATTGATCACAAAGAAGACTGGCAGAACCATGGAGGGAGACCTCATGACATCTTATAAGCTGAAAGACCATTTATTCTCTAAATGTACACTATGTTGGTGGGAATTTGAAGAAGTCTTCATAAGGCAGATGCTTCACTGGCAGACACTTTGGTTTTGAAATGTCATCTTTCTTGTGATTATCTGTCAAGGACATATGAGCTTACAATAAAACACCATATCCACTGATCTGGATTCCCAGTGGATCTGATTTGTTTGTTGAAAAGGGAAAAAAACCCTCAAATCCAGATGTACGAAAAGCTTTCCTTTATTGCCTCTGGGAGACAGACTGAAGTGCATTCACATTTCTTCTAAACTGGTAAATATACATGCTTTTGACCTGAATAATTAGATGAATAAATTCTTGCAAACACAAATGTTATTTTATTCTTGAATTAATTTCTTAAAATTATGTTGAGATTTTTTTTTAGTTCATAAATTGGCATGAAAGGCTTTTGAAATGGAACACAGGGAACTCACAGTCATATTAGTATGAACCTGGCTCTGCTCCTAAACTATTAAAGTATGCCTGGATTTTGCCCTTTGGGTGTTGGAAACCTCTTTATTTATATATTTTTAAAAGATGAAACCTGCACATGGTTTTGTTTTATCTCTGTTAGCCAACTTCAGGAGGTAAATATTCAGAATGGCACAGATGGATTTAGATTATTGATTCCTTCTAGTCGATTTGTGAGGTTAAATTCCCCAGACAGTGAACTGCAAATGTCCTCCTATGATTTTTCTTTCTACCGTGTCATAAGCATTTTTTGGAACTGGAAATTTTCTGAGTTGGAGTTATCATAGAGGTAATTAATACTGTGAATGATTTCCACCTTTGATGCCATTTTCTCTCTTCTTTCATTCATACTGACATGAGTCACAGAAGTAGAAAAAAGATTGTGCCAGAGATTTATTGGGAGTGAAACATCTAATACTTACGGCATGCTTCAAACAATCCATACACATGGCCAAACCTAGTTGCTAGGTACTGCCTTGGTTTCTATTGTTATTTTAGCAGTCCTTGCTCAAAAACAGAACTGATGCCAATCTATTATATTTAGCCAACTTTTGTGGTTCAGACTGTAGTATTTTAAAATACTGTTTGGGTGGACCTTATTTACTGCCTCTGTCAGAGAGGAAAAAAAACCCTAGAGAGGTGATATTTCAAGTTTTTTTTTTTTTTTTTTTTTTTTTTTTTTTAATTTGACATAAGGGAGCTACCAAGCCAAAACTTTCTATTGAAATATGTAAGATAAAACTTAATCATAGTAGATGGCAGTACAGTTTGCACACACAGTATCTCCAATACCCCACTATGGACATCCATCATTCTTCCTGACTGACAAACTAGACAGTTGATATCAGCTAATATTAGAAAGTCATTTATCTATTAATAAGTTTTCTACAACTGTATTATTTAATAGCAGAACAGATTACACCGAATGACAGTGTACAAACTCACAGGGCTTATCTTAAAACAAACAGCATTAAAATGTGGCAATTAATGTAGACAGTTGTTTTCAACCACATGCCTTTCTGAATTTCTTTAAAGGGTTTGAAACAAATACCGAGTTCAGTGTTACTAGTTATAAATAATCTATTTATGCCACATGTAATGCTAAGCAAAAATTTCAGCTGAACTCCAGAGAGCATCCAGGGATGCTGTAAACTCCAAGGTAAAGGCAGCCCCTCTGGCATAGGTTAGAACTACACTTTTCAAGCTGCCTGTAACATACCTCCTCTCCCAAAGCATGTAATCATCTGCACCTTTTCTCCATGCAGTTGTCCTCCAGGTGAGGACAAGTGAGGAACTGGGTGTGAAGCAGGTGAAGGAGGCCGGTGTGAGAGCAACAAGGGTGGAAACAGTCAGATGGGGACAGGGATGTGGGCAGGGCACAGAACCACCACAGAAGGGATCTGCTGGGTCCCAGGAACCTTTGAGAAGTCATAGACTCATAGAATCACAGAATGATTTGGATTGGAAAGGACCGTTGAAGATTGTCTAGTCCATCCCCCTTGCTGTGGGCAGAGACATCTTTCACTAGGTCAGGTTGCTCAAAGCACCATCTAGCCTGGCCTTGAACAGTTCCAGGGAGAGGGGAGCCACAACTTCTCTGTTCTAGTGTCTCACAACCCTCATGGTCCCTGGGGCCTCTATGACCAGGGTGGTCACCTGTTCTGGGGAACCTGCTAGGACATAGCTGTAGGACCAGCAGGAACCCAAACTATCCCAGTATACTACTCTCATAACTGTTCCTTCCTCCATCTTTCCCTTGCCCCAGATGTAACATCCTGGAGATGCTTTTTCCCTCTTCATTTCAAGGGCACCTTGTCAGTGTGCTTCTCCTAGACCCGGTCATGAACAAGAAAGTCTGGGTAGAAAGTACATAGTCCTTAGAGAATCACCAGAATAAAGTAATATATTTGCTTAAATCAAATTTACACAGGAATTAGTGTTCTACTAACCCTAGTGTAATTCTGATCATCCCCTTTACAATAAAAATTGCAAATATAAGAGGAATTTATATACACAGAACATAATAGCCTTATCCGGGAGCAAAATCCTGGCCTCAAGGAAGACAGAGGCAGCTCTACCATTGATCTCAGTGAAGACAGGTTTATATTTGTAGCTTTGTCAAGAATCTATCATTAATGTTACTGTTTTTAAAGTATCATTGGATATTTAATTACAGCAAGTGTGAGAGCTTTTATCATATAATTAAAAAAGAAGGAGAAATGTTATTAGGCTGAGTGTTCTGTTAAGGTTGAATAGTTATATTCAACATGTGCCCAAGAGGTAAATCCTCCAGGAGAGTGATATTTAATAATATTTAGAAAGTATTATCTTTTGGAAAAATCTCAATGCTACAGAATCCTCCAGCAAATCCTTTACAGTACCATATCCAGAACATACTTCTTTTTACTGAACATGAAAGTCTTAGATGTAAAGAGCCAAGTCAAAGAAAAGTATCTTAAGTTTATTGACATAAGATCATATTTAAGGTCTGATCTGACAAACCACTTAAGTGTATTTTCAACCTCAAGCATGTTAATCATCTTAACAACTTCATGCCTGGTTGAAAGGAATATTTAGGCAGTTTAAAAAACAGACTGATTTGCAAAAACAATGGTCTCTTAGCATGCCATGTTTCATTAGAATGAAAGATATAAAGAAATTAAATGGAAGCGGAAAAAGAAAATTGTAGGACTTCAGCTCATAAAGTGAAAATATAATCAAAAAAGTTTTTGAACTGCACTGTTCAAAGGATAAAAAACAATTAAAAAGTGGCATTTAAACAAAGATGTATTTTTGTCCACTGTAAATACTTGTACATATTTAAAAACGAAAACCACAAGAGGAAATATAATTAGTGAGGGCCATCTGGTTGGTATGTCAGGAAAACCAAAAAACTGTTATTTCCACTCTTTCCATCTCATCTCAAATTAAGCTCCAGTCACCGTCTTCTGACCACTGGATGCAGCTCATTTCACTACATCCTTTGAGGCTTTGGTCCCATTCTTCCAGGAAGGAAACAAAAAAGTTTTGCTCTGGAACTTGACAGTACCATTCTTTATGTGTCCTTAGCACTTGGTGTTCAATCACGTACAAAATCTCACTCCTGACACAGCCCTTGGAGGATTTACCAGCTTTGGGGGGAAGCCACAAGGATTAGACATCAGATCTGAATCTTAAAATTTGACATTTTATCCTTCCTTCTTTTATTGGAAAATGTCCATTTTATACAAGTTACTGTCTGTCATAATACAGCTAGGTACAGAAAAGAGTTGTCTTCAGGAACAGCCTTTTGGAAAACCTGCACAAAAATGTTGCGATTCTCTGCAGTTAGGGACAGGGGGGATAAAGCACAATATATATTTTCCCTGTAAAAATCTTTAAATGTCATTATTAGCTATCACCTTTTTGAACTCCTCTTATTCCTACACATCAAGGTATTCTTTCTGACAGCATGTTTAACTCTAAGAAGCTGTGCAAGCAATCTCTTTATGTTGCATTGAAAGTAATTACTGGGCATATAATGAATTCTCCTTTATGTCTCTAAGCAGATGGGTTCCCATTATCAGGGTTTCAGAACAAACTGATTGTGTTAAGGTGTTGTGTCACATCTAATTCCAAGAGTCAAGGAGGAAAATAACCTCATTTATTAATGATCAGGCAATGTTAGAGAAATTCATTATCTCACACTTATTTTCTGTACCTGATTTTTACCCCACTAGAATGAAGGTGAGATTACATTGCTCTGAAATCTTGTAGGGAAAGGACATGCAATTTAAAATTAGTTTATGCTTGGTTGTCAGTCTTTTTTGGAGTTCATAGAGGCAGCAGGTCAAAACCAGAAAGAATTTCAAACATTCAAAAGTCATCACTGATTTATTTACCTAAATTCTGGCTATAAAACATATGTTGACACTGGCTTATGTCTGCTATGGTCCAAATTTATGCATAGTAAAATTTAACTAATCTTGGTAGAATTGTAATAGTAATGTGTATAACTCAATGGCTTTTCTCCTGGGAATATTCAGGAAATTCTAGCACAGTTTTATGAATATCAGCTGATGAGTGGTTATACTGATACTTACATATTTGTTGACTGGTTGGGGTAGTAGTCTGCAGAGCTGACAGGTAGGAGAAAGGTAAGTAACTTTGGCAGCCCTGTCTTCCAAACACAATCCTCAGCTCCCTAGAAATGGCATAACTTTAGACAAAGCAATTTAAAGATCAATCTAGTTGAACTGATGCAATCTGCTAATGCATGTACATTTAAATTAGCTAAATTGACACAGGCAACATTACAATCGATTTGAGTGTGTCTACATTAGGCTTAGCCTTAGTTCAAGATAGATCTAAGTTAAAATAAGATCAATTGTAGTTAAAATGCTGCAGCTTTGCAGTGTGGACAAAGCCTGCCCCCACCTTGACGTTGGCAGCACTCTAACAAACTCGAGGAAGACTATTTTATCTTACTTTAAATTTTTCTCCTCACTAAGTTTATTTAGTCTATTAAAGCACAATGTTGTGATCATTTGTGTGATCCAAGAGAGCTTTTAAAACCAGAAGCCTAACAGTAGGGTCCAAAAATCTGCATCCAGACCTTTAAATTAATGGTCTGATTTTCAAACACAATGATCTCTCTCTGGGTGACCACAGTAGGACTTTGGGTGCTCAGCACTTATAAAAGAGTCAAATAACTCTCAAACCAGATCACTTATTTAGGGGCTTAACTTTTCATTTAAGAGTCTATGCTTCTGGTTTTAGAAGTTTGGATGCAGGATTTGTTCCATTTTCTGTTTTCAGCATTGTAATTCCTTTACATATGACCACTCTTCCATTTCACAACAATAATTTTAACAACTCTTAAAAAAAGAGTTCTAAATATATTCTCCAAATTTTATTTCTTCTGACATTTGATACACATGGAAGTTAAACAATACACAGTTTAGCAAGCTGTATATTTTTGTACACCCATTCTCAGCTGCAGTCATCACTTTGCTGACAACCATCTGTGTCAACCTGCTTTTTCCTTCCCGTTTTGCTCAGCTGAAATGAAAATAAATTGACAGAAACAACTTCTGCAGGGAAAGTGCAAAAAAGTTAATAGAGTGGTGGGGCATGTCTCGGCATCTGCAAGCACGTTTTTTCTATGTTAAGTTTTATTTGTATTCAAAATTAAAATGCTATTTATTTCCAATCAAAGAAGGAAAAGCAAGCATAGCTTGTTTGCTTACGAAGCAAAAAGCTATTGCCAGCCCAAGCGGTCCAGCAGAACACAACGCCTTGACTGTTGAGCTGCACAAGGTGAGGACTGTTGAGGGGAGTGGAGGGTGCCATGGCCTGTCTCCCAGGGCTGGCACTAGGAAAAGGCTTAGAGAACCAGACCAGCTTAAGAAACAGATCATTTCCTTTATGCACACTCTGCCCTCTCAGATCAAGCTCTTCTCTGTGTTCCCCGAGCTCCTCTCAGCCTACTATCACCTTCTGTTTAAGGTTCCCTTTTAAGGTTATTTATCTGTGAAGTCAGGGGTTGGAGAAAAAGGACACAAGAGAGGCGGTAGAAATGTTGCCTTGAGGCTTGAAATCAAGCCAGACTTGTTGGAATGTGAGTTTGGTTTCAGAAGTGTTTTCTGAAGACAACTGAAAAATGTTTTCGTGACTTGGAAAATCTTATATTATCCAGCAATCATTATAATTAGGTTCTAAGCTGACTAACTTCCTATTACAAATATTTTTCAAACCTTGTTGTTATTATTATAGTCAGTACCCGTGAATCTCTTCAGTTTGAACTAGATAGAGATACCATAGAAATAATCTTGTGTGGCAGCATTAGTGGAGACTGCATCAGAAGGTGTTTGCATAAAAGAACAGAACTAAAGTTGCACAAGACTCTCACTTTTTTTTTTTTTTTTTTTTAACAAATTCTGTAAGCTAGAATTGTAAATTTAATACATTTTTTTTTCAATAAGCATACACATTAATATGTCAGATGAAGTTCTGGTCTTATTTAATTCAGTGGGAATATTGCCAGTGATTTCAGAGAATCAGAAATTGACATATTCCCATGCTTCTCTTCCTTTTACACCCATACTGCAAGACTACACCCCTGCATCGTCTATCTGAGACATTCTTGCTAGTCTATCAGAGCCTTGTCAAACCTCTGTCAAACATCTCAGCAGTGTTTAGTCACTGTTTCACAGTCCACAGCACTGATTTTTCTCTTCCCATCATAAACAAGCATTACTCACAGAAATTACATTAGTTCAATTCAGACATGTTCAGCACCAATTCAGAAATATGTTTAGGCTCTATTATAGTCATATAACTAGAACTGAGTTTAGAAATCTATACATTACAAATACAAATGATTATGACACATTTTTATAATGCACTAAAGTTGTTCTTTCTGCCTTATAAAATTTCATCATATTGAAGACATGAAACCCATGGTCTGAGTACACTATTACAGTCCTGCTTGTCCATCTTAGGGTGTCTTAACATGTTTTGTTTAAATTTTAGACTTGGTGCTAAGAGCAACCCTGAGAAATTTAAACAGAATTTGAGTCATGAGCAAACAAAGAAATCTGTGCATTAGAGTGCAGATTTCTCTAAAGCACCTACCATTAAGCTAATAAGACATGGCATACCTTAATCCAGCTATAATTCACAGAGGTCAAATGGCAGATGTGTGTGAGCTTGCAGCCAACTCCAACATTTTGTCAAAAGATAGAATAACTATCCAAGTTTGTGGCAGGCTTTATGGGACAAAACTCAGGCCCAGTATAAACATAATTAAAAAGTGAAAGGGAAAAAAAATAGATAAAAAACACTAAGCAGAAGCTCTCTATGTCTCTGTAAAAACCTTCAAAATATTGCTTTAAGTTTATACCTTGAAGAGTTTAATACATTGAGTCAAACTAAGACTTGTGTTCACAAGTATACATACCATTTCTAAAAAAAACCCAAAGTCTCTCAGGCAAAAATGAGAAGGTCATCTTTACAAATGATGAATGACTGAGAAAACCTAAATGGAAGCATAGATGCCACCAGCACTGCCTCACCTTATAATACACTGAGTCAAATCATAGGAAATATTCCACATAATGTGGCTTTCGTAGGAACTATAGTCACTCTGCAGCTGTCATTGATATTCTTACTGTTTTTATGGCTAGACATGGATTTAATGCAGGAGAAAAAATGGGACAGTTCACTTGCCATTAGCATTAGTGGGTAAAAGACTGGTTTATGTGGCAAAGGACTGTCTGCTCCATCCCATGAACTTCAAGACTGGTTAAAGGCCTCAGTTCCAGTCTGGCTCCTACCGCACTGGGTACTATATAAGTAAGTAAAAGAATAAAAGTCACTCTTTGCTGAACAGTGATAGAAAGGAGCCGGTACTACTCTCACTTTTGAGTATGGAATGGAATGGGATTGTGAAGAGATGATGCTATTTAGGAATGACTCCAACACACATAAACAAATTGTCACAAGAAACAGACACTTTGACTGAAAGGCTTGGTTGTGCTTTCACCCAGGAGGTCTAAAACAAAGGTCTTCAACAATCAAATATAGAACCAGTGTTTAGTCAGTTGGTGCAATTTCAAGAGTCAACTGACTAATGAATGTCAATATACAATTATATGGGATGCCAACAGTCTACAGCTCAACTTTTGTCATTTACCTTTTACTGTACTCATATTATAAATGAGTGCAGAAAATGAGCTACCTATAAATATTAGAGAAACCCATAGTACTAGTGACAAATTTTAAAATACCAAGGAAATCTTGGATTGGATTTTCTTTCATCATTGCAATGTTTGCTTGCAGACCAGTATTATTCAATACAGTAAATATGTATATATATACTTAATATACTTAACTTCAAACTCTATTACCTGTGTCATGTTCTTGCTACTAAAAATAGCCTTCTTTATGGCTAGCCTCTAAGAACTTCCATATCATGATTGCTGTGAGGGAAATCCCTGCTGTGGTATTTTGTGCTCAGCACATCTGGTTCACGTTTTTCTGGCATTCTGAAAAGATAACATCATAAGGGGGCTGAAAACGCACGTGGCAGTGAAAATACATTAAGATGACATTTACATAATTATTTCAAGAGTATTCTCGGAAGCAAAACTGCAGGAAGGAAAGCAGGTCAAATGTTTAAAATATTGAAAGGGTAAAAAGGTCAGAACAGTTCTGTGCAGGTGGACTGTAATCCAGCAAAACATTCAAAACACATGCTGGGGAGGAAGCCACTTGCTGCTGAAAGCTTCAAAGAGCAGCTCCAAAGCACATCGCTTCACCCCACTCCCCTACAGCTTCTTGCCATAAAATAATTATGGAAAAATCTCAGAGGAAAATCTTGCATGTATTTCTTCTACTTTTCCTTTCTCCTGGAATTTTTTATAGAATGATACTATATTCTATCAACATAAATGATTTTGGAGGAAGCGGGAGGATTTTTGCTGAAAAGATATGTTTGAAAATACAAGTTTATCCATCAAAAACTGCTTATTGTCTTTCTTAACCACTGAAACTTGGTTTCATAAATGTGTATTGCTCAGTAATTCTTTAATTAGGTAGCTATGTTTTCTGCTTAAAATTAAAATATTGGAATAGCTGTATAGGAGACCTTCTCAGTCATTAATGTTCATTTTAAAATGCCTTAGGAAAAAAAAAAAGTGTTAATATTGTGCCCACATTTCAGAGAATAAATACGATGCCAAGGCAGTTGTAAATCTTTCAGCTATCTCAGACAAAATAGTGGAGTGGCCTGTATAAATGTCCCTTAATAAACAATAAAGGAGGGCTATTTACAATGTCAATCAAATTAGTATTAACTAATTTGGTATATTCTTGAGAATATTACTTGTGTTAACATCAGTGTAATATACTGACTTCTAAAAACCTTTTGACATGACATCAAACAACACGTAAATGAAGAAATTGAGGTAGAGAAGAATCAGTAGTCACCATAGCTACATAAAAAATGTTCAATTGTTCAGCCTCAAAATGTGACTGTATATGAGTACTGCTTGAACAGGCAGGTCTTGCAGACAAGAGGGGATGGACTTTTGACCTGTGCTATCTAATAATTTTTCTTCAATTTGTATCATATATTCAAACAAAATCTTGGGTAGAAGATTGCTGTTCCCTTGCTGTTCAGGAGAAATTAGAAGATAAGGTGATCTGTGGTTTTATGGGGAATGATATTTTTATAATAGGACCCTCAACAGTGTATAATAAGATGGGTACAGATGCTGAAAATTAAAAGTGGACAAATTCAGAGTTAAAATAAGACATGAAAGACCCCCTTAGGCAGCTGGTTGTTGGTCATGCAGTACTGCTGCAGATGTGGACAGGAGAGGTGGTGACTTCCAAGGCTGAGTCTCGTGCTAGCCCATGCAAGTCAAGCTGAGGTTTTTCCAAGCATAATTAAAGGTTGTTCCAGAGATGGCCCAAAGGCTTTTTAGAAGACAAGTAATAAGGATGAGCAATGAATCTGGCTTCCTTTTCAAGAGTATCGTTGGAAATACTCTTATGAAGAAGGTAGGTTCAGCTGGTGATTCTTGCCTTATAAGCAGGTTATCCATACTGCAAATGTGCTTATATAAAGATGAGAGCTGTGGATACAGAAAATCTAAATTTGCAACATTGCAAATCACACAATAAGGAAATATTTGTTTGTTTGTTTGTTTGTTTGTTTGTGTTTTTTGTTTCATGGAGTCAGTGGTTCCAAATCTATAACTTAAGCTTCAGTTAAGATGTGTTGTTCATCAAAGTTGATATGGTTTAAAAATGCACTAAGTCAATAAGACAGTTGGAAGAATTTTTGCCATCTCAATTTATTTTAAAATCAGGAAAAATATCAAGAGCCAATATTAACACAAACATTTTTCCTCTCTACATATTGGCTGCTGTAGTTGTTACCTGGCTGTTCAAATAATTTCAGGGACGTCTGTCAGATACTCTTTCACTAATGCACTTAGTTTCCTTTTTTTATTTTGTTATAGAAATGAAAGTATATGGTCCTGTGATAGTTACATAACAACATTACTTTGATTATTTAGTGCTCTTTAGTAACAGTCATTTTTTCATTATGCTGGATGGTACACACTGATTTCCCTGGGTTTCCACTTAGAGGCTGTCCCTGCTTGCAGTGGTGACTCACCAAATGCACAACACAGTGGAGTTATTTGCTCATACAGGAATCCAGGGTATTTCTCTAGCTTTTATAAAATTATTCTTTAGTTAAATCTTATTAATGGCTTTTAAATTGCACTATAGATACCACATAATTCAAAACACATCTCATGCATACCGTCCCTCCCGGACATTATGTAATATAAATAATTTTGCTTTGGAATACTAAGTTTGCATCTGTGCTTTCCGTGCTTTCTTTTTTTTTTCTTTTTAAAGGTTAACATACATTAAAAATTCCCATTTTAATTAATCTAAGAAGCTAATCAGGAACACTACCTGCCATATTTTTTCAGTTTCTTATTTTCACCAAAAGCTATTTGCAGAATTTTTATGCCACTGTCATGTACTTTGCACCTAATTCAGCCCTCCCTTTTCAACCCTAATTTCTCCAGCAATGTGCACAAATGTGACAACAAACACTGTATGGGTCACTTGGCGTTTGTTATCTGCTGCTCCTTGACTGATAGATTTACAGGTATTTTAACCAGATGTTAAAAGGGGAATAGTGAGGGAGCACTGAGAAGAAAACACATCCTGTCAGTGGCTGGTAAAAATACAGGAAACATTATGCAAGTGATCTCTGCAGATGTGAGATATAGGATAATGCCTGAGAGGCAGAGTAAAGGGTTAAGAACGAGGTGATGTGGTGCACATGCACCTAATGAGGAGACATTGAGGAGGATGACTTAAGCAACATGCAGGCAGTTGGAGGGTGGCTGAGGACAGGACTGGCCAGTGGGAACTTCTGGCAGGCTTTGGGTTGCCACACTGCCCCCGTGCACCTTACTGCCAGCTCTGCAGCCAGGTCTTCCTGAAAATGGAGAGAACAAAGCCTGAGTGCTTCCTAGGACAATGTTATGAGGCCTTGCACAGCAGCAAGAGTTCTAAGCTATGTTAAAGTATAATTCTAAATCTGTGGTAGAGAGACTGGTCCCTTGGCTCCCATCCCCAGGAACTTCCACACTATTATTTTTGGTAGGTGCATTTCTTTATTGTTCACGGTACATTGCTCAACTCAGAGGTGCAGCAAAAACAAAGCAACTGATTCAGCATAAATGCTTAATATCGAACAGCATCCAGTATACTTCAAAGGTCTAGACCAAACATCAAGTCAATACCATTTAGTTTAATGTACCATGCAAATCCACTTAGGGGAAAAATATTAGATAAAGGCTGAAGCAATTCCATCTCCTCACCTCCTTTGCTCCTCAAGAAAAAATACGTGCCCTTTAAGGGACCTTTGTTTTTTAAGGAACTTCTGAATCTTGGATTTCTGGAAACAAGGAAAAGCATCACAGAAATGTTCCTAAGAGTCCACAGAATTATCAATAAACTCTTTTCAGGCAATTTTTAAGCATAAGAATATAGCCTTAGTAATTAAGACCTGTCAGATTTTGAAGTGACTGAAAATCGTAACAAGCCTTACATAAATAAATATATGAGTTGTTACCAGTGTCATAGATCATAATTATTAGCTTCCAGTATAGGATCTGAGTGGTTCCTAAAAGTGTTCTATTTGTATTCTATTGTGCAAGTGCAACTGAAGTCACTGGGGCCATTTATAGCCTCAGGTAAATCTGAAAGAGTGGGAGTATTTGGTCAGGAAACACGTTCAGCTGAACATGGACCACAGCTCTGGTCACATCCATGGTTGTGGCTTCTTCAGGAGCTGCTATGAAGTACCCTTCAGCTGGAGGAGTGAGCCTTGTGACAGGTGAATTATTTTGCTTAGGATAAAAAAGGGATGAGATACTGACAATAACAATAACATAGAGTATGTAAAGATTACCTACAGTACTTTTTGTTTACTGACCTTTTGTTTACTTTCTTTGTCCCCTCCCAAAATTGTACCTCTCTGGAAATATTAAAAACTCCAGGCTTATGATGGTAGGTTGCTAAGGTAACAGATTGCTATTTCATTGAAGAGCTGTCTCCCCAATCTCTTCTCAGTATTCATATCATATCTGTAAGTATATTATGAAAGCTTTCTGCATATTTGCTCCAGAAAAAGGTATGAACTTAATAAACTTGAAAAGACATAAAGAAATGGAGTATTATTTTATAGACACACTGAGAACAAGTATGAACATTTGCCAGTTAAAGAAATTTGGGGGAACCACTGGACCCAGAAACAGAAGAAGGGATCATTAAAAATAATACTGTCTCTATACGCCAGTTTGTCAGGATGTGTGTTTGTCAGTGTTCAGAGTAATTCATACTAGCAAATTCTGATGGCAGACCTTGCTTATTTCAAACATCTGAAATGTATATTTGAAATAAAAATATTCACATGTGTTCTTCAATGCCTTCAGCATAATCCTTGCCCCACACTGTAAGCATCCTTGTATTTCCAGCACCCTCAGAAAGGACTGCTGTTTCAAGCATATATTCACTGAGCTGTTTCAAGGTTCTGTGGGAAATGTGGAGGTTCAAAAGCCAAAGAGATCTGATTACAGCCAGTCCCCAAGAAAGAGGGCTTGAGAGAAAGTCTGTATTCTTCTCCCTAAAAACATCAGAATTGTAATTACTTTCATTTCCCCAGCTCAGCAGCTAACATTTGATCTCTGATAAAACCTCTAGTTATTATTTACCATGCTGGGTTAAAGCAAATTGCTTGGATTTAATTCTATATATATTTGGTGTCTCCATATAATTGAATGAAAAGTCTATAAGGGAATATTTATAATCTGTAAGCAGTACCTAATTAACAACTAAAGTTCTTGTCAAGATAATCACCAGGGGGTTATCAAACTGTTATGATACTCTATACAAATATAAATAAATGAGAGCAAATGGCAACAGACCAAAGCCACTATGTTGTGCTTTGTCAATATTATTTGGGCTCCAAACATTATCATATTTACTTTCAAGACAAAGACTGGAGAGAAAACCAAAACCAAGCAGAAACATGATAAAAGGCACGCTGAGTATGTTACACCAAGTCGTTGCTCTGTTTAGTCTAACATCTTGACCCCAACAGGAGAAGAGGTATTGGAAATGTCTATATGAATAATTTAAGGGATCTATTATTCATGAGAAAGATTTTCTGGAATTATTTCTGTATGAAACATTGCGCAACAGAAGACATGATCACTGAATTTAGAGGTATAGCTAGGGAAGTTCAGATGAAAATGTAAATATACAGGGGGAGAAAGGGAATTACATACAGAAATCTCGAGATTTTCTGTCCTCCTTGCCTAACTCAGGACTACCTGATGTGGGGTACAATGCCTTGATGAGTGTGACTGCATGAGACAGAGGGAGAAGCTGACTGCAGGAGGAAAAATGAAGTTGAGGAAGAGTGTGCCCCATGAGAAAGCAAGAAGGTAGAAAAGGGTGACAAGGGAGAAGCTGTTCCCGTTCATTGCAAGCTCTGGTGGAAGGAATCAGGAGGGAGAGTCCCAAGGGGTGTTGAGGCAGAGCTGGAGACAGGTGTCTGTCCGTGGCTCTGGAGATTGCAGCAGATGAAATGGGAGGTTCGTATCATTCCTGATTATTTGACTAAGAACACCTTAAAAATGACATCTGGCAGACAAGAGTTATGAAACAGAAAGGTGAGTCATTTCCTGGCCACAAGGACAGAAGAAATGAATATGGCACTTTTCACAATCACAGCTGATGGCAGCCACAGGGCGCACTCATAAAAATGCCTCATTTTCCCAGCCCAGACAATGCTCAGGCCAAAACTTGCACACGCAGTGCTGAAGGAGCCAGTGTCCCTGCTCCCCCCTCAGATGAACGGTAGCTATGGGTGGCAAAAGGAAGTCATCCTTCCAGTATGGCAGAATATCCCACAGTGTCAGGACTCCCAGGGGAAAAAAAACAGATACCTGGGCCCTTCTTTGTCCTTGAAGATATTTGCTCTCCTCCTTTCTTCAGTTTTCTTAGGGAATTACCTCAGTATTTTGGGAGCTGGGGTGTCTCATGCCCTTTGGGAAGGGCTGGTGGCAGACAGTGGTGCTAACTCAGACCTCAAAAGAAAACGCGCAATCTGGGAAAAAGCTAAGGGGAGGGGGGAAATAAAAGCAGTTCAGTTTAACTTTGGAGGTTGGTATGATTAATGGCATTATACGGCTGGCTGTGTGTCAGGATGTTGCATGAAGAGCAAAAAGCACAAGAGGGACACAAAATTTGGAAGAGGGGTATTTTGCAAAGCAAAAACAGTTTCCCAGAGGTGATTCAAGGCTCTGCTTATCACATACAGCAAGAAATCCCCCACTACTAGCTCTTCTCTCCAGTCCTAATAATATGGCAAAACCCCCCAAACAAATGCTGCATTATTTGCTCTCAACAGAATAGTAACTGGTCTGTAAAACATCACTATACCAAAAGTACTGTGAAGTACACACACCATTATTTTTAACCAGGAAAACAGTAAAGGGGAAATATAAAGTCAGAGTTGCAGCTAATACATTCCTTAAGTTTGTTGCAATGCATTCTGCTTAGGGCATGGAGGAGGCAGATGCAGCATAACCACAGCATTACCTACGTATCGTCATGTGAAGTCTTAATTGCCTTCATCACTTGAAAGACTTTTTTGAGGCTTCATTTAAAACTGTCCCCTGTTCTCCTCTTGTCTCCTCTGAGCAGTGGAAGCTGTTTTCCTATCAGTATTGGTTTCATCAAAACTGAACTGCTACTCTTGCTTTTGTGCAGATAAGCGTACATGGCTGGTAGCTGTAAACACTCTTCTGACATCCTTAATATCTCTCTTTGTACTTTATTGCCTCTCCAGCCTGACAAGTGTCATCTCTACCAATATGATCGGCAGTGTGAGTGCAGGATTTGCGTGAGCTAATCAAAAAAGGCTTTTTTTTCCTTCACTTATCCTGTTAACTGTTCTGTTCTTTCTGTAAACAAATTTGTGGGGTTTTTTTCCTTAGCTTTTAGAGATAGTCTTAGTATTTAGGAGGAAATTATATCCATTAGATACATGTTTCCTTTTTAATTATATCTTTAGGAAAGAAAACAAAATTGTGGTGGCCAATATATGTGGACACAAAACATCATGAAGGTCACTGCACCGAAGGGCTTGTAATCTAAATCTCAGCTGCCAGTGACAACAGCAGTCTTTCTGTCTATAGGAATCAGCCTGCAATCCAGCTTCAAGTGCCTTATGTCACTGTAAAAATGCTAAGGGGCATTTCAGAAACATTTTAAGGATACCTAATAGATAATCCTGTTTCAAAAAAGATTAGTATATAACAACATTTTATTTATGTTTTTTCTTCTTTATTTATTGATTTACAGCAAAAAGAAATTACCTCAGTAGTGGCATAACTATTTTTTCCCTATAATGTTTTTTTTTTTTTTTTTTCCCACTTATAGTCTGTAGCTAGCTGGATGTGCTGCAGTAATGGGAATTGTTTCTTAGATATCCTGGCTGGTTATTTCTACCAGCTCATGTCTCCTTCTGTGATACTCTCACGTTCTAACGAGGAAGAAGCATCTTTCGCTGTGATTCAGCTTCTCCCTCTGGTATAATAAGAAGATATTTGGAATATCTTTGGTACAGTTCTTGGTGTTTTCTGAAGGATTATTGAGAACACTAAACTAACCAAAAAACCCCAATAGTAGTAGGATTAAAAAAGTAAAAATGCTGCTCAAACCAAGAACTGAAAAACAGTACTTCTTTCCCCTCCCCCCCCCCCCCCCCCCCCATTACATCTTTGCATTATAGCTTACACTAGGGAATTTTGGGGGGGGGCTATTTTTTTCTCATAACACTGCACTGCTACCCTTCTCCTTTTCTTCCTTTTACACTCTAAAATACTATTTTTTTATGTAGAAAAGCATGAAGAAATTATTTTCCTGATTTAAGACACTGAGCATATCAGAAATGAAGTGGTAACAGAGAAGATTCTTATTAGTGTGTACACTGTGTCTGTAAAATCCTAATTGCAATGGGACATCCTTGGGTTAGATTATATCCCCCTGGCTTCCCTCAAACCCCTGCTGCACCTAATTATTTCTCATAAAGAATCTATATTGTAGCAGAAAGCTCTCTTTATATATACCCAGAGGACAAACAAAACAAAATGCTTCGCAGCTCTCTGGCAATGTGATTGCGAGTACATCTTCTCACCCTGAGCACAAACTTTTCCCCAGTTGCACTGCCCGGACTTGGGAGCCCACCCGGCACCAAGCCCCGTTTTTCGGAGTTGGCTGGCGAGTTGTCGGCACTGCTCCCACAGCCAGGTAAGCCCCTGAGGAGAGCAGGCAGTCATCACGATAAGCAATGGTTGTTGGGCAGGTGGTTTGTCTTCCCCACAGGAAGCTATCAGAAACCTCTTTAAGGAGATTAAAATAAAACCTCTTTCTCAGAGAGGCCTTATTTCTTGAGGCATATTATTGGAAAGGATCAACATCATCTTGTTCTTTCTTCCTTGATTGCAAAGCCCAACCAAATTATGCATATGACAAAGCAAGTAATTTTCACTGTGTTCCTGGATGTGGTGTGGATGCTCTTCAGTCTCCCAGAGAATTGCATACAAATACACTCAGCCACCTCTTGAGAAGTCCCTGTAATGACACAGCATAGCTGCCTCTTTTACAGGCTGTCAGGTTTGTGCAATCCCCTCTCAATTTTCCTGATTTACGAAAAATCAAAAACTAAAATAAAAAAAAATCACAATGAAGCAAATCCAGAAAAAGCCTTCTTTTCTAGGTCATCGCTTGTCCTGGATTTATTTTCTCTCACCTTCTAGGCTACTGAAAGGATATAAATTTTTCATCTGTAATGCTTCCTTTGACACTGTTTTCAGTTGTTAGCCCTGTCTCACTGCTAGTAAGTCCTATTTCTCTGTCAAGGACAGCGGAAAAGTTAATCTCACACTTTCATTAGCAATCTGGTTTCCCAGTTCAAATACCCGTTTACATGGTGGCTAATACCTGCCCAATGAACTGTGTCCACAAGAAGTCCAAGTGTGTGCCTTGCCATACCACTTTTCCCGGGAGGTATGAATTTCTGGTAGAAGGCTGGCTGACAGCTGGAAACATGCTCCATGCATTCCACGTGTGGTGCAGCTCAGATGAGCTGTGCTCTTTTGAAATATTGACCAGGCTTTGGTTCAGATTGTAGACTGGTTCAGGAGTGAGTGAACTGGACGTCTTTCAGATGAAACTGAGATGGAAGATGTTCTCCAGAAAATCACATCCAGAAAATGCTCCAGCTGACAATAGGCATCATCATGGAGCTACAGAGACGAGACAAGAGCTACCCTAAAGCAATGCCCCCTGTCCCATACTGGGTCTGTCTGGGACAGAGCTAATTTTCTTCACAGCAGCCAGTATGGTGCTGTGTTTTGGATTTGTGCCTTAACCTCTGTTGATAACACATCAGTATTTTGGCTATTGCTGAACAGTTGCTGAGCACAAAGTCAAGGTTTACTTTTTCCTTCCAGCAAGTAGGCTGGGGGTGGGAAAGAGTGTAGGAGGGGACACGGCCGGGACAGCTAACTTGGACTAGCCAAAAGGATATTTTATACGATATAACATCATGCTCAGCAATAAAAACTGGGCTAGAGGAAGAATAAAATGTGTTTTTTGTCTTCCAGTGTGGCCATTACTTGGAGATTGGCTGGGCATCAGTCTGTCTGTGGGAGGTGGTGAGTGATTGCTTTTGCATCACTTTTTTTTATTTTTTCGTTTTCTTTTTCCTTCAACTATTAAGCTGTTTTTGTCACAACTCAGACATTTAATTGCTTTTGCTCTTCCTATTCTCTCCACTGTCCCATTGGGAGTGGGAAGTGAGGAAGCAGCTGTGTGGGTTCTTGGCTGCTGACTGGGGTCAGCCCTCCACCCCCACCTGCATATAGAGTGGGCAGGGGATACTCAGCGCCAACGGCTACTGCTGATACACTTTTGTGCTGGGCATCTTGCTGACGTAGACTAGATAGATAGACTCTTGTACCACTGCCAGACACTGCCTCTCTGAACGTTAAGATTAATCTCAGTATGACGTGAATAAAATTGGTGTGTAAAGGGGATACCAAACATCACTTTTATAGCACTTCAAGGTCTGTGTGTTCCTCGTAGTATTAATATCCTATATTCTGTGATCTTTTCAAATTAATATGCTTGGCAAAAACTATTTAAATATTTCTGTGTTGTTTTTGTTTTGTTTTGTTTTGTTTTGTTTTGTTTTGTTTTGTTTTGTTTTGTTTTGTTTTGTTTTGTTTTGTTTTGTTTTGTTTTGTTTTGTTTTGTTTTTTTTTCTTGTCATAGTGCTCCACAAAAAGCTCCTGATAAATATAAATGATCACCCAAAGTTTGAGGACAAAGATAATGATCAATAATTTTTCCTGATAGAGCTTTCTTCAGGTAAGGCCAATCTGAAGAGACAAAGGAATGGCTCCCATTGGAGTCCCAAGGGCTAAGAAATGACTCCCATAGGATTACCAGCACCTACCCCATGTCATTCATGCACAAGTATGAGTTGCCTGTGCTGATCTTAAAGCAATGTATCTTTACTAACAGAAACCATTTGTGTATAAACATTGAAATATGAAGTCAAATACCTTCACTCAAGAAACATCGCTCAGAAAAAACACGAAAGAAGATAGACAGCTGTCTCTCATGTTGCTTAATGTACTGTTTGAAGAGACTCAAGTAATAACATGATGACCATACTACAAGAAACTATAAGATAATAAGGTACACAAACCATGAAAAATTAGTGTATCCGATTTTATTGTCTTCAAATGAAGCACGAATAATTAGCATACAGCTTGAATTAAAAAAAAAAAAAAAAAAGCCCCCAAAGCATCTGTATGCCCTAAGAATGCTGTAGAAAAATACTTGTTGTTATATTCATGAAAGCCCAGGACTGTGCTCAGACTCACACAATAATTTAATACAGTAAACGTTTTTCTTGTCTGAAAGCAAAAGCCAGGATAAAACCACCACCTCTGTAAATTGCTCAGACAGATTTAGTTTTTAATTTCTGATCTGATATGCTATTTTCTGTCATGTTGGATACCCTTGTTTATGTTTCATCTGGTACAGTCACCCCAGGGACCCAGCTGATATCCAGTAATACAACATTCAGTTTGTAGCCTGAGGGTCAGTACAGATTTCACTTCTCCAGCTCTTACCCTTTGTGTAACAGTGGCAGCTTTGACTGTGCCTTAAGAGGGTAAATTTGTCCCCCGTTCCACCTTATTTGGTAAATCAAGCAAGACTCAAATCCTAGGCGAGATTGCAGGGAGCTGACAGTTGGGAAAGACGCAGCAAAAGGGAGAAGGATACAGTGTAGAAATTCAGTTCTCCAATTTCTTGTCCTGTTCATCACGGATGTGGAGCACAAGTTGCTCCTTTTGACTCTGCAGCAGCTTTTTATGTTTTATTGTGTCTTCTCTTGTGTTTCTGTTTGTTTGGGTTTTTTAGTTTTTTTTTTTTTTTTGTTGTTTGTTTGTTTTGTTTGTTTGATTCTGAGAAAAAAAATATCCCCAGTTCCTTCAGTCTTTGTAGATGTTTTTTAAATTCTTACTGCTCTTATGACTCTACTATGCTGGAGGAGAGCAAACCTCCCAGTCAGCCCTCTGCATCTGTTATGTGCACCTATCCCAAGGAACAGCAATGGGGAACTGCTCAACAGCGTACTGATGCATAAAAATACTGGGGGAAGGCCATAATATAAATGTCGCTGCTGCTGTAATAGTGTCTTCTATTGGAGTGGTTTGACTAATTTGCTAATATTAATTAACAAATGTTTGGTGCCTTTTTCAGCTAAAATATGTAAGGCAAAATTAGTCAATGTATGATGTGAGAATGTGCCTTCATAAGCATATTTCCCAGGTCTGCACTAAAATGTCAGCAGCAGAAGCTGAACCTCCATATTATTTCCTTATTCTTTCAGGGACAAAGTGAACTGTTAATACATAACTATTAGCACTAATAATATATAAAGAGATTAAGAATTTTGATGAAGCATGGTGAAATAATGCAGTGAATTATCAGAATAATAATAATGTAAGTACATGCCTCTTTGCTAACTGTCCTCTGTTCCTTACTTCACCTGTTTATTCACTCTGCATATCATGAGGTGAGCTCTCAGGAAAGGAGCTGCTTTTCTACTGCTGTTCACAGAGCATCTAGTGCAATGAAACAGGTATTGATCCCTGTTTGATAGCTTAAGTACCACTGCAGGTGGAGTAAAAAACAACAGCAGCTCTGCTGAATGGATTTCTATTTCCTTTCATACGACAGAAAGGCATACTCTGTATGATATTGTTGAAAGCATCAGTTCTGAAAGAATGATAATGAGTAAAATAGAGCTGGATGAAGACACAAAAGAGACAGTAACTGACAATTTTGAAAGTTTAGATATTTAATGAAAGAATAAAAATTTCAGTGAGAGATCATCTTAATTTTTATTACTCTCTGATAGACCAGTGTAAATCCTGAGCATTAAACTGTTATTATGGCATAATCAGACTGTAGTATTTATTGTATAAATATTACCGGATATTCTTAGCATATGATTCCATTTTCGGGTTTTGAAAAAATTTAATTGAACCAAAGTCCTTAGAGAAAAACACTTGCAATTAGAAGAGATTTCTTTTCTATATTTAGAAATATTAAGATAGGATCAGCTTCTTAAGATGGCTGTGGGCTGATATTTTCTGTGATGTTTCATAGAAAATTTGCTGAGGGCTTAAGCTATCAATTTTCTATGAGTAAGAAGTATTGTATTTTACTTCCCCTTTTTACCATAATAAATGAATTTAACAAGTCAGCAGAAGACTATGACAAATCTTAAGAGCTGGAATATGGCAGGTCTTCTGAAATGCTGATCCTGTCTTCTGGTATTGCAGAAAACTGTGTTGCAGAGTCCAGCCATGAAGCCATGCTCATTACCTGTCCACCACTGCTCCTGTTAGCTCTGCATGCCGAATGCAGTCAGTGTTCAGCCTGAATTAATATATGGGCATGTATTTCCTGTTGTGCTCGTGTTGTCCATGTTCCTCCCTACATTTGTTTCTGTCTTAATTAATCTTACCTCCACAATGGTAACCAGAACTTCACATGGTTTCCTAGACTACATCTCACTACGAGCTATACAGCACTATTCATCATTCCCTGTCTGCACTGGAAACGTTTTCCTATTGTACCATAGGATTTAATTTATCCTGTTCATTGCCACATTCCACTAGCGGTCATATGCATCCTGTGATCAACAGATGCACACAGTTTTTTTCCGCTCACCTTTGCTCTTATCTGACAAGATCTCTGTTCATGAGAGTTAATCCTCAGGTTCAAATCCTATATTTTATGTTACTATTTCATTTTTGAGCCATTCTCACTCTGAGTATTCTAGTGTACTCCTCAAATGTTATCCCAATCATCCTCTGTATTAACAACAAAACATTTCCCAATTTTATATTATCCATTAATTTCACTAGCATTTGTTGCTAATGCCATTAAGGAAGCAGTTGACTCTTCCAAGATGCATCCTTGAGAAACTCCAGTGATAAACTGGCTTCAGTTTAACATTTCCCCTGTCAGCATAGTGTATTATATCCATCTTAAAAAGTTACATCACTCTTTCAGACTTGTTGAAATAAACTCCATCTTTCCTAGTAAAACATACAGTATTCTTTTGGTTATCATATCAAATATTTAATCTAAGCCTTACTGCTTAATTTTCATTCCAAGAACTAATTCAAATGAATTTTTTGGCAATTATTTTCTTTCTCCTTACATTTGCTGGCTTTTAAGAAAGAGCTTTCATTGTTGACTAGTCTTTTTAGAATCAGAACTCCCTTGTTAAATAATACACAGGCTGAAAGGACTCCATACTACTCATGTAACAGCATGAAAACAAGGGGGGAGAACCCTTGTAATGAGAAATAAGGGTCTCCATGGAAATGAGGTCGTAGAAACAGGATGAAAAATAATTCACAGGAGTCAGTAGACTGCTGATACTCCTCAGATGTATCTCATGACAAATGATAAATGCTACAAGTGTTATAAGAACTGAGCTGCAGTATTAGATCATCTGTGGGAATACCCTCTTCATACAATACAAACAAAACAAAGAGTCAGCCTCTTGCCAAGACAGTCTAGAGTTAGATGAATCACCTCCACAGCTGACTTAACAAGTACAAACCAGAAGAAGACATAAACTGTTATGCAGAGAATACCAGTAAACTGGAAAGTAGGTAATTATAACTAGTTGTTCTTGACAGCACCAGTGATATGAAGAAACTTTTTTTTTTTTTTTCCAGAAAAGGTACCATAACAAACCTTTATAGAAGTCACAAAATTCCATATTTTTTTAAATTGACTTAAATGAACTATGCCATTATAAATATGACAATACTTTGTGAACCATATTTAGATTTAAGAACATGACTGTTGTCTAAATTCTGGTGTGGGTATGTTATATCTAAATATTAGTCTAGGCCATATAACCTTTATCTTATGAGTCTCTGGTGTTACTGGAATCTTCTGACAAATAAGAAGGGTACTGGAGTGGACCTGAATCTGGCAAAGCTTCATGTGTACCTATAGTGTACTGTAGTAGGTGATTCACCAAGGTCTATTTCTGAAGGGATTCAAGATACTGTATATTACAGGACACTGTATATTAATTAGGTCTTTTGGGAGATGCTTCAGATTTTAGAAATTTGGTTCTTCATGCAATTTATCAGCACATAAAAAAGAAAATGTAAGAATGAGAAAGAAAACACATGACAGAATTAGAATATTAGTGCTATGTCCAAATTTGGACATAGCATTATTTGAGGATAATGTATCACTTTTTTGTATGTTATCCTGGTTTTGAGAAGTATTTCAACCTTTTGATGTGTAGCTAATTCAACTGCAGATTAACACATACTAAGTGGATGAACATTTTTAATGAACATTTTGTTCCGTGAGTCTACATATGAATGGACATGTTTTAAGTAGTCACCAGGAAAATGTTCCTTATGACAGCACTGCAAATTATGCATTGTCTATTTATCTGAAGTTAAATCATGGGAAAGGCTGTACCATGACAGCTCTGTGGGACTTGAAAGTATCTGGCTGATACATATATTAGTAAAATCCTCTTTAAACTAGTCTCTGCTACCGTTGAGAGTACAGAGACAAAAGCTTAGCTTACTTTCTGGCAATGATCCTTTCAGTTAGGTGGGACAGGTCCTCCCTTTAAAATAAGCTAGTCAAAGCCTGCTTGAGGGATTCCTGATTCTGGCTTAAATATCCTCGCTTACAGTTCATCAATTAACATTTAGTCGACAAATTTTCACTCTCAGTCTTTTGGGACTGTGCAACTTGTTTACACTATTTTCCCTCTTCTGCTTGCTGAGCATTCCTCCTACTTACCTCATGCCAATGATTTCCACCAGGCAATACCATACCATGGATTTGATATATCAGACTCTTTGGCATTTGTGGTCTAGCACCTGTTCATGGCTTACTAAACAGACTGTCTGTGCTGGGTCTATGTGAGTGGCGGAGTTTTCAGTAGCGGGGGAAGGGGCTGCAGCGGTGGCTCCTCTGAGAAGCTTCTTGAGCCCCCCCCCCAGCTCCAAGTCAGACCCAGCTCTGCACCAAGGCCGAGCCAATTTCCAACAGTGGCTGTGCTTCTGTGATAACGTACTCAAGAAGGAGGAACCTGGGAGGAGGAGTGGGTGTTGAGAGGAGGAGTTCTGAGGGGGATACCTATGCAAACGCTGAGGTCAGTGGAAGAAAGGAGGATAAGGCAGGGAGAGGTGTGCTGGTGCAGAGACCCCCCTGTAGCCTGTGGTGAGATGGCAGGGCTGCCTGCCCCTGACACCCATGGATGTCCGTGGTGGAACCTGTGGAACCTGCAGCCTGTGGAGGAGCCCACATAAGAGCAGGTGACTGTGCACAAAGGTGGCTGGGATCCTCTGGGAAGAAGCAGCCCCCGCTGTTGTAGTTTGGCGCTGGGAGGATTGCAGCATGCGGGGGTGTCCCACACTGGAGCAGAATGGGAAGGGCTGCAGACTGTGGGAGGGACTCATGTCAGAGAAAGATCGTGGAGGACTGTCTTCTGTGAGAAGGAGATCATGCTGGAGTGGGGGGAGAATGCCAGAAGTTCCCCACCTCCCAGGATGGAATAAACAGCAGCACTGACTGCACCCCTCATTCCCTGCCCCCTGAACCTCTGTGGGGGAGAAGGTAGAGATATTGGGAGCAAAGCTGAGCTTTGGAAGAAGGCAGGGGTGGGAGAAGTTGTTTTCAAGATGTGGTAATGCTTCTCACTGTCCTACTCTGTTAAGTGTTGTTGTTAGTGTCTGTAATAAATTTATGTTCTTTTTTTCTTCCTCTAACAAGTCTGTCTTTTGCCTGTGACCATAATGGGTGGGACATCCCTCCCTGTCCTTATCTCAAAGCCCAATCTTTTTGCTTTATTTTGTCCTTTGCACTGCTGTGGGGAAAAAGGGGAGTGAGCAGCTGCATGGTGCTCAGTTGTTCTCTGAGCTCAAACCACAACACTGTAATTTAATTGCTTCCTTGGACAGTTGGAGTTGTTATCGGTGCAACTGATAGGCCCACCATTTTCAGCGAGTTTTGCTCCCCCTCACAGCTGGAAGGATCACTGGGAGCAAAGACAGGCATAAACCCAGCCTATTTTTCATGGTAAGGCATAGTGCCAGACCTAAGAGATTCCCTTTAGTCTTGGGCTGCACAATACCTTTTTTACCAGCTTTGTGGATGGAAGCTGTTAGGAAGGAGGGATGAGACCTGATCAGCTGTACATCTTCTTCTTAACTCTTCCATTTCTGGCTCTTCTGCTTCCCCAGTCCTTGAGATGCAGAGAACAAGCTGAGCTACAGCTGAAAGCACAGATCATCCAGAGCCACAACCTGCAGTCTCCCGGAGAAGGAAGTTTTTAAGGTCAGAGAAGAAAAACACACTTACATAAAACAGCCAAGTTCTATGTGCTTGTAATGCTAATATGGGCACCAGTTCTCATTTTTCCAGTTTTATAAATTTAAATAGTTTTCATGAATTCAGAAAAAAAAATTTGTTTTTTACTATACCCAGAGTAGCACCTTAATTTCTTCTGCAGAAATGAAGGGAAAATGGCTCTCTGCCACATCTTGCCTGAAGACCAGACATGTATCACTGGAGATCTGGGGAACAGATGACACACACTAGCACCAGGCAGGGTTTATGGACAGTTGCTTCTGTGGCAGTCATGTCCTTCATGACCTATCGCAGTCCCTTCTAAGGCTGATTTCTATTATTCTATGTAAAGATTCCTGGTGCAGAGGTGTTGCCTACATTACAAGAAATATTTGAAGACTCATAAGGCAGATGGATGTGCTGGTTTCTCCACGAGGAGATAATTAAAAGTGCTCTGTTCTGTCCCAGAGGTGATGGCATGAAGCAAGTTCTAGTGTTTGTTACATAAAATCAGATTTTTATAATAACAAATTTTTATTTAAGTAATATACATATTTCCTATGCATACGCTCTATAGTATTTTTAAAATAAATTTGCAAGAAATACATAGACAGCAATGAAATATTGCTGATACATTGTTTTAGGAAGATACTTATGTTCATTTTACAGGTGGGAACACTTGGCAGCTCTGACTGAGAGAATATTTTTTTAAATCGTAAAAAGATCCAAATACACACCCCCACACCTCCCATTTTAGGCTAGATGAAAGCATGACATTTTATGGAAGAAAAAATGAAGAAGTAGTTTATTTGTGTTATTTGTGCAGTAGATGTTAATGACATTCTGGGTTTAAAAAGATGAAAGCAAGAAATCCATTTGTTTATTTTTTAAAGACTAATCCTTTATTGTTATGATTTGGGGTTGTTAGTACATCTGATATGCTGAAATTATTAGACTAAACTGATTTCTTCTCATTATGCTAATCTGGGATCAGCACAATTTTTTAGTAAAAACTTGATAGAAAGTTACTTTGGCACTGGTATAAGATCAAGATACCATGTCTTTTTGGATAAAACCAAACAGGACTTGTCAGGAACGGCTTGGACTGGAAAAGAGGGATGCTGCACTGATACTCCAGCCCCAAATTTCTTCTGTAAAAATAACTCTTGTATCCAAGAAGGAAATTCTGCTTGCCATTCTTCCAGCTAAATAAAACTGCTTAGTTGAGAATTGATTTAATACACAAAGTTGTATACCCTGTGATATACAGGAAATCAGATTACTGTACCAAAATGGGTTTTTATGCCTTCAAAATCTCAAGCGTGGAGCCAGGATCAATAGTGCTAGATTGTTCTACTGATTGCTCAGCACCACTGGCCAGGCTGTTATCTTGCCTCTCCCTGTTCATTAACCGTACTTGCAGAGTCTTCCTCTCCAGCCAAAAATCTGCCATCAGCGGGGCAAAACCATGGCGTTGGGAAAGAAATGCTTGCCAGTTTGTGAGTCACTTAGGCCAGAGGAAATGTGCCAGAGCCGGCTATTTTCTCATGGAGAGGGAAACATCAGCCAGCTTGGGTCAGCACTGCCTGACAGGACGAAGGTGGTCAGGAGGAGGTGGGAACCTCACAGCCCCCATTGCTGCCGGGAGGGGTTTCTCCTGGAGATCCAGATGACTAATCTCTGCAGAGCTTTTCCTGCAGTAGAGACCTCTTTTCATCCTATAAATATAACTGCAATAAATCTCCCTGAAAAGCCCACAGCATAACTGCCCGCTATACCCCCTACAATAACTGCCATGAAACATTTCTGCTGCCATGGTGCAATAAAGCTCTGAATGGACATGGGGCCAGGGGGATCAGTAATTCCTGTAATACTTTAATCTAACACCCACATTTTCAGAGCTGTCCAGGACTGTAACTGTACAGATTCATGTGACTTAACTTTAAGAGAAAATGAATGGCCAAATTGCTTCATAATTCTGAGCATATCTGAGCTACTTGCAGGTTGTGTTTTCTGAGGATTATTAAAACAATTATATACCTATCAATGGGCTAACAATGAATATATATTATAATGAACATTAAGGTCTCGTGATGTCCTAGCAACCCACAATCAATATTTCCCAGTGATCAGTTGCTAAACAGTATCACTCCTATTACATATAAATGATAAATGGCATACGGACGGCCATGATATGACCTTTTCAGATCCGCTCCACATAGCAAAGACATAAAGAAGCAGACAGAATGTTGCCTTCACCTATAGGGCTAGGTGACCCCCCATGTAGAGGCTTTTTCAGGTGATATTGAGTTATTGAGTACAGACAAAGGAAAACCCACGCTGCTAGAGCAGAGATGCTCTCCTGGCACTGTTCATTGGGTGTAACTCCAAGCAGGAATATATACTCCATCCCTGACACTCCTCTGTCTGCATTGCACGGGTACCTAGGTTTTAGGCTTTGACCTAGCAGGTCTCATCATCAGGACAACCAGGCATGTGACTCCCTCTCAAAATGCTTACCTTACCACCTTCTCACTCCTTTCTGCTTGGGTGTTAGGATGTCAGAGGGTATCGGAGCCCCAGGCTAAGGCTTCAGTTGGGACATAATAAGCTGTGGATTAGGACAAAAAGCCAAGCTTGGTTAACAGTGACACATACAGAAACTACAGTCCTTTTTATCTCAGATCCACACCTGCTTCTTGGAAAAGCCTCAGTTTGTATGAATTTCTCAGACCACCATCGTGGTCATCTTTTTGACGGGGACAGATCTGGTTTAGGAGCTGCTTCAAGCCACTTCTTCAAACCTTCCCCTCGCAGTGAGACCCTCTGGACTGCTATGGAAACCTCATTCCAGTAGGCTAAACACGTGCCACTCGATTCTGCACATCCAGCATCTAATAAATAGTTTATACATATTCATTTTTAAGCCTGACTGAGTATGATAATTTTAAAAATGAGGTTAGATTTAAATTAGTCTTCTGCACAATAAACTGTTTTAAAAGGCTTTAAATTATGAATATTAATATTGCTATTAATTTGCAGTGTTACTAGTATTTTTATTTAATGGTTAATTATCACAACTAATGTGTTTGAATTATTCTAGAAATCTTTCCATTATTTTTTCTGTAAATATTCATTCCTGCACTTACACCTTCTTATTTGATACTGAGGCTGAAGTGAAACATGATTAGAGCCTTTTAACAAAGAAAAAAACACCTCAGAACCAACATTCTGTCTCCCCAAACACTAGCCTGTTTTTTCTTTTTTAATCAGCTTAACACAAATGATACTCAGGTTTTTCCCCCTGTAAGTAGATTTTGGTATAGGTCATGCGTTCAAAGATCTGCTGGCAGATAACAAAAAGAGCCAGACTGTGTGCTAGAAAATTCCATAAGGCATAAAAAAAGAAGCAATGCTTTCCACAAGCTGCTTCCTAGCAGCTCTTCCAGCTTGAAGTATGTTACTGGACAGCTACCATTGCTACCACTAAGAGTTTGCTCTTAGTTCATTCAGTTAAAGATAGGGCATGTGTTTGAAATACAGCTAATCCTAAAAACAAATATAAAAACATGCAAAGCCACTCCTCTCGTGGGAACAGTCTTGTACCCATATATAAATATTTTCAAACTTCTCTTTCCGATAGGATTAAATCTCATTGAGACTGATGGCTGCAACCATCATTTTTACAGTACATGCAAGAAATTGTTGCATTCTTTTCCCAGCAGTTGAATTACCATCCTCCATGCCTGGTCTTCCTACCTGTGTGTGAAATCTCTAAGTCTTAGATAACCATTTTAGGTCAAATGGGAGCATAATACTCAGCAAATGTAAGGAGGATAACGTCATTGTACTTTAGTCATATCTGAAGTGGAAGAGAGTCACATGAACCAGTTCAAAATTATGATGCAGGAAAATGAACAGAAATGAACATACCAGTAAGATGGTGGGAAAAATACCTTCTGTCAAAACCAGAGTCCCTTGGGCTGTTTAAAATTCACAAAATGCAGACCAGACTTGATATTTCAAAGATACGAAAATATCTCTTGTGCTAGAACCATCCAAAACCTCAATATATTGTGATAACTATTAGTTTCTGAATAATAAACCTGGGATAGTGACAGCAGTTTATACAGTCTTGCACATCAAAGCATTTATGGGAAGAAAAAAAAAAAAAAAAAAAAAAAAAAAAAAAAAAAAAAAAAAAAAGGAGAGTTTATTTATGCCCCTTGTACTTTGCTTGCTTTCCCTAGTCTGGACACTCTTAGCTGAATTTTACAGTCTTCACCACCGAGGACCAATTCTGGACTGACATCCCAATACAGGTTGCCGCTTTCCTTGTCTGTTGGTAAAGGATCAGAAAGCTGCTTTGGGTGAGAAGTGGTAAGCATGCAAGGTTTGTCACATCTATTTGCCTGTTTTATTCTCAGCTCACTAAATCTGGAAAGAAACTAATCCTGTGATGTCATATATGTTACTGTGACACGTCCAGAAAACATGATCTATGAGCAAAAAAAAAAACAACCAAGGAAGGTATTGAGCAGCTATTTGGGAAAGAGAGCCAGGCTATTGTATATTGGAAGGAATAAAGCATTTTGGAAAAGAAAGTAAGGGGTTTAAGTTGTGATAAGGGAGATCCTAATTAGACATTAGGAAAACTTTTCAGTCATAAAAATAGAAATGAGCACTAGGATAAGCTGCCTGAGGATGTCATTAAAATATAATTGATTTTACTTTTAAGCAGAAGGTTGAGTTATCTGTCTCATGAGGTGTGTTTGAAATACAGGACTCGGGAATGTGTCCCCGCCTGAGGCTGAGTGATGCTGCATGAGCCCTGGTGCTGCCAGAATGCCAGGCAGACGAGGGCAAGGAAGAGGAGGTTCCCATCAGCATCCCCGCTCCAGACAGGCAGGGGATAGGGACTGTGGCACCTCGACTTTTAAATGCCAGTCATGATCCTTTCTTTTCAGTACTGCTTTCTGAAAACCTACACCACTAAAAGGCAAAACCACAAAGAAAAGTAATTTCCAAGGCTTTGAAAGGAGAATTGACTAGAAGGAAAGCAATAAAAAATTCATTGTTCAAATCAACAATAGTGTTGGATCATTTCTAATAAACCTAATGATCCTTAGCTAAATATTCATCAAAATATTTAAGCTTAATTTTGAGGTGGCCTGAAACATATCTGAGTCTTGATCTCCAGTTCAGATTTCAGTGTGATCTTAATATCCTGAGGGGAAAATGAAATACTTGCACATAAAACTGTATGGAAAAGCTTTTCCCCACTCTGATAAAGTTGTCAAGATTAAAAAAAAAAAAAAAAGTAAAATCCTATCCCACACTGGGATGAATTACAAGCTTTTTGTAAGAAAAAAAAGAAAGACAGAGAGACTGAATCTTACATCACCTCAGAGTTGTCAGCTGAGACCAAAGCTCACCACAGGGTCTCGCACATCACAGATGACTGCACGGGCATACGGGTTTGACTGATTTGGCCCGCCCTTCCCAGGCTCTCCTTTCTACAGAGGGAGACTGATTGAGTACAACCAACTAACATGGGGAATCCAAGTTCAAACCTATCTGAACCAAAAGACCAAAGACTTGAACCTTGGTCTGCCTTGCCTCAGATGAGTGTCTCTTCCATTAGGCTCTTGTGGATCCAGGGTTGAGTTTGATGCCCACCCCCACACTCACCACTTTTCATTTCCCCTCATCTTCCCCATGTGTGTCTACCTTTTATCTACCCTGTCCTCCTGAAACTGGTGCCTACATGCTGCAGCAGGTTTTATTTATAACAAGGTCACTTTTCTTATGGAAAGAAAAGATATCATTTTGCAAAATCCCAGTTACCTGTATTTGCATCCTAGCAATGTGATAACTTTAGCTGTTCAGATATATTCAAATAGATGGACAGATAGCTCTGCAGTGCGTGATACACACACTCACTCTGTATGCCTTCTGCTGTTACGGTGTCCGCTGCTAGGTAGATCTAGTTCAAAGTCGTCTCATCAATCACCTTAAAAGCCATGAAAACTAATTTCTAAACTAAAGCATTTTCAATTCATCTTTCATGTGTCATCAAGATACTTTGAGTTGAAATTTCTTATTATCTGTCTCCTACCTCCCACCTCTGCAATCACAGCACTCGTCACTCAGAGAGAGAAAGCTGCAGAAGGCTACATTTTCATAAAGCTATTTGGGATTTTTTCAAGATAGGTCTCATTAAGAAGTCAGTGGAAAAGACACAGCTGAAATCATGACAAAACAGTTCGAAAATATAGTCCTGTGTGTGAATTTTACCTTGTAAATGAAAAAAACCTAAGGAAATAAGGGTTGAAAAAGCAAAAGGATGGAGAAAAACTTAAAAAATTATGTCTTGTTTTCAGTTGTGTATTTCCATAATGTCTTAGAAAGCAGTGTATGTCTTATAATAAGCAGATTTTCTAGCTGGCCTATCTTTAGGGACTTCAGACCTATCAGCATCTTCACAGTATACTGTAGAAGACATCTTCTTTTGTCTTTTGTATGACCATAAAAAGCTTAAAAATATTTGGGAGTGAATGTTTTGAAAAAGAAGGATAATCTTTTAACGCTGAAAACACATTTAGCTAAAAGTATTCAGAGACTATGCATTCCGTATATTTTTCCCAGCTAATGAAATAAAAAAAAAGAAAGTCTGATTGTCAATAGTCCAGGTCTGTAAAAGTGACACATTCAAGTTTTTAACATCTGGAAGATTGGATCTGGGTCAAAGCTTTACAGGTCTACAAGGTGTCCTAGTTTTATGAGAGAATACTCATGCTTTCACATTTTCCCCAATTTTTACACAGCATGTAAAGAAGGCTGAGACTGTAAAAGATGAGATTTTTTGTTTGTCAATATTATGAAGTATTTTGGGGGGAGGTTCTTTCATTCCTTACAATTTTGTTATCCCTCCCACTTGCACTAGATTTTTGGTTTCAGTTCTCCCGTGCTATGGTACATCAAAGCACTCCAATTTCTTGGCAATTCAGACTGAATAGTATCTATTTCATATCTAATGAGAATGGGATATGCTTGATAACATGAAGTTTGATAACCTCTCGGTAAGAAACCAAAACCAAACCACTGCCAGGATAATCTTGACTACAGTAAAGTCTAAACTGAAGAATTTTAAAGCTGACCTAGTTTTGCAGAATGATGTTATTTTATAAGATTTTTTAATAAGTAAAAAAATTCAAATATGCTTAAAAATTACAAATGGGAATAATTAAAAAGACACACTGGTTTCTCTTTGCATTTTAGGTATCACCCTCTGGTATGCTGAAAGTAGTTATCCTCTCTTTTAAGACATATGCCTTTAATTCAGAGAGTCTCATGTTTTTCATAGATAAACCCAATCCCCTGCAGATGCAATTATTTCAACTAATAGTTCAACTGAGCAGCCTGTGTTGATTCCCAACATTGACCTGTCCTTTGTCTGGTAGAAAATCTTGCTTCTTTCTTCACAGACAGAGCTAAAGCAATTTTTCACATGGATCAATATTTAATTTTTGGTTTCAGGTTTATTTTGCTCTTTTTTTTTTTCTCCATAAGTTGAACTGAACAGCAAGAAGCGGGGAAAACCGGGAAGAGGGGACCTGTAAGATTTCAACTGAACATTGATGGGTTATATACCACAGTTTTAGACTTTTCCTTCCCCTTTTCTGGAAAATATTTACTGGAAAATATTATTTTTGTAGTTAGAAAATTATGGAGCAGCCCTAAAGAATTCTTGGGCAAAACACATGTGGTATGAATGTGTGTTATTAGTAGTAATGATGCTGCTAAAATTTGTTAAGCTTTCTGGTAACACTCTGTAAATTAAATTGCCTATCAATAAAGAACAATTTTTGAAAATGGCTTTCCCAGATTCCCCTAAATAAGGAAAACCTATCCCCCAGTGTAAACTAGAAAAACCTTTATTCTGAAATGGATACTCTAAGGAGAAATATAACTTAATGTAATTTGATGTAATATAAAACAAATTTCTGACAGTCATACTTGAAAGACAAACAGTACAAAAACAAAAGCCAAAAAAAGGGCACCAGAAATAATTTATTTTCTAAAGATATTCCTAAACTTTCCTATATTAGCTTTATATTTGTCTTCCCCATTAACTTGATTTTAAAATTATGTTCCGCCATTTAATTTTGGATTAGGTTTTTAAGAAGGCTAAATTTTATTATTTTGTGTGCATTTTCTCTTTTGTACTATGCAGGAAGATAGAAAAGAAATAATAAAACATATTCATATCTATTAAACAGTGCAACCCATACAGTGGATAGTATCTGACATTGAAAAAAAATCCTGCAAGACATCTGATACAACCCAGTGTGATAAAAGTACTTATGCAAAGCTGAAAGTGAGAATTATTACTCATCCACTAATGAGACTATATATTTTATTCTGAGATAAATATCAATACATCTTGCCGCTCAAGAGATAGCCTGGGTCACAGAGAACAAAAGGCACCTCAGCCTCCTCGCCACCATCTCCTAAAATCCAGCCTGAGTTATTAAGCTACAAGCGCTCCTGGCTTCCATCGAGGGTCCTCCTGCTCTGCGGACACCCGCAGGCTGCGCTGACGTTCACTGACACTGTGAAATGCCCTGTGCATGCTGACAGCTGACGCTGTGGGAGGCTGGCAAGTGGAGACACCAAAATCCCCAATGCACCTACGGCCGTGCTGCAAGGGCACCAAGCTTTTGGCAGCTCAGTGGGAGGAACGAGGGAAGGGAGATGGGAAGGCTTTCAGGCAGCATCTCTTCAGATATTTGGGTGTTTGTTCTCTTTGGACAGTGGACCCATGGCATAAGAAAAACTGGACCTGTCTGATCTGAAGTATTTTTGTTGAATTAGACAATTAGACATTTTGTTGAATTAGACTGAATAGGCAGTGAGTACAGGAACTGACTGACATCAGGTAAGCCTGGTCTTGGAAGCTACAAGAAGTTAATTAGCTTTTTACTTCTGCTTGTTTCGAGAAAAAAAATGGTTCATAAACAGCTTTCAAGCAAGCAGGTTTCTCACAAACGTGGTGGTCTCTTTATTCCCTAGAAGCACCTGAGGTCTCCTGGCCCTGCAGGAAGCCCAGTCAACCCCTCCCCAACTCAAGGGCAGCTCTTAGGTGGCCACAGAAGGTAGCTACTGAGCCTCTCTCCAAACCTATTTCTTCCAGAAGTGAGATGTGTTTAACACTCCCTAGCAGCACAATTTACCTCATCATTGCCTCTTTTTTACCCAGGTTATTTTTATTCAGAGCAGTGTCGTGACTGACAAGCACAATGCTATTGACAGGGCACAGAGTAGGGCCTAACTACTCAACCTGAGCTACGTGCTTCTCCTTTACAGGAGTGCAGTCAGTGCCATATACAGTCTACCATGCATTCTCTATTGGCTATCATCTTCTATCATGCATGTTTTAACTTACTAATTACCCTAGTCATATGTTACACATGCTCCTAAACTTCAATTAGCAGCAGCTCCTGTTCCTGATGTATACTTCTTAATATTAAGTTTGGGCATTCCTGAGTGGGGGGGGATTCAGTTCCAGGCTAAGTCACATTTGAAATCTACTTGTGCCCAGGTTCATGCTCTACTAAGAAAAGGTCTGGGCAGCGAAAATCAGTGGAGCAATTCAATTCAATCCTCCATAAAATAGACATCCAGAGAGAAATTCAGTTGCCTAAACAAAGGTGTCTAGTTCCGTTTGAGATTCCCTGGCACATCTAAGCATTAGCACTGTAATTTGGGTATATTTTTGAGGATAGTTTCACCTTTTCTCCCTTTCCAACATCTGGTTGACACCCTGGAGCAGCCTTGGAGCACCAGGAACAAGACCGGGTCACTCGTTGAGGCAATCAGCTCCGGTACAGGCACATTCCTCAGCAGAGTGGTGGATTGTGACAAACAAGGGGGGTTTCCTGAGCTGGGGAAACCCCAGGAGAGAGTGGGGACCCGCCAGAAGCCAGCAGCTCTGACGAGAGCGAGCGGCTGACGAGTCACAGGCAGGGCCAGGAGTAACAGTGGCCACCTCCCGCTCCCACAACAGGCGGCCCCAGGGAGCACCAGCGGCCAAGAGCGCTGTGACCAGGGTGGGCAATCAGGGCATGGTGCCTCAGCCAGGGCATGGCGTGGCAGCTGGTGCGGGGAGGCACCTCTTTGAGGGAGGGACATTCCACTGGTCAGGTGAGAAGCTTGAAGCCAACATAACCCAGCAACCGGGCACCATTCCGTGCCCACCTGCACAGGCCGAGGGCGTCCATCCTCCCGGCCCCTCAGGGCAGGATGGCGGGCACTTGTCTGAGAGCAAAAGCTGCAGCTCTGGCTGGGGGGTCCACACTATCTACCCCGGTGGTGGCTGATGTCCCCACTCAGATGGAGGTTGCATAGCTTCAGGGGGGATGAGAAGAAGCTAGATAACTGGTTCCAAGCATAGTCTGCAGTGGGCCCATAGCCTGTGGCCAAACAGCCAAAAATTCACCCGTCTGCACGCACAGAAGGGAGGGAGGACAATAATGCAGAAGAATGGAAGCTTGCAATGGCAAGAGCATGCAGGAGGAAGAGACTTCCCCTTAATCCAGAGGTTTCCTTGTAGAACCTCTTCACCGCTCTGCAGAGTAAAGAGGAAAGACCCATCAAGAAGTCGTATCAGGAGAGACGCTGGAGCTGAATAGGGAAGCCTGGTCTGCTCCTGTATAACAACCAGCACAACTAATAAAAGAAGATGGGTGATGGTAGCAGGCGACTCTTCTGAGAGGTGTGGAGGCACCCACATGCCAACCTGACACATTCTCAAAAGCTGTGCTGTTTACCAGGGGCTTGTATCAAGGATGTCACTGAGAGACTACCGAGCCTCGTACAGTCCAGTGACTGTTATCTGCTGCTGTTGTTTCATGTGGGCACCAGTGACACAGCCAGGAGCAGTCTGAGGGGTATCAAGAAGGATTACAGAGCCTTGGGAGTGGTAATAAGGGACTCTGAAGCACAAGTAGTTATTTCATCAATCCTCCTGGTCAAAGGGAAGGGGTTTGAAAGGGCCAGTCAAATCTGGCGAAGCAACAAATGGTTACAGGGTTGGTGCCACAGCCAGGGGTTTGGCTGATTAGACGATGGGACTTGCTTTGAGAAACCTGGTTTAGTGGGGGCTGCTGGGGTCCATCTGTCAGAGAATGGGAAGAGCAACTTTGGTCACAGGCTTGCCAAGTTGATGAAGAGGTATTTAAACTAAAGTTGCTGGGGGAGGGAAACCTCGATCCATCCCACTCCTACCAGTTTGATTCCAGTGCCAGAAATAGATGCCCAGAGCCTGGAGAGGGATCACAGGTCATCAGGAGAGCACCTGAAGAGCAGCCAGTAAACCAGCTTCATGAGGGGCCCAACTTAAATGCCTCTATGCAAACATACGTAGCATGGAAAGTAAACAAGAGGAGCTGGAGATATGTACATTCCTGCAGGGCTATGATTTTACTGGCATCACAGAGACGTTGTGGGATGGCTCCTATGACTGGAGTGTTAGAATAGAAGGATACAGACTCTTTAGGAAGGACAGGCAGGGAGGAGTTCCAGTAGTTAAATGAGCTGGAGAGGGACTTTTTATAAGGACATGTAGTGATAGGATGAGGGGTAATGGCTTTAAACTGAAAGAGGATAGATTTAGATTAGATATGAGGAAGAAGTTCTTCACTGTGAGGTTGGTGTGACACTGGAACAGGTTGCCCAGAGAAGCTGTGAATTCCCCGTCCCTGGGAGTTCTCAAGGCCAGTTTGGACACGGCTTTGAGCAACCCAGTCTAGAGGAAGGTGTCTCTGACCATGGCAGGGAGGGTTGGAACTAGGTGATCTTTAAGGTCCCTTCCAACCCAAACTGTTCTATGAATCTATGATTCTATGACTTCTTTCAAGTAATACTCAGTCGGATCATGAGCCCCCGAGAGCACTGAAGAGCTTCTCCTGAGCTTTGATCATTAATGGATGAAGTCCTTGCGTCCCTCACTAGAGCTCAGCAGAGTTGTACCCCCGATAAGTGTACAGTTTATATGGCTGGATTATCAGCACAACTTTTTTGACTGATAGGTCTGCTATATTGTATTGCACAACTTTCCTTGGCTGGAGACAGTTCTCTGTTGGGGCTGACAGGTATGACACTGGAGCTAAAGGTTCTTCAGACCCTTCAGGGGTGGGAATGTGAGGCCAAGCAGCGTTCCCCAGGGTGCAGATAAGGATGCTCTGCATCTGTGTTCGAAGAGCTGAGTCCTGCTGTTGGTGGATACTGCCAGTGGAACTGTTTTGTAACTCCACTGCCTGGCTCTCCACAGACTATACTATGAACTTAGATGACCACACATAAACCCTTCAAGTTCAGAGTCTCAGTTGTGAACCAAATTCCTTCCTTTCCAGTTTACATTTCTCCTTTATACAACAGCACCTGAGTTTTATGTGGATGTTTGCTAGACCTCTGATGGGTCACAATATGATGCTCCTTAGTTTATTTCTATTACAGTCTCACTCAGCTGCACTGCTCCTGTATTTGGATTATGTGGTTTAGGCCTTCACAGCATTACTTCACACTGTGAGAGTAATGTATTTACAATTTTCTTCACTTAGTAAAAAATCCTCACTTCCCAGTGTTCTAAATAATGACTGAAAGGTCAGGAGAAAGCCAAAAAGTTTTGTTCTCTTCATCTGCTATTTTGGTAGCCTAGCCTGTGTTTTTTGATAGTATTTTTTTTTTTTATCTTTTTATTTTGTTTTGTTTTTTAATACTATATCTCCTGGTAAATCTGTCTTTGTGTTCTGAACATCAAAACTTTCCATGCTTATCACACTCCTTAGAGGTTGATGATATTTACTGGGCTGGCAGAACAGAATGTCTAAATTTTAGTTAAACCTTTGACAAGATGTTTCCAACTCTGTTCCTGACTAAAAGGGTAAAAATAAGAAAACATGATTTTTTTTTTTTTCCATTTGGTTCTCATATGAGCCCTTGACTAAGAAGCAGGTTTTGAATGGTATCCTGCATATTGGAAAATAATATTCCTATGTAGTTTAATTACGTGTTTTCAATTTATTTTCTCTGACTCTCCAAAGGCAAGTGCATTATTGTGTGATGTTACATAATACGCAGCCATGTGGAAAAGCAGCAGACACACCTTTGGCAAGTGCCTGCATAAGTCTCCAAGGTTTTCACCCATGTTTTCACAGATGTCCTCTTAGAACCCATCTAATCCCCCACATCAAGGTTTTATAGATTATTTGCACTCATTGGGACTGGTGTAGTATAGAGCCAAGTATGCAAAGACTGCCAGCTGGCCAGAATATTTGATAAATGTGAGAACAAAAAAAATCCCACTCATAGCAGAGAAGTGATCTATTCCTGGAACACCAGCTGGATTGCTGTAATAAGCTATTAAACTAGTGTAGTAAAATGAAACCCAGATTCACTATGCAGATTATATAGCAGATCTATTTCCTTGTACAGTGTGGTTTCATTGCTTTAATTTTAGATTATTGGTCACTTGCAGTGATTAGAAAGATATTCAATAAATTGACCTTTTCATTCACAAGTTTTGAACTAGAGTGACCCAAATTAAAATTGTACAGGACTGTGCTCTTGGCACCCTTAAGTATCTGCTTTCATTTCAAGTGACTTGGTGAGACAGACTCTGGCAGACTTATTTTACTAAGAAACTATATCCCAGACCTGGAACTGAGATAAGTGGTTACAAAAGACCATCTGAGAAAAACAAAATCTCAAATGCACACTAATGTAACACAGCATTTCTTCTTGCAATAAAGAGGAATCTGAAAATCTAGAGATATGAGAATTGATCTTCGCGGCCATGTGTAATAGCACCATCTTGTGATCCCTGCCAAAAAAATTAAAAAGAAATATTTCAACTGGAAACTGTGCTCTCTGATAACTCAATCTAATTAGCTTGGGACTGATATGTGACAATAAACTAAACGTTCAATCATAGACAATATAGTAATTGAACTTAGTGGAACACTACATTAAAGAACCGTAAAGGTTGAGATGCATGATTTTTGTTATCAGTATCTTTCTTGATGGTGGCAGAAGCAGAAAAACACCAAAGAGGTCCTAGTCCTACTATCATAAAAGAACAAGTGGCTTTTCTACTCATACATACTATTTCTTCTCATAAAATAATATTGTGAAGGATATCTGAGGGATCTCAACTGAACAGTATCACCACCAGTAAAAGTATACTGACTAGCTGGCCTGTTAGCTCTTGCTTTTAATTTAACACAATGAGGACTTTGATATTTTGGTCCTCTGGGGACTGAGAAACTGTAGGAGTGGCAAACAGAATGCCATGCAGTTTGTTGGTTATTACAGCTGTCTAAACTCCAGATGAAATAGGGGGAGAACAGACATCTGAGGGTAATAACAGAAAACAAACCCCACATCAGGCTGATAAAGCACTACCTTTCCAAACGAGAAATGAGTAACATAACATGGGTCAGTTGCAGATATATCTGCTCCTAGCTACCTAGGGATACGTACTCACATGTCTCAGATGACACAACCTATGGTAAATTTAAGCTATGGTTACAGGT
Organism: Tyto alba; assembly: GCF_018691265.1. Taxonomy (NCBI): domain Eukaryota; kingdom Metazoa; phylum Chordata; class Aves; order Strigiformes; family Tytonidae; genus Tyto; species Tyto alba. The sequence continues at coordinate 7,986,119 of NW_024881276.1, read as the reverse complement.
AATTAGTGTTGCCAATGGAAAAAGCAAGCAAGATACAGATTATTTCCTTACTACACCTGACTAGGAAGCAGGCCAGTGACCAGTAGAATTTTCCTTTAAGGCTGGATATAACCAGGGGTTATCCATCTGGTGCCTTTGCTTTATAATACTGTCAGCCTTCAGGCAGTATTTCATATATGACCCTTAACCTGGCAATTGAGTCATTTTTTAGTCGAGTTCAATGGATTTGAGAATGTTCAATATTTGCCAAAAAACAGGTGATAAAAGCTGTAAGAACGAAAGAACATCTCTCCAGCTTTCCTTTCCCATGAGAGATTTTGGTGAGAGTAATTAGAGATAAAGAAGGATGAATTTTGAGTCAAATTTCTCTGCTTGACATTTCAAATATAGCAGACATTCAAACAAATACTATCAGGGATTTACTTATCATGTTCTCTGGTTCCCCCAATGAGTGATATGTGACACCTTTACTAACAGACACAGAAACTAGCCATCATTTTTGGTGGGGCCAGCCACAGGTTGTCTGTGTTATAGATCTGCTACAGAGTTCATATAAGCCTTGTTAAGCCTTCTCAGTTTCAGTGGCAAGGAAAGATTTTTTTTTTGGTTAAAAAAATGCCTATTTTCTAGCTTGGTAAATTAAAACCATTCATCTGTTATAGCTGCCTAAAACATAAATAAAAAATATTATTTATATGTATTAACCTGAGCACCTTACATGCCAGGGGAGAGCGCTTTGTAGAGATAACATTTGTTCCTGTAGAAGCCCTCCCTCCAGTTGAAACAGGCTATGTTAGCACAGGCTAATAAGATTTCAGTTTTCCTGATGCAAAGAGATCTGAGGAGCGGTGGAGGAGGAATTTTGCTGAAGCTACCTCATTATGAATTTCTGGAGAGGCAAATCTGGTCTTTGAGAAATACAAGGTACGCTGTATGTTTCTTTGCATTGCAAGACTTCAGTTAAGTTACCAGGCACTTCTTTTATTTCCTCTTTTGTTGTTGAGGTGTTCGCTGCAATTGCAGCTGCTGAATATATCTTCCTGCTCTGACCTTCAGAGCAGACAGCCTCTGTTTTGTTAGTGCTTACAAATAATTGAGTGTTTACAAATGTTTTTGAAAAAAAGGTTTTGTAACTAACAAATAAAAAAGTGGATTGCTACATCATCAGGGTTAGTGTTTGCATTAATAAGGTTAGTGGTCACATATGTAAGACAAATGTCAATATGTAGCCATTTTTTGTCTAGCTACCTATCATTTCCACAGATTATTTATTTTAAATCCTGAGATTATTAAATTAGGTTTTTGTATACTTATCTGTGCAGAAACAGATATGTAAAACATGCAAACAGCAAAACAAACCACACCAGAAAACAGAAACACAGATGTCTGATGTCCTGAGTTATGATTATTGGCACCATTAAGGCAGCATGCACCCCAACCAGTTGCATGGTATGGTGTTCTTCATGGCACACAGCAGATGTTACTGGGATGAACAAAGGCACTGAAAAGGTAAATCACGCTCACACTTATGTTTAGAATTTATTGACAGCTACTGTGGCTTGCTGCTGCTTGGCATCCTTTTTGTTCTTGATCTGGCATGGCCTGAGCTAGCTCAAGTCCCAGAGCACTGCTGCATGGGCTAGCTCTGGGTCTACGCTAACAAGCTCTGCTTCTTAGCTGTGCTGTTTCTTGACCAGAGGACTGTGCCTTGTGGAAATGTTAGCCTGAGTTGATGCTAATTTGAGAATCTCTGCACTTTTGCCTCATTATATACTGTGGATAAGCTTGAAAAATTGTGAAAAATTTGGGATCAGATGAAATAGATGTAAAAGTCAGTAGAAAAGTGTAGGAGCAGTCATGCTATCTGAGGCTCATGATAGCAAAATCCACAAAGCTCAAATAATAATTTGTGGCACATCTTGAATAATGAAAACAGAAAGCTCTTACAAATAGACACAGGCATATGATAACCTCTAGCACCTTGCAAAAATTCAATCCAGATAATTAACTTAATCTAAAGGTTACAAATATGTAGATTCAATTCTGGTTTTGTCATTTTTCAAGGCTTATGAGTTTAAAAATCAAGTTGGCCAGCATTACTTGGCATGTTTTAAATTCCTTGGCTGATTTAAGATCAGCCAGTACTAGCAAATGCCGTTTTCCTTTCTTGGATGTGTCCCCTTCAGGGAAATCTTTAATTTTTCTGGCTCTTTTTGTTTGTTTGAAACAGAGGTCCACAGAAAGCCTGTCTGAAGAGTTAGTGAATATGTTTCAGTGTACAAGTGTCTCAAAGTAATCTTATGTACTACTCAGACTGGCATCGATGCCTGGCAGTGGCTTATGGCACATATGGCAGTTCATTTTACAGCTTCTAGATTCCTCCTGTGGGCAAATTGAAGGTGAATTAATTTTATGACAACATGTAAAACAACCACATTATTTCATAATTTTGACTGAAGATGTAGAGTAGAAGAGTCAGCCACTTTAATAAAGAATCTTACAAACTGACAGTTTTTATTTTTATATATTCCTATAATTCAAGGTAATAGGAAAAATAAACAAACCCTCTGTAAACTGATAATTGTCTCTATTAGCAATATAAGGTAATTGCCCACAGAGGTTACCATAAACCTGTGTTTGAATTCTGGACAGAAACATGCAGAAAAGAAAATAGAAGCCAACAAGAAAATGCCATAAAACCCTTGAGACAGAAATTGGCTGAAAGACATCTGGGAATAAACATTTAAATTTTACTTGATCTGACCTATTTACTGTGTACTTCTACTATTATTTCAGTTGATTACTTCAATTATTCACTGAAAAACAGAATCGTTAACTATGTTCCATAAATAAACTCATGCTAAGCTTATTTTCTAATCATCAGTCATTGTTTTTAGACTTGCAGGGTGGAGATGAATATATTAAATATCAATATGCTGTGTTTATCAGGCTATACTTATCTCTTAAGCTTCGTATCACATTACAAAATGAAATCACCCTCTGTCACAAGCATAGAAAAGAGCTAAAATTTGGAAATATGCAAAACAGTTCAGCAGGATGGGGTCAACTGAATATCTTCTGGCTAGAGCTGGAGAGCTTTTAAAATACTTAAGTCACAGGGCTTCATGAAGAGATTATAATAGCAGGGTTGGGAAAGAGGCTGAAAGTTGGGCTCTCCCTGAACAGAACTAACCCCAGCTCAACAGCTGAAAACAGCTGATCTGTGTCTTCTCTAACACTATTACTGACAGTAGCCCATTAGAAAAGCACGAGATATCTTGTTGCCTGTCTGTTAATACAAGGACTCATATGGAGCACGATTAACGGAAGTCTACACTTTCTGACTCTGTGAGTTTTTTCACTTTGTTGCCTGATGGTGAGCAAAGCTAACATTGTTCATTAAAAAATAGTGTGTCTTAACAGTTTCTATGGAAAGGGAATTACCTCTCCTGTGCATGAAAGAATTAAGAATGCAGACATCCTAAAAGCTCTTGCTCTTCTGGAAAATAGCACCTTTCTTATTTTTCAAGTCTTAGCAAAATCATTCAGCACTCTATAGAGGACAACTGAGTTGTCTTTATATTGTTACATTCTTAGGACTCATTTGACCAAAATTTAGGATATTGCAGGCTACTTTGGAAAAAAAAATATTCTTCTAGGATAGGCTTAACTGTTTGTGTTTTCTTCTTTTCTCCTTATTAGGTAGAATAGTGCTGTGCTTTGGATTCAGTATGGGATTTGATATGAGAAGAATGCTGATAATGTATTTATGTTTTTAGTTGTTGTTAATAGATCAATGACTTTTCAACTTCTCATGTCCTGCTAATGTGCAGGTACACAAGAGCCTAGGGGGAGAGCGGGAAGCTAAGACAAAACAATGGACCCAAATTGACCAACGGAATATTCCATATCATCTAATCTCATGCTCAGTATATAGATAAAGGTTGTTCAGGAAGCCTCACTCAGGTTTTTGGGATGGTGGTTTCAGGATTCTCTCTTCTCTGGGATCACTAGCTGGGAATAGGCTGGCCATCAGTCAGTGGGTGGTGAGCAATCACATTGTGCATTACCCATTTATATTTTCGATTATTACTATTATAATTGTTATTTTTAATTTATTTTATTTCAAGTTTTAAATTGTTCTTATCTCAACCTATGAATCTCCTTACCCTTACCCCTCCAACTCTCTCCCCATTCCCTGGGGGTGGGGGAGGGTGAGCAAGCAGCTGCATGGTGTTTGGCTGCTGGCCGGGTTTAAACCATGACAGAGTGGCATGTCATGACATGACACTTATCTGCTCAGTTTAGAAGAATACATAAAGTCCTGCCATTTCACAGGAAAATTCAAGTGATCAGCAAAAGTTCCAGCTGCAGATCTTCTGTAGCTGACATCATGAGATAAAAGCTGACTCCCTAGTCTCCTTTCATTGTATCACACAGGTGTTGGGTTGAGATTTCTTTTCAGTCATGTTTCCTCTGTATTTTCAAACATTCTTTCTCAGATACCAGCCAAAAAAAAACCCCACCTCTGCCTGCAGAACATTTAAATTGCGGAACAATGTTATATGCACATGTAGGGAGGTGGGGAGGAAGAGAAATGAAAAGGAGCAGAAATATACGTTTGGCAGCCTTCAAACACTATCCTAAATAACAGGCAGCAGTTAAGGTCCGTCTCTGAGAGGCTCAATACAAGCCAGATGAGTTCTCTATTTCCAGAGAACACGAGATGGATGGAGCTGTTCCATACCAGCCCTGGTCTAAGTCTCCTCTCTTGTAGGAATCAAATGAGTTGAGGTGGTACCAATGAAAGCTGCCTCACAGAATACTTTCCCCTGAGTTATTGTCTTCACCGTTTGGTAATTGACTGGCAATTCTGTCAAAGCAAATGGACACGACGCTAGAGCAGACATGAACTGTAGTCTGCCTAGAACCTGTTTGTGCTATTCTCTTTCTTTACAAGGTTTCAATCCCAAATTACCCTCACAGAAACCTTTCTATTTCCCCTGCTCAGTTAGTTCATTGTTCAGGGTTATGTTTAGAAGCATATGCTAGGTTTTTGTGACAGCACAGGTGAAAAGGACATTGCTGTATTGATTGAAAGTCCATTTAAAGAAGCACCATAAACAGTGGCGCACATTTAATCACTCGATTAGATCCAAAGAATACATTCTGCTTACCAGAGAAAGGGGGAAAAGCCTCTTACCACAGCTTTTCCTTATTTCAAGATGAAATTACTCTGGTGATTAAGAGAAGCTGCTATTAAATTCTTTGCAGTTCACAGAATTAAAGTGAAGACAGGAGTTGGTGAAGAAGGACTGAGTTCAGAGCACAGTTTATACAGACTGATTGTATAAGAGGAAGGAATACCTTAGTGTCCTAAGGAGCAGTTTTGTACTTACTAAGAATTTAAGTGATTCTCACTTGCAACTTGCTATCTGTATGTGTGTACATGCACAGTACTGCAGGCAGGCATTCTAGATTAACGCAGCCTTCACAAATGCATGTAGAAATGCTAAAAGTGCCAGTCAGGCTCAGTGTGCCTGAAGCATATGAAAACTATAAGTAAATGCTTTCTTCATCCCATCAGCTTTGATATACAGCATCCAGAGGAAGTGACAGGAGGAATGTGATGGCCCATTGTGGGAGGGCTTTCTCAGACATTTTAATGATTGTGTGTGTATCTCAAGGGAAAAATTTTCACTTCTTAAACCAAATAGTACTTATCTGGACCTCTGATGGGCTACAGTTTAGAGAAATAGTCACTAGACATAGATTATAAATGCTACCACTGGAATCACTCATTTTATAACACGGATGATGGATTTTGAATTAATCAATAGTCAAAATGCAAAGAAAATTAAAAATATGGTCCAGAGATAAGAAATACTGCTGCTTCTGAGTTTTCAAAAAACTGGGAAATCACTTTTGCTTTCACTGTTAAAACAGATGAACAAAATTCTATTCGCAGAGTAAGGAATCCTGTCACTCCTTAACCTTCTCTTTAAAATGATTAAGTAAAATAATGTGTTTTTTCTCTGAAGTGTGTTTCCCAGTTGCATTTCTCCTCTGTAAACCCTCCTCACTGTTTTAGCATCTTTTCTGAACAGCTGATATCATGACCCAGTATAGCAATCCAGTAGTAATACCAGCATCAACTGGTATGCATCACATTGAAAGTAGACTGGGTAACTACAATGGAAATTATAAGGACTTTAAAAATCTATAGAATCTATACAATACATGCTTGAGAAATATGCAGTATTAATTAAAGATTTATAAAATAAAGATTTATATGTTTTGCTAATTATTTCTCGTAAGATCCAACACAACCTCCTGTTGATAAATCCTTATTATGATGCCATCACTGGTAAATTCTGTGTATGATGCATATGGTGAGGGTTGTGCTGCATGCATGATCTTTTCCTTTTGTATTTTCCCAAACAATATACATAGAAACAGAAATTACAATACACACACAAATGAAGGCAGCAATGGGAAAGAGTGTCCTTACTTACGTTGTGTTAGTACTGGACTGATAAGCAAAAACCTGAACTTGAGAAGCACATAAATATTGTGAACTTTGTTAGGGAAAAAGGATCTCTGAAAAGTTCATATAATCTTACATTAGCTATAATTTAATTTGAATGTTGAATTGCTTGACTGTATTCTTACAAAACCTTTATAAAATGTCAAATACAACTGATTCCCTGGGAGTAGAAAGCAACACATCTATGTTTAACGCACACTGAGAGCATTTAAATAACTTATGAAGTGTACCTGTTAGTCATATTTTAAATTTATGTAAATCCTTTTAATTCTTTCCAGGTTTCTTTTTTTAAATAAGTGAAAGAATAAAATGTGGCATTTGAAACAAGCTATTATAACGAACAAGGCAGAAAATTCAGCTATTCAAATCTAATGCTATTTTTATCCTTCATTTTTTCTCTTGTAATTTCATGGAAACATAAAATTTCATAATAAGTGACCTTACTAATGTAGTTTCCTCTATTGAAGGGTAGATAAAATTCACAGATTATTTGCAAAGTAATTACTGACCTCTTGGGTTGTCTGTCAAAAGAGAGAAACTCTTTTCTTTTGCCTGCAGTTTCTCAGTATTTCTTATTCTATATTAACTTCACACAGGCAAAAAAGCATCAAGGGCCATTGAGAGAGATACCACTAGAAGATATTTACTTTGCTAGCTTGAATAGGCTGCCAGCATTCCACCCCATTTAGTAAATACCTATACAACAATCTACTCATATCCAGAGAAAAATGGGAAGAACATTGGAGTGAGAGCTAACAGTAGTAGATAACAGTGGAAACTTATTGCAGCAGGTATGACTCAAAAATTTTAGTTAAGTGTATGTCATTTTTGTAGTAATTTTTCAGATAAATTAGAACATAATGCTTAAAAGATCGCTATTCACCCTACAGCAGCTTTGCAAGAATGAGTCAGACTCTACTTCTTATACACCAAACAAAATTATCTCCTGAAGGTACATTGATTGGCCCTAGAACTGAAAGGCTTTATGAAGAAAATCTGGTGGAGTGGACACGATTGTGAGTTAGCAGCAGGATGCAGAAGTAAATCATCTAACTTTATTTTCAGATTGCTGGTTTTCCAGGATACTGCAACAAAGATGTATGTACATATTTTCATATATGAAATTGCAGAGAGAGGATCAAAACCAAAACATATTATTATGTGATGTTGTTTTTCTCCACAGAACAGAATTTTTTAATAGTCATATGAGGTATAAACCAACTAGGATGGCACTTCTAGAAATGAATTCAGGTAAACCAAATCTAATGAACATATTAATGGATAAATATGAAACCAGTAAGACTCTACTCAGAAAATTAATAATTTGACAGGTTGTACAAAGTTCTAGAAAGCAAGAAATATTCTCTAAAATAAATTGGTAATGTCACAAAAGAGGATTTCTTTCAGGCTAAAATGCTAAATACATCATCAGCTAAACTCTGAACTCCAGTGTCATCTCATCAGCTAAATTGTATCCACTAGATATAGACAAATTTCATAAATATTTGAATTTTGATAATGATGATCATATTCAAAATAACTTGTAAATCAATGAAAGGAGACCTTTCTCAGAGCCTAGTCCTTTTGGAGTTAACGATACTAACTTCAACAGATACAGAATATTATCCTCCCATTTAAGAAAATAGAGTCTGACTTATGGCAAGGCTTCCTTCTCAGAAAATAGTAAGGTGGATAGTTCTGTAATCTGTGGGATATTTTAATACAATCCACAAATCTCATATATCATTTTTTTTCCCCTGCTTCTGGACATCTATACCATCCCCTGTCCTTTGTAAATTTATACCTAATTTCCCTCTATTCTTTTAATCTCTCTAAACCACTCCGTTTCCTCATATTAATAAATAATTTTTTCTTCAGATAACTCCATGAATTAACCACAAAGGACCCCAAGATGACTCATTCCTAGGATGGGCTACATCATGATATAAAACTTGTGGATTAATCGGCAATTGATGCACCATTCTTCTCAAGTCATGTTTTTGTCTCTCCTTACATTATTTTCTAACCTGTAGTATTGTGATATTCCACACATATTTTCCAGATAAAACTGTTTTGTTTTGTTTTGTTTTGTTTTTTTCCTCTCTCCTATCCAATTCTCTTTCTTTTCCTGTCCTTAGCATGAATAGTGGTAATTCATATTTGATTATGTGTATAGTGACTTTTCTTGAAAGATTTTAGGTGGATCTGAGACATTTCTTATATATAAAATAACCAGACCTCTCAGATCAGTAGAAACCTTTAAAGCTTCTGCTTGTATCTATGTCTTAAGTATTCTTTAGTTGCCTCTGCAAGAGCTTATATTTTAGGATACAAGGCAGCAAAGGGTAGAGAGATTGAATGGGAAAATATTTTTCTGAAGAAAAAAGAAATACGTTGAAAAGTGCATTTGATCTGGATGTTAGAACCATCAGCATTGAAGGGGATGCAACGTGACATAGGGACATTGAATATAAGATTCACCCAAATCAGCAGAACAACTTTGTCTTTGCCAATTTTGTGATTTTTGGAGTAGGTGATTGATCTACACTTCAGACGCTTGACAGTGAAGCTGAACATCCATTTAGATATGGGATACTGTGGTGAATAGCAAGGGATATCAAGAATATAAGAGAGAAGAATCAGTAAATATGATCTGTCAATGCATTTAAACTTCTCATGCCAGTTGCAACTGTTTTCCAAGTTTCTAGTCAGAGATCAGGAACTAGTACAGTTAATGTAAAAATATTGACAAGAAGTGGTAAGTCATATGCTTTTGATATAGGATAAATGTAGCTTTGATGATTTTAAGAACTTTGTTCATGGTAGGAAATAACAGGTTTAATTAAAGCACTTAATCCTTATAAAAAATCTGATTGTATGAGATATAGCACACAGAACATATTTCCCAACCTCCAGTCTGGGTTAGAGCTGTGAAAAATTTCTCTAAATCAACATACTGATGTATGCACCATAACTGTTCTGAGCAATTATGATTAGCAAAACATTAACATAAGATCTCTTACATGAACTGTACAATTTGAATAGTACTTTTTTACATCTATTGATAAAGAAAGACTTCACGTACTTCTAAATAAAGGATAAAAGCAAGTAAAATTTTCTCCCCTCCAACCCCCATATTTCTGTTCTCCTCAGAAAACTCAAATAGTTTATAAATTCTCTGTATATGCTTGCTTCCTTCCGCCTTTCCAAAATACTCCTCCTGCATTTCTGCATCATAAAACCTCGTAGAGGTTGCTGAGATGTTGCACCTGTTTTTAAGCATTCAAGGAACAACAATAACAGAATGCATCTTTTCCTAGGGGACAGCTTGAACAATGGATAACAAGCAGTATAATCAGCTGCTACAGCCAACCAGTGTATTGTGCTAGAATCTGTTGCTACATTTTACTTGTGTCCAAGACATTCTTCATCCTTCTAATATCATCCCAAAGGAAGCCTAAAGAGAAAAATGGGAGCATCTTTCCATCATGTAAATAAATATGATCCATTGTCCTGTTTCATCTGATTGGACCCAAATTATGAGAATTCAGTTTGTTGAGTCTTCTGAATGAGTTTCACACCAATCTGATAAGGTATTTCAATTTTCATTAGAAATAAAATGAAAGCTGACACAAAAAATAATTTACTTACAACAGAGTTCTCTTAACATCTGGAGAATATTAAATGTGAACTTGATTTTTAAAGCTGAATATACACCAGCTCAGGAGTTTACAAAAATTAGTCATTGTCACCTCAAATGTTAAGTCTTAGAAACTGTAAACAAGTTGGTGACAGGATGGAACATTTTTCCGATGCAAGTTCAACAAACCACCTATTTGTTCCATCTTCCTGCAGCTAGAGTCTCTGACACAAACCTTTTCTTTAACAACATTTTGTATTAACCATATAGGAACAGTGTAACTGAAATGAGAATATCAGTCATAATTGTGTGCTTTTCAGACTTTAAGTCCATTATAATCTGTTCTCATTCACTAACACAACAGATTCATTGACTGCAACAGCTAATTGCATTGTTTTTCAGCCATTGTTCAAGATTTCCCCTGTGATGGGCTGCACTCTGCTATTTCTACTCCCTTTGTACATGTCTCTGAAATTTATAAAAGTGAAAGAGTTCAGAAACTTATACAAATTCTTATTTTCTTGAAGAGAAAGTAGGACAAATTGCACATATTTCACACCCACCACCCATTTTCCAGTCTAGGCAGTAAGTCATTCCATGGAACAAAGCACTAATTAATACCAATAGGATAACTTGTTTCTAAGATGGCTTCATTCTTCATATTAAATATGAGGACATCTAATAACCATGGACACTCAAACAGAATTCTTCTTAAAACTTCTAAAGAAGATGCTTTGGTCAAAACTTTATGAATGTAAATGTTGCAATGGAAAAAGATTGGACCCAGATCTTAATTATGTGTTTTGTTGGGGGTTTTTTTGTTTGTTTGTTTGTTTGGTAATTTGATTTTTTTTTCTTTTTTTAAATTAACCAGAAGACTTATTTATAAAGTTATAGGAAGCTAAAGAATGATTCCCTCTATCTATACCTAAGTCCATTCATTAGATTTCGATGCAAACAGAATCACAGATGCACTCATATGAGAGAAAAGATAATTTTGTTCTTTTGGCAATGTTCTGTGCAAAGAGGAAAAAAAAGTAAAGAAAAGTCACTTCACGTACTCCATTGTAGGTTCTTTGTAGTTCTATTTCTCTTATGTTTAAGACCAGCTTATATGATTTTCCTTCTGACCAAAGTTTAAATCCTACAGGACATGCTAGTTTTTTGAGACAGAGACGATACATAAATAAAACCTCATGGTACAGCCTTGTCATTTTCTTCTTTTCTTCTCTACTCTGTTACTTTATTGACTAGTATAGTAATCCATAAGTATACATACCACTGTTGTAATAAAGCAAAAGAATTACTTTGTAGCTAAGCCATTAATATACATCATCAGTTGTTTTTCAAGAACATGACTAATACATCAACAATAGTGGGTTTTATAACCTTGTCATTCACAGTGAGACAATATTCAAAGAAATTTGACTTGCCAGAGACTCACCTTTACAGTAATGATTAAGGGCTTTCAAAATCCTGAGTGGCTGTCAGTATATAGAAATTACTGCTGTAGAAGATCAGAGGAAAAAAAAAATTCAGGCATGCTTTTCTTAAACAGCTGGATTTTTCCATGATCAACTGCAATGTCACATTGTCAAGGTACGGGTAAACAAATATGCTCCAAGGTATAAATTAGTGAGCAGAGACCCATAAAGGAATTCTTTATTCACAGATCACATTAACAGCTTATATTCTTCTGAAGTGACGTGTCTGAATGTGCCCTTCTTTGTAACATCATGTGTTGGACAATCCCAGGGCACATGATACAGACCATAGGTAGGATGCAATACTTCTCATTATTAGAGAAATGTGGTATTTTTTTACATTGTTTTTCAATGTTTTAAACTTGTATTTGTTCTCTACTGACTTCACAAAGGTGCTGTGAGATGTTCTACACGATAAGGAAATCTGGTACAGAAACAGGACCACAGTATTGTTATTTGCTGTAGAAGGCAGAAATTGTGATAAAAAATCAGATCCTACTGCATTCCCATCCACCTGCAAATCTAGAGAGCAACTCTGCATTAGATATGTTACTGATGCAGAGATATAACAGAGAGATAAAAACAAGTATGGGCGGCAGTGAGCGTGCTTTTAGAAATACTATCTAGACAAGACTGCTCCTAATACAGGTGAAAAACATGAGCTTTTGCAGAATGCCATTTACCATTTTCATATGATAAGGTTTCACATGTCATCAGGAATACATATGGGTAAAGAATATTTTGGTTCTATAACTAAACAGAGAAAAATGATAGGGAGGAGATGCAAAAAGCAACTTGTTCAAAAAGAAGATTAAGTTTTGATGAGAGAAAAGTTGTAAAAAACCCTCTTAGTGAGTTAGAACCCTCTCTCTTCTTTAACTTAAAACAGTTATTTAACTTTAAATAATTTAATTTTAACTTAAAATAGCAACTTTCAAAAGAAAAATGTTATTTTCAAATGAGAAACTGAAAGAAGACATTGTGTGTTATATATAAAGAGATCTGCCCAAGGAGAATTCCCTGCAATGTTTAAGAACAGGCACAGTATTAACAGATGACGGTATGCTCCATTTCCTTCTTGGTGTATATATAGACTTTTTCTCATCACATGACAAGAAGTGATAAAATTAATCTTTTTATGTTCCTACAAAACAATCTTCAGTAGTAGAAAAAAAAATGAAACACATCAACTCCACAAAATTTGTGGTGTTTTGTCCTGTGACTTGATTATCCTGCAGCAGTGCCATCGTGATAGACACTATCTCATGAGGCACAAAGATTTCCATATGGGAATATATTGTTTCATTCATATGATGGAAAGGCATTACTTAAAGGCACAGTAAGCAAAGGGATTTTTCCACACTGCAGGTGGTCAGGAGAGAGAAAGGAAGGAGATACAGTTTTTTTTTGCAGAAGCAGTTTGTAACGATAATGACTTTCTAGAAGCCAATGTGCTGATACCAAGGCTGACTATTTAGGAAACCTAGCACCATAACCCATGGATTTGAAAATATAAACTGCAATCTACCTCTCTGTATTGTCTAGAAATTGAAGGCAGTGGGAAACCTCAGCAACTGGTATGAAATAGTACCTTCTAGAGGATTGGAAGATGCAGGGGAAAAGTGACGAAGCTATTAAAATTTAAAATGTAGGCATTTTACTATATATGCATTTTTTAAAGATCAGAGAAGAGGATAATCTTGTTCAAAGAGGCAACTTTCTCTGAGCTGAAAGCTTAAAAATAACAGCTTTGTTTTTCTGCCTTATCATGCACCATCTCACCACTTTAAGCAATACATGGTCTGAGACTGGCTTATAATAAATTAGAAGGGAAAAGACAGTGTGAAAAATTTCTCCTAGAAACAGAGGCATAATATTTAAAAGCTGTCATACCTGAAAACAGTGTGACACAAAGACCGGGTGGTGAATCTGAAGTTATTACATAAAACTTTGCTTTATCTCCAGATATAACCAGTTTATGAGCAGAAGGCAGCTGCTGAACAATCTACTGCTACGTCTTCATTCCACCACCCCACTGCAGCAATATGATAGCTGCCCGTGCTTGAAAATTCCTACAATATAGTACTAAGCATGTGTATCTTTGTAACCAGGACAACACTATGGTTGCTATGGGAATTAAAAGAAAACAAAGGACCAAACATCAAACTTAGAGTCCACAGAAAAGTTCCGCTGCAAAATTAGAAACAAAAAGGGGTGATGTACCATGTTGTACATATTCTCCAATTCATCATTATTTATCCTTCCGTGTTATTCACAGGACAAAGCAAAAATCAACAAAGCAAAACCCCCTGCTAGCCAGCCAATGTTCAAGGTTTGATATGTGTCTTAAAAGTACATGTATCATACAATTCATCATCACAGCTTTTTTTCAAATAACATTGTTCTTTAACACTAAACTTAAATTCACAACATAGTTTTGAGTTGTTAAAGTCTTGTACTGAGTAAAATGAGAGTATGAAAACACCACAGGAAATGTTGTTTTGAGAGATACAGCTCTCCTTTGGGTCCACCTCTATTAGTGTTTTTGGTCAGATTGGATGGGCTCTTTGGAAGCAAAGCTCTTGGTTGTGTCCACTGATCATGCTTCAGGTCACATTACGGAGTGGTTTCTGAGTTCTTTCAGATTAGTTTGGATGGGAAGATGCACCCCAATAGCATGTAGTCCATGGGACCAAATGAAAGCAAATATGAAATAAAATTTCCTGACATGACTCCAGAATGGATAGTATGTTCTTGGCAGCAACTGTTTTGCTCTGCAGAGCTCTCCTGTTGGTGTTCTCTACTTGCTAATGTAGCTAAACTCTAGACAAATTTGACACATCAGTAGTGTTTATGGTAAAATGCTCTTTAATGTTACATGTGTTATGCTGCTGTCACTTGACCATGTGATGTTCTGTAAGCAGCTAATAGAAAATATTTTGTCAGAAGAAGTAACCTTATTAAAACCAGAACTATCACCCAGGTGTAAAATGTGTTGTAGAAAAATCCAGCTCCAGCCAGCTTATAAAAAAAATTAAATACTGAAAAAAATTATGGTTTTACCTTTCCTCTCTGTGGCCTATGATAAAGGAGTTGATGGTTGACCCCATTTAAATTACAGATCGAGTGGAGGGAAACAGAATATCATTAGTCCTAAACTAGAGATAGGATGCCTAAAAAGCAGGACAACTATCTGTGTGCTGCTAAAGGTGGGAACACATGTTATATTCTGAAAACAAAACAACAAACCCACCATAAAATGGAGTGAGAGACAGTTCTTATTTAGAAATAAAGCTAGGATCATATAATATATCAAGTTGGAAGGATCATCAAGTCTGGACTACCCGTAACAAAACCATGTGGCTAAAAGCATTGTTCCTTGAACTTTGAGAGTCTTAGTGCTGTGACCACTTCCCTGGGAAGCCTTTCCAGTGACAAACCACGCTCTTAGTGAAGAACCTTTTCCTAATGTCCAGCCTGAACTTCTCCTGATTGTCCTGGGTTTGAGTGAGTGGTGGGGTTTTTTGATAGCTGTGGAGGGGGCCAGAGGGGTGGCCCTCTGTGAGAAGCTTCTTGAAGCTCCCCCAGCTCCAAGTCAGCTCCACCTCTGCACCAAAACTGAGCCCATCAGCTGCACCTCTGCGATAACGTATTTAAGAAGGGACGTGGTGACGGGCAGTGGGACTTGTGAGGAGGAGCTGCTGCAGCTGCGTGAACACCAAGGTCAGTGGAGGAACGGAGGAAGAAAGGAGGGGGGAGGTGTGCTGGAGCAGAGACCCCCCTGTATCCTGTGGTGAGACGGCAGGGCGGCCCCCCCCTGCCACCCATGGACATCTACGGTGGAGCAGACATTGATTTATGGCCTGTGTTTCGTCTCACATGGATGATCAAGGTGCTGTGAATGAAGAAGGCCAAGGTCTTGTGGGAAAAGTTAGACCCCACTGTTGTAATTGCAGCATGTGGGGGTGCCCCACGCTGGAGCAGCTTGGGAAGGGCTGCAGCCAAGTGAGGGAATCCAGTTGGAGAAAGTTGGTGTCCTATGCCGGAGCAGTGTAAGGAAATGCTGTGGCCTGTGGAAGGGACTCATGTCAGAGAAAGTTTGTGGAGGACTGTCTCCTGTGAGAAGGGGACCATGATGGAGCAGGGGGTGAAGTTCCAGAAGCTCCCCCCACCGAGGATGGAAGAAGCGACAGCACTGACTGCACTTCCCGGTCCCTGCCCTCTGTGATCCTGGCGGGAGGAGGTAGAGATATCGGGAGCAGAGCTGAGCCCGGGAAGAAGGGAGGGGTGGGGGGAAGGTGTTCTTAAGATGTGGCAATGCTTCTCACTGTCCTACTCTGTTACGTGTTGTTAGTGTCTGTAAAAAATGTATGTTCTTTTTTTTCTTCTCCTAAAAAGTCTGCCTTTTGCTTGTGACCATAATGGGTGATTTGCCCTTTCCAGTCCTATCTTGAGTTTCAAGCCTGGCTTATTTGTCCCTTCTCATTGCTGGGAGGGAAGGGAGAGAGAGTGGCTGGGTGGTGTTTGGCTGCCGACCAGGATCAAACCATGACACTGATGTATTTTCATTCCATTTCCTCATGTCCTATTGATGGTCACCAGAAAGAGGAGATCAGCATCTCTCCCTCTGCTGCTTCCCTCAGGGAAATTGTAGACAGCAATGAGGCCACCCCTCAGCCTTCTGTTCTCCAGGCTGAACAAATCAAGTGGCCTCAGCCACAGCTTGTAAATCTTGCCCTCAAAATCTTTCATCATCGTGCTTGTCCTCTTCTGGACACACTCTAATAGTCTGATGTTCTTCTTATATTGGGGTGTCTAAAACTGCACACAGTGCTCAAGGTGGAGCCACACCAGTGCAGTGTAGAGTGGGACAATCACCTCCCTCGACTGACTAGCTATGCTGTGCTTGTTGCACCCCATGACATGGTTGGCCCTTTTGGCTCCCAGGGCACACTGCTGGCTCAGCTCAACTTGCCATCAACCCAAACCCCCAGATCTCTTCCCACAGAGATGCTCTCCAGGCTGACAGGATTGTAATTACCAGGATCTTCCTTCTCACGCTTCTTGAAAATTGGGACAACATTTGCCAGCTTCCAGTTGACTTGGACCTCTGCAGACTCCCAAGACCTTTGAAAAACAATGGAGAGAGGTTCTATGTTAAAGCTATGTGACAGTAATTACCTGCACCCTGATAGTAAAAATATCACAAAGGTGTAGCATTGCTTGAGCTTTAGTGTGATAGAGACAGTCCCCAAATGGAAACCCCATGATTTTTCAAAAGCAACCAAAACAGAATAAAGATATCAAAGCATAAAGACAATAAGGTACTCAGATAAACATATATTCTTTATCCTTTCTTGTAGAAATTTTATGCAACAGAATTATGACATTTTGCCCTTTGTGACCTCACTTGAAATATATATAACTAAACTTTAACCCCATGGATTTTATCTTCGAACGTCCTCTATGCTTTTTAATTTCACAAATGATCCTAAGACATAAAAACAATGAGGATTTCTGAAAGTTCAAAATGAAAATGGTTACTTCCTATGTGTGTTTCTGTTTCAATAGAGAGCATTTTCTATTATATGTCTGACAGATTTTTTTTGGATTGGCTCCTGTTGTAATGTGGATTTTTCATTAAATCTTAAGTTATTTACTCAGAGGGGACTGGCAATCTGGCTGCTGTCCAGTGATGGAGAAATAATATTCAGGCAATCAAATACCACAGAGAAGCATCTGGTCTAAGAATAAACCAGAGAGGATGGTGGAAAAAAAGTATCAATCTCCTCACAAGACAGGGACCTAAATGGAGAAAGTCCTAGCCTAAGCAGGTGTGCATGGCAGAGGTTATCACCACAGGTGGGTGGACTTCTTGCAGAGCAATTCAGTTCAAAATGCCAATTTTTTTTAACAGTGGTGTGTGTTTGTACATAAAAAGAGAAATCTCAAAATCAAAGACTAAGAACCATTTTAATTTTCTGCTTAGCTAACGGGAGCACTTCAGGCCATTTGGAAAGGAAATTCAAATGAAATGATTCTCTGTCTCTGTTAATGGTATGGGACTTCATATGTCAGCTGCAATCAGTTTGAAAAGCTCTCAACTTCATGGGAGCTTTGGTGAGCAGCTGTCTAGGAATAACATTTTTCTGACTCTGTTCTTGGACAAGTACACTTAGATGTTTAGGAAAGGGGCAGGGAATGGCTGTCAAAATATTTGATCTCAGAGATCCTATTTAGAATTTGACATCTTTTATGATGGAATGCTCTTCAGTGCAGTGTGTAAGACATAGAAGGTGTCCTGCATTAATAGGGGCAGCGAAATAATTTAAAAATCCATTTATAACTGAGTGCTCCATGAAAATTATTGCTGGAAAGTAACTTGTAATCAACAGTAAAAATGCTATATTGGATCACAGCATAAAGGCACTCTCACTCACAGCAACTTCAAAGATTTGTATTATGGAGAACATAACTTCCCCTTTACCGCAAGAGTCTCATGGATTAAAAAAAAGCAGCATCTCAGCCTTTCACCCTACATTTTGCCTGGAAAAAGGACTGGTGGGACAAAAAGGTTGACTTATTTAATAGACAATGTTACACAGTTTTTCTGCCTTCCAGCTGAACCGAATGCATGCTCACAAATTGCTCTGGTTTGGAACTGGCCAGCAAGAAGAGACGGTAAACAAAGTGACTGTGGCTATCTCCTTCTCCTGGGTTCAACCATGTGTTTCACTTGCTTACAAGAAGGAGTCTGTTTCCACTTTATGTAAGACCAGTGAACTTCATTCACTTATGCAAAAGTGGAGTTGTCTGTGGATCTCATCATGATGTGGGAAAGTCAATCTGAAGAGTGCCAGTGCTGCTGCCTTGCCTGATATTTCATGGACAAAATATGGGGAAGATGTCAAAGGTGACTTTACAATTGTTTTCTCTGAAAGGATTCCATACAATGGTCAAATCTAAAATCAGAGTTAATGCTCTCCAAACTTCTCTGGCCCAGCCCTTTCCAACCTCGGAATGCCAGTAGTCTGTGGAAGTGCTGAGAAGCTCCTTGTAAGAGCACCACAGGATTTTATTTTTCAGTCAAGTTCAGGAATCTTGTCTCTGTTCACTTTGACTTGAGGGTGATGCCATAAAATGTGAACTATTCTATTTTACATTAAAAATAGCTCACATACTCAAGTAACGTAGAGTTCTTTTTTTATTGTTCAAGAGTAATGAGTTGTCAGCTTCCTCCCCACTCTTTCCTTTACAGAACAAGATAAATACATCATCTTTCAAAAGAAGCAGCACTGCTGTGACATTTAGAAAATGTTGTTCTAGTGCATGTGTATATATTTTTAAAGGGACTATAATTTATGAAGTAAGATTGCTTAGGCAATATGAACAAAGCTCAACTCTTTATGCACGCTTTACACAGCAATAGTGATGTGTTTAAAGGTTATACTTCATCTCACTATAATGGATAGATCACCGAAAGGATAGTCTGTTTTCACCACTGGCACTGGCTGGAGTTACTTTTCCCAGTCACCCAGAGGAGCACTGTACCTCTGTGCTGAAAGGTTTTTCTTAAATTCTTGGTGCAGTCATGTCATGGAGAGCAGACTCACAGCAGGATGAGAGTGTGGGGGAAATATTTGGAAACTCCGGGGAGAGGACTGTGGACTTCTCACATATTGTGGGGCAAAATCTAAATGACTCATTGCACACCGATATACAAGGCAGGGGGATATTAAGGGACAGCAGGGGCCCAATGAACAAACTGGAAAGAACCATTTTTGAGCAATGACTCCAGTAGCCCCCCAAACCACACACTAGGGGCACAGGGCCAAGTGCACGCCAGAGGAACAGTGTCTTTGATGGGGCAGTTCTGGAAGGAGCAGATGACTTTAAGAGATAATTAACTTTACTCCAGGTCAGGGATCATGAAGAAATTTCCCTGCACTTGCCAGGATGATGCACTATGGGCTTGAATTTTGAACCAATCCTCTGTGCAGCAAATGACATTACGTTTTAGGCAGTTGCCTTGCATCATGTGCTTAAATTCCTCTCTGCTAAATTCAGAACTGAAGGATAGGGCTGGAAATTGCTCTGCTCCCACACAAGGTCCAGAGCAGTGCCTGACAAATTTTCTTCTCTTTATACCTGCAGAAGAAAAGTTGCTTAAAAAAGTAAAATGACACCCACCCACACACACGCTCTATACACATATCCCACCATTAAATGATGCAAATAAACCTATCTGTTTACATTGCAAATATAGCTGAACTGGTAGGGCAATAGGGAATTAATTGAAGAACTTACTCGACAATGAAGACCCTTATGAAAAGGAACTCAACCATTAAATTACTTGCAAAAGTGCACGGTAATGGTGATTGGAGCCTTACTGAAAATAAAGGCCAAATGAGATGGAATGAATGATTCCCAAGATTTATGTACAGCACTTTATACACTAGATTTTCTTGCATAACTAAACCAACTTAAAAGGAGAAAGAATTACAAAAGGGAATAATGTGCTTAAAAAAAAATAAAAGAAAGAAAAAGATATAAATGTCTCTGAGGAAGATAAAAGCAGGAACGACAGCAGCAAACTAAACAGCATTTCTCATGGCTATTGCTACTTAAACACCTGACAGCTCAAATATGTCACACCTTATCTCTGAACCTAAACTTTTTCCTCTTCTTCTCTATACAGATAAATTTTACTATCTGCCATTTCACGGGGGAAGAAACTGAGGCAAAGAAGGAAAGCTAAGTTGTCTTGTGTGCCCATTTTACATGTGAGCCCATAAGAAAGTACAGGCATCTTGACTGTCTGGAAAAGATGCTCAGATCATATTATCCTGCTTTGCATGTGGAAACGAGCAAGCAAAGAAGGAGCAAAATCCTGCTGCATTGACATACTCTTGTCTAGGTATGGGACTGATGCAGTTGTGTGGTTCAGGGCTGCTTACAGGATGCAGAGAGTCTGTGCTTCCACTGCACTGCTTTTTTGCAGGGAACCACAGTGTTCCTGGCTTAAAGGAGGGATGGCTGCATGTAAATGTGGTCAGAATAGCCAAACATACTTGCAGTGAAAGGGGAAAAGACCTACTGAAGCCACAAAAAAAGAAGAGGTTTGCAGATTGCAGCTCTTCTCCCACCTTTTTTTTTCAGTATTCACAGTTTAAAACCGTGAAATAAGGAAAGACTTGGAAAGGAACCTTGTCTACTCTGAATGTGACAAAATAAGATTACTGGGGACAAAGACAAAAGAAAAACAGTTTTTGTCCCTCATTTTTGAACATTAGAAAAATACAGTACTTAGTAAGGTATTCAGAAAGTCAGGGTTTGCCTGGGGCTTTCATTAAAACATTGCTCGAGGGAAGGATGAACAAGACGAATAATTAACACGTCTGCATGTTACTTTGGCTTGAGAGCAATGCTCCACATAATAGATGTTTGACAGCATCAATTCAATCAGATATTCAGAATGCAAGTATTGCCACTTGGCTGAAACAGGCTTATTTGCTGGAGTTAGTTTAATTTATTAGGAGATTTGTTTGCAGATGGATTAACTAGAAAAAAGTGCAGGGGGCTCAGTTGGTACTCCATGTGCCAGTGATTTATTACCCATGACTAAACACACACATGCACATACTTACATATCTTTCTGAATAATGCTATAGGAAGAGATGTCAGAAAATCAACTTCTTGTACAGACTCTGGAGCTACTTTTTAACCATATTTATGCTCAAGTTTGTTCTGTTCCAGACCTTTGTGATATAAGTGGTTGCTGCCTGATATTTCTTCATGAGACAAAGCCTCTCACAGGACGCGGCTTGTCTTGAGCTCCCATATGTCTGAGTAACGAAAAGTTGAGACACTGTTGAGAAATGAGATCAAATAGGAAGATCTGAATTGCTATTTACTAAATAGGTGTGAGAAAATCAAAGCTGTCAGGCTGAACCAAGCTAACTGATGCTTTTTTCCTGAAGGTGTCCACTGGTATATGCTATGCTGGAAATGACAGGCATAAGCCTCCCAGCAGGTGATAGTTTAGGGTCTTGGGACAAAGACTGTACCTCATGTTCAGCAGTACCTTGGTGACCCTATCCATTTTGAATTTAACTAATCCCTTTTAAAACTCACTTACTTTATTGGTCTCTCAAATATCCCATGGCAATTATTTCCACAGATTTCACACACTGTGAAAACCCTGTGAAAACACAATTCTTTTTTTGTAACCTTGCTGCCTAGTGAGACATAAGCTCTCTACTGGTTCTTGGTTTATGAATTCTTCAGGTTTCTCATTTTATAGACCTCTAACACTGTAAATTTCACTCCCAGTTGTCTCTTTTCCAAGCTAAAGAGCTAATCTTGCTTAGTTTGTCCTCATAGTGGAAGCTGCCACATTCCCCTGATCCTGCCTGTTGTGCTCAGGTTGTTGTCTGTAGCTCCAGGGCACTTCCCAGCAGTGAAGCTCAACTGCACATGTGCCATTTGGGATGTGGGAGCACCACACAAGTAGTGTAAAACATCATAATAGTACGCTTCTCTCCTGCTATTATTTCCAACAAGTCCCCAAATCTGATTTGTCTTTTAATCACTGACCAGATGTCAGTGCCCTGAGGGCACCACCAGCCCTGACTGTCCCTGCCCACCCCCTCCAGGGCTCCCCTTATGCTTCCCACAGTCCAGGACCCCATTTCAGCCCCTCCTTGGTCTCCCCCCATCCTTCCCACAGGGAGCAACCATGTCTCGTTACTCTCTGAGAGCTGATTCTTTTGGAGACTATCTACAATTACTCCAAGACCTCATTCCTAGAATGGTAGTAGATAACTTAGTGACCACAGTTGCACTTAGAGATATTTTCCCTACCCTCTATGTGTTATTCTGCATGGATCTTAAATAATTTTCCAGGTCTTAAATTGTTTTTCCCAAGTCTTTTTAGTAAAATCTTAAGCATCTAACTTTTTTAGCAACCCAAGTCATCACAACTTCACCATTTCTCTTGCAGTTCCTCAGTCAGCTATAAAGTAGACCAAATAATTTTGTACCAGCCACCAGCTCTGATATTTCATTGGTTTCTCCCTTTCCTGAGTCTAGTCTTATTCTTTCCTCAGGGAACCCACTATTTTCCTTCCACAGCCAAAAAAAAGAGTGGAAACCACAGCCATTCACACCTTATTTCTTCTGCCTTCTGAGATCTAAGGAGTCTCACTGCTGTGAAGAAAGTAAGATTGAAATCTCACATTCTAGCAAAGGAAAAGGTAGCATTCTTGTGCTCACGAGAAACACAAGTCACTGGAGTATATTGGTTTGATTTTTAGCAGTATCCCTACTCTCTCTACACAATTTAGCTTAAGTAATACATTAGATAAAATATACATTTGAACATCGCCCATAATCCCAATTTATATGTGCATGGCACTATTTAAGTAGCTGACAAAATTTGACAATGCCTACAAAATTTCCTTGAAGGAATGAAATACGTTTCAGCACTTATGTAATCAGTAGCAATTCGAAAAACATTATTTGTGTCTGATGTTTTTGTAGATATGGCCTTTTTCAAGTCTTATCGCAGCTGTGTGAAGATTATAGCAATTCACGTTCCCTGATCTTTGACATGTTTTCCAATATTTCTATGGAAATTTTAGCAAAATTTTGTTTTAGGTATTTCCTCTGACATGTATACTCCTTTCTGAAAGAAAGGAACTAAACAGGTAAATCAGCTGTCCTGTGGAGCATGAAAAGATTGCTAATATTAAGAAAAAGTATTAAAATTACATCTGATGCACTCCATTCTGTGACTGAGAAGTACTTAAGTAAATTTCAACACCTGAACAACTCAATTTTACACTTTGAAAACATTCCTCTCCCTCCAAAATTTAAAGACTGTCACTTGAAGTTACTCCTGACCTTTGTGTGCCTAGAACATGTTGAAACCAACTCACCCCAGCTGAGTGAGAATGGACAATAATATGACATACAAAGTCTATGGGAAATGAAAGCCTTTTGTAGCACACAAGACATGAAATCGGGTCTATGCATTCAAGATGGAGATAAGATCCTTTGATTGCTTATATAGAGGAGAATAATAATCCACCATTTTCTAATATTCTAATAAATAATCCACCTTTTTTATTTAAAGAAACTAAATTATATCACAGAGGAATTGCTACTCATTTTATATACATATACATATACATATACATCATATACATATACATATACATATACGTATACGTATACATATGCATATACATATGCATATACATACACACATACACATACACACACACACACACATATAGCTAAGTGACAAAAAGCAGCCTGAAAAACTTTTTCCAGGAGTTTCAAGAGTTGAGTTTGTATTCTTGCACCACCACTCCACCTCTGAAGCATAGCATGGAACACAGAAACACTGAGTGTAGGAGTGATTCAAGAACCCAAAGATTCAAACTATGGGAAAAAACATCTTTATGTTACACAAGCAGTGATTTTTTAGAGCAGAAGATATAGGAAAGCCTAAGATGAAAAGAAGGTCTCTTTTGTTTAACTCCAAGAGATTAAGGTAGGTAAACAAAATAAGGAGCTTGCCTAACAGGTCTGGAACCCAGCAACATCATCAGACCATTTCTTGAAATATCATAAAGGTCAAAGCAAAACCAAAGATAAAGACATTAGAATAAGGGAAAAGGCCAAACTATGTTGAAAAGCAAACAAACAAGGAAACAGGTACAGAAGCTTGAGTGAAAGTAGTCTTAAAATGGAGAAGAGAGAGGGAAAAAAACAGATTTCGCATGGAAATATAATTTATAAATCACTAGCAGTACGGTTGCTTTGATACATTTCCTTGTGCACAGGCTGCCTTATAGGGCAATGTAAGATTAAGGAGGGAAAGAAAGAGTAGTGGTCATTTTGTTACTGGGTCTTCCTCTCCAGTGTTTCTTGGAGAAACAGCAAAAGGAATAGTTAGCTGAGTCTCCATGGTGCCTCCCTTTAAATCCTGTCAACTGTCTAAAGAAAGCGTGTGTCACAAACTGAAAATCCATGTTGGGATGGGTTAAATAGAAGTGGCTGAAGCAGGCTTTAAGGGCATTTTCACCCATTTTGTCCTTCACTACTTGCAGCATTCCCATATCAACTGCTGATTCATCTCCTAATACAATGTAATATCAGCTTTAATCTAGAAAAGATGCAGAAGCCATGCAAGTTGAGAAAGGAATGAGAGGTAAACAGACATCAATATCATACATTCTGGTTAGATTTTTGCTTCTAAAGTTACATCAATGATTTAAACGTGACTTTTACTGTTAACAAAAAAACAACCAAACAAAACACTCCACAAACCAATATAGCCTACAAGGTTTTCTGGGATCAACAAAATGTGTGAAGCTTGATTGCACAGATACTTGTGTGTGTGGACACCTTGATGTGCCCAGCTGCCCTGCACTCCTTGTTGGGCTGGCTGCCCTCAGACCAAGAGCTGGCTGCTGGCTGCTGTCACTGGAGAAGGTCCTCAACTTCAGGACTGTCTTCTGCTTGGCTGGGGATGCAACACTGTCCTCTTAATTTCTTTAAAACTTCCAGTGCCTTAATGTCACTGGATAGAAGAGGCAGACTAGCAGGCAGGCCAAACGGCTAGAAAATTGATTTTTTGGGCCATTCAGCTTTGGCAAACTGTTTAGCCCTGGAGTAACTGTGTGCATGTAAGTAGTGTTTTAGTTCAAATCAGTTGAAGTGAATCCTCTGCTCGCCCCCCTGTCCTGGGCATTGATTTGCACTGCAGCATCATCTTGGAGCATGAAAAGTAGTAGTTCCTTTTTGGATGAAAGAAAACGTGAAGATGCCCTCAAGGAGGTCATCCATTGCACTACCTGCTAAAGAGAGGTGCATTTGGATCACGGGTGAAACTAGAGCTCCCCCAAAGTAAAAGTCCCCCAAACCTGTACAGTGTTGACTTTAGGTCCTCAGCACCAAAGCACTATCTGGCTTTCCTGATGGGTTTGTGCTCAGCCACACTACTTGCTAGTGAAAACACAGCTACTGAAGTTCAAACCACCCGGGGACTAAGATCTGACCAGCTGCCAGTCCAGTCAGCCTAGCATATGGAAAAAAATAAGGCTAAAAATGCAACACTCTTCCTCTTAGTTGTGCCTTTAGGCAACAGAGAAAATTTAGGATAGGAAAGCCTGAAAACAGATGTTCTCTGTCCCCTCATTCATACCATTTATAGAGTCCTGTTTAGTCCTTATAGCCCTGCTCGTACACATCAGCTTACTGTAAGCAATTAAATCATAATATGTATTTTAAATTAAATTGAGCTGTGACAATCATTCCATTTGGTACCCAGTGCTAATCAACTCTTAGAGAGTTTACACTGGCAATGGATGGAAAATACGTGTGTAATTTTGATAACACTTTTGCTGACAAAGTCGTTTAACTGATGGAAGTGAAATCTAAGATTGGAAGTGAACCATGCCAGACAAAATAATTATTGCCTGCTATAATTTCTCCCCCAAAAGGCCACCTGCATTATTTATATGATATATTGAACTGCACATATTTTTAAAGAGTTTATTAACATTTTCAGAGTGACCTATTCAAATCAAAACAACATTTTTCTAACTCTGGATTATAAATGTTGTATAAAATGTATTTTTATAATTTAAAATGAAAACTATGAATGACAGTCACCAAAAGTGAGAGAAGGGAAACAGAGATACACTGGGACTTAAAGGGCTCTGTTCTGACTTGTCTTGATTACTCCTGTGTTTGGCTTGGATGGTCTCTCTGGTTTAAGGAGTATATTTCAGCAGCTTTTTTAGCTTAACTTTCCCTGATGGCCTTTTAGGCAGTACAGTTTTGCCTGTTTTATAGACTCTCATGTGAGAAGTGCTGGTCTGCATTGGTATACAGTCCTGTTCACTTAACCAGAGTTTAATTTTACAGGGATGTAGAGTTATTCAAAGCAGGGCACTCTGCAGAGGCCTCCTCTGCAAGGACAGTTACTAAGTGGACAGTAATAAAAAGGGAAAGTGAGTATTTAAATCCTGCCATAAGCTTTCACTAGCATTCCTTACTACAGTTAAAATGTCTGTCTTCTATTCTCCTTAGAGCATATTCCTAGATTTGTTTCAAATCGGGCTTCTGTTTTTGATCTAAGAGAGGTTGCTCTTGTCATTTCTTTGTACTGACGATGTCTCAGATGTTATTCCCATAGAAACTTCAGCAACGAAAATTCTTCTGTATGCAACAGGAGTAATGCTAAATTTCAGTTACAACAGATATAATAACTACATATTAAAGAGACTTTTTTTGACGATAGCACTTATCTAGTTACTGTATAGAACTATTAAAATTTGTGGTTGCTATTTTTAAACATGTTTCTCAAAACTAATGCATCTAAATCTCATTGATACTATTCTCAGTCTGATTATTTTTCTGTTACAGTAGCTTTAATGTAACCCAGAGGTGCTGAGCACTTTTGGAACAAAAGTCCATAGCTAAAGATGGATTTAGATATCTGCTGTAAGCATTAGGGACCTTCTGTTCCCTCATAGGTTATTTTATACATTATATAGTTGAATAAAAGGAAGGCCTTGAGATACAAGTACAGTTCAGTGAATATTGCAGCCAAGCCCAAACTATCAATCTGTGTAAGAGAATGTTTCCATTTTCCTGGCTTAGATCATCAGTTATTTGTCCCTGGAAAATTGATATGAGAAAAAAACCAGTATTGCCTGATTAAATTTGTATGGATCAGGAAAAACAAACACCAATGATCCTCTTAATTTCTTTAATGAAACAGAATTTTTTTCTAAGGGTGTATGACACTTTGAGATACAGTATGAGTTTTAAAGTATTAAATCCAAATGAATTTATTTATTTCAAAATTGAAATCAGCTACATTGGTATATGCCTGCCTACCACTGAAATCCTGGAAGTGGCTTACAGGTATTTGTAAATTGAAAATGTGGAGGACAATGACCTTATGTGGCTGGCGAAACTCATCCCAACAGTAATGAACAACAAAGCAGAACCACAGTATTCATGAGTCACTACTGTAAAACTAAGACATAAAAGTTTTGGGAGTGTTTTGATTTTTTTTTTTTTTTAAACAGAGACATTTGTTCTCTACCTCTGAAATTCAAGAGGTTTTGTAATCTTACACCTTGTCCACATCCTGCTTCATGACCAGTGGAGAGTTGTAAATCTTTCTGTATGGGTTATGATGCCTCTTTGAGAATAAGAAAGTAACTAAAATCCAAACAGTTTGTTAACTTTGGTCTTCTGTTTCACGGTAAAAAATAAAACATGTGACAGAGCTGTCCAGGGAGATTTTATATTTTGTTTTTCATGTTAAGTCAATTTTATGGATCATTGTGGTATTTATCCTACAGCTTAGGTATACAGTATTCTATCTCATTGTCTTTCTAATGATAATTGACTGTTAATGTCTTCTTTTCATGTCCTTACTCTTGGGCTAGCTTTTGTTTCATAATAGAAATTATCTGTGACTTATGGTCATCAACTTTCCTTAATCACTTTTTGAAGAACTGTAAGAAATGCCCAACAGTTCCAAAAGGTTAAAAAAGGACTATTTAGTACTCATACACCATTCACTTTGGTTTAAAAAGAGTTTTAAGGGAATTTGTAGAACAGCATTCATATTTGCAAAATTCATGCAACATGATGGCATGAATTCAGGATGGATGTCTTTCTCTTAACTTTCTTGTCTTCTTTAGTTTAGACCTTTGACATGTATTTTTGGGATTTTTTTTTTTTTTTTTTTTTTTTTTTTGGTGTGCAGAAAGCTGGGAGAAAGAGCAACTTATTGTATTATTGCAATTTATATAATTGAAAAAAATGTGTTTGTCCTTAACCCAAAGTCAGCTTAACTTACGTAAGAAATGGATACTTATAATATTTTCCAGTCCTTTCTTAGCACTACGTATGTACTTTTAGACACTCATATTCATTCATAGAGTGAATGAGTTTGGAACACTAAGGTTGTGTCTGAAGACCTGAAAAATAACATTACTGTAATCTTCATTTTCTATAAAACTAGTCAGACAAGAGGATGACTACCATTTGCAAACAGTAATGAAGCAGTGAATTAATTTTATGAAGGTACGATGGATTCAACTATTTGAAAATTATTGTTATCAGCACTGCATATAACTGTTCTTAATCTATATTTTGGATATATCTTTATTTAACCAGGATAAAAAAGCTCCCTAAAATTCCTTTTGACATAGAACATAATGAGATAGCAATCTCTGCAAAACTCATAATTTGCAGGGAAATTGTTAACCAATTATAAACATAACACAAAATATCAATGGCTATGATGTATTTTAAACACAATTATGATAATAAAGTATAATCAAATATGTGCAAGCAGTAGCAATTACTAGTGCATATCATTAAGCCATCTGCTAATTAATCCAAAGCAATAATATGGTTTATTTAATAAGTTCCAGCATTTCTCTTTGAAGATGTGTACAGAAAAATAAGCGGTTTATGTCAGATGAAGCAGGAAATGATTCTATGAGACTACGGCTTTGCTGTAATAACTTGGAACCTCTCAGCTATTTTTATTTAATTGTTGTCACTACTGCAATAATTTTAAATATCACCAGGCTGCTGGTAGCAAAACCTCCAAGGGGAGAACAAGAATGTAGGAGCTGCCTTTGTGTAGAAAACAGTTCATAACAGCCAACAAATTGATCACCGAAGAGACGAGGTCATCTCCAAAACCTGAAATGATAGGAGGAACTCCTATTGATTTCAGGGGATTGCATATGGGATGGGAACACTCAGTACCAACAAATCTAAAGTTGTTTAGTTTTACTACAGAATTCAGTAGATTTATGTAACTGCTCCATATGGCTAAATACCTTGTAGATAGTGTCTGGTATTTTAAGTATCTATCAAACATTTTTTCCTCTCATCCTAAAGTTTGCTGTTCCACATACAGAATACGTTTCGCTCATATCGTCTCATGTGAATATCTCTTACCAGTTTCCTTATTTCCTCTGTGAAAAAGTCCATTCCACCAAGTACAAAGGCCTATCTTGCTGTAATGAAATAAAATATTTAAAGTATAAGTGTAGCATTCCCTGAAGATTTAGAAAACATCCTTCAAACTGCACATTAATACAGCCAGTGCCAAGTCTTCTGACACAGCTTAATTTTCCTCTTAAAGAAGGAAAGATGTTGCAATTTAGTGCTTTATGAATTTTGTAGTGTTTGAACTGTTACTTCTATAAATGCTAAATTAGTAATATTTGTTTCAAAAAGGGACAGCTTGTGCAAACCTTAGGGAAAAGGAGGATTAAGTGATATTTCCACCAACCAAGATGACAGTGTTTTTCCAGAGAAGGAAAGAGGAGAGGTGGGGAGACGTGGCAGGGAACAGTCAACTTCCATTTCTCTGGGAGGAAATACTGGAGGGATTTACCAGTTGGCAAGTCAGATGCAGAAAATATCATCCGATAAAAGGCTGTGGTCTGATCCACCAAATCCTCTGAAACTCTCCAGAAGAAAATATGGTGCAAAGACAATAATTTCAGATTTAAACCACTGTAAAGGTATAAGCATTTCATATGGATTTCATCTGACATTAAATCAGCTAAGTTAAAAAAAGAAAATGAGTGCTTGAGTTTTCATGGTCCTTAATTTTTCAAATAAAGGAAAAACATGACCTTGCATGTCTTCTTCATTTGGACAAGAGAGCCAGAACAGTCAGAGTTTCCGGCTGAATTTGAAGGAAAGGGCATTTTACAATAGAAAGGGAGATGATTTTGCGCTCTACATAGTGATGCATACTTCTGCTGCCTGAAAGGGCGGGTTGTAGAGTGCCCAGCTTGTTACTTGCCACTGACAGCTTCTGTGGAGTGTATCACTCCCACTCAGTATACTTGTCCAGCTGTTGTTTTACAACCTACTTGACTTGATCACAGGCGTAAGGCAACCCTGATGGTGGTGGAGCTGCTGTGGCCCCACTGCAGTGGCCTGGTCTGTGGTTCCAGTCTGTGAAGTAGAGCTAGGCTGAGCCAAGCCCCCAGTGACCAGTTCACAGTCCTTGCACAAAACAGGAAGGACTCTTTGATTCACCTTCTCATCTTCCTCGGCAACCTAGGTGCCACAGCAAGCTCTTTTCAATAGGTAGTCAGGCACTGAGACCGACACACAGGTCTCCTCTGGGTGCACAAGCCAACAAACAGGATACGGGAGACATTGGCCAACCTGTGTCCTTGGTGGGTGTCAATCTGGAGACAACCCACAGCTGGGTTTGCAACTTCCACTCAGCTCCCTGCTTGCCCTCTTGTTCCTTGCCAGGCAATGACTCACCTCCTGTAGCAGGCAGAAAGAATAACTGCACAGAAGCGTGCCCAGGGTCAGACAACCAGCTCATGCTAGATTTCCCTTTTTTTACCTCTTTGTGAGTGAATAGTGTTAATCCAATTTATTTCTCTCATGTCTCACAATGAGATGAAGTCATCAAGCAGCACATATACTGTTCATGCATGACTTACACTTGAGCATCGCTACGTATGTTTATTCTTATTTCTCAAACAAAATTTTCTATCTGATCTTGAATCCTTCATAGTTATGTGAAGCCATCTTTAAAAAAAGGTAAGAGATAACATAAATAGCTTGGTCATGTCAAGTGATCTCACCACAGAAGCGTCAAAGTAAGCTAGCAATTAAATTAGGAAAAAAGAATGTTTTATACAAATATAAGGAAAAGCATTTGTCTTTATGAGTAATAGATGTCTAGGAATAATAATAAAAGAATTCTCAATCATTTTATGTCTCATTCAAAATAAATAATACTGTTAAAAATATGATTTTACTGCTGTCTGGGATTTTAAAAGACCTCAACTTCCATAGTTCCTAGGGAAATCAAACAAGACATTTTTAAACTGCAGGTTACTAGATTAAAACAAAATATTGCCATTGGCACTTTATGCACATCAGAAAAAAAAAAGAGAGTTTATTCATTAAATAGAGCTAAAATAGACAAATTATTAAATGCAGCTGCAGTGTTCATAGTTTTTCATGGCAAAAATCTACAGACTCATATAAACCTGTACACAGGAACTTGAACAACAATTTCATGTAATGGAAGGATTTTTTGAAAGGGGGTGAGGTGGAGTAAAGTCTTTGATGTCAGGAGCTGTTATCCAGACTTGAAAGCATACCAGCTTGACAATTTTTAAAGCCCAGGATATTATGCCTATCCAAGGCTTCCACTCATCTCCTAGGCCAGTCGCTGTTTTCTGCACCTATGTCTGTAATAACGAGCTCAGGCAAGTCAGATACAATATACTGTCAGCCAGTCTGCAAAGTAACTATATGGCTAAATAAGTGTTTGGGCTTCTTGGTTGCCTGATTGATGTAGGCACATGTAGGAGTCCAATGTTTTGTCTTCTTTTACCACAGTAGTTCAAAAGAAAACTCCTTGTGAAAAGTGCAGACATTTTTTGGGAGCTGTTCCTCTGTGGTAGAGGCAAGCCAATGTTCAAATCTGGATTTAGAGGCTCAGACATTTGGGGCACATTTGGGGCTTGTGAGCAGGTTTTGCACATTCCAAAGGCAAAAGCCAACTTGAGATTTTGGGTTCAAGTTTGGACTTTGATGCCAAGACCTGATCAGAGGGGGAAGGGAATGTGCTCTCTGCATAGATGATTACACTGATTACAGTGATAGTACAGTTATGAAAGAAGCTTTGCTGCTTCCCTTCAGCTTTCCTCTGCCCTCCTCTTTCCCCCATTTCTCTTCGACTTTTAAAACATAACATTGGACAAATACTCTTGATTTTTTTCTTTTTTTTTTCCAAATTTTCCATAGAGCCTAATATACAAGCAAATATATTTATATGTAAATAAATTATATTAAAAATGCTGTGTGCTGTCTCCAAGACCCTATCAGAAATGAAGCATTTATGCCTCAGCAGGTAATAGTCAGTTAAATATTCCAGTGATTTTGTATTGCGACTGAAGTGAATTATGGAGAATTGTTGAGGGTGAGAAATGACCTTTAAGTCCATTAAGTACATTAGAGGTTGATTGTTGCACAACCTTCTAGGATAGTAACTAATTGCTTCCAAAGCAACCCTAGCACTTCTGCATTTTTTGTTATTAATCTTGTCATTTTATGAGTTCCTTATTCTCTGATTAAAACTTTTGTTCTCTTTTTCAATTAACATTTTTTTCATGTTCCATGTTTCTGCTTTAGTCCCGTCACCCACGTTATGATTAAAGATGATGCATTATCAACATTAATGTATCATACATCATTTAACACTGAAGACAGCTTTCTTCCTTTTTTTATATGTCTTTTCCTCCCTCATTTTCCTTTTTGTTAAACACTATGAATACATGCATTTTCAGTTTGGCCTTATTTCTCTCTAGAAACCAAACAAATAAAAAATTTTAGTCTATCACTTTTTCCTTTGAAAGCTGCATTATCACCACTGGCAAAGAAAAGACAGGAACAGAAATAATCTGTAAAAATACTTTATGCTTGGTTTGAAAAAAGTCGGTGTGCATTATATGATAGGAATTTTACTTCATTTTGAAAGTCATGGTTTACTTCCTTATTTTCCATGAATTTTTAATGCTCAAAAAAAGTTAACGTAGAAATTCAGGTCTCTCAAACTCAGTCAGAGCTATATCTGCTTAGAGATATTTTGTAGCCCTCTGGTGTAACCCTGGGTGTAACTCTGGATTTAGAGTGAACTGGAGGAGGAAGGGAAAGCATAAACTGCGGGTAACTGGTAAGCTGTGGTGGTGCTATGAAGTACCTCTCAGGATCTGGTAGAGGAAGGGCAAGTCCAGGTTCATTTATCAGGGCTGATGGAAATAGTTGTGCCGGCACCAGTCTGATACACCAACATTTGTGTGGAAGGAAGGAACAAGCTTTCTCTCCTTTCTTGCATCCTGGGACGTGACTGGCACGAGAATCCCTCTCCCACATTGAGTATTACCATATTCTGCCTGTATCCACAAAAAAAACCTGTGGGTGCTATTTGAGCAGGAAAGCATTGCTTAGCATAAATGAATTTATAATTCCTCCTTCCCTGTGCTTGGTGAAACATGACAGGAGACAGCTCTGAAACAGCTTATAAAAGCTAATTCAGAGAGTCACCAGTATAGCACACTATTAACAGAATTTCAGATATGAAAACAATGAAAAAACAAAGGAATAAATATTTAAAAATGTCTAAATGAAGAGGAAGAGGTATACTCAATGGGTCTTTTTAAAAAGTATAAATGCCTACCATCTGCCCTGCAGAGAAAAAAATATTTCCAAACCCACTTGTCATTAGAGATGCAGGTTCTGCAAACTTCTGGAAACAGTGTAAATTTTATCTGGACTTGTAAATATCAATTTCAATGCTGTTTCAATAGGAACCACTTAATCTGATTTTAGATCTCTGGGTCAGATCCTTGATTTAGTAATAATAATAATACATGGAAAAGAGAATTTCTAGATGGGATTACGAGCCACTCTGTTTGCACTCCTTGCAACTGGGAGTTTCATATTGCTGCGATGAGCAGGTCTTGGAAATTTTTGAAGTTTGTAGGAGATAATATCTTGTCACAGGTACTCAGCGAGCCAACTAGGAAAGATACCCTCCTAGGCTTGTTGTTTGT
The DNA here is from genome assembly GCF_018691265.1 of Tyto alba. Taxonomy (NCBI): domain Eukaryota; kingdom Metazoa; phylum Chordata; class Aves; order Strigiformes; family Tytonidae; genus Tyto; species Tyto alba. The sequence goes on along the minus strand of NW_024881276.1, from coordinate 7,951,790 downwards.
GAACAGAGGACTCATGGGGGATGTGATGATAGGTGGCTGTCTTGGCCACAGTGGTCATCAAATGGTTGAGTATAAAATTTTTGGTGTAATAAGAAAAAAAGACAGCATAGTTGCTACCCTGGACTTAAGGAGAGAAAACTTTAAGTTATTGAGGGAGTTATTCAGCAGAGTATGCCGGGAATCTGTTTTTGAGGGCTTAGGAGTCCATGAGTGCTGGTGAGTCTTTAAGGACCACCTTTTAGAAGCACAGGAGCAGGCAATTCCACTGTGTCATGAGTCATGCACATGGGGCAGAAGACCAGCTTGGCTGAACAGGGAACTCCTCGTGGAGCTCAAGAGGAAAAAGAAATTGTATGATCTCTGTAGGTAAGGTCAGGCTTTACAAGAAGATTACAGAGCTGTACTTTGTATATGTGAGAGAGAAGACATGAAAGACCAAAGCTAAATTAGAGTTGAAACTGGACAGCGTTATGTTAGATAATAAGAAGGTCTTTTTTAAGTATGTTAATAGCAAGAGGAGGTCTAAAGAAAACATTGGACTAATACTTGTTGAAGATGGTCACCTGACAGATAGGGACGAAGAGAAAGTGGAGGCATTCAATGTTTTTTTTGCCTCGGTCTTTAATAATATTGATAGTCCTTGGACTACCCGGTCCCCTGGGTCAAAGGACCATGACTGCGGGAACAGTGACGTTCCATTTGTGAACACTGAAATTGTAAGGGACCAGCTGTTTCAGCTGAATGTTCACAAGTCCATGGGGCCTGATAGGATTCATCCCAGAGTACTAAAGGAGCTAGTGGATGTTACGGCAGGATCCTCTCAAGCATCTACCAAAGGTCTTGGGAGTCTGGGAAGGTCCCTGCTGACCGGCAGTTAGCTGGTGTTATTCCAATCTACAAAAAAGGTGTGAGGGAAGACTCACGGAACTACAGACCTGTTAGTCTAACCTCAGTTCCTAGCAAAGTTACAGGGAAGACTATACCGGGTACTACTGAGAGGCATTTAAAGAGTAATGCAATCATCAGGCACAGTCAACATGGGTTCATAAAAGGAAATTCCTGTTTAACTAATGTGATATCCTTGTATGATAACATCACCCATGTGGTGGATGAAGGGAAGGCAGTAGATGCAGTTTTTCTGGATTTTAGTAAGGTTTTTGATGCTGTCTGTTACAGCATCCTTCTGGACATTTTGTCCAACTGTGGGATGAGCAGGTTCACAGCATGCTCGGTGAAGAACTGTCTGAAGGTCAGAACTCAAAGGGTTATAGTGAATGGGGCTACATCTGGCTGGTCACCAGCGGTGTTCCGCAAGGTTCAATTCTAGAGCCAGTTCTGTTCAATATATTTATCACCAATATGGATGCAGGAGTTAAAAGCACCATTAACACGTCTGCTGATGACACCAAACTGGGAGTGCTGTTGACTCTCTTGACAGACAGGAGGCCTTGCATAGGGATCTAGATAGATTAGCACCTTGAGCAGTGACTAATGGGATGAAATTTAACAAGCCCAAATGCTGGACACTGCACCTGGGATGCAGTAACACCAGGCACAAGAATAAATTGGGAGAGGAGCGGCTGGAGAGCAGCCCTGCAGAAAGGGATCTGAGGGTGCTGGTCGGCAGCAGAATCAGTGTGAGCCAGCGCTGAGCCCTGGCAGCTCAGGAGACAAACTGCACCCTGGGGTGCATCAAACAGGGTATAACCACCCGGGCAAAAGAGGTGATTGTCCCGCTGCGTTCAGCGTTGGCGCGGCCTCCCCTGGAGTGCTGTGTGCAGTTCTGGGCCCCACAATTTAAGAAGGGTGCGAAGGCCCTTGAATGCATCCAAAGGAGGGCAACAAAGGTGGTGAGAGGGCTGGAAGGAGTGTCCTGTGAGGAGGGGCCAAGGACTTTGGGCTTGTCTCGTTTGGAGAAAAGGAGGCTGAGGGGCGACCTCATTGCTCCCTCCAGCTCCCTGGGGAGGGGAAGGGCAGAGGGAGGTGCTGAGCTCTTCTCCCTGGGATCCAGTGACAGGACGTGGGGTAGTGGTTCAAAGCTTTGCCAGGGGAAGCTTAGACTGGACATTAGGAAGCATTTCTTTACTGAGAGGGAGGTCAAACCCTGGCACAGGCTTCCTAGAGAGGTGATTGATGCCCCAGGCCTGTCAGTGCTTCAGAGGCATTTGTGCAGTGCCCTTAATAACGTGCTTTAACTTTTGGTCAGCCCTGAACTGGTCAGGCAGTTGGGCCTGATGATGGCTGTAGATCCCTTCCAATTGAAATTATTCTATTCTATTCTATTCTATTCTATTCTATTCTATTCTATTCTATTCTATTCTATTCTATTCTATTCTATTCTATTCTATTCTATTCTATTCTATTCTATTTTATTCTATTCTATTCTATTCTATTCTATTCTATTCTATTCTATTCTATTCTATTCTATTCTATTCTCCCAGAAAGACTATACCAAGCTCTGAAGAGATACCAGTTAAAAAACATCACTTCTGATTAAGGGATTATTTAAACTGAAGTATTTGCCATTGAATCTGAAGAAATTAACATCTGTTCTGCTCTCAAATACTCTCTTGGGCCATTGCCAGTCAAATCACGATTCTGAGTCTGGTGCTTGGTCTGGTCCTGTACAGCAGTTCTTACATTATGGTCTAACTTTTGGAATTTGACTCAGTATAATTTAAATTTTTATTTTTATCAGTTGAAATAAAGGGTTTACCAGGGCCAAGATTTGATAGCTAAAAAGGTTTGTAACAGAGCTTACTTGTTTTCTTATGAGTTGCAGTCAAAATGGCTGAGTGTCCTGGAGAATTCTTTAGTTTGGACACCATGTGTTACAAGATGTTAAATTTTATTAAGTGCCTTTGGTTAAATTTTATTGTTGGGAAAATAAGCCATCATATTCAGCTTTGTCACTAGGTATTTTATACAAGGACACGTAATTCTTCAAAAGCAAGCAAGCCTTGCAGTTTCCTTGGGTGCCTAGCTGTCATGCTTATCTTCCCCCTAAAACAACACTTCATCATAAAAATAGAGAAAATATACACCCTACCAAATCAACTTTCAATTAGTCAAAAAGAGGATCTCATTTCCTCATTGGAGTGAGAGTAGAGCCAATAGATTTCTTCTACAGCATCTGCCATTATTCCTTTCTCTCTCCTCACCCCCTAAAATGAAAGCATTTAAAAGACATAGTCTTTTATGACATTTTCTAGATATATGTTTGGACATAGGTGTGAGTGCTTAAAAAGCATGATTCATATTAAAATTATATTCCTTGTATGACATGCAGCAATAACATCAGACTGAGATGAGAATGAAAATAATCACCTAAAAACATGCTCCAGAGAGGTGTTGAAGGGAATATTTACCACCACGCAGGGAACTTCAGCAAGACTAAAATAAGTTACAAATGACTCAGGAACCCTCCTGTGAATTCCGTTTTTCTCAAATGCCACTTCTCAATGTACAACATTGAAGGCATATTTTATTCTCTCTGAGCATACCTTTCCTATTTGCCAATATTAAATTCCACATGCTGGCCTTGTTTTTGCATCCTCATTAAATTCTTTTGTAATCCATTCATGTCCTCCAAATATCAACTTCAAAAGTCCTCCTGCTTTTGTCATCTGTAAATTTTGATGCACTCCATATCAAATCAATTTCTATATCACTAATATAAATGTTAAATAGAAAATAGCTCCAGGCAACCTTGTCTGTCATATTCTTCCAGGAGGATCTTTTATCATTTATTATCATCCTTCAGGGGCCCGCTTACTACCCATTATTAATCCATTTTCCCTGACCAGTCTTCATATCTCCCGCATGACTTTCCATACTAGTTTCTTATGATCTATGTTTGAGAAAGTGCTGCTAATATATATGCAAATCCAATTCACACTGTTAACCTGTTAACCGTATCAGATAAAGATCACATTAGTTTCTATGATATGTTTCCAGTTTTGTGCTGACCTCAGCTAAAAACTCTGCCTTCAAATACTTTACTATATTCTTAAAGTATGAAAATGTTATCCCAATTCAGACAATATTAAACATTTGCAACACCTGCTTTCTTGGCCTTTGCCAAAATGACAGAGTTGGTCCTCTAGTTTCAGTAACAGGATGTTTTTTTCTTACTCAAAATGGAAGATCAGTGACTTCTACCAGGCAGTTCATGTATTTCCTTCCCTAAACCAAAGCGATTTCAACTTTCGAGTTTCTCAGCTGCATCATACTTTCTAACTTGCTATGAGTGCTGTTTATACCACCATGTTCCAGGAAACAATAAGGATCAGCTAACTGTTCTCCCTCCCTCAACAACTGCAGAGATCAAGCATGTGAAGTAGGTGTTTAATTATCCTGCCATTATCCTATCACCTCAAAATGATTGCTTTGTCATTTTAGTGGGAAACTGTAGTCCTCACCTCTTACAAATACTCATTACTCTCACATCTCCTGCTAGTTGGCTTTCAATATCTTCAAAAGCAATACGTAGAGGATGAAGAGAATAGCCGTATCAACTGTTTGCACAACTACAGAGGTGTCTGATGGGTTTGGGATTTTGCAGTGAGAAAAGGGAAGCGAGCGGCAGCTGGAACAGTTTGGTTCTATGGGATGTACTAAGGTGGGTTTCCTGCTGGGATGGGTAAGCAACAGTCAGTTGCACCGTGAGAAGCGTTACACGGCCAGACAGCCTGGGGTACAACACTGCACTAGCTCTAGGGAGGAGGAGGAGGGAGAGGCTGTGTGCAGGTGCAAGAACGGGAGGTCTTTTCATGGAATGAAGAAAAGGTATATTTCTTCCTTGAAGCCCAGGGGAGATTATCTTCAGGTTAAGATAGCTCAAGACTCAAGGGGCAACTGAGCATCAGACTGACTCTCGGGGTGACGTGGCCCCTGGAAGAGGGAAGGGAACGGTTAAATGTACAACCTCTCTGTCCAAAGCCAGTAAGGACATGAAGAATTTTCTACAGTGAGTGAACGTGCATATGATCTACCCCCACTTCCTCTTTCTGTATATAGTTATAGTACCTCTTTCTGGTACTATAACATATGCCTATTTGAAGTATAGTACAGCTGTTATTTTAAGAAGAAAAGCTGTTTAACTGGGTAATTAAACAGAATATTGTTTCTACCGCTTATAGAAGCTCTTTAATATTTGAGGGAAATGAAGGCAAGTCACGATACATATAATCTCTAGCCAAAGTGATGCATACTTATTCTCTAGTAAGAAAAGCTGGCTGATTTTTCAAGAACTTATTGAAAACTCAGGAGTTAACTGTCTTGTTCTGCAGGAAGGCTGGAATTTTGGCAGAAGGTATGCTTGGATAAGCAGGCAGCATCTTATTGAACTAACACACGAAAAGGGAACATACAAGAGGTAGAGAAAGGGACAGGAAACAACAAAAAAGAAGAGTAAAAAAGTGTTGCCTGTGTTCTTAGGGATGAAAACAGGAAGGCCAGAACTTGTCTGGAGGGAAGATGGGTGAATGATGTTTAGAACAGCAATAAGAAACCTTACAGTCATACTATTTTCAAAAGGAAATTCAAGAAAAAATACAGATTCACTGATGGCTAGAGGGGACAACCATGAACAATATGGAAAATCTTGAAGCACTGAGTGCCTGCTTATATTGGCAAGCAAAGCCTCATCCCAGATCTCTGTGTTTATCAACACAGTTTGACAAGGGGGAGTGCAGAAACCAGTGGGGGAACAACAGATTAGGGACTCCTTAGAGAAGCTAAACCCATTGCTTTCCACAGAGATAATGGGATTCACGTAAGGATGCTGTCAGAGCTTGTGGATGTGTGATACTATTATCATCATCTGTGAAAAAATGTGGCAAACAGGGCAGGTGTCTTTTAAGTTGAAAAAATCTAACACTATGCTTGCTTTCAAAAAAGGCAAGATGGAGGACCCAGGGAGTTATAGGCCAGTTGGCCTTGCTTCAATCCCTGGAAAAATCGTGGAGCACGTTCTCTTGAAATCCATTTCCAAGAATGTGAAGGACAAGAAAGTAATTAGGAACAGTCAACACAGATTTACCAAGGGCAAGTCTTGTTTAACCAACCTGATGGCCTTCTGTAGAAAAATAATAGGTGATGTGGATAAGGAGAGAGTGGTGATTTTAAGAAACATTGATTTCAATGAGGCTTTTGACACAGTGTCTCACAGTATTCTTGTCTGTATGCTCAGGAGGTGTGAACAGGTCAAATAGGCTGCTAGAAACCTGGCTGGACTGGCACACATGTAGGATAGTGATCAGTGGCTTGATGTCTGGCTGGCAGAGGGCAATGATCATAGTCTTGGTCTTGTACTCTGTACATCAACACTGGGCTCCATGTTGTTCATTGTCCTCATCAGTGACCTGGATGGTGACACACAAAGCATTCTCAGCAAATTTACAGACTAGGGACAGTGACTGACACAATGAATGGCAGAGTTTCAACCTAGAGAGACTTGGGAAATTTGAGGACTGGAACAACAGACATGTCATGAAGTTCACCAAGAAGTACAAAGGCCTGTGCGCAAGATGGAAATGCCCATTCATCGGTATGGTCTGAGACATGATGTGCTGGCCAGCAGCCCTGCTGAAAAGGACATGAAATACACTGCTGAAAAGGTCATTACAGTGGACTCCTGTGTAAATATGAGCCAAGAACACACTCTCATTGTAGATAAAGAAATCTGTGTAATGAGTTTCATTAGAGGGGAACCCGGCTAGCAGACTGAAGAAAATTAGTATCTCTCTCTACTTGGTCCTGGTGAAGCTACCTCTGCAATACTGGGTTCAGTTTTTGTTGTCCCATTTCAAAAGACATGGTAGAGAAACTGGAGATTGTTTAGCAGTGGGTTGCCAAGATGGCCAGGGACCTAGGACATGTTACCTACAGAGATAGTCTGAGGGAATTCTGTTTACTGAATCTGCCGAAGAGGCTAAGGGGCAATCTAATAGCAGCCTACAAAACTTGGAAGGTAGTTACAAAGATAGTGGAGCCAATGTATTCTTGGTAGTGCAAGATGGTACAGAGAGGTTCTGTGGTAACAACTGTGGCTTGGTAGGTTCAGTCCGAACATTAGGAAAACCTGCTTGACCAAGAGGATGGTGGTGCAACACTGGAATGGAGGCCTATTCTCTTCCTTGGAGATTTTAAAGATTTGACTAGACAAAGCCAGGGCTTACTGATGTTGCTTACTGATGTTCACTAGTTGGAGTAGGTGGTAGTACTGGGAGACCTCTAGAGATACCTTTCAACCAACATTTCCATGATGAAAATTGTTTATGGCTATGACTTTTGTGTAAGCATATTACAGGAAACTGAAACATAATGACAACAGTGATCTCTAGATTAGGCAGATGTACAACTTCTGCTCTCTCTCCTCATGTTGCACAGTAGTTTTGGAGGCTGATTTCTAAACACAGTATATAACAATCAGCAACCAAACTAGATGAGAAAAGGGAAAAATAGCTCATGTAGAGATTTGTGATATGGCAGCTGGACTAACTCAACTTCCTACACTACCTCAAGAACTGCTACATTACACTGCAGTGTAGACCTGCAACATAGCCCCTGAGTGTCCACAATTCCAGTGGAGAGCTCTGAGACTGTGTAACCAAGGACAGACTTGAGATGAGGCTCAGTCTGTGGCCAAGTGTTCCAGAAAGCAAACCACCAGATAATTTCAAGCTGGTCAATGTGTTAAACGATGAATTGTTTTGAAAATTACTGTGGATGAAATAATCAATAGTGAATACAAGGTGAGGACCCTGTTAGATCAAAAAGTACCATTCGCTGGTGATCGAATTTCACTGCAGCTGCATTCAAATTACATGACTCATCATGAGGCGTACTGTTGTGAGGGTGAAATCATTGGGAGCTTGTCAGGCTTCAACTGGATTCAAACATTTTCCTGGGAAGGACAGGTTGCTATAATCCTGAATTTATAACGTTGCCATCAACGACAGTGTGACAACTATTGTTGTAACATCAGCTCCAGTGAATAAAAATGTAAACATATCTCAATCATGCTGTTTAGATTTAAAAAGGGTGTAAGGATATGAAATATGTAAATATCTAGATGTCTCTGACTATGGTATAACTGGCATTTGATGAGTAATATTAGTCTAAGGCTCAAATTCAGATGAAGAAAAAAAACTGTCTTCAAAATGGTACTTAAAGAGATGCATAACTAGGTCCTGAATCAGGTGTTATTTATAGGGAGATTGACTCTCCTAGCCTTGGCAAACACATTTGTTTTCTTTGTCCATGGGACTGTCAGGAGGGAGACCACAACAAAATCAGAAGTCACACTTCAGGTCTCTGGTCTGCCTCCACTGTCTTTCCCCAGAATGACTTCCAAAGCAGTTGCTAAACCCAGAATAATACTCAAGATGTGTGCACTTCAAATTATTTTAAGACCACAAGCCCCAAGTACAGTTACATCAGTATAATGCACACCGGTAATACAGTTTGTTAATAATCCATGTTCTATACAAGGATTTCCCCCCTTTAGCATTTGTTTTGGACCCAATGAAAAATGGAGCTGTGATGCCTCCTACTGGCTTTGTTTGTCTTACCTGTTGTGGCTCAGGAAAGTTGCCCTGAGATGTTTGAAATATTAGTGCTGACATAATGAAGGTAAAGACTGCCTCAGATAATGTCTCTGATATGAAGACTAGGAGCTATTTAAATTTAAAAGAAACTGAAAGAGCTGAAAGCAGTAAGTGGCTCACAAATATATGTCCAACAGGATCCATGCATGCATTTTTATCTTACAATTCTGCTTACTGAATGGATAAAGATGTTTTTTGCCAAGTTATTTCATTTGATGTTATAACAAAACAGAATATGATTTTTACATTGATATTACTCTAACACACAAAAAGGCCCTTTAATTCAAATGTTGATCTGGTTCAAAACTAACAAAGCATGATCACAAGAATAATTCATTTTCTTGGTGCCACCTATTTTCCACAGGCTGTAAATTGTACCAGACATAATTTTAAATTGCTCTTGGCATGAAGAGCCTGATAAGTCATTATGTTTGTAGTAAGAATTTATGTCTCAGTACTACTGCGTATATCTAGGCTTCTCATGCAATCTAGAGAGGAGACTATAAATCAACATGTTCAAAATATTTAACAAAATATATCTCTTGTTATTTAGGAAGAATTCTGTGTTGGCTTACTTGTTAAAATTATAGCTTTTAATAAAATGATCAATCTAATAATTGCAACAGCATTGTTCATCTGCCACATACTGGATGATGGTGGAGCTCCTGCTCTGGCCACTGTGTTAGGCAGGAGCACCCCTGAACAGGCATCAAGCAAGTTTTCGGAGTTTTATTGGCACAGTTGCTGATTTGGGATTATTAGGCATATTCTTGGACTCCGCATTCTCCGTCCAGCATCTATCTACCAGTCTGTCCTGTATTTTAAACACATTCTCTTCGACAGCTCCAAGTGCTCCTCCCTTTTCAAATTCTCTCCTCAAAGACAATTTTCATTCAGATGGACTTACTTAACACAGGTCAGCACACAATCATTATATTTAACCTTGGACTCTTTGTCCCTGAGAAAAACACAAGAAAGACATTTGGGACAATATTAGATTTGCATTTATATAAATGTGTAGCATGAAATAGAAACCATATAGCAACCATACAGATAAGCTTAAGAGCTTTCAAATCATTGTACCCTTAAAAAGCAGAATTACTATGTAATAATTTTTGCTGATAATTGAAAGGAAGCACAGTCAGTAGGACTGGATGGAAAGAATCAGAAGACACTGCAAACAGCTTTCACAGCTAACAGCTGCCATGCAGAAGGAAAGAACTTTCACTGGCAACTTGAAATGCACAAAAAAAGTAAACAGGAGCCAATAAGGGAAATCACAGCACAGATGTACAAGCGATCATAACACTCCTTGTCTAAGCTCAAAAGATGAAAGAAAAAACCTACTAATTCATTATCTGTCTTCTTGAACTCATTCAAATTTTGATGGACACAAATAAACAGTATAATGAAAGTCACAAGTGCTAGGCAGAACCTGAACAAGTTTCTAGCCCAGAAAGAAAAAGACAAAGCCCAAACAAGTATAAAATGCCTATGGACTTTGGTACTGAACTTTATCCAAAGTTCCTCTCAGGCTCTGTTTCCAACTTCTGTGAAGAGCTGACTTTTACTACAGCTCATTTATCATGTTCTTGAGGAACATGATAAATTGCCTGACAGGTTGAAGAGTCTAGGCAAGCAAAGGTGAAGTGACTTATAGGCTAGCTGTAGCTCATCTGTCCAGAACAAGAAGGATATTTTTCTCATGGAACGCCCCTGCTCACAGTTGCACAGGTACCCGGTGTTTACAGTCATTATTCACACCTGTGTTGTCTGAGGACAACATTAATATCAGATACTACCACAAATGGAAATGATTTCATGGAAGTGTAAAAAGCCAGATCTTTTATTTAGGAAAATGAACAAAAATATTTTAAAATGTGTGTGTGAAACAGAAAGTACATAGAGGTTTTTTACTGGACTCGTGAAGTTATACCTCTTTTTTCAGCTGTGATTTTGTCACTTAAATTACTTGTGTCATCTCAGCCCTCTTCTTAGCCTGTCAGGTCAACTCAGTCGATAAGGTATTCTGAACAGAAGTTACTTTAAATGAACTTTTTACAGCACCTGTTAAAATGGTTACTTGATTTTAATAGCAGATTCTGGGCACTCTGTCAACAAAAATAAATTATACTACTATTAAACACAGCCCAGAAAATTACTCCAGTTTCTTCTAGTTAGTGTTTAGTTTTACACAGAGCAAACGTCATGTTGCAAATGGGTAAAATTTCTGGCTAGCTGGTGTCTAGAATGGATTGTATTAAGAAGTGTATTGTATTACACCACACACATTGTATCAATAACCATATAGAATGAGCATTGTCTTTTAGATATTTTCTGTAGTGTTATATTGAACTCTTTAGTGTAGTTCTCATATCACCAGTATAATTAAGATATTTAAGTTATTGATGCCATTTGTTTCTCATTTTTTGACAAAACCCACATAATTCTATATTGTATAAAAAAATAATGGAAAAATATTACTGGCATATTTGAGGACACATGGTTTTGGAAGTATTACTTTAATCCCCAGGAAGTTATTTAATAAAAATGGATTTTTCTACCTCAAGTAGATATCTGAAAAAAGACGTTCTCATAAATATTGGATATAGAAATGTCCTTACAGTAACAACTGCCAAAGCTCCATCTTAAGTAATAAAAAACTTAATAAAGTTCACCTTTGGTTAATGATGTTTTTCTTGTTCTAATTTTTTACTGAATGCCAGCTGTTAATAGCATCATCAAGTGTGCCCCTACCTTACTTCTGTAACTATCCAGGTTCTTCCCTGTAGAATGCCACCAGAATTGCACCAGATGTGAGTTTGACATGATGCCCTTTAGATGCAGATTTTACAATTTAAGGTAAAGTAAGTCCGATCCTCAGAAGATCTACTCATTCCCTTTACTTTTGCTCACTTCAGCTAACGCCATTGGAGTCAATGCACATATATCTTTGGAAGGTCAAATGTAAAACTAGCTAAATAGAACGACCAGCAACTGATGCTCAGAAATGTGAAATCGGGCCAGTAGAGCTGCTTTGCTGGAAAAGTTAAATTGCCCATTGTCCAGGCACACCTGGTAAATATCAAAATACCAAATACCTAATGCACTACTGTGTTACGCCAGGTTTATGTCAGGGAAACCCTATACGCCCAAGCAGGGGGCTTTATAGGCCCAAGGGGCTAAGGGTCAAATTCCAACCCTATGGAGTCCCTCCCCTCTTAAATCCAACTTTTTAAACATATTTAGTGATTTATTTCCTATTTGGTGTCCAACCACCTTTGAAGTCATCCCAAACACCTAAATGGAATACAAATCTCATTTACTTAAAAGGGAAATGAATCTTAAGCTTCCAATTTCTTGTGTTCAGATGATCTTTAATACTCTCCGGGAAAGCAGGAGAGAGAGACCAGATTCTCCTTCCTGAAGAGCAGAGGAAGTCCTGCCCCACTCTTAGGGTCTAGACAGCTATCTTAAGAAGATTTGCTTTGGCTTGTGAATCCTTTGTGAACAGAAATGTTTTGTGGTTGCCACATCCAGATGCCAGAAAACATGGGATTTAAAAAATCAGCCTTTATTTCAGTTTTTCCTACTGATGCCTGCGTGCTGTCCTAATCCCAGCTGCGGTGTGCCCTGTTCTTGCAGTGCCTACCCCTTCAGAGTTCACCTATAGAGTGTGAGTGTTATCCAGCTATAGCTATGCCATGGTATCAAATTCATTAAACACATTTTAAATGGTCTGATATTGGCAAATTCCTGAATGCTCTACAGTTATTTTCATTTCTGGAAATTGTGGTTGTTCCACAGAACTGTTACTCCCTTTCATACCTAATGATTATCTAGCACAGGTCAAACATCTAAGTTTCATAAGAAAGAAGCCAGCTCATTCTGTGGCATCAATTGCATCACATATACAGTGACTTGTAGCTTTATTTCTTCTTCATTTTGAGATCCAGATATTCCTCATTCTCCCTTTGGGCAATTCCTATCACAAACAAAATTATTGCTCTATAGTGATATAACCACAGTCTGCCAACGAGTAGCAAAATGTCACTGACTGCAGTTGCTGTTACATGGAGCCTTTCCCAAGGCTGGCAAGCCTAACTAATGTAAATCTTATTCACAGTCACTGCCCCGCTTCAATTAACAGAGGTAACGTTTGCTGGGCTGAGATCACAATTTTGTGTTTCATAGCTCTGTGAGTGGCATTTCCAGGCTTTCCCCAAGTACATTCCTCCAAAGTGCATATGCCCCTTTAGGAACCATTTCCCTGACACGTACCCTTACTCCTAATTTTGTATGGTCCCATAATGAAAGAGAACATGGAAAGAGATTTAGGATTGAGTTTGCCTAGCTAACATACAAAAGTAATTTGGCAGCTGGGGCTCCATGGGGAAGGATGTAGGCAGGAAAAAACACTGTCTGGTTCATAATGAATATTTTTGAAATTCTCATGAGCGTAGGTACTTACTGACAAGCCCAGCAACCAATGTATCTTGTTATGAAAATATTTTCTTTTTTTCCTCCAGTACCTGTTTTTAAGCATCCATCGGTAATATTGCAAATAATCAACAGCAGTTAGTCTTATTAGGTCACAACAGAATAAGGTGTATTTTGCAATATAAATTATTATTTAAACGTTATTTAGTAGCTTTAGCTCTATGGTAACAAGCAATGGCACATTCTGTACAAACAGATAAGCCTGCTCTTCCTACGCCTGTATCTGGGGTGCTGTGCTGAGTTTGTTCTCAGAGGGAGAAGGATATGATTACTGAGATAAAACAAAATCACACATTACAATCATTATGGGGAAGAGGGAGGGAGAATGTTAAATGTATTTAAACTGCAGGAGGTTAAAACAGTGTGTGCCAAAAATCTCTGAACATGTCAGGATTAATAACAGCTGGAAGCATGAGCAGAGCTGACTCTCCATTCCTAATGCACAGTTCAGCATTTAAGGTGCCAGGATGCTGAGCTTATCTCTGATTTATCAAGCTTTTTCTTTCTATTCCAACACCCCTCCTACATAATGGGTATCACTGATGATAAGGAGAGTAAACAAATGTTAAACAATAAATTAATTTCTTACCTTTGGTGTAACCAAGGAACAATGTTTCAATACACTGGATTATGCCTTCACCCTCTTGAGGAATAACTAAGGGGTAGCAATTAAGAAGAAATCAATTTAAAAAGAAATCCCAGTCCAGGGGCACACTCTTAATGAAATAATGCGAGAGAACAGGAAACTCAGAAAAACCACATGGCCTTCAGATAAAAACATAGAACTTTTGAACAAAATCTCCTGCAATAAGATCAGAAAGCAAGTCCTTTAGATCTATGAGGTGTAAAATCTGAGGGAAGTGGCATGTGAGCGACACTGACTGATTGCATTTCAAGCTGCATTTGAAGTGAGGACCTTCAACACTAAAATGTATGCGTATCCTACTCCAAATAGTCAAATACTGCTAATCAGCATGATGATATGTTTTCATCCTCTGACAGCCCGCAGGGCCACTTCTTTGATGGTGTTTATATACCTCTAACATGGGTAAAGAAGCCTATTCTAAGCATTTAAAAGCCCCTAGTGTTATGTTAATGAGCAAAGTTTTACTATAAATGCTTACCTGGGTTATGAATTCTAAAAGCATGAGCTAAAAGGAATACCATCCATAGCTAGTATGCATTAATATCTTCTAATGGCTGTATGTTAAAAGAGGATGAAACCTTCCATTTTCTGGCAGGCTTCTTAGATCGCCCTTGTATCAATTGTACTCACTATCAGTGCAAGTTAGTGTGACAGCTACTTGCACTGTCAGTGTCCAGAGGTAGAAAGCAGAGCTACTGGTTTCTGATACTATAATATTAGTCCTTCTAGTTAATAGTATTTTCTACACAAAAATCCCTGTTATGTCAATATTATATCTATTCTACAACGCAAAGACTGTGTCACAGCCTGACAAAATATGTTGCTCTGAAATTAGGCAGTGGGTCTACAGCAGATGCAGGAAAGCGTGCTAATGTCTGACCCAGCCCACAGTCCCTGAAGGGTCTCGCACTGACACCATGCTAGAGTCAGCCTTAACCAGATCCTAAGCCTACAATTTAGTAATGAGAATAAAACCAGACAAATTTCCAGATTCTACCCCACCACATGCATGAATAAAGGCCATAAAAATAGCAAAGATGGCAAATGCAGCAGTGGGTTTTGTAACTGAAATGCTATGTTTTGTTTTACAAGTAATGACACAGAGTTAATCTGCTAATTGGGCATGGGCCAATCAGTCATCAGCCTTTAATTTGTATGATGTAGTGATGTAAGACTTTATATCTTTTCTGCAGCCAATCAGTCATGTTAGATGTAACGGGAACTATATATGGTTACCCTAGTGAGAATAAATCCTGTAAATTATTCTGGAATAAAAACAGTAGAAGAATGATGAGTTTTTTCCCACAAGGCAAGCCAGATACTTAAGGTTTTCCTTTAAGCCAAATCACATTTTGTAATGAAGCACAACTCAAACCCAGAGCCAGTACAAAATCAGTCACAAAACTGGGACTGAAACTGTGACTAATTAACAGCTGGATGGAGGGCAGCTGATCACATGGAGTTGCTGTCAGGGTGCCACTGGCTCAGTGGAAACTGGGTGGCCATGGGAGACTGGATCTCAGACTTACAGGGTGCTACTGGAGAGGCTTGTCAGTTTAGAATGAAGTCAGCACACTGCAATGTTTGTTTTAAGGGTGGGCTGCCACTTCAAAACCAGATGGGGGGGATCTGTGGTTGATGGTGGGCTTGGACTGCTCTGAGTGGGAAGGCTTGACAGGGAGCTGCTGCAGATCAGGGACTGTGGTTTGTGCACTAAAAGTGCTCTGGGGACAGGGAGTGAGTGAGGGGTCTGGAAGGGCTGCTGACTGGTGAAAAGTTTAGACTGGTCTGAATTTCTGGCACAGATGGGTTGTGTTGGAGACAAGGCAACAGTACTGTAAACCCAGCATGCAGTGAGCACAGCATTGCCTACAGAAAGTCAATTCTTGTCTTGCAAGGGACATCTGGAGGTTGGATTCATTAAAGGCTCTAATGAAACTATTCATATGGGTCAGAGTATGTGCGTGGATGATCAGGAAGCTGTGAGGAACGCAATGTCATTTTAGTGTGACTTCCTATAGGGGTCTTCTGTTTTCCCTTGCATGATCTGAGACCTTTCCTGGATTTACTTTTTTACAACCTAAAATAAGTTGGCTATGCTACTTTAGAGGGTGAGTTGGGCAGTTGGCATTTCCTCAGTCAGTCCTATCCCACATTGTCCTAGTGCAATATAAACAAGAAAAGGTCAAGAAAAATACTGATTATAGAACTGCAAGCTATGCTCAGGAGGGGAAACAGGGAAAAGAGGAAAGATACAATAGCATTTGCTGTCACTGTATCATTTCTAGCCAGGTCAAGGCATAAAATCTTGCTTCCTACCTTGATAAACCATTAGTAATAGGTCAGGAGTCAGCTGCTTCCCTTATCGGCACCAGGAGCTTAAATGTCAATGATTAAATGTTTCCATGGAGATCCCCTGAGCTTCACTAATGTGGGCACATTATTTACACCCACACTCTGCCGGAGAAATGATAATGGGAACGTGTTTTGTTGTGCCCCAGCATATCTGAAGCAAGAGCTGCAGCTGGACTCTGAAACGGCATGTCAGAGCACAGAGCCAGATCTCGGGGATGTGAGAGACACATGTTCATCTGATTTTCAGAAACAGTTCTTACTGGAAAGAAGCAGCCAGCATTTTTAGTGTTACATTCTGGAGAGATGACTCCAAGTGCAGGGGGACTGTCACAGCTGCTCAGTATTAACAAATGAATTCTTGCAGGAGGCTGCAGTAGGTAGTACATCAACTGTGTGACCTACATAGACTGAGCACAGTTTAGCTGTTAATTTATTTCAGCTGGGGAAAGAGCAGATAAATTCACGATCAGAGGAGTGGGGGAATATCTTGTTTGTTCCAAATTGGTTCAAGCAGATTATCTTACAGGGAAGTCACTCCAGAGTGACTTCCTCCATTAGTATTAATCACTGATGTGTGAAACATATTGGTGCTATTTTGATGAATACTTCATCTGCCATTTAAATAAACTAATTTTCACTCCTTTCCACAAGCATGCAAATCACCAAGTTATGATGATACAGCTGTAAGTGAATTTTGATGTCATGTACACAACATTTGTATAGCATGTCCCTGAATACTTACTTTCCACCTATGGTGATGTGGAAGGGGAACATTTTTAGGCTAAGCAGAAAGAAGTGCCATGGGACTTGTTACATCATCTTCTGCAGCTCCATCAACTGCATACAGGTGGCTGCCAAAATAATTTGTTAGGTAATCTAATCAAATAATTTGATGAATGGTAACCTGATAGAATACACAATTGTAAATTTTAAAGCAGTACAAGCATGTTTACTTATAACCAATAATAAACTGATTGTTGTGCAGATAAGGTAGGATCTTCCACTGGTTGTCCTTTTTTCCTCCTCAGATGAAAAAATCACTGGAGAATATGTATATGACAGAAATGTCTGAAGTTTATATCAAGTCAGATCAGATATACCATGAGCAACTTAGATTTCCATCTCCTCCACTAACACCGGCTTTCACATGAAGTGGCTCAGCCCCAAGGCCACACAGCCTTCTCCCAGTCCCTGGATTTGTTGACTCATACCATGGAGCATATCCCTGGCTTTGCTGTAGGTGCAATGAGGACTAGATAAAAAGCTTTTCCTTTCCTTCTCAGGCACTATCCCCAAGCCCTAGAGGTAAAAGTTTATTTTTTGGAAAGAGAGGATAGGGATTTCTTGCTTAGTGTAGGTAGGGTTGGAGACTAGAAGCTGGCAGATGCATGTGTCCTGAGTGCTGGGTTCTCAGCAAGGCTCCACTCTGCTGAGAGTTTTCCCTTGATTAGAGAAGAGGCTGAATCTAGATCTGGCTCTTTACTGAACAGCTGGGTTTGAGCCATGATTTTGCAATATTATTCCTGGAAGTACCACTCTGTATGATGGCATTTCTGGGAAGGTAGCACAATGCTAACTCTAATTTAGTGTACAGCTTAAATTAAATCCTTCCTGGAAGCATGGCTGATCTGTAGGAAGATGCAAAAATCTTCCTTGTATCAAATCTTTTAAAGCTATTTTTTTATAATTTTAGAAAAGAGAAACACTGCTAGGGAGGACAATCTTCTGGATGTAGTAAGGACTGTATGGTCAAATTCATTAAAAAAACAGGCTTGGATTTATTGTTGCTGATATTGCCTCAAGCATGCTATGTTTTGAACAAATGCAAGACAAAAAAAAAAATTAATTAGGTTCACAGTGAATTTAAGATGATTCTTCTGTTATCAATGATGTTAATGAACTTACCAGCTACAAAATGGATTTTTGATATGGACAACCTTTTTGATGCTGAACTTGAAAAAAGATCTGGCTTATTAAACATTAAAAAAAAAAAAAAAGTAGCAATGGGAATCTCTGAGTATTTTAAATAGGAATTTGAGCTGGTTGGTCACTAGTCTGGTTCAGGCTAAGAAAAAGAGGAAGTCACCCAGTTTCATGGCTGTAAATGGAGATAGCACCCTCAGCCTAGAAGTTAGTGGACCATTGTCCACCAGTATAAAAGGGAAATGGCTAGTTCTTAGAAATTACAATATAAAGCTGAAAATCTCCATGGAGGTGTGGCTGGCTGAATGGGTAAGAATTCAGTAAATCTATGAGACACAAGTTTAGGTCATAGGAATCTTGTTCAGTACATTGGGGAAATCTATAGTGTTGTTTCTCAAGTTTTTTTCCTTCAGAGGGCCTTGGCCCTTTTCACCTCAGTTGAATCTGATCCATCTGACCAGGCAGTTCACATGAACTTGGTAATGGCATCTGCAGAAACCTGTAGATGGAGCAAGGAAATGCTTAAGCTAACTGCAGTCAACTCACTTTTGATGTATCCCGGTTGGAGGTCAGTCATGTCATATAAGCAGAGACCACACATGGGCTCCATTCATAATTAGTTCAGGTCCAGCTGGGTAATTAGCTTATGGCTGATAAGCAATTCTGCTTGATGTACTCTGATGGACCTGACAGATGTAACACATCCACAGAATCAGGAGAAATGAATGTGAGGAAGTGTGTAAAGGGCATGCCTTTCCACAGGTCCCCTGATTGTCTTCCCTACCCCTGAACACACACCCACACCTTTTTATTTTAGTCATGACTCCCAGTGGTGTGAAGGACATATCTAACCTGTATAAAGATTAAATACAAAGAATTAAGTGCAGCAGGAAATATAAAGAAAGAGATGTGGCTAAGAAAGCTGAAGTTTAGGGACCACATTCCAATGTCTTGACCACATCAGAGGGTGCAAGGTCCCTGGCCAGGACACTGCCTGTGCCTTTGCACAGAATGCAGGAGATAATGCTGCTTCATCATCCCCACAGGCCAGCAGTTAAACACTCTCCCATGGAGACCTTTGGAGGACTCATTTGCCTAGAGAACATCAGCCCACTTCACTCATTGCTCAAATGAATGGTCTAACTACCAAACAGCAAGATTTCCCGGAGCTGATATGTCATTTTTCACTAAGCTCCAGGATTAATACCATTATTTTGACTTCTTCTTCATTTTAAAATGATAAATGTATATAACAAGGAGTTAGAGAAGTATGTTTGATACTCATTTTAAATCTAGACATCCAACAGAGAAAAAGACTGCCATATATGCCTTGCGAAAGAACGCTGCATTCTTCTTTTAAGAACATAGAAGAATATAATATAGACATCTGTATTTTTTTCTTCTACAAAGAAAAAGTAAAACACAAAGAAAATATCTTGCACTGTGACTCGGGCTTTAACATCTTTTTCGTTTATTCGTTCTTTTTTACACTGCTGCTCGCTTTTTCTTTAAGTACCAGGTACCCTTTCAGAGACCCATAGGAATTGCTCCAAATCTTCAGTGTAATATTTTGTATCATATTTTGCTTTATATTGTACTTTTGTCAATATGGCAGGTTTTATTGATGTGGCACATTGCATCCAGAGCTGTGAAGAACAACCTACTTGCTTTAGATGTCTAACGTGGAAAGAAGGATTGTAACTATTGATCTTTGTCAGGAGATACACGAAAATCTAACACTTTAAATAAACCCACAACTTTTACAAAATGAACACTGAATTTCAACAAGTTCTGAAACAGAGAAAATCATTAGTATTTCTAGTTCAATAATCTGACTGCAGCAGTAGCTAGTATCTGATAGCACACAGAAAGAAATTATTATTTCCCACCATCTTCTCTTAACAGTATCCTTCCTTTCTCTCACACTAAAGGCAGTTAGTTTAGTTAAAGCTCTTTTAATGTAGTATCTTTTTTTTTTTTGATCTGTGAAGCATCAGATTTTATCTGGGCCTGGAAAGGAAATAGTATGATGGTATGTCTACAAAGTTACAGGACTTATACAGTAATTACAGAATTATTATAAACACATGCACACACAGAGAAAATCTTTTCAACTCTTTGCTACTGCTACCTAACACATTAATGAATTTTCAGTCTGTGGGAACACAGGAACACAATATTATTAACTCTGTGGTTTAAAGTTAAGTATTCCCTTTGATCTGAATCAGTGTTGGTACTTCATTGGTGCATTAAAATAAAATCTGTCCTGACTTCTTTCTGGATAGGCATATAGTAAACCAATAATGAGTAGAACCAACTTTTGGCTGCAGTGTGCTTTTCAGGGTAGCTGGAATAACACACAACACAAGACCATTAATAAAAATGCAACTTCTGCTCTTCAGACCCTCTTAATTAAAGACCTTCCCTAATCAATCTTTCACATTTACAGAAGAAGGAACTAGGCAGGTAATGCACCTGAGGTTTCTATCTAGTCGAATAAACAGCTTGTTTGTGCTTCCCTTTTACTCATGCCCATGTGTTATTTCTGCTTGCTCTTGCACTGCGCGCGACGCTGTATTTTGCAGCAATCTGTGCAGGAGAGCTGTGATGACTTTCAGAGTATTGTGAGCTAGGACAGATCCCCAGGGCTACTCTGTGTCTTCTGAATTTCTCAAGAATACAAAATAGACACTAAGCGGCTGAAGTAGCCAGTCTGTAATAGCCCGTAGAAAGAAATTCAAGCTCCCTGGTTTTATTGCTAATGCTGCTGTACAGTAAGAGGTAAATCTGAGTTCTGTGAAAAATGTATAGCCTCTGTCCCTAGTTTATTTTCTTTACAGTGTGTCTATACAGATGTGTGCAGACAGATCCACATTCCTGTCTGGAAGTGCCACAGTCAGGACTGGGTGATGCTGTGCTTGAATCAACCAGAACTGAATGGAACTTGTATCTCACAGAGCATGTGTGGGCCTGTCTCCATACCGTATCTCTGTACACGTGCCCTTGCTGGCCCTGAATTTATTATAGATAAGTAAGACCAGGGTCACCAAAGTGTTCTGTAGAAACGCTTGTGTCCACCTCAGTAAGTTGTCATGTGTTGTTTATGAGTATCATGAACAGAATTTGACTCTGGTACTTGCTGTCAGGAGAGCTATCACTGCAACCCGTCAATCCTGCAATGCTCCTATTGAGCCTGATGTGAGAGGTGAGATATTTATGGGAAGAAATTCCTCCCATTCCCTAATCTCTACTCATCTAGAAGTGCAAGGGTTCATACGCTTTGCACAACAGAAAGCATTCTCCAAACAAACCTCATAGCCTCTTGGTATCATTCTTTACCATTAGCTTGTCTGATGGTGTATCACAAAGGTCACATCATCTCCTGAAGTTTACTTTGAAATATTTTCTAGAAGTGAAGCAAAATAGATCTAGCTTACAACAGCAAACTTTAACATGAGTAATATAATAATGAATTTCAGAGTAATATAATAATGAATTTCATAAAATTCTAATGTATGTAACAACCTAGATCATGACCAGAAATTTTACCACTGAAAAAATAAACTCGCAGAAAACTTCCTTTTCTATTTTTTTTTTTTTTAATAGAAATTAAGTCATGACTAGGTTGTAAATGATGTTTTCTTTTTCTCAAGGTTCTTCTTCTATGCACAAGGCATAATTATTCAGGTACAATTCTCAATCCATCATTCTGGAGGGGTTAAAGACCTCTTGGTTTGTACAGGTTATTTGGGTGATGCCATACTGGAGATTTGCTGCTGGTTGCTGGGGATGGGCTAATGTTATTGTCCATCCTGCATCTCAGTCTCAGACAAATGTATACTCCCCTGTCTGTATTTTTGTCTTCTGTTAGGGATGGAATAATAAATCCTAATTTTTATATGATATATATCCATCCCCTGCCATGATACATGAATGACTATGTAGCTATTATTTGTTTAACGCACTGCTTCATTCCAAACACATTGATTTTCCTAAAAAAAAAAAAAAAAAATAACCTTCAGTTTTGGCAGGTTTTTTGATACACACTGATAGCAGGCTTTGACTTTTCAGCATCTCTTTTTGTTATGCCTAGCTGTAGTAAGGTAAAATTCCGTAGTGCTAAGGAAGATGCACGCTGTGACATCCAACATTGTGACATCCAACATTATACAGAGGTGCTGTTAAGACTGTCACTGAGAGTGATGTTTCATCAGAGAATGACTTACCACATATTTTCTTTGATTTTTTGTTAATATATACCTCCCA
Organism: Tyto alba; assembly: GCF_018691265.1. Lineage (NCBI taxonomy): Eukaryota > Metazoa > Chordata > Aves > Strigiformes > Tytonidae > Tyto > Tyto alba. The sequence continues at coordinate 7,929,488 of NW_024881276.1, read as the reverse complement.
CTTCCCTGTGGTTTGATATTGTTGAATGTGGCCATTAAACTGCCTGTTGTTTGTTGTGATGCTGCTGGAATTACACTCCTAGGCAATCTATGCAGACTTATTGCAATTAAAACTTGCAAATAAAAACTATGCAGTTTGACACTGTATGCCTAAAATGTTTCATTGCTAGGTCTAAAATGGTCACTGTGGTTGTGTCTGGGAGCTTGCCTGGATCCCAGAAATCTAAATAGCAGCCTATAGTACAAAATTTGTTTTTGCTGTGTACAATGATTATTTGTCAGCTTTTTGGATCTATGTGTTCAAGTTTGTTAGAGTTATTTCGATGGGAATGCATTTGACAGCAAATTTCCACTGAAGTTATGGAAATTTATAAACCATGTTGATTTAATCTGATTTTTTCCAGTGGAAAGAAATTGAGAAAAAATATATATTATCAGAGTGTAGGATATGCAAACATATATAGAAAGATAAAGGTATTCTGTTTCAAATTTTTTTTTTCAAAAAATGATCCCATTAAAGTCTGAAATTTTAATTAAATTAGGTAGTCCCACTCCAACACAAAATTAAATTTTTGTAAACAGAAATTATTCTATAAAATTTAGTGCTTTTTAATTTATGGTTGTTTCTAAAGGATCTCAGATCTGAAATGGGGAATCCAGTGTGAAAATGAAAACTGTTCTCTACACCTATCTAGTCCTAGTGAGCTACTGTAGATGTCACCGGCTCTCTGGACAGAGGTTTCCATTTCAGAAGGGATTCCAAGTATTCTTGAGGAAGTTTATGTTCTCAGTGATCTGATATTATGAATGAGCTGTTTTATAGGCATTTCTATCAGAAGTGAACTGAAGCTTCTCCCTTGATGTCCAGCTCTTCTGAGAGGTAAGTTTTTACCTTAAACTGGTTCCTGCATTTTTTTGTTTTAAAGACCCTGTGTTGGAACTGGTACGTACCTACTCGCATACCTACTTAGTTATTGGTTTTTTTTTTTTTTTCACATATTTCTCAATTCTGATCTGTTTGAGGATCTCTCTATTTTCATACTATGGGGCTCCTACACACAGGATATCAGAGCTCTCACTCTTTCACTAGCATGCTTTAAAGATGTTTGGGAGTATCCTTTAAAATGTCTTTGAACAGTTTGCTCTTGTTTTCTGCCAAAATGGTTTCTTACCCTTGAATGCATGTATGAATTTCATACATGCAAACCTGGTTGCTTGATGTTCCTTTTCAGCTTGTGTATATTTCTGTTCAGATGGTCTCAGGGACCTTGAAGTGAAAGCCACCAGCTGCCCCTTTTATTACACCAAAGCCCCAAGCATTGACTCATCATCATCATACTGCAAATTTGCCTATTTATTTGCATCATGGCATAAGACAGGGGAGTTGGTGACCAGCAGCTGGAATTACAGCATCTGACCGAGGTAACCACAGCTCTTGCTTATTTGTCTGCTACATGCCTCAAAGCGTTTGCATGCATCTGAGAAATATTATTGCTGAATTTATTTCACATTTTTAGCCACAGGTATCTGCTGTATTGTGTTCACTGTTTTTTTTTTTTTTTTTTAAGATTCATGTTACAATGGGAGATTAACAAGTGTCCCGAATATGATACTGTAGTTAAATACAATTACAGCTTACTTTTATTTTATTTTAGATTTACTTCCCTGATTCCTTCTAAAAGACTGGGAACGATGCAATCCCTATCTGCAGTGGTTTTGTCATGCCTGTCCACGAATATTTCCTAAAGCCAGCAGGACAATCACTGACTTGCAATATAGATATCAGTTTATTTTGTAGTGTTACTCACTTTTTTCTCTCACTTTTTTTTTTTTTTTCTGAATGTCAGTATTTACTCTGTAATGTTCAACTTGTAGCAAGGCAATTGGATTTCTCACACAATATAACTTGTCAAAATCAGGTTTTTTGCACTGAAGTGCTGAAGTGTGTTCTTCCATCCTTATTATCTCCTTGGCTGTAAGATTCAATCACTAATTTGTTTAAACAGTTTGGACCTATGCCTCTGAATAATTACTGTGCCACTTATCCAACTTCTGATTCCTCTGACTTCAGCAATGTCTTCTGCTTTCTTTGATTCCTTTTTTTTTTTTTCCTTTTCCTTCTAATTTATACAAACATTATTAAGAACCAAGACCCTGAACCACCAAGAGGAGGCTTCTAAATCAAAGGCAACCAGACCATTAGCTGACAGAGCTCCCAGTGTGTGTCCCACAAGCCACCAAATACCTCCTGCTCTCTGAGGAAGGGACTGAAGTACTCAACATGCTCAAAATTCTGTCATAAGACATGTTGTCAAAGACATGCTGTCAGTATTTGTTTTTTTCAAAATTTTAATTTAGCTCTTGTACCTGTTCATAGAAATTTTCCTGTGACCAGTGTCACTAAGTTCATGTATTCACTGTTAGTTTATCTGAAGACTGTGGCATTTCTGAAGTTTAAGCCTAGATATTTTCACTTGGTAGTCTACTTGTAATTCATGTTTTCCTAATTGTGTTCTGTCTATATAATTTAAATTTGTCTGGGTTTTAGTTTTGTGTTTTGTTTTTTGTTTTTTTTTTTTTATTTATTTATTTTTTAATTTATTTTTTTTTTATTTTCCACAATGCTGTGGAAGTCTCTGTAGTCTGGTTCATTCACTGATGTCTTGCTGTCTATTTGGCATGCCATTTCCTATTCGTGTGCTGCTTTGTCTTTGCATCTGGTGCTTCTCTGAGTTTTCCAAATCTTTTTATTTTTTGCCATTTTTCTCTGCATTAATATACTCCATGTACAGTGTCATTCTCTCAGTTCCTGCTTGTTTCCTTGATATATTGCAATATGATTGCTCTGATTTGTCTTTAAATTTTATCAGAATGATATCTCTTGTTACAGTTATGGTTATTAACTCAGGATTCTTCATTTCAAGGTTAGATTTACCAGAAGTGATACAGAAGATACAGATACATTTCTGCCACCACTGGTTGAGCACTGAGATAGAGATGTATCTAACCTTGTTCTTTCATCAGGATTTTACCACCATATCCCCACATATGCCCTTCCAGTATCTCTTTCTGCTTCTTTGCAGTAGGCATTTGGTATATTAATATCTTGCCTTACTTTTTTGTGCACAACAGATAAAGACTGCTGTGATTCACATTCTAGACAGAACTTGGCTTATTCTTTAACTTTCAACTTGTCCAAAGCATTTAGTTATTGGCATGAAAGCTAAAAATGTTCTCAGCTGTGCTTCTGAACCTTTGATCCCTGTTGCTAGTCACAAATTACCGCATCTTTTAAGAACTGTTAGTTGCATGGGTCAGCTATTTTTTGCAGTGTAGCAGTATCCCAACTGATTGCTTATTCAATGGTGGTTGTTGGAAAGTACCTTTTTATCATCTCAGTTAGGAAACAAAAACCTTCTGGAGTTGTTCTTGTACTGCACTTGTGTCCTCCTGTTTGGATGCTGACATATCTAGCTGGAAATAGAATATGCAGCAATCTCTATTCACAATATGAATATTGCATTGTTACATTTGTTTTCTTTTTCATTTTATCTAAACCTATTACTGTTAATTAGTTTTAACATTGTTAACTGAAGAATGTCTATTTGCAGTGAGTGTTGCTTCCTCTTTTTGTCTGTGAGTAATATTACTATGCCTTCAGGAACTGACTTAATCTGGCCATCATGTTCAGGGCAAAACACCAAAGTAGGGGGAACCAGGACATCACGGTACACAGGCTTTCTTCTTCCTCTGTAAACACTGTCTTCTCTCCTCAAACACTGTAAATAAATCCCTAAGTTAACATCTCCCCTCTCTCTGTGTCACTTTCACTCTTTAGCTAATTATTTTTTGAAGACTTCCATTCGGTGTCAGCAGGGGTTGCACTAGATGACAGCTCTCAATTAGCACTCCTGTAGGTACAAGCCAAACCAAAGAGGGAGGAAAAAAAGAAGGGAAAAAAAAAAAAAGGAGAGAGAAGGAAATGAAGGTCTGAGTCTTCCCACTTTCACAGAACAGATGGGTCTGAAGATACACAGTCATGAGGTATTGTGGTGGGCTGACCCTGGGTGGATGCCAGGTGCCCACTAAGCGGCTCTATCACTGCCCTCCTTGGCCGAACAGGAGAGACAAAATATAATTAAAGGCTCATGGGTTGAGATAAGGACAGGGAGAGATCACTCAACAATGATCGTCATGGGCAAAACAGACTTGACTTGGGGAAATTAATTTAATTTATTACCAATCAAATCAGAGTAAGATAAGGAGAAATAAAGCCAGATCTCAAAAACACCTTTCCCCCACCTCTCCCTTCTTCCCAGGCTTAACTTTACTACTGAATTTCTCTACCTCCTTCCCCACAGCAGCACAAGGAGACGGGGCATGGGTGTTGAGGTCAGTTCATCACATGTTTCTGCCGCTCCTTCCTCCTCAGGGGAGAGGGCTCCTCACACTCTTCTCCTGCTCCAGCGTGGGGTCCCTCCCATGGGAGACAGTCCTCCACAAACTGCTCCAGCATAAGTCTTTCCCACAGGGCTGCAGCTCTTCACAAACTCTTCCATCACGGTCCCTTCCACAGGGTGCAGTCCCATTTGCAGTTTGCCACACTAACGCAATACAGGTATATACGTGGGATTTTAGTTTTCAAAGAATAGAAAGTTCTGTGTTTCAAGAGGTCCCTGTTCAGGCACTGCAAATCTACACCATACTTAAAGAAAATTAGCGCAGAAAATAGTGAATATGAAGTATGTTTTAGAAAGAATTAAGCATTAATTTCTGTGTAATTACCAAAATGAGCTAGGAGCAAAATCATCTGCTAGTTATACTCATGACTTCCGATGGCATGAGCCCACAAAAAGCTTAGCATTGTGGCTACCAGTAAGGAATAACCTCATATTTAAAGAAAAAAGTCCAGGAAAAAAGACACAATTAGAGGCCTTTGTCTCAGCTTCTTTAACACTGAACACTCTGTAATTATTATTTACTTGTAATGAGTCAGTAAACCATTAAAACCAAGCAGGAGGCTTATTTCTGCTATGCACACTCATGAAATGATGTTCAATAGAATTACTTCTGTTTTTACAGTTATACAAGCATGAAATCAATGATCAATGATTTTTTAACCTCTCAATACAACTTCATTTTCAAAATCACTCTCCCAGCCCAGTTTTCCTATTCCTTTTGTAACATGCGTAATGATTCCTTAAAAATAAAATATCATTAGTTGCACATCAGTATAAGTGTAGAGATATGACTACATTCTGCCAGAGATAAGCATGAATTTTCCATTCAAACTGAAGTTTCCTTTAGTTAATGTCCCCTAACTTTACTCACCCCAAAAAGCTGAATTATGTAAAATTTCAAACAGCTTTGGGGAAGCATGGATAAAATATAAAAAAATCAATTGCAGTTGGGGAGTTCATAGTGAAAAGTCATGTGACCTAGTAAAGTCTCTGACTTCTACCTGGACACCCCAAATTCTTGAGGTCTATGACTGCCACAATATACAAAATTCTGGAGCTTCTGCCTCTACTCCTGTTTATAAAGGACAGAGTATTTTAACTGGACAATCTCATTTTTATTTTTCTGAAACATATCTGCCAACTTTGGCTACAAACTCTCCAGTCAGCTGTGATCTTTATGATGAACTGACTTGGCCACCTGCTTAGTGCTTAATTTTAAATCCCTCATAATACTTTAAGAGAACACAGTGAGTTCATAGGCTCATGAAAACTGCAATTTGATTTTTGATTTCAGCTTGTGAGAGGTGTAGTGAGTCCTCAAATTGCATGGATTAGATACAACCTCTAACTCTTTTTGTAAGATAATAAATAGCTTGCACTTAGACGTACCTATTGTTGGGATACATTGGATATTCCCTGGGACACATGGTTTCTGAGATCATTCTACTTAGGGAATACTGAAATGCATAGTGCTTCTTGTCCAGCTTGCACAGTTGGGTTGTCATTCTATAGAGCCTTACTGTGAAGATGAGAATTAGCAAAGGCAGGTGCCCAGAAATAATCTAAGTTTAGCTGTATCAACTCTTGAGTCATCAAGTCTTGCAAACAGCCTTGCAATAATGAAAAGTTAAGGGAGTCTCATGGAAGATCTGCTTCAGATGCTACAGACAAAAGTCCATTTCCTTCAAACATTTAATAAACTGAAGCCCTGTAGTAAAATACTGAAATCTAGACAATGTAACTTGAGAAGTAAGAAAAACTGACAATTTAGTGCCCAAGGCCTCTCAAATAGTTTTTTAGAGGGAACAATTCTGAAAGACAAATTCCCAAGCTGTCTCTTATAAAGTGAGGAATGACTATATATATTAATGAAGAGGAGAAAAGTCTCTGACAATATCAACCTAAAATTAAAAGTAAAAATATTATCAGTGGAAGAGAGAGCCCTAGAAACGTGACCTGAGAAAAACAAATCCTTTCTCCTAAGGGCATGAGCAGGATAACCAGACCAGCCACTTGAGATTTGAATGCCCCAAGGAACTTCTCTTTTCCCTGCTTACATCTTTTTCCTAGCTGTAAAATATATTTGAAGAAATGAAAGCCCCAACCCAAAAATCCAAACTAAGTGCCTAATACATCCCTGTTTAGGCATCAAACTGCAGTCTTTACATATGTGACAGGCTGCTTTATTCTTCTCTTCCTATGGTTATTGCTGACTAAACTCATTCCTGTCATACAATCCCCTTGCGCTTGATTACCCTGGCACACCCAGAGCTGCTCTTTAATTAGACACTCCATGCCCCAAGCTGTCCTTATTTTTCCTACTTCCTTGTCCCATTGGAGATCAAGACTCTCTGCTTTTCTGGGGCAGGTACTCCCGTAGCTGCGGCTCAGTGTTTCTTGCCCTCTCTATCCCCATCTCCCTTCCTTCTTGGCAGTGGGCAGACGCTGACCCTCCTGCCAGCTCTGACAGTCAGCCAGACAGAAGAGGTCCACATATCGTGGGATATTCACGGAAGTTGTCACCGAAGCCAAAACACGAGCCCGCTTACGTGTCCTAAGATTGAACCCGGGAGAGGACCAGAGGGATGTGCCAAGCATAAGGCACGGAAATGACACCTTTACCTGATTTCAGCTCTTGTATTTTCGTGCCTTCCTGCTAATGGGGAACATGGCAGCTGGACACAGGAACCTACTAGGTGATTGCCTGGGAACCAGAAGTCTTTGTGTCTTCCAGGAATAAGTTTTAGTGAATTCTCCCCTATGATATTTTCTCCTCCATCCCCCTTACCCGGTCATACAGGAGAACTAAACTTACAGGTTTGGAGTGATGATTTTGGTCAGAAACTAATGGATGAAAAGAAAAAAACCCACGCATTTATATTTACCAGTAATTGTAATACAGAGATGCTGTGAACTATAAACTGTCATGTCACTCATAAAAGGAATGTTAATGTTGAACTCAAATTCTAGCTGTGCTCATAAGCTCCATATATCACAGCTATAAATAGACCTGAGTTAGTGCCATGGGGAAAGCCTCTGAATATTCATGAGGCTCTCATTTCATATTTTGTCACCAGAGTAAGCCTTGAAACCGTAAGCAATTTGTATCCAGTGAATCAGTGGCAAGGTAATGGCATTATGATAACAAAATACATCAGTGTGATAAACAACTGATATCTGCAGATCATCTATATTGTCCTTGTGTGTAAAGTGAAAGCCATTTATTCAAATGTCATAAATAGCTACTTTGATTAATAACATTAGTTGCCCTTGATAAGACGTTATTTTCTTGAGGATATCTGGAGGCCAAATATATTATGATACTCAGAAAAGAAGAAGAAATTATTTTTACATATTTCTTACACATTCTGTAATTATTATTCATTATTTCCATGGCATCATAGAGGCAAACGGTGCATTATAAAAACAAAATTATTTCTCTGAAGATTTTATAATTTAAAGTACCCCAAATTCTTCTTTCAGAAACATCTATTTATGTCTGAACGATTTTTTTTTTCAATACATGCTAAATCCCCTGGAAAAAAGTGCTTTAGAACAATCACACTAATGATGTTTATAAAGTGGATTTAGTAATTATTTTAAGCAGAAAAGATGATGGAACAGATATAAAAATTAAATTAGCATTTCATTTCACCATTTCAAAGAATCTTTTTTGGTTGCCACTTAAAGAGGAGAAATCCCTTCAAAATACATTTCTTTTTAAATATCTAAAAAGAGAGAACAAATGTTTTTAAAAAAAGGCAAAGTAATGAGTGGGGTAACAAATTTTAGCTCAGGTTGAAGGAGCTGGAGAGGAAACACCACGTGAGAGAAGATTTTGTCTCTAATTTGTGATACAGATAAGCAGTTTAGTTATGTGAAAATCAAAAGGAAAACACATACCAATTGCCCGCAGTTATAAAAAGATTTGCTTGGAGGCAAAATGCTCTCTTGAGGCCATTTCTGGTTACATCACTATATGCAACATAGTGATGTGGTTGAATAGCTTGGGAGAAATCCTGAACATTTATTTGAATTTTACAGGAGGAATCAATTCAACCATATCAAAGCTGAGTTGAAGTGTATTAATGACTAAGTGTGAGGAAATTTCTAATATCACTCCTCAGCTTGCAATGCTCTACAGCCACATGGAGGATAGAGCTCTTCAAGAATGTTTTTTATCTGCATATACTGTTTTTTTTTCATAAAACTGCAATAGAAAGATAACTTCTCACTAAATCCCTTTTTTGCATATTGGATATTATGAATTTTATTTGCTTATTTGATGACAAAGCTTCTACTGCAGTTTCTATTGCTTATTTCTGTGAGTTCTGAAGATCCAACGTTTCATGGATACTGACCTTCTGAGATAGGGAGGGGAAATGAAGTCACCCAGCCACCATGTCATTCACAGGCTGGGTCTTAACCCCAGTCATGACTTAAAGTCGAGTCAGTCTGTGTGAATTCATGCGGTTTTTCACTGAGGGCACAATCTGAATCACTGAAAGATTGTTACAGATTGAAAACCCTTTACTGCAAGCAAGAAAATAGAAGGCGTCAGTAATCCAACAACAACTGAAGATTTTTAACTTGTGGGTTGTTTTTACAAAGGTGTCTGTGAAGAGAAAAATATTTAGTGGTTAATTGAGCACATTTACATTTGTATCATTAAAAAATAAGGCCACGGTTACTATGGTACCAGTACTGTGAGGAACACATTTGACAGCATTCAGTTTTATTTGAATCATTCATTCTAACTGGGCCTCCAAGAAGTCCCAGATATGAGTTTCTATTTCCAAGTACACACAAGGGAAAATCTGAAATCCAGACTAATAAAAACAATTTCATCATATGCACAAGGAATCCTGAATAATATTAAAATACACAGTTTAGTATTGTAAGAGATGTATTGGACATTGTATCAGGTTGCTCAGTGCCTAATACAAGTAGTGGAATTTTTATTTTGTATTTTCAAAACTAATAACTTTCTATCTCCTTCTATTAAGGTAAAGGTTCTGAATGCATTATTCTCCTGGTGCCTCTGAAATCATCATTTCTTTATAGTACACTGAGATACTGCATCAGTAATCCTCTTAGTTTTGAAAACCCATTGCCTGTTATTTTTCTTTTAAAGGCAGTAATGTCTAATACAGGAAGTGTAAGAAGACAAAAATATTGAAAAACAAAAAAAAAAAAGGCAGAAAATTACTTATGCTGACTTGGGATGAGCCTGCTCAAATAAATTATCAATGACCCGTCATAAAATTGACTTTGGCATTTGCAACTGAAACAACCTCATGTATTAATTGATGGACCTGCTCCCACTCATTTGGACCCAACAAAGTGAACACCTAAGGGTCAGAATTTTGGGGTTCGGTTACCCACTCTGGCACAAATTATGGCCTGGCTTTAATACCTTTCTCCCTGTAAGTTTTGCTCCATTGCTAAACTGAGATGAGGCTCTTTGATTTCACAGAATTGTTGTGCTGGTTGGTGGCAGTGAAGTATTCATGCTCCTGAACAATAAGGAGCATGAGAAGTTGAGAAGAAACACCTTTCCTCAAGTTCTCATGCAAGCTACAACAGCAGAACAGTTGCACAATATCAGAATAAATGCATAAGAAAACAGTTATCTAAGAATTAATGTGCTATTGGGGACAATAGTTTAAGGTTTTGCCACGAGTGTGCAGAAAATGTCTAAAGGAACTTCTTACCTTGAAGACCCAGTTGTTCGGAGAGAAAGAAATGCAAAAGAGTGTGTTACACCCCCAGTATCCCTAGGCACAAAGACACCCAGGACAAGGCACAGTTAAGGTAAATTAAATTCTCTTAGCAAATTCTGTACTGCTGTTTGACAAAGCGTGTTAGAAGACTTATGCTATTCTCAGATTTAATAGAAAGTAAATCCACCAGACAAGCTCTTCTAAAGAAAAATAATTACATAATTCTGGTTTAAGTCTTTTTTGAGTAGAGACTACCAGTAATTCTAATTATATTTCACAGTTTCTTGCCACTTGACAGGGATTGCTCTGCTTTCGAAGCTCAACCTGGACTTGAGCTATGACTATAATAAAAATAATTTATCTTAAACTGCTGTCATTAAAAACAACATTACATTAGTCCTAAGACACTCATGAGGAAAATAATATAATTTTTGAGTATTATAACTGAAAGCCTCAGGCATCTAGGAGAATGAGCACTTTCCCACACTTGACCTACACTCTGCTTTCACACTTCCCTCTGGATGTAACTAAAGATCAGAGATCAGCATGGACTTTGAATAAAAATAGCTAAATTGACTCAGGTGTTGCAAGAAAGCATTCACTCATTCCTCTTCAAGCTCAAAACAGACCTGAAGGTGGGATATATAGGTGGCATACATGTATCCTTGCTACCCCAGGGGTTTGGAAGAGTGAATTAATGGTTGGAAATTCCACCATGCTGGGTTTTTTCAGCCCAAATACAAAAAAAAAAAAAGCAACTATTGACAAATTTGACATGGAAATGTTATTAACTTATTCTATGTTGCCTTTTTTTAAAGGTTTCTGGCATATTAAAAATTACATTCCATTTTTTAAGTCTGCCAGACTCTGAATATTTAGACATGAACCCAAACAAAAACAGTGCAACATCAATTCCAGCCAGAAACATAAATCATTTGGAACAATTAATATTTTTAATAGAAACTATGAGAAAAGAAAAAGAAATCTTTTAATTCATAGGTCATAAGAAAGTATCATCATCTTGTTTACTAAACAAAGATAATATTAATAATATTCCCTGATAATACAAAGCCTTTTGGTGACAATTTAACATGAACTGCTCTGATAGATGACCAAAGATGTAGTTTTGACCTGGCCATCTAAACTTCTCCAAAATTTATCAGTCTTAAGAAATATGTCCGTATTGAACATACCAATACCACTATCTAAGACAGTACAGACCAGCAAATTAGTAATGCTCCCCTCTTTCAGTCTTCACATATCAATAGTTTTCCTTATTAGACAGTTCATATCTTTCCCCTCACCCCAGTAGTTTGTAATAGAACAATTTCTGAGTACATCACTGTACTAAACAAAACCAAGCAAACATAATTATTGTAACGGTAAAGAATTGTCCCAACTTTCAACTCACACATATTACCTAAAGATCAGATCAAAAGAGATCAAAAAAGCACTTGTACCCATTGAAAGTCAATAATTTGCCACAATCAGAAATCCCGATGTATTATAATTTCCATTAGGTCATTTTTTGCTGCAAGAATGAAAAGAGTGATATAATAGAAAATAGTCCTGAGATTTAATTCACAGAGATTTTAGGCTGTAGCCTTAGATCTCCTTGGGTGCTCTCTCTATATTCTCTGCATTTTCCATGTGATACTATTTTTTGTATCATTATACCAAAGACTATTATAACACTCCCAAAAGAATGTTAGCAATGATAAGGTCTTGACTCCAGAATTATGAAATTTCATTTCTGATGTAAGGGAGAGCAACGTTTTGCAACCAAAGGATTAAAAATGTAAAGCAACTTTATGATCAGGCAGCCATATATATGCTGTTCAGTAGCTCCCTGAGGTGTTAAGGAATTCTGTACATACAAAGTGAATAGCAGATCGTAGAATTACAATGCTATGCTGTGGGCAACGAGGACATCAATTAAAATGGTTAGGGCTTGCATGGAAAACCAGGTCAGTAGATAATATCAAATGAAATATGAAAATCTATCTTGAGTAAAGGAGATTTCAATGAAGGGAAGTTTTGAATTTTCCCCTTATTCAAAGATTATTCCAACATAGGTAACAGATTCATTATGAGATAATACTTATGGAGCAATTAGAAAATGGTGTCACACGTAGGGTGGGCTTGACCATTTAGTATAGTGCTTTATTCCATGTATGTAGGAGATGGTGGACTGATAGAAACAAGTGTTTGCAAATGACAGTAAAGAATTCCAAAGCACAAGCTATTTCAAAATGATGCTGTGAAAAGATGTTGAGCAATAACCTTTCTGCAAAACTCTTCTCCATGGAGCAGTACAAAGCGTATCAGTAAAACTGAGATAGCAGATCTCATGTAAAAGACACTTGGTAGGTCGTGGTCCTCCACAAGTCAAATACATAGAACAAGCTGCTGACTTCTGTAGTTTTTAGCATCTAGGAAATAAAGTTAGTCACTATAATGAAGGTCAAAATAAATATCTGAAACTGGCATTTTTATAGTTTTCAGCATCATTGAGCAATGTCAAAAGCAGACTTCAGCTATCATTCTGGCACCTATAAATACAGCTGTCATTCTCTACTCACTGGTTATGTGTTTCTTCAGTTTTGTTGACATCACTGAAGAGTTTGGTAGAGGAATGAATAAAAATTGTAAGTGGAGTATACAGGATGGCAAAAGTGAAAAAAGTCTGGTACATTTCTATATATTTTAACCTGCACTTCTACCGATAAGTAGATGTGCCTGAAGAATATGAAGCAAGAATGTAAGACACACTCAGATCAGAAATCCATATAGCCCATCTTGCCTCTAGTAATAATTAATAAAGGATTCTTAAGGAAAAAAGGCTAAGTACAGACTGATCCTTTCCCTAGCATAACCTACCATATTTGAGTAGTTTATTGGTTTTCTAACTGAATTCATCAAGAATTTTGACTCTCCCACAACATGCTTGTTCAAAAATTAGAATGTTATGGTGGATGGGTAGACAACTAGTTGGATGAAAAACTGGTTGAATAGTTGGTCTACAAGGGTGATGTTAATGCATCATACTCTACTTGTATGCCTGTAACAACTGGAGAACAACAAAGGTCTGTCTTGTCTTACTTAACAGCTTTATTGAGTGTATTCTCATCACGTTTGCAGATGACTCCAAACTGGGGTGACTGGTTGATATGCGTAAGGGCAGAGCAGACATGTCAGTGGGTTAGGCTGAGAGGAAATCCATGAAATTCAACATGGACAAACACCAAGTGCTGTCCTGGAGAAGGAAGAACCTTTGAATTGACATGGGCTGGGGCTAGAAAGCAGCTCAGTGGGAAAGTGTCTGGGGTTGTGGTGGGCAGTGAGCTGACCGTGAAGATGAATTCTCCAAGTTACAGTGAATATAGAGAGTCACTCCCCAACACTTAAAAATTTAAAGCTTTCCATTAACTTTAATTACCCATTTCCCTTATCTGAGGCTTAAAAACCTAATATACATCTGGAGGAATCATGTGGATTCTTTTTTGTTTGCTGTTTTTTTTTTTTTTTTTTTTCCAACTTCTGCTTTGCAAGATGGTAAGATTTTGAAAGTAAAAAGAGAAGTTTGTACAGATATTAAGCATTTGCTACAGCATTGTATTCCAAATTTAATCAAACTTTATCATTATTATTTTATTTGGGCCCATTTTGAACATACAAATGTATGCACATATATCTGTCTCTCTCTTTATCCATATTCTAGGTGAGAGAAATGTACGGTTTAAAAAATAGCATTTAGTAAGTTATTTTACAAGACTGTCATAGTTTGAGCTCAGAGAGCAACTGAGCACCACAGAGCCACTCACTTCCCCCTCCAGCACTGGGAAGGAGAAAATAAAGCAAAAGACTCTGGAATCGAGATAAGGACAGCAAGGGATGATTCACCCATTATGGTCACAGGCAAAAGGTAGACTTGTTAGGGGAAGAAAAAAAGGACATAGATTTATTACAGACATTAACAACAACACTTAACAGAGAAGGACACTGAGAATCATTGCCACATCTTGAGAACACCTTCCCCCCACCCCTCCCTTCTTCCTGGGCTCAGCTCTGCTCCCAGGAAGTAAAGTAATATCTCTACTTCCTCTCCCCAACAGCACAGCTGGCAGGGGATGGGAGGTGCAGTCAGTGCTGCCACTTCTTCCTCCCTGGGGGGAAGAGAGAACTTCTCACATTCTTCCCCTGCTCCAGCACGATCCCCCTCTGACAGGAGACAGTCTTCCACGAACTTTCTCCAACATCAGTGCCTCCTACGGGCCACAGTGTTTCCCAAGCTGCTCTGGCATGGGTCACCCCTGTATGTTGCAATCCTCCCAGTGCTGAACTACACGGGGGATGCTTCTTCCCACAGAGTCCCAGCTGCCTTTGTGTACAATCACCTTCTCTGGTGTGGGCTCCTCCACAGGCTGCAAGTCAGCAACTGCTCCACCATAGACCTTCATGGGTGGCAGGGGGAGCTGCCCTGCCATCTCACCATGGGCTGCAGGGGATGGTTCCTGCTCCAATGTACCTCACCCTCTTCCTCCTCCTTTCTCCCACTGACCTTGGTGTTCACATAGGTATTCTCCTCACAACTCCTCCTCACAACTCCCACTCCTCCTCCCATGTTCCCCTTCTTAAATATATTATCACAGAGGCACAGTCACCATAGTTAGTTGGCTTCGCCTTGGCCAGAAGTGGGTCTGACTTGAAGCCGGGGGAGCTTCGAGAAGCTTCTAACAGAGGGTCACAGTCAAGAGGTTTTCCTGGATTGGGGGACAGGTGGGGGAAAGGGAGTTACCTCCTGCACAGGAAATACAGAAGGAATTGTCTCTTGTGGAATGCAAGATTACTAAGAGCTGTGAGGGCTTCCCAAGGCATGCTGTTAAGCTTTACCTGTACCATTTTTATTTGCTGTTGATGTTAAAAGGCATATCCTAAACAAGAGTTTGAGACACCAGCTTCCCAAAATTACTGAAACTGTTTCTTCATAGTGTAAATAGCACTTTAGCTTGGGAGGACCTTAGAATGGCTGATGATTGATAGTAGTCATCCATCCCCAAATGGTCATGACCTACAGACGGAAACATCCTTGGACATGTGCATCCCCAAGTCCAATTCCAAGGTGATTTGGGACATCACCCCAGAAAAGACACAGAACTTTTTATTCTATTTAATTGTTGGGGTTTTTGTTTGTTTGTTTGTTCCCACACACGGCCCCCGTCGTGTCATCCCCACCCCCCCCACCCCCCCCGCCCCCCCCCCCCCCGCCCAGTAACTGTGGGAGGCTTGATTTACCCAGGCAAAGCTCCACAAATTTTATCAGCTAGGTCATTTCCCACTCATCCAGAATCAGGAATAAGATTTCATATTTGGAGTACTCTTGCTGGGGCACTGTAATAGAAAAATTTAGCGAATATAGTTAACTTTATAACCTCAGATAAATTAACTGTTACTTTCACATATGACCTTCACTGGAAGTCCAATGAAAAATGATAAAGACTCAAAATCCATGGGGAAAATTCTTTGAGGACCTCCAGTTCCTTCAGAAACTAAGGGAGCTTGTGCATATCTGGTATCTCTTATCTCTTATGGATAAGTCAAGAGCATCTTGAATACTATATTGTGTGTTAATAATTTGCATGGATTTGGAAGATAATAGCAAGTCAACAAACCAAAAGTAATGTCTGAACTGCTTCTGATTTTCATCTTTCAGTGCTTAACAATATGTCTCATAATATGGGGAAAAGAGAGGAATGTTTAAATTACATTGCTAAGAATTTATCTTATTTCCATGGACAGATTCCTTTTCATGGGCCTGAAGGCAAACAGGGCTGACACATGTTCCTTATTCCACAT
Organism: Tyto alba; assembly: GCF_018691265.1. Classification (NCBI taxonomy): domain Eukaryota; kingdom Metazoa; phylum Chordata; class Aves; order Strigiformes; family Tytonidae; genus Tyto; species Tyto alba. Next base: position 7,913,450 of record NW_024881276.1, on the reverse strand, counting down.
GGAATTCAGCAGTTCAAACACTAACCTTACTAAATCCAACCAGGTTCACTTCTTTCAAGGATATCTTACATTATTTTTTTCAAAATGAAAAGTGAACCAGAAAAAAGGGAATGGTTGTCTGGTTTAGCTAGAGATGCTTTTGACTGATCAGAGCTTTGAGTTTACCTATAGGCATAATACATTCCTTAATACTTCTCTATATATAGAATAAAGATCTGGTTTGCTTCTTGTTATAAATATGCAGCTTTAGAGCATATCTATACCTGTTAATTTGAATTCCAGATTTTATTGGAGATTTTGCCTTATTTTACACTAGAAGCTCAGAAAGGCTTTTGTCAGATGCTTTCACAAGAAAAGCTGGGCATTTTTTACTGCCAGACTGAGTGAGCCTTCTTGTCTGGAGAACTTACCTGACTATGAATTGCACTGTAAAAACTGATTTCACTATCATCTTGTTATTTTGTTGCTATAATGGAGAGGCATACTATCATCTTGGTATTTTGTTACTATAATGGAGAGGCATCTATGGAAATCAGTGAATGAAGTTACGTGCCCACTGAAGTCACCATGCAAACTTTGCTGGTGACTTCATGACAGGAAGGTGTTAATCCAGATTTTCAGGGACACCACCAGGAGGGAAGGCTCAAGAAAAACAACAAAGAAGAGTGAATGACAAAAAAATCTAAACATCCCACAGAAGAGAGAGGGAAGTGCCAGAAGAAAGAAACAAGAAGCAGAAGAAGCTAAGAAAAGGTTTTCAGGACATTACATTGGAAATGTAATTAAGAAGAGGTCTAATTGAATGCATATTTTCTAGTCATCATTCTAAGAGTGCTCCAAGCAAAAGTTTGGAAACACTGTACTACAGATACAAAAAGTTTTAATGAGACAGCTGTTTTCCCACTGCATTTAAATTTTTGATTTTGTAAGAGGGATTTCCTATGCAACTGCCTATTACCTTATGAAACTACTGTTTTAGATACTGCAATTAATGCTTAGCATTTTTTTTTTTTGATAACACATGCATTATTTATATTACAGTACTCCTGAAAACGTTATACCCCATTTTGCTAGGTAGCAAGTATGAACATAATCCTTCTCCAAAATGCATATATTTTATCTAGATGAGATAGAGAAATGTAAGATGCAGAAAATCATAATGTTTTACTTAGGAAAGACACACTCAATAGGGAATTGGGGTAGGATTCCTTTCTATCTATTTACAGACATGTTTTAAATAACTAATCTGTCTTCCCTTTGTAGGCGGTGGAGAGAAGGTACAAATTATTTGATCTATTTTAGAATACTGTTGTAAGGTGTAATGAACAGTACTGTAGAGGTACCCATTTCTGTGTGTTAACGGTAGTCGATATTGAGACAAGTAGCCCAGATGGGACACTTTTTTTTTTTTTTAATTAATTAAAAAAATATAATTAATTTTAAAAAATGTCAGAAAGCAGTAATTTATCTTTGTTAGAGCTTTTTTAGAGGATTTCTATATGTATCAGTTTCACTGCAGACAGGACATTTCTCTGAAAAACAAATGAAAAATATGAATTAAACTCAACATCAGAATAATGAATTCTTTATTAGAAACAACAGTTACATGGAACTTGGGAAAACATGACTTAAGCCTTTAGTCTTCTTGTGTCAGATTCTGAGTGTTGATGTATTAGGTAGGCAATCTGAGATGTTCTTTCTGTCTCATCTTGATGCTGCTCCATTGTATAAAAATAAAAATGCATAAGTACATATAACAATGTCCAACACCATTCTGCCCATATACAATGTTATAGACATGTTATACACTGGAATCATAAAATCATAGAATGGTTTGCACTGGAAGGGACTGTTAAAGATCTTCTAGTCCAACTCCATGTCATGGGAAGGGACACCTTTCACAAGATCAGGTTGCTCAAAGCCCCATTCAATCCGACTTTGAACACTTCCAATGATGGAGCATCCACAACTTCTCTGGGCAACCTGTTCCAGCTACCTGTTCTACCACACTCACTGTAAAAAATGTCTTCCTTATATTCAATCTAAATTTACCCTCTTTCAGTTTAAAACTGTTGCCTCTTGTCCTGTCACTACAGGTGCTGGTAAAAAGTCTCTCTCTGACTTTCTTATAAGCCCTCTTCATATATCAAAAACTGCAACAAGGTCTCCTCAGAACCTTCTCTTCTCCAGGCTGAACAATCTCAACTCTCTCAGCCTTTCTTCAGAGGTGAGGTGTTCCAGCTTTCTGATAGTTTTTGGATCCTCCTCTGGACTCACTCTAAGAAGTCCATGTCCTTTTTGTGCCGGGGACCCCAGAGCTGGACTCAGTACTCCGGCTAGGATCTCACAAGACTAGAGTAGAGAGGGACAATCACCTCCCTCGACCTGCTGGCTATGCTTTTTTTTTTTTATGCAGCTCAGAATATGGTTGGCTTTCTAGGTTGCAAGCATACATTGCCGGCTCATGTCTAATTTTTCTTCCACCAGTATCCCCTCAGTCCTTCTCGGCAGGGCTGCTCTCAATCCATTCATCCCCCAGCCTGTATCAATACTGGGGTTTGCCCCGGACCAAGTGTAGGTCCTTGTACTTGGCGAGGTTGAACTTCATAAATTTCGCATTGGTCCACGCCTGAAGCCTGCTGAGGTCCCTCTGGATGGCGTCCCTTCCCTCAAGCATATCAACTACACCACTCAGCTTCGTGTCATCCACCATTTGATGAAAGCACAGTTGGTATAGCCTTGGCTGAACAGAGCCTGGTTACTGGTTTACACTTGGACATTGACCCATTGACTATAACTCTTTAGATGCAGCATTTCAGTCAATTCCTTATCCATCTAACAATCCATCCATTGATCCCATTTCTCTCCAGTTTAACAGCAAGAATGTTGTGGGGGACTGTATCAAAGGCCTTACAGAAGTCCAAGTAGATGACGTCCCTAGCTCTTCCCTTGTCCACTGATGCAGTCACTACATCATAGAAAACCACTAGATTAGTCAGGCATGATTTGCCCTGGGTGAAACCATGTTGGCTGTCTCTAATTGCCTCCTTGTCTTCCGTATGTTTCAAAATATCTTCCAGGAGGGTCTGTTCCATGATCTTACTGGGAAGAAAGGTGAGGCTGGTCGGTAATTCTTAGGGTCCTCCTTTTACCATTTTAAAAAAGGGCATGATGTTTCTCTTTTTCCAGTCTCTAGGGACTTTGCTTGATTGTCACAACTTTTCAAATATGAGTGTGATTGTCTTGACAACTACTTCAGACAATTTTCTCAGGACCATGGGATGCATCTCGTCAGGACTCATGGACTTGTGTATGTTCAGGTTCCTCAGGTGACCCCAGACCTAATCTTCACCTATGATGGGAGAGACTTTATTGTCTCAGTCCCTGCTTTGAGGTTCAGGCGGTTGCCAGATGTGGTAAGAGATATTATCATTGAAAACTGAGGGAAAAAAAATTTGTTGAGTACCTCAGCCTTCTCCATGCTGGTTGTCACTAGTTCTTCTGTCTCATTTTGAGGTGGGGGGTGTGTGTATACATTTTTAAATCTTTCTTTTCTGGCCAGAATATCTGTACAAACCCTTCTTATTATTCTTTGCATCCCTTGACAATGTATATAATGTATAACATTGTTTGCCAGTGTGTATAACAGTTACATACATGTTGTATACATTGTTATATACAATGTTAAATACATGTTATACACTGAGGTCTTGATATTGGCTGTTTTGGGACCTCTCACTCTTTCATTTTCCACATCAAATGTTATTGTTGCAGAACATGAGAAATTTTTGAAAACTCAGAAAAAAAAATCAAAACACTCAAATAAGAGATTCTTTGTGTGCCGTAACTTGCCTATTATAAGGAGTGAACAGGGCTGTATCTTCTCAAATACAGAACTGTATAAAGGATTAAATGGATGTTGAGTGCCTGTGCCACTGGCTGTAGGAGACAGCTGAATGTGTCTAGGGAGCAATTCCTCATGGGCTGGGGGTTCTCACTGCAGCCAGACATGATTTATCAATATGATTACTTGACAGGACAGAAACAAATGTACATTCCTTTGTAATTTTGTAAATTTGGAAATACAGGCAGCCTTTTAAATGTTGTGATGCTTTCAATTACTTTCTTACTTGCCTTGTAGCCATTCCTTCATATTTGTACCTTCCACATTCAAACCGCTGTTTTCTTATTTAATAGCCCTCTTTTTTCTTCTCCATTTACCTTCAAAAGTATTACTTCCAAAAGTCCAGCTGGATTTAACACATGAAAAAATTATCACAATTAGAAGCCCACTGCAGAAGCTATTTGAATGTATGTTACAGAAATCATAATGCTAGTGACTGAGCTGAGGGCAGCTTTATGCAGCTTGTGCCATTTTTTGAGAACTTACTGTCATAATACTTTCCCCTCCCCCCCACCCCCCACCCCCAGGAAAAGGAGTATATGCTACCTTCCTCAAAATCCTAATATTGATTTCCATTACCAAATATTTCTTTCAAGTTAGGCTTTGTGCACTCTCTCTAGTTTAAAAGCATCTGTATGTGGTGAACACAAATTACATAGGGTTTTTAGATCAGTAGGTATATTTACATTTTAAGTTTTAAGGATTATAAGGATGAACTTAATAAATTACCTGATTTACTGTGGTTATTCAGTGTGGTACCGCAGAAGGTCTCTGACCATACTTTGCATATGAGACTTGGAAAGCATCTCCATCCACAAACAGCAACTGATTTTGCAAGGAACGTGTAGAAATATTTTCAATAGTGGACATCTAATTCAAAGCTCTTGCACAAAAGGGAAGGAAGGGAAGGCAGGCATGATAGATACGTCAATGAGTCAAGGAACATTCCCATAGGAGAGTCAATTTTTACATTATTTATGTCTCTTTTCAGCAATGAATGTTTAACAATGTGGATCAAGCAATGAATTCTCTGGTACGTGCTCTCTTCTCTGACAGCACAGCAATATCAGAGGATTTTTCCTGAGAAGCCCTTCTAATTTATACCAGTATCCATTTAACAAGACAATAACAACAGCTTCAGCTCTCCCCAGTTGCTTAGATGCTGTGTATTACTTTCAGGGCTGAATATGTTGCAGTTGCTCTCCGAAACAAACAGGGAAAATGGTTAGAAATACGGGATCTCTTATAGAGATAAAGATAACATCACCTATCTGGGACCTTGACAAGGTTGGGGTACGATTTAACTTAAGATTGTACTTTGACAGTTCAGTAATCCTGTTTTCTACTAATAATATAGCTTGTGACATCCCTGTTGTGAATCCTGCTTGTACGGTTGGGTTTCTCAAGTAAGAAAATTTTCTCATGAAAGAGGTATTATCTTCCTTTTCTGCCTTTGCATTCACAAGGGAGACGCTATGCAGCCAGGACAAACATTGTTGCTGCCAGATCCCTTTGACACTTTCTGAAACAAGTGGAGGAGTTTACAATCCAGAATTATCCTGACCATCTAGAAACCAATGACCTGGTGTAAATGTGAGTGTGGTTCCAGTGGTGCTGGTACCTGATACTCCCAGAAGCCCCTTGAAAGGGCAGAACATCAAGCAAGTAATAAAACTGATGTACCAGGTATTTGCTTACAGATTGATAATACTGGTGCACCTGAGCCTTGTCCATAGGTTAACCTTTAACACATGGATGTTGCCCAGCAGGATGAGCAATACCATTTATACACAGAAGAGAAACTGACAATTCTGTCTTCCTCTGGCCGAAAGGATATTTTTTTCTTATTCAGATCATGTGATCAACAAATTAATCTTGAAGGGTCTGGAAATAAATCTGGGCTCAGAGATATGTCATCACTAAACTGGAAGAGCCTCAGAAAAGGGATATTTAAAGGAGTGAGTGAAGTGGATAAGGAAGAGCATAAAGCAGCTGAAGGTAAAATGGTAGTAGCCATAAGGAGAGGAGGGGAAGACAGGGAAAAAATGGGGCCTATCCATAGCTGTTTTCCACTGTGCTTCCCCTCAACCTCCAGGTCCAGAGTTGGGAGGTGGAGAAGAAATGGTGCTTGACCCATGGTCAGCCATTTAGATCTTATGGTGGCTGTGATGGGGCTGCAGTACCTTCAGAAATATTTTAAGCCAGAGCAAAGATAGTATATTTTTTTGCTCTTCCACTCCAAGCTTCCTTGGGTTTGTTTTTTTTTTTTTTTTTTTTAAAGAAATTACCAATTTCATGTTCTAAATTTCTTTTATATCCCACTCCTCACTTTGCAAAGTGTTCAGGCTTCCTTCTTATTTTCCCCTTCTCTTTCCCCCTAGTTAAATGCACCTCAAAGTAAAACCGTAGAATGATCATGGCACTTGCCATCTTTCCACTGGCCATTTCCCTTCTGTGATATATGTCTTTCCAGCAGCTTGTCTCAATGTAGTTGATGATTCTTTGGGGCAGGATACTCTCTTTGGGGGTGCATGGGATGTAGCATAAAGAAGACCCAGTACTGTTTGGTCTCAAGGTAGTATGATAATAAATAAATACTAATAAATCAGATTTAGCGAGTCTCAAATCCTTCCAAGCAACAGCTTATGACCTAATGCTGCCTGCATTTATCTTTCTCAAAGTGCCTGAAAAGGTTCTGATTTAGTCTGCAGCTTTTCAGATAGAACCAAACCAAGCACAAAACCTGGGGACACCTTTGGATAAAAGCAGGAATTCAGCAGCCATGGTTATGGCAGGCAAGCGTGTGAGATATCCACTAGCAAAATCAAGAGCAGAGACCACATCACACAGATGGTGCTAAAGCACTTCCTCGCCCCCCAAAATGATTGGAATTAAAAGTAAAATGGAGGGTTGTGGGGAGGCAAGGACAATTACTCTCTTCTCATATGTTTTCAAGCCTGTATCTTGTAAAGCATCAGTCAGTGCCCTACTTCATCTCTCAGGCTAACAGGAGCTTCGCAGAGGTGGCACAGTGGCTACTAGAGCACTTATTACTACTGTCTGAAGGGAAGTCCATTGATGGTACCACAAATACTAATACTTGGCAAATAGCCAATGGCGTGTAGAATTGATGGAGTGAAACTAAATTTATTTATGAGAAGTGGTAGTACTCAGGGGTTATGCTGGTTCCTAGTCAGACACTCACCAACTGCTTAATAACAATACAAAAATAAAAAGGCTTAGATAAATATATGAACAGACACACACAGAAATGCAGGCAATATTCTCTACCAATTTTTTTTTTTTTTTTTTTTTTTTTTTAATTTATTTTTACATCCAGCACTTAAGGCTGGAAGCCAGGGAAGTCCAGACTTCTGTCTGACATTATAATACAAATTCAGCTTGGAAGAAATGGCTAAGAGGTAAGTATTAATGTTTCAGTATCAATCAAGAAGGCAAAAATAATTTTGGATTTGCACTGCATAATTGAATTATTTCAGAGGTTAACGAACAGGAAGATGTTCTGCTACAAAATTCTTGTTGACTCAGTTGATACGTAGGTTGCTGCAAACCTTACTGTCTGGGACTCATCCTTGAGTGAGTAGGTCAAGATGCTGAATGTGTCATTCAGCTCATTTCTGTTACACTAGCTAAGGGCTTGCATTACTCTCACAGAACTGCAAATGGTCTGTGCACATAATTTATGCTTGTATGCACACAACACTCACACTTCATGGTCTGTGTTAAAAGTATGTTTTCCTCCTGGCCTTCATTCTCTTAATTCTGCATTAGTACAGCACTAGCATTCTCGCCATATGTAACTGAAGCTAAAGTCTGTATTAATCTATGCTATATCTAGCTTGCTTTTGAAATGGTTGACAATTTTATTAAGGAATCCTGAAGGTATGAAATATCACCATACAAAACAAAATTACAAATATTTTAATGACAATTATACAAATATGAACTGTTGCTCTGTTCTAGCTTCTAGGATGTGCTTGCCGGACATTAAAATCTGACTGCTCCTTCATAAATTCCAAGTTATAGATGGAGACATTAGCAAGTTAGATTAGACTTTATTAATTGTGGTTTATTTCTTTTTAATCTAAGGAACAGAGTACTAGTAATACACATGGCATGGCTACTCACGAACTGTTGTTCTTGGATTTTGCAGTTAAAATGCTAAGTTCAAATTTGTCCATCAAGAAATTCTGGTTGCTTGCCACACTTGTCATTCAGAATGGCAGCTAATGTTGATAGAGTGCATTTGAGCATATTTTGAAAACAAGTGAATTCAAATTTCACTAGTACAGTTTACGGCTTTGAAACTAAAACTACTTTGTGCACTGGCTAAATCATATGTTATTGTGGTGAGTGACTCTTTAGGTACAAGTAGTTGGCCCCAGATTCATTTGCTCGTACAACAAATCACACCAAACATGCCTCAGGTGCAGCCCCACCATATAGAGGTCTACATTAGACAAACAATTATGTGAAGGCCTGCTGGAACCTGTAGAAATGCATACTTGTTATGGTAATTGGGATTTTGCAGACATTTAAAGGAAATGTAAGGTAATGTCAAGACTGGCAACAAGTGAATCATATGCCTAAGGAGGTTCCTTGAGTTCTTGAGACTGGCCAACTACTCAATGGCAGCAAATCCGTGCAACTGTTTCAGGGCCCTCTTAGCTATATATCTTTGGTGCTGTGGATCCAGGGCATTTTACACACCTTAGGCATTTTTAAAAATATACAATAGATGAAGTGTTAAATCCATTGCTTTCAAGGAAAGGAATACCTGTACTGTTTGTGAAAGACAATTTACATGGATAGAGTTCCTTTTGTTTTCTAAATTAGCACATATCACACATGCTGCATCAATCCTTATTGTCCTCCCACAGAGTAGCGGAAATTTTATGTAGATGTTGAAGTGAACAGTCTGTGCTCTGGGTAAAGATAGTCTCTGGGTAAAGATAGCTTACAGTGCAAGACTGAATTTTTCTTAAATTCACCTATGGGCATACTTTGTATGCTAATGCAAATCAGATACAACTGATCAGCCTGAGCTGATATTTCCTTTAGGGATTTTACTGATTTTGGTAGCCAAACTAGTTCATTTATAACAAATTCATTTATCCCCTCATGACACTGCATGGTGTCACAGAGACAGACTCCCTCTTTTCAGGAAAGGCAACCACATAGTTACTTGTGGTCTTTTGGTCTGACTGTTCCTACGAAATGATAAAGCTCTGATGAGTCAGGTAAGACATTAATTTGCATGTCATAAACCAAAATCAGTCATATTTAATTTGCATTAGCATGCAAAGCATCCCCACAGGTGAAGTAAGTACATAAAAATGCATAATTTATAACACATTAATATCTAAATATTATGGCGTATAGGTATTAAAGCTTTTGCACTGGATGCTTTCACAAAGAAGAATATAGTATGAATGGGTTGGTTAAAAAAGTAGCCATTCACTTCTTGCCTATTTGCCATAGGGAATACAATGTGCAGAATATAAAGGAATATCAGTTGTTGCTCTGTTTTGCTAGAAATCCTCATTGTTTTGCAATATCATACCCAGTGTGGTGTTTCAAGAGGACTACTTCAGTGTATTTACTTCTCACAGTACCACATGTCTACAGAACACTGCCTATTCCCAAGGTGGTAAATGGTTAAAGAGGTAATTACCAGAGTGGAAGAAGATAAGGACACAAAGCCTGGAATAAGGAAAACTGTTTAAATGCAGAGCAGAGAGTTCTAACTTTTTTTTTTATTTCTATCCTTTAAATATTTCTGTGTTTTTGTCTCAAACAGAGTGAATTTCAGTTCACTTTTACTGGGTCAAGTAATTTTAAAAGCGACCTTTTCTAACCCTGATGATTTGCTGGCATATTAATTCATGCTTTCTTGTGTTAATGGCGAAATATTTCTTCACTGCAGAGAAGAATGATTTCTAATTTATGACAAATTACATTTCAAAATTTGATTTCACTCTAAATCATCTGATTGAGCAAAACTGCTCAAAATTTTCTGTGAACTAAAAATTTGTTGGAAGCTCCATTTTGAAACAGCAGTAAATGTTTCTCCGCTGACCACATGTGCCCCAGGCCCTACAGCAGTGCAACTGAATTTCTTTACTTGTAGATAAATGTCACTAAACGGCGGAATGCATCCCAAGGGTCTGTGGGTTAAAGCCAGGGCTGCTGTGCCCCCGCTCCATGGAGGAGCATGACTGTAGCTGGTCGGGCTGTCCTGCCCCCTGCCCTGCCTCTCCTCAGAGCAGGGTGCACTCAGGACCCTGGGCTTCTTGCTGAATTTTGTAGACCCCCCCTGACCTCCGGTGATGGAAGGTCACTCAGCCAAAGTTACACCAAACAAGTGATGTTGAGCTTGATTCTGCAAATGTTAGTGAAGAATGTCAGCTGCCTCTAATTTTACTTCTGATAAGCAAGTAGAGCTTATTGTGCTTTACCCATTCCTATGAGAACAATTTAGTTAGCTGCCTCCTGTGAACCTATTTAACCTCACCAGCTTGACAGTGGGCTGTAATGGTCCCCCTGTGACAATAATCTTTAGTATCTTGTGTTCTCTTACTTCAGAGAGCCAGGAAATCAGTCTGGACCATAGATGAGTTTGCAGAAATAGCAGAAAAAGCAAACAGCTTGGGAAGTAACCATATTTGATACTGGAGCTATTGAAAGGCAGTAAACATGAAACCTATGGATATCAGTTTCACAGGGTCACTTTTCAGAGGGAAACTGTGTGATAAACAGTGTCTTTTAGAAGAGAGCTTTTTCTTGATTTGAATTATTCATTTTTACTCTTGACCATTATTCCTATGTTGGTTGATGATAAAGCATATCATATCAAATAATAATATGGTATCATAGCAACATAAAGGAAACCAGTCTCACAGATCCTGGAGATGCTGATATCATTGCATTTAGTTAATGCAAAACAATTGTTGAGCTGTCATCTTCGAATAGGTTTATTTTTCAGTTAAAAAAGTGGTGCTACTATCTGATATGACATTGTGCCTCTATGTTGCTTCTGGCTTCTTTTTAAAAGTCTCTAAAAGTCAATTCTTTTTTGTAATAACTGTACTGTTAAACAACTTTGTCATGGCCTTGGCTCTTGAACTAGATGTGCTGGAAAATATTTTTCTTTCATTTAAATGTCAACCACCAAACCAAAGCTGTCATTGCAATAACATTGAAAAAGTTGTGTACCAGCTAAGATCCCCTGCTGTGCAATCTTTTTTTTTACAGAGAAGATGGGAGAACAGCTATTTCAAAAAAACAGCTCACTAAATTGTGTAAGATTAACTAGGATCATAATAGCAGGAACTCAAGCAGTAGTTTTGATATATGCAAGTGTTTCAAAGTTCATCTTCCTGACCTGAAATACTATGTGCTAGAGCTGGGTGGGGAAAAAAAAAAAAAATCTAGCTATAAACTTTACTTCTTTCAAAGATCTGCAAAAATTATCAGAAATTTAAACTGTGTAATTAAGTTTTCCTGCAGAATACCTGCAAGCATGTTCACAGTCTCAATTTTTAGCAAACTGACAGCTATGGAAATAAAATTCTGCATTGTTTCCAGAAAACAGCCCTTCCTCCCTGACACAGTCATCTCAAAATTACATTGAGGTAGAGCAGATACAAAATTCATGGACTGGAAATAAGACACGCTTTTTACAAGGCATCTCTGAGAACTCTGGAAGATTTGCAACCATTTTTGCCACTGTCATTTTAGGTTTTCTTCATAAATTTGTGTTGTTTTTACATGATATCAAAGTGTACTTTGTCTCTAATAATGTACATCACAGTGCCATCTAGTGTGGGAAGAAAAGAATATGGAGAAGAAAATGTATAGTTTGATCTTCAGTTTGTGTGAAATCAAAATCAATGCCATACACGGCACTAACTGAAGGGGATTATTCCTGCCTTTAATAACTATGTCTCTAATTTCAGTAGCTCATCATTCGACTGTACACAACACAAAAGACAGAAATACAGACTTGTTCTGTATTTTTCCATGTGATTGTGCTAGCTGTGGCATTATGAAACAGAATTCTTTATTTAGTGTTTAATTATCAGAAACTGTCCACCTTGAAATCCGGCTGCACAAAATAGGTATAAAAAATGTAAAGAGGAATATAAGAGAGATGGCGTTTTAATAACTGATTATTTTGCAGTGAAAATTTCTCTTTAAAAGACTGTATGTATTCACAACTAGTTATTTGTATCTAGCTAAACTGCTACCATCTAGATCATAGAAGCATAGAATACCAGGTTGGAAGGGACCTCAAGGACCATCTGGTTCAACCTCACCTGGCAAAAGCACGGTCTAGACAAGATATCCCAGCATCCTGTCCAGCTGAATCTTAAAAGTGTCCAATGCTCGGGAATCCACCACTTCCCTGGGGAGATTATTCCAGTGGCTGATTGTCCTCATTGTGAAAAATTGTCCTTTTGTGTCCAATTGGAATCTCCCCAGGAGTAACTTGTACCCATTACCCCCCATCTTTTCCATGGGACTCCTCGTAAAAAGGTAATCTCTATCTTCTTTGTAGCCACCCTTTAAATACTGGCACATGGTGATAAGGTCTCCCCTAAGCCATCTCTTCTCAACGCTGAAGAAACCCAATTCCCTCAGTCGCTCCTCACACGACAGGTTTCCCAGTCCCTTGATCATCTCTGTGGCCCTTCTCTGGACCCTCTCCTACCTGTCCACAGCTTTTTTGTATAGTAGGAACCAAAACGGCACACAGTATTCCAGGTGTGGCCTGACAAGCGCAGAGTAGGATGGAATAATGACTTCTTTCTCTCTGCTGGTGATGCCCTTGTTGATGCAGCCCAGCGTGCACTTGGCTTTCTTTGCCGCTGCAGCTCACTGTTCACCCATACCGAGCTTGTTGTCCACCAGGACCCCCAGGTCCCTTTCCACAGAGCTGCTCCCCATCCAGGCAGATCCCAGCCTGTGCTGCACTCCTGGATTATGTTTTCCAAGGTACAAGACCTTACGCTTGTCCTTGTTGAACTTCATAAGGTTCTTGCTAGCCCACTCTTCCAGCCTATCCAGGTCTTCCTGCAGGGTGGCTCTTCCTTCCCCAGTGTCCACTTCCCCACTCAGTTTGGTATCATCAGCAAACTTCATCAAGGCACACTTGATCCCATCATCCAGATCACTTATGAAGATATTAAACAGCATTGTCTGGATATCAATCCCTTGGGGACCTGACCTGTGACAGGACTCCAGTTTGAAAAGGTTTTTATTCATCACCACCCTCTGGGTGTGGCCTGGCAGCCAGTTCCCCACCCACCACAAACACCACTTGTCTGGGCTGTAGCACATCAGTTTCTCTAGGAGGAGGCTGTGGAGAACTGTACTGAAAGCCTTGGAGAAATCCAGGTAGTCAGTGTCCACCATTTTCCCCACATCAACCAAGCAGGTTACAGGTTACTTTGTCATGGAAAGCAATCAGGTTTGTCAAGCACAGTTTGCCCTTGGTGAATCTGTGCTGTTTTTTCCCAATCACATGCTTCATTTGACTTGTGATAATCCTCAGGAGGACTCATTCCATAACTTTTCCAGGGACTGAACTAAGATTGATGGACCTATATAATTTCCTGGATCCCCCTTTAAGCCCTTCTTGTAGGTGGGGGTGACATTAGCCACTTGCAGCCTTCTGGGACACACCTCAGTCTCCATGGCTTCTCAAAGATTATGGAGAGTGACATCACAATGACATCAGCCAGATCCACCATGTCCAGTGCTTAAGGGAGACACGTGGGACCAGTGTGCAAGGGGACCTCCTGCTGCCCGCTGCAGCAAGGCCTCTCCTGGGCCGGCGGCAGGCAAGGCGGGAGCTGGAGCCTCTCCACCTGGCATTGCCCCCCTCCACACTCCCGCCAGCTAAAGCAAAACCACTATAGGGATGCTCAGAAATTACACAGCTGAGCAGTTCCTCCGCTCTGAGAAACACACCGATCCTCCACCAGGTCTTTCAAACCACCCAGGTGCCATGGTACATCCTGTCAGGGTCAGGCACATCCCGACAGTCCTCTCCTGAGCTCCTGGCCACTACTGGCCAGGTCTGCTGGCTGCCTACTAACACAGACAGCTTCTACCTGGAGGGTGCAGGCCAGGCAGGTTGGGCTCTGGACCGCTGGGAAGGTCCTTACCCATTACTTTAACTCTTGCAAAGTAGGAATTTCAGAGCAGCTTCAGGGCTTTATCACATGTTGCCACATAAAGAGTGAGTGCTGAAGAGATTAGAAACTGGGCGTACACCTGAAAAGGCCAAATAAGGAGGACGTGAATTCCATGGATTGGTATCCATGGCTGTGGGAATGATGGTGCTGGTTTATTTGAAAACAAGTTTTCAAAGAAGTGAGTCCAAGATATAGCACAGCTTGGTGTTCTCCTTTCTTTCATAGGTTTGGCTAATTACACAGCAACGAGGATACTGCATCTCTTAAAAAGAACGTTAATTATATGTGTAATTCCTATAGGTAACTCAGCTTTCATGTAGCTAGGTTGTAATAGGAAGCATGGTGTTTTCCACGGGTGTATGGCAAACCAAGGCTCCTTTAGAATATTCCCTGTACTTGTCAGACAACCCATTTGTTAGCGATATAATATACCTCTGTATATACACCTGGATCCATGTCAGACAACAAATTCATTTTCCTCTGTCTTCATTGGAGATAGTGTTGCATTCACACTTTCACATTTCCAAGAACAATGAGTAAATACAGCAACATGGAAGCCTGATAGCAATTTTACAGATTCTCATCTTCCATACTTTCCTAAATGTTTCTTGATTCTCTGCAAACTTCCATTCTGTGTTTACTCTCCTCATCTCTATGGATATTCTCTTTAAATGAGAGGTTCATAGTTTATTCAGAACTAGTTTCTATGCTTAAAAATATTACTTTGAGTATTTTGATTGTAAAGATTCTGACAGAATAAGGACTTTTAAAACTAGACGTGAGAAAAAGAGTCATGCACTGAAGGATGAGGTTTTAGCAAATACAGTGCTAGGCAAGCACCTACAAATTAAAGGAAACAATTTGTATCAGATATGTTACTTGTGTAATGGCTCAATGAAAGCCAGGTATTCTTACACTTTATGCTTCCTGCTGTCAGCTTAGGTGCACCAGCAAAATAATTTTGGGATTTTTTTTTCTATCCAGATGATGTAAAGGTTTTTGGAGGAAGCATATAATAAAAGAGCATTCTTTCTCTTTGTTGAAAGAGGCAGGTATGTGACTTCTATATCAGACACTGTCAAGATTAAAACATGTTTAGAATTTAAATTACTTCTATATTTAATATTGATAAATCTAATTTACAGCATTTCTGCTCCTTCTTTAACCTAGAGACAGGATTAATATTCATGAGATTGCCTTTGGTAATGTGCAAGCAATTCCATAAGTCAAATTCACTCAACCTGTATTTGCATGGAATATTTACCTTTTCCATAATAGCTTTAATTTTGTCAGCACTAGAAAGCAGATCATGACTTTGTTTGTAAGGTTGGTAAAAAGTGTCAAACTGTTTTGACGTTCAGCAGAGTGCTATCCTTGTCCGACTCCCCCAAAGAAAATGACAAAAAACCTCCAACCAAACACAACAATAAATAATGTTGTTCTGTCCTGGCAAGCAAATTCTTGGCATCTAGTAACTTTTAAAACTGTAGCACTACCTGCTTTATTTCCATGGTGATAAAGGTAAACAGAGAGGATACCAGCTACATTCCTTTGTGACTTAATGCAAGTGCTCCCAGCCAAAATTAAGGGGTTTTATTAGTCAAATTTTTTAGCTCATACTGAGCTATTTTAAAAGATAAATTTGTGAAAAAAGGTCTAGACCATTTCTGTTGTTCAATTATTAGGTAAATGGTTTGCTATGTTCCATCTCTGCTAGCTGTCATTTGGGGGTAGCTTAGCAAATGGTGAGTCAGCCTTTGGTCAGAAGCTCATTGTACTGATCCTGCTCCAGATGTCATAAATACATCTTGTTGGGATGGTTTATTTCTCTCACTCCCCTGCAGGAATCCCAGGCTGGAATGGATTTATGTATTTTTATTCTGGGACTGTTTTTGCTGGAGGGCCTACAAAAAAAAAAAGAAGGCTTTGCGTTTTGAGAGAGCTGAAGTTGCACACCATGTACATCTTAATTTAGCTATTGAGTTGATTTATGCTCAGAAATATCTGAAGTAGTCTCCCTTCAATAACCTTCAGATCCTCAGGTATTTTCTTTCCTTTTCTTGTCCAGTTCCAAATTACAACAGTTTGGATAAGTGTATCAGCCTTAGAATTTTGCTATTAAATTTTGAATATCATTTTGTACAAACAGTTCTACTGAGGCTGCCTGTAGAGTATTCTGAGACCCTTTATGGTAGCTAAAGATATCAGTTCTGTACAATATAATTATCTCTGTAAATGTCAGTGTATCCATTGGAAAAAAAAAAAAAAGTTTTATTTACTGCAAGGGTTCTTTGAATAGGATGCACTCATTAGAATATTCCTATCACATCTCCTAGGGGGTGTCTATAGCCTCCAGATGAGTGGAGTGTACAGAGATCCCTCGGAATAGACTGACGTGCTCAGATATACCAATCAAACAAAACAGCATCAAGTAGAGTCCTCCTCACTGGGCTTCAGAAAGCAATAAAGCTGCATTATTATAGTGCTGTGCCTATGGTAATTAGTCACAGTGTAGGACTGGGTTTACAGCACTGTGGGGTGCTGAGGCTGCTGTGCGGGCTGGTGTTAGCTCTGCACCACCACAGTTTTGGCTGCATCCCTGCTGTGCTCCTTCGCCTGCGAGGGGCCTGCCCTGGCAGTGCGGGTTTGCTCTTGGGTGCTTGTTGGCTCATGAAATCAGCTGCAAGAGTTGGGGGGCCAACTCTGCTCTGGGACTTTGCGGCTCATTTTGCCACTTGGATGGGTGGGACAGAGATACCTTCTCTGCTGTACAGCAGCTTTGCATTGCTGGCACGTTCGGCAGTGTAAGCTGAGTCCAGTGTAAGCAGCACTTTGAAGTGAGGAAATTCAGAAATGGCTTCACCTCAGGACAGGTTCAATAATCCAGTGTCTTCAGCTGTCGAAATATGATTTAGCCACAAGCTGTCAGAGCCCTTGGTTTGCATTTTCCAGTGAAATTTTTGTCTCAGTTTTTATAAAGACATACCCATCAAGACCTTATTTTGCCCCTCACTACCCACTGGTGGTACCAAAGGAAGGTAGTGCCTTAGTACATGAGCTTCTCTTTTCTAGCATGCCTCATAAGTGAGTCAACAGCGAATAACTAAATCATCCTCAAACATTTCTAAAATGAGCTAAATTAAGTAGGGACATGTACATCTCCAAGACATTGCTTCAGATTATCTTCAGATGAAAGTAAGCATCTGTTTCAACTCTCATTTAAAATGTTAGAAAGTGAAAGAAAGTACTGTTATAGAGAAGAAGAAATTAAAACAAATTCTGATTCTTCAGAACAAGGTGATCATCTCAGAAATACCTGTGTGTGATGTTCTTAGGAGTGTAGAAGAATGTAAGAGAAATGTGATACCTTTATTCCTAGTTACAATGCAAATATCACAATGAAACTTCATATGAAAACAAACCTTCTATTACTTATGTTTTTACTCTATGACAACATACAGGCAGCACAGCCTGATTATGTATATTAGGCATATGTAGAGAACAGTCCATTTTCTTAAGACAAATGTAATAACTTGCCTCTTTCTCACAGGAAAGTAACTGTGAACATCTGCAAATTATTCTTTGAACCGCAGCAAGAGGAGGGGAGAGACCATTGTTAAAGAGGTAATATTTGTCTGACCATGAGACATGGGTGGAAGTATGGAATAAACTTGAGATTGTCAGCTAATAAGTCAGATTCATGAGCTCATAACTTATTTTGAGATGAGTGCTGGCAGATGTTATAACATCTTCCACTATGGTTTTATTACTGTCCTGTGCGGCTTTCTGAACAAACTGTCATTTGTTCCATCTGTGCTCAAGTATAATACTGTTAATGTCTTGTATGAGTAAATTAGAAGGGTTTTTTAAAACTAGTGAAGATTAAAATTAAATGTTCATGTTATGATGTTGGGTGTTTCTCTCTAAATTTCTCCTTAAGATTATTTCTTTATATTCCTGTTTAACTTATCATGACAACTGAGACTGATGTTTATGATAACTAATGCAAACATTGCTTTTATATGCTATGATTAGACTCTGGTGCCAACTTCTTTTACGCTGACAACATTGTGCCAGCTCCTCTAAACAAACTGTTTCATAATAAATGTAAAGATAGCACATACAAATAAATTAAGTGGCTCAGCTCCTGAATGCATCAGAGCAGTATCTGTTACTTGATGTGCCATATCTTATAATGTGTTATATGTGAAAACAGACAAAAAAGATAAAAAGTTTTAGGAAGCCACTTCAAGGAGCAGCAAGACTTCAGTTGGTCTTAAGATGGGGCCTGATAGGCTCACAGGGAGTTGCTACGGATGTGGCTCTGTGGGTGGATGGCCCAGAAGAACTGAGTTCTGTGTGACCCCAGGACACAATACAACGTGGACTGGCTGCATTCATCATCCTGGCCAGACACAATCTGTTTCAGTCTCAGTCTTGTCAGTAAGAGAGTAAGGTCGAGTTTGTTGGTGCATAGGTGCTCATCAGAAAGGTATGTTTGTATGGAGGTTTCTACTTTATTACATAATCCACATGTACCGTGTGTTTGTGGCTAAGTAGTCTTAGGGGATGATGCCTTTGAGTTTATTAGCAAAGGCATACAATTACAGGTAAGCCTAAAATAACTATATTGTAGCCAGTTAATCAATTTAAGTAACTGCCAGCATACATATCTTCTCCAAAATGACTGGTTGGTAAATTGTGTTTTTAATCTTCCTTTTCCTAAGTATTTAAATTCTAGAAATGACATGTGTTTATTACATTTTTTTTTTTTTCCTGCAGATTCTGTATAATTCTAAAGCATGAAATCTTTTTTTTTTTTTTTTTTTTTTTTTTTTTTTTTTTTTCATTCTAAGGTAACTACTGTAAAGGAAGTGTAAAGTTTTCTTCATGCAAATTATACTGGTTTTGTCTTCTGGAAAGTAGGTAGAAGTACATTTTTCTGAGTATGTTTGTATCTTGTTATTGACAGCATCCAAGAAAACCCACTAAAGTGCCTTAGAAGTTCACCACCAATCATGTGTTCTTCCTCAAGTATTTTGGGTTTTTTATTTTTTATTTCACACTAGCAGCCGAATTATACCAGATTAGCTTGGAACTGATAAAAGTTTTTATAAATTAACTACATGATGTCAGTCTATACTCTAGATTTACAGACTGTATAATAATGGAAAGAACTATCAGCAACTCAGGAGACAATTAATGTTCAGTGTAACCTTGACAAATGGAAAAATAAAATAAATATGCTATTTAATAAATATAAAATTATGCATTTAGGCAGCAATAACCATCTGCACTGAGAGACTAAGAAATAGCTGGCTAGGGAACAGTTGTGCACAGTGCGTCATAGTGGACCACAAGCTGATAAAATGAATCAGCTGAACGATGGCTTTCTTCTGTAACATGTACAATGTGTAAATAAACATGTAGTCTGCAAAATAATTTTTTCATTCTGTTGAGCACAGATAAACAGATTTTTTTTTTATTCTAGGTTTTAATTTCTAGCTTTAAATAACTTAATCTAAATTCTTCTTCCTGTCACACCTGTCAGAAACATGGCCTCACCATCCTCTTTAAAGGTGGCTTCAGTAAGTGAGGTACTGTAATCCCTGAATGACTACTGAGCTTCATGCAGCCTCTTAACCTTCAGTTACAGCTCCCCCCTTACCCCAAAACCTGATGATGACCTCGAGAGATTCATATGAGCTTTTTTTTTCTCACACTTGATGTATCAAAAACCTTTACTTAGCTAACCTTGTTAAGGAATAATAAAATGTCAGGGCTTAAAGTCATGGTTGTTTTCCATTGATGTTACTTGGGCCAGGATTTCACCCAGGAGTATAAAGTGATTGATCACATGTCACACGGCAGCAGAAATCTGTTGTGAAACCCAGACTGTCCAACCTGTGATCTGTCCACTTGCATGGCCTTGCTCCCACATTTTGACACCTTGTGTCAGAAAAGCCCCAAAAATGAAGCCCTAGTGCAGAACAGGAAGATTTTACAACAGCTCTATAAATAAGTCATTAACAAACATACCTGTCTGTCTTAGTAAAGAGGAAGCTTGAGCCTCTCTTTTCAGTTCATAAGGCAAAGTTTGGAGCATCTTGGAATAGACACTTATGTCCAAGAATGAGAGGGTGAAAGGAAATGGATCTCACACGCCCAAGCAGAGTTTGTGAGGAGCACAGTGGAACACCAGAATTTCAGAGAGAAATCTGAAAGTGATGGGAGGTTCCCAGTGTCTATCTCTTAGGTCATTCTTGGTACAGAGATGTCCTGGGTTTAAGTGAGTGGTGGGGTTTTTTGGTGGCAGGGGAGGGGGCTATAGGAGTGTCTCCCTGTGAGAAGCTTCTTGAAGTTCCCCAGCTCCAAGTCAGCTTCACCTTTGCTCGAAAACTGAGCCAATCAGCTGTGCCTCTGCAATAGCGTATTTAAGAAGGGACGTGGTGACGGGCAGTCGGACTTGTGAGGAGGAGTTGCTGCAGCTTCACGAACACCAAGGTCAGTGGAGGAATGGAGGAAGAAAGAGGGGGGAGGTGTGCCGGAGCAGAAACCCCTCTGTATCCTGTGGTGAGACAGCAGGGCGGCCCCCCCTGCTACCCATGGAGATCTACAGTGGAGCAGACATTGATTTATGGCCTGTGTTTTTTCACCCGGCTGATCACAGTGCTGTGCCTGAAGAAGGTTGGGGTCTTGTTGGAAAAGGTAGCCCTGCTGCTGTAATTCAGCGCTGGGAGGATTGCAGCATGCGGGGGAGTCCCACGCCGGAGCAGCTCGGGAAGGGCTGCAGCCATGGTAGGGACTCCAGTTGGAGTAAGTTGGTGACTCATGACAGATCAGTGTGGGGAACGCTGAGGCCCGTGGGAGGGACTCATGTCAGAGAAAGTTTGTGGAGGACTGTCTCCTGTGAGAGGAGGACCACAATGGAACAGGGGGAACAAGTTCCAGAAGCTCCCCCCACTGAAGATAGAAGAAGCAGCAGCACTGACTGCACCCCCCAGTCCCTGCCCCTGCACCACTGGGGGAGGAGGTGGAGATATTGGGAGCAGAGCTGAGACCGGGAAGAAGGGAGGGGTGGGGGGAAGGTGTTCTCAAGATGTGGCAATGCTTCTCACTGTCCTACTCTGTTATGTGTTGTTAGTGTCTGTAGTAAATGTATGTCCTTTTTTTCTTCCCCTAACGAGTCTGCCTTTTGCTCATGAACATAACGGATGATTTTTTCCCCATCCCAGTCCTATCAAACCCCAAGCCTGGCTCTCTGTCCCTTCTTATTGCTGGAAGAGAAGGGAGAGAGAGTGGCTGCGTGGTGGTTGGCTGCCAACCAGGCTCAAACCACGACAACAGAGAGCATGAGGAAAGCCAAAGAGATGTGATTAGAAAGAGCAGGAAAGAGCATCCAGGCAGGACGAGTCAATGGGGCTTGGGCATGCAGTAGTCAGCAGAAATGGGCTGTGAAATGCTGTCAGGAGCACAGTGGCACATCACCTTGGAAGCAAGGCTGGGAAGTTGAAATGAGGATGGATGCCTGTAGCTGGGCCAGGCTGAGGTCTTGGTACTTTATTCTGAGCTGAAGTCGAGACAAACAAGAACCCTTTTGTGCTGTTCAGGACTGTGATATACATCCCTACTTTGTTGCTTCATTATGCAGCTGTGTAAAGATAATTGAGAGAACTATTCTAGATTTTTCATCAACAAGCAATAAAATGTGATAAATATGTTACATGGAATGGCAAATGTTAGAATTAATAAGCTGAAATGTTGACGAATTACTGTTTATATACTTGACGTGTAATAATTGCTTCATTTATCATCTGAATCTGGAAAACTTAAATAGCAGGCATTTATAATTAATTTTCTCCCCTTGCAAAATGCAATTCACTCCACACTCAAAGGAGTCAGTGTTAATTTCTTTTCTACCAGCCACAGGCCATAAGTTAATGCATTAAAAAAAAATCAGAGCATTTAAAATAACAGTGTAATTAAATTATATCCTCTACTGTTGGAGAAAAACACACGATTCTTCAGGAGATAATCATTCACCACAGTAAACACCATTTAGTTCTTCTCACAAATCTGTGTCTACCCACTGGCAATCTTAGACTGTCAAGATGAAGAATTCACTTTACTGAACAGATGAAGGATATTGACTTCAGCCTCATTAGCAACTTCAAATGAGAATGACAATGGGAGTTCATTAAATAATAATATTTTTCCATATACTGAGTTTCCTTCATCATGTTGAGGAATATGCTTTATGTAGAGTCTGTCAAAGCCCAAGTTTCTGATGCATGTTTCCCATTGATCAGCTAGATAATGCCCTTTCCTTAGGGTCACTCCTATTTGAGTAGCAAAGGCTTGTTACCGCCTCACTGAAACCAGTAATGCAGATGGTGCCCACCTCAGCTTAGAAAGTTGTAAGCGCCTTGCTCTAGGCTGGATCCACTTGAATTCCAGGGAAGATCTGGGGACTCCTAGGAGGACCACATCAGTCGAAGCAGCTATACACAGAACACTCTTCACAAACATCAGTTGCTGTCCTATGGACTGGGGTGGTAAAGTCTGATTAAAGACCTGTGGGCTTTTACTTATACAGCTTTGCTAGTCAAAGAACATCTGAATAGGTATGAGATCCACTTAATGTATACAGCTGGGAATAACTGTTAGAGAAAGGCTGTTACCAAACTAGCTACTTTTCCACAGCAAAATGAACTCACGTCTCCCACAAATAGGTACCCATTTGACTACACATAGTCACTCAGGCTGTGTGTGTGGTGCCTGTGAACATCACTCACGTAGCTACCCCAAGGGATATTTTATTACAGAATTGTTACAGCTGGAAAATAATTAAGCTGGTTTTTTTTTTTTTTTTTTTTTTTTTTTTTTTTTTTTTTACAACTGGTATACATTCTCATGTCATAAAAATCATTAAATTCTGGTAAGAGATTGAGTACCTCATGTTAAAAATCTCACATCGGTATAATCTATTTACTTTTAATGGTGTTTTTCCATAAATGTGCTAGTAAGAATCTTGAAATACTAAGGATATTTCACAAGAAGAAATTAATGAACACTTGCTTGTGTATGGCCACTACCAATTAGTTCTCAGTTCTATGTTAAGAATGGCTTTTCAAGTATTTTTAATTTCAAGATCTTCGGGGTGAAAGAGCATGTGACTTCTCTTACTGCTCCCTACCCCAATTAGTAACTTAATTCCATGTACAGAGAACTAAGTAGAACTGACAGACTACAGCTTCTCCTGCATTCCTGCAATTCTCTTTTTCACAAGATACCACTGAGGTCAGAGGCTTTAGAAAAGGATAGAAACCCATTAATTTCAAGATGCATTCCAGCACCTTTCTCACGGAAACTTAGGAAGGTCATTCATTTATGCAGGTTATTCTATAGTCCTCCCTTTGGTATTTAAACTTTCAAGAGAGCGCTCCAATACTTGTTGTCTCTAAGAAGAGGCAGGCTACTCTCTAGCAAGCTACGTTGGAGGTGTATGTAATCCATAAAGTTCTGGCCCCTGCTCCCACAAATGTTTAGGCATTTTGCGCTAAAAGGTCATGGGAAACAATCTACAGAAGCCTCTCAGAGGGCTCCACTGCTTTCACTTCCCAGCAGAGTGCCTTTGCCAACAGGCAGTTGGATCAGACTCCTTTGGTGCTCTCTTGCCCTGCCCAGCAGGGCAGTGGAGAGGGGAGGGGAGCTCTCCCCTTGGCAGCACTGAAGATGCTCACCTGGGACACAAGTAATGAGCATCTGAGCTCATTCTGGCTCAGCCCAAATCAAGTTACGACACTGTGTTTAAAGGTGAGTGGCAGTAACTCCTCTTACAAGACTGCAGGAAAAAAACAGTAAGCCAGTTGTCTGTACAGAAGGGGATATGTTCAGCATCTAAACCCCAGAGATCATTTTAGGCATGAAATCTAATCTTACATAATTACCTTCTTGTATCCCTGGCTTAGCGCTAGGTTTAAATGAGAGATAGTACACTAGCATTTCTTTGTAGCCAGCAGAGATACCCTCTTCACTCCCTGTCCCCCTCCCATGGAGAACTGACCATTGTCTGCAAATGCAGCTTTGGTCCCTGGAACTGAGCAACTAAGAGAAAGGTGGTGCTCAGCACTGGCACATCCTTATCCCTTTGCTGATCATGTCGGGAATCACCTAAGGTTGTGCTAAGGAGCCAACATAACCTAGACTCACTAAACCTGAAGTTGTCATATGCAGCAGAAGGGAAGGTCAATCCAAATTCCTTTCTCATAACAAAAACACTGGTTTCATATGAACAAATGGCCTGATCATGCAGCTGACTGGACATCCTTATAGCAGCTGGAATACCATGGATTTTTGCCCAGTGGCTGTTTATAATGTTTCAGAGAAACAACAACAACAACAAAACTTTGTGACTGCTGAAGCAATGAACAAGCAAATTCTCTAGTGCTATACAGAAAATTAAGCTATCAAGCCAAACTTCCAAATACACTTCATATTTCAGATACACTAGCAATAATTATTTTTAACAAATTGTAACTGCATTATAACTAGGGTGCAATTAGACTAATTGTATTGAAGCTAATGTGCCTGTACTATAATGTGCATTTGTTTTCTTTCCTTAAAACCAAGTAATCAGGTAAACTCATTACAAAGAAGTGTTTGAGCTACAAGATAACTACTCTTTGCTGGCACAAGTCTAGCCTTGTTCATCATCTCAGAAAATTACAACTTGTCCTCTTCATTGAATAAGGTCTTTGGATTTCTCCATTAAGCAGAATGAAAAATGCTGCAGACAGTAGTTTCGGAAATGGTGCAATGTTTTAAAACACTGGAATTCACATTGAGGGAGAGGATGTTATCCCAATGTGGGATAAAATCGCTTACCTTCATTACTGAAGATCCAGTTTTAAGTTTTTGTTCTTCTCAAGATACAGTATGTACCTGAATTTATACCTCCTTATTAATTCAATAAATAATATGTTAATTAATAAAGAAATAATGTTATTAATGGGATCTTTTGAGGTTATTCGAGGTCACTCTGACAAGGTCTTCAGTATTGGACCAATGAAATTCTTGTGAAAATAGAGGCAATTCTTTAAGAAAACTATTATCAAATAAAAATGTTGTTATGTAATCAAAAGATAGTTTTTCCAGATTAAAAAAAAAAAAACAACAAAAAAACCAGAATTACCAATATCATTGGTAAGGCAGTGTTCCTACACTGAAGACTAACATTTTGTTCCATTTTTTAAAGTACTTTGAGATCAAATCCATATAAGAATGGAGTTCTGGTGATCACTGAAATCTAGCTAATTAATTTTAACTCTGAAATCTGGATTTAAAATCTCATAAGAACAGATTTATTCAAAGAATAAAGGAAAAAATTATTTATGAATTTATTTTGAATCAGTGGTGTAAAGTAACTAAGCAAAAGAAAATTGAGACAGAAGCCACTGGATCTTTCAGAGACAATCAGTCACGGAACCATTCTGGATATAGCAGTGGGTCACAGAAAGCAGCAAAAAGTGTTTTGCTGATTGCTGCTTCTTGACTACTGCTGCAGTTGCTCTCAGATTACCTGTGTTTGTATAAGGTAAGTATCTCTTGAATGCTTTTCCAAAACTTGAAGTTGGAAAGAACTCTTCTTATGGAAAGAGGGAAAAAATAATTTTGTTTAAATGAAAGACTCTGTACACCTCAGGAGTGCTCATTCTCCAAAAGAATATGTTGTTCCTAGGTAACCTCATTGCGCTAAATTTTCCTTGTTTTGTGTATAGCACTTTGTCAAAAGGAGGAAGTTTGCATTAGTTCTTTTCATCCAGCATGACCATTCTCCATGTTGTTTGGTGTCTGGATCCCACTGTTCATGCCCTTACAGGTGTTATTCTGTGATGGTTGCCCCTCCCCTTCCCCCTCACCAATCCCCCAATATGGGAAATATTGCGCAGTGCAGTCTTACTGGAGTGTCCAAACATAAAAGTCTCTTATTATTATTACTGAGTACTCAGTTGAAGCCAGGTATCAGGTCCAGTAAGACTGGAAAGAAGAAAAGCACACTGTTCATTTTTCAGTATTTCTCAGGTTTGATGATGATAATGTGAATGATTTTAACCAGAAAAAAATTCCTGAGCTATGTCTTAAGAGATAGACTATACATTGATGAAAAAATCATTAAAGTAATTTTCACATTTCTCCCAAGATTTCATCTGTCAAAGGGTATGAGTTTCATGATAACAATGCTATTCTACACTTTCTTTTTTTTTTTTTTTCTTTAGTAATACTATTTTATATGTCACAATTGGAGTTAATAGACAGTTAATAGCTAAAAGTCTCACTGCCCAAAGATGATAGGAATCTAAGTCATTAAAAATACCAAAGACCTATTTTTCTTCTCTGATCTCAAAGAAGTTAATACTGACAAACTCTTTTACCATTTTTAAAATTTATGCCCTTTGCCCTGTTAGAGTTTTTCCCCACTGTGATATGAAGTTTTATTTATTTTGAATCCAACAGTGAAGTTTGTAATAAAAGGCAACTTTTAAAGCTATTTGAATATCTCATTATTTATGCTGTTTTGTAAACAACCACCTATGCTCCTATGTACAATTAAACATGATGACATTTGGTAATAATTCTCTCCTTTCATTTGTGATATTCAGCTATCATTTTTATATACATACCTTCATAAGTAAATACTCTGAAGTGAAAATCTAAAAGTATCAGTTCTGGATTAGAAAAATAGTTGTGTGTGGGTTTTTTCCATTTAATATTATACTTTCCTTAATCTTTTTTTATTTTATCAAAATATGTTTTTTCTGTAAACTAAATATGTAGTCAAAAAAATAAAGATGTGGTTTTAATAAGTACTTTTGAAAAGTCAGGCGTATTACAAATAAAAGGAAGCCAGAGGAAATGAAATCATACTCAGATGCTAAACATAATTTCAGCTGTTAATGACTAAGTCACTTTTCTTCATGGCCTGTGTCCATTAACATGCATGTCTGGTGCAGTAAAGGGCTTCATTTATTTCATACTTGAAGATAATACTTGAAGATAATGTAAGAATGAGTTGAAGATGTAATGAATACAAAGTGAGGAAAGTGGGCCCATGCTGTTAAATCAGAGAGCTTTATGTGGCTTTGGCAATTTGATAAATATCCTTTGACAGACTTTGATTGATGAACAATAATCCCACTACAGTTTTTAAATTTTTACATGTGATATTTTTAATTAATCATTTTGGTGGTGTTATTGAGACATCTTTGACTCACCAAAACTGATTTTGTCTCAGTGTATCAGTTAGTACACAGATTTTAATACATAATAAGGCTCATATTCCATGCAAAATAATTATAATTTGTCTCAAGACAGTGCTGTTAAGAAGGTGACTGTTGTGTTACAAAGCAGCATAATTCTTAATGTCTTTTAGCAGAAAATCTACTCAACTGTCTAGACAGTGCCAAAATAAAGATTCTATAACCAAAAATAAATGATGACATTGAAGCACGTCACTGGTTGCTCAGGAAATCTTATGGGACATGTACTGAACATAGGAAGGGAAGAGATGAGACATTGGTAAGGTGAACTTGAAGAGACTTTTATCTTTTAGAGCATTAAGCAGATGGCTTGGTCAACAGTAGTTAATGATCTTACATTTACAGATGAATGAAACGGATCTCTGATCATTCCTGGAAAACAGCTGTAGCAGCTGCAGGATATATCATGGTCATATATGTTAATATGTGAGGCGATAAGGTGAAGAGGCTGAGGAGAAGATAAGCATGCCATTCAGCCAAAGTTATTAAGTAGGGTAGTAAGCCTCAACACACGTATAAAGTAGACACCTGGAATAGTAACAAAATGTTTCTGACATTAATGAATCAGATCACAGGACCACAAGAGTTTGGAAGAGACCTCTAGTTCCACCTCTGCTCAAGGTAGGTTCTAATTTCTTAAGATGAGAAATCCAGATCTCACCATGAGTAGCCTAGCAATCTGAACAGCATTTTGTAACTCACAAAATTAATCTTTGTCAGTGCAGGAGTAGCTCAGTTCAGTTTGACACAAAAATTTGTTTAATTTTTACATAAGATTTGCAGAGATCCAAGTCAGGGGTTTGGGACTGTTTCAGAAATGACTTAGATCAAAATATTCTATTGATTGCAGAAATTCTAACTGAAAATTCACTAAGGTTTGCAGATAAATTTTGTTTGTTTCCTATTGTTTTAATTTTTTTATTTGATTGTATAAATGTACACTTGATGTTTAAAAAACTTAACACAGTTTTCTTCTGCTTTAATTAACTGGGGAAGGTAATATGAGTTAAAATGATATGCTGGACAGAGAGATTAGTGTAATACTTACAAGAATGTCTTGTGAGACAGTCTTGTCCATTTTACGATAAGGTGAATTAAGGATCAAATTTGGTCCTCACATTCGTGAATGGCAACAGATATGAGAGAAAACCATTCAGGTCTTATTTGCATGATACCTGATTTTATTTTAAATGTCAAATCAATCAAAATTTGAAATCATAATTGAAGTTAGCTCCTTCACTTGATCCATAACAGTTTCAGTGTAAAGTGTTGAATGAGATAAAAAATGTTGTTTAGGGATTTGAGTTCCCACAGGTCAGAAAGAGTGAATTTTGTCCAGTTGTGTTAAGAAAGAATGTTAGGTCACAAAACAGTTTGTTACTATTTTATACAATGGTTTCTGCCAGTGGTTTTAATTCCCTTTATGCACTCACAAATTTGTCTGCACATTATTTCTGATTTAAATAATTGATTAAGAGTCAGGTTCAGATACTAAATAAAAAAATTAAGCAAGAGCCAAAAGGATGTTCTCAAAGTCCAAAATTGGGAACTTCATGCGCAATCTGTCGTCCCTTCTCATTGTTAGTCTGTGCATACTTCCACATATAACCATCAGCTGATTATAGTAATTCTTCCCTATTTAAAGGGAACTCTATTTTGCTCACTGTTGACATGGCTAAAACCATTGCTTTAATTTTTATGCCCAGCATTTCCCTGTCTGTCAGATCTAAGTTTGGGAATGGGGAAATGCTCTTATATATTTCAACCTTCATGTCTCTTTGAAGGAAAACTAATAATTAGAAATCACTTCAATTTAAGGGAAGCACAATATGTACAACTACATTAGGAATTTTGTCCGACAGAGGAACAAGATTTAAGTATAATTGAAGAAAATTCACTGGTAATACTCATTCTAGAATGAATAAACAATCAGAGTACTGCTTCACATTTGCTGTGAGTGATCTGAAATTCCACCTCATTGAAAAGCTTGGCTACATTTTAAAAAGAAACAGAACGCATATTTAGCATTTAGCATTTATCCATGCAGTGGGTTATTCCTTTCCAGAGGAATGTTCTTTTTTTTTTATCTCTTTGTCACAGGATACCCAGTCATAGTATTAAAATGTGAACAATTTGAACTTTAGTGACTTCTTCTTTTTTAACGCTTATGCAGTTGTGTCATCCAGATCCACTCTAGTACTTTACACAGGAATTAAGAGAGTAACAATAATTTTAAATTCATTAGCTGAACAAAAACATCTCCAGAAATCAGAGTGATTTAATATGAACTGATTTCCTTTGCTAAAACCATACAACCGAATCTTGTCTCCTCTCCCTGTTTTGTACAGTGCTCCTCTGAAGTTCCTACCTTCCAGCTGTATTGTAAACCATTCCCCAACCATTGCCCGACTATTTTCATTCCTATTAATCAATTCTTCACCACTTGTTTGTCTCTTGAACCTTAGGATAGGTAATCTGCATTCCTGATTTCCTTGACTGCCAGCCACCTCTCTGCCATTTGAGCACAATTCTTTTCTGAAAAAGATCAGACTTCCTGAACACCCATAACTCTTACTTCCTATACTTCTCTGTTTACCTTTCCTAATTACTCTTTCAGTGCATTTTTTTGGAGACAGTCATGATCTGGACAATGGGCCAGAGTGTACCCTCAGAAGCTTTGAGGACAATGCCACATTAGACAATGCTACACCAGCAGACAGGGCTGCCATTTGGAAGGATCTTGGCAGGCTGAAGGAATAGGCTGAGAGGAATCACATGAAGTTCAGCACAGGCAAACGCACGTCCTGCCCCTGGCTGGCATAGGAGCAAGTCCCTGCACCAGCACAGACTGGAGACTGTCAGGGAAGCAACCTTGCCAACGAAGACCTGGTGCCCTATGCCCTTGTAGAAAGGAAGGACACGAGGGTGGCCAGAGAGCGTGGTGGACAAGGATGTAAAATTCCAATTCTTGCAGATAATCTTGAGCAACCTGATGTAAACTGGCCCAGGGGGTTGTAGTAGATGACCTCAAAGGTTCCTTCCAAACCATTTTATTCCATTATTCTATAGCTGTCTTGTTACCATGGTAAAATTTACATGGACATTTACTTTAGTGTTTTACATATTAAAATTTTAACTATGTTGTCTACAACATATAACTATTTCAGATTGAAACATTATAGCATCACTAACTGTATAAAGATTAATATTTATAACATAAAAATTACAAGAGGAAGTTACTGCATCATTTTCCTTCTTCCACTTTATTATTGTCCTCTCATATTCTTATCCAGGCTACTGCCCTGAAGCAATGGCCTGCCTGTCTTCCGGAAGTTAAGGAACTCAGAAGATTCTGAATTTGTGCTTGTATTCTTCTGTAATCATAAATAAACGAAATTACATATCTATGTATCAAAGTAATGAGTCAAAAAGGATCTTGAATCTTGTTTGTTGATCAAAGAGCAAACTGAAGAGAGAGGGAGGGCAGGGACAAAGATGGCTGTGTTCTGCTTACTCGTTAATGTCATTGCTTAGACCATGCACTACTCCTACAAGCTGTCTGTTCTTTCATTCAGATACAGATATCTGCTGGAAATTAGGGCTGCCTAAAGCTGAAAATGGTTGCATACATGCCAAATGGAACACACAGCTATGTCATCAATATATTTTGGCCTACCATATTTATAGATTCTTAATTGCTCACAAACATAAGGACAGAAATAGTAAAGAAAGAATAAATTAGTCAGTTTAGAGGATACAGAAGTGTTACAGAGAAACATGGAAAGAGGTTCACCACACTGATGGTAAATCCGCAACACACAAATCAGAGAGAAGTTTGTTGCTATACAAGAGTTTATAGCCATAATATAAATATGAAGTCATGTTTAAATCAGCAATGATAAGAAAAAAAAAAAAAAAGAGAGGGTTTTGCGACTAAAAAGAATAATGTTAGATTACTAGATTAAACAACTTTTAAAATTTGAGTGTATATTCCTTTTACAGCTCTACACCTCGCAAATATATGGATATAATTTAACAAAGAAACTGAAGTACTAATTTATTAAATTTGCCAGGATAGACTTACTTTCTTGCTTCATGACAGAGGTCTCTGCTCTGCGGAGGCAGCACAAAGGAAAGAGTGCCACCTCCTGTCTCCCTCGCCCCGCGCCCCGCACAGCTGCCCTCACCTCTGCCCTGCACTGCTACAGAGATGCTCGCAGATTTAGAATGCACAGGAAATACTGTAGGTAGAGCAATCATAGTATGGGCTTGAAGAACATGAAGATTTAACATTCCCTTTTAGCACCCAGTTTCGTTTGTACATAGGACTGCTACCCCCAGATAAGTTAGCTGCAGCAACTGTAGCCTTAAGCTTGTAGTTTAAAAAAAATCCTTAGGTTTTCCTTCAAGAGAGAGCTGTATCTGAACACGGTTAACTTATTTCAACAGAAATGCTACTGTGTTAAAAGTTTGAGATAATGCTTAAAAATTTAGTTGAGCTGTGCAGGCAGTTTTATAAATTTTAATATATAGGTAATTTATCATATTTTTAAAATGTTAAGTAATCTATTGTGGAGAATATATATATCAAATCAGCTTAACTGAAAAAATTATGACTAAATTATTGTATTTTGCAAATAATGATAGCAAAAATCTGGTTATTTTGCCATGTAAACTGAAGTGTTCCTTTATGGCAGTGGCTCCACAAGCAGTGTACTTTAGAGAAGGTAAACAGGAAAGATTAAATCATCTCTTTTTAGTGACTCAGCTTTATTCAGCCTAGCAGTTACAGTCATAGTAGCCTTCAAAATGTTTTATTGCTCAAAGCATGCACTAAGCCAGATCCTAGTTTTCCAGTTAACTACACTGGGACCATTAATGCATATCTAATTTGGACATGAATTATTCAGCTCCCATTACTTTGGGCATTATTAAAAACCTTTAGCAAGTCAGGTAAGTGGATAAGAGAAGATAAATGCTTTTGCCACTCTGTAAATGCACCACATTTGCAACAGTATAATTACATTGCTAGGGGAGACGGAGTATCTACTGATGACTTACATTATGAAAACATTATAAAAATATGTGAGGACATATCATCACTAGAGTCACATTTAAGGTCAATCATGACAATCATCTGTGCTAGTCACTCTGTCAAAGCTTGACTGTGCTATGAAGCTTGTTCCACAAGCAAATCTATCAAGAAACCCACTCCTTTCCTTCTTGAAAATCTATTGTTTCAAGCAAAGGTGGCAGAAATTGAATCACTGAAGAGATGAAAGACAGGAGCAATGAGGATTAATGACAGGAACCCTGTGGGTTATTGAAGATTTTGTTTGAGGGACCTGCTGCATACGGAGAAACTCTCAACCCACCTTAGGAGTGAGTAGAGTTAGGGTGTTGGGCACTGACCTTCAGAAAGATTCTGGATTTCCTGCACTGAAGGCAAGCTTAGGGGCCATCAGGAGAGATGTTAAGGCGTCTTTGGGATGGAGGTGAGCCCAGCTTTTGATATGAGTTCACAGTCTACATAAGCAGATCCATAGGGCATGACATTCAGCCATGGTGTGACAGAAGTGGCATACCATTAAAGAGCCAGAAGATCTTGCCAGATCACGGGAGACTGTTTTTGGACAGGAATTGTTCATATAATCAGTTTATACAGTAATTCTTGGGGGAACAGAGCTTGTGATTTTTTGCATCATAGCTGCTGCAGTCCAATAAAACATTTAGTCACCTACTTAAGTAAGCTGTAACTTAAATGCTTAAGTTAAACACTTTTAGCTATTTCTGTTGACATGTTCTTAAATGCTTTGCAAAACTACTGTTCTCTGGAACTGTGCCACAAGCATTGCATATGACTGCCTTTGGCAAAAGTAAATTTTAATAGGAAATCCTGAACTGTGCTGGCAACTGATAAACCTTCTATGGTATATAGGGGGAACCTATTAACAGCACGTATATGGCTATAGGTAAGCTGCAAAAGCCTAAAAGGATTATCTCATTTATTTCACTCTAGTAATAAAAAATTGGAAGGAGTCAGCTCAAGAGAACTGAAGCTCTTTACAGAGTAATTAAAACAAGTAGAGATTATTTTGGCAATACTGTTTGGAAAAGTGTACTGTCATTTGATTTCATTTATTCATATCACATGGCAAGGAATGGTAAAATACATCCAAATACTTCTTTATGCAAGTTCCCTTCTCAGTGCTAAGCACTAACATTTGCTTAGCTGTATGGTACCTACTACAACAGCATAACACTCCACTATTGCATTAACAGGTATCAGAAATATTACCCTTTCTTGTAAATAGAGATATTTATTCTCCACTACATATAAATTAAATTCATTTATTCATCATAGTTGTAGGAATCATATTTTAATGACCTAGTACAGTACTGGTCACATGAGAAAGGCTGGTAGAGAAAACTTAGGTTCTTGAAAACTAAAGTGAGATTCATCTCACCTAATTTCAGCCTTTTTCTTCTGCCTACCTACGCTTTCTTTATTCACTATAATGGAAGATAAACACCTCCAGCAGGCAAGTCATTAGAGAGAATCAAGGCAGAAAAATCAATTCAACCCTAAATGTTTGATAATAGAGAAGTTTTACCTAACACTTATGTCTTCTATCTGGGACCTTGCTTGCCTTGACGTTCATGATAATTACTTGTCAACTCAGCTTTCCTGTACATTGTACTTCTTTCCTTCCCTGTTCATCAAAGCTGATCTACCCCACATCTTTTGCCAAAGGAAAATTAGGAAAGAAAGTTTGATCTTTCTTGTAGATATTGCCAGGCTTTTTATCTTTCATAACTGGCATGAAATATGCCAATTCAGAGATGGTTCTATTATGACTTACACAAATCATGTCTAATTCATTTAGCCCTTACATTACTCTCTCTTGTTAAAAAAAAAAAAAAAAAAAGCAGGCAATATATGTCTCAGTAATTAATACTTGTCTGGCGGCTTTAAGGTAAAGTTAAAATGAAGCTGCCATGCTGCTATTTTCATTATGACTTCCTTTTGACAATGTAATAGGAACTAATTATTAGGGACTAGATAGGCCAAGATGTATATGAAAAATGTGAAGGGTCATTAATAATTCTTTCCAGGTTCCATTTATTCTAGGAACCTCTGTCAATAGCATATATCTGCTGTAATGTGCTGGCTCATCTGCTGTGTCTACCAACAGCAAGAATGATATCAAGACTTTTTTCCTTGCTTCACTGACACATTAAAAGCAAACCTCAGCCCACAGGCCATGCTAACAGTTTTCCAGAGGTGCAGGTCTTGTGAAGGTTCCCTTCTGAAAACAGGGCTGGAGAGCATCTATCTTTTGGGGAATTCTGGAACTGTTAGAGTTTCTTCACCAGGTCTTTTGTGATGTGGTGTACATTTCATCCTAGGAAAGAACAGGGAGAAAACAGAGAAGTTCACACATTGTCTTGAAGAAACTACATAGAAAATTTTGATGACATGTAGAAGATTTATTATAGGTCTCCCTTGTCACACTGAAGTGGACAATTTCCATCTGCCCACTCCAAGTGTTCCTGAAATGGGAATAGCTGCAGTAAAGAGTCCCAAAAGGTCTGAAAGGTCAGTAAAATTTTACACTTCTTTAAGAGTACTGCAGAGAATTTCTCAATTGGTTAGGATGTGCCACAGAAAATACACAGCCCCTGTGTGTGTACAGTTAAATGGCTTAAAACTGTATTTCTTGACATTTTGGCTGCTAAGAAGATACACCTAAGAGTAAAATGCACATATGGGACATTTATTTGTCATACCATCCCTGACAAGTGAAATTTCCCATTAGACTACAAATACAGAACAGCTGTGAAAACCTAGACAGCTTATTATAAGCAAGTATAGGCTGAACTAGAAAATGAAAGCAGTCATTTTGGAAATTGAGTCTTAAGGCTCCAAATAACCTCATAGAAAATTTAATTAAGTTCTCTATGTTAATCATGCTTTTCTAAAACAGAAATATGGATTTTTTTTTGGTGGTGGTGCCGGTTTATTCAAACTTCATCTTTTTAAATTTACTCATTAGACAGAAAAGACAATCAGTAGTAATATATGTTATTGTCTTAAACTCATGTAAGTTCAAATGTGAGATCAAGTAATTCCTAAACATTTAAAGTATGCTGGTAAGAAGCATTCAAATTGCAACAAGGTTTTCATGTTTTTGGCCTTGTCAAAAGACAGTTTTAAGAAAAGTTTGGATAAAATCTGCTGTCTGTAAAACAGTATTAATCAAGATACTTATTCTAAAATTTACTGGATTGTGTGATTGTTTGTCCTATGAAAACACAATAGAAGGCATATATCAAACATTTTACAATCAAGTAACAGGGCAGCACACTCAGTTAAACAAATTGATTGGAAGTAGATTTTAGAAGCTTTTCTTTTCAAAATATAGCCTCCATATAAAAAAATAGATGGAAATTTTATGTAGTCATGTCAACAGAGAGGGATATTTTTCAGGCACTGAAAACAGCATAATTCCTCAGGCACATAGTACAGAATAATTTAACACAACTGGTGGTCTGTGCTTAAGAAAAGACAAACACTGGAACAGCAGGGATTCTGCAGGTCAGGAAACAGCGTGGGAAAACCTGCTGGTACTATGGATGGTGTCCTCATTTCAGTGAAGAGCAATTTTAAACAGTCTCTTGAAGTCATCAGTAAATATATAAAACCTTTCAGATGAATTTTCACTTTAGTCAATTAGCAGAAAAGATGAGAGATAAATGGTTTACTTTATCTCTCACCTTAAGTAATTCATGATTTTCAGTGCTAGTGTTCCAGGATATATAACAGCATCTGGATAATTAAGAAACTAAATGTGTTGAAACCTTTTTTATTAATAATAATATGCAGTGATAGGTCATATTCTTAACAATGCTAGAATTACCTTTAAAATAACAGCTTAACAATTATTAAAGAATGGGCTTCAAAGCTGTATTATATTATGAGATTTTTTGCAGTCAAATTTCATAAAATGTCAAGTTAACATTTTATGTCCTTCAGTATGAAAATTAATTTTAATTAAATATATTTTAAATCAGTAACAATGGTAGCTTTGTCTGATTAACATGAGTTAAAGCAAACCAGAAATTATGTTAATTACACTAAATAGTTGAAATATAATTTTTGTTACAAGCAGAAATATTTCAGAAACTGATGGAAAAGCATTGAATATTCTACCTTAAGAATTTCTATGGAAATGTGCTAATTTTTCATATACTTTTTCACCTTTCACTTCAATATCCAGACAAAAGAAGCTTTCCTCTTTTCTCTTCTCTACCCCTACTCATTTAAAAAGCATGTCATCACAACTGAGGCAAATGCTCAGCTTCAAAACAAAACAGGAGAAATAAAAGAAGACATTGTACTCCTGTTTCACTACAGTAGCTACCTCTTACTTTGCATCTTTATTAAGTAGAGATCTACAGATTCTCTTCAGATCTGGTGCTTGAACCTAAGAAGTTAGAAAACCTTTGTGCTTTTCAGTAAGTCCAATGCTGGGTCTAATATGTCAAACTAATATTGAAACATAGCACCATGTTATCTTTACCCAGTAATATGATTAACAGACAAACCCCTTCTTTTTGACTGTATTTTTTTTTTCCGATGGCAGGTTTAGTCTAAATCTCTAAAATAACATATATAGTTGACTCAAACTCTCCCACAGGGCTGTCACTATTCTTGCCAGAATTTGACATATATAAGTTTATGTAAGGTCATCCTTCTCCACAGGTTAAGATTTACAGTAGTCATTTTTCCTGCTTAACAAAGCCCAAAAGGACACGTGATTACAGGATCTAATTGCTTGCAAATTATTTCCAAAAACTTGAGAGGGCAAAGAGAATATAATATTTAATACCTTACATTTATCTAGGAATGTAAAATTCTGAAACTATGTTATCTGTTAAAAATAATCATGAATATCAGTACTTTTAGTAAGCATAGACTGGTCAAAGGACTGAGCTAACACTGAAGTCAATGGAAAAAACCCGCACATGAGCTAAGGGACCTAAGGTCACAACCAAGTCAGCTGTAGTGAAAGCAGTCAAGTGTATGTTGATGAAGGGCAGTGCTCTGTGCCAAGGAAAGAAAGGTATTTTCTCCATTTCTGGGATCTGCAATTCATTACCCTCAAGAGATTTTACGAATTACTGATGCAACTCGATTCGCATTCTGCTGACAACTGCAGGGACTAATTTTCGCTGGCATTTGTTTTTACAGTACAACAACACACCCTCTCTCTGCTTAATAGCAGTATATAATATTTTAAACTTTCCACTACAGTTAGTTTGAATCTTTGAGAGACCCAGACCCAACCAAAGAACTTTGTACAACAAACTGTCACTTTCCTCTTTTTAATTGCATAAGTATGTTGTTTGTTCTTTACTTGGCACAACATGGTAGCTTTTCAGTTTTAAAGTATATAAGATAGTGTAGCTCCTTATGCTGTAGAAAATCTTGACTTGTACATGGTCTGCACTTGCAACTCCTAGTACCTCCTGATCTATTTCCCTTGCGTATTGCTGTTGCCTAGGGCAGAACCACATAAAATACTGCTTTGTTCTCTGCCATAATCTTATTTGCAAACTACCTTTCTTTCTACTAAAACCAAAGAAAATCCACCACCACCACCACAAAACCCCACCAAATTTGTATATGGCAAAACCCCAGATGGGCATGGATGTAGACAGTTTTTTACCTACATTTTATCTTGTTCTCAGAATGTGGACTCCCTACTTGACTCCGTGACATAGAAGAAAAATTATAATCTTCAGTTATTATGAAACAGGAGAAACCTTCTCATTAAACTCTTTTATAAATTGAATCTTCCTATGAACATGTATGATTAGGTGAGCAAACATGATACTGACACTCCTTTCCCCTTCCCCTTCCCTTCCCTTTTCATAACTGTTTTCAGTTATGTGGTTGCTTTACTTTTTTTTTTTTTTTTTTTTTTTTTTTCCCCCATTCTGATCAGCTGCCTGTGTTTTCCAGGTGATCTTTCAGCTCTCAGTGCTTTTGAAGCCCTGATACTGTAGTAGCAGTGATGCCAATCCATGCCACACAAAGTGTTTGCCATGGTGTGTGCTATGATCCCTGCCTCTGGTTATCCAGATTAGGGAAACAATAGGAGTGCCCCATATCATGCTATATTTACATTTTTTCCTGTGGAAACCAAAACATGGAAGTTCTCTTAGCTTTACCTGTTATGATATAACCCAATATAACTGCTATAAAGCTGAATTAAACATGACCAGTTTTGCTTTATCTCCTGAAGGAGAGTAGCTACCAGCACCATGATGAATGTACAGTCCATCAGTTCTATCAAAGCCACAAATTTCATTATTAAGATGTTGAAAATCTTCTTGACCAGAAACATCATACTAACATGCACTTATCCCATCATTCAAGGTTTTCACCTGGAGGACCTTAAGAAATCGGTAGGATAAACCCCCAAGACTCTCTACTTCGCTCCCTTGAATTATCCTTAAACCAACTCCTATACAGTCTACTTGTAGATCTTCTGGGTAACTCTTTCCACGTTAGGCCACTTAAATCACTCTCTTGCATTGTGGTGAAGTATCTCACAACCCGAACTTATGCCCAAAGCAAGCCTTCCCCTTCCACTCAAATCAAGCAGCAATCTGGTTGCTTATTTATTGGCGCTAACTTTCTTTCTCAGGTAAAATACAGCCTCTGCTCTCCCGGAGTACAGTCCTACACCTAGAGAGAATGCTTAGAAAGGCACAGGGGAACTCCCTTGAATGGTTGACCTGTCTCCTGATATGGTGTGCTAATGAAATTTCTAAGACTCATGCACACATTATTGACCTACTTCCCATTTTCAGTCTTTTACTATGTGGGATATGGGACACTTCAAACATTAAATATGTCATATATTTGAAGTAAAACCACAAAGAAAAAACTTTTACTACACACTGCACT
This sequence comes from Tyto alba, assembly GCF_018691265.1. Taxonomy (NCBI): domain Eukaryota; kingdom Metazoa; phylum Chordata; class Aves; order Strigiformes; family Tytonidae; genus Tyto; species Tyto alba. Next base: position 7,874,024 of record NW_024881276.1, on the reverse strand, counting down.
TCTTTTACATAACACAATTGAGATATGTATATCTTAACAAAAATATATTCCAGTCATTCCACATATTATATATTAAATTGACACAATCTACATTAGTTAGGAAAAAAGTTATCTCAAACTGTATACTTAACAATACTATATTCATTAAAAGTTTTAATGATGAAAAATTTTAAGTAAAATCTGACTGAAAGCCAAACAAGTAGAATCAAATCCACAAAAACACCATGCAAAACACCATCACAAAAAAGTGAATCTTCAGTGACAACTACAGAGTTACTTAATGCTTGTTTTCTTGATATTGCCTACCACAAATTCTAATGTAGCACTTAGTCAGGGGCTTGACAAAAGTCTGTATCAGATCCATATTCCCCTACATAAATAATAAAATCAGCATATTTGACAAGATGTATTTTTCACAACATTTATAAATTTTGTAACTTATACCCGTTCTTAGCCCAAATTACTTAACATAAATACCCAGCTGTGTTATCTGGACCACTGTTATGAAAAAATGTTAAAAAACAACTTCAGCTCACACACACCACCTCCGAGACACCTAGGTAAACAGCAGTGTTCACACTCATAAGTTCATTAATGTTAATGGTAATTGTAGAGATGCAAAGCAGTATTAGTCATATGTTTATCTGCATGTATTCATATAGATACCAGAGAGTGGGTATGAAGTATGTAGTCAGGAAAACATCAACTCTGGTACCCCAATCTCAGTACAGTTGTGCTATGTAGCTATGCTACCATTTTTGTCTACAGGGCAGCTGCAACTCAGGTGCTTGCCTCATGGTGAGGAAGAAATGAGAAAAGTTAGGTGGTCTTTTAGAGTATGTTCCCTAGGTTTGTTGACAATGTCCAATATCAATCATGCACCCATGCCAAAATAGAAAGCTGACATAATTTTGTATCAAAGACAACTATGTTTGCACCTCAGGTTTTTAAAAGATGGTTCTGAGAAACACCTAAAATAACTTGTAAGGGAGGTTTTCTTCAAATAAGAAAACTCAAGATAATTCACTTGCAGAAACAATATTCTAATTTCTCTCACACAACAGTGTCTTATCTGAACTCCTAACCTTCAAACATATACTGGATCATCATCTCAAAGAAAATTTTTTTCTCTCAGGGTGGTATTTTTGGCCTTTCTCCTTTTTTGCTTTAAAGTAGATCTTTTCAGCAGTAACTGTGATTAGCAGGGTTAAATTAATGAAGTAGAAAAATACAGCTGATCCAAAATGGACAGTCATTGGCCCAGTTGGTAACTTGGATAAACTTATTTAGAGGGGAAAAAATAAAATTAAAAGAAATTAGGATTTTCTGAACCTTCTGAAGATAGCAAACAGACTGTTTCTCTCAGTGTGATTTACTGAATAGGCAGAACTAACAAATGTTATTTGTTACATGTAGTTGTGACTCATCCCTGCTGATTCTTATTTGCATGCTTATCTGTATATTAAGAGGACTAACCCAGTATTTTGTTTGGCTGTGTGGTATTTGCTTTGTTTTGTTGGGATGTCAATAGACATACAGTGAGACGATAGAGAAAAAATAAGAATGAATGCATCAATTTATGAAAGACACAGATTGATACACTGTGGATTTTTGTTTCTGGCTTGATGGAAGCAGAACCCTGTAGTGGAACTCCCAAGCATCTTTAATGTCGTTTCATTTCAACAATATGTTACTATCTGCTTCCCAGTGACATAGCCAATGACCTTATAGATTCACCTACAGCTGACTTAGCAGTGTAAAATGTTTGAGGATCAACTCTATAAGCTCCCTATCACCTCCCCCTGACATTTCTTAGTTATTAAAAATAGGGACAAAGAAGAGGGTGTTCAACGGGTCAGAAATTAAATAGTTTCTGTTTTCAACACCTACAATAAGAATAATTTTCATAATTAGAAAGCCATGGATTAGAAAAACTGGAATGGAGTCAGGGTTTACTGTCCATATTTTCAGTATGCCACTAAAATGTTGTGGGATGATAAAGGAATTCAGCTACTGACTTGCTGTTGTAAATGGAAGCAATAAAACATTGATTTTTTTATGAAGGAAAAGAGAAAAGTTTTCTTCATTAGGGAGCTATGAAGTGTAATTATTGTTTGAGCTGTGCAAAGAAATGAGTGGCAATAACAAACCATCTATATTCTTTTAATACACATAATGAAAAAATATTTGATGGATAAACTATATGGAGAGCATGAAAGTGGTATTTGTGTTAAATTTCTAAATTTTTACTTTGAATAAGCTTTGGTTACATTTTAAATACATAAAACACTTTAAAACATAAAGTGTGTAATATAAAGGCATTAACGTTCTTTTTACCCATGTGATTTTTTTTTCATTATTAAAATAGCTTACATGATGGTGATCAATACACAAGAGAAAATGGATTCACTAGAGAAACAACAGTTAAGAATTGTGTAAATCTTTTGGGTTTAGGATAGAAAGAGGAGGAAAGCAGTGAGATTGAAAAAAAATCAGTTACAAAAACAAAGAATAAATTTCAACCTAAAAACAATTCTTCTAGCACAAGTCTTTTGAAATATAGAAAATATTAAACTGTACTTGACAGCACTTTTCAACTTGCTGCAGAAGCTGACTCTGCATGTTTCTACAGGACTCCAAAGCTTCTTATCCTAATTAAATAAGAAAGACTCATTTAAAGATGTTTCCCACAAAAATTCTCTATATACTCTCCAACACAATCTGTATAAATTGAGACCTGAGGGGTTTAGAGACAAGATATCTTGGAATCTAAATGTTCAGTCAGAAAAAACTTCATAAACATAAAGGTTCATAACATAAAACTTCATAAAGCTTCATTTCACCTTTGGGATTATGCTTCCATTAAGGTCTCTGTTTCCTATTCACTCTTTCATTCACTCATTCATTCATCATGTTATAATGAGCTATTTCTGAGGGATAATATGAATGTCTCTTCTCTTAATCTACTGTGTAATAGAAAAAACAGAAGGAAAATAACCCTATATAATTTTCAGTATTTTCTTCTACTACCATCCTTCTCCCATCTTATTTGAATTTCATAAGAGGAAAGAAACACAACAGCTGCCTTCCCCTAATCTTGATGTCCTGGCAGTTTCAGATTAGTGGTAAATTCTGTGAACTGATTAGTTTCACATTACCTCTAAGGGACGCTATGACTCTGAAAGTTCTTTTGTCTTCTTGTAGGCAATATCTATAAGAAATAGACAGAATTGACAGTGGAGACTAAGTATAGCTTCTTATAAAACATTGAGAAACTCTGATATGACAGTAGGAGGGTATACTGAACTAATCATTCCCATTCTGCAGCTTGTCTGGGGCATCACACCCCACAATTCAGAACCATAGGACATTAAAGTGAAAAACTAAGAAAACAGAAGAAAAAAATAGTGATAAAGGCTAAAGACTACTTAGTTAGTAGACATCATTTATTATTATACATTGAGTATTATTGTTCTCCAGTCACATACAGACAAGAACTTCTAAAAATTGCATCAAGGCATCGAAAAGCTTTACATAACAGGGACCTGTTCCCATTTCAATTCAAATTCAAATATACCCCATCAACTTGAGTGTGTTTTAGACCACGCCTGCCCTACTATAAAATGATTCAGAGAAAGAACTAACTAGATTCTAGTGTCTACATCCTGTAGAAATTTTAACAGCTTTGATGTAATTTTTTTCTTCTTACACTAAAAATCATAAAACCACAAAATATGTGCTTGGATATGTCTAATACTACATATGGAGAGAAACAGCTCAGAAAGCCAAAGACACGTCAGATACAAACTATTCTGAAATGCAATTAAGAAGTGCTTTAATTCTGCAAGCTGTAGGCAGATAACAATGGGATTGGTAAATTTGCATCACTGATTTGAGTCGCTCATAGACTGTATGAATTAGGTGCCATTGCTTACAACAGACTCTGAGGTAGACCTTGCTGCAAGCCAACACTCGTCATAGAGAGATATAGTTCCTGCTGCTATGAATACCTACAGAATTTCAAATTTGCTTTTCCTTTCCCATTGCTAGGACTAAGCTAGGGCTTAATGCCTTTGTGCATTATTCATCTGCTATCAAGAATTTTGCCCTGACAGGTTATTTCACCCAATGCAACCTCTTCTCCTGTAACAACTGCTTTAACTCCTGTTACCTTTGCAGAGGTAGTTATGTGCTCTTAATGTAGATAACTGTTAACGTTAGTTGATTCTCATTCTCACTACAGAATATTAATGCAGTTCAAGGGAAAACTGATTTAATAGCATCAGGCATTTTGGGAATGTAGAAATAATTGAGGGATAAAATAACTTAAAAAATGGATCTGGAGTGCATGGGTAATTAATATGACTACTTTTTTTCTCATCTGGGAGAAGGACTGGTGCTGAAAATATTATTGCAGTTTACATATTAGTAAATTTCATCTTTTCTCTGGCTGAGGGGAATCCTTTCTTTTCACAAAAATGATGAACAGTTAAATCAATCAAGCAGATAATAGACATGAAGATATTTCAACACTTGGTTCATGTCTTATCTTGGCAATAACTACTTCTATAATTAGGGGCACTTGCAAAGTGTTCTATAAAGGAGTATAGGAACATATTCTTATTTTAGTTTCCATGGCCCTTGAATTCCACTGAAGACTTGTTAATTCCCAGAGGTTTAAGAAAGACTAAAATTCTCTGAAAATAGCAAAATATGAGCCCAATTTTTTCCACTAATGTTCTTAAGAGATTTTGTTCTTGAAATCACAAAACCTTTGGAAGGTCCATGCTTATCAACAAGCTGAGAGCATTCATTATTCTAAATCTGTCTGTAAAACTAAAACCTGTCATAATAAGTGAATTCCTCAGTCTTGAAATCCATGTGGCAGGATCCATTCAATGGATACAACCTGTGCTTGAGTTCAAGTTCAGTTCAGAGTAAATTTTTCCACACGGACATTCATGAAGGAAGGGTGTGGATACTTCATTCCGTAATTACCTTGAACATCTATTTATTCACAGACAGCTAGCTTGGTTATAATTTCCTTCATGACATTCATGAATATTTCTCATTTAAGCAGATTCAGTGTCTTACAATTATGTGTTATCATTTGCATTTCATTCTCAGGTGTTTCTAATTTAGATTTTACAGAAGACAGAACCTTCTCAAAAACTTGTATGTCTTCAGAGATTTTTCTCAATTTAACCGACAAGAAGTCTTTAGAAGCTGAGGTTATGGAGAAAGAACTGGTTGCTGCATTGCTGAATCTATCCTGAGACTCCTTTAGGTCAGTTTGTTTTGAAATATAAGTTGCTATCTAATATTTTTTCAGCTATCAGTTTTGTTCAGTCACAAATCAAGAATTGCTATTTTTGTCCAACTAGACAATGCCATGTAGGATCTGAGATATACTGGAGCAAGAATAATTCTTTACTTATATTTCATTGAATCCAGATAATAGCAAGTCATAAATAAAAGAAAATAATAAAAATGAAGAAAAAAAAAGTTAAAGTGTTTCCCATGAAAAAAGGGTTTTCATTATATGCAAATTATTTTCATTCTACCTACAATTAACAAGTAGAAACACTTTGAAATGAGACACACAAAAACATTATAAAATATTATTTAAATTTTACTTATGAATTGTATCAGTTGCAACCTTGAGGTAATACAACATCAACAATAATGATAACAGTAGTAATTGAGATTTGCCTCATGTTTTAATTCTTTCAGAGAAAATAATTTAGGAAAAATACCAATCTAAAAAGTATAACATGATCTAAATAAAAGTTGCTCCAGAAAGTGAAACTGTGGGCTCAAGCATCACTTTTACAACTTATAGCTGAAGACGGCAAGGGCATCCAAGTTTGAACAGTGGAGATGAAGATTAGGCCGAGGCTCATGATGCAGCCTCTGATATGGTCTATATGATATGTTGTATATATAGCATAGCCTATTATAAACATATTTATCTATTTATATATTCCTGAAGAAATACATAACTACATAGTGTCATATCTTATTACCCTAAAGGTAAAAAGCAGAGAATGTAACAGTTTACATGCATGTGTTTAAAATCCACTCTTGGTTTTAAATGGGCAATGATGTTAAAAACACCATGTTCTACTGAGACATTAGGAGGAACCAGCATATATGTATGAATCAATGACAGAATGGTCATGACCTTTTAGACTAACCAAGTTTGAGGGTGTAGGCAAATTACTGATAGACTACTAAATGCCAATAGTACATCTAAATGTTTTGTGTGTTACCATTAAAATATGAAGTTGTGTTTTTTCTCTTTTTTGACATTTATTTCAAGCATATGTGATTCTAGCTTTCTAAGTGATATCTATTGGTTATGTACTGCAGGCCCTCCTGCTCTGTACATATGGATTAAATTACGTATTGGGACACCAGTCGGATCTTAACTGTTATGTGATGTGATGTGATGATGTGATGTGATGTGATGATGTGATGTGATGATGTGATGTGATGATCATCAGATGGGTTTTACCCTTCTTGAGCTCAAAGGCCTGAAGTATATATATATTAAACCATAAAAATCCAGTTTAGAGTAGTGTTAAAGGTCTGATATATTCCCAGCAGTATTCACGAAGATGAAAGCTGAAGCTGTTGATGATCAGAAATTATTGTGAAAATGGAATCCTCACTTTCCAAAAGCAGTACCTTAGAAGAAAATCTGACAAATTGACTGCTAAGAATGGACCTCATAAACTTCATGAACTTCTTACATAAGCAGTTCCATGGATACCAGGCACTTAAATGTAATTTGTTTGCCACGTTGTGAAATAATCTTGTGAACATTACTTTTTAAATCTTAATTACAACTATTTATGAGTAGAATTTACATTTTATTGAAAGAGGTTGCTTCCTTTCATAATTTTGATGAAGAATCATTTTTTATTTTTTTAAAGAAATTATTTTTTTCCCTGAAAAATGTGTTAGTTCTGTTTTTTCTCATGGAAAGATACCATTAATCTCACTGGACTAAAAATTTCTGCAGAGGGGAAATAGTTTTTATTAGACCCATGACATAGCTAGGAAAAAAAAAAAAAAAACCAAAAACAACAGAAAGAAAAGCTCTTACATGTGGAAACCTTTATTCAAAATTTTTATTGTCTCATTATTGTTTGTCATTTCAGTCTTTTAAATGAATCTTGGTTTTTTTTTGTTCTTTGATAAAATTTATGTTTTATTTCTCAGTGACAAAAGGAAAATCTAAACTTGCAGTACTTATGTCATCAATCTTCCTTTTTATTGCTGTAAGCTCTTTGATATCTATGTTATTTTACTCAGCTCCTTTATCATTATGTTTTCGTTCCTTCTTTCCTCCTCCTTAATATTGCAAAATATCCTCAGTATTAGAACTTTTATAAAGAGTAGTTACCCTCATCCATTTTTCAACAAGAAAAAAGTCTAGTCACATAGATATTTTTAAATTAAATCCAGTGGCAGTAAATAAAAAAAAGAAAAATGAATACAGATCAAAAATATTCTTTAGTGATTAAAAAAAAATTTAGGAACTGTTCTATTTCAAATCTTTGAGGGAAACTACTGAAAGAGAACTGAAATACTTTTATAAAATTAATTTTTCTATTAACTTGTTTCATTTTTTCCCCAAAAGCTCCATCCAGAAGTTTTCAGGTTTTGTGTTTATTTGAAAAGCTCAGGACACAATTATCCTCAAACTGCTTTGTGTCCATGGAACTATTCAAATCAGAGAAGAAATATGAATTACGATGAATTTAGTTGCATTGGAAGTAGGCTGATGGTGGTCTTTCATATTACAAAGAGGGAAAATATGTAATTTTGTAAAACTTAAAGTTTGGAAAATGAAAAAATAAAAACCCATTTGTTTCCCCCAAGGGAACTTTTTGAGCCTCAGTATTTTCAGTACTAGCTCATTTAACTTTAGTATTGTCAGAAATTTATGACTTTACAAACTTAAAATCTTAAGGTAGCCAAATAAGAAATAAGTGTATTAACAACTTGGGGGATTTTTTTTTTTTCTGGTGGGTGTTGTTGTTATGTTGTTGTTACTACTGTTTTTTTTTTGTTGTTGTTTTTTTGTTTGTTTGTTTTTTGTTTGCTTTTTTTTGTTTGTTTGTTTTTTGTTTTTTTTTTTTTTTTTCCCTAGTGAAATCAGAGGAGAAAGTAGTTGGTAAAACACTCAAAAAGCAAGATCACCCATTTCAGTACATATCTAGAGGATGAGTGACTGAAGATTTTTTATACATTAAATTATTTAGTCATTTCTTCTTATTGCTTATTTTTTATGCAATCTGTTCTATTTAAGGCATTAGCAAGATAAGCATTGACAATATTTAATACAGTTTGTTTTCTCTTGGGTTAGATGTCATCAAATGTAGTTTACATCTTTTCCAAGTTATTTATGATGTTAAATTTTAGTCTATGCACTACAACTTTAAGATATTAACGCAAAACTGTCCAGCATTTTATATCATCCCTACTTATAAGCAGACTAATGCATCAGCTGCATACATGTGGGCTGCAAAGAACATAATTCTGATAAGTCTTCAATGTTTTACAAATTAGAGCTCTATGAAAGAAAATTCATTCTTCACTTGAGAAATTTTTGAAGAACCTGTTGATCTATTTTGAAAACCTATGAGATACTTGTACTAACAGTAAACCTATTTTACTATTTGTATCTACTTAGGGGTGGCTTTGTTGGCTATTGTAATGGTTGTCTCAGAAATGCCTGTATTGTTTTTACATAAAGGTAGGGCCAATCCCTTATCAGGTAAGAGGTGCATTTGTGGACTGAAACTTCCTGAAGAGATCAGAAAAGGACCACCTCTTTAGCAATTACATCTTCTAAGAGTGTAGTTCAACTAAACAGTGGATACCATAGAAATAGCACATGGCTCTGCTAATCCAGGCCAAGTATGATTTATTATGATCTATGTTAATATATAGAAGTCATAAAACAACTTAATTCTAAGTGGCCTACAGCTGTGTCATGCTTTGTAAGTGCATACCTCTTAAACTTATTGTAATTGGGTATGTATTTCTGGTTGCTCAGTTTGTCTAACTCATAAAGATCACGGCTCAAGATGTCTGGCAGAATGACATTTGGAGGGCAAAGCAAGCGTTTGTTATGGAAAGCAAAGACAGATAAACAGGAGAATAGAAGAAAACACTAAATGTCAAGCACTTCAACACCATGCCACTTTTCACATTTTTTATGTTATTTACACACAAATCCATAACATAGTTTGAAGAAGTGGCTCAACAATAGATAAAGAGACAAGGTGCAATTTGAAAATAGACATTGAGGAAGAGTCTACTTTTACTTTCATTACATGACAAGACCTAAAACACAGATTGGATGTTATCAGTGACAGGGGGAGAAGAGAGAAAGAGGGTTTGCCCCACTTCCTTTTCCCCTGCCAGGAACTTAGCACTTTGCTAGTGCAGAAGGAAGAACAACACTAAGGTTTTTTTTCTGTTTTCTCAACCTCATGCGTCACAGCCAAGGAACCAGAGAGATGAGAAGCTGCACAGTCATCAGAAGATGTGTTCTGTGTGACTATAGCCCAGTGCTGTAAATTCACCCGTCCTCACTGTGAACTGTTAGGAGAGAAGGGATCAAGATCTCTTATGTTAGGTCTGAGTCTATGCCATACACAGCATATGCTGCATGGGAGAATGAAAAGTTGTCTGCACAAAAGCCCTGATATAATACAGTGGAGCTAGGGGAGATCTCCAATTCAAAGCACCTAGTATGCTTTAAGTGGCATATTACAGTGTTATTAAAATTTTATTTTGTAATCATATTATAAACTTGACTTCCTATTAACTGAAACTTAAGTGTAAAATCCTAGTTCTGCTGACATCAATACAAATTTTGTCATTGACTTTACTGAGGCTCGATTTCAGCTGTTGCACACTGACTTGATGAACCTACGGTGATTTGCACCAGTTGAGGATTTGACCTGGATTTGCTGAGCACTGCTAGGCTTCACACTATCAACATTTGTCCACTGGGCATAAGGTTAACCATCAGCTTGCTTTACAGGCAAAACAATATCTATCAAAAGGTCAGAATTCCCTGTCAGGACCAGTCCTAGTTGGATTTTAAAGATTGTTGTAAAAGTACCTTAATGAAATGCAGAATAGAGTAACCCATAAACCACTTTACAGGAAAGGAGAATATATGACTTTCATATTGAAGAAAATATAATGAATTATTATTTCCTCCATTATTGCTGTGTCTTTTCTTTTTTTAATGGTTACAGATATAACTTTGAACATTACTTCATTTAGTTTTGAGAGCAGGTTTTAATAGTAACCCCATGAGACACAGTCACAGACCCTTTGTACAGATGATTTGATACCAAATAGATTCAGCATTTCTTTTAATAATTCAGCATGACCTTTGGATAGAACACCATCAGCACTTATGAGTACATAATATTTTCATCACTCAGAATAACTAACTGGAGTAGGATGACAAAACTTTTCCTCAAATACCATGTGTTCACTCCATTATTAGGAATCTAGTTTCATCTAGTTTCCTTGTCCATAATATCTCTGTTCCACTAAATATGAGACTTCCAGCTCTTGCCACATCCCTTCTTCCTTCACCTGAATCATGAAGAATTGTGTGCAGCAATGTAGGAGTCACACTTCATTTCTGAGAGTCTGCATTGCCTACGGCATTGTAGAATTTGCCCCATTTATTCTATGAAGGGCAGGACAATCATGCTTTACTTCTCTTATGCTTCATATCTATTACAGAAACCTTTTAAAAAAGATGTCTCCCATTCTTTATTGTCTGTGGTCTTATTTAAATATGAGGCTTTCAAATAGAAAACAATCTTTTTAGTGGATATTACCTCCCATGTGTCTTTTCTGCCTTACCAGAGAACATTATACCCTACTATAGTAGTCCCAAGTGTCCAGGTAGATCCACCATATAAGAAGCTTTCCAGGCCTTCCCGTGGGCTCCAGGGGCATCCAAGGCCCGCTGCACCCATGGCCTCAAAGGAGAGACCAAGGGTTGTTGTCACACGTTTTGTACGTACAGTGTCTGAAAGTCTGCATCTCAGGTCCCATTCTGGCATCTTCTCAAAGCTCAGTAACTGCGAGAGGCAGGATTTATTGCACAGCGTGTGAATTAGAAGTGTTCTTTCTCTGTACACACCAGATGAACTCCATTTAATAAGAGATGATCTGAATATACTTATTAGAACAAAGGACTAAAGGTACACAACAATGCGAACCATCTCGTTCCATGAAACTACTGAGTGCACATCATAGCTCTTAAGTATCAAAACTAATGAGGAAAAAAACATACTGGGTAGCATCAACGCATATTTGTAAGTTAATTTTGAGCTCCAGTGTGCTACTGTAGGAAATGCAGCTGTCTAAATTGTAAAATAAAATGCCACAGATTACCATTCACAAGTCTGGCTTTACTCCAAAGCACTGTGGCAGAAGCGATATTGTTATTTTGTATTTGCAGCATAGGGAAACTTTGCAGAATCTTAAATGCCATTGCAGATGCTGACTTCTAATGGGTATTTCAATAACACAACAGGCAATTATGTATATAACAGGAAAAATCGAAGGGATATTAACACTAGAAGAAAGGAGGTGAAAAACATTATAAATATATGCAAAAGGTAGATCAGAAAGAGTGCTTGAGTATTTAACCATGATATGCAGCTTCTTTGAACAACATATATTTGAGGAAATGTTGACAAAAGGAAAAACGTAAGTTCAGAATATAGGCAAGATAATAATGAGTCGATCTATTAACATGGCTGGAAAGGAATATAAAATAAGACATGAAATAGCTGGAAATAGCAAGGGGTGAAATGCTCTGAAAGACACATGAAGAGATCAGTTATCACTGTACCTGTGTCGTGGTTTGAGCTCAGAGGGCAAGCACCACACAGCTGTTCACACATCCCTTCCCTCCCAGCAATGAGAAGGGACAAATAAACCAGGCTTGGGATTTGAGATAGGACTAGGAGGGGCAAATCACCCATTATGGTCACAAGCAAAAGGCAGACTTGTTAGGGGAAGAAAAAAAGAACATACATTTATTACAGACACCAACAAAACTTAACAGAGTAGGACAGTGAGAAGCATTGCCACATCTTGAGAACACCTTCCCCCCACCCCTCCCTTCTTCCCGGGCTCAGCTCTGCTCCCGATATTTCTACCTCCTCCCCACAGTGGTGCAGGGGGAAGGGAATGGGGGGTGCAGTCAGTGCTGCTGCTGCTTCTTCCATCTTTGGTGGTGGGAGCTTCTGGATCTTCTTCCCTCTGCTCCATCGTGGTCCCCCTCTTGCAGGAGACAGTCCTCCACAAATCCTCTCTGACGTGAGTCCCTCCCATGGGCCACAGCATTTTCCCACACTGCTCTGGCGTGGGGCACCAACTTTCTCTGACTGGATTCCCTCCCACGGCTGCAGCCCTTCCCAAGCTGCTCTGGCGTGGGACTCCCCCGCATGCTGCAATCCTCCCAGCGCTGAGCTACAACAGCGGGGGCTGCTTCTTCCCACAGGTTCCTAGCCTCCTTCAGGCATAGAGACCTTAGTCTTCCATACAAGGCCCCTCCCAGGCCAAAAATCAATGTCTGCTCCACCGTAGATCTTCATGGGTAGCGGGGGGGGGGGGGGGGGGGGCCGCCCTGCCATCTCACCACAGGATACAGGGGGGTGTCTGCTCCGGCACACCTCCTCCCTCCTTTCTTCCTCCGTTCCTCCACTGACCTTGGTGTTCATGCAGCTGCAGCAACGCCTCCTCACAAGTCCGACTCCTCCTCACCATGTCCCTTCTTAAATATGTTATCGCAGAGGCGCAGCTGATTGGCTTGGCCTTGGTGCAGAGCTGGGTCCAACTTGGAGCCAGGGGATCTTCGAGAAGCTTCTCTCATGGGGCCACCCCTGTAGCCCCCTCCCCTGCTACCAAAAAAGCCCCACAACTCACTCAAACCCAGGACAACCTGTGACAAAATTTACAGAACAAGAGCATAACTATATTAGGTGATTCTTACATCATTATTTTATGTTGAAATATATACAGCTAGAAAGCCCGATATTTGCTATAATGAAAGAATAAAGGACCATGCCACATCAAAATCTTTTCCATTTGACAAGAAAATTCACTTGACATGCAGAAAGCACTGACAGACATGAATAATTAGATCAGAAAACCTGGAGTACAAAAATCAAAACAGTAATTCCAATGCTTTACACTGGTTAAATCTCATGATGCGATTATGATAGCCATAACATATAATATTGTCTCCAGTAGAAGATACTGAGCCCTTCTGAAAGCAAAGTCCATGGGCATTCCTAATTTCAAAGTCACAGAGTTGTAATGTAAATGATGGCTTCATTAGTAATGCTATCTTTGATACTCCAGCTAATAAGTAACCAACAGACTAATAGTTTTTACACATATTTCTCAGTAGGGCTTTCCAAGGTAAAGAAATATTATTGTCCTTACGCAAAGAGCAATCTAAAGAACAGAGAGAATATCAGATCTGATTATGGTTCCACAGTAAAACTGAAGCATAGCTGGGAACAGAGTATGAGGTTACTAACTCCCAGCCTGGGACTCTAACAGCATAAAAACATAACCGTTGGCTGAGATCATATTATTAAGTTACACTGTACTGAGAACATCGGAATAGTAGCCATCAGACAGCCATTATATTTGCACAACATTTGAATTTATAGGACCTGGTCTAAATCTTCTTTATGGACTTGAAATAGAGTGAAGTTAGTGAAGTCTCAGTGGAGCCTGTGAAAATGCTGTTAGATCAGAACATGGCAGAGAACCATGACATGTATGCTTGAGATAAAACACAGCTTTCTGAAGTAGTATAGGATGAAGGCATAATTTGTTGCAGAATGAATTCTCTGAGAGAACATTTTAATTGCTTGGAATGATTCCAAAAAAGTAAAGTTTTTTTCTTCTGTGAAAAAACCCCCAAAATCCTGCCATAAAGCTTTCATTGAGAATTTCACTATTATCTGATATATAATTTAACCTTTGGCACATTTTAATATCATGCTCTTTGATGCTCTTCTCCTGTGATAGTCAGGCAAAGGTTACCTAGTATTGCAGCAAAGCAAAAAAGGCCTTGAAGCCAACACTGGGTCCTTACATGCACTCATTTCAAGCCTAAAGTTCCAATTCAGTATACAGAACCTCTCAGACTGAATGTGCAGTCAAATAGGAAAAAAAAAACCTGGGTCTAGCAGGTTCAGCCAAGGCTATACCAACTATGCTTTCATCAAATGGTGGATGACACTAAGTTGAGTAGAGTAGTTGATGTAGTTGAGTTGAGGGAAGGGACGCCATCCAGAGGGACCTTGACAGGCTTCAGGGGTGGACCAATGCGAAACTTATGAAGTTCAACCACACCAAGTACAAGGACCTACACTTGGTCCGGGGCAAACCCCAGTATTAATACAGGCTGGGGGATGAATGGATTGAGAGCAGCCCTGCCGAGAAGGACTGGGGGATACTGGTGGGTGAAAAATTAGACATGAGCCGGCAATGTATGCTTGCAACCTAGAAAGCCAACCATATTCTGAGCTGCATAAAAAAAAAGCATAGCCAGCAGGTCGAGGGAGGTGATTGTCCCTCTCTACTCTAGTCTTGTGAGATTCTAGCCGGAGTACTGAGTCCAGCTCTGGGGTCCCCGGCACAAAAAGGACATGGACTTCTTAGAGTGAGTCCAGAAGAGGATCCAAAAACTATCAGAAAGCTGGAACACCTCACCTCTGAAGAAAGGCTGAGAGTTGGGATTGTTCAGCCTGGAGAAGAGAAGGTTCTGAGGAGACCTTGTTGCAGCTTTTGATATATGAAGAGGGCTTATAAGAAAGTCAGAGAAAGACTTTTTACCAGCACCTGTAGTGACAGGACAAGAGGCAACAGTTTTAAACTGAAAGAAGGTAGGTTCAGATTGCACCTAAGGAAAAAATTTATGATGAGGATGATGAGACACTGGAACAAGTTCCTCAGAGAATCTGTGGATGCCCTACCATTGGAAGAGTCCAAAGTCAGGCTGTATGGGGCTTTGAGCAACCTGTTCTCATGAAAAATGTTTCAAGGGCAGGGGTGTTTGGACTAGATGATCTTTAACAGTTCCTTCCAATCCAAACCATTCTACGGTTCTGTGAAGTGGTGACTGTATCAGCACCAGAAAACTAACAGAGCAGCCTGGCCTTTATTTGAGTTTTCAGAACACATTTCAATAGTCTGGTGCTGGGATTTAGACAGAAATTATAATCTTGATCACCATCTGTTTCTTGAGAAAATGGCTTATTCTACTGTCCTTTCTGCTATACTTTTTACTTTAATCAGTACCACTTGTAAACTGAAGTTTCTAACCCTTCATATTAATCAGCCTGCCATAAATAGCTCACAAGAAAGTCCCTTCATTCCAATTTTTTTCACTGTAAATTTGTCACATTTCTCAGTACTATCACACTGAAGTAATTAGAGCCAGGAACCCATGAATGCACATCTTAATTCATAAAACCCAATCAAACTAATAAAGAAGTATGAATTATGCAGCAAACAGTGTAGCCCAATTCCCTATTTGTTATATGGAATCTCAATATACTTGTAAGATAAAGTGCTTAAAATGAACTTCATATTTAAATCATAATTTTAGACTCTGAAGTCATATTGAAAGATGTGAATGACAGCTGACTGCTTTTAAAAAAGAATCATGACACCATATCATTATAAACAAATTCCTTTCTGGCTTTAAAATTTTGTAATTTCTTGCTAAAATAATTAAAGCAATAAAGTAAAAATATAAAGCTCCCGCTGTTTTGAATATTTTCAGTTTTTTTTACTAGGATGGAATGATATCTTGGTTAATTGACACTTTTGAATTAACATAATTCATCAGAATTGGAACCATAAGGATTGTGGGCTGGATTTTTAATATAGTTTTTAGTAAGAACTGATTTTTCTCAAATAAAAATAAGTAGCATTTTTGTATAGCTTGTTGCAGGTGGAATCATCGAAGATCTGAAGCTTTAGAGTTTTAGATGGTTGCTTCATATTTTTGTGTTCTGCATAGGGAAGTCAGAATGTCTAGTGGTTGAATACTATTTTGTAATTTTTTGAAGTATGGAGTTTGAGATAGAAAGATAGGATAGGAAAGGACTTGTTAACTGACTTCCTTACTTTCATTATTTACATTAAATATGTAAAATGTATTTTTAAAGAAGGAAAAAATGTCTAATATAAACAATTTTCCTGTTGTGAGAATGTAGTGGGTTGACCTCCGGTAGCTGTCAGATACTCACCCAGCTGCTCTCTCCCTCCCCTTCCTTAATAGGACACGGAAATACATAAGATGAAAAGAGCTCATGGGGGGAAATAACAGAGATCCCTTACAAATTAGCATCACAAGTAAAACAGATTCTACTTGGGGAAAATTAATTTAATTTATTGCAAGTTGAAGGATGGTGAGAAACAAAGACAAAAACTAAAACACCTTCCTCCCAGCCACTTTTTTTCCCCAGACTCAACTTCATTCCCTCATTCCCAACTCTGTGGACCTCCTCATTCACCAAGTGGTGCTGGGGAGATGGGGAATGGGGGACTGTGGTCAGTCCATAATGGTTCCTCTCTGCTGCTCTTTCCTTCTCATACTTTTCCCTGTTCCAGCATGAGCCCTCTCTATGGGCTGCAGTCCTTCAGGATAAACCTGCTCCAGCATTGGGTCCTCCATGGACTGCAGTATGAATATATGCTCCAGCACAGACTCTTACACAGGCTACAGGGAAATCTTCTCTAGTGTCTGGAGCACCTGTTTCCCCTCCTTCTTCTCTGACATTGCTGTTTGCAGAATAATTTCTCACGCTTTTTTTTTTTTTTTTTTTTTCCAATATTGTTTAGTGTTTTGTTCTTCCTTAAATATGCTTTCCCAGACACACCACCAGCTTGGCTAATGGGCTCAGCTGTGTCCTCTGGTAAGTCCATTGCAGAAACACCTTGAAACAGCTGTGTTAATTCAGCATGGGGTAACCCCTGGTCTCTTCTCACAGAGGCCCCCCCTGTAGCTCCCTTCCACTGCCAAAACCTTGCAACCTGTACCAAACATACATTAACATTGGAAAGATGTCCGTACATTTCCTATTTAAAACATTTATAAATGCCAGATTTCTGCTGTAATTTAGTGTGGCTCCTAATATATGACAGATTATTGAGGGCAAAGTGCTGTCTCACAAAAATATTTGCTTATCTATTGTGGGAGTAGGTGGAATTTAGGTTCCTGCAGATGAACATGTGGTGCTTTTTTTTTTTTTTTTTTTTTTTTTCATGACCACAGTAGTTACTCAAGCATCAGCTCAGCTGAAGAAGTTTGAATCACACATTTCTACCCCTCTTGGTGGGGAGAACAGATGAGGAGCATAACCTGCTCTGAACTGTTGTGGGAAAGGGGCTCTTCATGCCTCCTATTGAAAATGTACCACTTCCCAAAGAAGATGTTATTTTTTCCATTTGACAAAGAGCTAGAAAAAAATAACTTAACCTGATATTAGGATATTCATTCTGGACAACTGTGCCCTTGAATTCTCACCTGCTCTCCTCTACTTCATTATAAAATATGTATATGGTTCTGAATCCAAGACTATTTTCTCTTAAATGCCCAATTCAGAGACCTGGTGTATTTCTCCATTCTCAAAATATTAGATGCTTTTGTACAGAAGAGCCTTCCACAGGAGAGGGGGTGATTTCTGCTCATCCTAAGCTATATGATACAAACCTCTTTTGGGGGAAGAAAGAAAGTGGGTTTTGATGTTAGTCATCAAAATCCCTGACAAGTAAAACATATTCTGTGTTCAGCATTTGTTACTGGTGAGCTCAGGTATCTACCTACAGTATGCTGGCAGCTCTGAATTTCATATTGTGGTCGTTAACTTTACCTGGACTTCATGTATAGGTGCCTAAAACTCAGTTGTTGCAACTCAGCCTCACACTGGTGCTTGAAGGTAAGAAATCTATTTTAAAATTGCTCTTCTGCCATATTTCAAGCAAAAATTTAAATCTAGATTATTTAAAACCTGAAAGACCACTTCAGTCACTAATCTACTGGATGTTCTCTTTGTTTTCTCCTGGACATGTAGTATTTTGTTTAAATGATGAACGGTTAATTGGATTAGAAAGTTTATTCTGTCTCTCCTAAAGCCTAAAGAAATGCCCTTATCACTTAACTATAGCACTTAAACCTCAGTGATTTCTTCTTTGTACTTGTGAAGATTTAATTAATTTATAGAGAAAACTCAATAGCAGATATTAAGTGATTGTCCTGAATATCCAATATACATTTAAGATATAGGTATGCTGGCCTAAACAGCTCTCAAATAAGATAAATTAAAAAATTATTGCTTTAGGAAACTTCGTAGAATTAAGGCATCCAAACTTCAGAAACATTAAAGGAAAGGAAATTTTGTGCAATTCTGCTGTCAAGAAGATAGGTCTGTATAGGATTGGTGATATCTAACAGTGATTAATGTGTCTCGACACCAAAATGTTCTAATTGCCAAAGTTGGAAGTTGAGGAACTAAGACTTCTTGTGACTCTGGTCTTTGTCAAAGCATATGCAGAGTGGTATAAAATTTCCTTATATTGTGTAACATTTATCTACTGCTGCCACAAGAGATTATTAATTTTTAAACATTTTAGAACTTTTTCTCAGGGTATGTCCTCCTAATGCTTCTAAATAAATGGCTCTATTACAACTTTTTTAGGTACATTCTGCCTAAATACTCTTCCCCTCAAATACTTACATCATTTGGATGCTAGGATAAACAAAAGAATTATCATAATTCTATGTTTCTCATCTAGTCTGCATGTCAGGTAACAGACATCACTTGCAATGTTGTGACCACACACTCCTTCCTCTTTAACAATTGCTAAAAAATTTCACATTCTCATGTATGCCCCATAGAAACCAGGTTTATCCAACAGAAATGGGTGTATTCAGTCTTACTAAGGCTGTATCCAAAGCTTAAGGGCGTCAGAAAACATATAATTTTCCCAGGTACAATTATAATTTATCATTTGGTCTGACTGAAAAGAACAATGAAAATAACTGGACTTCCAAAAAAAAAAAAAAAAATAGAAAGACCTCAGGAAGGAGGGACTGAAAAAGTGAACTACTAGGAATGCTTCACAAAGAATAGAAAAAAAAAAAGGATGGCATTGTCATGATCTGCAAGTGCATAAAATGCTTCTGGAATGAAGAAAGAAATAATTAGTTCTCTATGCCTAGAGAGGATGGAAAAAGAATTAATGGGCTTGAATTACAGCCAGGAAGATTTAAGATAGATATCGAGTAAAATTTTCTAATGACATGGATCATGACACACTAGAATAGATTGCCTGAAGAGCCTTCTTTTGGAGTTTCAGTCATTGGAAATCTCTAAGGACAGGTTAGGTAAACATCTATCAGAGTTGATAGGTACAGTTGCTTTTGCCTGCAGGCAAAAGCATATAGTAGATGACCTCCTGAGGTCTCTTTCAGACTATTTGTCAGTGATTCTGTGATAGCGGTGACTTAGTCTACAAATACCCTCATGACTTCAATAGGGGTATTTATAGAAGAAAGTACTCTTCTAAAAGATATTTGCAGAGATGTCAGTATTCTTCTGAAAGTAAGTAAGTATGCATAAAAAGAGTAGAGGTCCTGGCTGAAAAATGTCACCCACAACTTTTCTTTTTTTGTTCAAAAAATTCACATATTAAATAGATTTTCACAAGACTACAGGTAACTGTTAGATTTGAATTTTCAAGAAGGTGTCCATGGAAAGCCACATTGCTTCCCTTAGTGTTATAAGTAAGCAAGCTATTGAAAGGCATTTAAATGTCTATCTTCTATATGCTCTACAGGATATGATTTTGGCAGAGCTAATTGCTTTAGTATTGGACACTTAACTGACACTGAGGAGATGGTAGATCTTTGCCTGACTATCTGCCCCACACTTCATCTGTATGGTTGTTATAAGGAACTCAGCATTCTTTAAGTGTGATTAATATGACCAAATATCTGTTGTTACAGACATTTGCACATCTACACCTGAGACTTCCTTTGGAATCAGTGGAGAGGAACAGGCATTCAGCACATTTTTCAACTGACTTATTTTCAATGTATCCTTTAGGATGGGATGATTTGTGCCCTGGAAGTACTTACTTATTTCTAGGGACTATGAAGAAAACAAGAAGTGAGTAGTTGAAAGGCAAACATCTGTATTAAACAGATAAATACATTAATATCACTCTTTCTAGGATAGATTTTCTCATTGTATATAAAAATTTCAGAGTCTTTCACATACTTTTCCTCACACATCTGTGGAATAGGAAGAGATGTTGGCTTCTTTTTGAAGATGTGGAAATGAAGCACAGGACAGTTATGAGACTTGCTCAAGGTCACACCAGAAGATTCAACAGAAGAGAGGCTTGAATCTAAGTTTGTAGTCTCTGAGTGTGTTCCACTGTATTTGCCTTTTTTTTTTTTTTTAATAGCAAAAATAATTTTTAATAAAGCATGTGTTTCTAAGACAGTCATCATCACAAGCTTGTCACTCGTCACTCTTGACTTTACCCCCCCCCCCCCAAATAAACACTAATTTCCTTAGCTAGATTACAAAATGAAAAAAAAATGAAAATTGTTTGTGTGTGAGCAGGGGTGAGAAGTCTTTCTAAATAGGATGTTGCAAAGCATTCAAGAAATACATAACAGAAAATGGTCTGGTGGTACAAGGATGGCAAATCTGCAAAAATACAAAGCTTCAGAATGAGCATAATCTTGCAAGCAACCATATGGTAAAACTTTTTTTTTTTTTTTAATTTGGAAATGAAAAAAATTATCCTTCTGGTCTAAACCACATATATACACACACTTGTATTCAAGTAGTATGTGTATATTCATGCTGACATGATATATATAAGCATGTCTTAGTTTTCATTAGTTTGATTCAAGGATGGATCAAACTGTCTTCTTCAGAATGCCTAGCAAAAGGGAAACAGAAGTAAGGAATACTAGAGTTGATAAATGCCTAGTGTTTTAAATATTGTTTGATTAAGAAGAATTGCCAAGTAAATTTTTACGGAGAAAATCGCGGTTTATCTTCACCTCTGTGGCAAGTGGTACCATTCCTACCAGAGAAGATACCAAAGAAGAATAAGCTCTAAGAAAGTATTTTAGATTCTAACTTTTTACTAATTCAATAGGCCTTGAGGTCCACAGTTTTGCCATAAATATTTGAGGCAAAATCCTCGTCTCATTTGAGCTGAGTAACACCACCACCTTGGTGTGAACGAGAAACATTTCCTTCTTGGTTCATATGAGGATTGTCGCTCTAGAAGCTAACATCTGAAATATATATCTATTTAGTGCTTGAAGTGGAGAGCTGGGAAGAGAAAGGAGGAAAGAAATAAGTGAGTAGAAAAAATAACTTGCACAGTGTAGAAAAAACATTCAATAAAGAATCTGTGGGACACACAGAAGTACTTTGTGAAACACAGTAAAGCCCTAGCTTCTTTTCCAGCTCCCTTGAGATTATCTCCAAAAGTATGTCTGCATACAGCCAGCTCTTATATTAAATTCATTACTTTTATAATGAGAATAAATCTCACATGGGCTAATATAACCTGCTTCTCAATATAGAGAGACTTCAAAGATCATCAGGTGTAAGTCCCCTGGTAATTCTGACCATCTAATGTTTATTATATACCTTGAGCAAGGTGAAAAGATCTTGTAAGGTGTGAAGAAGTGCAAATCAGAAATATTATTGAATATTTCTGATTGATCAAGAAAATGTTACTGGTAAGGTTAGAAATTCTATTTCGAGTTGGCAAAGCTGGTTTTAAACTGTCCAGCACAGGAACCTCCAGATCAGAGATAATGCTGGCAATTACAAGAAGTGGCTACAATGCACAGGTTATTTTTTCTTATTGATATGTGTGAAACAATACATCCATTAGCAGCAATATTTTGTTCAGACTATAAAATCTTACCCAGTAACATTAGTGAGAAAAGCATCTATATGCAAATACTAATTCATCTTTTCAGCAAAACTAAAGACAGAGGACCAAGGAAAACTGAATTAAGCTTCCTCATGTTAGTAGTTCTGGGGACAAATATGGGATCTAGCACAAGTTGGAACAAGCCCTTAGTGCAGTGCAGATGGTGCCCCTGTGATGTGCTCTTTAAATGCATTACACAGTGATTACAGCCCCCATTTTTTCTTCTAATACAACATATGTGAATCTTTTATAAATTCTCAGTGAGCTAAGCAAAACTATATTCTCCTGGTAAGCTTCATGCAGAAGTCCTCCATAGAGGAGGAAACTTGTTCTCCTATGTACAGAACAAAAACTTTACAGCAGAATATTATTCTCCATCAAAGTAATAATTTAAGAATAAATGTATAGAATACTAGTCTTTCTTGAACAGAATTGCTTTCAGTTATCTGGGCTAAAAGCCAACTAATTTAATTTCTAAGGTTTTTTTCTAAATTAAGCTAAGATAGAATTCTAAAATATCTATACTTAAAATCCACTTCTCGTTGATAAATACTGTGGTCAGTGTAAAATGGTAAAATCAATACGGGTTCAAAGAAATATATCAATAAATGTAAAGATAGCAGCAACAGACGAAATTGATATTTTTGTTTAATTTCTGCAGATTCTTCCTATGATACAGAAATTTTAAACAGATTTGCAGGTAATAACATTATTTCATTTTTCAATATAAGTTTTCTGCATAGGAATTCTTAGCTCTATTATGTTTTATACATGTGAGATTATGTGGCAAGAGGAGGCCCTGCAGCATGTAACTCTGCACAGGCCACATGGCTGGTCCTCAGGAAGACTGGGACTCAGCAGTTGGTGTTCTGAATCATCAGCTGTATTGAAAACTGAAGCACAACATGCAAGTTGTTCTAGAGCTACACTAACAAAAGCTTGCATTTCATTACTACCTCAGTCTTTCTATCATGAGATTTACTTTGTCTTTTTTTTTTTTTTTTTTTTAATAGTTCTGGCTAAATATACTGTTTAATATATTTAAATATCTTTTGCAAGGCTTTATCTTTACCTTATACTTACCTACCCATACGCTTTCTATCACCAAATAAAATCAATCCTCCTTTTTCTCTTTTTACCAATTCCTCTTTTTATATCCACTACAATTTTGAAAGTACTTTTACTCTAAGAGTCCTGGGTTGTTCTTTTGTACACTCTTCTTCTTTGATTAGCCTGCAAATTGCAGATAGAGTTTGCTCTTTTGAATTAATATGCGTGGCTCTTCTATATTAAAGTCCTTAAACTCTCAATCCAGTCATTGTCTTTAATTGGTTCCTATAATTTCTCAAAGTTGGCCCTTTCAAAATCAAACACCTTACTTACAGAAATACTTTTGTTTACCCTACTGTTTCTTTTAAACTAGATCAGCTAGGGATCATTAGGTTCAAGGTTTTCTGCAGAAGGGTCTTTTATAATGTGACTCTTACGGTGTCATGTACTTCATATTACATACATGTCTTAAAATTTCTATTAAAACGTAGTTATTGAAGATACAGGGCAACTACTAAGCAAAGGAATTTTAGATAGCAATATATTATATACCATAAAGCATCATCTAAACCCAATGATAATAAAATCACAAGTTCAAGCATTCCAAAACAGGAATTACAATGCAAAATCTAAATTGCCCTGACATGGCAAAAATATAAATGTGCCCATTTCACATGTACATCATGTTAAGGTATGTTGTTATGTAATCAAATCTCATTTACATTTTCCGCACGATTTCTCCTTCAGGTGGTGAACAAAACCATGAAGATTAAGCTGTCTTCTTCTATTGGAAATATATATACCCCAATTTTGAAAGAGCTGAATCCTTCACCCAAATCTTTACACAAATGTATCACAAGAATGGCAGAAATACTGTATTCTAAGAGACTGGTTCACTTCTCAGACTCAGTCATAGCAGCATGTATCTTTGTCACATCAGGACTGAATCCTTCTGGATTCAGCAGGAATCAACATGTAAAGTACAACTAATTAAATATCTTCAGTTTGGTGCAGCAAATTAATATGAAAACACCACTCCAATATTTGGCAAAATAGACATGTGTCTCATTCAAAACTATAGCCTCACAGACAGTTTTGGGCTACACTGGTAGATGTTCTCATGGCAACTAAGGACCATACAGACCATTACAGTTCAAGTTTCTATGTTTAAGAGAGTCTCCCTACAGTTTATTTTATCTCAGAATGAAAGCATATTCCAAATACTCTGAATGTGACTCTTGAAGACTTTATTCAGCAGTGACAAAATGGTACCATTATTTAGCAGTTGCATAGATTTTTCATCTGTTCATTTCCAAGAAGTTTTTGGAGATGGGAAGACTTAGGCAATATAGAATAAAATTGTATGGCTGTATGTGTAATAAATACAGTACTGCAATTTGATTACTTTAAAATAAAAATCTTTCCTCAGATGGAAGAAGAGAAAATTTTTCTTTTATAGTCTGATCCTACCACTCACTTCCACACTGACTAGGTTTATTTTTAAATAACTAGGTGAATTAGGTTATTTGGAATAATTTTCTCAACTCTGATAATAGGATCTTTAGTAAAATCAGTGGTTAAAGGATGGTTAATGTCTTCTTAACCGTTATGCAGCACTTTGTCACAATGTAATTTGTCACTAGGAAATGACCTTGCTTCCTCAAAGTAATGAAATTTTATTTTAGGAGGGTGAACAATCCCACTTTTGTGATGATGAGATGATAAGGAAGTTGGACAAACTCCATAATTAAAGAGCTCTCAAAAATTATAATGTTCATGAAGGGGTTTACTGCTGTTAAAATACACAGGTTGAATTAGTTTTTTGTTATTTTGTCATGAATGCCCTGGGTTAGGAGGACTGAAATGAAAAAGATGACTTGATATAATTTCTAATAAACAGAAAACATTAGGGTTTTTATTTGTAAAAATTAAGTATCATTCTTTGTATCCTGATTTACAGAGTAACAGAGAAACTACAGTATATTCTTTATTTTTCCTTCCCCCCCCCCCCCCCCCCCCAGTTACCATGACAACCATAGAATTTTGGTAAGGATAAAAGATTTGACAAGCACATTATCTTTCTTCTTTTAAAATCTTCATGGCAATATAGATGATCAGACAGGCATTATTAAACAAGGTTGAGCATTATACAAGTGTGAAATCTACACACTTGAGGAGGTCAAGAAAAATGGTATTTACGGTCAAGATCATGATATCAAACAACACAGGAATTCATCATTGCAGTAACATTAAAACTGTGATTTGGGTTTTTTTCAGGGGTGGGGGGAAGAATATTTTCAGCTAGGGTGAATGGACTTGATACAAGTGGGAAAAGGTGTACAATGTCAAGACTAGTTCCATATCAATCCAACCTTGCAATTAAATTAGAGAAGTTTACAGAGTAGTACAAAAAGCAAACATTCTCAGAGTATCCATATCTTGATCCAGATCACCAAAACATCAGAGACATGAACCCTTTTTTCTAGATATTAAAACTATTAAACAGCTTTTGATAAGACTGAGGACATACCTTTTAAATTCTTGGCATTCTAATTCAAATAAAAATTCCAACAGTTCACAAAAAGGTTTAATTCCAATTTGGAACTAAAACTAAACTTTAAAAAAGTCTCCTGTAAAGAAAAGTGTTGAAAAGATATCACTTTGCAGTGATTTATGCTTAGCTAAAGCAAAAAAACCCACACCGTAAGAATCATTTTTTTTTGTTAATTTGGTAGATTTGCAAAATTCATACTATGCATTTTTATAGTTTTAGTTAGTCCATGGCATATTATTATCATCATACTCACCTATATCACTACTACTGGCATGTGACAGTAAGAAAAATACTGAAAGGTTTAATTACTCTTAAAATCAATACCAACAGCTGATTTTGGCACACCTGGAACACTGCTCTTTTTTTTTTTTTTTTTTTTTTTTTTTTCCCCCTGTATCAAAAGCCTTCATTACAAACACAAACAGGAGATGCCTTAATGTAAGTATAAAACTGCTTCGTTTTTTCTTTTCAAAGCATTCTTTACCTGAGAGAATTTTAATTAAAATTAAATATTTTAAAAACTTTCCATTCTATACTGAAAACATGTTTTCAGTGACAAACATTTAGATGAAAGAATTCTGATTAGTTCAGTTGACTGTAAATAACTATTTGGGGTCCCTATTTATCTTATATATGGAGTGGCATCAACAAAGTTAAGTACATTGGAATGTATGTTGTGGGAGAGTCACCACACTGTATCACTATTTCACTATTAAGCTTTGACTCCTTCAAACTCTGAACTCAGAGATTTTGTGAAAATATGAGGTTTTTTCTCTTAGCCAAGAGAAAATGGGCATTTTCTATAACTACTAGTTCTTGCTAGTGAAGGCGTGATGAGTACCCAGTATCATAAATACATAAAGTGATACTGGGCAAAACTTCATCTACTCAATGACATTTGTAAAGGTAAATCAGACAAATCGGCTATGTTGCTTAAGATATACACTTCAACATTACCATTGGAAAGTAATCAGAAGGAATTCTTCTTACTAGTGTAGGGGACAGATTAGTCCACATTTTGACAGACTCATTTCACTTGTCTAGCTAAGCCATAATTAATTACTTCTTTTAGCCAAATTAGAACATCATGGTCTGGATGGCTGGACAACTAGATGTTAAAAAGCCAGTTGGATGGGCAGGGTCAGAGTGGTGGTTAGTGGGTAGCACTCTATGGGGATGCCTGTGACAAGTGGGTATCACAGAGGTCTGTGCTGGGATCTGTAATGTTTAACATCTTTATCAGTGTTTTGGAGGTGGTAATGGAGTGCACTCTCGTCAAGTTTGCAGATGACTTCAAATTGGGGAGAACAGTAAATATGCTGGAGGGTGGGGCTGACGTCCGAAGGAATATGGGCAGGCTGGAGGAAGGGGTTGGTCAGCAGGAACGTCATGAAATATAAGAATCGCACCTGAAAAGGAAGCATTCCAAGCATGAATACATGCTGAGGACTGATGGACTGGCATAGTTTACTGAAGTATTTTCTTATAGTCATCATATTTGAAGACACGGGAAGGTGGATATTAGTACTGATATCGCCATTTGTGTTCTCTGGTTGGTCATATGCCCCTAAGACTTGGTATTGCAGGGAGTGATATAGCTGTCACCAGCCTCTCTGCTCTTCTGAGTGGCACAAGGAACAGCACCATTCTGAAATTTATTGCCAATTCAACAGAGGCAAACAAAGCAACTTACCTGGGGTCATTCACTACTCTCATGAGTTCCCACATACGTGTATGTCTGCACATGCAAAACACAGGTACATAGTTAACCATTTTTAGTACGATTAATAAAAGACTGAGGATGAAGGCAAATATATTGCTATAGATTTTAATTCTGTTTGTTTCAAAATTAATTAACCTTGAAGAGAGAACTGTGAACAACAGAAGGTTGAGTTATTCTGTATTTTAAATTGTAACATTTGCAACACAGAGCAGGGAAATCCATAAAAACAAATCTGCAGGTTCAGCTTCTTCTTAATTGTTGTCATTTTTCATTCTATCACTTTCGGTGTTATTTTAGGTTGAAGGACACAGTGCACAAACAACTTCTTAAGCACATCAAAAGGTTTCAGCTTAATTCAAGGGAACACAAAATGTTTTTATACACCATGCCTTACCTTTAGCTATTTTTTGCACAAAAAATGTTATTGTAGATATTGAATGTAGAGAGGAATATTGACTCTGTAGTTATTAGCTAGATATGTTTATAAAGGATCAATTAATTATATTGTAGTTCTGTCATTCTGAATGCTGTTTTCTTAAATATTTTGTAAATAAATCTTAAAGGTTATATGATATTAAAATCATGAAGTGAGCTGTGAGTTGAGAAGAACTGATAATTGTTGTGTAACAGGCTGGATAGTTCATTAGGCTTATGGATAATTAAAAAGAATTATTATAGTTGTGCCACATATTCCTTTCAGACTCTGCAAACATTGGCTGACTCTTTGTACAGCCTAGCCAAAGAGGGCCTTCACCTTCATAGGTCTGCCTTTCCTTGGCAAAAGCAACAATGCAAGTATGGCAGCAGTTTAAATAAGTGCAAGAGAACACTTTTCATATACATATACAATGCAAATCTGATACTGTCTTTTGAGGCAATTACAAATCTGATTGGCAAAGACAATGTCAAAAGCATGTCACTTGGCTTATCATTATATGACCTTCTAAATAAATGTTGATATTCAGCAATAATCAGTGTAAAACATTTGTGTTATCCAGACTGATAAAAAAACCCCCAACTTTGATTACTGTAGAATCTCCAAAATTAACTGTAAATGAGAAATCATAACAGAAATGAATTTGTTCAGTGCTGTCTGTTCTTGACTCAGTGTTATTTAGTTTATATACTGGTAATCTAGAAACAAATAATAAAATCACTTTATATGAAGTTTCCATATGACATGATTATTGACTTAAGTGATAAATAATATAGAGAGAATTCTGAATCACACCATAATCTGAATTCATTTTTAAACATCATGCATTTTAATGCTGCCATATGCAATATTGTACATTTAGGAACACCGAAAGTAGGTTGCACTCACAGGACACAAAAATGTTTCCTGGAAAGTCTGTATCTGTGAAAGCCTTTGGAGTGTGGTGTGTAACCAACTGAACATGAGCTCCCAGTGTAATACAGTGACTAAGACTAATGTAGCTCTTAACTATATAAATTGAAGACAAATATGACAGACTATATATATCATATTACATCTGTGTGGTATTATTGACATTATTACTAGAATACCATGTCCAATCCTAAGGTACACACCTCAAGGATGAAAAGTTTCTGAAAAAAACAGGTGGTTTACAAAATTTGCGATGCAGCAAAACTTCACAAAGAAATCTCAGTCTGGTTAATTTATAAGTTAATCGTGGTCTGCAAGTAACTTCTCCTTATATCCCAGATTTACCTTCAGATGGACCTCAGTCTATCTCCAGGTAGATTTCAACATGAAAAGGCCTTCATCTCTATCCAAAAAGTGGAAAAATGTTCAATGTCTAAACATTAATAAACACTGCAGTCAGGCTAGAAATAAGGTACACATTTTTAAAGACAACCACAAAAAAACATTCCCAAAGATGTGTTGATTTCTACATTGTTTTCTCTCCTGATGTAAAGAGTGGATGTCTGTTTAAAAACATGCTCTAGTTCAATCAGAAGATAAGTACGGGATATACAAAACACAAGACAAAGAATTATGGTCTGTTTGAAACAAGAAATCAGACCAAATGACTGGAGTGACAAGATGCAGCTGGGAACATGTCAGTAAGATCTATTTTTATTGGAAAACTTACTTTTGCAAACTAGTGGAAGACACAGCTTTGGAGTGAGGCCTTGGCTTTGCCCAATTCTATGTGACCCTGGAGAAGATGAGAGTCCCTGGGAGGAAATAAGTATGTTCATTCAGCTAATAGCGTTGTTTGCCTCTGACCTTTCTTTATGGGTGTCTGAAGTTCAATACATTCATAATTTGTCTCATTTTATATCATTTCTTTAGTGTTGTGGATGAAACCTCATGCAGAAGTATCATTTGGGCACCATCTTTGATTCTGAGGCTTTGATCTCCATATCTTGAAAATCAAAGTTTGTTTAAATCTTCATTCTTTGGCACAATGTCTCTAATATTCTGTCCTTGCTATCCATTCATGCAGCCAAACTCATAATTTTCCATCCTAAACACTGTGACTTCTTTTCTCTGCTCCTGATATAATAGTAAATTTTAATCTGTCAACAACAGAACAGAAGGTGCTTTCCCAGCCTTCTGTTTTAGTCATTTCTTCTCTTTGCATTTCTGAATTTGCTTCTCTTCTGCACAGCATTAAGGCACAGAACATTGAGTTCTAGTTCAACACTGAAAAATCCAATTCTTTCTCATAGTTAACCAATGATGTCAGCATCTATTTTTCATTTCTTACATTTTAAAATAAGCACCTTCATGCTTCCTGTTGTTTTTTCTAATGTTTAGAAAGAGTGCCCAGTAAACCTCTCTAAAGCCACTCCAACATTTTGCTTCAAACCCTTCCGCAGACCTCACTGCTCTTGAGTTGCTTACAGATGCAATGAGGCCTACCCCATAGTTCAGAATTACCTCATTGGTTTCCTGCATTTCCCCAGCAATATTTTGACAGGCATCTGTTATCTCTTGCTTTACACACAGGTGATGAGATTTTTGGAACAGTGAACCATTTGTTCATCCTGCTTTCCACTGTGACCGCTAGCTGCAATACTAATATTCCTACTACCTACTACTGATTTCCCTTGTACAAGGGAAAACAGTAGCTCAGAAAATTCCTATTGATTTGCTCCTGAGAGAAAGTATTATTATAAGGACTGCAATTCTACACCTATGAATGAAGAATATCAGATGTATTAGACACAGAGATAAATTTATGGATTTCACTCACAGGCTTAAGACTATGCAAAATCCTATTCCTTAAAAGGACTTTGAGAAGGTCATTAACTTCAGGAATCCCATGTGGAAGGAATGCTATCAGGCACATATGATGAAAGCCCAGGAAAAAGGAAGGATTTACTATTTGGCCCTTACCACAGGAATGGAGTTGTATTTGGTCCTTGAAGGAATGTTCAAAGCCATAAGAAAGTCTATTTCATCCTCCCATTCATAGGCACGAGGGTTTGTCCATAGATGGAATAATTTCTGGCACAAATTCATTCTTCTTTCTATGTCAGTGCTGGATTCCATTGTTTTACTTTCAGAAATAAATGATTTTGTGGAAGCATCTTTCAAAATCACTTCATTTTCCATGTTAAATGCTTTCAGCTTCCCTTGAGCAGCAGCAAACTACATCAGGAGAGGCTGGATTCAAAGTTCAGACAGAAAATTTAAGACCAGTATCTAGCAGACTTCTAGTTATTGCAGTTTCTTTGGTGAATGGCTGCCAGCAAGAAATCACAATCAAGAAATCACAGGTAAGCCAGGCATCTCCCAAACCTTCATAAGCCTGCAAGTACAGTTAAAATAGGTTAAAAGTGTATTTAATATTACAGCTAAATTACTGTATATCTCATATATATTACCTTCGTCATGTATGACCTGTGTACTAGTGAACTAAGTGCATTGTGGGTGGGGTGAGTAATAATCATTTTAATCCCTGGCCATAAACAAAACAAATTGACTACTGCTCTTCAAAAAGCCCATATAGTTCAAATATAAGTTGCAATGATGTATTAAATAATTGCTTCTGAGAAAATAACAGCAGACTTCAGTGAAGACTATGGCAAGCAATTAATTTTCAATGTAAACATTTAAGGTAATGATTTTCTATTTAGCTTTTTTATTTGGGAAATGCACTTTAAAATACATTTGACTGTTCAAATTATTGTGTTGTTCAAATCACAGAATGGTTGAGGTTGGAAGGGACCTCTGGAGGTCATCTGGTTCACCCCCCATGCTCAAGCAGGGACACCTACAGCAGTTGCCCAGGTCCATGTCCAGACAGCTTTTGAATATCTCCAAGGTGGAAGACTCCACAACCTCTCTGGGCAACCTCTGTGAGTGTTCAGTCACCCTCAAAGGAAAAAAAAAAAGTGTTTCCTGATGTTCAGAGGGAACCTCCCAAGTTTCAGCTTGTGCTCATTGCCTCTGGTCCCATCACTGGGCACCACTGAGAAGAGCCAGGCTCCATCTTCTTTGCACCCTCCCTTCAGGTATTTATACACGTTAATGAGATCCCCCTCTCAGCCTTCTCTTCTGTAGGCAAAACATTCTCAGCTCTCTCAGCTTTTCTTCATGGGAGAGATGCTCTAGTCCCTTCACCACCTTCATGGCCCTTCACTGGACTCTCTCCAGTATGTCCTTGTCTCTCTTGTACTGAGGAGCCCCAGAACTGGACATAGTTACTTGAGCTGTGATCTCATCAGTGTTGAGGAGAAGGAAAGGATGACCTCCCTTGACCTGTTGGCAATACTCTGTCCAATGCAGACCAGGATACCATAATCCTTCTTTGCAGCAAGAGTATACTGCTGGCTGTATTCAACTCCATATCCACCAGGACCCCCAGGAGCTTTTCTGTGAAGCTGATTTTCATATGGGTTGCCCAGAGTATACTGGTGTATGGGTTGTTCCTCCCCAGCTGCAGGACTTTGCACTTCCCCTTGTTGAACTTCATGAGGTTCCTGTCAGCACATTTCTCCAGCCAGTCGAGGTCCGTCTGGATGGCAGTACAACCCACTGGTGTATCAGCCACTCCTTTCAGTTTTGTGTCATCAGCAAACTTGCTGAGGGTACATTCTGCCCCATCAACCAGGCCATTAATGAAGATTCTACACAGGACTTGACCCGGTATTTATCCCTGGGACACACTGCTAGCCACTGGCCTCCAACAAGACTTTGCATTGCTGATCACCACTGTCTGGGCCTGGTCATTCAGTTAGTTTTCAACCCACCTCACTGTCTGCTCATCCAGTCTGTACGTCAGTAGCTTCTCTGTGAGGATCATATGGGAGACACTGTCAAAGGCCCTACTGAAGTCCAGGTAGACAACATCCACAGCTCTCCCCTTGTCTACCAGGCCAATCACTTCATCATAGAAGGTTATCAAGTTGGTCAAGCAAGACTTCCCCTTGGTGTATACATGCTGACTACTCCTGATGATTTTCTTTTCCTTAATGTGCCTGGAAATGTATTTCTGGATTAGCTGCTCCATCGCCTTCCCAGGGGTGGAGATGAAGCTGACCAGCCTGTATTTCCCTGGGTCCTCCTTCCTTCCCTTCTTGAATATAGGAGTGACATTTGCATTACTCCAGTCTTTGGACACTTCTCCCAAAGGCCACGATCGATTCAAAATTAAAGAATAGCCTTGCGACGACAACTGTCGGCTTCCTCAGCACCTGTGGTTGCATCCCACCATGTTCAATTTGCTTATGTATTCATTGACCTGCTCCTCTTCCAACAAGTCTACATCTTCCTTGCTCCAACCCTTCCCCCTGGTCTCTGGGAACTGGCATTCCTGAAGGCTGGGTCATGCTAATACGATCTGAGGCAAAGGCGGCCATCAGTACCTCAGCCTTTTCCATGTTCTGTTTAACCAGGTCCCCTGTCTCATTGAGCAATGGGCCCACATTTTCTCTAGTCTTCCTTTTGTCTCCCATCTACTTATAGAAGTCCTTCTTGTTGTCCTTGATGTTCCTGGCCAAATTCAATTCCATTTGGGCTTCAGATTTCCTAGATTCATCCCTGGATGTTCAATGTTTCTGTATACCTCCCAGTCTGTTGTCATTTCTTCCACCCTCTCAAGGCTTTCTATTTGTGTCTGAGTATTGCTAGGAGCTCCTTGTTCATCCATGCAGGCTTCCTGGCATTTTTAGCCTGACTTCCTATTCATTGGGATGGACTGCTCTTGAGCTTGGAGGAGGTGATCCTTGAATATTAACCAGCTTTCTTGGGCCCCACTTCCCTCCAAGGCCTTATCCCATGGGACTCCTTCAAGCAGATCTTTGAAGAGACCAAAGTCTGATCTCCTGAATTTCTGGGTTGTGGGCTTGTTTTACACCCCCTGCCCTGCCCTCGGTATTCTAAACTCCACCATCTCATCACCTCTGCTGCCAAGGCTGCCACTGACCTTCACATCCCCAAAGAGCCCCTCTGCGTTGACATGAAGTCCAGCAAATCACCTCTCCTTGTTGGCTCCTTTATCACTCAGAGAAGGAAGTTATCAACAATGCACTCCAGGAACCTCCTGAATTCCTTACGCCCTGTTGTGTTGTCCCTCCAGCCGATAACGAGGTGGTTGAAGTCCCTCATGAGGACCAGGGTCTGCGAACATGAGGCTGCTCCCATCTGTCTGCAGAGGGCTTCATCCACTTGTTCCTCCTGGTCAGGTGGCCTATAGCAGACACCCACTATAATGTCACCTTTATCTGTCCTCTCCTTAATCCTAACCCTTAAATGCTCAGTTGGTGCCTCATCTATGCCCATGCAGAGCTCCATGCACTCCAGCTGCTCTCTCGCATAAAGGGCAGCTCCCCCTCCTCGTTTTCTCATCCTGTCCTTCCTAAAGGACCTATATCCTTCCATTGCAACACTCCAGTCATGGGAGCCATCCCACCATGTCTCCATGATCTTGACAGGATTGTAGCCCTGGAGTTGCACACAGGTCTCTGACCCAGCATGCTTATACCCCATACTACCACCATTAGTATGGAGGCACTTCAGAGAGGCACCCCAGCATGTTGAGTTCCTGTAAAGGGTTTGGGGGGATTATGTTGTACCCACAGTTAGAATCGGTTTTGACATAACATAATTAAAGCTGAAGAGAATTAAGAAAAGAATGGCACATTAGGATGATTTAATACAATAAACTAAATCAGTGAGCTAGAATACAGTGATTTATATGAAAACAATAAATATTTTTAACATTAACAATCTCTCCTTTACTTGTTTACATGAAATTAGAACCTAATGTTGATAATTTTCTTTAGAATAAGAGGTAATTACTTAAGATGCAGTCATCTTAATTTAAAAGCGATTAAAAGCAACTCATCAAACAGCAATAAAGCAGTACAACGCCCAGTAGCTCTCACCTCACAAAACCAGCATGTGGCGCTGTCTCCTGTAAAAAAACAGCCCCGAGTTTCGCAAAGCTGGTTTTTAAAAAAGCTCCTTTTTACATTGTCAGGCTGCTCTGAAGCACAGGCAGGAAAATCATCCATGTATTTTTAACATAAGAACAATACTCTTGTGTTTGCAATAATTTATTGGTACTAGTTCTACTACTTCTAATACTAAAAGATTATTTAGTGTCATTTGTTGAGAAAAAAAAGTAAGCAAAACATATGTGTCTATATGTCTATTTATGTGGTTCTGGACCATGATTCCCTTTAGAGATTGGTTGGATTGTATATATAATTTATTTCCAAATTTCTGTATTCTGAAACCAGTTTATAAACCACTTTAAAAGAAGAGTATTTACAAACATGTATCTTGTCTTTCGGTTTATTGGATATTTAGTCCATAGTGGGTTTTAATTACCTACCAAGTTCTTGAGCTGCTGAGCCTGTTTCTTAATCTCCACGTAAGGGAACAGGACCTGTGTGAATACAGTTTTACTGGAACTGAACAGCCAGTCTTTTGTGTGCTAACCAAGTCAGCCCTCACTAAAAAGGAATTCAGAGACTATGCTGATGATCTCTGTAACTATGACCTTTCAAACAAAAGCAACTGAGTAAACTGTGTATTCACAAAATTTTTAATTATTAAGGGCTCTATGCCCTTTGCTACCAGATTATTAATCAAAAGAAACAGGATTGGCACCCTTTTACGTAAAACCGGGGTTTATAATATAAAACATAAATTGCATTAGTACTAACATGGAGGGGATATATCTACAGAACTATCTGCCCTCTCTATATTTGCATCTTATTTACAGATAGTTACATATTTTTTCAGGCAGTTATTATCTGCTAAAATACGGCAAAAGGTGAAAGCATTTGGTATACTTGTAGACACTATGAATCAGCAAAGCAATTTTCTTTTCCTGACTCAAGGCAAAAAGTTGTGAAATGTTTAGTCTAGGCTTAAGAAAACCTATTTGAAAGTTAGTCAGCTAGAAACTGTGAAGTCCTGAACTTAATATTGAGGCCTGGATGGGCTCACCGCTATTTGTCACAATATCACAATATTGCTAGGACTGTGCATTTATTTCTGTGTTGTTCTAGACTGTGTGGGGTTTTTTTTTTGTTTGTTTGTTTTTTCGTTTTTGTTTTTTTTTTTCGTTTTAAATATAGCAATGCTGAATTAGGCAAAGTAACTGGTTTCCTAGCAGCGAGAAATCAGCCAGAACTGGGAACAGCATTTCTGAGCCCCTTATGACCTCTTCTCACTGCAAGAGGTAGGTAGTCATTCCAGCTCCAAAGATGAGGAAGACTTCTGGATGTATAGCTGAGACGGTCTTCCTTGCCTAACCAGGGCACTCCCAAAATAGTCGGCGGAGCACACGTTACACTGTGCAAGCAGTGGGGCAACTTCTGTGCCAGGATGTGGCAGGTGACCCGGACTTCTGGCAGCTGCGCTCCCTCCGGCATCCAAGGGTGCAAACTGTCATCTCAATTTGTTAGCACTTGCAGGAGTGAATCTAGCCTCCTGGCTTCTTTCAAGTAAAGATTTCTGGTCAGCTGACAAGTAACACTGCAAGCTGCAAGGCAGTATCTAAACTAAAATTTGTCTTGCTTCCTGTTGTATTTGTGCGTTACCAATACTTGTGACATGAACTCTCTTTTTAATCTGTTTTGTGGTTAGGATAGTAAAATTATCGCTAGAATCTAAAGCTAGGATTTAGCTACCGATTAATTTGGAAGTAGCAAACCTTTTCATACTTTGTTTTTCTGATATATACGGGTGTATGGAAGGTGTATACACATAGCCTGGTATGAACAATGACATTGGGGAATATGCTTTATTTCACATTTGTGTACACAGGAACATCCATAAAGAGAGGAATTACGGCCCTTTAAAAATAGTAGAAGCCAGACTGGTTGAAGACCTTGCTGTCTTTCGATGAGATTGTAGGTGACTCCTAATGAGCACTTAATTTATGCTAAAACTTGTTCCAGTAAAGACGACTCCCGCAAGTCTGTTAACACAGGGCTTGATAACCACATTAAACTACTACTTACAGTAGTAACTAATCTAGTAAATGGCCTAAAGACTACTTATTTCAGCTCATACAACCTTGCGATTTTCAAGCTGGGGAGGCTCAATCCCCAGGCTCCAGTGAGAAAAGATCCACTTGCTTTCTTTCTGGTAGCACATACTTGCAACGGGAGGAGTCCATAGGCAGAGGAATGTAATGTAGCACGTAACCTCTGTGCTACATACTGCGGCACGCACTCAGCCCTGGAACTGAAGGCGCGGAGAGAAAGGGCGTTAGGCTGATGTGTACTGCACGGTGGCCATTTTAAAGCTCAAGGCACTGTTTTAATTTTGCAGCTATTACCCAGGGGGTATTTGGACTAATGACTTGTAGATTTTAATTTTTAAATAACTCTTCAGAGGAGCCTTTATGGTTTTCACCTTGGGACAAACGCTCACCGGCAGCGTGCCTCTGTAAGAAACACCGAGGTACGAGAAGTAATTTATGCGCGTCCATGCCTCCCCGTCAAAAAAAAAAAAAAAAAAGGAATAGAAGAGACTAGCACAGGCAAGGCTTTAAGGCCCGGCCCCTCAGCGGGGCTGCCGACACCAAGCCGCGGGCGGGCAGCGCGGTGCGCCGGGCCCCGCGCTAACGGCCCGTTACCACCGGCCGGGCAGGCTCTCCGCCGGCGGGGCGGGAATCCCCCAGCCCCGCGCCCTGCGTGAGGGAGAGGGCGCGCGGCCCCGCCGGCCGCTGCCCGCCCCGCCGCCCCCACAGGTGGCGGCGCGCGGCGAGGGCCCCGGGCGCGGGCAGCGGGCGGCCCGGGCTGCCCGCGGCCCCAGGGCCCGCCCGCCCCGCCGCTGGCGCTCGGCTCAGCCAATGGCGCGGCCGCTGTCAGCCGCGGCCCGCCCGCTGCCGGGCGGGGGAGGGCCGTGGGCCGGGGCGGGCGGGAGCGAGGAGAGTTGAATGATTGAACTTTTCTTGTGTAGTTTCTGCGGCGCGGAGGTGCCTGTCCCCGGCGCAGCCCGGTACCAGCCCGCCGAGAGGGAGCTTCCCCCCGGCGCCTGCCGCATCCCCCCCCCCCCCCCGCCCCCTTCCCCCCGCGCCGCCCCTCCGCTCCCCTCTCCCGCAGAGCGATGGTGCGGAGGGCGCCCGGCGCGTCCCTCGCCCTGCTCCTCTGGGTAACGGCCGCCTGCGGCAGCCCCGCCGGGCCGGGGGCCGCCGCCGCCGCCCGCAGGCAGGACGAGGCTTTCTCCACCGCCAGATGCACCTCCAGGTGCCTCAGCCTCCAGATCACCCGCATCTCCGCCTTCTTCAAGCATTTCCAGGTAGGGGCACGGCGCCTTCCCCGCGCTGCGGGTGCCGCCGGCGGCACCTGGGAGGTGGGCACGGCCCCGCGGCAGCGCCGAGACCCGCCGGTGGCCGGGAGGGGAAGGCGGCGGGTCGTGGGGGGCTTCCCGGCACGCCGCGCCCCGCCGCGCCCGCTGTCAGCCGCTCGCCGGGCGGGCGGGGCTGAGCCCGCGGCGGGGGGCGCCGCTCTGCCCCGGGCTCCTCGCAGGTGCCGGGCGCTGCCGCTGCTTGGGGCACGGCGGGACGGGCCCGGGCCGCCGCGCTGCCGCCGGGGACGTCCGAGGCGGTGGGGCGGGCGAGGCGGCCGCAGAACGGTGCTGCCGGGCCGGGGGTGCGCTTGTGCTTCCGAGCGGCGGGCGGTGCGGGGGCCGGCCGGTGGGCCGGGAGGGTCGTTCTGCCCGGCCGCCCGCGGGTGCTTCGCTTCTCCAGCCCGCTGGGAAAGTTTGAGTGGTGTTTTTTTTTTTTTTTTTTTTTTTTTTTTTTTTTTTAAGAGCGATGATCGGGAACGTGTAATCCTTGCTTCCGACTTCCTGAAAGGTGAGGGTGGTGGTGGTGGTGGTGGGTGTTACACTTTTTTTTTTTTTTTTTTTAATTATTTTTTCTGAAACGGAGGGCCACACCTCTGGCTGACGGGAGTGGGGAAATGGGGTTGAAGTGGCGGGAGACCTAAGGGGTATAAAATTATACGGGGGAGAGCGCGCTGCGAAAGCGGCTGGGCTGGCAGCAGCGGGTACCTGCCCGTCCTTCCCCGTCTTTCAGTTGCACACGCACCGTTCCCTTCTCCCTTCCCCACCTGTTCTACATTGTGCAAGTACAAACCGGCTCCAACCAAATGCTGAAAACCCTCCTGAAGTGCCGGCCCTTCTTCCCCAGCCCCAAAACCCCTTTTAGGAAGGGCTGGCCAGCCCGGTGGGAAGGGAGCCACCTCCACCTTTCGGGGTGACGCGTCCCCCGCAGCGCGCAGGGGACCGAGCCGTGAGCCCGCTGCTCGCCTGCCAGTTAGAAACTGGAACCGCTCGGGTAAATGTTTTGGGTAAAGCAGCGCTCAGGGTTACAGTGTTGGCACAAAAGGCAGGTGTGGGAGAGACTTAAGGATAACCCGGTTTTAAAAAAAAAAAAAAAAAAAAAAAAAAAAAAAATCAGTGTGAAGGGAAAGCTTAATGCGTTCGTTTCGACGGCAGCAGGAGGTGTTCGGAGCCTGGAACCGGGTTTGGGTTAAGGAGGCCGGGGGAGCACCCGGGGCGGGTGCGGAAGGGGCCGCCCTGCCCGCCCCGCCGCTGCGCTGGGGCCGGGGGCGGCGGCGCGGTCGCTGTCAGCGCGGTCCCCGCTTCACGGGATGGCGTGGACGGAGGGTACCCATTAAAATAGCTCATTATCTCGGGAGAGAGGGGTTAGTATTTTTTATTGCGTTGTCAGGCGGTTTAACTTAGTTGTTTTACAGTTTCAGTGGCTAAAGAGGCAGTTTAGATCAAGCCAATTCCCGGTGATAGGCTTTTTTTTTTTTTTTGTGTGTGTTTTCTTGGCAAGATTTCTTTTCCGACGTAAAACTGCTGACAGAATGCACATTGCCAAACAATAGTGATTACATTTTAATTAGCCAGGGTGAAATAAGCTGCAAATTACTCAGTTAGGACTTGATAACTGGCTGTTTTTTTCGTAATCAGTTGAAAATCTCGGAGTTTTATTTAACTCTAACCTGCTAAAGCACACGGTAATTTATCTAAATTACCAGGGATTAAACTCCTGCTAGACATGAAACGACTGTAATGTTTGGAAGATAAAGTGCTCTCCTTTATAAAAGTTAAGCTTTCCATTGTCTTTTAATGAGGGAAAGCAGGAGACATTTAGAGTACAGCAAGCATCCAGTGTTCTCACAGGAGACTGATAATACACAGTGGATTGTAGGACATGCAGGTCTGGGCCATAGTACTCTGTGAGGGCTAAAGGATACGATGTTTCTTTCATCCCCCTCTCTTCTCCCTCCTTCTAGCCCTCCCAGCCCCGTTTTCATCTCAACTGGGAGCGATTTCTGGAGTTCTTTTCATTTCAGAGATGCCCGCTTATCTTGTAATCTGATTCAACCTTTGAAGCAAACTAAACCGTAGCTCGTCCCAACTGGAGCAGGGAGGGACTCTAGTGTGTCCCAGTTGGGACAAGAATTGAAAGAAGACTGACCCACTGACTTCCCAGCCCTGCTTTAGATACAGCTTCAGTGGTAGGGGTCAGGGAGACAGCAACTGGATGCTTCACGGGAGGTGGACTCCCCAACACTTCAGAGAGACTTCACATAGTTCATGGTACTAAAATCGCATCACTAACAACGTTTTAAAGGGAATGGGGTAGCATTAACAGGAAATCAGGAATAATTCTACACCTGCTGGCTCCCTTGTTTGAATGCCAGCTGATATTTTTCCAATTTCCAAAATGCTCACATTCGTTTTCCCCCCCACCCCATGAATTTTCACCCCATTTTCTTTACTGTGTCTATTTGTGAGAGGGTTGAAAGGTGTTCTTTTTTTATTAAAAATATATATATATATTTTAACTTACACTTGGGAAGCAGTTCTAAGCCTATTTTATAGGTGCATTTTCAGAAGGAAATGATTTTAACTGATGCACAGATCAAATAATTTACTTTTTTTTTTTTTTCCCATGTAGACTACTGATGTGGTCTAGAGGAAGAATTATTCACCTAAATCAAAATTCTGTGATCTTCAGAATGCCTGTTGAAGAGGCACAGATGCCTGTTTTTTATTATAAAAATCCCATGGCCAGGGGAGTTTTCCAGTTCTGGAATTGCTGAGGAATTGTAGGTAGAGGTTACACTAAAGGACATTTAGGATCAATATGAGAGTTATCATACCGCATGGGTCTTATAGCCCAGTGAAATATCTACGTTTTATTTCTATCCATGGCATGTCTACAGGCCAGGAAGTTTCACACAGAACATGCCGGCACAAAGTCCTTTCATAATAAAGCAAACAAACAAAGAATGTAAGCAGAATGGGTAATAGTGTTTCTTCTTTTATGTAACAGCATATTAATACATACATACACAGTAGAGAATGATGTTTAATGTATGAATGAAGGGTGTCCAATGTATCTTGTCTGTCTTCTTGTGGTGTGTGCAGCACTGAATTTTACCTTGCTTTGGACTTTTGCAGATGAGAGTAAGTGTTTTTATCTCAACTGTGTAACTTGGGCCACTGGACAGCACTGAGTGAAATGTTCATTGACCTGTGACTAGAAAGAGTAGGGCAAAGAGAACACTTCTCTCTAGCTCAGTGTTTAGGGTACTCACTTGTAGCTATTCTGGGTGTTGAGATTGGGTCTTACAATGACAGTTGTGTAACGTGTATGAGGGAGTAATTGGAGCATTCCCTGGAACCCATCCATGCTCCTGGGTAACAGCATTGACGAGTTCCTACTGGTGTGCTTTATTTCTGGCAAAGTTCTCTGTAAACACCTGACCAGAGGAGGATGGTGAGAGTGTTCTGCCAGCAACCAAGAGCATGGCAGTCAAGTGGCCTGCCTACAGTGGAGAAGACGTAGATTTGAAACTGACAGTTCTGTATCATAATCAACGTTGTACCCACCAGTCTGTTGTCTAAAAGAACATTCTTGTATGTTAGTAAGCTGTCCTTATAAGATGGAAAGGGCTATTCTTCCTCCAGTTTGGAATGAAAGGAAGGGCTCAGGTGCCTGGCTCCACAAGAAACATCAAAACTGTGAATCCTGCGTGGAAGAAGACATGCTGTTCTAGGGACCGAGGTTGTAAAGAACAGAGATCTAATTGCATACATTATTTCTCTCAATATTTTCTTAAGGCAGTTCCCTTCTCAGTGTTTTAGCTAATGTATAGGAGAAAGCTAGCAATTCTAATTTGATGTATCCAAATTTTATTTGTGAATCTAATTTTATAGTAACCTAGTAGAGTAGGTAAAACCTTCATGAAAATGAGGTCACTATTACTACACAAGCTTTTGTATTCCTCAAAAGGGTATGGATATTAATAGGGACCTCATATAGCTATCTGGAAAAGACGCTTGAATGCTCAGATTAGTTTAGCTAGGGCTTTTCTGTATAACCTGCCTGTTTCAGCGGAGTGAGACTGAATTCCTTGCATTGCTGTCTATGGACGTAGCCTTTCCCATCAGTGGTACTAGTGGATGAACTCCTTCCCTTTTGGGGAGTAGGCATGGCAGTGACCTTTAGCGTTCTGTTTTCAAGTTAAGTGAAAACACAGTTTGGATTATAACCTCCACTGCTAGACATCTGAGCCATGTTCAGACAACAGCATGATTAAAAGTTTTCTTTGTGAATAAGATATTGAACATCAGTGTAAGAACATAGGCTAAAGGTACAGCATAAAAAATGTTAT
The DNA here is from genome assembly GCF_018691265.1 of Tyto alba. Classification (NCBI taxonomy): domain Eukaryota; kingdom Metazoa; phylum Chordata; class Aves; order Strigiformes; family Tytonidae; genus Tyto; species Tyto alba. The sequence goes on along the minus strand of NW_024881276.1, from coordinate 7,831,524 downwards.
GGAGAGCAAACAGTGTTTACTTGGACCCATGAACTCATGGATCTTTTGTCTTACTTGCCATCTGTTATAGACCTCTCAGGTGTCTTCCTGCTTAATATGTGAAACTTGACAAGTTAGCTAAAGTAGAGGAGGTGTCAATCTTGTTTACTGGGTCAGAAGCTGCGAGGGTGGTAGAACATGCCACAGGATGGAAGAATGGTGGCAGTAAGAGTTTGGGGGTGGTTACCAGCCAAAGCAACTGCCTGTGTTTGTGGTACGGAAGTCACAGGAACAGGGAGAGGCCACAGCCACATGCTCACAGAGTGACAGAGTGGTTTAGGATGGACAGCACCTCTTCACAACCTGTTCTAGTGTTCAGCCACCCTCACAGTAAAAAAGAGTGTTTTCTTACGTTCAGATGGAATTTCCTGTGTTTCAGTTTTTGCCCGTTGCCTCTTGTCCTGTTCTTGGGCACCACTGAGAAGAGTCTGGCTCAATCTTCTTTACTCTCTACCCTCAGGTATTTACAAACATTGATGAGAACCCCTTGAGCCTTTTCTATTTTAGGCTAAACAGGCCTCGTCTCATGTGAGAGATGCTACAATTCCTTTGCTGGACTCATTCCACTAAGTCCATATGTCCCTGGGTAATGGGGAGCCCAACACTGGACCTACCACTTCAGATGTGGAGGAGTAACTAGAACAGAGAATAGGAGTAGTTACATTTTAAAGATATAATGCCTGCTAAATATTGGTACTGACTTCTACGTTAATTTTCACCATTTACAGTTTCTTACATTGGTTTATAGATAAGCACTTATGATGGTCAGTGCATTGAAAACAAAATACTAATGCTAAATCAAATCAGATCTGTTTGTCATATTTTTAGATACCAGTACAATTCACTGTAGTTTTAATATTTTTAATATTAGCCTATTTTTAATATGAGCCTTCAGTAGTAAATTGATTCTTAGCAAATCCATTTCTTAAGAGGGAAGTCCAGGTACATTGGGGTGTATACATGTGTGATCCAGAATTGATTGCTGCTTGAACAGGCTCATGAGAGATTGTTTAAACTGGTTACGATGGGTACTGTTTAAAAACATACCAGCAACAGTGTGGATGAGCTTGGTCACTTAGGGGTTCTGTATTCATACCTAAGCAACTTGTTTGAATAGTGGATTAGTTGCAGTTGAAACTTTTGGTACAGTGTAGGCATCCCTCAAGTGGTAAGAGAGTTTTGTGATATATATGAAGGGAAATTATTGGGTGATTTCCACTTTTAAGTGTGATTCAGTATAAATCCAATAGTAATGTATTAAGAATTAGTACTTAGGTGTTAGTACTCAGCTAGATCAGCTAAGGTTAACTCAAAATTGCTTTTGAAAAGATGGAAAAATATTGTTTTAACCTAAAGGATCTCTATGTTGTATAATGTTTAATGGCTATAAAAGGGAACAGTAAGGCCTTAAAAGTTTTTTATATTGAATGACTGATAACTATATGGTTGTAGGAGGCTATTTTCACTGTTATAGATGGACTGTTGCCTGACAGGACAACTGAAGTTTTTGAGGAAAACCAGGCAATTCTTTTAAATAAATAATAAAAGGTTCTCAGATTTTATATCTGCAAGCAAATAGTGTGTAAGTGATTACCTCTAGATACCCAATACCAGATTTCAACTACAAGTCAGGCAGCTAGTTGTCTAAATGCCAGCACATCTGCCTTCAAATTGCTTGTAATTCCAAAGTGACTGCACCTGCAAAAATCTGCAATCGATTCCAGATGTGAAAGCAGTAGGCCAGGCTTAAAGTCTAGGTTGTATGTGCCACTGGGCTCTTGCGTAGAGAAGATGGAAATCATGAAGAAACCATTTATTGTAATTGTCTCGAATAACGCTGAAACTGTAAATTACTTTTAATGAAATCTTTTGAAAAGATATGTAGTACTTCTGTAATGCGATGTGGTAGATATAGTGTGTTATTCCTGGCATGTTTCACTTCCAGTGGATAGGCTGCCCAGGCACTGAGTTTGCTTAGATCTTTTGGGACATGTTCACAATCTTTTCTACATGTTACTATTTAAGAAATGTGTGCCATCTGCTTGTATTGCCATATCAGTACTCATCTCCTTTCCAAAAATAGTCCTTGTGTTAAATAATTCTGACTTTCATATGTCTCATAAACACTGCTGTTAATTTTTTTCCACAGACAAATTTAAACATTTGTCATTACGTCATGATCTTTCTCAAATCTTGTTAAAACTCCCAATCATTATTATTCATATGGTGTATTATCTGGATAATTATTTTAGTGTTTGGTGTACTCTTATTGTTGAGTTCTGCTGTTGTGAACAAGAGGTGCTCAGATCTTCTAACATGAACTTATGTAAAAACTTTAAAGATGAAAGGTTTGTTTTGAATAATGATGATTGCATCTAGTGAAAACACCTGCGTTATTCACCATATTATGGAACTGAGTTGCAGATGGTCTTTGCAGTTGTATCCTAGTCTGGTATGAACCTCCCAGATTTCAGTGGGAGTTACGTTCAGTTTCTTATAACCAACCTCAAATATCTTTGGCATCAGTGAAGGCTTGCACAGTTGATAGGAGTACAGGGATTACAGAGCCTGGTTGTTGTTTTCTAGTGGTTTTGATTACTCATATTTGAGACCTTGGCCATTGCTTTCCCAAATTAGAATGTTTGTGCCTCAAGTGCAAGTTTTAAATACAAATCAAATGGAGTGTATGAAAATGTAGGTGAATGGTGAGAAATTGTATTGAACGGCAAGATACTTTTATCACATTTGAATTGTGGATGCTTAGATATTAGAAAAAAAATCTTTATGCTATCTTGCTCTTGCTCATAAAATTAAAGTTTCTGTTATTTTGGTAAATGTGCCTAATACTAAATGCAATAAAACCAATAGGAATGTTATTAATATTTTTTGAGGCAGACGTTTTAGGTATAGAAAATATTGCAAAGCATAACTGTAATGTTACAGGCATGCGTTAGGGAGGGAGAGAAGAAGTTGCTTTTGAAAAGCATTAGAAAACTTCTGACAGAAAACTGCTGGGCATTCTAAAATGTAAATCCTTTTCCTGTTTGAACATATATCCACTTATTACAGAGTGAGAAGTTATAAGCTAGGTAGTGTTCATATTAAAACTATTATTAAAACATTATTCATTGTCTGCATATGGGTTGTCTCTGTGATTAACTAGTGCTCTGAACTGTATTTAAATGTGTTTGGTTTAGTAAGTGTCCTATAAGGGAAAAAACCCAATACGTTTCTGAGACAACTTGAAAAACAGACTGATTTCCCTGATGCTGAACATTTGTCATTTTTCAAAGGGTAAACTTCTTAAGACTGAGTACTGAATTTATGTGTGTCTACAAATGGAGATGATTATCCCCAAACTGGTCTACATCTCCACTGTCTATTCTGTGTGAATTTTTGCTTTCTGTGATTATCTGGATTTGAGAACATCTCCAACTTGTGTAAACAGAAGAAGAAAGTGCTGTTAATTAGCATTCATATTTTTAAAGATTGAAAATATGGTTAATGACCAAGTATCAGGAATATAACACAGAAGAAAGACACGTTCATATTGATATTAAGCAGTCAGTGCCTAGCAAATATAAACCTTGCACCAAAAAAGCACTTGCCTAGGAGTTTACACCAAGAATCTCAATTTTTTGACCTTTCCCACAGCTGAGCCTTATAGGGCTGTATATTTCAAAAACCTTTGAAGTCCATGAAAAGCCTTCTGTTGATTTCAGCTGGATCAGGTCCATGTATGAACACTAGGTCCATGCAGCCTTTGTCAACAAATAAGAAGGGTGCTGTGAACTTGGTACCCCAACTCCAGTATCCCTTTTTTATTCTTTTAATGTCCAAGAGATCACAGGACATGAAGATGAAGAACTGGGGGTGTTGAAAGGTAAGTGGACCCTTTAAACTTGAAAGCAGAGTACTGTTCCTTTCATCTCTGATTAAAAAGAATCACACATTCATTTTCATCCACCAAAAGAGTATCGGATATTTCCAGATTTGGGGAACAACCCCAGCTCAAAGTTTTTATCAAATTTCCATTGACTTATGTGAACCATATTTTCACCAGTGTGTCTCTAGACTGTCAAAGAGGTATGACATCAAAGTTATGTAAAAATACTATACAGGAAAATACATGCATCTTTCACCAGAAAAAAATCCCTGTGATTTATTATACCTTTACAGACACTGCATGTTTTGCTTTGCTTTTTCTTGGTCTGTATGTTACATTATGTTCCTTTAAAACAGAAGTGACTTGACTCAAACTTGCAAAGGGAGTGACTCCCCTGGTAAGCAGCTGAGATTCCCGAGGAAGGCATGGCTCCAGAACTTGCAGGGGAAGCAAAAGAAGAGACAGAGTCTCAGAAGGGAGAAAGCTGGGGATAGGTGACCTCCAGCAAGCACGCAATGCTGGGAAGAGAAATTGTCTAGGAGTAGAAGGGACTGTAGATTTTACTTCGGCATAATTAATTGAAACTAAGGCTGGAAACAGAGAAAAGACACAATGGACATAGGAAAAGTTGTTTGTAAATATTTTTTATTTTTGTTAATTCTCAGCTGCATGGAGTTTTACTTAGATTTAAAAGGTTAATTTTTCTTGGTGTAGTTTAGTAAAAATGTGGTTTGAAAATCTTTTTGTCTTCATTGGAAAGTCCAGTTACAGGTAAAGCCTACAAGAAAATTTGCCACAAAGTTATAGCAAATTTGTGGTCCTGTCATGTTATACCAATGTAGGAAAACAAACATTAATTTTGTTCTAGGCCAGGGGTGCTCAAGTGTGCAGCCTGTCGAGGTAATGCTTCTGACCTGTAGCTGGCGTCTTTTCAGTTTGTTTTCATTCATTTCTTTCCTAAAAGTAACTTGGGAGTCTGGAGACAGTTAATGGGCTAAGTGTGTCCTGATGGTGGCAACTTGCTCCTGATTTCTGTCCTTCATAAAGACTTTAACTGCATTGATGGATTGTGAGAAAAGAGGGGCAAAGGAACAGGCTACTTTGGATTTCTGAACAATTCCTGCTCTCCAAACATTACGAACTTGCTTTCTGGAGAGTTTTCAACCAGAAATATGGTCTGGTGATGGCAGGCTGCTCTCTTGAGTCAATACCATGATATACTTACATGTATTCTGAATTAAATAGTAATCACAGTTTTTCAGGAGAAGCTTTGAATATTCTTACGCATGTGTTCTGTTCATTTTCAGACATGATGGATTTACTGCATTGAACACGTATGTAGAAAAGTTTGATCACGTATGAGAGAAGGGCTATACATCTATTTTAGTCCCATACAGTAGAGAAAGTGATGTGGACTCCCCAGACAGTATGTTGGGCACCATCTACTACAAGGATGCTGTCTTTCAAGTCAGAAGTTTGACAAACTGTTGCCACTGTAATTTCTCAAGTGGTCACAACTTAAACTGCAAACCTAGCCAAGGTACTGAAGACTTGTTTTTTTCTGCATGTGAGGGTTGCAATCCAGTTGCCACAGATCCTGTAACAAGATAATATGAGGGAAATAATAAGATTGCTTCAGAACAAATGTCTTCTGTCCAGAGAGTCAGAGATTGAGGTGGTTGGTGAAGATTGGGTGAGAATAATGCACTCATTTAATCCAGTGCAAACATTATTCAACCTTCCTTGCCATTCTTATAAGTATTTATAAGCATAGTTTTGTTTTTCTCTTTTATGGATTAGTCTTTAGGGGAGTTATCTTCACATTAACTTGTAATAAAAAAAAGAACACAAGTAATCACAGTTCACATACACGAACATGGTTTATCATCTTGTGATTTAGGCCATAGATCTAGGGCTATACATAATTTGTAGTTAATTGATAATGATTTTTAACTGTTACTGATTTCTTTGTACTACTGGAACATTCCAGTCAGGTCTTGGGGCATTTTTGGACCTAGACACTATTAATTCATTTATTGACCTCACGTGCTGGAAGATTTTGTGTTTTGTGGGAATTTAGTACATGGATGAAGAGATATATGAGGTGGCGAATAGTTGAACACTGAGGAAGAGGTGATAATAATAATGTTAATAATATTATTATTAATAATAATAACTGCTAATACAGTGACTGTAAATTTTTTTTTTTTTCAGAATTTCTGCTCCTACATAGAAACTAATTCAACAGGGTGTTGGTTTTTGTTTGTTTTGTTTTATTTTCCTTTAGGTGATGGTTATTGCTCCTTTGAAAGCAGTGAAATCACACTATTGTATAACTACAACTAGACAATAATGAATCACATCATTACCTGTCCCCATTTTTCTTAGTCACAAAGAGTGTATAATATTTTGACATTTGATTTGTATCTAGCAATTTTGGGAAGGGAACTGGAACTAGGGGAACTTGAAGCTTTCTTCTTTTTCGAGATTTCTTTCTATGCAACTATGAACTGAGAGATCATGAATTGGCCAAGAATTGGTCAGTCTGGATCTTCAGTAGGTAGGAGGAACATCTGGGGTTAGACAATCTGACACAAGTAAAAATCATCCACTTAGAGGTCTGTGTCACTCTTCATATAGTACTTAGCTGTGGGACATGTTTGTCAAAATAAATGAGGAAAGAAGATGTAGATTTTTGCAGCTAGCAGCTTATTGTTGGATTTTTTGCTTTGAGTTAGAAATTGACTAAACAGTGTGAAGGACAGTAGGTTTTTGGTAAATTTCATGCATTTTCTATCCAGTGGTTCCTCATTGACCAAGTAGAATAGGAATGCATTCAACACTGCACGTGCAGCATACTAGCTCATCTTGTAAGGATTTAGTTTAATTGCAGAACGACGCACATATACATTTGAGCACTGGCCAATAGCAAATTGTAATTATTTCAAGTCTCCTTCTGATGTTCAAAACCTTCCTTTTCTTAAGTAGAAAAAAAGAACAGCCATGTGGACTAACCTTGAAAGTTAAACCTAAACTGAACCATTTTTCAAACTGTAGATAGGAATGAACATTTAGAGTTTCCTAAGGAATATACTGACAGCGTTTGTTTCGGGATAGAAAGCGTGACTCACATGTAGATTTAAAGACTAAAAAGCTTTACATGTTAACATAGTGTAAGCTCATGTTGTTTTCTTTAGCTGGAGATCACTCAGCCTTCTGGCTGATACTTACTGGTTCTTTCATTTATATGATTAATAGTTTAATACAGGATTTTTCTGGAGATTTCATTGCTGGCCTGAGTATTATATCCCTACAGCTGATAGTAATGTATCCAGTGGCTTCAATGGAAATAAGTTTAGGCCAGTGCGAATGTACTGGAAATGTCTGTTCAGAATTTATAGATAAACCCAAGAAAATGTCCAGTATGCTGTTTAAAGACAATTAACTTGAATTTGTTAAATACCATCTTACTGCATCTCAACATCATCCTTTACAGTTCAGGGTGGTAGTAAATGATACTATGCCATTAGGCCATAGTAAAACTGAATTGCCAGTTATTTGCCAGATGCAAAGCACCTTGACTTCAAATTAAGATATTTTTAGAAGAGATTCTTTCAGATGCTAAGGGAAGGTAGAAGCAATTTTTGATATAACCAGAGCCAAGACTGTGAATAAATATTTCACTAAAGACGGTGAATAAATATTTTTTTATAAATTAGATATTGCCCAGTTATTGATTGTTACTCTCTGTATTCAGGTGCCCTCAGGGATTCCAAAGCATCCCTGTAAGTTTCATCAACAGGCATGGCTTATTCTCTTAATAATAAGAGCAGATGTCGAATTTTCATGTCCCTAAGATGCTTACTCATACCTAGTAGATCCATCTGGTATAGATCGAGCCTCAGTCAAGTTGCTCTCATCCATGACGTTCCCACTGAGAAAGCAAATCAAGCAGAGCTTCTCAGTCCAATGAAAAAGAAACGTGAATATTATCAACATATTTGTAGTACCACAACCCACTTCACTCCACTGTCTTTCTTAATTGCTTTACACAGGTGAGAAGGCTGGTAAAATGGAGGGAAACATTATAATTGGGATGGAATTCCTGGAGCGTGCCACCAATATCTGAGACTTTCCAAAGATGGAACAACTACAGTATTTCAGTTCTGCAAAAATTATTTAAGAAAGAGGAACAAAATTTTGATATAAAAAGACTGCTGATAATGTAACGTGTTGGCAACTGGTATTAATCCCAGTTGGCCACATTTTATGAGCTTAAGGATATATATTATAATGTTTTTCTTTTGTGGCTGTTAGTTTAGATCAAAGATATAAAAGAAGATGCTAGGCTTCAGAACCAGTGTGATTCTTGCAGTGGAATTTTATGAAAACTCCATGTCCAATTGTTTATATTAACTGCAAGCTTTAAAATACTGTGGCTTGGGTAGGGACGGATTTATGTTGAGCTTTGACATCTCTCGTATTATAAGCCTTTCAATAACTTCAACACAAATTAACTTATCTTAATTTTTAACTCTTTCACCTGATACCAGAAAGGTCTGAAACATGATGGACCTGTCAGGAAATGATTGCTCTGCATAACAGCTGTATCTCTGTTAACCAGACACATTAATGACAAATGCTTTAGTCCTGCCTTGAAGAAAGATTTATTTTCTTTTTACGGTATGTCTTCATTAGCTAGTTATCAGACTGCATTCTAGAAAGCTGGAACATGAAAGGCTTTTATGTTTCTGGAAAGTTTTATGAAAATATGATGAGGCAACAGGCAACATACATCTTCCACTGAAGATTGCTACTGCAGAAAGATCCAGTTCATATCCCTATAGCTTGAACTGTATAAGTAGTTTTAGTATGTTGTATCTTTCTCAAATAATAGAATTTCATGTTGATTTTGTCTCCCTCTCATATGTCCTTCCAGAGTCTTCAGTTGGTTGCAGGGTGGTCTAGAAGACTGAACTTCAGCAATTGTCCCATGTAATGTATGTTTCTTGGAGCATATAGTTCTTAACAAACTGGAAAAAGCTCCTAAGAAGACTCGAAGAAATGGATTGTATCTATTGTAACCTGCATTAAAAGTCTGGCTCTTCTCTCAGGGATATATTATCAGTGTTGCAGGGCTGAAGGATCCCAGCTAGGATCAGGTTAGCAGTAATGTTAAATTTCAAGTGGAAAGGGAAAGACTCACCCGCCCTTCTATGTGCTGCTTCATTTGATGCCTGTTTTTCATCCATTGTCAACACAATGTCATTGCAAACTTTTCTGTTCTGGGAGCTGTTTCTGTTCCTTAAAATAGGATAGGAATAAAAATGTGGTCTGCAGACAGATATGAACAGGGTTTACAGGTCTGGGAGCTGGGGAGAGAGAGCAGCACTGAGCTGGTCAGAAGGGGGTCATGACTGTTACATGATACAATTAAGAGAATGACATTCATTATATGGTGTGATATGTAGTATCTGAGCAGTGCCTAACTGGCATCTGCTAGTCTTTATTATTGGCTTACTGTGTCAGTCTTGTGTGTTGGCTTTCTGCAGAAGAGAGTGCTGTGTTGGAAAGGGACAGGCTGAAGGCCAAACCAATAGGAGCAATGGAGAGAGGAGTGTTGGCTTGCATGATATGATTTGTTGTTGGGTTGTGCTTTAGAGATGAGACAATAAAGTTGTGGACTAATTAAAATGTACCCATTATATCTTGCCTGTCTTTCTGTAATGTCAACAATGAAGGCAGATGTATGTCAAGACTGTAGCAATTAAAATATATCTTAGAAATAAGACTTCTTCCCGAAATGCTGCTTTAACTGTTGTGGTGAAAGTTTTTTTTTGTGAGGCTGACATATTTATTTGAATTAGTGCTTTCTCAGTGTATGTTAACAATATTGTGTTAATTTTTGTTCAGATTGAAGATAAGCTGTTCTGTTTATGAGTTCAAGGGTCATTTTAAATTGGACAGTTCTTTAATTCCTGAATGACCACAGAACCCTTTTGCAAGTGTTTCTAGGAAGTCCCAGGTCTGGTGACATGCACTTCACTTGCTGAGCCATGTCTTCTATGGAAAAAGGAAAAAAATCCCCAAAGACTGTGTTGATTTTGGGACTTGTTACTTTTGAGACCTTTGCTGTGTACTTCAATAATTCTTCTAAAATAAGATTTTTGTATAGAAAACTTTATTTATAAATATGAATGGGTCTGTGGAACTACTAGTGTATAATTATAGTCAAATTTCAGACTGTATATTTCATCTGTAAGATCATTATTTGTGCTGGTTTTTACTGCTGAGATTACACTTTTTTACATGCTTTTGCAATATTAAAAGAACTTGGGATAGTGAAACAAAGTATTTATATTGGCAATTATGTTTATTGAGCTTGTTGCCTTTCACAGATCAAAGAGGAGAAAATTTATAGTAATATATCAAGACAATTGAAATGATGGGATATTTGTCACAAATATTTTCTAATGAGAATGGTACTACGTGGCATTTAATTGTTTGTTTGTTTGTTTTTCTTTTAGAGGGAAATGAAAATGTATGTATCCATCAGCTGGTTGTAGATATGGCTGCTACTGCTGTTTAAAATATTTAGTATCTTGTAAACTAATAACACATGCCAAAGAAAAATTAAATACATTCCTGAAATTTGTTATGTGAATTTTATGTAATTATATTGGAAATATTTAGTATGTTAAGTACGAGAATGTAAGCATAAAATTTGATGGTGCTTGATATTGAATCATAATAACATGAGTACTGAAGAGCTGTTGAGTTTTAAGGGCAGGTCTGTATATACACTCTTGACAAAGGTACAAGTGTAGTATATAACGATGTCCCTCATATATGTACTGGAACAGAATAGGAGAAAATACAGTAAAATATCACATGGCCAGTATGTAGTAAAATGCATTTAGCAGTTTTGTAATCAGAAATGACACCATGACAGTGCAACCTGCATGGAGTATCCTGTGTTCACATAGTTAGACTACTTATAATGGACGTTTTAGATCGTCTGAAAATACGTAGTTGACCCTAAGCATTTTGGAAGTCCAGAAAGGAACGCTGCTCTGAATTGCTCTGAAACAGAGTGGCTTCTGAGGAAAATTTAGTATAATAGGAAGCACTGAAAGACTACTCTTATGTTTTTGTGGGAGATGTTAGAAGTGTCTGAGGTGCATCTGCACATTAGTGCTTTAACATGGATCAGAGTTTGCTTTTAGATTGAGTCTCCTGAGCATCATGATCACCTTTTGTTTCACATTATGGACCAGTATGAGAGTTCATGCAGTGGATTTCTTCTGGATGAACGTAACTGGAAGAGATGATCCAGGGGGACCTAGTGTGCTTTAGCAACTAATGGGCACTGTGTCCATTGGACCAGACTAGAACTAGTTGAAGGAAAAGGGGAGGATGGCATATGTGTAGTGCAGACATTAAGCCACCAACACCAGTTGTTTTGCTCAACAGATGTGTTCCTGTGGTTCACATGACTTCCTGGTGTGAAGACACCCTGGAGTGTTTGTAGCTGATTCTGGAATGATCAGCTGGTAGGCAGTGCAGGTGAGCATGGGCAAATGCAACCTGTGGTAAATGTACCACATCACGTGCTGTTGGGAATCACCCAACTAACTGATAAGCTTACAATTATACAGAATAGTAATATGGGCTATAATTTTCAGTTATAAAGTCAAATCAGCATCAAAAGCAGCGTGCACATACTGTTTTTGGTAAATCAGTTGTGTTTTTTCAAGTACAGTAAAGTAGATCATGTATGTCTACATTTATATTGTATTTTGCGTAAGTAAATATTGTATTTTTAGAATGTATTTTGTTCTTTTTGGTGTTAATTTCCCATTTCTGTCACATCCTTGAGTTGGCATATACCTTTATTGTCTCATTATTTCATTTGCATAGCAAATCTACTTTGACATTACAAAAAAGGCACATTAGCACTTTAGAAAGGTGGGGATTTTTTAAACAGAATCTATAAACAAATAGTCAACAAGCTATCTTTTTCTTCCCATATTAATACTATTAGATTAGTTTTTGTTCACTTCAACTGGATTGCTTAATCTCAAGAAATGTGTGGAGGATTTGGCCCAAAGTATGTGCTTCAGTGTGAGATTCCAGATTTAATTTTAACATTTTCAAGTTAGTGTCAGTATACTTAATTGCTCCTATTGTTTAGTGAAATTTATTTCATCTGTATTCTTTTACAGATTGATAGAAATTTCTGCTAAATAGAGTAAGACCTCAGTTGAGATCAGTCTTAGAAGTGGTAAGAGTGAAGTCTGTGAAACCACAAGAAGGCAGTCATAACTCACAAGTGCAGTGGAGACACAAGGATTCCTGTGGCTCATTTGTTTTTACAGTTTGTATTTATCTAGTAGTTTTTCCGTGCATTTGAAATGACACTGATGTAAAAAGAGAAAAGGTGTTCCATATTTGAGGTACAGATTTAATCCAAGCAATACATAGTCTGTATTTTCAAAACTACTGACCTCTTACTGTTTCGTTGGTAATGACATTTGGATTTTGATGACTGTCTTTCTAGGAACCTAGTAATGATGACAGCCCAAGAGTGAACATTGTTGTGTCTTATGGTGATGGTTGCTGATTTAATTTCTTTTGTAATTACTCTTAAATATTTGTTCTGTGTTTTCATTTTGGTGCATGTAAAGTTTGTGGCTTTAAATATTTCAGTGTAATCTCTAATGAAAACAGTCTGTAATAGGAATGTAGGTTGAAGATGACTTTACATAAACTGTTTAGGAAATATCAATGCAAGGTTTAGGTCAATACAGTTATATTTGTACCGTTCATCTACAGGAGAACTCACCATATCATTGTGATAAGAATTAGAACATTACAGGTAATGGAAACATTAATGTAAATCCAAAAGAAAACCTGACTAGGATGTTCTAAAAATTGTGATATCCATTTTCTGTTGTTAAATCCAGATGTTTAAAATTAAGCTGTAGTGTCAGTCAAGCTGCTACCCATGATAATTTAATTTTGGTTTATATTTACAAAATGCAGTTATGTCACCAGAATGAATTGTTAGGCTGATCAGTTTCATAACTATTTCTTACATTCAGTCACCTCTGACTTAATTACTTTGGGTTAACCAGTAACGAACAATTACTTTTCTACAGTTTAAATATCTGTGGTATAGAAATGGCTTCTGCTAAGGAGAATGTATGTTTGATCTAGCTGTGAGGGATCCCAGTGGCTAGTTACAGTAACAGAACTACTTCAGGTGTGTGTTCCAAAATGCATTCTTGCCTTTGGCTTCCTTTTCAGAATACTGTTTCTCAGTTATTTTGTTTTTAATAACAAGAGTTGTATGTACTTGTAAGATGGCAGAGGAAATAAATGTACATAGATATACTAAATGATGTATTTCTACAGCATTATAAGTTTTTATATAACACACTCATCATAAAGTTATTTAAGTGACTGATGGTAATACATTAAACAATGTGACTAATACCTGCTAAGTATTCTCTTTTATATAATTCTCTTGCATTTTCTCACATTAGTCCTATTCAGTGATTTTTTTTTTTTTGGTTTGTTTTGGTAGGTTTTATATATTTTGTTGTTTTGCCTGGTTTGGGTGATATTGACTTGGTTTTGTTGTTAAAATTTTGCTTTGTGATTTTTGTTAACTAGAACAAAGTCTAAAGACCTTTCTTATACATCAGGAAAACCTGAAGATGTTATAGACCCCAAAGCAGAGTCTTCTGCTTGCTGCTCCCAGGCAATGGGGAGCTGGGGGCCCAGGGTGAGCCCATTGCAGGCTGTGGCCTCTCTGAGGGGAGCAGCCCCACAGGGCCTGCACTGGGTGTGCAGAGCTGGGTGCTTGTAACAGGGTGATCAACAGCCCCAGGCATGGCAAGCGATGGGCCAGGGTCAGGGGCACCTCTGGGATGAGCAGGTTCACAGCAGGCTGCGTGAAGAACTGGCTGAAGGGCAGAGCCCAAAGGGTTATAGTGAATGGGGCTACATCTGGCTGGTGACCAGTCACCAGCAGTGTTCCTCAGGGTTCAATATATTTAATCAACAATCTGGATGCAGAAGTTAAATGCACCAATAGCAGCCTTGCTGATGACACCAAACTGGAAGGTGCTGTTGACTCTCTTGACGGACAGGAAGCCTTGCAGAGGGACCTACGCAGATTAGAGCCTTGAGCAATGATTAATGGGATGAAATTTAATAAGCCCAAATTCTGGATTCTGCACCTTGGATGCAGTAACACCAGGCACAAGAATAAATTGGGAGAGGAGCGGCTGGAGAGCAGCCCTGCAGAAAGGGACCTGAGGGTGCTGGTTGGCAGCAGAATCAGTGTGAGCCAGCGCTGAGCCCTGGCAGCTCAGGAGACAAACTGCACCCTGGGGTGCATCAAACAGGGTATAACCACCCGGGCAAAAGAGGTGATTGTCCCGCTGTGTTCAGCGTTGGCGCGGCCTCCCCTGGAGTGCTGTGTGCAGTTCTGGGCCCCACAATTTAAGAAGGGTGTGAAGGCCCTTGAATGCATCCAAAGGAGGGCAACAAAGCTGGTGAGAGGGCTGGAAGGAGTGTCCTGTGAGGAGGGGCCAAGGACTTGTCTCGTTTGGAGAAAAGGAGGCTGAGGGGCGACCTCATTGCTCCCTCCAGCTCCCTGGGGAGGGGAAGGGCAGAGGGAGGTGCTGAGCTCTTCTCCCTGGGATCCAGTGACAGGACGTGGGGTAGTGGTTCAAAGCTTTGCCAGGGGAAGCTTAGACTGGACATTAGGAAGCATTTCTTTACTGAGAGGGAGGTCAAACCCTGGCACAGGCTTCCTAGAGAGGTGATTGATGCCCCAGGCCTGTCAGTGCTTCAGAGGCATTTGTGCAGTGCCCTTAATAACGTGCTTTAACTTTTGGTCAGCCCTGAACTGGTCAGGCAGTTGGGCTTGATGATGGTTGCAGATCCCTTCCAATTGAAATATTCTATTCTGTTCCATTATGTTCTAGTCTAAAAGGAGGCAGAGCCAGAGACAGTACTGGAGACGAGCCCTCAGCAATGGGTCCCAGGTCCAGCAACAAGACAGGTCCAGAGACAAAGTACCGGGTACACCCAGGAGATGAGCTGCCTACAGCCCAGGTGACAAGTCCATCCAGGAGGCAGTGTGTGAGACAGGCACAGCTACATCATAGCTCAAGGAAGGACTGACAGCCCCAGCTGGGTTGAAATGGGACTTCTGGGCCCATGGGTAGAACGTGAGTGTGGAGACCCCAGGTGAGGCAGGTTAGGGCTGTTAACGCCTACTCATGTCTTCAGGGCCCTGACACCTGCACACATAACCTTGAAACATGTGACAAAGGTGAAACTATCAGCTAACTTTTCTGGAGGAATCAAAACTATAAACTAAGAGTTAAGGCTTTTTGAAAAAATGAAAAAAATTGAAGATATTATGTATAAATTATGCCATGATCCATTTTGAATGGTGCATGGTGTTACTGTCCTTCCATCTCAAAAAGGTATAGTAGAAGTGGGAAAATTACAAAGAAGAATAACAACAAAGGGCAAAAATATGGAATGAACCCTTATTTTCTCATTCAGTTCTTACACTTTTGCTCCAGTAACCTTTTTTGGTCACTCTTGGATACATGATGTTGGGCTGTCTGGAATTTGGCTCAGTTCTCTGACTGCTCTAAAATATTTAGGTACGAACTGTTAGGTTATGTGATAAAAGCTCATCTGCAGACCCACAGAACTGCTTAGAGAGGCAATGATGTGTGACGAATCCCAAACCACACCCTGCCTGGCTGCTCCCAGGCCTGCCACAGGAGCTATCAGAGGCCAGAGGAGCACAGGGTCCTGAAGGAACATCCTGTCCCAGGAAAACCTCAGCTCCACCCCAACCATGAGACCCATCAAGGTGAATCAAAGTCAGAACCGCATTTGGACTGAGGGGAGACACTGCCTGGGGTATGGGACACATGGGCTGTGGAAGAAGAGCATTTTGGGGTGTACAAGACTTATTATGGGAAAATAAAGGGATAAGGGGATAAAAAGGACTGCATTTGTGTAAATAGGTGATATACCTGTCTGGCCTTGCCCTGCTCCTAACCAGCACAGTCTGTCCTATCTTACTAAATTCCACTTCTAACTTTTTCTGACTGAAGGGCATCTGTTCTGTGTGTCCCTGCGTGCATGTGTGTGTGTGTGGGCTTGAGTGCCAGCAACCAGAGTTAGACTCTGGGGTGGTGGCCCATGTGTCCATGGTACCAACAGTTGGAGCAAGTGAGGGTCTGAGTGCTGGCTGTTGGGCTGGGGGGACCATGGTCTGGAGGGGCCACGTGCTGAGAGCTAGTGGCCAGAATGACCAAAGCAAGTGAAACCAAGTGCCAGCCCCCGGAGTGGGACTGTGGGTCACAGAGCCTGTGCGTCTGTGGTGCCAGCGGCTGGACCAAGTGGGGGCAAGTGTGTGAGCACTAGTGAAGAGCCAGCTGGACAAACCCATGGGTAGGTGAGATGGTGTGGGAGCCCGGTATGAGTGTGCACCTCCAGGGCTGAGAAGGCAGCAGGTTGGCTACTGTAGGACCAGGGGAGTCCTGACCAGTTCTGGGTGTGTCAGTGTGTCTCAAAGGGTGAGATCGCAGGGAACTTGGCTACTAGGGGCTGGAGTGACCCCTCCAACTACAGGGAGCTTGGTTACTGGAGTCTCAATCTGCTCTGTCAGTGTGTGTGAGACAGGCTGTACCAGCAGCTGGAGTGGGGCTGTGTTCCTGGGGGGCTTGTATCCAGGTGCCAGCGACCGGGAAGATTGGAATCCAGAGGCACCAACTGGACAGACTTGGTTTTTCTGCCATATATGACATTGGTTTATATTATCTGGAACTTCCTAGTAGTAACTAGGATTGTCACATGGTTTAGTATAGCTTAGAGGTGATGAAAGCGTAACTAAGCAAAGTCTGATTATTTTCTATCCAGGTGGGATGAAGTATCCCATTTCTGTTTAAGTATCAGAAATGATCCTGTTCAATAACATTCAAAGTATGATTTGTTGATGCTTGCTTTATTCAATTTCATTCCTTATTAGAACCATTATAAGGCAACAGAAATACATTACTAAGGAATTACTTATTTCTTTAAAACACAATTTACAATGAAATAAAAAACTTTATAAAAGGAACGAAATGTACACATTTCAGTTATTTGTATGTCCTTCCTGTTTTCCCTGGGTGGAAGCCAAGGAACCAGAATATTTGTGGGATTCTGTTGTATTTTATGGGTGGTCTCATACTGATCCTTTTCTATCCATGGCTTCTCCAGTGCATGGTCTTCAAACTTGCCATACATGGGACAAGCATGTAGAGTTGAAGATGCTAAAAATATATTTGCATAAATAGTTCTTGAAGGAGAAGTCTTGTTTCCAAGAGGTAGACCTTGTCATTGGGCTTTATGACCTTGCTCATTTACTGTCTGTAACTCCATGTAGTCTTCATTTCTACAGTGATTCAGTTTTGCTGTCCAGGTGTCAGTCTTCACTCTAGCCTGTTGCTGAGAGTAATTTCAAAGTGCATAAAGGCTTAAGTTCCTTCTACCTTGCTGGAAGACTTCTGGGGCAAGTGTTCAAACTTTTATGAAAGGGTATTATCTTAATTTTTCTGTCATATTTTCAAATAAAAATGTGTTCCAGTTATTCATATGCAAAATGATAAACACCAGAGCCTGGGAGAGGTGGGACTGTGGTTCCGCTGTCCATACATCTACTACCAGTTTTTGTTTAATCTCAAGAGAGACGCTTTGAGAAATAAACTTTTCTTTGGCATTTTCTATCTTTGGGTTTGGTATCTCTCCCCACTGAGTGTACAGGCTTTTCTGAAATTCATTCCTAGGTGCATACTTTGGTATTTGGTAACTGGAAAGTGTAGTTTGAATTTGTTGATTCCATTCTGCACCTTAATTACACACTTTAGGGCTTGGATACACATGGCGCTACCATGGACAAGTTCCTATATTAATTTGTGTCTTAGTGAGCATGGAGTCAGGAAACGTATGTCAGGCACAGTATAAATTATAGTTTACCATTACATATAATTTCATGCTGCTGAGATTTTTGAAAGGTTAAAGAAAATGTTGGGAACCTGTCTCTTTAAATTCATCATTACAGCAGCTATTGGTTTGTCTACTCAAATGCTCTGTTTCACATCAGTGAAGGGCTTATTTCTCTGCTTTTTTTGTCATTCTGAAAGAATCAGTGAGATCACCAGGAGAGGCCACTTCTAAGAGGTGATGGTTTCACTCAAGTGAGAATTTGAAGATTGGGCAGGGGAGAAAAGGCTTCCAAAACTGATAAAAGGTATACAGGTACTCTCATAGCAGATTAAGTGGCTACTTCATTTTTCAGATCTGTTCTCTGGCATTTTTAAAGAAGGGTTGTATCTCCTAACGTAACTATGGACAGAGACATAAATGAAGGAAATTTTTTTTTTTTTTTTTTTTTTTTTTTTTTGCCATTGCTTCAATGAAAGGCCAGTTTTTACTTGCTTGTGAAGGTTATTAATTTTTTTTTTTCCCTGGAGCACACTCTAGATAGATCAAGACTGATTCTTCATTGCCTCTCTACATGCATTCTTTTCTTACAAGGGATGCTGCACAACTTTTCTTTTTTCAAGGCATAAGAGGGCAAATAACACAGATGTTTCTATCTTAACTGTTTAGGCCCAAGGATATTTGTGGTTTACCAGAGAAAAGCAAGCATGTACATATACTTGCTGAAATGAAGCCTAATAAGGCTGATTAGAGATGCCAGTTTACCACTGTCACTGAAAATACTTGTGGCTTGTATTTTCATGAAAAAATTGAATGATAAATCTTGTAATGTCTGAATTTTTTTTTTTTTTTAATTTTGTCCTTTTTTTTTATCCTTTCTTTGCTTTTGTAGAGTCTTGCCTTATACATGTCAAACATTCTTGGTCTCTGAAGGTCTGATTCTGTTTGTCTACAGTTTCCTTTCTCACAAACTGCAAGTGTGGGGGGCTCAGGTGGTGGCCTGAGTTCCTGCTGTCTCCATCTACTGTGTGATGTCGGACACTGTTTTAGTCTTGTCTGCCTGACATCTTTCATGTGGCGTGGCAGTGCTGGGAAGATAGAATGTTTGGAGTTTTCCCTGTTGAGCACAGTTTCTTCTTCTCTTCAGTATACAGATTAAGATACTTTGAGATTGTCCTGAAGGTACACTGGTGGAAGATTTATTGATGGGCAGAAACAATGGTATTTAACTCTTCCTCAAGGCCATTTCTGCACCTCACAGCTAAGCAATGAGTAAAGACTAAGTCAAAACTCTCATTGCAATAAGTCAGGTCAGACTGGGTTTGAAGAACAGATGTGATGGAATTGAGGATATAATCTGGGAGCATTCAAAATGCTACAGGTAAAACACACTTTTCTGATAGCTGAAATTACAGTTTCAGCCAGTGTCCTGGGTTGAGTGAGGTGTGGGGTTTTTTTGGTGGCAGGGGCGGGGGCTATAGGGGCGGCCCCCTGTGAGAAGCTTCTCAAAGCTCCCCCAGCTCCACGTCAGCTCCGCTTTTGCTCGAAAACTAAGCCAATCAGCTGCGCCTCTGCAGTAATGTTTTTAAGAAGGGACGTGGTGAAGAGCAGTTGGACTTGTGAGGAGGAGCTGCTGCAGCTGCATGAACACCAAGGTCAGTGGAGGAACAGAGGAAGAAAGGAGGGGGGAGGTGTGCTGGAGCAGAGGCCCCCCTGTATCCTGTGGTGAGATGGCAGGGTGCCCCCCATCTGCTACCCATGAAGATCTACGGTGCAGCAGACATTGATTTATGGCCTGTGGTTTCCACCTGGATGATCAATGTGCTGCACCCGAAGGCAGATGGGGTCTTGTGGGAAAAGGTAGACCCTGCTGTTGTAGTTCAGCGCTGGGAGGATTGCAGCATGAGGGGGTGTCCCACGCCAGAGCAGCTCAGGAAGGGCTGCAGCAGTGGGAGGGAATCCAGTCGGAGAAAGTTAGTGACCCATGACGGAGCAGTGTGGGGAACACTGCGGCCCATGCGGAGGAATTCATGTTGGAGAAAGTTTGTGGAGGACTGTCTCCTGTGAGAGGGGGACCACGATGGAGCAGGGGGAACAAGTTCCAGAAGCTCTCCCCACTGAAGATGGATAAAGCAGCAGCACTGACTGCACCCCCCATTCCCTGCCCCTGCACCACTGGGGGAGGAGGTAGAGATATCGGGAGCCGAGCTGAGCCCGGGAAGAAGGGAGGGGTGGGGGGAAGGTGTTCTCAAGATGTGGCAATGCTTCTCACTGTCCTACTCTGTTATGTGTTGTTAGTGTCTGTAATAAATGTATGTTCTTTTTTTCTTCCCCTAACAAGTCTGCCTTTTGCTCATGACCATAAAAGATGATTTTTTTTTTTTTTTCCCATCCCAGTCCTATCTTGAACCCCATGCCTGGCTCTCTGTCCCTTGTTGCTGGAAGAGAAGGGAGAGAGAGTGGCTATATGGTGATTGGCTGCTGACCAGACTTAAACCACAACAGCCAGGTACACTAGAATAAAAGTAGAAAAAACCTCACAGCTGAATGGTCATGCAACTTTAATCATTTTCTAAGATGCAGAGTGGAGGAGAGCATTCATTTAGCGTTTCTGCTTCCTTGGATACCCTGTTCTTCAAAGGGTGCCTGTAGAATTTTCTCTTTCTCCTTGTACAACGAAAGATCGTTAACATCATATTAGTTTGTATGAAGTTGAAGTTGTTAAATAATCCTTTTATGTTTTGCTAAACTTACTTTTTTAATTCAAGTGGTAATGGTTTTCAGTAGAAAAATGAAAATGGTTGTAGACATTGAAATTATGAAGTATTGAGAGCCACACATCTGGACATTTATGGTGTTATTGTCTCAAGTAACAGATATAATTCAGAAGCAGGAGTGCTTTTTGTAATTCAGTGGAAAGCACTAGCATAACTGAAACAAAGTGGTGAGCTGCTGCTAATCTGTTACTACAATCAGCTACCTCTGTCACATTTTATATGAAGAAGAAAGGAGGGATAGATTGAAAGTAGCACGTAAAATACTGTTTTAACATTACTGCTGGCTAGATCTGTAAATGGAAATAATAAATCCTCATATAGCATTGAGGGTAATACTAAAGTATTCCCACTAGCATATGTTATTTACAGCTGTTCTAAAATTTTATTTCTTCTATTTATGTCTCTCTCTTGAAGGGGTTGGGCCTGACATGGTGCTCATAGTTTGCTATTCTTATGCTAGCAAATCTCGTTTTTAGCTAAATTCTACAGTAACAGCAGATAAAAATGGTATTATAAAATCAAATAATGATTGCATTGCAATTTTCTGGGAAGATAAGACAAAACAAATTTTCATAAAATATTGAAATTAAATTGTATGAAATAAAATTTTTAAATTGCTCCTAAATAAGCTTACAAGTGGAAGGAAGTGGATATGTCTTTACATTTATCATCCCCAGAGCTTCTTAGGTAATACAGGAATGTAAATTCGTAGCATTACAGCTCATGAAAAAAAAATGGCATGTATGAAAGTTTCCGAAGTTCAGATTAAAAGTTGAGGTGAAGGCATAAATATAATTTATGTTAGTTTGGTTCTTAAGGTACAAGAGTAACATCCAAGTTCAATGCTTTAGTTTCAGTTCCTGAACTTTCCAATGTGTCTGATTCAAATCTGTGTTACCGATTTATTATGGAAGAAATATATACCTATCAGTTCCTAAGAACATGAACATGCATGGTGTGTTGCAGAGAGTGTACCCCATTTCTCATGTTCAGTCCACAGAGTCACTTGGGTCTTCCTGACGTTTTGATCTTTCTCTATATAGAAAGTGAATCAATATTTTGTCTCATCTCTTAACCCCACAAACATACACTTCTCTCTCCTGAGCTATTTTTTTTACCAGGAAACACTGTTTCCAAAATTGTACCTTTAGAAGCTCCTCTAGTAGAACTGCAGGTTGCTGTTTGTCCCTCTGCCAGTTTCATATTTATCTTTTTGTTCTCATCATGTTCTCTTTAGCTTAAGTTATTATTTTTGCATGTGTTACTGCATTGGTCACTTTACTGCAGTCAAGATAAATGAGAGCTGTAGTGTTGCCTGATCTGGGAAATGCACTTTTTTATCAGAAATGTAAAATAAACTGGCACAGTTGGCTTTTGGTTAACTCATGTCTCATTTAATTAAATTTTCCATTGACTTGAAGGCTGTTTGATCATTATGTTTGCTTGATAATTTAAGTATTGTATTGTGCAGTATTGAAATTTGACTAATGGGCTTTCCGTTTATGAATTACTACCAATCCATATCAGTTTCTTAAATACAACTGTTACCTTTCGTTTGCTTCCTAGCAAGTCTAGATAGTGTTTACAAAGATGGACTAAAAGGTGACTTCAGTCAGCTTTTCCACCAGTCTTGCCTGATGGAATGCTTTCTTAACTTTCCTCTTGTCACTTTACACTTGCCTGAGCCTTTTACTCAACACAAGGGAGTTGGAGTCAGGATTGGTACTAGCATTGTGACACAACATCATTCTCTAAGCAGAACTGTTAAAACCTGTTAGGGTGATCATGTCTAGTCTTAAAAAAAA
Source organism: Tyto alba (assembly GCF_018691265.1). Classification (NCBI taxonomy): domain Eukaryota; kingdom Metazoa; phylum Chordata; class Aves; order Strigiformes; family Tytonidae; genus Tyto; species Tyto alba. Next base: position 7,808,989 of record NW_024881276.1, on the reverse strand, counting down.
TTAATATTCATGTACTTTGTCTTTCAGAACAATGGGTCACTTGCTTGGTGCCAGAATCATAAACAGTGTTCAAAGGTATGTAATTTTTTTCCCCTCTCATTTGAGTTACCTAGTTGCTTTCAATCTCTTGCCTGTAGATTAAGTGCTTTTCATTTTAGTCTGTTTTCAGAAGCATCTGTTTATATTTTATTTTGGAATCCTCAACCTATAATAAAAAAAAAAAAAAAACTATCATAAAATATCCAAAATTAAAACCAAATGATTTACTGTTTCAAGACAAAGGAATCATGTTTGAGGACGCATATCAAACTTAGTTAAACCAACAGAATTCTGTGGTTATCAACAGACTTTACACTGGCTAAACTCTGGTGTATCATTTGTGTTCTTGCAGTATTTTTGGTCATAAGAGAATTAACCTGTCAATCAATTTAAAATCTTCTTCCAACACACCAAGGTGTATCAACATTCAACGTTTCATTCAGTTTGGGTATTTAATTTTCAGCCTGACACTGAATTGCTTTGAAAATTGTGTTAATATAAATCTCAGTGGCTCTACCGATGTCCCGCCCTATCCTAACACTTTAACCCTGAAACGCTAGAGGATAGGTGAGCTACCTGTCAACTGATTCTCCAGTACAAGAGTCTTTCTATGGTGCCTGGGTAAAAGCAACAATAATTTGGGAGCTTTGCTGTGTCAAAGTGGAATTACACATTCTGGTTCTGATTGTTCATAAATGTCATGGAAGATGCATCCATTGGAAATTTACCTGAAAATGTTGAAGGTAGTATTTTTGTCCAGTCTTCCTGAAAATATATTTCTACAATAACTTAGGCTTACTAACTTCAATATTTAGATTTTATTCTGTGAAGCTTGTACTGCAAATGAGATTAAATCCAAGTAGCATTGTTCTGTATTGTTTTAGTAATGCAATGTAAATGATGGTGCTAACGCTTGATTTTAACCCATGACAGTTTCTTCTCTATATTTAACGAGAGATCACTGGTTCACTGGTCTAGTTTCCATTTAAATGAATGGGATTGGAAATGGGTTGATTTGTTATTGACTGTTCCATCACAGGAAAATAAACAAAAGTTGGTCGCTTTTGTCAGTATTAAAAATGCTGTATAACAACATCAGTATAAGAGGAAAAGGGAACATTTTCTATTATCTGTGTCATGCTGCTAAAGGTTGCACTTTTGCAATGAAATCTCATCATTCTTGGAAAAAAAGCAAACAGAGTGTGGAGAATGTTTCATCAAAACTGAACTACCATTTAAGGCAAGTGTGGGAGTCTCATACCACACTGATCCTGAAGTAATTTTCTTTTTTATTCAGTTATGAAGGCTACTATGGTACGTAATCTGAAAGGTTTTCCAGTGGTTTGTGTGTGCCTAGCAAAGAAGGAATCATACAATAAAAGTTGTCCAGATTTTAAAGTAGGGAAGAGGTTATAGGAACTTCTCTCTGAGTCACTCCCAAATTTATAGAATACACATAAGGTGTATATAAGTTATTATCAATTTAAGGTTTACTTTGATTGTATTAGTCTCTTGAAATCAGTGTAAGAATGCTACAAATTAATATTATATTATAATACAAAATGCAGCAACAATTTAAGTTTGAAATTACTTAATATATACTTTACAGTCATGTTACCTTATGTTTTCATTCTTTTTTAGGAAGGTAATATATTTTCCTTAAGAAAACAGCTTTGCGATATTTAGAAAAATAAGTAAATATAAACTTGGTGAAATTGTTAGCAGAGCTGAACATTAGCAGAATGTTCTCATTTCAGACAAACTTGTGTTTTCTGTGTTTTGCAATGCAAAGGCAAACAATTGTATTACCTACTTGAAACTTTCAAAGTAATGCAGGGGATTGAGTTAACCTTTTAAAGACACAAGTTCCTTTTACTGCTTCTCAGAACCTCAGTGGAGGAGGTTTATACGAGTGTGATTCTGGTATCTCAGTTGACATCTTTTCTCAACAATTCTCTCAGTGTCCACCTTTATTTTGTGGTTGTGGTGCTTAGTGATGCAGCTTTTTGAAGTGATTTGTGGTAAAGAGCAGATGACAGCAAACATCCAGCTGCTTTGTTGTTAGTGGGTGGACTTCAAAGCACAGGAGCACCTTTTGCTTGCACAAGTATTTGCATCTGATACACACTGGAGAACTTTTATTTGGAAGTTGTATCAATGTATCAGTAGCTGATACAGCAATAAAAGATGATGTAGTTACTTTAGTAACTTTTCTATTATTTTACTCTTTCATAGAACAGTTTATAAGATGGAAAAGGTACAGTGTAGTCCATCTTATTTGTAACATAACCAATCCCAATTTTATTTTAGAAGCATTTTTTTCATTACAAGGACAGACAGCGGCCTGTAAAAGTAGGTGTTCTGGATGGAGATGGAGTTGTGGAGAAGGAAAAGTCATCATAAAGCATCCAAAATGGGGCTTTTGCTTGTGTTGTATCCTGATTGCACCATTGTTATCTGTTTTGGTTTCATTTTGCCTAGACCTGAACTGACAAAAGCTGTTCTAAAGTCTCTGTCCATTGTTCTCTGATTGGAAGATCAGTCTGGCATAAAATTCTGTGGCAATTTTGTAGCCACAATTTTGTACATAGAATAACTGGGAAAAATATCATAATAATAGCATACAATGAAAATTATTTTTTTCCTCATAGAAGTCTGTGGTCTTTATGTTTAAGAATACTTTTCTAGTTGAAGCTAGCTGTTGATAAGATATTGTTCAAGTTTGTTTGGTCAGTGAAATAACTCTAAAGTTAATTCCAACTATTATACCATTGCCTTCTAATACAAGTGTAGACAACAACTGTTAGCCTGAAGATGAATACCTTTGAGAACTACTAATTTTTCAGAGGTGCAAATCTAATGAACTAAAATGATTTTAGCTCTCGCAGGAACAGTTGGAGATTGCTACCTACATCCCAAATGGCTACTTATTTTTGTTATTTTAATCGAGCGAGTCACAAAAGCATGACTGTGAGCAGAAAAATATGCACCAATGATTTTACATGTAATTTAATTTAATAAGATCTCTCCAGAGGTTTATTTTGAAAGATAAAACACAAGAGAGCTCTTGAATGCTTGCCCTGTTTTGACAGGAGGTGGGTAATTTTAATATGTTAAAAATACTCTATTATAATTAGGACAACTCTAGGATCATTAAATAAATTGCCGATTTTGGTTGCAGTAGTTATTTGTTCACTGCCATCATGCACTCCTACTTGTCTGCTTGTATGGAGTTGAAGGAGACTGAGGGCTTTCTTGGGATCCTGTCAATTGCCTGGATGGCTTCCACTGTGAACATGGGTCTTGAGATAAAATTGGCACTGTAGTCAGTGAAGTTTGTTGTGAACTTTGGAATTAGATTTGAAACCAAGATTTTTTTGTCTATCTTCATCCATAGTTCTACTGTTTTGTTTGAGCTTAAGCCCTTCATATTATTTTATAGTATTTTCTTTATTTTTTCTACAGAGTTCATTCTTCTCACTACTACTTTATAGTGGGTATTCAGGTTTTTTTGTTTTTTGTTTTTTTTTTTTTTAAATCTTGTGGTCTCAGAAGAAGAATAATTTTTATTAGAAATTGACCAGAATAAATTATTTTTTTTTTAAAGCCCTCAAATTACACTAGATATCTGGTGTGTTTTGATTTCTTATAGTCCCTAAAAAAAAAATACTTCAGAGTTTAAGTTTATTTTAAGGTTTAGAAAATTTTCTACAATTTATCCAGGAGAAAATTGTTTGGTACTGTTGATTGTGTGTACAATAATTATCAAGAATTATTTTAATTCTAAACTAATGTATTTTTATGTGGCAACATCCATATGTTGCTTATACAGTGATAAAATCAATGAATATTAATCCAGTAGCTATTTTGTCCTGGTTCTTTTAATCTTTTACTCTTTGATATATTAAGCATGAACCTCAGTGTTGAAAAGTTGGTGAGTTTTTCTTTGGAAATTAGAGGAGTAGAATAAAATCACAAAAAAATTTAGGTTGGAAGAGACCTTTAATATCATCGAGTCCAAAACCGCCACGTCCACCACTAAACCATCTCCCTAAGTGCCACATCTACGTGTCTTTTAAATACCTCTAGGAGTGGTGACTCAACCACTTCCCTGGGCAGCCTGTTTCAATGCTTGACAACTGTTTCAGTGAAGAAATTTTTCCTAATATCCGAGCTAAACCTCCCCTGGCACAACTTGAGGCCATTTTCTCTTGTGCTATCGCTTGTTACTTGGGAGAAGAGACCAACAGCCACCCTGCTACAACCTGCTTCCAGGTAGTTGTAGAGAGTGATAAGGTCTCAGCCTCCTTTTCTTCAGGCTAAACAACCTCAGTTCCCTCAGCTGCTCCTTATAGAATAGAACAGAATATTTCAATTGGAAGGGATCTGCAACCATCATCAAGCCCAACTGCCTGACCAGTTCAGGGCTGACCAAAAGTTAAAGCACGTTATTAAGGGCACTGCACAAATGCCTCTGAAGCACTGACAGGCCTGGGGCATCAATCACCTCTCTAGGAAGCCCGTGCCAGTGTTTGACCTCCCTCTCAGTAAAGAAATGCTTCCTAATGTCCAGTCTAAGCTTCCCCTGGCAAAGCTTTGAACCACTACCCCACGTCCTGTCACTGGATCCCAGGGAGAAGAGCTCAGCACCTCCCTCTGCCCTTCCCCTCCCCAGGGAGCTGGAGGGAGCAATGAGGTCGCCCCTCAGCCTCCTTTTCTCCAAACGAGACAAGCCCAAAGTCCTTGGCCCCTCCTCACAGGACACTCCTTCCAGCCCTCTCACCAGCTTTGTTGCCCTCCTTTGGATGCATTCAAGGGCCTTTGCACCCTTCTTAAATTGTGGGGCCCAGAACTGCACACAGCACTCCAGGGGAGGCCGCGCCAACGCTGAACACAGCGGGACAATCACCTCTTTTGCCCGGGTGGTTATACCCTGTTTGATGCACCCCAGGGTGCAGTTTGTCTCCTGAGCTGCCAGGGCTCAGCGCTGGCTCACACTGATTCTGCTGCCGACCAGCACCCTCAGATCCCTTTCTGCAGGGCTGCTCTCCAGCCGCTCCTCTCCCAATTTATTCTTGTGCCTGGTGTTACTGCATCCCAGGTGCAGAATCCAGCATTTGGGCTTATTAAATTTCATCCCATTAATCATTGCTCAAGGCTCTAATCTGCGTAGGTCCCTCTGCAAGGCTTCCTGTCCGTCAGGAGAGTCAACAGCACCTTCCAGTTTGGTGTCATCAGCAAGGCTGCTATTGGTGCATTTAACTTCTGCATCCAGATTGTTGATTAAATATATTGAACCCTGAGGAACACTGCTGGTGACTGGTCACCAGCCAGATGTAGCCCCATTCACTATAACCCTTTGGGCTCTGCCCTTCAGCCAGTTCTTCACCCAGCATGCTGTGAATCTGCTCATCCCACAGTTGGATAACTTGTCTGGAAGGATGCTGTAACAGACAGCATCAAAAACCTTACCGAAATCCAGAAAAACTGCATCTACTGCCTTTCCCTTCATCCACCACATGGGTGACGTTATCATACAAGGATATCACATTAGTTAAACAGGAATTTCCTTTTATGAACCCATGTTGACTGTGCCTGATAATTGCATTACTCTTTAAATGCCTCTCAGTAGTACCCGGTATAGTCTTCTCTGTAACTTTTCCAGGAACTGAGGTTAGACTAACAGGTCTGTAGTTCCGTGAGTCTTCCCTCACACCTTTTTTGTAGATTGGAATAACACCGGCTAACTGCCGGTCAGCAGGGACCTTCCCAGACTCCCAAGACCTTTGGTAGATGCTTGAGAGGATCCTGCCATAACATCCACTAGCTCCTTTAGTACTCTGGGATGAATCCTATCAGGCCCCATGGACTTGTGAACATTCAGCTGAAACAGCTGGTCCCTTACAATTTCAGTGTTCACAAATGGAACGTCACTGTTCCCGCAGTCATGGTCCTTTGACCCAGGGGACCAGGTACTCCAAGGACTATCAATATTATTAAAGACTGAGGCAACAAAAGCATTGAATGCCTCCACTTTATCTTCATCCCTACCTGTCAGGTGACCATCCTCAAGTATCCGTCTAACATTTTCTTTAGACTTCCTCTTGCTATTAACATACTTAAAAAAAGACTTTATTATCATCTGACACAACACTGTCCAGTTTCAACTCTAATTTAGCTTTGGTCTTTCATGTCTTCTCTCTCACATATACAAAGTACAGCTCTGTAATCTTCTTGTAAAGCCTGACCTTACCTGCAGAGATCATACAATTTCTTTTTCCTCTTGAGCTCCACGAGGAGTTCCCTGTTCAGCCAAGCTGGTCTTCTGCCCCACGTGCATGACTTATGACACAGTGGAATTGCCTGCTCCTGTGCTTCTAAAAGGTGGTTCTTAAAGACTGACCAGCACTCGTAGCCTCCTAAGCCCTGAAAAGCAGATTCCCAGCATACTCTGCTGAATAACTCCCTGAATAGCTTAAAGTTTGCTCTCCTGAAGTCTGTGCAGCAACTATGCTGTCTTTGTTTTTTCTCATTACAATGAACATTTTAAACTCAACCGTTTCATGACCACTGTGGCCAAAACAGACACCTACCTTCATTTCTCCCATGAGTTCTTTGCCATTCACAAACAACAAGCCTAGGAGGGTATCTTTCCTAGTTGGCCTGCTGAGTACCTGTGACAAGATATTATCTCCTACAAACTTTAAGAATTTCCAAGACCTACTCATCACAGCAGTATGAAACTCCCAGTTGTTGTCTGTGAAGTTGAAATCTCCCACAGGGACACAGACTGCTGATCCAGAGAAGTCTCCTAATTGCCTATAGAAGAACTCATCGTTGCTATCCTGGCTGGGCAATCAGTAATAGACACCCACTACAATATCTCCTTTGTTTTTGTTCCCACTAAAGTTTACTCAGAGGCTCTCAAGCACATTGTCGCTAACTGTAAGGGCTGTACAAACAAATCTCTCCCTTATGTGTAGTGCCAGTCCTCCACCTCACCTGCCCTGCATGTCTCTCCTGAACAGCCTGTAGACCTGCATCCCAGCACTCCAGCTGTGGCACTCATTTCACCAAGTCTCACTAATACCAATTATATCATAGTTCCAGGAACTAACCAATGCTTTCAGTTCATCCTGTTTGTTTCTCATACTGTGTGAGTCGGTGTACAAGCATTTCAGATATGCTTTTGAGCCCTCCGTGCTCTGAGGAGCAGTGTAGATGTTCCCACTATCGTTGCCACCTTCATTAGGATTAATACTACATGGTATAGTGTCATGAGGTTCCATTCAGATTTGGTTTAGATAGTGAAAGTTAAAATTTAGCATTTCTTTTCTCTTACTTTACCGGTAGATTACTGACAGCTTGTCAGGCTTGCTGAGTAATGTGAAGGTGGCCTCATAAACAACATAAGAAAGTGGAGCTGCACAATGGAGAGACTGAGAAAAAGTGAAATGGGCTGGGTTGTGCTGGGCTCCGTATTTCTTGACACACAGTCATCTCTACTCCTTCCTGAACAGTAGATGGGTCAAAAGCTTGTTTGGGGAGAGAACCAGATGAGTAGATACTCCCTTCTTTTCTTCCACATACGTGACTTCATAAGTCCCCAGTTCTTCTTGCCAGCAGTTGGCCCAGGAGAGAAAAGTAGAAGCTCTGCAAAGTATATTGTCTGGTTGGGGGGGAAGACAGTTAGGACTGGAATCTGATAGATCCAGTATACTTACATAAGTTGGACTGAAGTCTTGCATCATAGCAAAGTATTTGGCTTCCATATTTCATTTAAAAATATTTTCATGCCTATTTAAAACCAAAAATAAATAATATTTTGTCATGGGTTACATGTGTAGGTATGCAAATAAAATCTGCTTAGGACTTATTTCTCCTTTTCACCTCCAGTTAGTCATATTTTCTATGGTATTTCATACTCTGAGTTACCTAAGTAATTATTTTAAAGCATTATGATGTATAGGTTATATACATGATGAAGTAGTGTCTGTAATGTATTGATCTCATCTAACATATGATAACGTGATCTGTTATTTCAGTTTAAAGACTTTAACTTGTTTCCAACACAGGTACTCAGTTGGCTTTGATGCACGTTTGTAACTCTCATTAATACTGGACAAGTTCCCTCTAAATGGAAACATGCAGAAAAAAAAATTATCTTTTTTATTTTTGGGTGTAATGGCAGTTGCTAGGGAGGGAAGGGTAGGATAGGTCAGTATTTAAAATACTGTTAGTTGAATATACAGTCTCTAAACCAGAATATTTAGTGCTGCTGCTGTTTAGAAATATCTATGGCACATTTTGTTAGAGATTTGTTTATCATTTGTTAAAGTGAAAGGTCTCAGGACATTTTTTTCCTTTTTCTTTTCTAAGAGAGATTTTATAAATAAAATTCACATAATGAAATCTATATGGATTCTAGCTATTTCTGCAAACGTAATTCTCCTTGACATTAATGAGAAATTCTGAGTAGAGAGATATGTGTTCAGTGTTGAGAGAAGAATTTTGCCCAGATATGATTGTTATTGGATTTGTTTTTCCTGCAGCTGATCTTAGACATCTTTACTTACAATTCCCAGTGATTATGAGGGTAGAAAATAGTATTCTGGTTTTTATCCTGTGTACAGATGTTATCTGACAGTTTCATTATATTGCTTCTCAAAATTAAATAGAGTTTATTTAGTGGGTTCACGAGAAAAGCAGAAAACATCTACCCATTTTCACAACAGTATCTTTTTCTTATGCATATTAACCCACTGATTATATACATATACTAACTGCACACAGGTGAAGGGTCTGTTTCACTCTCCTTGTTTACTTTGACCAGTAACTTCCCCTTTATGTAATCTACTTAAAATCATAGAATAGTTTGGGTTGGAAGGGACCTTTAAAGGTCATCTAGTCCAACCCCCCTGCCATGGGTAGGGACATCTTCAACTAGATCAGGTTGCTCAGAGCCCATCCAGCCTGACGTTGAATCTTTCTAGGGATGGGGCATCTACCACCTTTCTGGGCAACTTGTTCCAGTGTTTCACCACCCTCATAAAAAATTTCTTCCTTATATATAATCTAAATCTGCCCTCTTTTAGTTTAAACCATTACCCCTTTTCCTATCACAACAGGCCCTCATAAAAAGTTTGTCTCCATCTTTCTTATAATCCTCCTTTAAGTACTGAAAGGCCGCTACAAGGTCTCCCTGGAGCCTTCTCTTCTCTAGGCTGAACAACTCCAACTCTCAGCCTTTCCTTATAGGAGAGGTGTTCCATCCCTCTGATCATTTTTGTGGCCTCCTCTGGACCTGCTGCACCAGTTCCATGTCTTTCGTGTGCTGAGGACTCCAGCTGGATACAGTACTGCAGGTAGGACCTCACCAGAGCAGAGCAGAGGGCAGAATCACCTCCCTTGACCTGCTGGCCACACTTCTTTTGATGCAGCTCAGGATACTACTGGTTTTCTGGGTTGCGAGTGAACATTGGCAGCTCATGCCCAGCATTTAATCCACTAATATCCCCAAGTGTTTCTCTGCAGGGCTGCTCTCAATCCCTTCATCCCCCAGCCTCTATTGACACAGGCGGTTGCCCTGACCCATATGCAGGACCTCATGAGGTTCACATGGTCCCACTTATCAAGCTTGTCCAGATTTCTCTGGATGGCATCCCATACCTCAGACATGTCAGCTCAGTTTGGTGTCATTGGCAAACTTGCTGAGAGTGCACTTGATCCCACTTCATCCCATTGATGAAGATATTAAACAGTCCTGGTCCCAATATGGACCCCTAAGGAACAGCACTTGTCAGCGATCTCCATCTGGATATTGATTGAGCCATTGACCACTACCCTCTGGATGTGACCATCCAACCAGTTCTTCATCCATGAAACAGTCCACCCATCAAATCCATATCTCTCCAATTTAGAGAGAAGGTTGTGGGGGACCATGTCAAAGGCTTTGCAGAAGTCCAGATAGATTACATCAGTAGATTTTCCCTTGTCTGATGATGCAGTCACTCTATCATAGAAGACCACTAGGTTGGTTAGGCAAGACTTTCCCTTGATGAAGCCATGCTGGCTGTCTCAAATCACCTCTCTGTCCGCCATGTACCTTAGCATAGCTTTGCAGAGCATCTGTTCCATGATCTTCCCTGGTACTGAGGTGAGGCTGACAGGTTGGTAGTTCTCAGGGACCTTCTTTCTACCCTTTTTAAAAATGGGTACCATGTTTCTCTTCTTCCGTTCACCGGGGACTTCACCTGACTGCCATGACTTTTCAAATATCATAGAGAGTGTCTTGGCAACTACATCAGCCAATTCCTTCAGAACTCTGGGATGCACCTCGTCAGGTCCCGTAGGCTTATGTATGTTCAGGTTCCTCAGGGAGGAACTGCTCTCCCAGTCCCTGTCTTGCAGTCCATCCACTTGAAAAGTGCGGGAAGAGAGGTTGCCAGTGAAGACTGAGGCAAAAAAGTTCTTAAGCACATCATCTTTCTCCTTGTCTGTTGTTATCAGTTTGTCAGTCGTGTTCATTGGGGAGGGTACACTTTCTTTGACCTTCGTTTTCTGGCTGGCATACCTATAGAAGCCCTTGTTATTCATTGTGTCTCTTGCCAAGTTCAGCTCCAGCCATGCCTTGGCCTTTCTGACCTGATCCCTACACGACTGGGCAGCATCCCTAAAGTCTTCCCAGGATACCTGTCCCTGCTCCCACTGCCTGTGCATTTCCTTCTTGCCCTTTAGTTTGACCAGCAGGTCTCCACTCATCTATGCCGGTCTCTTGCCTTCCTTTCCTGATTTCTTACACCCAGGGATCGAGACCTGTTGGGCTCTATGGAAAGTGTTGTTAAAATCTGCCAGCTCTGTTCTGCTCCCATGTCCCTGAGGGCAGTTTCCCAGGGGGTCCTAATGATTAACTTCTTGAACAGCTGGAATTTTGATTTCCTAAAATTCAGGGTCTTCACTTTACTCTTTGCCTGACCCATATCCCTCAGGACTGTGAACTCTACCAGTGCATGATCACTGCAGCCCACACTGCCTCCAGTCTTGGAGTCGCAAATTAGCTCATTTGAACTAAAGCATTACAATAACCATTACATTTGTTGATCAACCTCCTGCTAACAGCTATGTATGGATTAAGGTACTACCTGATGTGTGAAACACTATCAGAATCTGGCCCAATAAAACAGTCTGCAAGGATGACTCAAGTACTTCAGGGATAACGTCACACTGGAGGTTTGCTCTTTTTGTACAGTGGTAGTAAACTGTTTTATGTTGTGTTTTGAATTCCCCCACTGACTTCACCTTTGCTATTGGATTTAACTTTCAAATCTTTATATAATTCTTGTTTAAAACTTTGCCTCTCCTTAACTTATCATCTGAAAATCTTTATGTGGTATTTTGCCTCTTTCTTTCCACTAGTGTCACTATACTATATGCCTATCTATCTGTTTCTTACAAATCTACCAAAGAAATAGTGAATTATTTAAGTTGGAAGGAACCTCTTGTGATCTTCTAGTGCAAACCCCCTACTCAAGCAGGGTCAGCTAGAGCAGATTGTCCAGAACCATGTCCAATTGGGTTTTACGTATCTCCACAGATGAAGACCACAACCTCTCTGGGCAACCTGTTCCAGTGTTTGGCCACCTGCACAGTAAATAAGTTTTTGTATTTCCTGTTTTTTAATTTGTGCCCATTGCCTCTTGTCTGGTCCATGGGCATGACTGAGAAGAGCCTGGCTCTCACTTCTTCATTGATTCCCATCAGATATTTATAAACATGGGTAAGATCCCCCTGAATCTTCTTCCCTCCAGGCTGAACAGTCCCAGCTCTCTGAGCTTCTCTGTATATGGCAGCTACTCCATTCGCTTAATGGTATTTGTGGCCCTATGTTTTCTACTTTCCTACTTACACTTTCTAAACCCCAAATGACTCCTGCCTACTGTCATTCAGAAAGCTCCTGTCCTGTCCTTAAAATCCCACTGTTTTCTGTTATCTTATTAACAGAGTGTTGCTAAAATGTCTATAAATTCATAGCATTTACTCTTCCTCTTCCATTTTACCTGCTTGCTTTTACCGTGTGAGCTCCACAGTGCCAAGGCCATTCTTCTCAAGTACTTGGAAGTTCTGAGCACATAACAGGTGCTTTCCTGTAAAAATACCAGTAAGAGTCAAATGCTAGTTAGAGTAACATGAAATGACAAAGTGCCCTACAATGATGCTGGTTTAGTGAAAAATGTGTTTTAGCCCTAAGGGGGGAAAACGACTGGGAAAGGCATTTCAAGGGAGTTTGTGAAGTAGAGATAATTTTTTTTTTACAGCTCCTTACACAAGTTTTTTTTGTAAGCAACTGAAAGTCAAAAGACCAGCAGGCATAATTTAGAGCTGCATGTGCGGTGGCATTTACAAGGATTGGAGATAAATGGGGATCATCATAATGCGCTGTGAATTGCAATACAACTTTCATGTTCCCAGCAGCCAAGGCAGTGGTCTCTGATTGATTGATTCTGTAGAAAGGCTGAAAGGCTATTTTTTTAGTTTTCAGTACTGAGAGGAAAATGTGAAAATAAAGATAAATAAGTTTACAAATGTTGCAGCCAAATAAACAGACTGTTTCAAAAAGACAACTCTAATTTCTCTTTAGAATAATACACACTCTTGAATTCAGTCTGTGAGCAATTGTTTCAGGCTTCCAGCTGAGCTCTTTCAAAAGATAATGCAGGTGGAAAGATGAGTTAATGGTCTAAACAATTAGAGATTTGATGCACTCTTCCATCTGTCAAAGCCCACTGAAATGAAAGCTCACAGTTTTAATTTGTGCCTCCAGCATCTAACTCAGTCTGAAATGGTGTCAGCGATTTGCCCTGCCCACAGTACTGTCATTCTTATGGTAAGCATTCTGTGTGCACATGCTGGGAGACTTTTATCAAACATATTAGTGTGCATTTGAAAGATCATTAGCCTGAAGTAGCTGGAACATTCCAGGTTTCTTAGCCTGGAAACTCACATCTCTGCTGGAAAGTATGTTGAGCCACTGTTATTTACACAAAAAAGCTACAGCAGGATAGGGATAGCTTTGTAAAATTTAAGAGGAATAGCGGTTCTTGGTATTGTCAATCTATCATGATTTAAGTACCACCCGTGAGAGGGTAAGATAATGGATGTTTTGATTTTTGTCTAAAAAGAAAGAATGAATGAAAATTTCTTTCTTCATCTGCTAGACAGAGTATTTTTCTTTCATCTAGTAAAAGATAAGGTAAAACCATTTACAAGAATCAGAGTTCATAAGAATTGGCCAGATTACTGATGTGCTAAATAGATAAAATAATCGTGAGCATATAAGAAATAAGAAGTCAGATGTAATACTACTTGCATTCTTATGGATTATTTGATTTTTTTATTATATTGATCTATAAAAAGGTAGAAGGGGCTAAGAGAACCATAGTGGTTAGGTGATTACAGCTGAACTAGCTAAGAAATAGGTTGACTGAAGTTTCTGGATATTTATACTTGGGGAAATAGAAGAAAGAGCTTTGTGATTCAGTGTTTATGTTTATACAAAAGCATTAGTGTAGTGTGCTGTGATGACAGGAATCTCTTTGTTCTCTAAGGGTCTTGAGAACTGACAAATAAGTAGAGTTAAAATCCAAACAATGTTTACAGTACTTTGTAATCCTCTGGTGTATCACTCTGTAAATATCAAGTTTTATTTTTTGGGTATAAAAAAAACCAGTTGTGTTAGAACATGGGACACAGAAATAAATGGAAACGAAGAAAGTTCATATTCTTTCTAGTTGCCATGTTGGATCACGTCAGTCATCCTTCCAATCTAATACTGTATTATAAACTAGATTCTCCATAGGTAAATAAACTTGCAGGTCTGGAATAACCTGCTGCTAGAAGAAATTACTTAAGCCCTATTACTTGTTTTTGTGAGGTACTGTGAAACATAAAGGGTATGTCCTTTTCAAGACACTAGTTTTGGTTGCTCAGCTCTTACTGTTTATTGCTTTGTTCAACTTAAATGTTTTTGTCTTGAAAAACAGATATCAGGGCTTGATTGAAGGTGTTTTGCTTGGCCTTCACTTTGAATGGTCCTGCTGATAACTTTCTGTCTCTAAGATGAATGGTTAGAATGAAGTTATTTTCATTATCTTCTGGTAAAAGATTATCACCACTGCTGTATCCCTTATGATGGGTAGGGAGGAAAGGATCATATTGGTTGTCTGTCCCTGTATCCCAGGTTTTAATGGATGCAGAATTCTGCTTTGTTTCTTATTGATCTTCATCGTGGCTTTATTGAAGAGATTGGCTCTTTTGGAGCTTGCTTTTCTGGCCAATGTATCTGATCCACTTGTTAATGGAGGTAAGCAAGTCTGATCACTGTGCTATTTGAAATTCGAACTACTGAATAATGAGCAAACTGAGCCAATGCTGACCATAACCAATCAAAGATTAAGTAGCCCTCTTTCATGGAGGAAGGATGCAAAGTTGTCATTAATGACTGAATTGTGCCAACACTGGCTTTGAGGATAATAGCATATTAGTCTTAACTCCAGTCTCATAAATGGAAATGCTATCTTTAGACATTAAGGCTGCATACTCTATACTATATACAGACATACACTACAGCTAAAGGGAGAAATGTGTGCATGGGGATGCACACAAGCAAACACATACCTGACATATTTATTGTAGATGGCATGCTGAAGCACTAAATGCTTCTTTAATTTAGCTTTATCAGCTTCAGTGAACACCAATCAGAATCCAGGGATATTCAGACTGCAGAACCCTTTATTTAGAGGTATTTGGGCATAAAAATAATCTCTTCCTAGAAACTTTTGAAATAGCAATGGAGCTATGCAGCCTAATCAGCTATAAATTTTTTCCTTCTAGAGAGCAGTTGATTAAGTAACATCTAGTAGAAGGCAAATCATGACTGGAGCAACACTGGTCAGACAGTAAAGACAGACAATACTACTAAGACGAAGGAAAATTAACAGTAAATCTGCTTGAAAATTAACAACACCTTTATCCTTCTAAATCTTCAGAGTTTTCCCAGGTGTCTCACCACTTAGTTTGCTCAGACTTTGTACATTTTTTTGTTCTCATCTTTCAATAACCTTGTACTCTATGCAGAGGGAAATATATAACATGGCGGTGTATCTGAGATTTTGATTTCCCAAATACAGTCCTAGTTCTCTAAACTCAGATGCATGAATTACTATTTCGAAATTGTAATAGCTCACATAAGTCAGAGAATCTGTACAAAATTTATAACTTTGCAGTTGAGATCAGAATCTTAATTTTATCTTATTAAATTACATTTCATTATCCTAATTAGTTCTTAGTGCAAAACAGGCTGTAATAATCTGTTTAAATGTATGGTCCTTTTCTTCTCTTGTAGGACGCAACTGCAGAGTTCAAACAAATATAGCTCTAGTTAAGTGACAAAGACAAAATGTACTTTCATTGACCTTTAATGTAGTAATAAAATATATTCAAGCCACTGTAACAGGACAGGGCCTGAAAACCATGCATGTCTGTATCTTAAGCCTTGATTTTAAAAGGAGTTTTGGTTGACTAGGCCCAGGGCATTATTCAAAACCCACTGAAGTAAGGAATAGTGACTTTAAACAAGCTTTATATCCATCTACAAGGCAAGATTGTGCTTTTGCAAGTGACCTACCTTGGAGATTCTCCATTACCATAATACTGAAGGAGATATAAAAATGTGCTCAAGTAGATGAGGGTACAGTGCTGAAAGGAAGAGAACTGTCTGTGGGGCACACAGACAAGGATGTAACCTCCATTTTCTCCACACGCTCACTGAGCTGTAAAGAAAGCATTGAGCTGGAAATGGGAGCTATGACTGTTTTCCACTTTGAGTGCCTGCAAAGAATTGTGAAGCTATCAGAGTATAGAAGCATGGTCTGTCTTAAAACAGAAATTACAAGTTTTGTTTCATAACACTGTGATATTTTTTCAGGCATTAAAGAGTTAATTTCCTTTTAGCACTGTCTGTAATATTAGACTAGCTCTCTATGCACAAGAGACAAAAATATTTCTGAGAAGGTACAATGTTAAAGAGGTGGTTTTGTGCTATGGATTTTAAGCAGATCTCCATTGCATTTCCTTAGAAAGTTCTGCTTAAAACCAGTTTGGGGTATAGTCTCAGGTTAACAGGACAAGAAAGTAACTGGTTTTGACAGTTATTCCATAATAATCACACCTACTATATGGATTACAAACATACATTCTGACTGTAGTAGAATCAAATGTTTTTAGCTATTTCAGTGGCCTGAAGAATTTAAATACACAGAGGCAGCATAGAACTCTTCAGATACAAATCTCTGAAGTGGAGATAGTGGCAGGAAAATAGTCAGGCCTGTTTTCCAATACCATTAACTTTCTGAAGTCACTTATGTATCTGCAATTGGGTCTAAAGCCTAATTCCTGCAGTCTAATTTAAAATTGGTTTGCGTCCTCGTTTTACACAATTGAACAGTTACTTGGGGTATAAAGTGAAGGGGAAAACCGTAGCCATATTTCTTGAATGTTGACATATGTATTTACTGTGTATGGGAAATGTGAAGGGGTACTTTGGATTCATGTTCAACATGAATCCTGAAATTGGATTCATGTTTAACATGAATCCTTCAAAATCCTGAAGTTCCCCTTGCAGGAATACCAGCAGGATCCACTACACTGAAATGAAAGAAGACAAGACAAAACACTGTACTATTTTGATGCAGGAAGATGTTTTCAGCTTATGCATTTAGGAATGAAAGGATTGCCAAAATTAATTATGGAAAGTGATTTTTCCTTTGAAGCATGAACCAGGAGACTGAGTTATGAACAAGGATATTTACCCCAGAATATCAAATGTTGTGCTTGCTTTAAGATGCAAGATATGGATTCCAACAAATGTCAGAGTTTGCAGCCATTGACTTTGGGTAAAGAAAACAGGTGCCTGTGTTTTTTTCTCACAGAGGTGATGGTGCTGTATCCAAAATATATTAAATCTAAATATTCACAATAAATCAGGGGATGAACAGGAAAAGAAAATTCAGTTACGGCACTTGGGACTTGAACTGCACCCTCTGAAGACAGTAGGAATATTCCAGAGTTAGGGATGCAGAATTAATTTTTAAAGCAGTTTCATATTAGGAATGTAATACCTCAATTTTATGGTTTATGTAAAACTTTTAGCTATATTGTTACTAACTGAATTCTGAACTTCTTCATGAGGGAAATAGACTTATTTTTGTTTTACATAAATATGAACAAGCTGTTAGCCCTAGTAAACAACTAAGATATTGGTTAAATAGTAGTTGCCACTACCAATGTTTTAAAATTTATCGTAGAGTGATAGAATGGTTTGGCTTCGAAGGGACCTTTAAAGTTCATCTAGTCCAACCCCCCCTGCCATGGACAGAGACGCCTTCCACTAGATCAGGTTGCTCAAAGCCCCGTCTAACCTGATCTTGAACATTTCCAGGGAGGGGGTCATCTATGACTTCTTCTGGGCAACCTGTTCCAGTCTCTCACCACCTTCACAGTAAAGAATTTCTTCCTTAGATCTAATCTAAATCTACCCTCTTTCAGTATAAAACTGCTACCCCTTGTCCTATCACTACACTCCCTGATAAAGAGTCCCTCCCCATCTTTCCTGCAGGCCCCTTTTAAGTACTGGAAGGCCTCTATAAGGTCTCAGAGCCTTCTCTTCTCCAGGCCAAACAACCCCAACTCTCTCAGCCTTTACTCATAAGGGAGGTGCTCCAGCCCCCTGATCACCACTCGAGCAGGCCCATGTCCTTTTTATGTTGGGGGCCCCAGAGCTGGACAGAGCACTGCAGGTGGGGTCTCACCAGAGCAGAGTAGAGGGGCAGAATTACCTCCCTTGACCTTCTGGCCACACTTGTCTTGATGCAACCCAAGATATAGTTGGCTTTCTGGGCTGTGAGCACACATTGTTGGCTCATATTCAGGTTTCCATCTACCAATAGCCCCAAGTTCTTCTCCGCAGGTCTGCTCTCAATCCACTCATTGCTTAGCCTGTGTCTGTGCATGGGTTTGCCTTGACCCATGTGCAGGACCTTGTACTTGTCCTTGTTGAACTTCATGAGGTTTGCATGGTCCCACCTCTCATGCCTTCCAAGGTCCCTCTGGATGGTATCACTGCCCTCCAGTGTGTCAACCGCACCACACAGCTTGGGGTCGCCATCAAACTTGCTGAGGGTGCACTCAACCCCCACTGTCCGTGATGCCAACAAAGATGTTAAACCGCACCAGTCCCAATACCGACCCCTGAGGATCACCACTCATCAGTTGTCCTCACTTCAACATAAAACCATTGATTGCAGTTCTTTGAGTGTGACCATCCAGCCAATTCCTTATCCACTGAGTGGTCCATCTGTCAAATTCATGTCTCTCCAATTTATAGATAAAGATGTTGCGTGGGACAGTGTCAAATGCTTTGCACAAGACCAGGTAGATGATGTCAGTTGCTCTTCCCTTACCCACTAACACTGTAACCTCATTGTAGCAGCCACCAAATTTGTCAGGCACAGTCTGCTCTTAATGAAGCCATGTTGGGTGTCACTAATCACCTTCTTATTTTCCATGTGCTGTAGCAGAGTTTCCAGGAGGATCTGCTTCATCATCTTGCTGGGCAGAGGTGAGACTGAGAGAGTGGCCTGTAGTTCCATGGCTTTTTAAAAATGAGGGTCATTTTTCCCCTTTACAGTCAGCAGGAACTTCACCGGACTGCCATGACTTCACAAATATGATGGATAGTGACATAGCCACTTCATTCACCAGTTCTGTCAGGACCTGTGGATGCACCTCATCAGGTCCCATGGTCTTGTGCACCTTCAGGTTCCTTAGATGGTCATGAACCTGACCTACTCTAACAGTGGGGAGTTCTTCATTCTCCTAGTCCCTTTCTTTGCCTTCTGCATCTTGAGTGGTGTGGCTGGAGCACTTGCTGGTGAAGTCTGAGGCATAAAGGTGATTGAATATCTCAGCCTTCTCCATATCCCACGTAACCAGGTCTTCTGTTTTCTTCTGGAGAGGGCCCACATTTTCTCTAGTCTTCCTTTTATCACCAACATACCTATAGAAGCTTTTCTTGTTGCTCCTGATGTCTCTGGCCAGATTTAATTCTGTCAGAGGTTTGGCTTTCCTAACCTGATCCCTGGCTACTTGGACAACTTCTCTGTATTCTTTCTAGGCTACATATCCTTGTTTCCACCCTCTACAGGCTTCCTGTTTGCTTTTGAGTTTGTTCAGAAGCTCCTTTCTCATCCACGTGGGCCTCCTGGCATTTTTGGCTGACTTCCTCTTTGTCGGGAAGTTGGGTCCTGAGATTGGAGGAGGTGATCCTTGAACATTTATCAGCTTTCTTGAGCCTCTCTTCCCTCCAGGGCTTTATCCCATGCTACTCTGCCAAGCAGATCCCTGAAGAGGGCATTGTCTGTTCTCCTGAAGTTGAGGGTAGCGAGCTTGCTATGCACACTCCTTGCTGTCCTAAGGATCTTGAATTCCACCATTTCATGGTCACTGCCCTTGAGCTTCATGCTCACCCCAAGCTCCTCCTTGTTGATGAGGGAAAAGTCCAGTATAGCTTCTCTCACTCGGAGAAGGAAGTTACCATCAGTACATTCCAGGATCCTTCTGGATTGATTATGCCCTGCTGTGTTGTGTTGTCCCCTCCAACAGATATCAGGGTGGTTGAAGTCCCTCAGGATGACCAAGGCTTGTGAACTTGAATCGGGTCTTAGCATCGCATGAATTCTGATATGTTAATGTCTGGAATTCCTTCAGTTTGGCCTGAGAATACAAGACAGATCCCTGAACGTATTCCCAGCCTGGTCCATGCAGCTGTCATTAGGAGGAGAACTAACCATGCTTGCTTCTGGGTGGCAGAAGTGCTCGTGGGAGGTGTGGTGAGACCCAGCAGACGGAGATCGGTCTGGATACAGTTGTTAATTTTTGTATGGATCTGTACCATATTGTTGAGTAATACCTGAAGGTATCATTATTCACTCACGTTATATATGGCAGGTATAAAGCTCCTAAAGTGCTATGAGCAATGGAGGGAATTGGAATTTTTTGGGTGAGATTTTTGGAAGGTTAGGATTTGTGTATGGTAAAAAGCAGAGAGACAATGAGATCTGATGGGTAATTATTTAAATCAATGGAAACATTACGAAACCTGTCCTTGCCACCTTGGAAGATCATCGGCTCAGCAAGTATTTCTTAAAGTACTGCTGGTATCTCACAGAAAATCTCTAACATCTTTCTAGCGAAGTTCTGTTCTGCCCATATATTATTTAGGGTTGTATTTTCCTACCATTATTTATCAGTGAAGGTATCTGCATGACAGAAGTATTGTGTTTCTTTAGAGTTCAGCTGTGTCTGCTGCATAATTGTCTCATCCAAAGTCATCTTTCACTTTGCATCATCATACACCACTCCTAATATAATTGGTCCTATGTTTTTTGTTGGAGTCATGATACAGAAAATAATCACCTTTTAATTGCTCATTTTCTTCAAAAGATGAATTAAATATTTTGGTTTCATAACTGAATATTTAAAAATTGATCTATATTTATATGATACATTTGAATAACAAATTATTTTTTTAAAAAAAGGAAGAGATTTGATTGGTAGCTTTCTTACCTTGTTTTTTTCTTTTAATTTCAACCCCTAGCATTAAATAAACTGAAACTGTGAGAGCTAAAATAAAGTAGCTTTATTGTGTGGAAATACAGCTTTTGTTAAAAGGTAATAGTGGTGTGTAAAATCACAATATGTACTTCATTCAAAGTAATATCTGGCTGTAGGGGAAATCATCTGATTTTCACGTTTCCTAGGTTTAATAAGGGTTTGAGAGTATTGCAGAAAGAATAATTCAGTTACCTAAATGTCAAGCAAGTAGGTCATCATCATTTTCTGGGAAAGGCTTATTTGTCCTCATTATTCCTGCATCTAACATTATGCATATTCATTTTATAATACACTTGAAAGTAGTTATTGTAAGGAAGTGGGTGTATCTATATGAGATTCTTTAAAGATGTCCTTTTAATGTTTTTTCCAGACATCAACAACAAAATAGATTTGCAAACACTGTTCATATACATGAAAGATTTTAATCACTAATATGGGAAGATTAAATTAAGTAGAAATTCAGCTCTTCCCCCTTTTTACTGCTTCAGTGACATAAGATTTCATATAATACTGATTTGAAAGAGTTTGTGAAGTGTATGATGCTCTTAATGGCTAGTTAAACTTCTACTTTTGGCAGATCATATTGAAATGTTAAAGACGTTGGTGGTATTCTGTAGAAGAAATAGTAAGAGGACAGCATGGAGGTGAAAGGGCAGGGAACAGGCAGCATAGTAGTGTAGGCAGATCACATACCCATATCTTTGCTGAAAAATGATGGGGATAACTCCCGCCCTGCCAGCGGGATCCTTCCTGTGGAGGCTTGTTGCATCTCTGCCATCTGCCTACAAAAACTTCCCCTTGTTACAAAATGAGCAGTGGCTTTACTTCTATAACTTACCTTCTACTAAAAAAAATGAAGTTGATCACCATGGAATGAAAAAAAGAAAATAGAGCTCATATCATAATAATTTGAAGGAGTTTTGCCCCCTGAGTTGTCACAATTTGCTGGGTATATCAGTGCAATTCAAGCAGATGTGTGTGTTGCAAGTGTATTCTGTGTCTGCAGAGGAAATCACTTGACTGATCTGTTAATTCAGAATGATATTTCAAGTACATTACAGTTTGGGTTTGGTTTTTTTTTCTGGGGAAGGGCTGAGATACCTCAATACAGTTGTACTTTTTATTGTAGTTTCATCAAATAGTGAATTTAGGGAAAACTCTTGATTATGTTTTATAGTGCTGTCATGGAAAGCTAGTGCATCTTTATTACTAACATTTGTTGGGTGATGACAGGTTATCAAACAGCACAGAGCTGTTTAACACCTTGGAAGAAGACAATAAAGAAACTTGTGACACTTGCTTAACAAGAAGTGCAGTGTGTTTTCGGAAATCTGTCAGCGAGAAGACAGGCCTGTGAAGATGTCAGGCCTATTTTGACCTTTCCACCCCTTGTTTGTATTCTACTCTTTCAGCTTTGCAAATGACTTCACATTTGGTACTTGTATCGAAAGCAGACATCATATTACCTGGAAAGGATGTGAATAGGTTTTATAAATGTTTTATTGTGCAATGGAAAAAAACTCAGTTTTTGTAACGTTTGTAATTGTGCTCTAAAAAAATGATTACTGTTTCTGTTCATGCCTCCAGAATATTATTAAAGGAAGTAAAACAGTTTTCTTATTTAATTAAATTATATATGTAGTTGTTTTTGGGTCATCTGTCAAAGTGGTAAATGTTGCATCAAATCCAGGTACTACTGATGCATGGTACTGTGTGACGAAGGTAATCTGAACTCCTCTGTAATGATGTAAGGCATTCAGTTTACATGCTCTGTGCTGTATTTTATCCAGCATTTGGATAGCATGATACTCTGACCTTGTCTGATTGGTGATCGCATTTACTGTGAATGTTGCAGGAACAGTAAAGAAAGCCTGAAAGAATTGTCATGCTGCCACGTTGTATTGTTCTCTATCTTTTCGAGACAATGCCACAGAAATTTATCTGTCTTGACACCTTTGTCTCTTGTATTAAGAAAGCCTTAACTAACTTCTCTTTAGTTCTATGGTCTACCGTCTAAAAATGCCACATCTTATAAAGAGAACAGGTGGAAAGGCTTTTAAGAAGAGGCCTCAGGGAGATGGAATAAGTTAGGAAAAAATAACAGCAGCTAAATTGTCTAAAGGTTTCCAAGACTGACAAGATTGCCTCATAAGAAGTGTGTATAAAATATGTAAATAACACTTCTGTATTGTAGTTTACAGATAACTATGAATTAAGCTAGTGTGTAAATACTTCGTACAAATACATTGAGTAGGAGAATACTTTTTTTTTTTGCATGAATCCCACAGCCAATTACAAATGTCAGTGATTGCAGGAATTCTGAAGCAGTTTAGTTTTATTGTGGTTTCCTTTCACCCTTCTCTCTCACTCCCTCAAGAAACCTATAAAAGAGAAATGTTCCACTCTGTTCAAACCATATGGGGGCTTTGCATCTAACTCCTTTAGGCTGTGTGGAAAATCTGAGCCTAAATGTGTACATAATTTACTTGTAGTTGAATATTGAGCTTGGGTTTATTTAAATTTTATGTGTGAAAGATAAACACTGGGATATAAAATCACATCTTGATAATGTGGTTGTACTTTAATCTAATTGCTTAAACTACTTTTGCTTTTAATGGGAAGTTGCTATCAACAGTGCACATCTTCAGTAGGTATTTATAAACAATGAGAACTTCAAAAGTGAGGTATATAACAAAGTGGCAGTCAGAGTAGAAAGTGTGATTATAGCATACTTCTACTGGGATTTGGGTGTAAAGTCTCTAATTTATTTATAACAAAGTTAATCATCTTCTAGTTGAACAGTTAAATACTGAGAACATCTCTTTTTTGAGTCATCTTATGCTTTAGCCAATTGACAGATGATAAGATTCTGTACCCATCCCTCCCAGCACTTTCAAAGCTCAGTGGAGCTTATTATAAATGAATGAGTCATACACAGGCTGGAACAAATGCACCATTGGTAGCCTACAGAGATAATAACACTGACCTCCGGTCATTTTACAAGAGAACTCTCTCGTGTAGGTCGACTTCCCACTGCTTTAAACCCAACCTAAATAGACTATTCATGGAGAACTGGATTGACAGATTAGAGATTTATATGCACAAATATAGGCATTAGCAGAATGGTCTATGTACTTCAGGACACAAGAGGTAGTTTAAATAACTGACCACTAAAAGCAGACTGACGTTTTTCTGTAAAGAAGTAGGTTTGTAAACTTCCTTCAGACTTACTGAAATATGTAGGACAGTCATAAAAGTCCAACCTTGCAGTCTGTGTTTATGCAGGATTTCCAATATTATGAAATAGTTCAGAAAGAAGGGTTATGAGAGCACTGCCACTTCATTGGTGACATTGTGGTAGGTGAAAAGAATAAAAGATTTTAGGTTCTAAGTCAACATATACTTATAAATGCATTTTTTGCTTTATCCCTTTTAATACATATGTACACACAAAATGAGTAAGCGAGAATAATTTAGTAAAAGCACGAAGTTTAGCGTTAGTCAAATGATATCCATTTTAGGAGGATCTTGAGATTAAAATTAAGCTTTAAAATATGAAAGTGATAATGTGCAGTAGTTCAAATTTTCACACCACAGAGTGTGATACAAGTGTGTCAAATATCTTCATATTCCAACTATAAGTATTAACTCTCACGTAATGCAATTTGTCAGTAGAACTCATCAACCCAGTGTGTACTAGGAAGAAATTTAATTTGTGCCATTCTGCAGAAAGAGATGTGTATTTCTGCCAGATTTTAACAAAACGTTATATTGAAAGGAATGATTTCAAAGCAGATGACAAATTGCCGAAAAAAGACATTTTTATTGTATAATAGCATTCTCCCACAGAGGAAAGAAAAACAAAGAGCTGGGGGGGGTCACATAGACACGCACCCCACAACATTCCCTAACACTAATGTAAGGAAAAAAACACATGAAGAGACAACCTTCTGATGTTTTCTCCTTTGCTGTTCTTTTTATTTATTTTAAGGATGAGAATCTTAACAGGTTCTTTCCTTTTCCTGGGCTGTTTAATACAGAACACTATGTCATGCAGTTGGATCTCTCAAAAAAGGTTGTTTTTTAACATTATTATTCTATTTATGGTCTACCTGCAGAATATATGGCAAGTGCATCAGTGATAGTTGATTTATAGGGAGAGAAATAATAAAAATGTGTTTGAAATCTGTATGAAATAAAATTATAAAACTATGAATGGGAGTTTCAATCTAAATTTATATATGCCAGGCTAGCTCCCTTAGTCAGCCTTTATGAGGGATATAATAATTTTCAACTGACTCTTATAACATAAGCTACTGTGATATATTTTCCAGATGTTAATTATCTGAATCTATTTTGATACCATAGTTTTTGACTTTTACTAGAAACACTGAAACTATTACTTGTTCTTTACCTGTTTCTGTGCTCTGAACCTGTGCATTTAACCCCTGAGAAAATAATTCTTGTTGATTGGTAATACAATATCTATATATCTATATATATTTAAAAATAAATGGGTTTTATTCTCACTGTAGCAGGTTAGTTGATATTGTCAATGACATTCAATTACCTGGCTCAGGAGGCTTTTTTAGAGACCTGATTCCAGAAATCTTTACTTGGTCACACCTCCCACAGGACAGATCCAGCATGGCAATTTCCTGGGGCTTTCCTTACTTTGTACTCTGGCAAAATGTCAGTGAAAGTCAAGACACTGCAGTGATACAAAGTCTTCTTCCAGCAATAACTCCCTCCAAGATGAAGATTTTGCAACTGGGCTCCAAAATTGCAGTGATTTTCTATTTGGAAGTTGCAGGAGACAGCTGTGAAGACACACTCATATTCATTCTTTGTGACTGGTTAATGATGGAGGTTTTTACTAAACCACCTTGAGTAGAGAAATGTCAGTTTTATACAGAATTAATATTTCAAGTTGTCTTTTCCCATATCTGAGCCTTTAAAAAATAACATAAAGTAGAAACTGGTGTCTGGGAGAGATAGAACATTTTTACTTGTTATTTCTGCTGTGTTATCTATGCAAACAAGCATCTACCTATGCAGAAATGCACAATTCACAAATATGCTAATTTCTTTTGCTTTTTAAAATCCACTTGTTTAAATTCCGTTTTTAAAATGCTAAGTGCTTGGAGAGCCTTTTGATTCTTCATGTATGTGGATTAGGCTTAACCTTTGTCGTGACTTTTTC
Organism: Tyto alba; assembly: GCF_018691265.1. NCBI lineage: Eukaryota > Metazoa > Chordata > Aves > Strigiformes > Tytonidae > Tyto > Tyto alba. Next base: position 7,783,020 of record NW_024881276.1, on the reverse strand, counting down.
TAGCATTTACAAGGATGTGCCTTTGTTAGTGGGAGTTGCCTTGAAAAGGCAAAAGAGAAGCACAAACATTTGGCATCTTCAGCTTCCAGCTGTCCTAAACATCATCTCACCTCATCTTTCAGCTTCCATCCTGAAACATCATTTCCCTGGGAAAACTTATATGTCTTCCCTTGGGTCCAGTAATCCATTTAGATAAGTAGAGGCATCCTTTCCTTTCCTCCATAAGGGAAGAATTTGGGAAGAATTTTCGTTTGAAAACTCTAAGTTTTAGTTGGATCTAAGTGTAGATTTCAAATTTTATATCTGTATCTTTTCTTGGGTTTGCTGCTTCAGAAAATATTAATTTTACACTGGCAGGGAACATAGGCTGTGCCACACTGAGAAAATTGTGGCTTGACACAGGTGCTGAAATTTGTTTGAGACTGCTGCCTCTCTGAGCCACTGAAATGGTGAAAAAGAGCTGTTCGTCTTGGGGAATACTTTAGTTCCTGTAAGCCTTTTGTCTGTTTATTTCTTTAACATTACACAATATTTTAAAACTATTTTTTTCTGCTTGAAATCCAGCTGGAGAGAGTCATTCTGATTTTCATTTTTGGTATACAGTATATACTTTTATAAAGTATGGCCAGTCAAGCTTATGTTCAAAATGGCCGTTTGTTTTTAAACATAACCAGGCTTCCAAAATGATGACAACCATACTTAGAGAGATGATTTGTTTTAGGTATTTAAAAAGATACTGTGCAGTGAGAGATTCCAGTGGAAAGCTAGAAATCCGCTAAGGGAGATTTGTGATCACCCGTCATAAATTTCTCAATTTGGTCCCCAATGTAGACACACTTGTACATGCTTTCTCTTTTACATTTTTCAGGTAAAACCCAGTCCCCAAGGAAGTCAGTGTAATTTTCTCTGAAGGTGTCAGTGTGGTAAGGAACAACACTGAAGTTCATTGAACCTGGAGTACCATCATTGCAGATAGTGTAATTCTGAAGCTAAACAGTGGTGATCTACTTTACTTATGACAGTTCATACAACTTCAGGACTTTCTTTTCCTTGTTGTTGCAGAAATCTTTACAGGTTATTACAGCCTGAGCAGCTAGAACCTAGAGAGTGCTATTTACAAGAACGTCTAGATAAAATGTCTATCTGCATCGACTGTAAACTGTATCTTGCTGAAGGATTATGTCTGTCTAAAATAAGAGGACAATACTAAACTTCATGTCACTATTTATAAAATAGATTGAATCTCTGTTAGTGACTGGTATCTCTAGTTAGGCTGAAATTACAAGAAAAAAATTACTAAACCCCTCGTATTTCTTTAGTTATATTTTTCTCCAGTAGCCAGCGCATGTCTGAAAGTGCATCCTCAAGTGCTGCCTGTGGCCAGACATATCCACACTGAAGCATTCCCACTTTGTGCACTTGATCAGCCCTTAAAATGCAGCAGTTATGTATCTTGTCGTGACAGTATCATTTAATTTATGTCTAGCATTGTTTCTATTCAGAAGGTGGTGGTGAAATAGATATCCTGTGGAAGCTGAGCATATTGGTAATTGCAAATACCTTTATTCTTTATTTTGTGGTGCAGTCATTTGTTGTATCATTTTTATTTATATGGGAAACTTGTCAGGCTGCAAAATTATTTCTTACAGAGCTTTTGTGCATATAGTTATATAGGATCCTAGCGTAACCACAGCATGAGCCTACTGCTGTAATATAAAAGCATAAATAATAATGGCACCCTTTTCTCTCTGTAGAGATATTGAGCAACCTGCTTTAGTGGATTCTACTTTGAGCAGAGGGGGTTGGACTAGGTGATCTCCAGAGGTCACGTCAAATTTAAACCATTCTGTGATATAGATACAGGTATTATCATGAAGTAATATACCAAGAAAAAAGACCCTCTGATTGTTTGTAATATGTGCGTCTTTGTACAATGCATTCCTGAACAGCCAAACCAAGTGTTTTAAGATGCAAAATTGAAAAGGGGAGATATGAAACATGAAACACAAAAGGAAGAGTTGGCAGATACTGTCTTCATTATCCAACATAAAATTGTCTATTTCCTTTGAAATGCAGATTTTGTTTAAAAGAGGAAAAAGAAGAGAAGCAGCATTTAATTTATATTCAGGTTGATGTAAATTTTTTTAAAGGAACAGATAAAATGCCTTGGAGGAGGGGTATGTACTAATTTTAGGCTTACACAGGCTGTCTCTTGAGCTGCGAGATAGTATCATTGCTTAATTTTTAGCAGTCTTCATCACTAAGGAGTATTGCAGCTAGGACTGATGGTTATTTGGTCACTTTTTAATTGCAGCTGACTTTATTCATAAGGGGGACAACGCTTGTAATTCACAATTATAAAAGGAATACAGAAAAAAAATACATTTTTCTAAACTGAGTTGTGATATGACCATATTGTCATTAAATAGAGTTATGCCAGTGTTTAATTTGTAACACTAGCTAACTGGCTAACTAGTTTCATTGTTTTTTTGATTTATATTCACCCTTGTTGGTGAGAGTAGAAAATCAGGCTGCTGTCATTCAATGGATGAGAATTAAATCAACCCCTATTTTTCCTCTCCTTTGGAGTTTGTAATTTGCCTTCAACCTTCTCTTGCTGTTCTGTAAGTTCAGTTGTTTGGACTTTCTCACTGTGAGCATTCATTTAATGACCATTCAGAGTTCAGGTTGGCACAATGCTAACTAGATAAATTCTCTGGCTAGCACAATACATATATTTCCTTCAAGCTGGGCTGCAGATTCTGGTTTATGTACTAAATTTTGTTTGTTCTCCACTGATACTCCAGTGAGCCCAGCCTAACAGGCTTCCATTAAAATAAGAAAAGCTGGACAAATTTACATTTTTTTATAACGAGCCTCATTTTGACTGGAAAAAGTCACAGCCCCACCTGCCTGAGGAAATCTCAGGGTGCAGTATTCTCTGCTGTGAAGGGAGCACAACAGAAGACAAAGGTGGGATATGGGGACTGTCACAGAAAAATCGGAGCATAGTACTTGAGGCTTGAGTGTGTCTATGCGGTCATCCAGGCATAGAAAGTGATTTTAAATGGTGAATTGCTTATAAGTGACTATAACTCAGGTAAGAGTAAGATTCTTTTGAATGAGCTGGAGTTGAAAGACACACATTCTTGTCACTGATATACTTTAAGTAGTCTTGGCAAATTCTGTGCCCTCTCCTCTAACTTCCCCATTGGTAAAATGCAGTGGTATTTACCTTCCATGGACTTTGTTGGAAATGTTTTTTCAGGGTTAATAAAGTACATAGACACCACTAGGTCTGCTGTTGTACTGAAAAATAATTCAGTCCAATAAGTTTGGCCTTGCATACATGGGTTTATCTAAGAATTGAAATTTTTCTTGAGAAGAAAGCTGTAATAGTGTTTGAAATTAAAATATTACTCATCTCCTACAACCGTCTTTGTAGAATGAAGTATTTCAGTGAATATAGGAAACATTTGCTGTCCCATGTTTTTACTGTGTGTCTGCACCAACTCAAATCTAAGTGTTACGAATTTATGTAAATCAATGATGAAAGATGGGCGAGAAAAAAGATGAGAGTACATGACACATTAACAGAATGGCAACCCTGGTAGAGGTGGGGCTTGCTTCCTTGTGAAATTTTAATTCTAGTTTTATATTGTTTTTTTTTTTTTCAACTAAGAACAAGATAGGAAAATTATTTTGAAGATACACATGCAGGCATGTAGGGTGCTTGCTCACTAGTGTCTGCTTGGATAATACCACTGAATTCTATAATAATTTTTCATGACATCTGATCTCAGTACAACAGAGAAAGAGTAGCAAATAACACAACGATGAAAAGGGCTCATTATATTCTCTACCAAGGAAATCATGAACCCTTTTCACAGGTTCGTCTAGTTATAACTATGTGTTGATTAAATTTTTTTGTGCTAAATAGGAAAAGGATAATACTGTATTAGTATAAATGACTTTGCCAAAGTGGAAGCATTACTGGGATATTTATGGAATAATCAATGTGTCATAATGTAATATATGTTCCCTTTGGCGAGACTTACATTTTGGATTAATTCTGGTTTTCTTAATTTCATCTGGATGATAACTGACACCATGATAAACTGATAGGTGTGAAATAATTCTATCGTACTTTGGCTCTGTATTTTCAGCACCACAGATAAATAGATAAAAAGCTTGATTCTTCTTACACATCAGAAACTACTCTAATAGATCATTTTAAATTAGTGTCCTCTAAAGATAATAATGGTTGATGAAATATTTTAACATTATTAATATATACTGGTCTGTTGTGAACATTTACTGTAGTGATTATAGTAAACTCCTACATGGCTAGCAATAGAGAGTAAAGTCTTGGCAGTGTACTGATGTAATGTCTTGTGCTAACAGCTGGCGTAGTGGAACAAAAAAATGATGAGTAAATATGTCGCTTACGTAGTATTTTCTCTACTTCTTGCACCTTCATTTAACTCCTTGATAGCCTACTGGGCATAGTTTGGTCCTTCTGGAAATGTTCAGAAGCTATTACACAGAGTTAAGCACAAGATATATGTATTAACTTTTGAAGTCAGAATAAATTAGAGTTTCTTATTAAAGCAAGTATTGTGTGCAGATCTAACATAAAATGTAGTAAAAGGTATTTGTAATGCTATGGGGGAATTAAGAATTGAAATGAAATCTATTGTCAATCCCTAATCAGAAATCCCTATTTTGCTATATACATTTCGTGTTATATACATTTGCAAATCTAAATTTGCATATAACCGTTACACTTTGGTACTTTAATATAATCAGGGTCATGCGAGTGTTAGTATAGCGCAGGTGGGTTAGAGTGCAGAGTCTCAACATTTATCCCAAAGACTGGAAGAAAAAAGAAAGAAGGGGAGAGATGAATTCTAGTTTCCTCCTCTGTATCAACGGAATTCATAAACTTTAATGCTAGTAAATATTAAGATGGGGGCTCGTCAAGTAAGGAAGATGAGCACTGAAAATGTGTCCTTTTCTAGAGTCTCTTCTGAGGAGCAGGTAGCCAATATAAGGGAGGTAGAGCAACCAAAACCCTCACCATCTCAGTTTGCTACTGCAAAACCACCACCATTTGTGATATGACTGTCAAAGCAGCATAGCCACAAACAAACCTCTCAGAAAGCTTCAGAAACACCAATATAATGCATTTATTCATCACACCAGTATTTATCCATGTTTATATGCAGAATCAAAACTAAGAAGTCAAGATTCATCCCCTCCTCTACCCACTTATTCTCTCATTTTCTTTGGCCAAAGCTGTCACATACTGCTGTGAAAATTATTTTAGTCTTTTTAGTGATGGTGGTTGAAGTTTGATGACAGAGGTGTGAAATGTTTTGAAAGTGTAATGTTTATTTCCTATATTGCGACCCAGAATATAAAAGATAATAATCTAGTTCATAGGAAATCAAATGCTTTACCTTCTCTTATTCTGTGAAGCTAAAACTTTTATACCATTTTATGTTGCTCTTCTGTGTTTTTTTTTTTCAGCTTCAGTAAAAAAACTGGCTTTCATTTTCTTATTTAAGTCGTATGTAAGAGACAAAAGAGTGACAGTGTGAGTCTGAGACAAATTTAATTTTGTGTTCTGATTGAATAATTTCATACCAAAGCATCTAGTATGTCAGCTGAGTGTGGGAAACAATCACAGCTAACTTTTTTGTATGGGTGGACTGTGGGGATGAGGGAAGCATTTGGATAAACCCATAATGATCATACTTCTAATTTTATTCAGAAGAAATACAGGTCTGGCTGGACATTCTTTAAGATGTCATTTGTTCTAGTGCATCTTATGACTACAGTGCAGGAAAAACTGCCATCAGAAGCCGTCTGTATCACTCTTTTGCTTTTGGGGTTAGCATAGAAGGATCGTTACATAATGAATTAATCTACAAAGTTGTCTGCTAAGTCTTTGATCTGTGGATCTTGCTTTTTCCTGGATGACATGTCTCCTAAAATCATGACAACATGCAAAACATATTGTATGGCTCAGAAAATAAGAAGTGAAATTGGTATAAGTATTGTTGTTGCAGTCTCAGAGAATTTTTGCTGAAATTGGATTCAGAATTCCTTTACATGGTTTCCCATGGTTTTCACTCAACAGACTTAATTATCACAACGCTGGTGGCCTACCTAACAAAAATATGCATGATGACAAACAAATATATAATAAAAATACAGATGAAACCTGTGTGGTCCCCGATGCACAAAAATACCTGCTATAGCTGTGATGATGTATAGTTACGGTTTTAAGGTTTCAGGGGGACGTTCTTGCTGTGTCCTAAATCCCCAGTTGACTAGGGTGTTACATTAATTTGTTCTCATGACTGAGATAATACTTGAATCTGTTTCAGCGTGATCAGGAACTTATTTGGAACACTTCTGCTCTTCAAGGCAAATAGTTTATCTGGGAACCATACAGAAGGCAGTCTTCTTCCAGTGTTCTGGAGTCTTGTTCCCTGTGTGGAATCAGTGCTCTTCTCTAAGAATACAGTCTCTTTGCAGACAGATATAAGCATGTCTGTGTCTAGGCATACATCTTCCTTCTTGCAGCATGGTTCTGTTGCCTAAAGCTGTCTGATACCTTGCAACACATAAATCTTGTTAGCAAGCTCTTCCAACTGGCCAGATACAGTCGCAGAAGTTGTAAGTAGCAGGACTGTGCTGCAGATGTGTCAGATCAAGCTAGGGGGTAGGCTTGAGGGGAAAAAGGGGAGTCTGAGAGGATTTAAGGTGAAGGCTGAAATGGTGAGTGTCTCTCTTGTCACAGGCGATTTGACAGGTCTATTGTTTTGTTCTTCTTGGTTCCTCTTCTCCAGTGCATTTAAAGGGAAGGCATGTATTGCCCAAATCATGAACAGACCTCGGAGCAGAAATCAAATTTTAAATTCTGTGAGAACTATTGCAGAAATCTCTTCAGCACTCATAAACGTGCTGTGCAGTGCAGAAATACTGATACCACATATTATTTCTATCATATTAGGCCTACATATTTCAGACTTCCAAAGACAACCAAATATGGGAAAAAATAAACTGTAAAAAAATGAACTGAAAAAAAACAGCAGGAAAGTACTGTTCGGTTTTCTTAAATCTCATGACTTTTTATGTACCATAAATTCTCTTTAAAAATGTAATCTCACATTCAGTATTAGAAGTTGCACACAACTTAACTATACAATTAATCAGTGAATCAGCCTGATTTTTTCTTCATCTGTTATTGGAGTAAACATATTGCAGCAGCTCTACTTATAATCTGTACATATGTACAGACAAACATGTTGAAGAGGAGGCTGATGTGTTTCAAATTTACATAAGAGATTATTTTTCTCAGCATCTTTTCCTGTTTATTAAACCATACGGACATTACATCATCTGGAGTGAAAGTAAAGAACTGTTGCAAATACAGATTAAGATTTCATCAGATATTAGCAATAAACCTAGTCTAAATTGAATGTCTGGGAATAATTCCAATTTTTATCAAATCATACACCCATTTTATAATGTTTCACTGAAAAATAACAGGAAACAAGAAAATGTAAACTCATAAGTTAAGTTTTCAACAGGTCTTGGAATTGTTAACTGCCAAACATGTTTTGCATACTCAGAATCTATTGACCAAAATCCTTTTTGAATTACAAATTATTTTCAGCTTGAAAGCCTGTTGTTAGGGTAATGCAGGCTGTGAATGCTAATTTGGATCTGCTTTAGCAATTAAGAACTGTAGTTTGAGCTGGACACATTTTCTTTGAAGAACTCGTTATTATAAATGTGTGAATGCAACACCTATGAGCTATGCTAATGAAGTTACTATCAAGTTTAACAGACAAGGTTAGTAATTAGACACAATATATTTGAAAGCGATAAAAAGCTCTACAAAGCTGGTACAGTTGCAATGTTGTGTAGAAATTAATATCTTCTGTTTTGTAGGAAAGCTTTAGTAGACAATTTTTACTGTAAAGTCCTGTGCAATAGTTGGATGCTCTTTCAAAGTGATAGTCAAGAACTACGAGGACAGATTAATAAAATCACCACTTTCTAGATGTTAAATGTAAACATTTTTTTACAATGTGTATTGTTATAAAATTTCTGAAGTTCAATAAGCAAAGTTTTAAATGTTTCATGTTTTAACATGGCACTAAAAATGTGCTCAACTGTGGAAACAACTGCTCATTTTTCATTGATAGTTACACTGGAAGGAAATGGTGGCACAGAGTTTCAACCTTTTTTCAAAAGGCAAGGTGCTTCACACCTTGAGTGAATAAAAATGCATAAAGATGTTTGAACAATGTAAAAGTTTAGAAGTTAATGGTGAAAAAAATACAAACTTCAATAAGTATTTACAAAAAATGTATTAATTCAAACTACAGAGATGGTAAACAAGTGGGGAAAAAAGGCCTTTTGTGTTTAACATTCTCAGTTTTCAACTATCTGTTATTATAATGTATATGATATGATCACGGGCGATCTGTCAAGACTCAATTAAAGCAATTATAGTCCTATTGAAAGCTTGCTGAAATAAGTGCAAAGGTGTCTTTGATTTTGGTTGACTTTGATTTGAAACCGTATTGGCTACTTGGATTATTGTTTTCAGTTCTTAAAATCTTATGATAGAATTTTCAGAATGCAATTCCTTGCCCTTCCTCTGATTATTTTTCATTATTATTAATTTGGCTAGTATTGTATCTTCATTTCTTCCATTTTAAGCTTTTCAGTGTTGCATAAATATCCGTTCATTTACATTTTTACTATCTTAACAAAGTATCAGTTTCAGGAAAGGTAAGAAATATTTATCTCTCTAGCCTGTCTTCTTCATGTTGCTGAGAAGCTGTTAAGAAGCCCCTGAGCTTTTTTAAGGAGAATTTCTCCAGAACAGACACTGCAAAATGTTGCATGCCCCCAAGACTCTTGTGAATATCCAGAGCAAAGAATGTGTACTTGGGATAGAAGGTGAGACATTCCAGAGTGGGAAAAGGCAAGGGCAGTTTGCAGCTCTGCTGAGATCTGGGGACACTTGCTGCAGGAAGCTGGGAGCCTGGAATTGAAACCTGATAAATTCTTCATCTCCCGTAACCTAGGGGGGCATGTGAGATTAGGAAAAGAATCTTTACTCTGCTTCTTGACATCTGTGCAAGTTTGACAGTGAAGAAGGTCAGAATATATAATTGCAAATAGTATTGTCCGGCCTCAAAGTGTGTAAGCTTTCTGCCTGAATTATTAGCAAATTATCTCTATCAAGGATGATTTAATGACCAAATTTTAGTTTCATTGTGGGAATTTGGTCACTGGACCAGTCATAGAGCAGCATGGTAACATAACTATCTTCCTTGCGAGTGTGTTTTCTAATGTTCAGGTTGCTCAGATTTATGTCTCTGCATATGAGACCTTGAACAGAAAAAAGGCAGATAAGGCTTTATTATTTTAGAATGAAATACTCCTTTCTTTGAGCATCATGGAGACAGTTCACATCTAAATGCAGAAGTAGAAGAAAAAAACATTAACTCTTCATCTTTTTTTTTTCTATTTAGTGGTCACTTTACAATCCCAGAGTTTTTTCAGTTTAGTAAAGGATGAGAAAAAAGGAAATTTTCATAAGAGAATACATTTTGGGGTGGGCTGGCCATAAGGCTGTTTTATGTATCGGTTGATGTGTCAAAGGTCAGTCTTCCCTTCCCCCAGCTACTTCTTCCATCCCACTACTTTATGTTGAATTTGCAGTGAGCAAGGTCAACTCACATGTCTGGCCAAAACTTCCTGAGCTGGAGGAGATATGCAAAGGAAGAGTTTTCAGTATTGCCAGCCTAAAACTGAGTTCGCTTTTTCAGTTGAAGTGCAAAAGAGCGAACACATTGGGCAGCCCAGAGTGGGAGGGCAGAACCAGAACACTGGCCCATAGCTGGTTTGGCTTATGCTGTTCTTGAGCCTCACCTGCTCATTTCTACAAAGTACTCACTCTCGTTATAAAGGGCAATAGGACTTGAGTCTCCTCTCACTTGTGCTCCTTAACTTAATAGCTGTGGGGGAGGATGCCATTTCTTGACTACATCTTTACGAATACTTTCGTATGCCTCTCACTTAACCTTCACTGAGTGCTTTGTAAAGACACCATCTCTAATTTCCAAACTGAGTCCAATGAGTTGGAAAACACTATTGTTCTGTTTTTGTATCACTTGGTTTGTGCTTGGTTTGAATGGCTCTACAAGAAGCAATGCACTGGAAGGTAAAGCCCACTACAGGTCTTGTATTGTGTACAATCTGCATAAAGTTGAATACAGCTTTTGTAAGGCCCTAGCATAACTCAGGGGGGGTAGGGGTGGTGGAACAAAACAGAAAACACCGTGAAAAGCTTTAGGATATACAGACCCTCAAGCATATTTATGTGTAGGGAGAGGATGGTGAGTATTTTGCACTAATGAAGTGTTCCTTGTGTAGACTTCGGAAGTAGTTGCCACTGTTTAGTCTGCTTCTGCTTTCTTATGTTTTGAAGTCACTGTTTCAAACATCAGACATCCCTATCTTCTGTACTGTATATTGGGTTATAGTAGTCAGCGAACCTTTTAGAGGTACATTTCTACTTCTTTTTTAAAAGCAAATCTGATGGTAAGATGGTATGTCATTTAGAAAAATCAGTAAAATGCTTTGATGGAGGAAATAGCTTCTGGAGACTCGTATAGCAAATGTGATTGATTGTCCTTCTTGGGGGTAACTGGAACACTATGTATTATAAATATGGCAAATAACAAACTTCAGAGTATTCTCTCTTTCTCCTGAGATATTGCATGGAGATTTCAAGAGTACCTGAAATTTAGTCCTGCTTTCACAGTGGGAAATGGCAAAATGTGCCAAAATGATCCATGAAGCAAATAAAACTCTTAAATGAAAGCTTTAGCTTATAGTATTTGCAGGGCAAGTCAGTTACTTGAGAACAGTTAGTGGCAATAAATTAGTTTAAAATGTGTTACAGATGGGGCCAGCATGTTTTTGCTCTTCAACTTCTTGTATTGGATTTGTGGCTGAAGAGATATGGTGACATTTTTCAAGAACTGAGTTATAATGAGTTTTGGCTGGAAGTATTCTATTTTTAAAAATACTTTAAATGTCTTAACACCATACCTTTGTTATGTAGTTGTCAGGTCCAGGAGAGGAGAAGAATATAAAACTGTATCAGCAGCTAGTTTGGCAGTATGAATTGGAGTAGTAGAGCTTTTTGATACTCCTTTATCAAAATGCGTATAGGGATGCAATTATAATGTCACAAAAGGGCTTTTACAGGCACAGAATATTTTAAATGTGATATACTGTGCTCTTAAAGACACAGCCTATGATACTATAAGCTTCACCTAAATTAGAATGATTTTATTATGAGTCTTAGTAGCCAAAGTAAAGCCTGAGATACACTCAAGAAGTGTAGATTTTCTAACGTGGATGAAGTCTATCTTTGCTTGCAATGATGACACTTTTCTGGAAGGGCTCTTACATCTAAAGTCTGTTGATATAGTCATCTCTGTTGGTCATCTTCAGGCCTGGAAAGGATTTTGGTAGTTACACTGAACAAGAAAAGGATGCATAAAAGGACTGAGGAAGAAGTAAGTAAATCAACTGTAATGGCCACAGTTTAGAAGAATATAATTTTCAAGCTACTTTTTAATGTCTTAAGGAAAATTGTATTCACAGAAGAAAATAAGTGAAAAAGACATAATTTGAAATTGGTTTCTTAAAAATTCAGGTGCAGATCTGTCTAAGAGGTTAAAATTAAAAAGAGAAAGATGTATTTGAACAATGTGCTGTGACAGCTGTTGTTGCTGTTGCCTTTTTTAAGAGTATGAATGGAAAGATGGATTATGTAAGTGGTTTGGCCTAATTTTTATTTCAGAAATTGTGCCAAATACATAAATTATTCTTAAGATACTTCAGGCCAAACTCTGTCTCCTTGGTTGCCTGGGTGGCTCCCATTGATTTTAATGAACATTGCATGTGTTAATTCAAGCACAAAATTAGCCCTATGATACTGAGTCACTGAGGTTAAACCATAAACCAGTTTGTTTCTGTATGAATGTGTAAGCAAATTTTAGGATACTTGAAGAATACACTTGTCAGATGCATGCAAACTTTTATAGCTGTTCCATTAGGCAATTGTAAAATGCAGGAGGGAGGTATTATATTTCTTCAGAGTCAGACATTATAAAGATGTTTTTAATAGTAAAATCCTGAAATATTCTTCATTCTGTTGTCTATAAAAAAACACTATTAAAAAAATTTTGCACTGTTTCCCAAAAAGGGTAGTTTTTGTGATTTGATTTGTAACAACTGGCATTTACAATAAAGAATATATGTCTATTTTATGTTACAAGTAATTCTGTAAACAGTTTCAGTATACTAGCAGTTTTGCTGCTGGGCAGTAGCAATTTTATATGGTGGTAGAAAAATTTTATCTAACTGCCTTGTGGACGTTTGGGAAAAGACAGATTTTTTTTTTTTTTTTTTTATTATATGTCATCAATTGATGCATTTGCTCAGTCAAATATAAGATGGTTACCCTAAGGTGCTTACCTATTAATCTCTAGCCACTTTCCCAAAGAAATATTGTGGAAAATATAAAATGGCTTAAGACAGTTTGTTTGAATAAGCAAAACATAATGCCTTAGTGGTTTCATACATAGACCTAAACATATTTTAAATGTTATAGCAATTGAAAATTATATAAATTCAAATTGGATTGAGGGAGTAAAAATGAATGAAATCATGTAACAGATGTGACTGGCAGTGAAACAAACCAGATTATATATGTCTTGTTCAGAAGTCTCTTCATGAGTATTTTCCTATATACTTTTATGACTGAGTGTTTTTACATTTCAGAAATAGAATACAGTCACAAGATTATAAATGTCTGCCTGAAATACTTTTTACAGAAGCATTCTTTTTCCAGGAATATTTTGGAATATTACAGTTGTTGGGTAAGAAATCGTTACTCAGTACAATAATCCCACCATGCTAATCAAATTAACAATACTTTGACCAGGGGTGGGACTGAACTTGTGATTCAGACACCTGAATTCTGGATTCTATATAATTTATACGTGAGGGAGGTATCCAGGCTCCCTCTGTTGTCAGTAGGGATAAAGTTAGTATAGTCAGTAATCTCCAGAGTGCTATTTATTTCACCCTGTAGCAGACACCTCTATTTTGTCCACCGAGTGGTTCTCCACATGCCATTGACTGTATTGACTAGATCTCCATCAGCTAATGGGAAGTTGAGTCCCAGTCTCACATGCAGACATGCAGCTTAGATGTCTGAGGCTGAATCCCACAGAAGGGCTGTATTGTTCCTTTACACATGAGCGCATAGCTCCGTTTGAGCTTCTGTAGAGTCCTGGAGGCAACTGTGCGGGGCTGGCAGGTGTGACAGAAGAAAAAGGTGCCTTTCAGGAGTGGCGGCTGGAGGCTAGTTGCCATACTGTGCATTATATTCTATATAGGTACCTGTGGATGGGCAACTGTCTTATTTACTTTCTTTCCTGATGTTTGGTTCCAAAAGGAGAGTTTAACTCTTATAAGAAAATCCCTATAATGTTTAATTAAAAGAGGTAGCTATATAGAAAACAGAAAATTTGAAAATATCCTGACTGAATGAAAAGCTGCAGTATTTGATTGCACGCTAATATACCCTCAAGGATGTACTTCAGTCCTTACGGATGACTTCACATGGAAAGTTTTGCAGGACTGCTCTTTTCCCATACCCCCCTTTTCTATTTCCCTCATCCAGTGCCATTGTTTTCCTCCTTTTTGCACTGAGTCCTCCAACCTGCCATTTCACCACTACTGCCTAACCTAACCCTGTTCGTATTGAGGTGAGTGGTAAGAAATGACATCCAGTTAGAGCTGCTGCAACTCCAGAGCCTTCAGTGAAGATTTCTCAGGATTGTCAAGTTTTGCAGTTTACAATGACAGTAACTGCTGAGCAGCTCACATGTACATGCTCTCTATACAGAATCGAGCATTCTGATACACTTATTTAGATATGCATTACTGTGAGATTTAGGATGACTCTGAGCAATCACAAGGAGTCAGTTCCTGAGATTGGTGGATACTTGCAATCTGTGCTGATTTAATCTAGACTTCTGACTTCTGGTTGTGACCCTTTGGCAGTACATCGTTAACTAGTGTGCATTTCCTTGCATATATTTGCATAAAATGGCAATCTATCCATTTCATCCATCAGCATACAGTTCTATGCAAAGAGCTGCTTTTCAGACAGTTGTTCTCTGGAGACTTAGTACAAACTTGCTTCCTTAATCTGATTCTCTAATTCCTCTGAGAGCTTGCTCAAGAGTCCCATTAAGATGAGTGGCAGAAAACTAGATGAAGCATTACATATACCAGATTTTCACTTTACATTTTGTGCTGTGGTACAGCATCACCTTTATCACAATTATATTCCAATTCATAGAATCATAGAATCATTTAGGTTGGAAAGGACCCTTAAGATCATCCAGTCCAACTGTTAAAGATCATTTAATCATTTTAACATCTGCACACTATGATAGGTCACTTTAGGATGACTAGAAGTGTATTACTGTCAGTCTTTATGTATTGTAGTCCATGACTGGAAGGATCAGTATGTTTTAATAATGTTAAAAATCAGTGGATAGTTAATCAAAGTGCTCAGCTTCCAAGCTAAAGTTAAAAAAAAAAAAAAAAAAAAAAAAAGGCAAGCTACATATTCAGCCACAATCCTAGGATTCTTTCAGGAATAATATCTGCTAGCAAAATTTAGTATTTAAGAAGAATTTTGCTTGCCCAGTTAACAATGTAAGTTTATACAGTGAAGTAATGCAGTGATACCTGTTTTAGCTGCAGAGGTGAACTACCACATTAATGGACACTGAGAGCGGAATGTGTTCCTGTGGTGCAGTCTGTGACAGTCTGGACAGCCAAATTGCCTTCCCTTCTGTCCTGGAATTAGAAATGGCCAGTGATCTGGCCCAGACTGTTGCCAGGGAAAAGGTATCCAGCTTGATTCTTCCAGCACAAGGCTGAGGTTTGATTTAACAGTTTACTATGTTCTGTGATAGTTTAATCAGAAATATTTATTTATTAACTGAGCTGCCAGTTTGTCCTGCTTACCTCTCAACACCATAATGTTAACTTTATTATACAGCCTTGGAGGGAAAATGAGATATTAGTTGTTTTTTAGACTGTGGTTTTATGACTGGCTTAAGCTGTTGTAAGTGCAGGCTCTCAATTAAAGAGGTGTTTACAGACTCCTTTCTCCTTCCCTTTTGTGCATGTCCCTGACCCAGACAGCTAGTTTTTATGAGGCTACAGAGCGAGCTGAACAGGGAAGTTTATTTGACTAAAAATTGGTCAATTTTTCAACCAGAGTGCCTGTTTCAGCACATTTACATCCAAAGGAGTGCTAGCCCCAGTTCAGGACTGCCCCCCTTTTGGTGGCATTACAGATTTAGATTTGCTTATGCCCATCACGCAACCATAACCTAAAAAATACAACTATTAGAGATACTTATCAAGAAATTTAACATGTAACTGTAGTCTTTCTTGCTTATGTGTAGCATGCATTGAAAATTAATATGAGGGAAGGCCTTTATTTAATAACCTTTGAAAGAAATCCTTTGAAACAAGTTAGCTATTTTAGGTTACTTTGATTTTTCAATGGTATTTAGACACCTTATTATTTAAATCACAATCTTTTTTTTTTTTTTTTTTTTTTCCTGTTACATTTTGGCATTTTGTTCCTGTTGTATTTGGGATTAATGGAATTTTAACTTCTATTTTTATAGAATGAAGCAATATTTCTATTACATATGATCCTGGTACTTTTTAGAAACACCGTATTTCTTGTTTGTTACTGCTGATCATCTTCACTGTTTTTGTTTGTGAATTTATTTGCTCTGAAATTATCAAAAATGCAAATTTATTTTCTTCAGGTTTGGGTTTTCTTCCTTCATCTCACCTACACAAATTTGTATCATCAGTCTACTTTAGGTCAATAGATTTTCCATTAAAGCAACAAGTGTAACCCTGAGTGCACTGAAAACTCTCTAGACTTACTATTACCAGACTGATTGATCTATCAATGAGGTGGACAACAGCTATATTTAAAAATATTTAAGCCAATCAGTAGAATGTGAATTGCTCACTTCAGAGTAGGGGGATGAATATTTTTTTCAAGACAACCTCCTTTTCATTTTTCCGTTCCTTTTCTTCCCCCTTTGCCATAACTGCATGAAGAGGCATGAACAGATGCCCACTGCCAGAGTGCCATACTTAACCTGACCGTCAAACAAGCCTCACAAAGGAAGGCTTTTCAGGTCCCCCAGTGAAACAACCACTGCATTTTATTATGGCGTGAAATTAGAAGTGAAAAGCCCTATGGCTCTGGCTGTTTAGTAATGCGGAATATGTCTTTTCTGACGGTGATGGTAGTGCTGGGAGGGAAATAGAAAGCCAGGGAAGAGAAACAAAGTAACGATTTAGACAAAGAGGTCCCCCCCCTATTTTTTCATCATCTCTGGTTGTTAGGTGGTCTATAAAACCATAATACTGTGGTGGATACAAGCAAAAAGAACATTTAGTTGCGGCTCTTTCATTCAGAAATGTATGTGTGAATTTGCAGGGTGATGTATAAGGAGAGTCATCTGTTATCAGAAGAGTTCACTAGTTTAACTCATTTATAAAACAGCAACAAAAACTTGACTTTGCTGGGAGAGAGCAATGCTGCTCTGACAGACACTTTAAGTTGCATAACAAGATGGTGTTTATAACAAGACTGTGTGTGGTTATCTGAAGCTGCCTTGTAACAGATTGGAAGGGGAAAGTGCCAGCTTGAAGAGGCTTTCCCTTGTCTGTTTGAGATTAAAAGAATCTTGTTTTCTCAATGAAAATTCTGTGCATATATAAAACGTCAAAATATTTATGCTCACTTTTACTTTAAAAGTATTCTGTAACTTGATAAAAGTCAATTATGTATTATGTAAATGATAAAAGTCAACTATTAGGAAATTAAATGACAGTTTATGAGAGAGACATGTTAGAACATTAGATGGGCTTCTTTTCATAGAATCATAGTATCATTTAGGTTGGAAAAGACCTTCAAGACCATGGAGTCCGACTGTAAAGTTATCCATCAGCTGATCACTGTTGCTACTGCTGGAAAAAAAAATGTGAAAGCCCATCTACAGTTCTAGTATCTGGAAGGGAAAAGCTGTTATATTTTGCAGACCTGTATTGTTAGCTGTAAATATTACTGTTAGCTCTACTAGATTACCTTCTTTGGACTCTGCATAGAAAGGGTGGCAGGAAACAGTCATCTAGAAACAGTAAGGATGTACAAGTGGAAAGTTTCTGCCATGTTGCTTACTCTCTAGATTATTTTACAATCTTGGAGAAGCTTTAAAACCAGAAAAAAATAATTGTCATGACTGATCCATGTTAGATGGATGGAACAGATGCAAACATGACAAATCAGTTTATTGGTAATCGGCGCTGTGGGACTTCAGCATGAAGGAAGAAAGTTCAGACAAAGAAGCAAGACTGCTACTGTTTTTGAACTCAGGTTGTTTATTTCATTATTCATTAATATGGTAGTTACACTGCCAAAGAATTCCATATGTAAGCAATAGCACAGAAAGAAGCAGGAAGGCACTAAGCAATTAAAGCTATTATCACTATCAGAAAGAAGTCTGTTCAAGATGAGCTTCTTAACCTTTTTAGACTGTATCGCCCTTCGTTTGATTTAAAATAATTTATGCACTTTGCCACAGTATATATCTTGTGTGCAGACTGGTGCTCCAGGCTTGACTTGCTGCTTCATAGCATTTTGCCAGTGCTACACCTTATATCTTGACAGGTGAAACCTCAGAATGTGGGCATTTAGAATAAGGACTAGGCAGAGTTTTGAAAAAAAGATAACTGGTGCTTGATGCAACACATAAAAGGAAGCCAATAGAAGGATAGGAAAATGACCTTTGAAGCAAGTTTGAATAGGGATAATTGGAACAACAGTTTAGTAGGTTGTTAGAGCAAACAAAGGTGTGAAAAAAGGACAACATGAAGATTATTATCTCTGTAACAAAGAAGGAGTGGTGGAATAGCTATTGCACTGAGACATAATCAAAATATTCGTACCTATTATAAGCATTTCAAAAGAGCTTCAGGAGAATCAAGAAGTGCTGTGAGGACATGACGCTTTAAGGTGAGAGGTTCACATTTCAGGCTTTCCTCTAGAGAAGATCCCATTGCTTATACAAGACGAAAGAGCTTCAAGAGGAGAGAGCAAGCTCCCTCAAATACTTCACGTTTAGGGAATTAATCTTGAATGTAGGAGGTTTAAGTTCAATTCTGTGTTTCAAATCAGGCAAAATAAGAACTCAAAGTTGTTTTTTGGGGACTGTGTTAAGCTCTAGGCTATGAGGCAGGAAAAGGGAAGAAACTACGTGTACCAGTTTCATCTGCTGGTACAAAACCCTGTAAACAAACCTTGAAAATAACTGGTCAGGAATGAACTAATGTTTGGGAGCCAATTTTCTATTGACATCGGTGGCCATGATTTTGATTTGGTAACAAAGAACAGAAACATGAAAAGTGTCCTAGGATTGTTTTTCCATCCTTTCAAACAAACATTTCTGTTGGCAAAGTTTGACATGCCAGACAGCTAAGCCATACAGATAGATATTGAGCTGTCAGTATTGAAAGTTATTTTAATTCTAAAAAGATTAGAGTTGATACTGCTGCATTTCTTCTAGTGTGATCATACGACTTTTTTTTTTTTCCATTAATAGTAATTTACTTTCCAACTATTTTATGTCAGAACAGTTCCTTCATTTTCAACACCTTCAGTGAGTCTCACTTTCAGTACATGTACAACTTCTCTGGTAGTTTTCACTTTCTGTTTAATTCTGGGAATTTACAGCAAATTCTACATGGACTTCCAGAAAATTTGTCCTGAAGTTCTTGGCAAGGGTTTTGGTCTTTCTGGTACTCTAATGCAGGGTGTTGTAGCATGTGGAGATTTGAAATTATGGCTTTTCAGAGATCAGTGCAGTCAGAACAGTTTTTATATCCAGATTTTTGAAACCGAGCCTCCATTTTAGGAACAAAGCCTGTAATGCTACTCTGCGTGTGCAAAGGTCTGGACAGAATTAATCAATATACTGTGACTAGCCCTTTGCCTATCTCTATTACAGGAAATATTGATAATGACCCTAAGTCATAAGTCTTCTTTTATTTGCTTAGGGTATTGAAGGCATTCAGTAACTCAAATTGCTAACGCTTAAAATTGTGGTACTGGCATCCCTGATATTGTCTACTGAAATGAACTGGACAATTAGGAAAAGGAAATTATTTTTTTCAAGCTCATATTTTTGTTAGATATCCACTAATCCCACTTCTAAAAATTTTCTTTACTGTAAATCCTGATTTGATATTAACAAGTTTGCATAACTGTGGAGAGCAGTAACCTGTCCGAGTGTGTGCTTTTAGTCCCTCCACACCCGAGTAAAATAAATACACATCGAATGCAGCTATTTGCTGTAGCAGTTCAAACTGTGCCGCTTGACTTTGCAGACAGTAAAGTTTCTCGGAAATATTCCATTCTGCTCTGAAATAACCATTCGAATGACCAGACCACTCTCCAAAGTGCTGGTAACAGAGAGGAGACAATTACACCTGAAACTGCTGTAGTTTGCTTCAGTAAGTGTGTGTCTAAGCCTTGTAAGAGGCTGAGTAAACGGGGCTGAAATTAAGGGTTTGTCCACCTCTCTGCAAAGCAGAGCTTGCCTGAAGCAAAACAGAGCTTCAGAGAAACATGTCAGTATGTTGCCCTACTCTTATTATTTGGATATTATTTTGAATAACAATATTTTGTTATTCTTCTATGTCCTTCAGAATTTGTAGTTGGAAGATATTGTAGCTATGTTCTGCATGGCTTGGTGAAGTGAAGGTTTTAGTGGTCTGTTATGAGAGACATTCCTATCTGCAGAAACAATTTACATTTATTGAGAGCACACTGCTTGGGTATGAAACCAGAAATGAAATTGTTTAGTGCTGGTTTTGAAATGTAATTTTAAAAAGTATTTCAGCATTAACACCATTTTGAGGTGAACAAGGGTTGTTCGTATCATTCAATACTTTAATTCAAGGTGCCAGATAGGGAATTCCCTCTCTTTATAGGTTTATATTTCGCATATATTTGGCAGATGTAATTTAACATACTTTTATTAAAATATAAAAACAGTGAGAAAAATAGAAAGAATCCAGTTCCTGGAAAATGATCTAAAGCAACTGATGTGTCATAAGTTCCATATTTCACCTGCAGGTTGTATACATCATCCTACTTAGATAAGAATTATTAGAAATAAATTTCAGTTACATTTGTAATTATATGTTTTGGATCTCTGTTATACAGCTTTTACTAGTTTTTCATAAGGGGTATACCAAATTCTGCCAGGAAATATGGCTCTCATTCCTGTTGACTACGACTACTGCAGGATGGCTGTTTTCCCTCTTACTCTCTGATGTTAGAACTCAACACAAAATGCTGTATTCTCATAACTTAAACCTTAGTACTTTAATGCTAATTTGGTCTGGATGAGGTCACATGTGAATTAACCAGAAAAGTCTGTTAGGGTTTTAGCCTCAAATTAATCCCAGCCACTGCAGGTACACCCTTGTGTGATGTGATAGATATAATGTGATGGTGGCCATGTGGTGGCTGTCCCCTATCCCTGTCTGTCCCTGCTTACTCCTGTTGGACCCTGGAGGTTTGGGCTGCACTGTGTCACCTTTCAATTGAAGAAGACTCAGAATAGTTAAGGTAGTGTGCTCATTTTGGCTGGGTTAATTTTCTTCATAGTAGCTAGTATGGGGCTGTTTGGGATTTGTGCTGAAAACAGTGTTGATGATACAGGGATGTTTCTGTTACTGCTGAGCAGCGCTTGCACAGAGCCAAGGCCTTTTCTGCTCCTCATCCCACCCCACCAGTGAGGAGTCTGGGGGTGCACAAGGATTTGGGAGGGGACACAGCCAGGACAGCTGACCCCAACTGACCCGAGGGACATCCCACACCATGTGGTGTCACGCTCGGCATATAAAGCTGGGGGAAGAAGAAGTAAGGGGGGGATGTTCCGAGTGATGGCATTTGTCTTCCCAAGTCACCGTGACGTGTGAAGGAGCCCAGTTCTCCTGGGGGTGGCTGAGCCCCTGCCTGCCCATGGGGAGTGGGGAATGGATCCCTTAGTTTGCTTTTCTTGCTCACGTGGCTTTTGCTTTACCTGTTAAACTGTCTTTATCTCAATTCACAAGTTTTCTCACTTTTATTCTTCTGATTCTCTCTCCCATCCCATGGGTCTGGGGGTGGGGGGACTAAGCAAGTGTCTGGGTGGGACTTAGTTACTGTCTGGGGTTAGACCACCACGAGAAGCTGTAACATCATCTCCAACAGAGATGCTACTCCCTTAGTTTCAGTGCCAGCCCCAGGTATTTTGTTGTTACTTTTTTTTTTTCTGAGCTGTTTTTTCTTGAATTCTGAAAAATACAAAGCAGTCATCTGTCCTAAAACATAAGTATGCACTGTCTGAATGTTGACTACAAATGAAGGATTTTTCTTTTTCACTGTGTATTTATACTTTTATTAATTAGAATAAATTAGTACTTGCAGATGATAACAAATTCCACATTAGTAACCTATTCCTTGTCATCTGCTCCATCACATGTCAGGATGTCATCAGTATAGAACAACAAAAAATATATTTCAAGAAAGACTATGAAGTGCTCCTTAAAGGGATTTTAAAAACCCAGATCACTCCAACCAAGTAGCACATTCTTTAGTGACCATTTAAAATCTAAGACCTGGCTTTCATTCAAAACCAGCTCTACAATTAGCAATACTTTCAGACAGTATCAGCTGGGTTCCCAGTGTACATGATAATGTCACAGAATAACCCCAACTGTAACTAATTTAATTAAGACTTGATCCTCGAATACAAAATCACTCCTTTTCACCAAATCATGATGCTCACTGACCTACAGGAGAGAAAACAGGCAACACAGATGGGGAACCTTTCTCTGTCATTTAACCCATTTGTTTATATAGTTACAAGGGAAATATATTACTAGTGTAATTCTCATGAGAATCTCTTTAACATGAACAGAGAAGAAACTTCAGGTAGCGACATGAAACTGCTGTTTTACATAAAAGAATACATTTCACAGTTGTTCCTATTAGAATTTCAAAGTTTTAAAGGTACTTAAACCTCTCCCAGTCTACAGTAAATGTAATTTAATTTTAGGAGCTAAAATGTCATGTTTCTAGAAAGTTTATGACTAGTGCTCTGATGGTTCAGTCTGCTAATGGGGGAGGAGAGGCAAAAGAGGTAGAGAAGCAAGAGACTGACTCAGATTAAAATGGATCTGACGAAATGCTCAGAGGCTTCTTGAGTGGCATGTATCAACCTACAAGATATGACAGCTACTGATTCTGCAGTTGAACACTTTTCTCTGGGCTTGCAGATTTTTTTGGCCTGAGGAACTGACTGGTTTGCTAGTGCATCTCTGCCTCTAACGGTTTGTTTTAAACACGATAAATGTGTACAGTGGGTGCCTGACCTGACAAAGTGTACCAGTACCTGAAATTGCTCATACCTGAAGTGCTGCAGTGTCTCATCTTAGGCACTGGATCACTAGGAAAGGTGCCCACAAACTTGAATGCAATGCCCTGATACCATGAACCACTTGCATGAAAAATTACTCACATGAAGGCTCCAGATCAATCAAACTATCAAGCATGGGTGTCCTGGTTTGGGCTGAAATAGAGTTAATATTCCTTTTCAGGGACTAGAAGAGTGCTGTGTTTTGGATTTAGCTTTGGGTTTGGTATGAGAAGAATGCTGATAGCACACTGATGTTTTCAGCTGCTACCGAGACTTCAAGGACTCTCCGACTCCCCATGTCCTGCCCGTGCGCAAGGGCACAGGGAGCAGGGAGGGAGCACGGCCACAGCACCAGACCCAAACTGGCCAGTGAAATATTCCATATCATGGAACGTCATGCTCACTATATAAAGAAGGGGTGGCTGGGAAGGGACTCTCTCTCGCTTCTGGGATTGCGATTGTGGGATCTTGGTATTTCAGGGTCGGTAGCCGGGAACAGGCTGGGTATTGGTCAGTGGGTGGTGAGCAATTGCATTGTGCATTGCCTGTTTATATATTTCCTTTTTTTTTTTTTTTCAATTATCATCATTGTTCTCATTTTATTGCCATTATTAAACTGTTCCTATCTCAGCCTGCGAGTCTCCCTTCACCCCTCTAATCCCCTCCCCCATTCCCAGGTGGGGAGGGGGACGGGAGGGTGACCAGCTGACGTGGTTGGTTGCCAACCAGGCTCAAACCATGACAATGGGTTTTGGAGAGCATCGAGAATGATCCAGTGTGGAAATGAGAAAAGGTTTTTTTGCATCACAACTCTGGATTCACTTACCTGCCTCTGTAGGATTCCTCACTCTAAGTGCCTAAAATTCTTACTGCATATGGTTCTGTTTACCTGTGATTTTAATATTGTAACGTGCATTATGAAACAGTCATACCAGTGTGTTCTGGGTGGGTAGACAGCCCAGCCCATACCTTAGTGCTGGTCAAAGATTTAAACTGGAGATTAAAAAAAAAAAAAAACAAAACAGAACAATTGTCTTTAAAAGAGTGTGTCTAACTTCAATTTCAAAACCACACACTTTCATTTTAACATGCAAAATTCAAGTAAAATGCCTTGAACCTGTAAAAGGAGAATAGCCATTGTAAAGTTTATGAGGACATGCTTTACCACAGGAAGCTGAGAGACAAATGTATAAATAAACTAAACTTTTATAAAATTATTTGACAAAAATTATGTACATTCCTAAAGTGGGCAGCCAAAGTCCTTCAGATGGATTCACTGTTCTCATCCCAGGATGCTTTTCTAATGTTTCATTGCAAATTGTTAAAGAGGTGTGATTCTTACCTACTTTTATGCTTAATTAATATTCTCCTATTCTGCTAAATTATTTCCTGATAGGTATAGCTTTTAGAATTACAACATATTCTTCTAAGTGCAGAAGTATCAAATATTTTTCATGCGTCAAGTTGGAAAATCTAATTTGGTCTTTAATTCAAACAGTAATAAAAATATTGATATTTCTTTTTGTCATTAATAAATTAGATTTATCTTCTAGGAGGAGAATGTTTGAGGATTGTTTTTTATATGGATGGATATTTTGGGAAAATATAATCCAAAACTAATGGGAGATTTTTTTTTTTTAATTGATGTGTCAATATTTTAAAAATTATCAATCTTTCTGATGCATCTCCTCAGTTTTATCATGAGAAGTAATTTCAGTAAACAGATCCTACATCTCATGACTTGTATAATAAAGAAGAAAAGTAGTTGTTCAAACTGTTCAAAAGAATGTTCTATGATGTCATATTGCTAACACCTAATATTGTTCTACCAAGTTAGCATGGTATTTATTTGGACTGGATAAATATTCAACTGTATATTTACTGTTCTGAAACCAAATCACTGTGTTCTTTAGACAACTCACAGTTCAATTTCTGAGACACAGAAAGTAACAATTTATATTCCTATTGATCATCAGCAGATGTAGATAAAAAAAAAATAATCTCAAAATCAGATATTTCTCTCTCACTACCTGTTTATGTTTTTCATTGTGTTTACTGCTGCTGTGCTAAGTTTTACAGATAGAAAATCACTTGTCTCACAGTTCCTTTGGTCACAGTTGTATATTTAGGTGTACCCATTACAAAATGAATCTCTCTGAGTGATGAACACTGTATTCTCCTTTGTCTTTGGTTAAATTCCTGTCCCTGAGAATGTTGTGTGCTAAGTGCCTGATAGTGAGTACATACATTTTTCAGGTACTTGTCTTCATGACATGGCAGGTTCTTAGGAACCTGTACACCGAAAGGTTTTTTTTCCCTTCTTTTTTTTTTTTTTTTTTTTTTAACCATCTATGTCCCATTTAATTAAATACCTTAGGAAAGGAAAATAAATATATATTCTAAACATGAATCTTTAAATTTCTGGCCTTGCTTACGTGAGCAACTGGAATGATGAATGATAATGAAAAGAATAATTGTATTCCAGCTATAACACTTTGTTTCCATTTGTTTTGCACCAGTTTGCATATGACTTGGTTCCACTTAGGTGACGGAAGAAGCCATATCAGACAAAAATACTGTGGGTAGACTCTTCTACTCTGAAATACATAATTGTTTGCTGTTTAAACAGTTATAAATATGTTCTATTCAGCTATTTACCTTAAATATAATATTTTAATATATCTACAGTATCTGAATAAATATTTATTTCATTACTTTAATGATGCTTTGAAATTTATTAGGCTTTCAAAATTATTGTGTTAGTATAACTCTCACCCATTCAGGTCAAAGGCAACACTTCCTAAGCAAAAGTGTTGGTGGGCTATTTTGAAAATCCCTTTACTGACCAATGTAAATATCACGCATCATATGCTAATCTTATAGTTGCTTTATTTATAGTTTAAAAATTAGAACAAAAAAGACTTCTCTAATAGGGGCCTTAACTGCAAATTATTAAAAAAAAAAAAAAAAAAAACCAAAACCAAAAACTAATATATTTTAAAGCAATAGTAATCCTTCTTCCTTGAATGAAACAGTACTTTGTCCCTAACTTTATACACCCTGGAAATTAACAGATCTATAGTAGTGTCGTGGTTTAGGCCTGATTGGCAGCCAACCACAATGCAGCAGCTCTCTCTCCCTTCCCCTCCGGCAATGAGAAGGGACAGAGAGCCAGGCTTGGGGTTCGAGATAGGACTGGGATGGGGGAAAATCCCCCTTTTATGATCATGAGCAAAAGGCAGACTCGTTAGGGGAAGAAAAAAAAAAAAACATACATTTATTACAGACACTAACAACACATAACAGAGTAGGACAGTGAGAAGCATTGCCACATCTTGAGAACACCTTCCCCCCACCCCTCCCTTCTTCCCGGGCTCAGCTCGGCTCCCGATATCTCTACCTCCTCCCCCAGTGGCACAGGGGCAGGGAATGGGGGGTGCAGTCAGCGCTGCCACTTCCTTCATGTTCAGTGAGGGGAGTGTCCAGAACTTGTTCCCCCCTGCTCCATCGTGGTCCCCCTCTCACAGGAGACAGTCCTCCACAAACTTTCTCCGACTTGAATTCCTCCCACGGGCCGCAGCGTTCCCCACACTGCTCCGTCATGGGTCACTAACTTCCTCCGACTGGATTCCCTCCCACGGCTGCAGCCCTTCCTGAGCTGCTCCGGCGTGGGACTCCCCCTCATGCTGCAATCCTCCCAGTGCTGAATTACAGCAGCGGGGCTGCCTTTTCCCATGAGACCCCAGCCTTCTTCGGGCACAGAACCTTGATCAGCCGAGCAGGAACAACAGGCCATAAATCAGTGTCTTCTCCACCGTAGATCTTCATGGGTGGCAGGGGGGGCCACCCTGCCGTCTCACCACAGGATACACGGGGGTCTCTGCTCCGGCACACCTCCCCCCTCCTTTCTTCCTCCATTCCTCCACTGACCTTGGTGTTCATGCAGCTGCAGCAACTCCTCCTTACAAGTCCCACTGCCCGTCACCACGTCCCTTCTTAAATACGTTATCGCAGAGGCGCAGCCGATTGGCTCAATTTTCCAAACAGAAGTGGAGCTGACGTGGAGCTGGGGGAGCTTCGAGAAGCTTCTCACAGGGGGCCACCCCGATAGCCCCCTCCCCTGCCACCAAAAAACTCCACCACTCACTCAACCCAGGACAAGTAGTATCTGATATATATATATATATTTATAACTATGCATGTGTGCATATATACCCACATGCACAGTTTTTGAAGGATGCCAAATGCCGGGGTGCTTTCTATTAGCACCCCTTTTGGCTTTTGATGCAATTCTTTAGTACTGAATAATGACTCTGCAGCAGTCTGGGCAAAGAAGGCAAGCCTACACCTTGTAGATTTAACCACAGGAGATGACAAAGCAGATGTTTTAGGACGATTCAATTTAGGAAGGCCGGTGCGGTTAACACCCATCATCTTCTGACGAGTGGTACCGGCCGGTAAGCATTGGCTCAACACTGTGTTTCCTACCTCTTCCCGCCCCAGCAGTAGAGCAGCCCTTACAGCGGAGGCTCCGAGGCACCAGTGACGCTGCCGATCCGCCCGCCGGGACGC
The DNA here is from genome assembly GCF_018691265.1 of Tyto alba. Taxonomy (NCBI): domain Eukaryota; kingdom Metazoa; phylum Chordata; class Aves; order Strigiformes; family Tytonidae; genus Tyto; species Tyto alba. The sequence continues at coordinate 7,755,745 of NW_024881276.1, read as the reverse complement.
TTCCCGCCCCGCTGCCCTCCCACCTGTGCGTGCTGTGCCACCTACATCCCAAAGCTCAGCTTTGGGGGGGGGTGGGTGGTGGTTTCTGCACGGTGTTTTGTATTACATCGAGCGGAGACAAAACCAGCTGCCGTTCATCCTAGCTTCCTCCTTATCCTGGATAGAGGATTTCAGTATCCTTGTAACAGGCACACACGTTGACGATAATCCAGAAAACCGGCATGTGTTTACCTGCTGGGTGGGAATAGTTTTCGTATGGGTGTTTCAGGTATTTCCTTGAAACTCTTCTCATTGGTAAGAAATGCTGTATGCTTTCCTTTCAGGCATCAAGGCTAAGCTAAACACCACTGAAATAGCTCCTGTTGGTCTGGGGGAGCTTTGGGTCAGGCCTTTGCTGGGCTGGATTGAAATGTGGATTGAAATGATTAGAAATGTATTGTCCAATTTTAAAATTTATGATGTATGTTTTTTTTTTTTTTTTTGTATTCTCTGAAAACTTGGATTTAACAAAACAGATGTTATTGCCACTAGTTCTGACTCACATTTTCTTGATTTTCATATTTATTATGCATGGAATGGTACCTGTCAGAAAACGTTCAGCTGCTGTCGGTGTAAGGCCTGATTCTGCTTTTTCTTGAGAGAATTTTCAGCTTGGTGCTTGCCTCGGCTAGATTTACTAAAAATGGGAGAGATCCATCGTGGAGGGAGAAATGTTTTACTACAGTACGGTGCAGAGCAATGTGAAATGTATGTTCTTCAGTAGACTCATTTTGATGCACGTTCACAGCAAAGCATGCCAAAGATGAGAAAAAGCCCACAACCCTTTGCAGATAAAAAGTACAGTTCAGAGTGACACATGTAAATGGGATGAGAAAGTTTAACAGAACCAGGCAGGCTAAAGTTTATGAGGACGGAGCTTACTGGAAAGGTGAGATGTCTGGAAAAAGAGAAATTTTTGTACACAATAGCCCTTTTTCAGAGCTAGCATGTATATGACATATTGGATCTGGAAGACATTTCCCTCTCCATATAAAAAACATCAGGAGAGACTTTCTAAGGGAAAAAAAAAGTATCCTTCTACCTGAGATTATTGCCATTCAGAGAATAAAGCTCACCAGACAGTGAGGAGGATCTCAAGATTTACTGATTTACAGGTTAAGTCAAGGGCTAAAGGTGAGACTTGGATCGAAGCTTCCAGCTTTTCCAGCTTCCCACTTTAGGGGAACCTCATAACAGAATAGCTAAAAGGATAAATGCCCAAACCTCAGTGTTTGTGAGGTGCTCTCATCTTTGTTATTGCAAGCTTAACAGCTACCCTTTTAGAAGGACGGTCCCAAACTCATCTACTGCAAATTTATTAGCAACATTTCTGTCTGCTAGCAGTTTTTTTCCAACCTACAGAATGGTACAGCTCCACTGAAGCTAGGCAGTTGGCTTCTGCAGTAGCCCATTGTTCTAGGCTAAACCCAGTGCTCTGAGCGCTCCTCATACAGCAGGAGTAGGAAGATTGTTTTGTTTATGTATAGGCAAGAACCTATAAAGCTTATGGTGGAGGCCCTATGGTGTTCTACATCATCTGTTTTCCTTGGAGTATTCTGAGAGCAGTCAGACTGCAGGATCCTGCTCAGCCCTGGTTCATTTGGTCCATCTTGCCTTTGATCTCTCTGAGCTGAGGTGCCCGTCATCTCTGCTTGCCCTGACAGCAGGAGGTGCTGGGGCTCAAATGAAAGAAGCCCGGGTTGTTCTGAGTGATTATTGAGACAGAGTGGCAGCCCAGCAAGGCCTCAAGTGCTGGACCCTGTTTACATTGCAGGTAAAGACATCCTGGTACAAACGCCTTGAACAAACTCTCTGAAGCATACAGCATCTTGGTGTTTCCTTCCAGGACTACCAACTGTTTTGCTCTAGAGCCTGTGAGGAAGGTAGTCCAGTCAGCACGAACTTGAATCTAGTTGTCATCCCAAGATTGTGGATATGCTGGTTTAGAGACACTCTGTGTGGCTGTGCAGGTGAAGAAAGAATTCAAAGAAGGCAAGGGTATGGAAATCCTGACAGTCTTGAGGATCACTGACAAAGTCCTGGTGTGGTCAAACTGTTGCCCATTTTTTCTTTACACCATTTATACTTTTGTAATTTGGGGCTAAATCCATCAGGCAGTTAGGAGAGTTGTAAAATTGTCATGACAGTGGAATTGGACTCAAATGCACGTTAACTATACCACAGGAGGAACAACACTGGGTTTAATTAAACTTACTGACTTCAGTAACATTTTTTAATGTATCCTTCTAATTACCATGTATACAGCACATGGTGAATTTTGAAAAGCTAGCAATTGAGTCTAAAATACTGAAATATATAGAGAGAAAATGTTTGAGTGTTATTTTTCACTCCTGATATATGTAGCCTCAGTAACTAATGGTTTTATTATATTTTTCAGGTTTTTTTGTTAATAAGAAAAATGCTTAACTTTTAAACCGCTAATTTTTTTAGTACATTGATGATACAGTTAGGCAGATGAGATACAGCCTATATGTATTCATGCTTGTTTTCAAATAGCATAAATGTATATGGATCCAATCTAATACTGTGTATAAGAAAAACAAATTATATGAATATTAAATTGCATATCAAAAGCTTTTCTTTTTGGTGCAATAAGTATCTTTCTACTGTTACCAGAAGGAGTAGGTGTTATTAACTCCTAACAATGCCAGCATTTTCCAAGATCCTATGTCTAACAAAGGAAGAAAAAAGGTTTCTAGATGTGAGTCTAAATTTATGTTTCATCTTCAATAAATGCTCTTAGCAATGTTATTTTTCTTTATGCTATGCTGTGAAGCTTGACTCTGGTTTGCAGCGTCTGTATCTCAACTCTATGTATAACCATTGCATTAGAGGTTGAAGGTGAAGAAATGATAATATGGTACTTGAAATAAAGTGGTTTTGCTAACAGACCACTGAACATTGTCTATTTATACAGGAATAGCAGTTAAACCTCTGCTGAGTTTACTCCATAGCTTGATGAAATAGTTTCTCGCTTGGGAAGGCAATGTGCCCATCTAATATTTAGGCTGGACAGTGAGGAGAAGATTTAACTTTCTGTAGTTTAGAGTAATGCTTTTGACATTGTCTCTGTGCTCCAGTGACATGGTGTTAAATGGTATTAAGACCTAGATTCAGTAAGGCAGAAAATATGATGGCATATAAACAAGCGAGGCAATTGTACAGTAAGAAATACTGAAAATATTTCTTGTAATCTAACCATGGCTTGGCATGACCTTGCTCTGACACCATGACTCAATGATACAATCTTATCCTCAGGAGAAGTGGATTTTTAAAGCCTGTTATTAACTTCCTATGGGCCAAACAAACAACCGGAGAAGAAATGGGGTCATTTGTGGTTGTTTATGTATTTCTCTTTCTGACACTTGTCTACCTCCTGATCTTTCCTAGTGCCTGGAGCCCTGCAAAGAGTCCTGGGACCTGAAGAAAAACCATTGCCAAAGCTTCTGTGAGGTACATCAGCCCAAGGGCACTCTTTCTCAATTTGTTCTAGCTGTCTCTTTCACTTAATCTATTAGCTTCAAGGAGACAGCTAACAAACAGGCTTTTTACATCATTTTCCTTCATTTGAATTGATAGACATGTAAGAATTCAGCCATATTAAGTTTGAGTTAAAAAAAAAAAAAGATATTTTTTTTTCTGACCAAATTTTTTATCTCAACTTGAAGTTTTAAGACTTGATCCAGCCACACTTACACTGCTTCTCTCAAATGGTGCTCTTAAATCCCTCCTGTAAGATGCTATTTCTACCACTCGGCCTTCTATCTTTTCTGGCCATGTGTAAGAGTATCTTTGTTTAAAATGTCACTGTGTGAAAATACTTGTACAGGGTAGCTAGAAAAGATTGCATTCCTGTATGTGAAAGTCAATCTGATTTCTAAAAGTATATTTCTCCACGAGTAACTGGATTGTAGACTCCTGGTTCAGAAAACTACTGTAAAAATACATAATTATTTGGGAACAAGTCTTTGCAAAACTGTTTCTGAACCATGTTTCAGAATAACCTTGTGAATAAGGAAACCTAGATCAGTTAAACTAATACAAAAAAGGAGATGTTTTTATTGGATTTAAAACATGGCTCTGCTGAGTTGGTGGAAGTCAGATGTTACAGTTCTTAATTGTTTTGTTTTTTTTTTTTTTTGTACAAAATAGAAATACCATGTCAATAAAATGTTGCCTTATTATAACAAAATTAATATAAAGATACAACTTTGTTCAAGTCTATGAAAGTGTATGATTATCAAGTTTTTCAGTTTTTCCTATAAGAAAATACAAGTGACCTTCATTGATATATTGATCTCACTGATATACTGATTTAACTTCTCCCTCATCACTGTGGGCACTCTTTTTCTGGTACAATAGCATGTCTTATGTTTAAATGATTTTAAGCATTGTGAAGATGATTAGGAAAAGCTGTAATTTCAACTAAGAAAAAAAAATAATTTAGATCCAACTATGTGTAAATAGGGATTACTGGATTACTACTGATCTATGTAGTCACATTAGAAGACAAAGTAAAATTTTCTCATGAAAACCAATCCTTACAAGAGTTCTTTAATGTGGATTAATTGCTGCTTCCTCATATACAAAATTTTAGGGTAGTGTAATAAAGCAGTTTTAGTGGTTCTAATTTATGCCATTCTCATATATCACTTCTCACTTTGGCTGTGTGTTTCCAGATATGGGTGAAAATATGTATAAAATTGGTTTAAAAGGAAAACATTTGTAGAACACTGTTCTATTGTAGTTAAAAACAGTGAGCATCCCTCTTTGATTAGTGTTTTGTGGTTGAAGCTAAATTTAGAACTTCAAAGGCCCGTAATGAAGAGCAGCACATTTAGCAGCTAACTGAAAAATGAGCTGTGAAATAGGGTGAGGAGGAGAAGCCTTGAGGACGTATTATGCCTCAGGGAGCTATAAAGTTTTTAATTAAGTAGCTGCAAATTTGTGATGTTTTAGGATTTGAAATTAGCTTCACACACACACACACACACACACACATACAAAAGACCACTTTTCTTTCAGACTCACGTATGCTCCATAGACATTGTTTGAATTAAATGAGGCTGTTTTCCTTTGAGAGTGTTTTCAATCTTCTTGTATTTTGTAAAAAATCTGGAAGCAACAATTTAGCTTTGTGTTTCTCAAGGCCCCTGCTTGGTATGTTACTTCTTATTTACTGAATGAGTGTACTAGTGTTAAAAGAACCTTACGTGTCAAGAAGAAAAGGAGACAGTTTACCTGACTCCTTTTTTTCCATAAATTCAGTTTCCTGCTGGTTTAGTTTCTTAACTGGATAAGTATGGGATCTGGTGCATTCCAATGCATGGGACATCAGGAGTGTGTGTCCAAGGATCACTGGGGTCAGTAAGATATATAAGGACTGCTCATTTTGGTTAAGCCATAACGTTCAAATTCATCCTTAAAAGACTGATTCAGAAATTCCGGATTGTTTTGTAGGACAAGATGGGAGAGATAACATAGTGGCACATTCTTGGACCATAGTGACTTTGCAGAATAAACTGACACATGGTCTGTGAAACACCTGGGCCTCCATAATAGTGAAGACTTTCTCATTTTGACAGAAATATGAGAACAGTAAAAATAAGAAAGTAAGACATTTGAATATGGAAGAAAGTTGCAGAAGTTTCATGAATAGTTGTATGGAGAGTGGGCTATAATTCTGTGTAGGTTTAGGAATCTGTAAATCAGATCTGTCAGAGTGGAAGGTATTTGGTTGCTCTGAGATAGAAAGGCAAGCTATAGATAACCTCAGTTACATGGGTTGCTCATCTATAGTTCCACCAGTCACTTTGAGAGAATCACTTTAGCTGTTTTTGCACCAAACTAAAATAAAGCACCAGTTAAAAGAGGAGGGGTAATCCCCATGTCACACACAATGTTCTCCCCAGGGTGCTAGATGCTATTTTTATTACAGTTTTAATTAAACCTTGCAAACCTCTGAGTGTTACACATGCTATAAAATATCTATGCATTGAAACAACCTCTGCTTATATCTGGGACTTGATTTCTCAAAGAAGTAGCATTTACTTTGATCTTTATTCAATATATTTAAGGCTTATTTTAATCTGTATTTTCTGCTGATGATTTTATCAGAAATTTAGTTCCAGTTCCGTGAAGACATCTTTATGCTGCAAAAATCTTCTCTTAGCCAACTCAGTTCAAATAGTATAATGAAACAAGATTTCACTTATTTATTTAGAGTGACATTACATCAGATATTGTGGGTAGAGTGTTAGGAAATACAAAGGAAGGAATGTGAAGTAGTCAAAAAAAAAAAAAAAAAAAAAAAAGACTGTCTGACCATTGCTTCCCCTTTGTTTTGAGAATGTTTTTAATCTGTCATTGAGCAACTCTCTAGCCAGTCAATGTGAGGAAAACAAGGGAAAACTGGCAATATAAATAACTTTATTCAATTAAAGATGGTGGTCTTACTTGAGGGAATTCATCATTCTGTACTTGGAATGCCTTTTTAGAAGTGGCTTGAATATATAAGTCTTCAGGGATAGTCTTGCAAGAGCTGAAAATCTGAATTTTCCTTTAGGAGGTCTTGGAAAGCATACAAGTTTTTTTGTTGCTGTTTTTTTTTTTTTTTTTCCTCTTGAAAACTTTATACAATTCTTTTGTTTTCCCTTTAGCCTCTTTTCCCCAAGAAGAATTATGAATGCCTAACTAGCTGTGAATTCCTTAAGTACATCCTGTCTGTGAAGCAAGGGGACTGTCCGGCACCTGAGAGAGCCAGTGGTTTTGCAGCTGCCTGTGTTGAAAGCTGTGAAGCTGATAGTGAATGTTCTGGAGTGAAGAAATGCTGTTCCAATGGATGTGGTCATACGTGCCAAGTTCCAAAAAATCTGTACAAAGGTAGAGATTATTAATATGTACTCATACTCAGCTAATAACTTCAGGCTATAATAAACTCTCCTAGAAAACCAGGACTTTGGTTTCATAGGAGTTTGTATGGATGGGAAGAAAAAGGAGAGGCGCCTGTAGAGATGTGGCTGGATACTGAATAGATGGAAGGCCAGAGAAGAATGTTACTCAAGCTTCTGAATTTTTTTGCCCTTGTGAATTCCACGCCTGGAGATCTGTGGAATGTAAACAGCTGGCTATTATGAATCATCTTAAGCAGAACAAACTTGCCAATTTAGGTGAAATCTCAATTAATTTGATGCAGATGAAAGAATGCAGCAGGAGAATATTTAACAATAAATAGTTCATGTCCAATTAATCACAGATAACATTTATGTTTATAAACCAAGCAGATGAGACTAACAAATAGGAAGTGTGAGATAATCTGGTAAAAGAACGAAGTAGTGCAGTATATTTGGCATTGGTGTTCTTAATGACCTAAGAACAAAATAGTAAAAGATTATAATATCACACATGTATATGTATATATGTGTATATATATAAAAATAAATTAACTACTTAAATCTAAGGCAACCTTATTAAAAAAAATATATATTTGTATGCTGAGATTCTGTGAAAAAAAAGTTTTCCTTGACATCCATCAGCAAAAACATAGAGACTAAGAAATTACTTGCTTAGACAAAGTCCAGATTTTAATTTATTGGAATTAAAAAAAACTTCATACATGGAAATATTCTGAAAATGTTTTCTTAATGCAGAACAATGAGAATTTATGAAAGACATTTTCTTGTTCCACAGAGTTGAAATGTTTTGTTAGAAATCTATTCTCCTTACTTCAGTGATAAAAAATAAATATTGATCAGTTATTTATCTGATAGCATGGACTGTCTGTAGAGAGCCTAATCATCAGAACTCTGAGCTAAGTCCAGGCTTAGGTCCGAATCCAGACTTATTTCCATCTGTGGATGGGAAAATGGTAAAATATATGAAGGAGCTGGTGATTTTCTTTTTAAGTTAATTGCTTTAACTGAAATGTTGATGCATCATTTTGAATGTCCTTGGTGATGAGAATATATGTCAGAAATAATGTGCTTTGAGTTTTGAATCCTGTCTTTGGGTGTACACGGTAGGTCATCAGGAAACACTGTTTTATTTTCTTCTGTAAATGGAGAAAATTTGATCTTGAAGTCATGGAGCTTGAGTAAGGACAAAACTGATGAAGCTAGTACTCAAAGTATTTTGAACAATAGGCAATACTGTGATCTATATTTCTAGTGCAGAAGGAAAATTTTCTTGCTTCCAAGATACTTCAGAGCAGCCCCTTTAAAACTATAAGGAATTAATACACTCTTATACATAACATCTTTCAAAATCAAAATTACTGAAATGGATCAGTTAGTTATTTCTTTTGTCTTCTTGAGAGAAATGACCAGAATGATAAACTGACATTCACATTGTATATGTAATGATTTACATGATCATGCTCCATGCCAGAACTACAAAGAATTCCAGTAAATTTAACAGCTGGAAGAGGTAAAATCAAAACAAACAAGAAAACAGACAAAAACAAAGGGAACAAGATGACATGCTTTTGGAGAGAATGCAGGATATGACAGGATATGATGCATTGTATAACTGCACACACTGGAAAGTCTATTACTCTTCAGCCTAATTATATAGGAACAGAACTAACCTTCTCTAACATCTTATCACCTACCTGCAGGAGGTGCTTGCTTGTAAGAGCATATATGTCTTGCAGAATAAGAGAAAGCCCGATTCCGTACTGCCTTCTCAGCTAATGAATTCAGCTAATTAGCCTCTTCAGCCTGTCTTTCTGCAACAAAGGACAAATAGAAGCGGAGCAGGCTTGCTATTCATTTCCTCCAGGGGTAAATGACCTTCCCGTCACTAAGGAAGAGCAAACTGTGCAAGCATGAGTAAGATCTAGTGAATACATTTAGTACTTAGTCTTATCATTTTGACAGCACTCACAGCTAGAAAATGAACTCAGATTGAATCTAAGAATCTGCAGAAGTTCCTATAGTTTTACTGTTGATCAAGGTCTGGAGATTAGTTACAACAGCAGATATAAAAGACCCATCTGATTTGCTGGATTTACAAAGTGCATTTACCCTCTGGTGCTGAGTGCTAAAGCCCAATCCTAAAAGAATATTAATATAAGTACACTGCCACCAAAGTCATACATTGCAGTTGTTGGATTAATTTAACAAGACCAGTTGGTTGTTATCCTAATTGTTTATTGGCTTGCATTTGCTATAGTCTTTAAGCTGTCCATTATTGTATTTTTTCATCTCCATTAGGAGTATTACCAATCAGTTATTTAGTCTTCAGATTTTTATTTCTCTTTACTGGACATATCAAATGTTTTCTCCTCCTCTTCTGTCATCTGCCTCATCCATCTCCTTCATGTAATCTCAACTAGTGAAGGACTTCAGAAAGTGTCCCTTCTCTATGGCCTACCTAATTATTTTCTATATGAACATAATGATGTGACAAATAGCACTAAGTGCCTAAAGTAGTTTTGATACTTTAGAGATAGAAATGGGGGCAATATCTCTGGTTAGAAATAAAACAGTTTAAAAAGGCAGAAGAAAAAGGAAGAAAGAGAAAGGGATGGAGAATGCTTTATCAGGTTCACTTTGTCTAACATACATGTATGCATCCCCAAGTAAGGACAAGGACATGTATCTTTTTCTATACCCAGGTAGCTGTAAAAATTACACATCACCTTTTTCTTGTTCAGAAGATAGTGGTTTCTCAGATGTGATGATACAGCTACTTGTATGAACTTTCCAGGATTTCTTTTTAACAAAGATTTAGGGTTCATGCAGTCTAAATCAGCCTAACTAGTTTTTTTCTGAAACATATAAGGGAGTGATCCATACAGCAGACCAAACTGCAGGTCTGGGCAAGGTAAATTGTGAAGATTGTGACATTTAAATGGTATGATGGTATGACAATATCATAATAGGATAGCTGGAGCCAGATGGTCACCCAAAGTTCAAAGTCTCTTTTCAAGCTTAAAGAAAAATAGTTTTGTATTAACAAAACAGTATACAGTTTTAAAAGTGTACATCTCTGAGGCTTTGAACAACTGTGTTTACAGTTGTACTGGTGCCATGAATGTACCCCTTGCTGTCTGCAAACCTTCAATGGAAACTTTTTGAATTCTTGGGGAACCGACATTTAAGATACAGGTTCTTATGATGGACCAGTGGTATATATTTTTCATGGCACAGAGATGCATGTGTTGTTTGAAAGACACCTTTAGAAACATTTTTCCTGGGCTCTGGTATTACACACATACAGCAATCAGTGATTTGAATTCTTCAGTTAAGCACTGCAGACATCAGAGGACTAGTTTGTTCCAGGACAATGAAAGAGCTGACCATTTACATAATAAAAAGCACATTGAAGAGTAATTGGATCTACACATCTGGATATTAAATTGATGGTGCTGGTTCTACAAAAGTATTTTAAAATGCACTTGTGCTATGCTCTCGTTGTTTGAGCTGCTGCACTCCATCTGCACACAATTACGTAACACTGGAGAGGCTGAGATACTTGCAATCAAGTGAATCCTACTGCCCCTAATGCAAAGCAGATGGAAGTTTTCTTAACATGCAAATTGTAGGATTATTGTACATCATAATTAAAGAAGGATTTTCAAATGTGGAAATCTGAACTGACATGTTCTGTGATGTTTGTTATATTAGACTAAGACTTTAGGCTGTAGAAGGATATCCAGGGCTTAAACTGCTGTGATACCCAGATTTACATACTGGATTTTCCTCAGGTTGATTTTACATTTCTTTGAGAGCTACAAGATTAAATTTTATTTACTTGTAGCTAATTATATAATCGGATTTAGGAGACCTCTTGAAATAGAAAAGCAGTTTGATCACCTAAGGAAATTTTGATACTCAGTCATCTGTGGCAGACTAGGTAGGAAACAATTTATTGAACCAACACATACAGCTGGACTTAGGTGGACACCCACTGAAATGACAAAATAACTAAAGTGCATAGGATAACTTGCTAAGAAGGTTTATGTGTCAGCATAGAAATCTTATTTGTGACATATCCTGAAGTGACAAAATGCTGCACATTCAAATAAATGAGTTCCTAAAGTCTGTCTAGAGAAATGTATGTAACTCTTGATTTGTTGATTCAATCAAAAGATGCCAAATTTGAAGAGTTGTTTTTTCCCTCAAGCTACTGTAGATGTTTTTGAAAAGGTGATGTTACCAGCAGTAGAAACAACAGAAATAACTGTCCTTCAATGTCACTGTATAATGGGAAATTACTATAAAATTTTAGAAAGACATCTTTGTCTCTGAACTATAACAATTGGACAATATACATTAGATATATCTATTTCAAGATGCCTTGGAATTACCTTTCCTAGATCTTTAGGGAAGAGTGGAGAGTGACACATTATACCATACAGCTGCATGTGCATCAATAAGATCATGCTGCCACGGAGAAGGCAAACGGCTTTCTTAGGTATAGCAGACTAATGTAAGATGTGTGAAATAATCCTACTTCTCTAGTCTACACTCGTAAGAGTTTAGACACAGTCTGCATCCAGTTTTAGGCCTGACTCTGGAGAAGGGCTGTGGGCCAGTGAGAGATTTTTTGGAGGCAACTTCAAGAATGATCAGAGGTCTAGAAACAATGATTTAAAAGGAAAACAGAGTGCACTGTGGTTGTTGCACTGAAGAAGACGACATTCAGAGTCATGATAACAATCTTGTAGTACATAAAAGACGCCTCCATAGCTGATAGAAAGAATCTGTTTGCTGCAATCCACAAAAATCATGGACAAGTATCGAGTTTAAGATGCAGCAGAGGAGACTAAACAAGGTAGTGGGGAAGCTTTCTAATGGTAAGGATAGAGAAGTAGTGGAACAGATTACTATGTGATGCTGCGAAAGCTCTGTCATTAGATGTGTTTAAAGCTAAAATAGGTAAAAAACTGAACAACAGGTATAACTGATTCTGCCTGGGATCAAAGGAATCTTTCTCTTCGTTATCAGAGTGTATTTGGAAAGTGTCTTCTGTGAGATCAGTTTTACCGTACAACTTTCAGATCTTTTAGTTTTTAAATGAAATAAATAATTTTGAAGATTTTTTTTAAAAAAGTTTTATTGTTAGCAGAGATAGGTCAGCTATGAGCACATTTGAAACGCCCATGCTCATCAGCTTATCCATTCTCTGCTTTTTTCCTTCTGTCTGACCAACAATCTCCTTTTTTTAAATTATTTTTTTTTGTACAGTTTCATCTACATATGGCTTAACTGCATTTTGTAAATTACTTATTTTTGTTTGCACATTCCTGTTACAGGTGTTCCACTGAAACCCCGGAAAGAATTAAAATTCATAGAACTTCAGTCTGGAGACCTGGAGGTGAAGTGGTCTTCAAAATTCAATATTTCTATTGAGCCTGTGATCTATGTTGTTCAGAGGAGGTGGAATCAAGGAATCCATCCAAGTGAGGATGATGCTACTAACTGGCAAACTGTGGCACAGGTCAGTTCTTTGTAAAGCCATATGGATCCCTAGCTTCCAGCCCCTGATCTAAAGGTCTTCTTCTGATCAGAGAAGAGTTAGATCACTTACAGGTGGGAGGCTCATGCAGAGGGATCCCCTTATAGGGTCTCTCTCTGGGTCACGACAGAGCTGCGAACTGAATCCAGATCTCCAAGGCCTTACTTCACTGCTCAGTGAACTGTTTTCCAGATTTACTCAGGAGAAACGAACTTCAGTATTTTCACTTCATAAAAAATTTGTGAATATATCAGTAAAGAAGTAAATAATGGCTTCCCTGTCCCTAAAAGAAAAAAAAATACTTAGAGGCTTATGTTTTTAAAATGAGTTTGTTTTGTGGTTTTGCTCTCTATAGACAAAACTCTATAGAACTAGATGGAGGCTTGATTTTCATAAGTCCAGTGAGTGGCACTTTCCTGTAAGCACATATTTATGATCTATTCAGATGGGAATTCCAAAGTCCCTGAAAACCCTGAAAGCTCTTGAAAAATGTAGAATTAGATACTAAAATCCACTGAAGGAAGTACATAAGAGGCATAGTCCTTTTGAGGTCAGTAGGACTCCAGTGCACAGTCTCCAATGCATAGCTTGGGTCTTATAAAAAAGATAAGAAATACAATTATTTAAAAGGTTATTTTTTTTTTTTTAATAAAGAGTGGAAAAAAGACTAAAACCTTTATTCTTTGTAAAATTGTTTTTTTTTCATGTTACCCTCACAATTTGGAGAAGCCTATGATGTCATGCTCTTATCACTCAGTGCAATCCAGACTGAAAATGTAACATTCATGAGCAAATGTTTCTTAATGAGAAGCAGCCAACAGAGCATAAATTTTCACTTAGTTTCTTCCCAGTTTCAATCTGTTTTTTAACATGCTGACAGTCCACCTGGATGGCAGAGTTCCAATCGTTTATCTTAACTGCTTCACCCTCATCCCTGCTGACAAGAAAAGTAAAATGCTGATTTTGAAAAGACCTGCAAAATGTCATTATGGCTAGGAAAAAAAGGAGAGAATAAATAGAGCCATCCACAAAATAAAGTAAGTAGTTTAAATTCTGTGACAGTCTGTCTTCATTCTCAGTTCAGATTGTGTAGGAAAAAGCTATCTTAAATTAATGTCAAGCTAGTGAAACTGAACATTCAGAAGTGAAGTTCTTAGCTTCAATGTGGTGCTACAGGGGCTGTCACTATGCCAGAGCCTTGCTCGGAAAAAATCACCTGCAGCAGAGCCTGACATGAAACGCTGCTTGTGCAAGCCCAAGGGAACATGCACACTTCCAAACCTGATAAGGTTGCAGTGACTTGTTCATTATCTCTCAGATGAGCTGCAGGTTTTCAATCTGCATACTCCATATTCAGCAAACAGCCTTCTGCTTTTGCTACCAGGAAAACACCGTGTAGCAAAAAAGAGCCAGATCTGAATTACTCCTCACTGTTACCGTGCCATGTATATGTGCTAGACTGTAGAAGCCCAACTCTTCTGGCTGGTGGATCCAGGCTGCAAAGGTAGCACACTGCTGTGCTCTTTCTCTTCCCAGAAACAGACCCCATGCACATTTCTGGAAGCATGTACCGTTTATGCTCCACTAGCATATATGAACTTCTGCCTTCTTGCAGTGGATTTACAGGAGAAAGTGTGTCAGAAATGTGTTCCTGTGCAAGAGTGATAAGAACCCTGACAGCTGCCCTTCCTGGGGCTGTGTCACAGGCAGGCAGAAGGGACTGAGTTAATCTCTGTGGCAGGAGAAGCCTCCTCCAACTGACACCTTTCTGAGAACTTCTGCATCACAAGAAACGTGTTTGTGTGGTGGAGCCTGCTGGGGATGTCAGTTCAGAGCAAGCATCGGGATGACTGACTGGCTTTTTGGACTGTGTATACCTTAAGGGACATACAGGCTGGGCACTCTTGAGGGGTACTAGTAATCAGAGTTTCTATCTCTACAGAGTAATGTACCTCCATGGTGTTTGTAGTTTTAGACATCCTACCAGGCAGTCAAATTTCTTAAGTGTGGCTACATGCAATACAATTTATTTTGCAGTATCAGCCACAAGGATGGATATCCAGTTTGACTAAAGTGATTGTGTGCACAGCCTCCAGGCTTTTCTTGTCCGTATAACTGAGATTTTTTTCTTGTATGATTCCAAACCACTGGGGCATGAGACCTTAATTGTAGGCAAAGGCTATGAAGAGCTCAGCCATTTATCTGAGAACTATTGGGACATCTCAGTCCAGGGGAGATAGATGATGCTAGCTCTTTCATTCCTCTGCAACTTAAGCTAGAGAGCATGTAAAAAGCAGTTGAAGGTCAAAAAGGCTGTGGGTGAGGATCTGAATTTCTCTATGCCTGTGTCTATATGTAGTGTAATTTCCCCAAGTTACTGTTTTCATCCTCTTATAAGAAATTTCATAATATTATATCAGAGATCCTCATCCAGTATTCTATTTTTATTATCTGTCCAAGAAGAAATGGGTTTATAATTTTCAATAATTTTATTTTAAGATGTTTACTTTTCAAAAAAACTTGCTGTTTTCTATTACATTTACATGAGCTAATTTGCAAGTAGTTTCTCGTGTCTCACAAATTTTTACTTGGTATTGAAAAAATAATTTTGAAAAAGTTTGTTTATATTGTATTGTATTGTGTCATCAGGTCTTTTCTGATGTTTTATTTTTAAGGAGGAAGGCTCAATCTATTAATAAAATATTTATTTAACTCTCCAAGTATATAAAGAAAGCAAACACCTTCCACTTCAGGAAGAAGGGATTTTGTTACCTTTAGTTTTTTGCTGCACATTTTGGGGAAAACTTGACATAGCTAATCATTTGACTAATTTCCACTGATTAATATAAAAACTGTGGGAACTGAGATGCTAGTTAGCCTAGTTAACTGTGATGTTCAGTGTCCTAAGTGATTATGACAAGTTTCTTACACTACTGTTTTTTAAGGTTCAACCAGCTGAGCAGGACCTGCTGCATTACCCCATGAGAATACTGTATATCTTGTGAACAAGCTTATCATTCTGTTTGGTGCTCGTGCTTTCTAAAAATAATAGTATTACTGTTTACTTAGGAAACTTAGGTATTTAATCATATTAAGCTAATTAATGAAGTTAATTTAAATATGCCAGGCCAGTTCTTTTCAGACAAAACACGTGTTGTGTGAATAGATGTCAAGTATGTGTGTGTGTGTGTATACTCGCACACACACACACACATATGCATGTATGCATATGAACAGACAATAATGAAGTTTACTTATTAGTTTATTCCTTTATCAAAATAAGGGGCAGCACTTACTGCTGTCTTGATTGTGATGGACCTTAGTGCTTCACCTTGGAATTGTCTAAACTCTGTGGATAACTAATCTTTTATAAAACTGAAAGTTTCTGAGACACATAAAGTGATGGTTCTGAGGATCGCGAAACGTATCTCAGCCCTTGACAGTGATAAATCCCAGTTGGAGCTAACCACCAGTCCTGTACACTAAAGACTTCATTCTCCATCTCCCAGGAGGGACTTGCTTTGGTAAGCATTCTTAGAAAGTGCCTGTCTTGTGAGGGATTGCATTCGCACAAAATAGGGGAGGTCTACTGTCCTTTGGTAGAGTGGTAGATGCAGTACTGTCAGGTTTCTTCTGTATCAGAAGAAATGTAATCACAGATCTTCTGATACCCCTCTCTCTCTGAACTGCAAATTCTTTTATCACTGTGTGTTGTTTCAACAGAAGGTGTGGAGCTCTGAAGTCTTCAGGGTAAGGCTGTCCTCTCCTATTTCCATTAAATCTTTGCACTACAGAAAGGAATCTAGGATTGACAGTGTGAAAGAAAGGGAATGAACACAGTGAAACAGCCCATTCATTACTGTAATTCTTGGGTAGGGGACAGTCCTCTGTAACAGTCTTTGTTACAAAGACCTTCTTACAGCAATTTTTACATATATATATATAAAAGACAGAAAAAAAATTATTGGAAGTGGCGACACAAGAATCCCATCTGAGTGGCCTAACTGCTATGCTACTGGGTCATATTCTCTTTCTTCTCCCTCCACATCCTAACTAATGCCACCTTTCCCTTACAAGAAATTGTAAATTTCGTCCTTCCTTTGTCTGAGGAACAGTTTTTGTCTGTGAATGTGGAACATGTTCTAATTCAAAATATCATGCAACATCCAAGATGCTAGGTAATATTTTCTCCCAGCCTCTCAAAGGATGGGTTTGAAGCTAGGTCATCCATGCTCTGGATAGGTACTTTGATCATTAATTGTATGAGCAGCAGGGGGAGACTTCTGTAGGTATTTTGAAGAGAATAGTAGATAACCCCCTTTTGGAAGACAGGATGAGGGGGCTACTTGCAGGAGAGGGCTCAGGGCTTAAACAGTTGAGGACTGATGGGAGAGGAGTAGAACTGTCAGTGCTTCCTAAATGGTGTAGCTCTGGGCAAATCTCAGCCATATTCTCACCTGAAAGTCCAACCACTTTCTTCTTTCTGGCCATTGCGGGTGGCCTGTTGTCCCTTGGACCTGAAATGTGCTCTTGAGAAGCTGTTCTCTATATTCTCTAGGTTATGTCATCGTAATTATGTGCTGCTTTCATATAAAGTTGTATCCTAATGTAATTAATGGGGACTTTCCATTGTCTTCATTTAACTTTGGATGGTAGTAAAGGTGGACATATTGGCCTATGATTTTTTCTGAAGACTCATTTGTTATTTTATTCTAAATGAAACACCTGTTAGGATTGGAGGTTAGCTTCAAAACTTTCCTCTTTTTCATAACTGAGTAATGCACAGAAAAAATAAATAGTCATAGTGATCTCGTAATGATTTGAGAGGTGATCTTGTTTTGTCTTTTATTTATGATTCTTAAAAAATATATACTAACATTCTAAGGAATCAATAAAATTGTTGTTTAATTTCTCTCCTATTCAGGCAGAATTCTAGGTGTGTGATGAAATTCAACCACTAGTTACTTAATACCACTCGGTATACCATTTAGTGGGCTTACATTAATATAAGGCAGATATTGAAAGGACTCTGAATGTTATGGTCACAGCTCCAAACATACTTAAGTAGTGAGAACTAACTAAACTAAAGCAATTAAACAAGAAATTCAGTTTATCATTAAGGTAGGATAAGATATCTCAGTAGTCTGTTGCTCTTTCTTGAAGTGTATTAATACTATGTAAAAGTTGCTTATAGGTGCCAAAGTAGTTCATAATGCAGGAGTTACAGATACAGCTCCTGCATGCTATTGAGTTTAACAGGAGCTTTGCCAACAGAATGAATGATGAAAGTAATAGGCCCAAGGCATGCTCATAAATTATAATAATTTTAGTGATATGGATTGACAGATTATTTGATTTTACAGTATTTCACGGTTGCCACAGAAAACTGACACAACTGAAATCCTTTCTTTTAATCAGTCCTAGCTGAATAGCTGAGCTGATGCAAATGATAAGATTCCTTAGCTGAGGAGTTAGGGGTCAAGTCTACTCAGATTATGCTTACCTTGTAACTAAATTTAGCAAATCTGTTTTTAAAAACCCACAGTGTTATAACTAGTTAATTACTATTAGGTATTAGTCCTGACCCTGATTTCAGTTGCAACAGTAGCCTGAATATATCCTTGGGGGTTTTTCTGTTAATACAGTGATAGTTTATATTACTCCAGTTCACTGTTGTGTCTTACCTGTAAATTCTTGAGTATGTGGGCCCGCATGCTGGAAAAAACTAGCACATTTGAGTGCTCCATAAAATGAAAATAAGGGTAGAAGTTGGTTCAGGTAGGCTTTTTCTTCCCTAGGGGGAACCCCTTCACTGGATGAGATAGTTCACTCTACAGGTAACATAAAAGCTAAAAAAAAGAAAGAAGATGAGGCAGACAATGAAAGTGTTAGGATTGTTATCTCTGCTTAAGCTAAAAAGACAAATACAGCAATCTGAATGGAGAAGGACTCTGAGTAGCAGCAACATGTGTGGGGCTCAAAGTCTGCAACACCTACCAGTCTGAGAGTAGGTAATAGTGCCATTTAGAAAGGCTTTCTTTCATTTACATGTACACACAAATGAGATACCTATTTCCCTAAGTTTTGTTTGTCATATAATGAAGAGATTAAGTGTGGGATAACACCTACGAATTCTATTTGTCAGGGCTCTAGAAATACCAATGCTGGAGAGCTGAGGCAAGTTCCTCAAGTTCTGGATATCTGAGTTATGTCAGCAGATACTACTTCCTTACACAGATTGGAAAAGGAGCCAAAAGCAGAAATTATCATAGACTCATGGAACACCAGGTTAGAAGTGACATCAAGGATCATCTGGTCCAACCTTACTTGGCAAAAGCACGGTCTAGGCAAGCTGGCCAAGCACCCTATCCAGCTGAATCTTAGAAGTGTTCAATGTTGAGTAATCCACCACTTCCCCTGGGGAGGTTATTCCAATGGCTGATTGTTCTCATTGTGAAAAATTGTCCTCTTGTGTCCAGCTGGAATCTCCCCATGAGTAACTTGCACCCATTACTTCTCGCCTTTTCCATGTGACTTCTTGCAAAAAAAGAGTCTCTATCTTCTTTGTAGCTACCCTTTAAATACTGGCATATGGTGATAAGGTCTCCCCTAAGCCATCTCAAGGCTGAAGAAACCCAATTCTTTCAGCCTGTCTTCACACAATGGGCTTCCCAGTCCCTTGATCATCTTTGCGACCTTCCTCTGGACCCTGTCCAGCCCTTTTCTATATAGCAGGAACCAAAACGGCACACAGTATTCCAGGTGTGGCCTGACAAGCGCAGAGTAGGATGGAATAATGACTTCTTTCTCTCTGCTGGTGATGCCCTTGTTGATGCAGCCCAGCGTGCACTTGGCCTTCTTTGCCGCTGCAGCTCACTGTTCACCCATACCGAGCTTGTTGTCCACCAGGACCCCCAGGTCCCTTTCCACAGAGCTGCTCCCCAGCCAGGCAGATCCCAGCCTGTGCTGCACTCCTGGATTATGTTTTCCAAGGTACAAGACCTTACGCTTGTCCTTGTTGAACTTCACAAGGTTCTTGCTAGCCCACTCTTCCAGCCTATCCAGGTCTTCCTGCAGGGTGGCTCTTCCTTCCCAAGTGTCCACTTCCCCACTCAGTTTGGTACCATCAGCAAACTTCATCAGGGCACACTTGATCCCATCATCCAGATCACTTATGAAGATATTAAACATCATTGTCTGGATATCAATCCCTTGGGGACCTGACCTGTGACAGGACTCCAGTTTGAAAAGGTTTTTATTCATCACCAGCTTCTGGGTGTGGCCTGGCAGCCAGTTCCCCACCCACCGCAAACACCACTTGTCTGGGCTGTAGCACATCAGTTTCTCTAGGAGGAGGCTGTGGAGAACTGTATTGAAAGCCTTGGAGAAATCCAGGTAGTCAGTGTCCACCATTTTCCCCACATCAACCAAGCAGGTTACTTTGTCACAGAAGGCAATCAGGTTTGTCAAGCACAGTTTGCCCTTTGTGAATCCATGCTGGCTTTTCCCAATCACGTGCTTCATTTGACTTGTGATAGACCCCAGGAGAATTTGTTCCATAACTTTTCTGTGGACTGAATTAAGACTGATGGACCTATAATTTCTGTTTCCATGTTGAAGCCCTTTTTGTAGATGGAGGTGACATTGGCCTTTTTCCAATATTCTGGGATGTGCCCTGATCTCCATGACTTCTCAAAGATTATGGATAGTGGCTTCATAAAGATATCAGCCAGCTCTCTTAACACCCTGAGGTGGATAACATTATGTGATACCTTTTTTGGGAACTACTTGGCATCGTTGCAAGGAACATTGAATCTTATACAGGTGTCATGGTTTGAGCCCAGAGGGCAACTGAGCAACACACAGTCGTTCACTCACCCATTTCCCCATTGGGAATGGGAAGGAGAATCTGAAACACGAATGGCTCAAAGAATCCATCTAAGGACAGGGAGGAGTAGCTCATCCATTATGGTCAAGGGGAAAAGACAGACTTGTCAGGGCAAGAAAAGAAAATATCACTTTAATTCAAATGCTAACAAAGACAACACTTAACAGACAAGGTGGGAACAGGGAGAAGGGCCACCACATCCAAAAAACACCTCCCCTCACCCCTCCCTCTTCCCAGGCTCAGCTCTGCCCCCGATCTCTGCCCCCATCCCCAGCAGTGCAGGGGTCAGGGGATGGGGGTTACAGTCAGCTCGTTGCTTCTTCCTTCTCAGGAGGTGGGGTGAACGCCACACATTGCTCCTCTGCTCCACATGGCTCCCCTCTCACTGGAAGCAGTCCTCCATGAACCTTCTCTAGTGTGAGTCCTTCCCATTGGATGCAGCCATTCCCATGCTGCTCCAGCGTGGGTCACCCCTGCGTGTTGCAGTCCTACAAGTACGGAACTACAACAGTGGGGGCTGCTTCTCCCCTCAGAGTCCAGGCTTACTTTAAGCATAGCCGCCTGTCCTGGAGTGGCTTTCTCCTCAGGCTTCAGGTCGGCCTCTGCTCTACTGCGGATCTCCATGGGTGGCAGGGGGCAGCCCTCCCATCTCACCACAGGATACAGGGGTATCTGCTCTGGCACACCTCCCTGCTTCCTTCTCCTTCCTTCCTTGGTGTTCATCCTTCTTGCAGCTCCTCCTCAGAGATCCCAACCTGCTCTCAGGTTCCCCTTCTCACATAAGTTCTCGCAGAGGTGCAGCACCGTCACTGATTGGCTTGGCCCTGGCCAGAGCTGGGTCTGACTTGGAGCCAGGGGACCTTCGAGAAGCTTCTCACCGGGGCCACCGCTGTAGACCCTCCCCTGCTGCCAGAAAAAATGCACCACAGAAACCCAGCACAACAGGGAAAGTGGGTTTTTGAAGCTGTAGAAAACAGAGCTTGTAAAAATAGATTAATGACACTACATTTTTAATGAGCTTGCATCTTTGGTCTGTAATGGTAATCAGTAATGATTGTATAGTATATTTAGACATGTACAGGACATTCGGATCAGGTGCATGTGTTATTTTGATTAAAGAATTAAATAAAAATGCTATAAACATAACATCCTAAAGGAAATTGAAAACTGGATAATTGAGAGGTAATTGCAAAAGTAAAATCCACAAGTATATTAGTTTCTGATGAGTTCTACAAAAATGCTATGTGTTCTGCACTTGGCAGTGACTCAGTTGTTACCAGGAAGCTGTGTTCTGTTCTGGTGTTTGGACCTTGGGAAGAATAAGAAACAGTGCAGAATATAGTTCTTTAAAGGTTTGAAGGGGAAAAAAAGATAGGGGAAAGCAGGGCTCAGAATAAGAGCATGTAAAGCACCTCCTACTGAAAGAGTTCAGAGTGCATCTATGCTTATGCCATATTTCAGTGGTTAAGGTACTCCCCACAGAAGTTGGAAACTGAACTCATGACACTAGCAGTCTCAGTGGGTGTTGTTGGAGGAAAGGTCATCTCCTATGACCTGAGAAAAGTCTGCAGGGAAGAGTTAAGGCTGTAAGTGTCTTTTTGACATAAGTGGCAAAGATCTGAAAAAGGCTTACATTCATTACCTGAGGGTTTTGTGTTTCCTATGAACAAGAAGAAGCGGCTTCTCACAGTGCTGGATTTTGTGAAGCCACTTTGAACCCCTAATTCTATGAGAACTGAGAACTGGAGAAATCAGTCCTGTGACCTGAGACAGTGAGTTTCCTGCAGTGTCAGCACCTGAACAGTTAGGTCCTTTACACTGGTGAAGGTTGTGATACCTGGAAAGCTAATTTTGTGAATTTAACAGTTCACCAATTTTCTTAAGGTTACTTTTTCCAGAAGAGACCTGCAATGCACTGTAAAATTGGGTGTAAGCTGTAGATGCTTTGCGGTGCAGAATGATGCTTGTAGTCAGGTGAGGTGGTTTCATACAGCCTGCTGACACTGGTACGTGCGTATTCAGTCTAACTAACATGGGAGATGATAGCACAACTAGCCATGTCAGAACAAAGAGTGTAAGTGTGATGTTTTCCCCACCAGACTACGGACGAGCGGGTTCGGCTGCCAGACATCCGAGCGAGCAGGTGGTACCAGTTCCGCGTGGCAGCCGTGAACGTGCACGGCACAAGAGGCTTCACGGCACCCAGCAAGCACTTTCGATCCTCTAAAGGTTAGTTTTCATTTGCTATGTCTGGTGCTCACCTTCTGCTCGCTCACACGTGGAGCGCAGCCTGATCTGCCTGCTTCTGTGGCAGAAGGTTTTAACAGGTGGGTTTTGGGTAGTTCTGCCATCGGCTTTAGAAAGGGTGTGATATTTGTTTGAAGTTGGAAAAGGGATTAAAGGTTAAAGATGTCATTATTCTTTTATCAGTAAGGGGTCTCAAAGAATAAACCTCTCTTTAAACATTTTCTGCACAGTTGGTATCAAACAACATGACCCTGACCACGAAACGTGAAGGAACTGGGGTTTCAGTCTGTTATTCTGAGAGGTTTCCCTTATTTTTCTTTTTAGTTATGAGAAATATTTTGCTGCCATATGTTTAATAGAGTATTGAAATATTTTGTTGCCTGAATCTAAATAATTGTAGCAGCATTGTTTTGATGGCTCTCTTAATATAACTTTCCCATTGCTAGCACTAATTGTAACCAAGACAGGTTTAAGAATAAAAAGGGTATAAATGCTAAGTAGCATGTTTCTGTTCATTAGAAAGGCATGCTGGACAATCCACAAAGTATTGTAGGAATTTTTGTTGCCATTTCTGGTTTTGCAAGGCTTTGGGTAATAGGAGAACTTTGAAAATTATTTCTGTACCGGTAAGCCATACTTGGGGGATGGGGAAGATAGAAATGGATCTCCCATCCCGTGAAGTTGCTGGCATTGTCCCTGGTGTGCCTTTGACACAAACGAAGCAAAATTTTCACAGATGACTCTCAGGCGTAGTATAGGAGTTAGCACAGGCCAGGAACTATTCCCGACAGACAGATGGTCTGCATGTGGTCACCCGCACTTAAAGGCAGTTGATAATGTGGGCATAGTCAGACCATGCTAGTTGACTTTAGTGCCAAAGAATGAGATCTAGCATTCTTCACTCTACTAATAGAGGTAGTTTCTAATAGAAAGACCTGTCTTTGTTTTAGTAGTGACAGAATCTTTACGCTGGTATAACGCATACTTCAAGGAACGCATTTCCTCCTCTTTCTGCAGACAGAATTATCTGTCTGTATACAGGCAGTTGCCATCTATGGGTTCCCGTGCTAGCTTTTAGCTTGCTGTTTGGCCATAGTCAGTCCTAGAAAAAAATCTTATTGTAAATGTAGTTATAGAGGCATGCAAGTACTTTTGCTGGTATGAATGGTTTAATTACTTACTAAATAAGTATATATTAGTCTTAATCATTTTTTTGTGCTATATCCATATTTGTTGTAGGAAGGTTGGCTGGCATAGCTATCCTATTACTTCTGTGACCACAAACCTTTTCAAGTATAAAATAAGTATTATTTTAAGAATTTATTATTCTGAAGTAACATACCATTTCAGTCACATCAAAAGTACATCTCCTTCAAACTGTGTTGAGCTTACTGCATGGACTCGGCAGCAGCAGTAGCTTTCTCTTTGCTTTTCTTCATGAGCAGCACTTCAGCAGATGCAGCACTTTGTTGCTGAATCTGACACCAGCTTCCTCATCAAACTGAGATCACTGTCAGTTCTTTCACTGAGTTTGTAAAGATTTTCCAACTATTCTGCTTGGAACTACTATAATTGCAATTACATAAAGACATATCATGATAATACTGAGGTTTTGCCTTGAGCGTGACATTTTCAGGCAGGATTTGTATTACTTTCCAAAAAATTCATCCCCTACAGACTGTGCTAGCCACAGGAGTATATTATTCATAATACCTACCTTAGTATCGTAAGTCATACTGAAGGTCTCTTTAGCCCAGTATCTGACCCCAGCCAAAAGTGGGTTTCTGGAGCACAGTGTAAGAAAAGGATAAGCACATAGGGATATTTCTTCAGAATAGTCTCTCAGCTGGCAGTAATTTGTGTTTCAGGAGCTTGTGGTTTTGAAATGATTGCATGGTAGATACTAGAGTCCTCTTTTTCTGTGGTCTCTGCAGCTACTCCTGAAGCACTAGCTCTCCTTCAGTTCTGCTCACAGCTGTCTGGTGGAGGTGGAGATCACTTTTAGGACTTTGTGACAAGGACAGTGGGAGCCAGTAGTAACTCTACATGCAGAATAGCAGAAAGTATCTCGCCAGCGTTGTTCAAAAGGCTTCTATAATTCTCAAAATAACATTTTTCATATCTAAAATCCAGCCTTTGGCAGAGAATCATGAATTGCCAGACAAACAGCAAGGAGTTCAGTTAACAATCAGCTTTGTAGCCAAAATAATCCTACTCTGGCAGTTCATTTGACTACTTTGGAGGCTTTGGTATTGTCAGTGGTTATTATAAAGATACCATGTTCGCCAGATGAAACATGTGGATGCACTAGGTGACTCACATGAAGAGGCTGCTGGTTGGTGACTGTCAGGAATGATACTGGGATGCTTCAACCGGTATCTCTTAGCCTTCATGTCCCTAAGTGGGCACTCATAGCAGTAACAGTTACAGTGTCGTATAGACATTTAATAACTACTTTGGTGCTCAGTGGGAAGTGACAACCCCTGCCTGGCAGAGAGGCAAGAAACTGCTGCTCAGACGTGCCTATTTCTTTGAGTGCCAGCATCTACTGACTCCTGCTGAGCTCCTGCAGGCACATTTCACCTCCAGTTTGGAAAAGGGAAGTGGACTTTGGCACATCACCTTTGGAAGATTGCTGACTGTCTGTGCTACATTTGTGTGAAGTGTGGATAGAAATTCACATCAGTTCTTGTACTGTTTCACTTCACCCTGTTGTGCCAAGACCAAGAGAAGATTATTATCTTCATCAGACTTAACAGAAATTTTCTTCAAAAAGAAACCTTTTGATCAAGAAACATGACAGCAATTCCTAAGACAGTTTCTCATGCAAGATGCTGAACTATTACCAATTGCTCATAAGTTATAATGAATAGCAACTTTGGGTTTATTTTTTATTGAAAGGAGGACAAACATGATATATAATCTGAATCTAAGGAGGAGTACGACACCACTAAGTCTCTGTCACTAAATATTTTAAGCTGTTAAAAAGAACACTCAAAAACATTGGTGCTGTAATTATGTGGAGAGAAACTTTTTGTCTGTTTACCACAATACTGTATTATACTATTTTGTGGTTTTTTTTCAAATTCAAAAAATGTGATCTCTAAGTAGACACAGCAAAGTAAGATTTTGTTTTATTCAAAATTATCTTAAGTCTTCCAGGGTGTGCAAATTCCATTAACTTTTCTATCACTAAATAAAGCTCCTTATTTTCCAAATTCATTTAATTTCCAGTCATGAAAAAGATGAAACCAGGAAAACAAGAGTATTTTATCAAGCATTTCAGTTTACCATTCTTCATCTAGTTGTGTTTTGAGGTTTTATCTACTGCAGCTTTTGATGCTCTTATACTGTAAACATTTGAGGTTTAGTGAAGGTTTATTGGCTGTTTTACGCTGCCTTATGTGTTTATTTGTGGCATTAATCTGTAAATAATAAATAATCAAAGTGATACATCTGAGATAATTTAAATATTCAGAGCTTAAGCAGAGATATTTTTTTTTTTAATGCTGTTTATTACTTTTTTGTAAAGGCAATGAAGGGTTTACATGTGCTTGTCTGGCATGACCATTCACAGGGAATGAAGTGATGCTTCATTTTATCAAAATGCCATTCCAAAATTACAAGAAACACAGGTTAGACTATGCCTAACTGGAGCAGAGTGGCTAGAAGATGAAGTGAATACTATACCTAGGAGAGTGTATACTTTCCTAGAAGTAAGACTCTACACTTGGATTTTCAGATTGATATGGTCAGCTAAAATTGATCAAAACTTTCTGCTTTTTTGACAGTGGTTTCCAATTCACTTTTCAGGGTTTTTATATTGTGTATGCTTTCCTTTTTATCTTTAACTGAATGGCAGCAATTTGCAATAACACCATTAAATCAAGCTAACAGAATGCCTGGCAGAACATTTTTGATCCCAAAAGGTACAAATATATTTCTCTTTATATTTTGACTGGCTCTTTCCAAGCTGCTTAATTTTCTCTGGAATCAGGAGAGAACTGTTCCTACAATCCAAAAATTAGTCTCCTTGGATGAAAAGCTACCTGAGTTTTACTCCCAGTAAGCAGGCACTGGATAGCCTAACTCAACTGGTCAGAAGCTGCTCAGCACTAGTAATACAATTTTTAATTTGTTTTATTTGGATATGAGTTTTTAGGGTATTTTTTCTAGCTTTTTATGATATATGATGAGAATGAACTATTAGTAATAGAGACTGCAGTTAACTACAGGGATCAGTGTTACACATTTCCATATAATATTTTATCTTGCTGGTCTGTAGTTAGGTACTGTGACATTCTCCGAGGCAAAAAGAGACTGTAAGATCAACACAATGAGCCCAGACTGTCCATTCCTTCTACCTCTGCTAAAGGTTTTTACCTTCAACTTGAAGGCAGTTGCTAGCATACACAGGATAAATTGTCAAGCAAAAGGAAGGAGACAACATTGTTTTCACAGCACATAAGTACCATGCTGAATGTGATTTCATGCATACATTACTGAGTGTTAGTAAAACCAGAACAGACACCCACTCCCGGCAATAAAATTCTTTTTGTTGCTCCTTTGGGACCAATGATTTTTTTATACTGTTGCACAGCTGGTTTATGTGTGCCATTTCCATTGGGCAAAGCCATTCCTCCCGCTTATGCCTTGGAACTGTTTAATGGTTGGAAACTTGTCTGTAGAGCAGCTTCAGCAAATTTTTAGAGTTGGACAGTCCAATGTTTAAAAGACAGCAATGAGAGATCCATTTTAAGTCAGAGAAAAAAAAGGGTTTAAATTAGAGTCAAACTTGCTATCGCTTTTACAGCTCAGAATGTGAATTTCAGTTCCAATGTCATTATTTCCTTCTCTGACATATATTCCAAATCATTTACTGTTCTCACTACAGTTGCCACATCTAAAGCCAAAGTGGATGCATTGTAGCAGTGTATGATGTGATTCTTGAGTATACTGTTTTGACAAGGCTGTGAAAGTGATTTCAGATCCTATTGTTTGAAAGAATTTTGTAAAATATAAATTATAACTATGTTTACAAATACGAGCGTGGGAAGACGTGCATTTTGAAATGGTGATGATGTGAAGGTTTTCTTTTTTTATTTGTATCAAGGAATCCTCCCTTTTGGGGATGGGAGGCAGGGTTTTGCTTGTGATGGCTGAGTAGCCAGCAAGACAGGAATTTAAGTCCTTTGGGTATACTCAAGCCAGATACAATCCAGACAAATGCAGTACTTATTCCATGTGCTGGAACAGCAGCTTCAGCCTTGACCTAATGAAGCTATCATTCCTAGCAGTGAGAAGTGATTTACTTGTCAAGCTGCTGAGACCAGAATTTTTTTGGATTTGAGGACAGCTGTCCCTGCCAAATTCAGTATTTATACATAATGACTTTTATTTTATTTGAGTTATAGTATAAACTGCAAAGGAAAAGCTGCAACAAGCATCACTCTTTCTGCAAATCAAAGAATTTGATTTAACACGCAGATAAGTTAGTGTATATAAAATTTCAGAACTTTACATTTGAAAAACTGGCAGTAGTTTCCATTCCAGTAATTTAATGTTCATGTATCTGAATTGTACATGTGGGCAGTCAGTCAAAGGGATCACAAATATATGAAAATAACAGTAGAATGGCTGTTATCTTTATAATTAGCAGAATGCCAGTTTAGCTTCACAGTCAGGTTAACAAATACCTTATGTGTATAAGCTTTGTAATCCAGTACGAGTTATTAGACCTTGAAGTATTTCAGCATGACTTGTGTACTACTTTTAATGTCTACATAGACATAAGCATGACAGAGCACCTTGTGGAAGCATGACTTCTCCATTCAGTAATGCAGAATAAACCAGATAATCTCTTATCTGGTAACTGGCAGGCAAGTGTTATTGAGGAGCATGCTCTTATACTTAACAGTTTTTTGGGTTTGGGTGGTTTTCGTATTTGGTTTGGTTTTTTTTTTTTTTTTTTTGATGGGGGAGGCTTTAGAGAGGTCTGGGGGCATTGTTGGGGTTTTTTCTGTTTGTTTTTTGAGGGTGGGGTTTGGGTCATTTGGGTTTTTTTCCTGTTACTAACAGATATCACAATATCTTGCCTTGTTGCTATTCCTTCTCACCTGTTTGTTTTGCTGGTGAAACTCAGTCCTTTCAAATGAAAGAATTTATTAATCTTCCTGTTTTTTTTGGCTTACAAAATGATAGTTCTGTCAATTGTAATAGTGATGAGTGTCACAGAAATATATAGAAATATATTAATAAATTGTATAGTGGTATTGAAATCCTAAATATGGAATGGATCCTCAGCTGGTATAAAATGCTCATATTGGCTTCATATTTCAGGTAATAAGCCCCAAATCCAATAAATATTTTACTGTTGTGTCTCTAAAATCAGACAAGTTTTTTGCAGAAGATTAAATGCAAAACTGTATTAAGTCTTGTTCACCTTTGACATCTTATGTCCTTCTAGTTTATTGTTTTCTCCAGTTCAGTCTACCAGTTTTAAAAAAGCTCCTCTAGAAAATGTGTCACTTTCAAATGTCTAGCCTTTTCATGTCTGTCAACTGCAGATCTTCTGCCTTTCTGTCTTCTACTACTACCACCATCACTCTTCCTCCTTGTCAAAGGCATTTTTGTGGATGATATTTGCAAGTCTTGCAAAAGAGAGACTTTGAAGAAAGGGAGCACTCAGGAAAATGTTTCTGCTACTGCTGTATTATTTCAATTTTATTCTTTTTAAGAGGATGTTCTTTCTTTCCTTAACTGTAATTACCCAATGATTTTTAATATAATGTTTACATTTTCCCATAGCAAAGGAGAAACACTACTAGCTTTTCTTTTAGATATGGATCAGCATTTGTCAGCTGACTGGCCCGTTTCTAGTGAACATAGAAGAAATGCTACTGATAAAGTAATGTTTTCTATAAACTGCAATTATAAAAAGTACAGGGTGAAATGCTGGTGCTATAGAAGTTAGAATAAATGATCTCTTACTTTCAGTATGCACATAGCTCTTCCTTACTGTTTTCTTTTTCTGCTTATGTCACTGGGAAAAATAGGTATGTTTGAAGTTACCTTAAAAAAAACTAAATTCCTGTGATTCTAAGACATGTAAAAGCTAGGTTCTGGTCAATCACTATACAAGGAAAATTACACACTACCTTGTATACTTATGGTGACAGAAACATTTGAAAAGGAAGAAAGTAAATTTGGTAATTTGCTTTTAGATTTATAAAAAACTGGTGGATAGAACTTAAAAATATTTTTAATCATGTAATACACTTTGTCCAGAAAAGCTATTTCATTTAACTTTTAGATTTTTTTAATTACTCTCCGACTCTTCTACAGATGTAGAATGAAGACAAGCATGTTTTATGGTTAGAATTATTTTTGCTTATATCTGACCATTTGTGAAGACATACTCCCTGAAACAGTTTAATTCTATCCCATATCTTATGTATACATAATACATGATGCATAGTACTTCTGGGAGATAACCTGAATAATTCACCTACAGTAATATGATCATATTGCACTTCAGGTTATAAATGTTTTATTGCCATAATACATTGTCATCTAACATAAAAACCCCATAACATTTTAAATCAGTGAAGATGAATACTTAATAAAGATTTTGATTAATGAATCAAGATTCAGTTTATATTTATTGTACCTAAATTTCATTTTACATCTACTTATTTTATTAAATGATAGAAGTAAATGAAAAGTTGTGTTAGAGAAGAGTACAAACCATTTAACTAAATTCATCTCTTAAATATATCCCTTACAATAGAAATAGCTTTGTATACTTTAAGACGGAGTTATTGGCTACTTCACAGGTAAGGAATTAAGTGTAAGAACAGTGCTTCTCCAAAGCCAGAAAAAATATCGGGAACTGGCTTGCAAGCTGATTTTAAAAATGAGTGAGAAGAAATAAGGAATTCTCATTATTTTCAAAATTAAGTTAAATTTCCAGAATTCTTAAACTCAAGTATGCTTTGTAACTTTTATGGCCAAAAGTTAGGTTGAATTATATGTGTGTGGAAACAGGGGCATCCATTACTATTTAACTAAAATGGCATGTGTGAGGAAACAGGAGCATCCATTGTTATTTAACCAAGAGTCCTGTTAAGTAACAGGAACAAGCCGTTATTTCACATCTGCTGATCTTTAAAGGGAAATGCTGTCTTTATTAATTCTGAATGTGTCTGTTTGCATGAACTAAATGATGGAATTTTTCAGTGAGACTGTTTGTCATAGGGATTATCTGATGAATTTAGTAGGCCTGGAAAGTTCATTTAACAGCTCATTTACCATTATAAAAAGATGCAGGTGAACCATGAAGTAAATGAATGCCTGGTGTCCCCTCTGCACATCTTCAGTTTTATTTTTGGCAAATAAGTGGTGGCTCATTTGGCTAAAAATTTATATGAAAACTTTTTTTTTTTTTCAATCAGTTTGTTTTTTCATGCCTACAGGCTCATAACTTGCCCTAACTACTATGAATTTCCTATATTCTGCCTGATATACATTTACATTTTTTTGAGTCACGCTGTTTACTTTTACTTAAATTTTAATTTTTGCTTCCTTATATGTTGTCACCAATGTTTGATTATCATGGGCATTTAAAAAAAAAGTTGAACTTAAAAAGTAGCATTAAAAAGTAGGAGTTAGTAAATAGCAAATTGGACTTTCAGAAGCTCAATTGCAAAATTTCTGTTGATTCACATTATGTGAGGCTGGGGTATTAAACAGGAGGTCCACAAGGAGGACCTAACATTCAATATTGGAAAAGGTCAGGTGTCCTTCTTGAACCTAGGGTCAGCACAAAGACAGCTGAAGATATAATATCTCAGTTGGTATTGACCAGAAATTAAACCAGAATAGCAAAATAAATCACAAGGATAGCTAATTGCTTTTTGTTGTTCTAAAAAAAAAAAAACCCTACAAGCTTCTATGAAATTATATCTTAATTATATTTAATCTAAGAAAGTGGTTATGTCCCATAGTGGTACATATCAGTACTAGAATTCTGAAGAAAGATTCAACATACAGAAACATAATTTTGTCTGAGAATTTTCTGCAACACTGAAAAAATATTTAGTGTTTCCACCATACAATTCTGTGATGACTGTACAATGCCACTTGTAGCACATGAGTGTTATACACTAACAATGTATTTAAAGTAGTAAATGACAGAAGTAGAACTGATAGTCTGGTACATTTTGATAAAGTTTCATAATGTTTGTGAACTACCAACAACATAGAATTGTTATAAAACTAGATGCTAACCCATAATTCTTATTTCAGTAGAGTTTGAATGTCTAGAATTTACAAGAAGCCATATCACTTGTGGAAATTTTTGCCTGAATTTTCTTCAGTGTATTGAGTGTGTTTAATCCAGCTCATGTCTGCCTGGTAAATACGTAACATGAAGATGATCTTTATCTTACTGAAGATGGTCTTTATTTTAGAATCTTTTTGTTTGTTTTAAATTCCAGATCCATCTGCTCCACCAGCTCCATCTAATATCAGAATTGCCAATATCAGTGCAAACAATGATGGGAGTGTAAATGTAATGATTACTTGGGATCTTCCAGAAGAGCCTGATATCCCAGTACACCACTACAAAGTCTTCTGGAGCTGGACATATAGCAAATATGTAATTCCAGCTAAAAAAAAGAGAAGGAAGATTACTGATGGGGTAAGAAAGAAAAGAGTAAATGAGACAGAAATATGGCTTATTTCTGGCACAAAATAGAATGTAAGTGTAAAATATGTGATAAATTGCAATGATTTCAGCAGCTGGTAAAGTAGTAGTCTTACTTTTTAATATCACCAACCCAATAGACAATTTTGATGTCTCAATCCCTGTCTTTCACTGAACTCAGGGAGACAAGTAGACTTCTGCCTTAAAATGCAGGTAAGTTCTGTAAGATTTTGCAGGAGAAATGAATAGAAAGTTAAATGCTATTTATCCTCTAAATTCGGGCTTAATTTTATTAATGCTTCTTAAAGATACAGTGTTTGCTTTATTTCAGAAGCCTATCATCACCCGTCACATTGTTCTTTCGCTATGCAAATAAAACTTGTGACACTGTCATATAGAGTAACCATTAAATAGTCAGTATAGGTCCAAGGTAAAAACGAATCCAAAACTCTTTAAATAAGCTGCTGTACTAAAGATCTGGCATATTTCTATAGCAGCAAGTTCCTATGAGTTTCTTGAATCATATATCAAATATTGCTTTATTGGAAAACTATCTGTTGTGATATCCTTACACATATTGCATATTATTTTAAAGTAGTTAATAGAAATAGAAATCAATTACATATAACAGGCTGAACCTAATTCTCAGTGCTTTTAAAAAATGCATTGTGAGCATTTGGTCCCATGTCTATGTTAACACTGTGTTTTGGCTCTGGCTGCCCACTTACACTGTGATGAATGAAAGCCAGAGGGGTTATAGTTCCCTCCCTGTCCCTCAGCCACCAAACCCTGAGATAAATGAAGGCCATGGAAGCTGTGTGCTGAATTCATGCAAGTAAATATGCACAGAAGATAAAGTTATTCTTTGTTGTACTTTTAAAAAATCACTGTGGCAAGATAGGAGTAGGGTTGGACAGTGTTATGTAGAAGAGTGTGTGTTTCTCAGGAAAGCTACCATTGGCTGGAGACCCTCATGAGAGAGGCTACAGCCTAAAGATACAGGAGAGCTTTCTCCGTAAGCTGGTCCTTAAACCACAAAACCCAGAAAATTGTGAAATTGAGCTGGGTCCTTAATGTTGTGTCGGCACTTTGGGTAGGGCACATCCTACATATAAGTATGTGAAAGCAGATCCAATATATAGCGTTACAGTAATTGGGACCGAGTTTTGACCTTGAATACAGGGAAATCCAGAAGAAGCAAGGCAGGCTTTTAGAATATCTTTCATATTACTCCTGGCTTTGTGTACTTTTTCTTCTGCAGCGTGTCATGAAACTGTACAGCAATGCTAGTGAGATTCAGACTTCCCTACAAGACACTTCAGATGCTATTTCAAATCAGTGGTCATTTGAATATTATATCAAGTCTTCAGTCTAAAAATGGAAAATGCAAGAAACTTTAAAAAAAATAAGAAAGGTGGAACAATCTTATTTTTTAATGATCATTGAAGATTTTTTTTTGCTAAGGTTTTACCTTTAGATGTAGTCTAGTCCAAATAATTTTATAATGATTTCCATATTAAATAATTCCAGGTAGACATGCAAATAATTTGACAGCAATATTAACTCTGTTAATTGAGAGTTATAGTCAATGTTATAAATATCTTGGTGCAAAACAAGTAAAGGTAATTAATATTAAATGCTTTTGACAATTCCTAAAGTGTCAAATATGGAAATACATGGTTATCTTTTTCACTCTGGATAGACTGTCAAACTTAAGAAGCACAAAGAATTCTAATGAAAACATGGACTAATGTCTTCTATCTGAAATATGGGATAGAAGGACATTTTTATAAATGCATTTTAAAAAATCAGAAATGTAAGACTACTGAAAAACCTTGACTCTTCTTTGCAATATCATGTGACTTGCCTTAATTTATGAATTACTGACTGGATAATGATAATCCTACTTTTTTATTTCCCCATTAAGACACTTTCATGACAATGGACACTGTATTTTTTTTTTTTTTTTCTGTTTTCCATTCTATAGAGGAAAAGTATCCTTACCAATGGGGGAGTATTTTGGTTGTGCGTTGGTTGCTTCTTTTTAATTTTTATTTTCAGCAGTTGAAACAAACAGAAAATACTGACAAATGTACTGAATGTTAGATTTCAGTTGTCTTCAGACTGGCTATCTTTAGAAAAAGTTTTCAATTTCTTTGCTAACACCAAAATTGAGGGAATGAAAAGTTTAAATTTCTTTGGCTAAAGTAATTTTGGCATAAGGAAAAAACTTGTTATATAGAAAAAACATCTGCTAGTTTTGGCCTAAACAATAGATGTCTATATTTGCTAAGGAATTGCCAAAATTATGTAAACATCAAGAAGGTTAGTATTTTTTAAATTACACAGAAAAACAGTATCTGATAAAATATACTTTTTAAAGAAAGTAAATTTTGTTGAAATTTATACATGAGTTTTCTAATTTCAAAAAAGTAGTGTGCCTAAGATAACAGACCTGCTTTTAATAAGGGCCTGTGTTTCAGTAATACTATAACTGCTTTGTATATTTATTCTATTATAGGCTCAAAATTATGTGGTCCTGGAGGGACTCCAACCTAACAGCAACTACAATGTAGAACTGCAGGCAGTAACACGTTGGGGTCAGATACGCCTAAAAAGTGCTAAAGTTTCTCTCCATTTTAGCACAACTCAGGACACCAGAAATAATAGTGAGTAATTGTATTCAAACAATATGCTGAATGTTTTATCTCTTCTTTATGTGGAATTTGAATGTATTAGATAATGTTTTTTCAAATTTAAAAAAATCATTTTTTTTTTTTTCAAAGCAGGCTGTTTAATAGCACAGTGATACTGTCTTGGTCAAGTTGAGTAACCTTTTAATGTTAAATTTCTTATCTAAAAATTTGCAACAGTTTTTGCCTAATTCTTTGTCTTAGATCCTACTCAAACAACTACAATGAAAATTGAAGCATTTGCATGACTGTGATGTTAATATTTTTAAAATGCAATACAGGTATAAATTCTGACTGTATTTGTCAGTGGCTGGAATAAAACCATTTCTGTCTCTTTGTCTTAACTGGACAGTTTTAGCTTGCAATGTTTTCAAAATCCTGACTATTTTGAGTAGTCCATTAATTCAGATTCTTGGACCACAAAAATTTGTATCTACTATGAGTTGATATAAAACATCGACTCTTCTATTAGGGAATCTCAAATGCTCCATGCCTGGCAAGCAATGCATTCTCAAAATATTCAAGTTAAAATCTTGAGATCTTTAGATGTCAGGTTATGTCTTGTTAAGGTCTTTACAACCTCACATGCTAAGTAATATAATCGAAAAGTGTGTCTGAATCTGAGAGTAAACCATGATTCTTAGTCTTTGTTAAATGTTATTTGTACAATTATAGTACAATACTGAGTTACTACCCCAACTACTGATGTGTCTCTGATTAATACAGTAAAATTATGATAAAAAGATGTCAAAGAATATAATTTTAAATATTCTGTCTTGACTCCATTTCATTTTCCATCCATTTACATTCTTCTTTTAAAGTACACTCAAAGTTTAAACTTCACGTGTTGCCATGATAGTAAATAAAGACTTTCTATATAAAAAAAACCCTCCAACCTGAACCTGAGTAATTGAGATTGAATTGTCGGGTTTGGTACTATTTTATACTTACTGTGAGAAACCCTTTTGTTGGTAGTACTGCATCAACTCCCCATGTCTCTTATGGTCTGTATCACCAATGGGTTTGTGTTGGGAGCAGGATTTTTGTTTCCCTTTTCATTCTCCAAAACATTGTGGTTTTCAGAATCTGATGCAGATCACATCTGATTTATTATTTACAAATCCTCTACCAAATGTTCATTTATCCTATACCTCACACGTGGTGGTTTTATCATTTTCTGTCCACTCCAGTGGCTTCTCTTTCCTGTCATCATCACAAATAGATTTAAATTCCTTCCACAATTTTATTTGGATAATCTAGCCTCTCCTTGATTTTTTTATTTCAGAAGACTGTCCATCAGTACTTTCTGTGAAAGTCTGCTATCTACTAATGTCTAATTAGTATAGAATTACTAATGCCTTGTGCTTTATTTCACTTTATTGTGGTGACCATTTTGCACTAAAAGGTTCTTTAGTTGTTGTATTGTTTTTTAAAACAGAGTAATACTAATCTAAGAGCAATATTTTTGTTTTCTCATATACTTAAAGTATTTGACTGTTCAAGTTATGAACATCCATTTAGTTAATGAGCAGTATTTTGTTTTTAACTGCAAATCAGTGCCTGAGAGAACTAAACCGTATATTTCTTTTACAGTAGAGTACTTCAATAATAAGTCTGTAAACAAATCTGAGCATCCTTTCTGTTAAAGCCATGAAGTAAAGGATTCAAGATTCTTTGAGCCTAAACCACTGATATCACACGTTTTAGTGGATAGAGCACTCTGCTGAGGAGTACCTTTGGACCTTTTTGGACATTTTTTAAAAATGGCTAAATTATAGCTTACATAGAAAAACAAATAAAAACTACTCCTGGAAGAGATGCAAATTAGTCTTCTGAATCTCACAGAAGTTAGTTAGGTACAGAGCCAGGCCTGCTTGAGGTAATTCTAAGAATACTCAGAAGCAGATGGAGA
Source organism: Tyto alba (assembly GCF_018691265.1). Taxonomy (NCBI): domain Eukaryota; kingdom Metazoa; phylum Chordata; class Aves; order Strigiformes; family Tytonidae; genus Tyto; species Tyto alba. The sequence goes on along the minus strand of NW_024881276.1, from coordinate 7,718,777 downwards.
AATATGAAAAAGAAAAAAACATTGCCTGAAATATTATCTAGGACATGACATTCATGCCCCCCCTTTATCTGGGGACTTCCATGGCCTTTGGGAAGTAGTTCCAGAAGCAACATGCCAATTTTGCTGAAGTCCCACTGTCAGTTGCTCTGCTCTCTGTGGAATAAGGTCTAATTTTTTAGGTGTCTGTTCCTATTGTCAAAATAGAGAGTAGTCCATAACCTGATGAAGTAATTTAGTCCTATAGACCTCTGTGAGCTTTGACCCTGGCCCTCTGGCATTATATTTCCCCACATTGCTTCACTATATTTGTGTGCTTCACTTCTGGGAAATGCAGCAAGACTGTCTCTCTTGATCTTTATATAGAAATATTCTAAATTGGTGCCCTGTTTTTTCTGGAAGTGGAGCAGACAGAGAACAGCAAGGCAGAGATTTAGTGAAATTAAAATACTTTAAGTTGAGGTATACCTAATAGATTTAAGTCAGTACTTCTCTATATCACTTCTTTATTTCTTTTTAGGTAGTATAAACATTATGATTACCCTGAGAAAGAATTTGCTTAAGTTTGGTAGTTTTACCTTAATTTAAAACAAGCAAAGAAAATGTAAAATTGTATCACATTTAGCAAAGGATTGACAAAGTAATATTTGACTAAAATGCAAGTAGATTTCAGCTGAAGCTACTCATAGGGCACACTGTTCAAGTTCACGTTACTCATGATAATTAATGAAACATGAGTATTTCCCTCTTTCTCTCAATTATGTAGTAAATATTTTTCCACTTCCTAATTATTAGAAGCTTTATTTTTCATTTAGGTATATTATTGAATTAAATACAACTATTTTTTTTTTGTTAGTCTGATGCAAATACTGCCCTCAATCAGAATTGCTATATTTGCAAATATGCAATGAAAATGCATTTTGAATCATCATTGCTGCCTTTTCAGCTGAAAATATCTAGAAATAGTCAACCCTGATAAATGTTGATAAACTGTTGCCAAACGAAATGCTTTATGAAGGACATCCAGTTACCATTACTTGTTGGAAGCTGGGCACGTAGCACCAAGGGAATTGCTCAAAGTTAATTCTGCTCTTATGATGTTTTCCTAAGCATTCACTCTTCACTGTTGGAAACAGGAAAGTGGGCAGGAAAAATCTTTAATCTGACCAAAGTATTTTTATGTAACGTACCAAAGGAGTATATTTACTTTGATGTAATAACCACATGTGGCACTCTGTGGGTTACACTCAATGCCATCCTTGGGTTTTGTGTATATTCAAACACTGCACAAATATAAAGACCATGAATGATTACACAGAACTACTTCTAGATACTGTGCCCATTTAAAAAGTCAGTGTGTTAACTTTTCTTGGTTTTGGTGATATAAATATACTCCCTTTAGTTATCATTCTTTTGAAAATTTACAGAGCATTTTCATACTAAAATGCATTTCTCTTTTTCTCTCTCTGTCCAAAATATTTTGTTGAGTGAATTTCAAACAAATGATATGCTTTTCAAACTTTATGGACAGTTTGTTCTTTATATTAATTTCACTTATGTAAGATAGTGAAATAAGGTAAGTATTAAAGATAGTATTATTTTCAGAATTTCAGCACTGTTAACATAGTCATTATGCGTCATTGTACTTAAATAAATAATTCCTGATTGTTCTGTGTGTTGCAGAGGAACAGATATCTGCTGGAAAACCCCAGAAAGGACTGGTAGATCCTTACCCAACATTTCAAAGAAGAAAAACCACTCGTTTTCTTAAAATTGGAGCTCCTTTCTATCAGGACAATCAACTTCAGGTCAAAGTCTATTGGAAGAAAACAGGTTTGTGAGATTCTTACTTTACTCTTTTTTTATAGGAGGAACTCTAATCAGCTGCCTCAGACTTGTACAACATTAATATGATATAATAAACCTTGTACAATCATTCAAAGTTAAATCCTACACCCATCCTTCCTTCCCTACACCTTCACATTAGACTGAAACATTGCTTCTCCTCTTTGTGTTACAAACGTGTAAATGTCTGGAAGAGGTGAATGATGTGAATCAGCTATACAAAAATTAGTCAGTCATGTTGGGCACTGAATCTTCCCAGAGCTGAGATAATTTTTAGTTTGGTGGAAATTGCTTCTGAAAAGTTTTAAATAGGGAAATAGAATCTGGCCTTAAGTTCAGCAGAGCTTTTGTGGCTATGAATGTTGACTCCCTGGAGTGTGGTCAGAGGGTCTCAAACAAGACAGTTCCTGGGCAAATTCTCTTCTGATGCCACCGCAGTATCACTTGTTGGAGTTTGTCAGTTGAGAAATGAATCAGGGAATGAATTTATATGGAAATCATGTAGTGGTGTCACAAAAACTAAACTGTAGTTTGAACCAAAATATTTAGAGTTATAGAGGCTCATGTTAAGGCCACAATAGACTTTATGCCAAACTTCATCAGTCACCTTGGATTAGAACAGGATGAATAGTTGACCACAACCACTGGAAAAATCTTTTAAGTCGTTTTTCTGCTAGGCTGCATGAACCCTTCTGTTTTTTAGAAAAATGTAACAACAATTTTATGTTTAAGTCCTACAGTCTAAAGGAAAATGCCATAAATTTTAAGTGTCTAATCAGATTCAATAATCAAAAAAGGGATTTTCCTTTTTTGCCCTATAGGATCATATAGGTTGTTACACATTTCTCCATCTTAGCCATAACAGGTTCATATGCTTTTATTTGAAAATGTGCTAACGCTGTTAGTATTTTAACTTGGAAAAATCTACATGTGTAGCTGTAGCACATGTATAAAATCCATTCAATTTCTGTGATTGAAATAAAGGGCTACAAAATTGATAATCACATTTTCTTCCATATTTTTTCAAATAATTTTAGAAATATTTAAGTTCTTTTGGGTTTAGGTATATGCAACACCACCCTGAATGAGGAAAGGCTATATAACCATTCAATTATGCTATGTAACACAAGAATGTGTCACACCGGATGGTGTGGATTGTGAGAGGTATCTTTTGCTTCTTAAAAAGTGCCTATCTATTTGAATGGTTACCTTTCTAGCCCTGATATTTCAAATACTTTCAAATCAAATGCTTATTCCTCCATAAAATCTGCAAGATTTGGCTTAGCCTGACTACATGCACATTTTAAATGTTTGTGTCTATTGAGGCTATGCTAATTTTCTTTTTACTATCCTTCCCCATCATATTTCATTTTTGCCTAACTTCATGGAAAGCTGGAATAATTTGAAGTTTAAATAAAGGTTGAGGCATTTTTAATTGGGAATATTAAGCTTACCTAATGTCGTGTTTTGAGCCTGGTTGGTAGCCAAACACCACGCAGCTACATTCTCCCCCTTCTCTTCTGGCAATGAGAAGGGATAGATGAGCCAGGCTTGGGGTTAGAGATAGGACTGGGATGGGCAGATCACCCATTATGATCATGAGCAAAAGGCAGACTTGTTAGGGGAAGAAAAAAAAGAACATACATTTATTATAGACACTAACAACACGAAACATAGTAGGACGGTAATAAGCATTGACACATCTTGAAAACACCTTCCCCCCACCCCTCCCTTCTTTCTGGGCTCATTTCTGTTCCCGGTATCTCTACATCCTACCCCCAGCAGCGCAGGGACAGGGAATGGGGGGTGCAGTCAGTGGTGCCGCTTCTTCCATCTTCAGTGGAGGGAGCTTCTGGATTTTTTTCCCCCTGCTCCATCGTGGTCCCCCTCTCACAGGAGACAGTCCTCCACAAACTTTCTCTGACATGAGTCCCTCCCACAGGCTGCAGCATTTCCTTACACTGCTCCGGCGTAGGACACCAACTTTCTCCAACTGGAGTCCCTCCCACAGCTGCAGCCCTTCCCGAGCTGCTCCAGCGTGGGACACCCCCGCATGCTGCAATCCTCCCAGTGCTGAATTACAGCAGTGGGGTCTACCTCTTCCCACAAGACCCTGGCCTTCTTCAGGCACAGCACCTTGATCATCCAGATGAAAAACACAGGCCATAAATCAATGTCTGCTCCACCGTAGATCTTCATGGGTGGGAGGGAGGAGCCACCACAGGATACAGGGGGGTCTCTTCTCCGGCACACCTCCCCCCTCCTTTCTTCCTTCATTCCTCCACTGACCTTGGTGTTCACGCAGCTGCCACAATTCCTCCTCACAAGTCCCACTGCTCGTCACCACGTCCCTTCTTAAATACATTATTGCAGAGACGCAGCTGATTGGCTCAGTTTTTGAGCAGAGGTGGGTCAGACTTGGAGCTGGGGGAGCTTTGAGAAGCTTCTCACAGGGGCCAGCCCCTATAGCCCCCTCCCCTGCTACCAGAAAACCCCACCACTCACTCAAACCCAGGACACCCAAAAATATGCTTTTGATTATCCAAAGTGAGATTTATATATTCTGAGTTTGGGAATGATTATCTTAAGCTTCAGCCTTCTGGAAGTGAGATGTCAACTCATTGTCCAAACTCCCTTTATAGTCAAAAAAGAAAAGCAGGTTACTTCTGATGCAATTCATCCCACACAGCAGCTGAATCATTCTCTGGAGACTCCTCTCTTCCTTCCTGAGTATAGAAGGGAGCCTAGTCAACTCATGTATAGAAGGCTGAGAGATGCCTAACATTTCTCTGTGAGCTGAGGTTCAATTCTGAACAGTTTGAACTGAAAAAATTGAGAGACAAGATTCAAAGTTGAGGGGACTATGGTGTTTCCCACAAGTAGAAGGCTAGGTTGTGCAACTCACAGTCTAAAGTCAAGATTCATCCCAACGGAACAATCGATCCAGCTGCAGCCCTTTTCCTGAAGTCAGCCTGTGTCCAGAAGAAAGATTATGTGTCCTGTGACCAAAATGCCAGTTCCCCTACTGAAATTCACCTTCCAAGTAGTTTTCCAAATTCACTGTTACAGTTAATGGAGGGAAAATCATGACCAGTACAGCACTATTCATCTTGTTCCAAAGTAGGTGTCTTGAATTAGATGTCCACTAATTATGATGGTAAGTTGGATATCAAGCTTATGAGTAGATGTTACACTGTAGTTACTTAAATGTTGACATCTAAATCTGGAGCTGAGTCCCACACTGTGTTACATACCTGGAAGTAATATTTCTAGTAAAATTTATAAATGCCTATAAAAAGAATTAAGGTAGTCAGCATTCCCATAGTGGCTGAGGCAAGGGGTAATTAAGATTAAATGAAGTCAGGGAATATTTTATAGCTTGGAAATAACAGTGTGTGGAAGTGGTGTCATCTCCACAATTGGAGATCTTCAAAGGCAGATATGGCACAGAGCTGTTAGAAATTACATGGATTTACATACTGTCATCTTGTGCCAGGGATGGACCAGTTGAGTTCCTGAGTTGCTGACTGTACAGCTGACTCATCTTGTATGAACATGTGCACACCCAGTTATTGAAGGGGGACACCCAGAGGTCCATTTTGATCATGTGCCGGGAGCAAGCTCTGTCACGTGCACTAGGACATTTAGGTATATGCCCTGGCCATGCAGTGGAAGTTGCCTTCATTTTTCTAACAAACAGCGATAGCACAGGTGTGTGAAGGAGGGCAGAATATGGCAGTTTGTCACGCTTGCTTTTTTCTTTCCTTCTCAAAAAAAAAAAAATCTGTGTTCTGAGTGACAGCATATGCAGTAACTCAGCAGGACCCATTGCCTCATGTGGAACTGAAATATAGCCAGTTACGTGCTCCTGAGAAGCTAGCAGCTTCTATAAGCTCTTACAGGAGTTTGGAGGTTTTGTAGTACATGGATGAGGTACTGACTGTAAATTTACTAGTGACAATTTACTGCAGAGGAAGTCTTTTTCACCATGCAAGGAGCACAGCAGGAGAAGCATATTGGCTGTGTCTTGTCTTTATAGAAGACAGCAGTTACTGGAGCCAGCTGTGTTGGGAACTGTACCCACACGTCCTTCTCCTTTATGAACTGCACTGTCTCCAGTTTTGTTTAGGGAGTTGCAGGAGGTGTAAGAGTGCAGCAACTATAACATGAAATACTGAGAGAGAATTTACCTCAGCCTACTGTATAGCCTAACATCTAGGCTATTGTTGTTGCAGACAGGCAATCAGGTTTCAAATCCTACCTGACAGCTAATTCACTTCTGTGTCTTCTACATGGTGGGTGAAAAACACATTGATTGCTCTAATGTTCTCATTATTTTGTAGTTTGCTATTAAAAACAATGCGCTTTTTTTGGTACAGGAACAGAGCCATTCTGTAGTCCTAAATTAGTATATGTGACTTTAAACCAAGTAAAAATTAAGACAATATTATGAAACCACGTGAAATAAGTATATTGATAATGGTAAGAGTTTCCATGACATAAAAAATAATTCAAGAAATACAAGTCTCAAGCTTGAATATGTTGGGCATTTGTAAATTAAGCAAAATTTTGATTGGTTGTAACAATCTTCGCTTCGTCTGGTTTGATTTTCAAGTTTTTTGTACTTTCTGTGATGGACTCCATGGTCCTAACAAGAGATGGTTGCAGTGGTGATGAAATAATTAAGTTATTAGGATTTTGGATTTGTTTAAAATGAAGACATTTAAACCAGCATGGTATGTTGGTATAGAGTGTCTTTTAGCTGTAATGAAAACTTCTACAACTACTAAAACAGCAGTCTTTCACTTTGTGAGAATGTTACTCATTTTCTATAGTAATAGCAGCTCATAAATTTTTGTTGTATTCCTGAATTCAGAGACCCTAGCATTCCGCCTAGACCTGAGATTATTTTTATTTTTTTCTAATTCTGTCCAACACCAAGATGGCTCTGTAGAAGGGTTTTGTACTGCCTCCTAACACTGTAGCATCACAGCCCACCACAGGTTACAGAAACCAAAAGGAGGAAAGACTTGTGTGGATTTCTCTCAGTCTCAGATCAGTTAGGAAACAAAACATGTTCCTAATGTTGTTTTGGATTATTACTTTACTTTCGTTAGTCCCTTTGTTAGCTGAGAAATTGTTTTGCTTTTGAACCATTTTACTCTCTCTAAAAAGGACAAAATAGAATAGAATCATAGAATAATTGACATCTGGAGGTCATCTGGTTCAACTATCTGCTCGAAGTGGAACTCTGAAGTTAAATCAAGTTGTTCAGTCCCATCTGGAAGGCCCTATAACAGATGTTATTGTTTTCTGAATGACAGGGAAGGTGTCCTTTATGAACATCAGGCTTCAGAGTCCATCTATCAGTTTATTGCAATGTACCTTAGGATTTCCAGAACGTATGGTGATGTTTCTTGACATTCAAAGATAGTTCTTCCATTACTACGAAGATGTATTCTTCAGTGTCATTTGCAGATGTGTCTCTGGGAAGCCAGTGAAAGACCACAATGACAACATCAGGGCTGAAGTTTTTGGTGTTATCCTTCTGGATAGAATTAATCAGACTTCTGTGTAACAACTGCAATAGAGGGAGTGTTGCAAACTGTTACTGAACTGGCTTTATTATACAGTAAAGAAGTGATTGCTTATCAGTACTCAGAAACTGAACACAGTACTTGAGTTAAAGTCTGAGTAAGTGGATGGAAGATCCTATTTCCATATAAATGCATCATCATTTGCCACTGTTTGGTATCAGGAAAGACTTACTTAGTTCTGTTCTTCGAGTGTCATTTCTTAAGTCCCATTAGCTTCAGTAAGCATGAGGCACGAGTGGCATGTAGGATCTGGACTTTATATTAAACTAAATCTCTTTCTGAAATAATCTTTCAGTTTGAATGCTTAGTATAATGGCAATAATAACTTTACTTCAGGTTCTATACTAGCAATAATAAATCCATACTTCTGGCAGTACAAGGTGCTTAGCGAATTAACATAATTTTGCTAGAAAGAGTCATCACAAAAGCATATTGTAATTATATGAACACAATAGCTTCTTTCTGAAAGAAGAATATGTCTTTCACTTGCTGCTTCTGATTTAGGCCTGGGATTAGAGAAACACAGTACATTCCTTAAACAGCATGAATCCCACTTTTGTAATGAAAAGAAGAACTTGCTTATAGCAAGATTTTTTGGCCATCTCGACTGTGTGAAATTAGAAATTATGTGCTATTTATGTCAAATAACTCCGTGGTGCTGGAGTCACAGTGCAACATCCATTACCAAGAATGGATGCACTCTGAACACCCTACTTAAAAGGATTAGCTACTTAGAATAATTAAGATCCTCAGTATCTTGTGCAGTAATCAAAACTGAAAGTGTGAAAATAAAAAGGTCCTTATGTTTCCTTTGTTCCTCAGTGGTTTGGCAACTAGAGACCTGAGGTTTTGGACTTCAGCTGAAAAGCCTTCAAGTTGATGCAAATTTGTGTATTTTCAGGGTATGAAAATAAGATATTTCCCATAGACAGAAGGAAATAAATAATTATTCTTTATGAACTCACTGCATCAGTTTCCATCACTTGCTGCAATAATTATAATACATGAAAATATTAGAATGTATTTTAGTATGATGATTTCTTTCCAAAGCAACATGTCACAATAATATTTTGTCTGCCTTCATTACTGTTTTCTTAGTGCCTGTTATTTGAGTATAATGTAACTCTCCTTGCTCAGGTAAAGCTTTAGTTTCCTTCACTTTCCTTTGAATTAAGTCTATGAGCATTTAAATTAAACATTTAAAGTACTTCTAGATATTTAAAATCAATATATCTGCCCCTTGATTTTGCTTAAAAAGACAAATATTTAAAATGCATTAAGACTTGGCTTCAGGCTTCTTTCTTTGTGTTTCTGGTAAATGGTAAAGCAAAAAAAAATAATAAAAAAAAGAGAACACTTAAAGCAGGCAGAGGCAAAGAATCCTCCATTGTCTGATAAATTGACCGAACAAGAATAATGAATTAAATTACAAGGAAGACTATAATGCAAGGCAAGGCAAAGCAAACAGAAAGCTGCCATGAATGCTTTTAAAACCAGATCTTAGGAAAACAAAATTAACTTTCACTTAGTTCAGAGAGATAAATGAAGTGACTCTATACGCTGACTCTTTGTTTGCAATATGGTCTCTCATATGGCAGGTTTTAAAATAATTGAAAGCTTTCCTGTGTTATCCTATGGTTCTTTCTCACAGAACTAGTGCCATTGAAGCTAACGTAACCCTTCAATGCCAGTTAGAGTTTCTAGCTATTATTGTAAAGAATTCAGCAGTAGTTGCTTAACACTAATGAATTATTTAGTTTGGTACTAACTGTTGCACTAGGAAGATCAGTGTTTTAGCAGTTGACCATTTTCTAACTATAGATATTTAAGCAGTAAAATATTTGTACTTGAAGGTATTGCTCTGGTCCAGATGGTTTTTTCAACAAGATCTCACTTGTAATTATAGCGAAGTACACAACAATGTATTTCCCCCATATTTCTATGTGAATATAGAGACATTGGCTCTGCAGGGGCTGATTGTGTGGGTACAGATAATGTGCATTTTTATTTAGGTATTTAATTAATAAAGCTGGTCCGAGGAACAGGAGTATTCAACTAGATCAATTCTTTAGAAATTCACCAACAGACATGGCATAATTTTGCTTTTCCACATGTGCTACAACTGACTCAGATGCTTGTATCCTATGGGCTTCCCCAGTATCCTGCCTGGGGAGGTAGGTAACGCTGCCAGCTTTACCTGTTGTGAGAAATTATTCCAGAGGTAAAAGAATATTCTGTCAGAAGTATCCTCTGTGTGATCCCTACTCCTCCCTAACTTTGTTTTACATAGGCCTAAAGTAGTTCCAGGAATAACATTTTTGTTATCCCACTTCTGTTTTTTAAAGTCTCTTTGCCATTTTGCTTCCTGAAGAGGCTGAAAAGGGGAACATCTGGGCCATCTCCAGTTGTACTTTATAAACTGACTACAGGACTTGAACTATTTGGTCTGTGTCCACATGTGATGTGCTAACAATACTTAAAACGTTGCTGATGGGAGTCATGAAAAACATCAACAAATAATACAGTTTGGTAGAGTAGATAGTGTGCAACATCTTGAATAGTATTCAATTGATTAGTGGGACAAGTGTTAAAATCACTTTTACAATAGTGGCAACCTCAGTGTCACCTTCCCTGCAAATTGGACAATATGGGGGAGTCTTTTCAAGGGCACAGTTTACTGCATCTCTCCATGTTTCCACAGGAAGAACAGAAAACCATTACTGAATGCCTTTCATTCACTTTCAAACCTCTGTACATTTCAGAGTAGCTGGTTAAAGCTCTTGGTATGAGAGACTTGGGAGCAAGTCTGTCCAACAGTTATTCCCAGGAATGTAGTTGGAACTGATTCAAAGTCTGCCAGGAATTCAAATATCAGAAGCCAAATCAGAACTACCCGCTATGGTCCCAGATCTCAGATAGCACAGAAGATTGATTTTGCTTAGCAGGCACCCACTAATGTCTGCTGAAGTCAGACTGTGGCTGTACTGGACTGGTTTGGTCCAGAACATTCATTAGACTAGTTCTAACACCTTGTATAGTTGATCCAGTTACTGTTTAATTTCAAAATTTACATAGTGTATGCTGTTCACAAGCCCTCAGTATCATCTGAATCATACTCCAGAAGACCTTTAATAATTTTGAAAGTCTATTTAATTTGGCTTAATTTATGCATTTAAACAAAGTCTTTTTATTCTTAAATTTAATAGCTGAATACAAATTTAAGCTTGATTTCTTCTGAACTTAAATTAAAAGATCAAATAGAAATGTAACTACAAATTACCTGGTCCATGAGTGCAGTCCAGAGATAAAGCATCATTATGTGGGATGTGTACCTGTGGTCAGACTGCAGATACACATCCAGTATTGCATTGCAAAATCATTTATCAAGACTTAACTCACTTCAAGACATTGAAAAAAATTAACTGTCCAACAAAAAAATAAACTGTTACCTGATATTTAATTCTTCAGGAAAAGAATCTGTTTTCAAAACCAGAATCTTTATGTTCCTTCTTTATGTACTGTCTACCCAGTACAGTTTTCTACATTTCTTATTACTTCTTATGTATTGCCACAACCTATAAAGTTAATTATTTTAACAACAAATACAGAAATTTATATATATATATATATATATATATATATATATATATATATATATACACATAATGTCACTAACATTGTCAATGGTAATGTCTGTTCTTATGCAGTCTGAGTAACTGAGGGATAAAACAGCAAATTTTTTACCATCCAATTCTTCCCCTCCTTTCCCCAAACTGTATTACTAGGTCACATTCAGTCAAAGTGTTGTTTTATATGCTTGCACTGTCATACCTGGAGCAATACTACTGTGAGTAAAAAGATACTGAAGTACTGCAGTTTAGCAAAGTACTTTTCATCAGCTATGGGGTAATAACTGCTCATAAGTGCTCTCTTAGCCTACCTAAGTTCTGAAGTAAAATATTTAGCTTATGATTTAAGTAAGGTTAAACTATCAGCAGTGAAGCATCACGCTTATGGTGAAGATGGTTTAAAACAGCAAGTGTCCTCTTGTAAATTCGGTCAATTTTCCCCCACATGCATCTTTTTAACCAGTATTGTTTAATTAGACTAGTTTATAAGGTGTCCAGAATACCAGTTGCATAAACTCTACAGACAGGGAAGGAAACTGAACTATCTGAATGAGTAACTAGATTTGGAGGGAAAGCTACCAAGAAAGGGTATCTGACATTCAAATTATGATCTAAATTTAAAGATGTCACATTTATGCAGCTGATGAATAATGAGTTCTTAAACACCAGTTGGTTTTACTCCTGTGACCGTAAACAGAATATAAAAAGATCCATAGTAATCTAGACCAAAGGTCCATCCCAAAAGGCATTCTCTTTTTGTCAGGGTCCAAAAGCAAATCCAAAGGAACATAAGAATGGGGCAAGCATGTAATGATACTTCTGCAGATTATTGTCACAGTTTCAGACAACTTCTAGTTCATGGGATTTCCTGAACCCAGTGTGATTTAATTGTATTTATTAATTTTCAATGCATTTCTCTTCCATGATAATATCCAGTGTCCCATCAGGGTCACATAAATTTTGGACATCTGAAACATCTTGAGCTATGGACTTTCAGAGTTTTAAATGCTTGTTCTGTGAAGAACCACATTTGTTTATTTGTTTTTGTCCTGGTTGGGGCTGGACTAGAGTTCCCGTTGGTCTGGCAGCGGGAGGAGCTGCAGCACCCTGAGACCCCAGGGGCTCCCCAGGTCCCAGTGCCCTCACCTGTGTGCGGGGGCGGGGGGAGCACAGCTGGAGGGCTGGGCCCCGATTGGCCGATAGTCCATGTCACGTGACATTGTGCTCACTATATAAAGGCAGGAGTGGGCCAGGAGGGGCTCTCACTTCTGGGAGTGTTGCTGTGGGGCCTTTGTGTTTGGGATCGCCAGCCGGGAGCAGGTGGGTGTTGGTTGGTGGGAGGTGAGCAGCTGTATGGTACGTTACCTGTTGATGCTGCTCTCAGTGTATTGTTCTGTTACTGTTATTAAACTGTTTTTATCTCAACCCCCGAGTCTCCCTTTGCCCCTCCGATTCCCTCCCTGTTCCCAACTGGGGGGAGGGTGGGTGAGCGACTGCGTGGTGTTTAGCTGCTGGGTAGGCTCAAACCATGACAGTTTTGAAGATACTACTTCTGTCTTCATTTGAATACTTATTCTTACATTGCAGACACAGTGAAGCTCTGTTCACCCTGTCTGTACACACATGATTTTATAGATATTTAACCAGTTTTTGCTCGGTTCTTTTTCTCATAGACTTAGTAGTCTTAGACCGCAGATTTAGAAACTGCGTATTAATGCTTTTAACTTTATGAATAACAGTTCAGCAAGCAACATCCTGATATGGCATGACATGTTGCATCCCATGAAAGTTCAGTTTAGGAACGCAATGGAACATTGTACATGCATTACAAACTCACCTGTCCAGCTTTTGCATAGGGTATGAGAGAGAGGGGTGTAGCAGGGGCATCTCTGCTCACTGTGGAGTTAATTAGGGGTAAACTGTGTCTGTACCTTGACTCTGGAATTGGGAAGGGGTCCCAAATTAGGTGCCCTCAATATAACCTCCCCACCTAAATCAATGTCCAGATTTGTCAAAGTTACACAGAAGGCTAAAGTTAATAACAGAGTACCTAGTGACATTTTCAATAGATATATAACCATAGTGAGCTTTGGACTTGTTTGTTTAGGTTTTTTTCTTTTTCATTAAATTTAGTTTTTGGATCCGTAGATACCTTTGAAAATCTGGCTGTGAGGGAATAATGTAGGAAGCTTCTATTCAGGCTACAAGCAGCTTTTGTGAGACTTGGAGCTTACAACAGGCAAATTTCCTTGTAATAGAAAACCAGATTGAGATACTGTTGACCTCGCTTTGTATAGGATGTTATATGGGGGAAAAGGAGTGAGGGTAGAGGTAATGCTGCTTAGAGATGGTCCCAAACTTAAATCCCTCAATATAAATATCTTTAAACCCTGAGGCTTTCTAGGTCTAGATATGGACACAAATACTGTGGCTTGGGCCTGTCATTAAATTACACACTAATTGCTTATTGTATTATACAAAGAATGTGTTCTGTAGAAAGAAAGTTTGTTTTAAATGGCATAATGTAAGAAACAAAATCTGTGATTTAAATGATACTGCTTATATTCTATATAAGAGGAGGAAACGGTATCATTTGCCTTGTTAAGAAGTGTTTATTGAATGAAGTTTAAATATTAACTGAGAGTTTTGGTGTTTATTTTAATCATACTGCTTGAATAGGTGATTATTAAAAAGTTCTTTTTCTCAGGGTTGTCATGAATACCATGAATTTCATAACCAAATACTTGACACTTTGGATTTTTTCCTTTTTTTATACCACTGTGTGAATCAATGCACAGGCAGCAAAAGAACCAGAGCTGTTGTCATTTCATTTTTTTTAGAGAATTTACGTAAACTGCCTGAGACAGAACACATCGACAACATAGTTTTTACAGGAAAAAAAGGAGTGCAGCTAAGCTCGCAATGCATTAGCGCATCAATGTAACATTTTATCATTAGTTGAAGGCAAATTGTGTTTACAACTCACTTCGCATTTGCTAAACTACCATGAGTAAAATAACACTTGTTATTCTATCATTATTTCTTGTCCTATCATTAGCTTCCGAATTCAAATGTTGGCAAGAAATGCCACAATTCAGAGAAGCATAAATGGCTCGTGATACAATAGGTGAAGAAATAAGTGTTATGATCAAGTACTGAGTGAGATCATGTTTTGCTTCTCTGCAGTACACTGAAGTATTCCTTCCCAAACTGTTCTTCAGTCATGCTCTTATTACAATGCAATAAGTACCATGTCAGTCACTTTGTACTAATCGTGCCTTCAAAATTGAAGCAACTGGTAGTAAATAACACTGCTTCATTTATTTACTTGGATTTTTCCCATTTTTAAGCCTTCCCTGCTTATTTTTCTACTGGACCTCTCCAGCAACTGAGTTTTAGCACAAAGTGTTTATGGAAACTTGCATATTGTAGAGCTCTGTGTTAACATGGAGAAGAATGGTGGCCTGATAGATGAATGCAAGCCTAACAGCGCAGAAGACACTTCATTATATTCTATCTCAACTATTTGCATAATAGTTCTTGATGTAGAAATAGAGGCAGGTTATGCTGCACAGCAGAAGCTGCTGCTCATCATTCTGCCAGAACCGCGGGATGGAAGCCTTGTTGTGCTGTATTAGATCCACAGTTGTAAAGGTGTATCAGGGTCTGCCTGCCGGGAGAAGACAGAGCAGGAACACTTCTTCAGGAAGCCTTTTGACTTGTACACATCTCTGGGCACTTCAGAGATGATAAAGTGTTTTCTTTATGCAAGGCATCATAAATTTCACCATTTACTGTTGTTGCATTTACATCCGCCCTAGCGCAGCTTCACCATTCAATACAATGAGATAAATAATTTTTGCCCTGGGTGGTGTGTTGTTTGACACAGGATTTATACAGAGCTCCCCATAATCATACAGTAACTTTGCCATAGAAACAATTAATCAAGCTTTTAGATACTGAGACATGCACTTTACATGCCCCAAGCAGATTCTTCCCTGTGCAGTGATACTAAATATAAAATCTTTACCCTTTATAGCGTATTTTTAGAGCAGTAGTGCTGCAAAGAACATAATCCAGAAAGGAAATTACTTAATTTTTGCTATATTTCCTTCTTCCTATTAGTCTAAGACAATCAAAGACATGTTCAAGACCATCTTTTAACTATAATTTTATGGTCATTAGTGTCGATCTTGGTAGGTACTAAACTTTCTGGCTTTATCCATTAGTTACTCAACTATTGAAGTCAACATGACTGTTCATATGCTTAAGTGCTTTGTTGAATCAGGGCCAGAGTGCTCAGAAGCTTGTAAGATCAACCCCCCATTATGAGAAGAAAAACTAAAATCATGTGGTCAGTCGCAAATAATCATTGCAGTTTGCTGTATGAAATATCAGCTTTAACAATATATAATAAATCCAAGGGTTCAGCTACATGCAGAACAAACTCAGTAATTTTCTTACTGAATAATTTCACAGAAATTTCACTCTCCCTACAGCATTCTTTTTGAAGAAAGGTTAGATTTGAATGAAGTCAGCAGGTTTACATATGGATAATTATCTTCCAAACTTTGATAACAACTCCTTTTGACATACAGTTAGCATATTAACTATATGTACGTATTTTTCAGGGGGTCAGTTTGCTGAAGTAACTGGACAAAAAATATAGAACACCATTTCTTTTTTTAACGAAATAGTTGTTTGACATATGCTTGTTATTTATATTAACTCAATACTTTTATGCTGCCAGGTAAAGGTTTTCATGTAAGTATGTTTTATTTTATGATTTTTACTTTTTTTACCATATTTTATTCTAATGGGAAAATCTACCAGACGCTGCTTATTAATTATTTCAAATCCTATCATGATAGAGAAATCAGTTTGACGTTACTGTGTTTATTGATTCCATACATTTTTATTGTAACTAAACATTAATTTGAGCCGCTGTTGTTGAACATGTCTGCTTTGCAATCTTGTTTTCCAGCAAATCCCATTTGATTTTTCTTCTAATAAATTTTTATAATTTGGTTGTCTGCATAATAGTGCTGTCACAGCTGGCATTAATCAGCGTTTTTATACCGAATTATAGAGACCCACAATCCAACAACCACCCATCAAACATAACAATATACAACTCTAGAGCTGAAATAGTTTTACAGCAGAGACCGTTATCATTATTGCCACTTGACAGGGGTGGAACAGAGATAAGGAGCCACGAAGTGCTTTGCCTAAAGACCTCCAGCAAACCAGCAGCAGAACTAGCCCCAGTTCCCAAAACAGTCTGCTGCAATTTTCTTGCTGTGGGTCACAGGAATGCAAAGAAATACATACCTCTTAAATCTGCTTACCTGGTCTCCTGGAGTGACAGTAGGCTGTTGTCATATCAGTGGCGCTGGGTTGTGTGAACAAACTTCACTGCTGTTTCTGCCCATGCTGTGCCAGTTTTCTGGCTACAAATCAGTCTTCAGTTCCTCATGACTGTCAAGTTGGCGCCCTTCTGCAACAATAAATGTAATATAACACAGAAGAAAGTATTTGAGGCAAAGAAAGGAACTGTCTGCAGTGACATGGTAGAAAAAAAGAAACCACATTAGATGAAATTACTCACATTGCTGACAGTAATGGAAATGTACAGCAGAACAGAAATGTGGAAAACGTTGGCAAAGATGGGATCACTTTTTTATTTAATTTGTTTTCAGTAAACTGTAGAACCATTTAAACCAAAAATTCCAGATAGGAAAAGTTGCAGTTACCTGGCATTGTGTTGGGTGATTTTCTAAATGGGTCTCAGAACTTCAGATTCTGTGGAGAGAATATGAGATTTAGCAAATACAGAATGTAGAACTAAGATATTCATGTTAACCATCGTTCAGCTGTGGCTTATGTATGTTGCAGTATTCTAAGCAAAAGTTTTTGATATAAGATGCTTAAATAGTGGATATGAACCTGAACTTTTCAAAGTGGCAAACATGTATTTAGCATTGGCATTAATAGGATTTTGGGCTGCTTTTACAGCTTGCAGGTTGAAGCTACAAAATAATTGCTCATTCCCCGCCCCCCCCCCCCCCCCCCGAAAAATCTGAAATGTGTTTATTTATTTTTATTAAAATGAAACTAAAGAGTTTATGTTGGGGACAGGGAGAAGGAAGATAAATCTGGCAAAGAACATCTTCCTAAACACAATCAATAGAGAGATAACTTCGTGGAGATACTTATGTGAAATTAAAGGTGGGTTTGGATGAAACATAAGAGGGAGGAAATAAAAACATGTATCTTTTCAACATGCTTTAGAACATCCCCTGATCAATAAATTTCTAGTTAGAGATTTAAGTTTTCTCTCCAACAGTTAGCTACATGCCCTTGTTCAGCAAAAGAGCAAAGCATATGTGGAGTTTTAAGAAAATGCTCATGTGATGTCTGTACAGGAGTGTTTTCTTAAGTGTAGGAACTAATTTTATGCTTCAGAAAATTTACTTTGAAAATCATAGCTAAAGTAATTAACATTAGCTATTAGTTTATTTGAAAAAGTTAGTTATGTGCAACTGTCTGAAAGCTCTAAAAATCTTTAGCTTGGGCAGCTGGAGTTTCCATGTCAGTAACTTTTAAGAGATTTTTAAAGTAGTTTTCCTGGTTTGCTTTTTCTATTTATTTTTTAATTTTTAATTTAAACGAACTTGAGAATAAAAGTAATTGTTTGAATAAGCTGTCTGTTGTAACAGTCCTTTAAGGAGTCCTTACTTAAGTGACTATTCTGTTGACTAATTTCACAAGCGTAGAGCTGCTCAAATGAATGCTAGCACTTAGTATGTCCTTCAAGTTCAGTGTTTCTATGAAAATATTTTGAGTTCTGGGAAATGCGAATGTTTGCTGTTTGTGCAAGCATCAGTCTTTTTAGTGCCAAATGGTATACTTTCTAACCACGAGAACAATGAAGTTATAAAGCTTTATAAAGGCTCCTAATTTGAAGTACAGAATTAAGAAAACTCCAAAGAAGTAGATAGATTATATACAAAAAAAGCTTTATACTGTGACATCTGAAGTATCAGGGAACCAGTCTGGCAGTTTCTTTTCAGTGTTATGTAGCTATTCTAGAAGGCATAGCAGAAATTGCTGATAAAACTGGCCAAAATATTCCCATTAGATACTGGATATTCTGTTAATATTAACTGCTCAAATAACTTTTCAGAAAA
The DNA here is from genome assembly GCF_018691265.1 of Tyto alba. Lineage (NCBI taxonomy): Eukaryota > Metazoa > Chordata > Aves > Strigiformes > Tytonidae > Tyto > Tyto alba. Next base: position 7,700,519 of record NW_024881276.1, on the reverse strand, counting down.
ATATGTGGCTGTGGGTTACAATGTATTAACCTTATCTTGGCTTAATTCAGAACCATTAGCTTTGGTGGTAGTGGCCGATATTCAGCTAGACTGTAGCTTGGAGGGCTTGTCCAGTGCCTACCACTGAGTTTGTAATGGACAGCTGAAAACAAAAATCTAAATAAAATTATAGCAGTGAACTCACTAAGAGAGTGTATATTGCTGAAAGGAAGGCTGCAAGAAACTTTTTTTGCATGTGATGTAAACACAAAATCTGATGTATAATGTTGCATAAAAGCAAATCTCTAGAGCCATGAGCTTTGTGAGCAAGTTTATAAAACAAATGTATATTTTAATCATTTTTTGGAAGCCTCTTATGTGTCTTTTTAGATCATTCCATACATCTTGTCCCCTTTTGCTTTTAAAAAATTTAAAGAAAATTTCTAAGCCAATCTTGTTATTTATTATACATACTTGATGCATGCACATACACTTTGAGTTTTTCATGCTTCTATCTTTATTTATTCATAAATTTTTCTGCCTTTCCTTACTTTTAAAAAAGTTTGTCTCAAGTAGGAGCTACTTCCCTATTATATTTCAGTTTTGAACCCAAATTATTCAGGCTTTAGACCCTGACAGGATAGATTTGTTAAAAGGAGAAAATTGTTTTTATTGTTGTCAATTGTTTCTACATTATTCTTTTTAATAAGAAGCAATTAATATGATTATGTTCAAATCATTTAGATAATAGCAATCATAAAGGTGGAGATGATAACTGAAGAAGTTTTAGTCTTGAAAAGTTTAGGGAAGTCAAAAGAGCTTGTTCTAATAAGTTTTGGATAACCTTAGCTGATGCTGTCATGATACATTCCAATTTATAGAAGTTGATGTACTTTATATATGCAAAAACCTTTTTGAAATAACTTTTAATTACATACTCACTGAAAAGAAAGAAAATTCTGTCTTTCCAATATAGGTTATCAGCATATCAGGTGTGAGAACTATCAAATATAAGATTCAGTTGTTCATTCTGTTTAAATAAAAAAATACAAAATTATGTTTATTAAGAACCTTCATCCTACATTTTCAGTCAAAGCTGATAGGAAGGGAAATAACTAATTTTTTAAACCTCTTTATGATTTTCTAGCTCAAATAGAGAGGTTATCAGAAACCACAGCTTTTTACAAATGGGTTACTAAGGGTTTGCTAATGCAGGAGAGGAGAGGTAGGAAGAAAGAAAAGAACTGCCTGAGGGGAGAAGCTTACCTAAGGAATGGAGGTGGAGCTGCAATAAAATCCAAACAGAATTCTGCTATGCCAAGAGCTGGAAATACCAGATATCTTGGGTTACAACCTGTTTAATTACATTTCTGAACAGAGGCTTAGTAAACCTCTATGCTCAGCACTGATGCTGAGCTGTTGTAAGCTCTTGATGCTTGTGATTTATCTTCCCCAGTTGCCCATGTAATGATATTCAGTGACTTACCTGAGGTATGTTTCATATCCAGTTCTTGATGGCTTGATAATGGCAAAGCTTTATTGGCTTGGAGAATCTCTACCAAAGAGAGAGTTATTCATTTATGGATTGTAAGTGAAAGTTTTTATGAGTGAAAATAGCAATTTTTTAGCTTTACAAAGAGCAGTCCACCTTACATGCAGATATCAGTTGTGATTATCAGATAATATATAGATTCACTGTGGTTAATTGGCACAGAGTGTACATGATAAATATAACATGTTTAATACAGGAGCACAAAGTTTTCAGGTCCCAAGAAGCTAGGCATTTTGTTTGTTTGTCTCGGGACAGGGGTGCAAGCAGGTGATAAGCAGTAATTGAGTGACCTGGAAGAGATGAAATCAGATGAAACCTACTTACAAATGCACTGTGAGTTTGTGTCTTTATCCAGTAGGCACATAAAGTGGGAAAGCCCAGAAACTAAGAGGCAGGTGAAAGCACATCCATTTCTTTATTTTTAAAGGAGAGGGAACAATCACAAGGCAATAAGTTATTTCATTATAGATTTCTTTTTGAAAAAAAATGTTGGGTTTCCAAGGAAATCACACACATAATTGGTATACATATTGTTATGAAGATAGCTGCTGCAAAAATCTATTTCAAGGAGCTTCTAATCAGTCTTTTTACCAGAATACTATTTGAGCTAGTTTCAGACACTATTTATTTTCTCTTTAGTTTACAATCCTTCCCTTCTGCATCTGAATTGCTCATAGCAGTCTAATGCCAGATCAGTCCTTAAGGCATCAAAGATACTTGTTTTCCCTCCTGAAACCCACAGTCTGGGAATTGGCATTAGTGGCTATGTCATACCAAACTTATTAATAATAGCAGACATAATTTTGCATCCCCTGTATAAATATAGAGGAGAACTAAATCCAGAAAAATAGCAGGATGTGTTTGCACTACCTGATGAGCTTTTCCTCTTTTGTCTAATTCTTTATTGCCCTTTGTTTTGCTTCCTTATGCAATCCGTATTAGGCAAGCTAGAAGAGCTGGAAATTGGTTGAAAGCTTATACTATTGATACTGCAGCAATGTTTATCATTGATTTAAATGGGAGCAAACTGAAGCCTTTGGTATTAATGCTAAGAGTCAAGACTTTTATTTAGACAGATACTGAATAGATCTCATGATATATTCTGAAAAGAGAAAGCTCAAGGAGTTACAGACATTTTCACATATCTTCAGGCACAGATTTCTCAAGCGGTGTCAGGTAGCAGTATTGCAATGCTCTAACAATATAAATAGTCACAGGCAGTTGACACAAAGTCATTCCCATCATTTGCAGGATGTTAGAAGTAGCAGCGTTGAGGTATATTTTTCGAATACTCTATTTAAATGCTTGATTTTTTAAAAAATGTAAGCAGTATATGCTTACATATCTGAAAATGCCAATTCACTATTTTTATGTTCATCTCCATTAGCTGATATAAGGTTTACATTATGTATGTGTGTAATATTTTCTCTGTTCTATTAAAGGATGCTTAGGAACAAGTGAGAAACTGCCAAATCTGCAGTACTTAAAACTCCTATTTTTATCCAGAGAAGCCAGGAAAGTTGCAATGGTGAAAGCATAATTATAATATATGTCATTTCCTCTCTTTTTAAACCATTTAGATATCAGCATGAATCAGTTCCAAGTCCACTGGTTACTGGAGTCCTGTGCACGCAATGACACCAAGGGACTTGGGAAAGTAACTGAGCTGACTTACGTAAGTCTCCATTCAGCCTTCTGCTTGACTCTGAATGGCTCCAAAGCAGCCAGAGAAAGGATGGTTCTGTAACAACACAGTATGCTTTATACCATGTTTCATAGATAACTAAGAATGTTTCTTTTTTTATCTTTCTCTTCTGCAAAAGATAAAAATGATGTATCTGGACTGTTTTTTTTTTTGTTTGTTTTTGTTTTTTTTTATTTTTTAAACCCACACTAGGCTAAAGTTTTATTTTTTTTGGCAGTGTTATTCAGAAAACAAGAGCAGGCAAACAAACTTCTTAGCTAAGTACTTACATATTTCTACAGCATATAGAACATGAAGTTCTATCTATAATTAGTACTGCAGGACTCTAGCACAGTACAAATACTGTGCTAGTATTAATAGTCATGAATAAACTAGGTTTTCTTTTAGACGTGCAGGTGGGTTTCCCAACTCTGAGGAGAATAATAGAATAAGAAAAAAGGACTGTACGTGAAAAGTATTAGACATTAAATCTGAAAGTCGGACAGGTATCAGATAAGGAGAAAAGCTCTATGTAAGTACATGTCAGCCCAAATATATATTGCAGTGGCAGTTCTTCTTACTCAATTTGTTGGCAATCTAGCGTCATCTGTCTCTGTAACACATTATTTGAATAACACAGTAATGCAATTGGTGAATCACAATTAATTTAGTGGGTTATGGAGAATGGAAGAAATGAGAATTCAACTTTCCTTCTTACCCTGACCTATACTACTGGATCACTTCAGTGGAGTTAATGGCATGTAGAAGTAGAGTAAATCAAAAGACATAATTTTTCATACAGGAGGCTGCTAGCTTGTAGGATTTACTGCTTCATGGGGTCAGCAAAGCAATATTAGAGGTGGATTAAAAAATTATTGTGACATAATGTTATGATCAGTCCAAATATTTCAAGTCATGAACATCGAAGATAGGAAAAAGTTAACATTTCAAAGTTTATTTCCACTAGAGGTCAGGAAAGATTCTTTGTACATCTGCCCAAATGCATTGTGGGTTTAGTTCATTTCTTTCCTCTCAATCATCTTACAATAATTGGTCCAATCTGCTTTGGGAAACTCTATGTTTCTTTTGAGGAAGAAAATAATTACAAGCAAACAGAAGAAGGTGATGTTACAAAAGGTTTGGTACTGGATATGATAGGTCAAGGTGGATAAAGGCCTTACGTTTCCAGTGTTGAGCATTTAGGCCCTGTCACAATAAATAAAAACAGTCCTGTCACAATTTTAAGGAGTCATCAAGCCTGTCAGAGCACTCTCCATCAGGTGGAAGGTGAGGTGTCAAGTCCATTCTCAGCCCAATCTCTGCGTACCATCAAAAATCACCTTCCAAGTGAAGGTTAGACTAATCCAAGTTGGGATTAGAAAAAAGAGGGAGCTATGCAGAAGAATGTTGGAAATTAGTGATTCTGAAGGGAAGTAAAGATCTAAAAGGCAGTGAAAGACTTTTGGCCTTAGCTGGTAAGATATTATTGGATATCTTCCCAGAAAAAAAAAAAAAAATCTCATCTATGATTTGTGCTAAAGCTTTCAGTCTGTGATTTTCAAAAGTACTTTAGAGAAAAGTAAGAATTTAGCAGGACCCTTAGGCTTTATGTAGTTTTCTTCTCCAGTCATTGTCTTTAAAGAGAGACTTGTGCTTTGTAGTTCATCTGTGGAGCTTTTCTTCCTGATAAGGTAGAAGAAGTTGTTAATGTAGTAAAGCAGAAAAAAATGGATCCATAATGCCAGGATGGACTTTCAATGTGCTTTTAAAAAGTTAAATGTAGATGAAGCCTGTCATTTACATCATCTTAATTCAGCTTTCTTATATTTATTTAATTCAATCAGCATTTACATCCTCACATTGCTACCCCTACTGCCATCATGTCAGAGAGACTGTTCTAAATCTTAGAAGCCAGTTACTTTGATACAGCATGACAGAACTGTGTAGAATTGAAGGACATATCCAAATACCATGCTAATATATTTTACTACTGAAAATAATCGTAACATAGGCAATGTTTGCTTTGTTCTCTAAGTTAACACAGGTTGGCATGTGTTAAGAATATAAGGAAAATATTTTATTGGAGAAAATTTTCATCTTCTGCCAACCTTATTTTTCTTTTTTTTTTTTTAAAGGTGTATTTGCAACATGTGATCTTTTTGTTTTTCTTGTTGTAGGAAAACTACATGATTCTAAAGGACCTGTCATTTTCATGCAAATATAAAGTAACTGTTTTGCCTGCAAAATCTAAAGGTCGTTTTAAGGCTGAGAGTATTTTCTTTGTTACCCCACCTTGCTCTGCATTTAAAGAAAAAAACCACAAGCATGTTAATTGTCCTGCTGAAGGAGGTAAGGCATGATCTGGAGAACTAGACAAATAGTTTCAAATGCATTTATAATCACCAGAAAAAGTCTTTAAAAGCAATTCTATAATGGGCAATAAAAGATTCAGAACAAATAAAAATGACTAATACTTATGTGAAAAATCAACTAAAATACGGAGCAATATAGATTTTGGCTAGTATATTACTGTTTTGTCAATTAGGTGATAATTTTAGTGGACTGTTTATAAACATATGATGACATCTGTTATTACACAGATTTTATTTTTTTAAGGAGGATCAGTTTCCCAGTTATTTATTATAATGATAGATGATAACTATAAACATCATTATGCTGGCATGACCCATGTTTTGCTACTGATGTAAGCTGCTTTTTCAGTTTGCTTTTGTTCAGGTTAATTCTGCTCTCAAACAACACATAAAGGCACTCATGCCGTTTACAGCGTTGCCCCTAGGGTAGGTACAGCTAGAGGGCTATGGCAGTCGCAGAGTTACGGGTGCACTGGTTGGAAAGGACCTCTGGGGTTACCTAGCGCAGCCCCCTGCTCGAAGCAGGACTCTTGCCAGCACTAGGCCAGATCAGCTTTGCACGGCCAAGTCTGGAACCCATTCTCTTCAGTTAGAGGGTGGACCTCTTGCTTCCAGTGCCTACTGTCCCCAAGGGTGCTCCCATGCTCTGTGGGTCACCTCAGAGTCCTGCCGGCCACCACTGCCATTTCCTCACTGCCCCTCCTGACAGTTTCCAGCATTACAGCCTCCCTGGACAACTGCAACTCAGGGATATGTTTCCCCTAATCAGAGTGCCCCTATTAACTTGTACTACAGTTTTAGAGCATGATTTTTATTTTTGCTTGCATCATGGAGTTCTGTGCTTTCCCGCGGGTTTTCTTGTGGTCCCGAAACTGAAAAACAGAGGTCAGGTATTCTAAAATACAGAGGAGCAGGAGGATGGCTGCCTGTGAAGGAGGCACTTTGCATGCTTTCATTTGTCACCTGCAGCTGACAGCATTTGATGTGAAGTTTTAATTTGGCCCAAAATGTCAATGGAATATATCAAAGATAGGCTTTGGTTGACACTGAAAATGCGATGCCAGGAAGCTGGCAGAATCCTCAGTAACACCGGAAAGGGAGCTTTGTGTGACCTTGATTTGTGGAATTAAAATAACAGTATTGAATATTATTTCTCAAAGTTTAGCTTATCTTTTTGCTTTCCAAAATTATAGTGCCAGTTCTACCCAAAGTGTTGGCCAAACCCGAGAATCTATCTGCGTCTTTCATTGTTCAGGAGGGTAACATCACTGGTCATTTTTCCTGGAAGATATCTAAGGCAGACCTTCACCAGCCCATGACAGGGTTTCAGGTCACTTGGGCAGAAGTAACCACAGAAAGCCGGCAGAACAGCTTACCCAACAGCATCATCTCGCAGTCACAGATACTGCCAGCAGTAAGTTGTTTGTTACTTTCCTTTGCTAGTGGCTTCACAAGGGTGTGCGTACGTGGCCTGTTTTTAATATTTAGTGGTGATACAGCTGTCCCACATAGCGTTCTCTGGCTCTGCAGGCAAGTTGGAGCAGGAAATGCTTAATTTTTCCTCCTTGCTGGAGATGCAAAGCACAGATACTCTTCTTGATGACACATCAAACATTTTAATGTGCACAATTGTCAAATTAGCAACCGTTGTCTGAGAAATGCCTGAAGGGAGGAAAAGATTGTTTGTGTGGCAATAGGTAGTTCTGATTTTCTTTTGATGATCAGGCTGGTCAACTTGGCGGTTACTATAGTTTTACTAATTATTTGGTGTCCAAGTTAATGGATTTAAGAAAACTTTCTCCTCCTTTGAGTCACTCGTTGCTCTAAGAAAAATAAAAATCATTTCCCCCTCTGCCAACACACACCAATGTCCGATGGACAAATAATTTAAAAGAGAACTAGATTTCACTGTTTATTGAAAATGTGAGAACTAACAATTTGAATTCTTCCTCCTATTTGCTTTAAGATGGCCTTTGCTATTTCAGTTCCTGCTCTGGCAGAGGCAAGAGAAGAGCACTTCATTCAGACTCTGCTGCCAGATCCACCAGTCAACAAACAGGGTCAAGCAGCTGGCCTTGATCCAAAGCCTGCTAACAACGTTGGGAGTCTTTCCATTTACTTCGGGGAAGTGGATCACGGCAATTGTGTCTAGAGCAGAACTGGCTGAAAATATTTTCACAATATTTGTTTCACCAAAGAATACATAAAATGTTTTGTTGGATACATCTTACATTTGACGCATTTTCCACAAAGCCAAGACAATATTCTCACCATTCTGTTCTAATTTCTAGCAGACTACCGTAGGGCTAGGGCACTCGTGTTTCAAAGTCTGTTGTCCTGCAGAGAGCAACAACAAAGTTGATGATGTATATTCAAAAACTATGGGGCAAACTTCCAGGCAGTGTGCAGAGCTGCTTTGTTACAGCTTAGTACAAACTTACTGTGATCTGTACAAATTCACTCAAAGCTCAACCTACAGTCCAGAGTGGAAGCAGAGGGCAGATACAGCCTTGGTCTCTTCAGCAAGGGTTACCTTGAAGTGATAACTTGGTCACAGACCTTTGGCTGAAAACAGCCACTTTAGCACAATAATAAGCAAAGCTACAGACCATGAGATGTTGATTTTCACTTGGGTTTTGATCTTTTTTTTTAGTAGCAGGTGCATATTTTATTTAGAATTTCCATGCCTTTTATTAAGCTTTTGGTCCAGTTAGGTCTGAAATATATAAAAAGTTTTATTTAAACCATTTCTTTGCATTGTGTTATGCTTTAAATTTTTATATTTGTTTTCCTCTGGTTTCACTACTGTAGAGCCTGGAGATTCTTTTTATTTCATTATCTATCACTAAATGTATCTGTCTATTTATGGCAACTGCTTAACTTGCTGAAAACTCTGATTTGAGTTGAAACAGTATCTCCTACCTATCAGAAATCACTGGCATGTAGGGTATTTTATGATGAGGATCATTCACTCTTTCTTGTTGGTAGCCTCTGACTGATAAAAATTTAATATACAACCAGAGCCAAAATGCACGAGTCCCAGCTGCTGGAGGAGCACCTGACTAAGCAGAGTGAGTGTACTGAGTGTACTCCTTTCTCTCCTACCCATTCAGTATTTTATATGAGGTGGAACAGATTCAGCAAGGTCTGTTAATAGCAGCCCCATGTCAGAATATGTGCCAATTTGGCAGGAAAACTGCACGTTTCCCCCCAGCTTTTATCTCTCTCTTCTTTCCCCTTTATAGTCTGCTCTGGCAGTCACAGCAAATTATCAGTTGTTCCCCCAGCTTGCTTAGGTCCGCCCCCCCCCATAGCACTGCGTGAGCTGCCAGCCAGAAGAACTTGCCCTGCAAATTTCTGGCCAGCCCAGCCTGGCTGACTGCAGAAGCCCACTGTGCCCAGCATCACTGCCTCACTGTCCCCTTCCTGGGACTGGACCTTTTCTGCTTGGAATAAGAGGAATCAGGACTTGTGATTCCTTAATACCCTTTAGTGTTTAGCCAGATGTATTCCCATTTGGGAGCATTTATAAACTGACTCTGAAGTTATTCCGCACAGGTGTAAGTGACCATGAAAGGTAGGGAGCAGTGAAAAGTGAGTCTGTCATGCCAGAAATGGGATTAAGAACAGAAGGTAAATTCTTACGGTGTAATTGTGACATATCTGCTGAAATCAGTGTAGCTGCACTTACTTTCACTGGCTGCAGCAGGTGCACCAGGCCTGCCATTAATTAACTTATCAATTAGAATTCACAGACAGATCCAAAATAAAAGCAAGTTTATATAATGAACAAGTTTGTTAAAAAGAATGATTAGGAAGTTTTGGGGTTTTGTTTTTGTTTTTGTTTTTTTTTTTGATGAGAACATCCTCCATTTTCCAGAATACTAAGGAACAACTTGGACTTCTTACATGTGTCATCATAACATGATAAAAAAAGTCTACTCAAAGCGCATGGCAAGCAAAAAATTAAAAACAAACGCTCTCAACAAAGTGATGCATACATTAAATCCTTTTAACAGAATTATAAGAAAATAATTTATGGGGCTGAGAGTGACAGAACCTGTTTAAACCACTGATTTATGTGAATAGAGCAACCATGTTTTAATTTTAGATGCTCTGAGAATTAATGTGATTTATTTATTTTTAGGATCATTATGTACTTACCGTGCCCAATCTGAGACCATCGATGCTGTACCGCTTGGAAGTTCAAGTGCTGACAACTGGTGGGGAAGGGCCAGCTACGATAAAATCATTCCGAACACCCGACCTTCCTCCATTTTCACCTCACAGTAAGTACTACACCATTTTGACATGTGGCTACGTGTTACAAAACTTCGGTTCTCCATGTGTAAACAATTTGCTCAAGCCACACAGTCTTTATTGGTTTCAGTAGCATTCCATAAATGTAAGATGTGTGAAAATATTGGGTTTTCCACCACATAACTGTCCATCAGCAATGATGGAAGCAAATGTAGTCTTTCTCTCACTCAGTTTCTGTGGTCTGACATTTGCCATTCAGTCCACTACAGTTTTTTGACTTATGCCTATAGCACTTGGAATTCAAAATTTGTCTGTCCTCCAGGTACTACCTAGGCCTGGGAATCCTTAACTTCCAAGATTATATTTTTCTGGATACATTCAGTCCATCATGGCTAGAGCCTGATCGTATTTCTAAAACAGTGCAAACTTCTTGTTGGCCATTTCCAGCCTTTTATATATTTCTGAAAAGAGTGTTGCAATGTCCAGTAAAAAAAAATATAATGAATTAGTCCAGGTTTCATCTGCTTGAATCTTTTTGTTCTTTCCCAGTCCCACTAAGGTTGTCTAGACTGAACATGCACAGAGTTGTCAGCACAGGCAGTTAGTTAACTTATAAGCTGAAGGATTGCAAACTAAAGTCCTCACAAAGCTTTTTTAGTACTGATAAATGCTGGTATTTCATATTCAGGGTCCAATATGTGCATATTTTCCTATTCATTTGTGTAGGACCTCATCTGAAGCAGCATCATCCACATCACTACAAGCCACCCCCAGAGAAATATTAGACTGTTTCAGATGATTATACAAATAACTGAGAAAAAGTGAGCTCCCAAATGAGGGCTGGGAAAAGGCACATCTGTAGGAGCAATGAACCCAGCTTTCCAGTGGAAGTTACCATCCTGTACGATCTGTATCTACTTCTTTGTAGTTTAGGCATGAAGGATTGTATTTGTACCATGACCAGGATGAAACATACAGCAAGTATCTTTTCAGTATGACCATGGTTCAACAAACTGAAGCCCACACCCAGCTCAACACTTGTGAGAAAATCAGAAGTGCGTTCATTATAATGATTTTGTATTTCTATGTTTAAAGTAGATTGGAACGGTGCAGTGTGTACAGCTTTTTCTCTTAGTGACTTCAATGTTACAATTTTCAAGGTTGTCCTGTGATGTATACATACTTTCGAACACTGGAGGCTATGTTCTCATCAGCATGTTTAAATGACCTATTTTACTTAAAGCTCTGCCTGTCACCAGTTTAAACCCTAGTGTATTTTGTTATTAAAGAAGATCTCCATATGTCTGAAATAAGGACATTAATAAAATACATACCAGTAGCAGAAACCCTAAAATAGTATTTAATAATCGCGGTATTGCTACAGAGGAGAATGACGATACATTTGTATCACCCATCTGTTCTGAAGTGGTAACATTTTGATGTGTAGATCTTCTCTTAATATATTCAATAACTACAAAATATACAGGGTAGATGTACCATTGTAAAAAAATAAATGGCAATTAATAGAATTGTTGAACATTAATAGCAATTAATACAATGAATCGATAGATCCTGGAAGAATGACTTTTAAAATCCCACTTAAAATTTTTTGGTATATAACATTTCAGTGCATAATAATATCTTGAAAAGAAACATCAATTTTCTAGTTAAAGATCTGAATAGTTAACATTTCAGAAGTGGAAATTCTGAGGTGCATTTATTATTCAAGTAGCCATAGAGCTACTTTTTGGCTTTGGATTTGGATGCGCATATTTCTTTTCCCTGTGGATCTTCTGAACAGAAGGATGGATGTATTGGCTCTATTATGCTGTTCTGCTTACAGAAAGAATGATGTGACAATATTCTGGCATCTGGAAAACATTGGCTTATAGTTTATTTGAATGCATTTTTCAAATTTAGACAGAAGGGTGCCCTTTTTAACCATAAGGGAATTCATATTGCCTTATTGTGCAATATAAACTGTCTAGAATAATTTGCCACATGGAAACACATACCTCAATAGTAAACAGAAACTGCTTGGATTTATTATTGAGAGGGTGGAAGGTATCTGCCAATAAATGTCCATATAAATACCCATAATCAGCTTCTAATGTTCCAAGATGTTCAAAGTGCTCCTGCACTCTTTGGCACCGTTTCCATTGCTCCCTGAATCACCATATGAGACTAACGTGCCTCAAACATTCAGGAGTCAACCTTGACCAGGCGGTCACTTTTTCTACCAGCAGATGCTACAGACTCACTTGTGCTTCATTTTTGCCCAAGATATTCAGTGAGAGATGCTCAGACATTAGTGGTAAATCTCTCTTCCTTCTCTTGATGACAAACGGTTTGGTGGAAAAGCAGATATGAAGAAAAGAAATAGATACCTGAAACTGAGGATCAGTTATGTTTATTGTAGTACAGCATTCACAAAATATTCAAATACATTTTGTCTATGCTGAAGTTAAAAGTTTTTTGTTTCATGTGGCTTGATACCACAGGGGGTGAAGGGAACTGAGTTAATTTCTGATTACTTGATCATTCCACTTTTCCTACACTTCTATCTTCATTTTTTTCCATTTTCTTTCTACTTTGCTTGTTGTCTTTTTTGATATGCACTCAGTGACCAAGAGCTTCACCAGACATTGTCTATTGCTACATGGTTTGGGCCTTTAACAGTAGTTTTCAAAATATTAAAGGCTATGGTGCTTTTAATTCCTTCCTCTATCATTCTGTCAGCTCCCCTTTTCCAAAATACATTAGCAAATAAACAGATGAACTCTTCTTTATAAAATCTGTACCATAAAGGTTTATTTTCAATTTTGGCAGAAGACCAGCGTCTCTGAGATTTTTGTCAGGATAGAAATGTTTTGTGTGTACAAGTCTTTACAAAGAAAACACAATTTGAATCGGACTGGTGTAAAGCACTGCTTCGACATTTAGATTTCACAGGGTGTTGGTAAGGCTAGAAGTGATCTCTGTGGTGTTTGCTAAGAGCAGGAGTCAGTGGGATCAGGGAAAGTAATTACCTCAGGCTTCTCTGACAAATTCTGTCCAAACCTTTCAATCACAGTCTATTCTAGTTATGCTGGAGCAAATCTGCAGTGACTTGATTAATGTTAATGAAATTATGTTTCGTTCAGAGTGACATGGTAAAGCACAGAACACGGATGTCGGTCTTTATTACAGTGATGCCAAATCTGGCGTGGAGATAAACTAGAAGTTAGCAGCCCTGCGTGATCATACCCTAGTCTTGGTTGCTGAGGGGAAGCCTGATTCTTCTGAAATGAATCAAAATGGTTACTGTTCGCTGATGCCAGTCTCCTTGAAGCATTCAACTTTTATAAGTAAGAATATACTTTTGAAGAACATGGCGGGCCTTTTCCTTTTAAAGCAGATTCTGGAAATAAAAAAAAAAAAAGTTGATAAAGTAGAATTGTATTGAACAAATGTATTTATATAGAGTCCACTAAGATGTCAGTTATATTTTTCCTTCTACAAATCAGCTTAGCAACTCACCTTTCAAGTCGCCCTCCAAATCAAAAAATGAAAAATAGGGCAAGAGAGCTCATCCATGGATGTTAAATTCCCGACTATGAGTGATTTCCTTATTATTCTTTGAATTTAGCAGTACAGATTTGAAGTTGTTAGTGCCTAATTCATAAAGCCTTGCTTGCTGAATTGTACAGGGTATTTTCCAAATTTACTAGACTAAGTCACATTAAACATTTCATTCAGTAATAGAGTTTTAATTCACTACTTGCTTCACTAGTTAAAGATTTATTTTCTCTGATGATGTTGTATAATACAGAGTTAACACAGATATTGGGATGTTTTTAGATACTCTGCACCTTTACACTAATGTATTATTTGCTATGTACGATTCTGATGGATTTGTCAGTTGACTTCAGGATGCATTTTGTTTATCTTTATTTCTTAAAGGAGAATTATAAGATCATGCCATTTTTTCTAACTGCTTTGTGAAGTGGATTTCTTTTTTGTTCATTGGTGATTTTTGTTTAAGAGAATGGTTTGTTCTTGTTATGTCTTTTTTGACGATTTTTGAGCTGTTTATAGAACAGGAGAAATTCAAATAAGAGTTTGTGTTGTATAATCTATGTGTATCATCTTGAATATTCATTAAGATTATAGCAGATAGACTATAAATAAGAGGTGTGAGTTCCGAAATGCTGAACAGCCTCAACTTAGTGGCTTCAGAAAGAGCTGAGGACATGGTGGATGTGGCAATGCTAACATTGACATTAACATTTGGTATGGTCACACACAAAGTCAAAGAAATACTCATTGCTAATGTGAATGGGAATTTTACCCTTGGTATTGTCAGAACTCTATAGGAAATCTAATACTGAGTCAATTTATTCCACAATACTTTAATCTCCACGCTCCCAACTGGAGTCAGGAAGAGTTCCAGATAAGCAGGCCCTGATTCAGGAAGGTGTGCAGAAGAGGAAAATTTCATATGCACAGAAGTCATTGGGATGGAAGTAAACCTGTTTAGTTAAGAATGAGCTTTAGTGATGCCTCAAAGCATGGATGTCAAAATTTGTTTGAATACTGTCTTAAATCAGGTCCTTATAGAACAAAGTGTAGGACCCAGACAGTTCTAAATTCTGTGTACACCACCATAAAAATTTTTATTTTTGTCTTGTGTATATGTAAATGTAGTTGTGATATTGACTTATTTATTAATTCATTTTGTTATACAATGTGCCAAGTATATTCCTACCCTTTTGATCAGTACCTGTGAACATCAATTACTAAAAATAATGTTATGCCAACTTGTGCATTGTAACCAGGAATATGATGCTAATAAGCTGTTGCATGTAGTTTTAAATAATTAAGAAAACCCTTTATTTAAAAAATGTAAATGAATACCTGCAGATGTTAATGATTATATATGGTTTTGCATGCCAAAACTCATTGTTCGGTTGTGGGCATGAAATGTAACGACTGTATTACCTCTACTGAATATATTAGTAAGGTACAATTTACAAAGTAATTAACAGAGCTCTATATGTAAAAGTTTTCCTTTTTACTTAATTATATTGTAGTAGAGGTAACAGAACTGCTTCTTTGTTACCCAAATTGGCTGTAGAAATTATGTTTCTATAACACTCATTTAAAGTCAATATTTATTTATGTATGTAATACAAAAAGATTGGTCTTATGTGTTTGTCCTGTTATTTAGAGAAAAAATACACTTCTTGTAAAAACAATTTGTAAAAAATTGTAAATGTAAATAGGGTCTGATTTCTTTTGCTCACTACTTTCATGTTTAGAATTTGTACATACTGCTTAGCTAATAAACTATCCTACATCAAAATCTTGCTACATCATCTCCTCCATACAGAATTTATAGTTTTGTTTTTCTTAAGTTGAAGACATAGTCATCTAAGAAAAATCATTGTCATGACAAGTACATCTAGATTTCATTGTGTATAGTCATACCATTTTATCTTCCATTTACTACAGCAATTTGTTTTCTTTAGAAGGTGATCAAAATAATCTGAAAATAAATTTAGATATTATTTGAGTCTTTTATGTTGAAAAGCAATCTTTCAAGTAAAAAAATCAGACTCAAGAACTTGCCATATCTTTCTCTGTTTTAATGGGATAGTTTGCAGTGAAGATTTGCTCACCCTTTTTAATACTAACTTAAAAGAATTAAAATGTTGCTGGATCTATGTCAGTGACCTGGTCCTGCAAGTCAAGATGTTCATGTTTGATATGTGTGGTGAAATCGATGTGTACACCAGTTTTTGAGTATTTTCTATCTTAAAGTGCACTATCCCATGATTTAAATTCTATATTTTTAATAAATATAAGTATCTGTCTTAGTACAAACTTTTAACTGTTTCAAATTATCGTTCTCAGATGCAGTATCATTAGTTTGGGGATGCCCCTTTGACTTACCCTTAATTTCCCTAGTAAACATTTAGATTTTTTTAATTTGAACAAAACCTCCAAAATTTCCCAGTATTTCTTTCTCATTAGAATAACTGCTTAAATTGTTGGGTTTGGTTTTCCTTTCACATAAGTGGATAATATTTAGAAAAACCTATATAGTTAAATTTCTCTACAAGTTGGACTATTTAAATTACATTTGTTATTATGGTTCAGTAAACTCAGACAGGAATGATATGTCATCATGGATAGGTAAGTTGTTATAATAAGTAGTTGAAGTGTTCTATACACTATAATTCAAAATAACCATTATTTTTTTTCTTTCCATAACTTAAAATAAATGTTTTATTCAACATTGAATTAAAAGAGACAATGACCGGATGATGTGAATCCTATGAAATAAAGCAAATTTGCTATATATTGAACAGTATAGATTATTTTGGTTTGGGTCTTTGTGCTTCTGTACAGCTTGGCTTTTGTGCATCTAAAACCAGAATGCACTCAAAAGATTCCATTTCATAAAAAATTTAATACAATGAAAGCTCTTCACAGTACAGCACACACACACACACACCCCCTTCTATTTTCTTATTACAGGTGTTGTATTGTCATCTTCTGGCTACATGCCAGCCTCCTTGAGGAGGGCTTTGGGCCACAACACTGGCTGCTGGCCCGTTGGTGGCAATGCGGCACCTCTAAGGGTAAAGAAAACACCGGGGAGAGCACTGGGAACGTCGGCTTTGAAATGGAGCCAATGTGCAAGGCTCCTGCAGATTTGAGGGGGATGTGGTTCAGCAGAAGTGAATTGCTGCGTCCCCTCTGGATTGTGTTTAACAGCCTTCCTGCTTCCACTCGCTGTGCTGGCAGGAGCGCAGATTAATACTTCATAGGTGCCTTGCTAGAAGCATTTACTGAGAGTGCTGTGTGGCACAGAAACTAAAGAATTTATGAATGCTTTCTGTACCCTGTTCCTCACCTGTGATGGTGATTTGTTCATGTTGCTTAATAATAAGCCGCATTCAGGAGTTCCATTTCTTTCCAATGGAAGATCAACTTTGAAAATAGCGGGTTGTCATTTTTCAGGAGAGTTAGGCAAATACGCTACACACAAGTATCCCTTTATATTTTTATGCAAATCTATTTGTACACTAAGCAGAACTTGCTTGTCTTTTTCACAAACTATCCAGTAATATATATATGTGCAATAGGTTCAGAATTGTCAGTGTTTAAAAGTAACTTTGGATTTGTGATTAGTACTGATTAGCAAATATATTTTTCATATTTTTATAATTTTATTTAGAAAATGTTGCCTGATTTAAATGATTCAGACCGCATAGTTATTAGTAGATGCAGAGTGGTAGGCTGTAATTTCCATGCTGTCATTTCTGTGTAGGTGAAAGGTAGAGGAGGCAAACTGGGGACAGAAGAGCATAGGAGGAACAAGGAGGAGCTGAACATCTGATGTATTTGTTTCTTTGCAGACATCCAATTTCCAGTATTAGTAGTTATCTGCAAACATTCAAAATGTCTTTTAAATTTCTTTTTGGAGATGTGCTGCAATACTTGCTTGAAATATGAATATTTCAGACTTTCAGTGAACATACCTGCAAGCCGAAATCAATTAGACTGTAACTCGTAAAACAGGAATCTACAAGAAAAAATCTGGTGGATGCTAATGATTCTCTCAGAGCACTTAGGGACAACTGTTCTTTTTGCTTGGTGTTTATCAAATCATACTGAGGACAAAGAAGATCCATATGCGTTTTTCTTGCTTTGAGTTAAATACCTCTTATCATAAAGGATCCCATTTAATTGGCTAAAGGTGCTTCATGAGTGGCTGAGTTACCAGAGATATATGGTAGTTTAACACTGTAATGACGCACTAGAGAATGAGCCCTGCATTTTTTCATTTAGCTCAAGATTGTGTTGATTTATCTCATCTTTTTGCCTGAACTTCAATTTTTTGTTTGTTTTAAAATGGATCGCTGTTCATTGCTTTTGTTCTATGTTCAGTGTGAAAACTTGTCACATTTATTGATCTTAGTCATACATGACACACTTAAACATGTTTCTCTTCACTGCTCATTGCTATAAAGATTTAGGTATATGATACATTTCCAATAAAAAATAAAGCCATTAAGATAATATATATACATCCCTGCATTTAGAGCCGATTTCAATGAAGGGCTCCTTGTCAACAAAATAATATCTGGTTTTAGACATAAAGTATATCTGCAGCTGTATCTCATTTAAATTATTCTGTATAAAATATAGTTTTGGAGAATGGGAAACCTTACTGTTTTTTTAAACAACAGACATGCTAGCCACAGGAAATTGTAGAAAGCACACAAGCATATTAAACTGATAGTTATCACTCATATTTGTAGCTTGATAAATGATGTTAAGGTAATAAATTATGTTCAGGTTAGCTAAATACATCACTTAGACTGAGCAAAACTGATCCCAATTAATCTGCAAAACAAGATATGACTGAGTACTAGAAGTCTGGAAAGACATGTAGGAGGAACAATATAAATTTATGTTCCTGAATAATACCAAGAAGCACAAAGCTGACACAGTTTAAATTATCTTTATGTGTGTTTTTCCCAAACACTAATAGAGAATATTAAAATGCTAAGATGATCCCACATTTATTTTGTAGGTGATTTTGTAAATTCTGTAAGTAACTTTATAAAATATGTGGAACCAATAAGAAGAAATTAAGCCTTTTAATTCATTACACTTAATTTTAAAAATTAATACTTACCTAACATCATTCTCAGAATACTTCAGCGTAACTTGCATACAGCAGTGTAATTCAGTTGAGTGAACAGTTCAGTTTGCGATTCTCTCCCTGAAATTCAATCTTTGACCAAAAAGATCTTCATATTTTAAAAAATTATATATACAGTTATTGGGAAACTATAAGTCGAATAATGTAGTTAGTGTTTTCGGTAGCTGTTGTCAGACTTTATCTAAGAAACTTGTTCTCATGCCTCAGCTAACCTCGAAAAATCTGAAATAGTTTATTGCATGCTATCATTTATATGTGATAGGTTGCTCAGGGCCTTGCCCTTTTATGTTTTGGAGATAATCCAGGATGGTGATTCCACATTCTCTCTCACTAGTTACTTGTGAAACAACAGTAAGGCAAATAGTGACATCGTAACTATCAAGGAAATTGTATGGGAAAAAACATGTCATAAACAATGCCAATTCAGGATGGACCTGTCAAATTAAAATGAAATTGAAAAATATTCTTCTGAAGCACAGGCTTACAGGTTCTTTTGTTCTCAGTAGGTTTGTGATGAAACCCTTACACTGGCCCTGGGAATGCAAAGCTAGCAGAAAATGAAACCTGCATATTTTTATTATCTCAACATATTTTTATTTTGTCAGACATTAGTTACCTCAAAAGCCTTGAGAAATGGGACGCTGATCAGCTATATGTCTAGAGAATTCATGCTGGTTGCTTAGCTTGCAAGACTGAATGAATTAGGACTCACATGGTAGTTTACCGTATTAACATTAACATTCAACAAACTATTAAACATTAAGCTGACAATAGCAATGGCCCATTTGTGTTGCCTCTTTTGTATGCCTTTGGTTGTTGGCTTGAGGGGCTACAGCTACCGAAATTATCCGTCCTCCTTGGTCAGGTAACACGTTACCCTTAGCAGGGTGTGAGCTTCTGAGGAGACCACCAAGGGCTCTGGAGAGCTGAGCCGAGCTGTGGCTGTGGCAGAGTGGGCCTGGCACCCAGCCGGCTCTGCTGGTGTGGAAACCCCCATGCCTGGGGGTGGCAGGGAGGGAGGGGGCGACTGCTTGGGGGTGGAAAGAAAAAAGGTGCTTTCAGAGAAAATGTTGTGGAAAGGCCTCTTGTCCCTGTGCGGCACTATGGGTGAGTAGGGAAGAAAGATTCAGCACAGAGGTGCCCACTGATCTGAGCTGGGAGAAGGTGAAGTGTCACTGATTGCATGAGCATGGCCTCGACAACAGAAGGAGCAAATGGGGCATAGAGAGCCGTGCTGGTCAAGGGAAATGCCCCTGCTGTTAAAGCAGAACAGCCCTGAGCTCCTGTGTCCACAGCAAGGGGAGAGAGGAGCACCTCACACTTCCAGCACACTGCCTTTCTGAGGGGGCTAGGTGAGGATGGGGAAGGTGGACAACATTCAGAGAAGACTGACACAAAGACTGTTGTGCTGGAATCCACACAGACCTACTTCCATTGAACTTCCTTTTGCAGAAGACTCATAGAAGTACCTCAATTTGCTGTTAACCCAGACATCTGCAGATGCAGAGCTGAAACTCTGGGACCTCAGTGCAAAGTATCACCACGGATGGGGTACTATCTGGGACTGATGCTGCCTGCTGTTCTGACTGTTTTGTGTCTACAGCTGGCACTATGAAGGGAGCTCAGCTCTTAGAAGATCGAGAGTAATTGAACAAAGCTTTGAGATGTGGGATTTGGACCTGTGTGGGAGCACACCTCTAGGCTCCACTAACCTTCTGTTTCACCACTGTGGTGAACACATGTATTGCTGCTGTCCCTTCTCTTCCTTTTTTCCCCCAGGTTGCCATGTGTTCAGAGAAATTCACACTGATCTGTCCTAAGCAAGTCTTCCCCTGCACATGGCCCTCACATCCATGGATCTACCCCTTCTCAGATGGTCACCCAACTATCACCTTGTGTCAGAAGGATAGGTCTTTGAGTTTCATCACTGTCAAACACTGTTGCTGAAAGGAGAGGAACTGTGTTGGATCCTGAGAAAAGCTGAGTAAATCAAAGCCATACAAGCTAGAAAGGGTAAACTCTGGAACTTCAAGCAAAGACGCTGTAGCTCTTGAGCTGGGTGGAGGACAGGAGCCTCAGAGGAGGAAACCACAAGCAGGACTCCCTTTGTGTTGTTTCAGCAGTGACTGTAAATGAGTGAGCTCTGTTTTTATTCACCATGAGAGCACCTACAGTAATGAGGTCCTGAGCTGCCAAAAGCAGGATCTGCATCGGGTGTCAGTTGAAAGAAAATAATATTCCTCCTAAATGCAGGGTTTGAGCCCACTGGGAGACTCATCACACGTCACGGTTGAAATCCAGAATCTCATGTGCTCCGTCTTCCTGGCAAGGGAAAAGTTTTTCTCTCTCTGTAGAAGTCCTGCTATAGACAGAACAGCGAGATTCAAACATTAAAAATTAGGCAATTTGCATACAAGAGAAGACATGCAATGAAAAGACCTAGACACTTCATGCTAGTTCCTCAGATCTAGTAACTATGGGGAAACTGTTTATTCAGGCAAAGCATTTCTGCATAATCATTAGTTTCCAGTTTTGCCTGTTGAACCAGTTAGCTTCAGGTGAAAGAAAGAGGTACTGCTCTGTTTTTTAGCAACTTAAAGTGAGGGTTTAGCAACAGTTACTGTGAAATGTTCTGAAGTTCAGACTTCTGAAATCAATAGGTTTCCTTTATATTCAAAAAACAAGTCTAAACTCATGACTTGTTGCATTACAATTGAAAGAAAGTAATTTGCAGGCATTGTGAAGCATAAGTTACAGTCATCTTGAATGTGGAAATATTAAGATACTTATAGATCAAGTAAATGTTTCTCTTCCTCCTTTGATAGTTCTTGATGACTCAGAAACAAGAAAAAGGGTCACCCTTTAAATGAACCCACAACCACAGATAAGAAAATAAAAGTTATGGAATTTCTTAAGGGCTTGTGAAGGGGAGGATAAAGATCAGCAAGTATAGCCCACCAGAGTTTTAGTGCCAGAAATAAAAGGAGGCCAGATGTGAATACTGTCTCCCTGCACATCTCTTTGCTGTGCATCTTGGCTGCTCAGCAGCTCCAGATATAGTTACTCTGCCAGCAAATTCAATAGCTGTGTCACTGCCATGGAGCCAGCATACCGTAAAGAATAACAAAGAAAGCTGCCTCTGGTGTCTGGCAGGCTGCTATCATTATTCTAGTAGACTTTCCCCATTGTAGGAGAATACTTAGCTTTTCCTTAAAAGAACAAAAGAACAGGTCCATAGCTTGAGAAAAGATTATTTGATAAGCTGCTGTGGGAAGAAAACTATCCAAAAAAAAAAAAAAAAAAAAGGTAGAAGGAAAGAAGAATGGTTTTAATGAGATGAAGAGTGAAAAATATATTAATAAATATGATTCAAAAATCCATATTTTTCTGCTAAATATCATCTAGAAACTCCTAGAAATGGTAGAAAAAATATAAAAAATGAAGTGTCTAAATCAATCAGAAGCTGTTGGAGAGAACATTTCTGCAAGTTCTGTAGCATCAATCTGTGAAATATATTTCTAATGTGTCATGGGAATCAAGGAAAGTCTGTGTAATGTTGAGAAGCCTTTATTTGCAGCATTCCAGTGAGGATGGACATCTTGGAATACTACATTTAGTTATTAACATCGTATTACTCTTAACACATGTTAATGTTGTTAAAAAATATATGTATGGCTTAGCTAAGCAATGAATAGCATCAGCACTGTAAGGACACACCACACTGTCAGTTTGATAACTTTGTTTTTTTCTTGTTCTTTAGTTTTCCTGCCATATGAACAGCAAGAATGACAAAATTGCTTAATCAAAAGGCATGAAATAAGGTCCTTTTCTTCAGTAAATTCTACACTGATTTTAGGCCATTATTGCCAAATTTAGGCCAAGCTTCTTCCAATTGCTTTTAATCTCCTTCTCAATGACTGTGATTTAGTTAGGCACTTTAGTGTTTGGAAGCCCCTTAATGCTGAGTTTGTTGAACCCACACGCCTTCCCTGTGTCGCTAAGATAGACTTTGCACTAAACAAGGCAACTTATATGTCCCCAGGGCTATTGAGCACTATCCACAACCACTCCATCTGGTTCCAAGGATCATCTCTTGTGATGTCTCTTTACAAATCACAGTCACCTCTGCCCTTAAATCCATTTTAAATTTAATAGTAGTGCTGCTGGATTTGAGATTAACAAACCCAATGTGCTCATCATTGTTGACTTTGAAAACAGCCTAGGTTACGTGAAGCATCCTTGATTAGATGATTTCTCTAATTCTTTCTTTTTGACAGATAATCCTTCTGGCTTTTCCTTTTCACATCCTGGATATACTTCTGTTGTCTGAGCCTCTCTCCTCTCTGCTGTGTTCTCTTGTCCCTAACAGTCATAATTCTGCTGTGTGAAATTTACTCTTCTGAAAAACATTTTTATAGGCTTCCTTGTTTCTTTAGGGATGTTGCCTTTCTTTGCTCTTGGCCACTTCCCCCCTACTTTTTCACTGGATATCTTGAATTTTGCCTGAATTGGACAGTGATGCTTCTCCATTGCTCACATAACAGGAAATTCATCTAATAGCTGCAAGATGGTTTTTGAAATTCCAATTACTAAACACTGTTATGTGTTCCTCAATCTCAAAATTGCATTTCATGTTTATATGTCAACTTTACAAAGTATTTGTCTTCTGATCACTGACCATTCTGTGCCAGAAGACTTGCCTATTTAGGCATAATATACATTTTAGATTGCTTACATTTTTTAAAGAAAAGTATCACCACAACTTTTTTGTAGAGATAATCTAACAATATTATCATATTCCTCACTGCATACATTATGAGATTCTTTGTGCTTCGCAGATTTGTGTGAATTTTCCTTTTTCCAATATTTAGTTCTTTCCTCCCAGGTGATTCAGTAAGTGAGCTGTGAGAAATCTTTCAGATGTCTAGATGGCAGCTGACTGTCTTATTTAGTTTACTTAAAAATTAGTCTACTTCTCCCATAAAGGATCTAAAAATGACAAAAACCTCTAAAAGTTTATAATGATGAGCAATTATTTTTTTCCATAATAGGTCACTATTTGCAGCATAGAGTCTTTATGCTTTTGACTTCAGAGATTTTTCCTCAAATTTTCTTATCTCCATCTGCCTTCTTGATATAAATTTAAATAAAAGGAAGGATACAGCCTCACAGCAGCTAATTGTTATGTCACAAAAAGATTGATTTAATATTACATTAGGTGTCCCTTAAAATGTTTCAGAAGTATGATTTTGTCTGTGGCACTGCACTCTGTGTGTATAGATTCTTCCCACTGTAAACTTGCACTGTTTACGAAAGTATATTTCAGGAAGTATTTCAAGAATGCAGCCAGAGGTTTATCTAAGACAAAAGCTTGTTACTAAAGACATTTATCTTCTCTTCAACCACTTACCCCTAAGGATGGATGAGTTTGTATTCTTTTTTTCTACTGTACTTTTAATGTGGTTGGCAAAATGGTCCCTGGAATTAACCAAACTCATATATGTTTGAAAAATCATAGTCTTCTCTAAAGAGAAAAAATATGTGGTTTTGTTTTGTTTTATTTCATTTTAATTTGCATTCTGGTTTCTTGCCAGTCAGGACTTATGTGTTTGAGCTTTCCTCTGTAAATAAAGAAGTCATAATTTTATAAGATTGACAGTAACATTGGGGAAAGAGGAGAACGTGAAAGTCTCATGAATTTAAGAGTTTAAAGGATTAGGTTGCATGAAAAAACACCAAGTAACACCACTCTTGTGACAAGATTATAAGATTTGTCAATGACAGTGATGATGAGAGTGACAGTGGAACCCATCTGTTGACAAGACTTGACATTCTGGGAGGCATGCTGTCTCTGAGGAACCCAAATCCTTGGTGTTACTGAAATGTTGCCGAGGCTCCTCCAACCCTCTGAACACTACCCCATGTGGGGTTCCATGTGGGTGTTAATAGCACTACTGGGAATGAGTTTACACAGATTAAAAGCTACTGTAAGGCCCCGGGAATGGGGAGGTGAAGGGGTCAGGAGCTCAGGTGGCTTTTTTTGTCAGTTCTGCTGCTCAAAGGTCAAGGTTTAGGGACAGATGTGACATGGAGATAAATATGTGAATGAGCAGATGGTGCTGCCAGCAGAATGTCAGCTGCCTTGACCATGGAATAGTGTTCCATAAAGCCTCTGGCACAAGGAAGAACCTCTCTCACACCAATTTAGTGATTTATTGAGACAGGTTCACAAAACCCACCAGATCAGTATGAACTATTCTGCCCTTAACAAAAGTCTAAATACTGACATGAAAAGAAGTATTTATTGTAAGGTCAGAAGAGAGACAAAAAGGAGAATGGTGGGTTGGTCCACCAAACATTTTAGATAATGTAAGGATTAAATAGGAAGAACGGGAGGCTTTATTCCATGGCCAATATTTTGCTGTAAATGACATCTGATTGATTAAAAACTTGTCAGATGATTCACATGTGTCACAGCATTAATATTGAAGGGTATAGCTTGCTCAGAAAAGGCAAACAGGAGATTAATGAAGAAAGCAAGAAAATATTCTTAAATGTGAAGAGTGCTTACATCTCCTCTGAGATCCAGATTACAGAGAAGCATATGTTTTCTGTAGGTGTTCAGAGCCCTCTTTATACTGCTTGGAGTTAAAGGAGAAAGAAGATAGACACTAACATGGTGATGGTCCTGGAAATGAAAATCAGAATAATCCAAGCATAGGACTTGGTAGTAATATTGTAATTATTTGGTAGTCACTGGTCACTATTCAAGCAAAATCTATGGAAAGAATGCAGCAAGACATGGAAGTAGGAACTCCGTTGACTAAGGATAGACTTCAACTGAGACGACGTCTATAACTGTGCTGGCTATTCTCTAGTCAATAGAGGCACTTAAAAGGTGCTGAGATCTGAGTAACTGTGCATTTAAAATGTCTATTTTCTTTACATTGTCAAAAATAACTTCAAATAACAACCTAAAATACAGATGTCTGCAGGAGTTACTTAAAGTAGGATTATACGAATCCCACCCAGACAGGCTAAAAAGTTCCTGAAACATGGTGGTGTTACTACCTAATAGACTCAGGAGGCAAAATCCTGCAGAGGAGGATGTTATGAAGAATCTGGAGTCTGTTAGAGAAACAATACCAAGCTGTGCTTGAAACTTGACTAACTTGCAACGTGTTGATGTCATATACCAGAAAGCATACTGCCTGCCGGCAGGTCAGTAAAAATGGATGTGGGAACAAAAATAAATAAACAAAAGTATAAAAGAAGTTCACCTAGCAAAGGAGGGGAAAAAATAACAAGACCTAACCTGTGAAAACGTAGAAGATAATGTAGGCAACAAAATAATGGTCAACATGAATTTTTAAAGACCAAACTGTAACAGTAGCATAATGTATTCATATAACATAACCATAAGCCTTCAAGACAGAAGAATATTTCTGCACATCTTGATTTTAACAGAGCTTTTGGCTTTGTCTTCTACTTTTAGGATCAAATTTAAAAAATGTTATTCAGATGAAAGTATTACAATATATGAAATCTTTGTTTCAAAAAAATGTTTAAGGAGTAATTACTAATGGTACATGTAAATTTTGAAGGATGTATCCATTAATGAACTACAGGGACTCTTGCTCTGTGTAAGATTAGGTACTGTTTTCATAGACAGTTTGGAGGATGAAATAGGGAGTACTTATTAAAATTGCAGGCTTGATAAAGGAAGTACATCTTAAAGATAGATTAGCATTTAAAGTAATCTCAAATTAATGGTATGGTCTATTTTAAAATGTTAGCTATAATAGGGATAAGCAAAATGTACTTTGCTAGTGCTAGAATAATCTGCTGGACACTACAGTTTGGAGAACAATTAGCTAAGTAGTCATCTCATAGACAGGAATTCATGGGTTGAAGAAAAGTTGTCCATAAGCCAATAATACTGTATTGTTGTAAAAGAAAATAAGGCAAACTATACTGAATTACTTAGACAGGAATGTGACATTCACCATTAAAATAATTTTTCCTTCTGCTTGGCACTACTACAGCTTCTGTGGGAGTATTACTTTGAGAATTAACATTACTTTAAGAAAGACTGTGTAGAAATGACAGAGCAAAGAGAATGATCAGAGTTCAGAAAACATGGTCTATGGTAAAAGAATACTTTTGGAATATGGCAATTTAGAGAATGGAGAGAGCAAAGAAGTGTTATTTACTTCCCACTACGTCAAAATGTTCTGCAGTGAGAAGCAGGATGGTGAATATCTATCAGACTCAAATTTAAGTATTTGTAAAATATTTTGTATTAGTGAGGACGACAAAGTACTAGAGAACCCTGCCTGAATAGATTTTATGTGGTTTCCAGGGCTTAAGAGCCATTGAAATAAACTTCTGTCCTAAGCACAATTCATTTTACTTTCACACACGTGGATGGTTAAAGATCTCAGCCAGCCTTGAATACTTGAGGACCAGGCTTCGACTTCATTCCTGAAGGAGAAAGCCTTGTCTTCGTGAGAGTTGGATATCTGGGTAGGTGCAGCACAAGCAGAGTGGACGGTGAGAAAATCCCCAAGTACCACCCGGTACTCTGAGTTCAAGGGTGCAGATGGCTGCTGTTTTTACTGGTAAAAGAACGAGATTCCAATGAAAGCTCTCTTTCCTCCCAGATAGTTGCTGAAGTGATGATGTCAGAATTCATCTCAAGGAACAGGAATGTGGACAATCTCCCACCTCACATATAATGCCCTGTAATACCATCATGCACAAAACTTTAAAAAATTAATAATTCCTAGATTTTTTTTCAGAGGTTTATTAGATTTTTAAGCATTTTTACTTATCTCTGGCAGCCTTTGACAGTTATGAATTTACTTTGTTTAATTTCTTTTTAATTGTTTAAAGTTCCTGGAGATTTGTGTTCGTGGAGTTTTTTGTATTTGAAACGTGTGTCCTACTGACACTTTATAAAATTCTATAAAACACTGAATGTCTTTAAAACATTAAATGAAAGAGGAAAATTTACATTAAAAAAAAAGACATAAATTATCAAAGTTTCAACAAAAATAAATTAAGATTTCACATCTTTCAATGTTGTTTTAGTCTACAAAATGATGGATTTTTCTAATATAGAAGTAATTATTTCTCAGTAGAAGTTTTGTTAAGACATTCCATGATATGTACAGGAATTATAGAATTATTAGCTGATGCAATATTTCATGAGATTAAATCAATTTATGTAAAAAAATGCTACTGTAGAGTTACCATTTGATTTTAACTTATTAGGCTGATGTGTAGTATATGTTATAACACAGGATTAGGATAATTATTAGAATGATCATAAAAGAAGTTTGTAAGTGATATCTCAGCAAGTGTGAATAGCCATACTGGCAGTTTATGTCAGCTTCATTATGATGGTAACAGATGTCTAGAAAACACTGGAGGAAGAATTGTGTGTTGTGGTTTGAGCCTTGGACCTGCTCTCTTAGAACGTAGGTGGGTTTCCCGTCCCATTTCCTCATATCTTCTCCATGGTCGCGCAGGTAATACCATAGGTTCCCCCGTGGTGTATACCGTCTCGCTTGGGTAGGGAGTCGTTTGCTCCTGATAGCCGAGACCTTAGTCTGTGGAGGTGGAGAGTAGGACATGTCCTCTCTGAGTTGTCAGACTTCTTGTGACAGTTTCTCCACAGCCGCGACGATGGAAGAAGAAAGACTTTCTTTGTAGTGCCGGAGTCGGCGAGCCAAGTCACCCATAGTTGGTCCCTCTTCGTCTCTCCAGTCAAATCCTGCTAGTGCATTCGAATGTGAAGATGGAGCACTCCGTATAAACTTCCGCCACATGGGCCGGGTGCATTGGACTTCATCTGGGTCTGTGGGTGGTCACGCATCGTCTGGATCATAATAAACCATCTCCCGCACAGCCAGTTCCCTCAGGTATTGGATGCCTCTCTCCATGGCAGTCCACTTACTTAGATGACATGTAAGATCTTCCTTGAAGGGATATCTGTCCCTCACGCCTGACAGTAGTCGTCTCCAAAGGCTGAGCATTTGTGTCTTTCTTCCAATAATCTTGTCAATGCCTGCGTCCCTGGACAGGGATCCCAGTTGTCTGGCTTCTCTACCTTCTAATTCCACACTGTTGGCCCCGCTATCCCAGCATCGGAGCAGCCAGGTAAGGAGGTGTTCACCTGGATGGCAGCTGAAATCCTTTCTCATGTCTCGTAGTTCACTCAGGGATAGAGATCGGGTGATTACCACTGGCTCTGCCTCCTCCTCCTGTTCTTGTGAGGGCCCTGGTTCATCATCATCTTTTACAATGCGAGGGGATTTTTTAGTGTATTTCTTCTTCTGTATGGGAGCAACTGATACTGTTGTGGATTGATGCTCCAGTTCACCCGCAGTACTTATCGTAGGGGTCGGATTGGCTGCAGTGTCTGTCGCCCGAGTTGGAGTGGCAGCAGTGCCTGGTGGGGGTGTCGGAGTGGTTGCAGTGCCGGTTGTTTTGCTCGCAGATGCAGAGACGTCTTCCTTTTGAGGGTACTGCATGGTGGCAAGCAGGGTTCGGTAGGCATGGGCCAGGCCCCAGCATGTTGCAATGATCTGCGTCTCTCTTGAGGTGTCAGGATGACAGCACACCTTTTCTAAATATTTTACTAATTTCTCAGGATCCTGCACTTGTTCAGGGGTGAAGTTCCAAAACATTGGAGGTCCCCACTGTCCTAGGTACTTGCCCATGCTACCCCACACTCCCAATCACTCATAACTCCGCAACCCTGGGGTAGACCTCTGGGTGGTATTCAGAAACAGTTGCTTAACCCGAAACAGAACCTGAACCACATTCAGGAACACTACAGCTTCCAGAAACAAGACAACAATGTTAATATGAGCATTCCATGGATATTCAGAGTTCTCAGCATTCTCAAGTATACTTGCGAGTAGCTTGGAGAAGGGGAAGATGGAAAAAGGTATCTCCCCCTTGGGTGGGCTTTCCGAGGAGAAAAGGTGGAGGGTATAGTTACTAACCCACTCCAGTAGGTGCCCCATAACTCCCAGGACCGAAGATTTTATCATGCCATAAATTAGAGTTACATAATACAGTAAGGCAAAAATCTTAATCCAGTTCCCACGGGTAATAAGCAACAACATGGGGACTACATATGGTAAGTAATGTGATGTATAACACAACTGCAGCAACAAAATCCACGATTTTAGGAGCCAAGCAAATGACATTATAACAGGATGGGCAGTCGGCATTATAAAAAACTTGATAGTACCCACAGATCAAATCTGTTATTATCTCAACCCTTCGTGCCCCACGTTGGGCGCCAAAAAGGACTGTTGTGGTTTGAGCCTACTCAGCAGCTAAACGCCACACAGCTGCTCACCCACCCTCCCCCCAGTTGGGAACAGGGAGGGAATCGGAGGGGCAAAGGGAGACTCGGGGGTTGAGATAAAAACAGTTTAATAACAGTAACAGAACAATACGCTGAGAGCAGCATCAACAGGTAACGTACCATACAGCTGCTCACCTCCCACCAACCAACACCCACCTGCTCCCGGCCAGCGATCCCAAACACAAAGCCACCACAGCAACACTCCCAGAAGTGAGAGCCCCTCCTGGCCCACTCCTGCCTTTATATGGTGAGCATGATGTCACATGACATGGACTATCGGCCAATCGGGGCCCAGCCCTCCAGCTGTGCTCCCCCCGCCCCCGCACACAGGTGAGGGCACTGGGACCTGGGGAGCCCCTGGGGTCTCAGGGTGCTGCAGCTCCTCCCGCTGCTGAACCAACGGGAACTCTAGTCTAGCCCCAACCAGGACAAGTGAAATGAGACAAGGCTTGGTTTGGGCAAACAAATGCTTTAGTCAGGGACACCAGCAGCTGCCGTTCCAGGGCCGTGGAGCACCATTCCTCAGTTCAATACTCAAGCAAATCACTGTGTCTACTTCACTTAGAAGAGAAAGTGAACACAGCTTAATACCCTGCCTGAAGAACTTTCCCAGTTCTTCGTCTCATTAATGCTTGTATATCTTTTCTGCAATGGTTCAGTGCATCCTTCAAGAAACTGAGATGTTATTCTCATTGGCTCCCAAATGACCCAATAGGGAAATGACAGGATGGAAAGTACAATTTGTCAAATTTGGAGCAATAACAATAATTTCATTGAAAACACTGATAACTTTATATTGTATTTAACATGGGCAGGACAGGACCATAATGTAAGAAAATTTCTGAAAATTGCTATTTTTAAGATGAATACCAAATGCTTTGGAACTGGCACTGGAAAAAGTGTAACTCAAATGTATTTCTAAAGGGGAGCAAAATAACTGCAGAACTGGCTGTTCTTTTAGGAGTTAAATCAATTATTCTCTTCAATTTTCCAACATTATTTTTTATTTTTTACCAGGATAATAATTAAAACAAAGAATCTCTTACTAGTTATATGGAAAAAATACTGACTTCCAACATGAGAAAATTATATTTCTATTCTATATAGAACTTGAACTCCCAGCTCTGAATACACTATCATACTTCTCTGGAAAATATGTGAAGCATTATACAATTCAAACAATACTGTATTGCTAATAGAGGAATGCTTCTAAGTGTTTTCATAGTCTTTTTTCTAAAAGAGGTCTGCTGTTAAAATTGAAAAGGGCTAATAGTAATTAGTAATTAATAATTGCATTACTTATAAGAGGAGTTCCATTGACTTTTGTGAATATAGAGTAGCTATGTAATAAGGGTTCATAGTATGAAATTGAGATCTCAGGAAGAATCTGTCATATGTATGGTAGCTTTGTTAAATTGATTTTTGTCTGCATTATTAATGCATTGGTGTTATACAAGTGCAATAGTATAAGACTAAAGGCTTGTTTGGCATTACTCATAAGTTGCAAAGATTATTTTTTCATAAGTAAACCTAACATCTAGGCATTTTTTTCATGTCCATGAGAAATCTTATTAATAAGTTAATAAAACATATTTTTAAAAATCACTAGTAAAATTGTATAGACTAATCACACAATAACAAAACTCAAAATAACAGAACAGTGAAAGATAATTTTATCATTTATAAGAATCTTGTTGAAAAGAGATTTATTTGTTGTCATCTAAATTGAAGAGAAAGAAGCATGTTTTTCTTATATTTTAGCTATATAGGATTTCTTGTCCCAGGAGATATATATATATATATATATATATATATATATGTATATATATGTGTGTGTGTATAAGAAAAAAGAAACCTACAACATAGATCAATTCACTATTATTTCAATCATATTATCAATTACATCTCATTTATGTCTAAACTGATGGATTTTTTGATTGCTCCTTATGTTCGGACTCTAAAGATATCATTTGGTCCTTCCTCCTGCCTCTACATCCTTGTATTACAGAGGGCAGCCTGGGCCAGCAGAGCAGAGGGGAACTGCAGGGAGCCAGGAAAACATTTCCAGTCTCCCCTCTGGAAGGCAGGACTAAGAAAACACTACAGGTTGTCACCCTTCCTACAGCCTCAGCACAAGTGCTGAGTTTTCCAGCCACGCACAACCTACCAGTACACATATATTAAGACAATAAACACTGATTTTTCTATATAATTTCCAGTTTTAGAATGAAAGAAAAATAACATTTC
This sequence comes from Tyto alba, assembly GCF_018691265.1. Lineage (NCBI taxonomy): Eukaryota > Metazoa > Chordata > Aves > Strigiformes > Tytonidae > Tyto > Tyto alba. Next base: position 7,668,320 of record NW_024881276.1, on the reverse strand, counting down.
TATAGAAATTCTTCCATTCAAATGAAAACATGGATTGTAAACACGGTGTGTTCCCTTTTAATTTAACAGAATTAGACATCTTGCTGCAACAGAGTTCTCCACTAGCTCAAGAGCACTCTGGGGAATGTTTTTACTTCATGAGGTAAAAATTGCAGCATTAAACACATGCAGCTGGTGCAATTATGTAATGTGACTTACTTGGACTTGGGGCCAAAATTTTCAGCAAACTTTTGTGTAATTAGTAAATGGTTCAATAACAGTTCCGTTCTGCTGCCCATAGTCAACTTTGAGTTATACCATACACTTACAGGAATATCACCAAAGCTGGTCATAGTATAGTCTCACTGGTTTTGAAGCACACTTATGACTGATTGATGAAAGGCACCAGGCGTATTTTAAAATCTGTTAGTCACCTCAGGATGTAAAACTGACATTGCAGAAGGTCATACATTAACATTTACTTTAGATAAAAAATGTCTTGAAGTTGTTAATAAAATAAGTAAGGCTTTGAAAAAGAAAGTTAAACTGCTTTTGTTTTGATATGTTTTCAGAGACAAATATAGTAGAGGAAGAATAAATATTGCCTAAATAGACAAAAACCACATAGAAAGTCAAAGATTCAGAAAGGTATATATGCACTGTGTGTATGTCTGCAATTATTCATCACCTAGAAATATTGTCACTTGAGTAAAGGTCAGTATTGACTAGAAGTTTCTGCTATTACTAAATAATTCTCCGCGTTTCATCACTTTTGTATAATTTATTTCTGTCAGTCTCTGCATATGGCATTTGCCTTAATGCTGTTGAGTGTGTGTGGAAAAAGAAATGACCAAGTGGCTGCGCTCTGCATTGTCTTTTAGGGTACACCCATGGGAGTGGGCATAGTCAAAGGAGCTTGAGTCATGACATAGTCCAGTACAGTCTTATTGCAGAGGCCCAAATAGAAATGCTGCTAGCCACCTGACTTCCCTGACATCAGGGAAGGCTAACCTCTTTCTCAGGACTAGAAGACAGAAGAATTGGGGACGAATTCAAAGCATCACAATTTTAGCAAATCACTGAATTCTGCTGTTTCCTGATCTTTGTCCTAGTGAAATAGAAATAACAGCAATTTCCTTGTTATCTGTTTAGGTAATAAATTTTTCTGGCTAGAGATTTATTTTTTACCTAACATCTTATAATGCATGGATAAGTATAGCCTCAAGCTACTAAGTGTTTCTTTGGTAGAAAATAAGTAATGACAGGGAATTTCAAAATAAAAATATTCACTATGTGCTCTGGAATTTCTGAGTTTATTGGATATTTTTAAAAACAAACAAGCAAACAAACAAACAAAGCCTGCTGCTAGGATAAGTCATCTATATTGCAAGATAAATTATTCCCTTCTGGTCTTTTATCTCTCTGTTTGCTTCCTCCTCTTCCAACTTCCCTTGGCCAATACTACTATTTTGGATAATGCACAGCTGGTGTCCTCCCACAAATGCTACTATCCAGTTTCATACTTTCAGGAGGAGACAGAAAAAGTAGATGAGCTGACAAAATTTTAAGTGTATGATGTAAATGTACAATCCTGAGCTGCTTTCTCTGAACAAGCAACAGCTATAAAATCAATATAGAGAGAACATGGCATTTTTGAAGATATTTGATTGACTAGCTTTTTCTGTAGCATATTTGTGTTTGAAACAAGAAAGTAAAACTGATGGCAGCATTGTTTAGTCAGATCTTTAATAGACATGTGATTAGTCTGCAAAACTTTGATCTGAGTCCTGGTTTAACTTTTTCATAATAGCACAAATATTTTCAACTGCCAGTTCTGCTGCTTCCTGTGGAAGTCCAATGTCTGTCATGCCAATAGTTTTATTAATCTCCTCACAGTTACTACAGCATCTCAGAATCTGTGCAGACTAAGCCCTTCTTTTAATAATGCTTAATATTCACTTTCACTTACAGTAATATCATGAAGGTATAATTGTATTTTATATCAGAGATTTGCACAAACCGGGTTGTTTCTGTACAGCCAAAGAGGAATGTAAGTATACCTGGTCTAAGCATCTAAAACTACAGCTAGACTGATTGCTAAAGGTAGAAAAGGGCGCATTCTTCCTGCCAAGATTAGGTCAGGAAAGAGTTTGCACTCTTGTTAGAAATAAGAAAGGCAAGAGAAATGTTAAGCTCTTTAAGGGGGACAATGTCTTTCATGACAGTTATCTCTTGAGGTCAAGAGCAAATTAACAAGTTTCTATTTCATTCCACAAGGCAGGAGCACTGAAGTTAAAATCCTTATAGTTGAGCTTGCAATCTGAGAAAATACGTTGCAGTTTCCTTTTGGTCAGTAGCACCAAAGATGCAATCAATAAATTCACCCTATAGCAACATCCCAATACTGGGAAATTGTCTTGAGGGAAATAATACTACTTCAGTCCTATATGATTCAAAGCTCCTTGAGTCAAAGTTCTTTGAAGATAAAAGGCTTACATTCTCGTCTACTATAAATCAACATAGCTATTTTGACTTTAAGGTGCTACCAAATAATGTGTATCTTTTCAAGTCTCTGTTATCTCCCTGTTCAACAGTGACTTTAATAATGGTTTATTTAGTCTCTACCAGTTTGTGCTATATAGTTACACCATAAACAGTGAGGCAGTTCTTTTCCTCCCAGGTGTTACTTTCCTTGGTGAAGGTCTACAGCCACAAATTAATTTTATTGTAGGGTTGTCTTATAGGAACTGATTCTTACAAAACCTTACTAGGATTGCACTGTTACGCTGCAGTTATATCCTTTCAGTCTTATCAGGGCTATTTTGCAGTTGGCTCTGACTTGCTGAATTATACTGCCTTAATTGGTAAGCATTCTTAGTTCTCTTTCCATGCTGAAAGAACTGGCATACCACCACATTCCTCACAAACTAAACTTTTCCACAGCAGGCAATTTCTCTGAATATATTTTTAAAATCTTTTCTAGGACTGAAATCAACATAATGAGAAGAAATGTGTAGGCGGTTAATAAAGGTTCATTAAATAAGAACCTTTGACTACCTTATGTTCTTCTTTCATTTCAGTTCTCTCAGTGTCCCAGGGTAGCTCAATTTCATTACAGCATACAGACAATTTAGTAGGTCAAAGGAAAAAAATGAATGAAAGTTGCTGACAGATGGTTAGAACAAAAATAATAATTCAGAATTTCCCCATTTTCCTTCATAGTCAATGTATACATGGTGCAAAAGAATTAACTTCTTGTGTATATTTTTGCAGAAGTCTGAATTATTTCTGCCTTAGATATTCTTGGCATAAATTGACTGTTCCTTGGGAAGGACTCAAGTATGTAGCACCTGAATTTCATCTTAAAAAAAAAAAAAAAAAAAATGAAAGAAGATTATTAAGCTTTTCAGGAAAGGTCAAATTAAGGAAAAACTCACAATATTGGACTTGAAGATGTATACTCATTTATAATACACATGTTGTAAAAATGTGATCGTATACAGTTCAAATTTTTACTATAAAAGTTGTGCACATGTAGCATTACAAGATGTCAACAATAACAGAAATACTCTCATTACTGAAGACTCCGCATATTCTAAGTTATCTAATAATCTATTAATCTAATAATTCTAATATGTGGTATTGAAGATGTCACATATTCTAAGACATCTAATATTCTAATATATATACCAAAAACACAGTAGAATTAATTTACGTTCATAAAATGATTATAGACAACACTCATATTTCTCAAGGTGTTATAGAAGTCTCTTTGCAAAGAGAATTAATGCATTTCTATCTTGAGTTTTACTAATGTAAATCCAAAGCAACTGGATGAAATCAGAGAGTCTAAGCAGTGACATTTCAGAGTTCTATGTATATAATCATGACTAAAATCTGTTGTGATCATAATGCTTTATTTGGCTTGTAGCTTTATTGGCTTCATTTATTCAACTGATTTGAGGAGTATGCAAATACTAATAGTGTTCCATGTAGTCTTAGCATTTATCCCAAAGCTGCAACAGATTAAATTCTAACTTAGATACTGAAGCTGATAACATGAAAGCCTAATTCAAAGTAAGGAACTGTGAAAACCTTTTATAGCTATTGTTTCTAAATATATTTCTCTGTGACAGTTAATAGATACATATGCAAAAGTACTTTAGCACCAACAACATACTTGATTCTACATTTCTACACAACATTAATTTACATTTCCTACCCTGCAAAACAGAGTCTGAGAGGAAGCAATCACTTCAGGTAATTTTTCCTCTTTCTTTGAAACTAAACTAACCTATGAACAAGCCAACAAAAAGAACTCTCTATCTGTAACCCATGTGAATATAGACAGGTTTTTAAGTGAGATGTAACTGTGCAGCAAGCAGATGGCAACAGCAAACACATGGCAACAGTTGGAAAAAAGGGCTGAAAAAGGCAATAAATAGAGAGCTGGCACTGTTAACAGCACAAACAAATTGAAGGGGTTGGTGATGGGGTATGTTCAAGGCACAAGTTAGGGTAATTCTGAACAAACAAAACCAAAAGCAAAAAAAGTAGTAACTTCCAATGGTTAGGAACTAACTAGAGAGAGCAACTCTGGAATAATTTAAAAGAGAGGTGAAGGTAGCATGAGTAGGGGCATGCATTTTAGATAATCTGAAATGAAGGGAGATTATTATGGTTTATGTGTTTTGTAGATGAGAGAGTCGTCTCCCATAACACACAATGTATGCAGTTTTAAAATAAATGTCAAGGTTAGGTGAGAAACACATTATGTATCTTTATTGCTCTGGCCTCAAGATAGATTATCTAATTGCACGAGGAGGAGTCAATATTGTCATTATACAGCAAAATAGCAAAGATGTGTCCAAAGAATAGATTTTCTGTTCTTTTATCTTCAAAGAAATTGAGACCCTACTTGTTCAAAACAACAGTAATGTGAAAGGAAAAGACCGCTTTTCACTTAATTCCAAATATTCCAAAAGATATGCCAAAAAAAAAAGAAAAATCCAACAATAAATTCTGACTGCTGTTGGTCTCACATTGCTGGGAAATTAGTATTCTGATGCTATCATGAAATTAGAACAACAGGTATGTAACTACGATTGCATCTTATTTATAACAAACAAAAGATGGTGAAAAATGGGAGCAGAACAGCGCCGAAAACAGGGCTGAGGAGGTGGTGGATTCAAACAGCAGTGAGTAAGTAGGATATTGAGAAGGGAGGGTACAAAAAGAAACACAAATCATAAAGGCAGATAAACTAATCCCTACTGTATAAAACTGCTGCTTTTCACATCCTTGATTATTAAACCAATAAAGCAGCGAGTACACCTTTTTAAAAAAATAACCAAATTACGCCATTAGTATACATACATGCATGGGTGAAGCAAATGCACAACTTCAACAGCTATAATCCCTGTTGCTCCTGATGTCTTTTGGGTAGAACCTCCCCAAAAGCTTTTTCCCATCCAACCACCTACTGAAAAAGCAGATGGCTGGACCTTAGTGGCATTCCAATGTTGCCTGCACTGGAATGCAGAGAAAATGGGGATATATTCCTACAGAGAACTTGACTTCTCAGCACAATTGTATAGTGGCACTGGCTTTTTTATGCGTATGAGGGAGAATTCAGCTTTGCAATCCTGTGAAATCAAAGTTCTCCTGAAGTATAGTTAGACCTCTTAAGAATTTCCAGAAGAAATATCATTAACCCTAAACATTAACTTCCTTAATTTCTTAAATACAGCACTTACTTCCCTAGCATGCATTTTACATTATCCTACTGATTTGCTGCTTCTTTCTTGTTGTAACCTTCCACAGTTAACAATGATACTGAGAGTTTGGTCCTATGTGTTTAAAAACTGGCCTAAGCTTTTTCTCATCACAGGGGAAAAAGGTTTTTTGTTTTGTCCCAAGCACAGGCAGAGCTTTCATCCTTCGAGTGTCCTTTACTTGCATGTATGAAATAGAACAATCTTTAGTAAGGGCAAACAGGGCCTTGGAATTTAAGAAACCTCAATAATAATTTAATGCTTATGGAAAAACCAAAGATTCTGGCTCTCCTTTGATTTTTCCATTCCCGTTGGAAGGAAAGTATCCAAGTGTCTATGCTTCGTAGGGATATATTTAATTAAGACTGCTAAATTGATTGATTTGTTACATACACCCCCCATTCTCTGAAAACACAGTGAGCAAAACTTCTGCAACCACAGATGACTCCAAGTACCTCAGACTTCACTTGCATATTGTAGCATTAGTATTAATTACCACATTAGTTTTCCAAACATTTCAAGATGACTGTATATTGATCCTATTCCAGCTGGAGGTACTGCTACCCCCACAGGTATTGCACATCAACTCTGTTGGTGTGTTGGATAAGGAGGTTCCTTATCTTTGCTTGGGCTTTTGAAGAGTTTATTCTGAAAATTTGGTTTCATGGTGCATGAGTCTCCATAGCTGAAAATACAACCATCTGGGACCCCGAACACAGAGGTTTTTTTACTCAAGATTACCTTGGTGAGTGTTCCGTTTTTCCTTACCTCTTTGTCTTTAACTTTTACCTCCCTACCAGAAGTACAGTTTAGTATGGTTAAGATGTTTTCTGTCTGTGACTGGGAAAGGTGTATAAGAAGCATATGAAATTGAGGCTCTCTAAATCTATGATTTTCCTTTCCTCCTGAAGGAATGAAGATTATTTTTTGCCCTGAAGGTTGTACTAGCAGCTTACATATAGTTTATTTTTCACCGCTTTTCTTACTTCCTTAGTTCCTTTTTTTTTGACACTGCAGCTTCCACAGATAACAAACTCCATCAGCAAAAAATATGCTTCCTTCTGTTGTCCCTACTCACACATAGCTGAGAAGCCAACAGAGACACTGACAGTCTGCTACTGTTAATGGGGCCAACATTGGTCACTGCAGGTATGACAGGTTCAAGAATATAATTATCCACAGTCACTTTAGTCTACATCCATGAAAATGCTAAAATATCTTTTTTTATCACTATCCCAACTCAGTTTTCTCCTCCTATTTCCCATAACTCTTTCACCCATCTGATGTCCATTTGACAGATGGATCACTTGGTGGGTAAGGAATCGGCACGATGGTCACACTCAGAGAGTTGTGGTTAATGGCCCAATGTCCAAGGGGAGAGAGGTGACAAATGGCATTCCTCAGGGGTCGGTTTTGGGACCCACGCAGTTGAACATCTTTGTAGGTGACAGGGACAGTGGGACTGAGTGCACCCTCAGCAAGTTTGCCAACAACACCCAGCTGTGTGATGCAGTCGACACACTGTACGGAAGGGACGGCATCCAGAGGGACCTTGATAGGTTTGAGATGTGGGCCTGTGAAAACCTCATGAAGTTCAACAAGGCCAAGTGTAAGGTCCTGCACATGGGTCAAGGCGATCCCAAGCACAAATACAGGTTGGGCGAGGAGTGGATTGAGAGCAGCCCTGAGGAGAAGGACTTGGGAGTAGTAGTGGATGGAAAACTGACTATGAGCCAGCAATGGGCACTCGCAGCCCAGAAAGCCAACTGTGTCCTGGGATGTATAAAGAGAAGTGTGGCCAGCAGGTCAAGGGAGGGGATTCTGCCCCTCTACTCTGCGCTTGTGAGACCCCACCTGCAGTGTTGTGTTCAGCTCTGGGGCCCCCAACACAATGAAAGATATGGACATGTTGGAGTGAGTCCAGAGGAGGCCACAAAGATGATCAGGGTGCTGGAGCACCTCCCCTGTGAGGACAGGCTGAGAGAGCTGGGTTTTTTCAGCCTGGAGAAGAGAAGACTTTGGGGAGACCTTATAGAAGAGGTCTTCCAGTACTTAAAGGGGGCCTACAGGAAAGGTAGGGAGGGACTCTTTATCAGGGAGTGTATTGATAGGACGAGGGGTAACAGTTTTAAACTGAAAGAGGGTAGATTTAGATTAAATCTAAGGAATAAATTATTTGCTGTGACGGTGGTGAGAAACTGGCACATGTTGCCCAGGAAGTATCATTCTATGATTCTATGATCTCAGAACAATTTGGAGAACTAGTACCTTTAGCACTGCTGATCATATAAGTAAACTATCTTCTACTGGTGAGGGCATGACTCTTCTTGTAAAAGGTAAAGAGAAGTCCAGAGTATTTTTTTCATAGCAAAATATGAACCACAAATTCTTCAATGTCTGTATCTAAGATAATCCTGTGGTAGATTTAAATAATTCTTATTTCTGCTAAAGTGATTCTGTTATCTGTAGTAGAAAGTAAACTGAAAGCAATACATTCTTTGCAATTAATGAAAACATGAACAGAACAAGCCTAGAGATATATACATTTGCCTTTGGCTTTGAACGCAAGACTTTGCATCTGCCAAACTCACCTCCACAGTCTTTAACGGCAAAAAAATTAGGGCTTTGATGTAAATGCTTTGAACTATTCCTATCCAAAGTAAGCTTCCAGGCACATGAGACTATCCCCCCTTAAAGCTTTCTAAGCATGCATACTGAATGATTTTGGTGGACTACAGACTGACTGAATTTTCTTAAAAATACACGTCACAATATAAATGCTTTGTTCCTCACAACTAATAGGAAACTTGCCTTCAGTAAACAAATTAACTGTAGAAGTGAGAAACAGCCCCTTCTAGATAAAGTTGTGTTGTTAAGTGTTTATTCTGCAAAATCTAAGCAAAAGTTGTGTGCTAAATGCTAAAGGTGTGCTCATTGATTAGGTCAAACTAAAGAGTCTGGAATTCAGTTTTGCTGTTATAGAAATGGTATTCAGATGGCTGCAAAAATTGTCACAGATGTTTTCAGAACTGCAGTTGTTATCTCTGAGCAGTATCACTACCACTGCTCACAAAATAGTATTTTAACAGTAAAAAATAATTCTAGAATGACAAATTTAGTATTGAGTGTAGTAGCGTTTCAGTATGATCCTATAGCATAATTAGGTAAGCATATCTAAATGTTATTACTATGCTTTATAACCTCTTTTACAGGATACTACCAAAGGATGATCAGTGACATTCATTCCGTAATGGATTAATATATTAATCTTATAATGAAACATTTATGAAAATTACTGCTACTACTTCAAAAGAAATATGTAACCTAACTATTTCTGGACATTAACAATATGATGGTACTTCAGAGCTATTACGCTTGGAGGTCTGGATAAATTCAAGAGAAGTTAAATCCAGTTTCTGTTATAATTTCTTTCTTTACATAACCCAAGAGAGGGACAAAAGGAAAACAAAACAAGAAAGCACTAATCAATCATTGTTCTCCTCTGAATCCTTGAAGCAGCCTCTAAATTGCATCAGCCTGTGGTGGGATGCAAGGATTTTATGATGCAAGGGAAGATTTGGGGGTTAATCTGGGAGTGAGGCACATTTTCTCCCTGAATATTTCACAGGCTATTCATAAAGAGTCCTCTACATGGAGAGGACTGGCTAACACTCTGGTATTGTATACTCAGCTAAGAGGCTAATGAAGTTTTCTAGATCCACTTCACAAACTGTTAAAATAGGGGTTAGGATTTAATGCTCTGAATGGCATTGAAGGAGCTTAAGAGTGCTAATAAAATGGTATTTCTGCACTAGCTAATATACTCAGAAAAAGAAATAAAAAGGAAGAAAATAAGTGATAAGATAAATTGTTTGATTCTAAAGATAAAGCCTTTATTCTTCTAGTCTTTTGGCTTAAAAACCTAGGGAAAATTTACTAAGTTTCTGACTGAGAACAATGAAAATTTTATCACACTAAAAGTGGATGGCCAAATATGAAGAGCATGAAGACTCAACTAAAAGATGAGAGGTTTAATAGAAGATTTTTACTGAGATCTGAGTTCATACCTGAAGTGAAAGCTAAACCTTTTTGGCATTCATGAAGTACTCTCTGCACTACAAGGACCACATTGACAAACATGGTTCCATCAGATATAAAATATGAAGGAGTTTTGAAAAGGCCACCAAGGGTCTTTTAACTTCAAGGTCACTGAATCCAGAAACAAATAAACAAGAATACGGCTGATGCTTCAGTGTTCGTTTGAGGAGTTTGTCTGTTGTGGTTTATAGTAGGAAAAGGAAGTATCCAATTTTACAGTAATAAAATAATGCAATGAGATTGTTCATCAAAACACAAAAAAAACAATTAATAATAATAAACAAAAAAAAGTTACTTGTATATTATTATGAGATCTATGTAATACTCTCATCATTAGAGTTTGTGTGATATGAATGAAACTTAAATTTTTTTCTGAAAAGTTGGATCCCTTGATTATTGGTGTTTCAGTAAAAAATCTAAACGGCACTAAACATGCACATCTGGAGGGTGGACATTAAAGTTTTTTGACCTAGTATAGAAAAATCCAGTTAATTTTAAAAGAAATCACTTGGATTAATTTAGTTTCTTAAATGCCTACCTTTCCCTCTTTTTTTTTTTTTTTTTTTTCCTACATATTTATTTATTAATGCAAGGACTAGACATACAGTCCTTTGGAATACTTCTGGAAGAAATGGATTTATCACATTATATGACAATTCATTAACATTACCCAAATCATATTACAATATAGTTGATGAAAAACTATGGTTTATATACTTTTTGTAAAGTAAACCAACATTAAGACAATACTGAGTTATTTAATTAATATTAATGCAATATATAACAAACTGCTTGACCTAGAGAAGAGCTGAATACTTTTCCAAAGTTGGCTCCTTCTTATCAGGTAGAGAAATATTTGATTCGAAGGATGTTTTGGTCCATACTGTATATTATTACAGTGCTACAGTATACAGTATCTACTATCTTGCTTTACATCTAAAAGACATTTTTTCCATTTTTTGGCCTGGAAAACCTGCAGAGGTGGAAGTATTATTATTTCTTCACATCTTTCCCCCAGTTAAATAGCTGTTTAGCTCACAAGTGCCATTTGAGAGTAATTAACATTTACTTTTCATCCAGAAGTGGATAGATTAACAGAAATTTCAGAAGCACCTAAGACTTTATCTGTTTCGTGCTAAAATATGTGATTGATTTTTACTACACGTTTGTAAAACAGTAAACTTTATTAGTGCCATGCACATCATTTGCTACAGATGAGAAAGCTTTAACAACTAACTATATTACTCTTCACAGAACCTGGTAGCTCTGATGGTATCAGCACTATAAGGAAAGCAGAAAACATGGGGTTTCTGACATCTTTGAAATTTACAGGTGCAGCTGAAGCTTGTGTTGATACTACTCTTAGAACAAAACATTGCTGAGACTATGTCTTTAGTACCTTTTGTAATTAACCTGGTAGCTAGAAGACTTACTACCCTTATACTTCACTGAGTCAGGGCTCAGTGAATCAACGGAGTTGGAATGAAAATGTTCCTACTAGCACAGCCTGTATTCTAGTAATTCTGTGTTTTATAAAATTCTATCTCCGAGACTGTAAATGCAACATATTTACATACAAAAATTAACATGAAGATAAATGGAGTATTATACTATGGTATTATAAAAAAGAATAATTTTTTGCACCAGCACAACCGAAGCAGTGAAGCGCTGTTTCTCTGGCTTGGAAAAGGGGACAAAAATAACTGTAATTGAATGTTGATAAAGTCAGTGTTTGTGTAAAGAACAGAACAGCGAGAAATGTTTCCTTGTGACACGCTCATAGCAGGAAAAGAAAAAGGAAAAGCTTTGAAACAGAAATTGCTACATATTCCCAAAATAATTCTGATGTTGAAAAGTACATGTAAGTGCTGATTCTGTCTCAGTTAAAGTGTAACTACACACACTACGTGCAAAGATAAATATGAATCTTTTAATAATTAAATGTTTTCAGCCTTTCATTCTGTCATCAAGTTTATGCTTTCTGTCACTAAAGCCAAAACCTACAAAAAGAAGCTGGGACATCAAATGAAAGAAAAGATTGTTTTCTAAAAATCTACAACTTATAATGACATATCTACTGTTTTCATTGTAAATGATTAACAAAAAATATAAGCAGACTGCTCATATACTTTAGTGATACTTCCCATTGCAATTTGTGTGTAAGTCATGAGGATTTCAAGAGAGAAATAACAATCTTTTATTCTTTTTTCAAGCTGGTGGGAAGAATAATATTTTTTTTTCATAATGCAAAGTTAAAAAAACACCTATCTGTAAACATCTTTTACAATGAGAAAGCTCATGATTTATAATGCCACCAGCTATGTTTAGAACGTTCATTTTCTCCCTACTCCTGACTGAACTATGCCTAACAAATACCACAAGGTTAAAAAATTACTCCTATTCATGGGGAAAAATGCATGGAGCAAATGGTACTTTTTAAAGATATAGTTCACCAAGGTCAAAAGGTCAAAAGAGGTCAGTAATCCTGCTGCATTAGTCTTTGCAATAAAACATTGGCAAGGATTGTTATAAGCCACTTTGTCTCTCTCCCCATGTTTTGGAAAAGAGATTGATTTTTACTTCAGTGTAACTAGTAAAGTGCAGCTCAAACTGAAGATCCCACAGGGAACGCAATATGTCTCTCTTTTTCTCTTTATCAAATCCCTCTACCTAAAAATAAGTAAAAATTGTACAGAGAACGTCCATACTTTACATGGGAATAAACATGGAAAAGGAGACATCCAGCCCACAAAAAATAAAATTCAATTGTTCATATATCTCTTTGCAATGGTGAAGACGCAGCTGCAATTCTGCTCTGTGAGATAGTTCTTTGTGTTGATTCTTCTCTTACTGGCAATTGTATTCTGGTTTTGTTAAAGTAGATACATAGAAATTCAAAGGTTTTAATGCAAAGAATATAATTTAGATCAACTGGTATTTTCAGGTACAGAAATGTTGGGAAAAGTGCCCTTTTTAGTCAAAATATACTCCCTAAATTTCCACTGAGAGTGGTTTCCTGTCATGGTTTGAGCCTGGTTGGCAGCAACCACCACACAGCCACTGTCTCTCCCTTCTCTCCCAGCAATAAGAAGGGACAGAGAGCCAGGCTTCGGGTTTGAGATAGGACTGAGATGGGGAAAAAATCACCCTTTATGGTCATGAGTAAAAGGCAGACTCATTAGGGGAAGAAAAAAGAACATACATTTGTTACAGACGCCAACAACACGTAACAGAGTAGGACAGTGAGAAACATTGCCACGTCTTGAGAACACCTTCCCCCCACCCCTCCCTTCTTTTCGGGCTCAGCTCTGCTCCCGATATCTCTACCTCCTCCCCGTAGCATCACAGGGGGCAGGGATTGGGTGATGCAGTCAGTGCTGCTGCTTCTTCCACCTTCAGAGGGGGCAGCTTCTGGAATTTGTTCCTCCTGCTCCATCGTGGTCCCCCTCTCACAGGAGACAGTCCTCCACAAACTTTCTCCGACTTGAATTCCTCCCATGGGCCGCAGTGTTCCCCACACTGCTCCGTCATGGGTCACTAACTTCCTCCGACTGGAGTCCCTCCCACGGCTGCAGCCCTTCCCGAGCTGCTCTGGCGTGGGACACCCCCGCATGCTGCAATCCTCCCAGTGCTGAACTACAACAGCGGGGTCTACTTTTTCCCACAAGACCCTGGCCTTCTTCAGGCACAGCACCTTGATCATACAGACCAAAAACACAGTCCATAAATCAATGTCTGCTCCACCGCAGATCTTCATGGGTAGCAGATGGGGACCACCCTGCCATCTCACCACAGGATACAGGGGGGCCTCTGCTCCAGCACACCTCCCCCCTCCTTTCTTCCTCCGTTCCTCCACTGACCTTGGTGTTCACGCAGCTGCCGCAACTCCTCCTCACAAGTCCGACTGCCCGTCACCACGTCCCTTCTTAAATACGTTATCACAGAGACGCAGCTGATTGGCTCAGTTTTCGAGCAGAGGTGGAGCTGACTTGGAGCTGGGGGAGCTTCGAGAAGCTTCTCACAGGGGGCTGTCCCTATAGCCTCCTCCCTTGCTACCAAAAAACCCCACCACTCACTGAAACCCAGGACACTTCATGAGGTACAGGAGAAAGAAAAAGAAAAATCAGAATGAGGTGGATATGGAAGTGTTTTGAGGCCTTCTTATGGTTCTGCTTTAGTTTTGTTTGTGTGCTAGATGTTTGCACATATATGAGAAGCTGAATGACAGCTAAGCCACTTGCAAGTTTTTTGTTGTGCTCCCAAAAAGTGAGTCTGTTGTATTATAAAAATCCAAAGCCTAAAGCCTGCTCTAGTTGAAATATAGCTTCTCCCTTTTATGAACATCGTCATACTCTTTCTTGTGGACACAGCTGTTAAGGGATGATAATAACATGGATGCAACATCAGTCACTTTAGTAACCTGATGAAGAACTGGATTCCCTTTTTCAAATAAGCAGTAGCTTCTCTTGTGAGCCCGTACTGTGGCCAGTTCCCTATGCTATTTAAAGGGACATAACTGCTCCAAAGCTTTGCAGAGCTTTGGATAGCAGATTTCTTCCAGGTACCTACACACAACCACTTTTCTTCTCTTCCACAAGAGACACCATCTATTCACCTGTTTTGAACTTTCTCTTAGTTTACATTTTCCAGGCCTTAGGCCACAAGTCGTTCACTGTTACTGAAGCACACAGCCATCAGCAGAGTATTTCTTCTTATAATCATGTCTCTTCTTCACGTATCTTCCCCTGTGAAAGAAGGAAGTATATTTCTAATTCATGTCTCACACCACAGCTGGTCTTGCATCCAGCGGACAGGTCCTGGACCAGGAACCCACTCACTGGGGAAGATTACCTCCAGATTGCCTCGATCCTGAGAAGAGGCAGGGACAGCTGCAGACTGGAGACTACTGTTCAAGGGTCATAAGGTCTTGACACAGGGTGGCCAGCATACAAAGGCGATCTGCTTGTGGCATTCTGTGCATATAAACATAGAGACTGATGAATTTTGTAGCAATGATTATGTAGCTTTGAGATATCATAACTTATTATTGAAACCAGGATAACAGACATATCCTTGCGTCTTAAACTGTAGCTGCTAATGGAGGTGCAATTTTCTGATCAAGCTAGCTGAGAATTAAAAGCCATGCCCCTGAATCCTTGGCAGCTGCATTTCTGTGTGTACCCAGCTACTGTGCCTAAATTCCAAAAGTCCTCTGTGGTATTAAGAGACAATTTAACAGTCTAAGGCCACTTGTCACCCTAAGTGGAATATGAAAATTGAGAAGAGGCAATTTTTTAAAAACGTTCTCACTTTTCCAGTTCTCATGTCTCTTCTTTCCCTTTTTACATAGGAAGAAAATGAAATTTTCTCAGCCAATGTGTCTTAGTAGAGAAAGAAGTAAAAAAAATCTTCTGAGACTTAATTCAGTGAAAACCCCTTTGTGGTCTGCTTGCTCAGAAATATTTATAAGTGTCAGAATTATGAACATACATACACTCTCTTAAGTAAAATCGAGATGGTGGTGAATGTTGGAAAGGTAGACAGATTAGCCATAAAAAAAAAAAACAGTTATGGTGACAGATTGAATAAATTTATAATTAATAAATCAGTAATATGCATTTCTTTAAAGTTTATTGTCAATGATTTTAAAGATTATCTGCATTTTTCTCATTGGCTAGCATCCTTGTCATTCACTGACTTCAATGCTTTTTGAATAAGGGCCTATAGCTACTCCTTTAGTGAAGTGCTAGCATGCTTACCCCTCATTCTGAAGCCTTGAAGGGATACTGTCTGACTAATGTCAGTATTTGGGCTATCATGCTAATACATTGCTTAGAAACTAAAATGTATGTAGTTAAAAGTATTTTTAAGTATCAGTATTTACCATCTTACAGGTAACAGACTATAGTATTATACTGTAAGTTTCACTCATAACTACTTCAATGTCTAAATGTTAATAGACATGCAATTAATCCACCCTGGCACATCTAAAACAGTAATTACCTAATGCCATTCACATGGTATGGGGTTAATTGAAAGAGGTCTTGACCTTCATGACCTCTCAGTTTTGCCTCATCAGCTTGACCCAGGTCAGAGATTCTCCTTGATAACTTTTGCTTATCAATAAAAGCTCACTGTATCTAGAAGCAGCATGTATATGCATGCATATCATAAGGGTGTGTATATACACACAAAATAATAACTAAATAATAGAAATAATAAATATTTGTGTCACTGATGTTAATTTTTATTTTCAAGTAAAATTGGAATTATGTAAATTGCAAAGTGAGGACTGTATTACTTTTCAGTTTGTAGCTTAAACATGATACCAAAGCTGATTTTCCAGGTGAAATGTGTATTCCATTATATGCCCCAGACTTATAAAACTGTATTTAAGCTGAAAAGTTGAGTACTTGAAATTAGGAAATATTAGAGCTTAAGTTACTTCTGGAGTTACAACAAGGAGTCAGTTGTTTTGTCCTGAACCTCAAGCTGTGTCTTTAATTCATTATCACATATGAGGCCACTCCCTCTGCTTCTCCCTTCCTAAGCCCAGAGCCACAGTAGGTACAAATGTGTTCAAATACCCGAAGGATGGGTGTAAAGCGGACAGATCCAGGCTTATTTCAGTGGCACCCGGTGACAGGACCAGAGGCAATGGGCACAAACCAAAACACAGGAGGTTCCCTCTGGACATCAGGAAACACTTTTTCATTGTGAGGGTGACAGCACTGGTGCAGGTTGCCCAGGGAGATTGTGGAGTTTCCACCCTTGGAGATATTTAAAAGCCGTGTGGACATGGTTCTGAGCAACTAGTTGTAGGTGTCCCTGCTTGAGAAGAGGTCTTGGACCAGTTGACCTCCAGAGGTTCCTTTCAATCTCAAAAAACACATGGTAGTAATGGTGACGCAGGAAGCAGGGAGAACAAATGTCATGACTGGGGCAGGGTGGGGGGGAGCCCCAACAGGCTGGTAGTGCTCTCCAGACCCAAAAGCAGCCAGTGGGATCAGCCCAACCAATCAATCACTCCCAGGTCATGTGGGGCTGTGTGTCACATCACAACCGTTGAGTCCTCCATTAGCTTGCCTACATCTAATTCTGTATTAATCACACTTCAAAGACACAGCTCTCAGTAAGTAATGCATAATGCTTCTAAGATAAGCCATAATGCAAGCAGAGTTAATAATGCATTTTCAGCAAAGATTTGCTAGCAGGTTACTCTGCCTTCAGAGAAAAGGAGCAGATCCAGCAAACTGACCAGGCAGAAACCCTGTGCATACTTAACCCACAGTTCTTTATGCATCACATGAACTGTAATCTTGTTTTCTTTGACATTTCTCAGATGCACTAATCCTTTCATCCTGAAAGATCAAATCTGAACCCTCATTGATTTTATGCTAAAGCAACCCATGGGCCCCTAGGCAGTAACTTCTCTACCCTGCTTATAGTAGGTCAGTTGTGTTTTCTGTCTGTTGTAAACGTACATTTTACTGGTTAGTTTACCTACTAAACCTGACTCAGACATACTGATTTGCATCTGTTTCAACCTACTGGGGCATGTGCAATTATTCTGAATGTACATTAAACTAAATCACAGGACTAAAGGGACATACTTTTTCCCATCAAAGTGTTAAGGGGAAGACTCTGCTGCCAGTCTTGTCACTTGAGAATATATCTTCATAAATATTTTGTGATCTAGATAAGAGAACAATAGAATACTGTTGTTGATAATGCTAGTGTCTTGTGACTGTCCATCACCCATGAAGGCAAAGTATCTTCTTTTCCAACAAGGGCTGAGACTTTACATAGTCTGAATGAATTAAGGAGCAAAAGACACTTTGTAGTCCACAGGAGCATATAAACTAGTGGCAAGGTATTATCAAAACTTTGCAATCAGATACAACTTATACAGCCTTCAGTATTCTTTTTTTCTTTGTATACAGAAATGTTCCCCAGTTGACTCTTAACTGTGATGGAAATGCTTTAGAAGAAGTTAGAATGGGTGGATAGTTTTCTAAAATGATAATTAGGGAGTTTTAGGTTATCAAGTTCCTTCCAGTAATACTTATTTATGAAAAGAATTGTTATGGAATTGATTCTGTTCAGTGAATCCTATGAGTGGTCCCAGGAAAATAGATTGTGCTTCTGAGACATCCGAGGTTTAATTTCTAACAGATATTATTGGTCTGTGTGAATTTTATTTTATAACAACTGCATATTACATTGAATTTGTAGAAATGGGATATTTAGTTACTGATGTCTGCTTGATATCTCCAGCTGGTCTAAAAATTTGTCACAGAAAACTATTAATTTGTCTTCCATTGGTCTTTTTTCTACAGCTTTCACTTCTCAGTTCACCACAGCCCTCTCTTTTTCTCTCTCACATGCTTTATCTCCATGGTATTTTTGAACTATGATGCATTAGATATAAAAATGATCTGAAACTGTCAGCAGTTGAAATAAAATATCTTATGAATATCAGAATATGATGCTTGTTGGTGTAGATTTATACTCTTCACTTAGTCAATGAGATACATATGTGTCTGGTGTTTGGGTACTTTCTGAACATATAGTAACTATTATTTCTGGCACGTGTGTGACTGATTGTTTCCAGAATGAACAAAACATAAGGCAGCATCATTATGCCTGGTAGATGCAGGCCACACTCTCAACAGTGTTCTTGTTTTTATAAATTAGTTAAATGGTTTCCAGAGAATGATGTGCTGAACTGTTTGAGACACATTTCTTTTAAGCAAATGATGAAAGGATTTCCAAGTAGTTCCAAATGGTCCATATTTGCTTTGTTTAACAGTCAGGCATACTAGTCACCTGGAAAGTATCTATAAAAGATTGAGGCTGTGACAGAGTCATTTACTTTTATTTAATCTTTACTTTGATTCTAAGCACTACATTTAAACTTAACAGGACATTGCCATATTAATGAGAAGTTAATATAAAATAATGAATAGATTAATTTTGTTTACAGCTTAAATCTATATGGAGCATTTCTTTACATATATTTGCATTTTAGAAAACTGCATCACCTAATATTCACAGATAAAATTGTTGCCTCATTCTAATACTGAATAAAGGATTTTTTGTAAAATGGTAAATCTTGGATTTTACTTCATCTTAGTAAAAGGTAAAATTCTCTAATTTTGGTGTAATTAGTGGCTGATAGCATAAAGCAGCTAACAGAAGACAGCTGATTAATCAAAATTACTTTCCACCAATTTAAAAAAGAAATAAGAACAAAGTGATTTAGAAATATTATAAAATTGTCAGGGTTCTCAAGATTACCTAGGGCAACATATCAAATATAGAAAAGAACATAGCCCTTGTTTTCATCTTTCATTTTGCATCCTGGAAATTATTTCTCTGCAAGATACCTTCAGAATATATGTTTCTTCTCCCAGAGGAAACTACATTTCATTACACTTATAATGTCTGATTGGATGAGATTGAGGTCTATCATTGTTTCTGATGATTATAATGGTCCCTATTGGAATCTGAAGAATAAACTGAGGAGATATTCCTTTGAGCAGCATGACTTTGTGTTTGAGTAGTTCAGTTTTTTAAAAAAGCCATAAACAATACTGTTCTCAATGATTTTTAACCTCTCTCAGTGCTTTTGAAAGAAAAAAATGTATTT
Organism: Tyto alba; assembly: GCF_018691265.1. Classification (NCBI taxonomy): domain Eukaryota; kingdom Metazoa; phylum Chordata; class Aves; order Strigiformes; family Tytonidae; genus Tyto; species Tyto alba. The sequence goes on along the minus strand of NW_024881276.1, from coordinate 7,648,817 downwards.
CTACTTTGTTGTACTATCCTACCTTCTTCACATTTTAATCTCGCTTAGTAGTACAGATGATAAGAATATTTAATAACAGTAAATTTTTTCAAAGGGAAGTACTGCTAAAAGTGCTTTCCAAAGCATTCTTCCCTGCATTAAAAGAAAATCAAAGAAGTTATTGCGAATATATTGAACGACTGTCAGACTTTGGAGGCTTTCATTTGTGGATTCTGTAACAAGGCAATCACCTTGTCTTAAATTCAGCTTACAAGTTTCTCCACTGGTGAGGTTCATTTGATGATATTATGCTAGTTGAAGCTCTGGAGATCATTTATATTCATGTCAGTATGTTTGGATCTGGTTAAATCCTGTGTAAATCCATGGAACTCAAGATGTGCTGGTTTTGGCTGGGTTAATTTTCTTCATAGTAGATAGTATGGGGCTGGTTTGGATTTGTGATGGAAACAGTGTTGATAACACAAGGATGTTTTCATTGTGGCTGAGCAGAACTTATTTAACGTTAGCGCCTTTCCTGTTTCTCACACCACCAGCGAGGAGGCTGAGGCTGCACGAGAAGCTGGGAGGGGACACAGCTGACCCCAGCTGACCCGAGGGACATCCCACACCATGTGGTGTCACGCTCAGCATGTAAAGCTGGGGAAAGAATAAAGAAGTGGGGGGTGTTTGGAGTGATGGCATTTGTCTTCCCAAGTAACAGTTAAGTGTGATGGAGCCCGGCTGTTCTGGGGGTGGCTGAGCCTCTGCCTGCCCATGGGAAGGGGTGAATAAATTTCTTATTTTGCTTTGCTTGTGTGGGCAGCTTTTGCTTTACCTATTAAACTGTCTTTATCTCAACCCACAAGTGTTCTCACTTTTTCCCTTCTGATTCTCTTCCCCATCCCACTGGAGGGGAAGTGAGTGAGAAGCTGGGTGGAGCTTAGCTGCTGGCTGGGGTTCAACCAGTATTTCATATTATCATTAAGGTAGGGTTTCTCTGTTATTCCTTAGATCTGAAGTTAATATACAACAATGTATCTCCTGTGAATTAGTACATCACATCTAAATTCAGAAATTGCTTTATGCAAGCTTAATTCAATTTCAATCTCTATTTTTTCAATACATATTTGTGCTTAGACAGTTGCATAATATCTTAACAGAAAAAAAAAAAAAAAAAACAACATAAAACAGAAGCAAAAAGTTGATGATTCTGAGTGTGATTCACTTACATTGTCCTCATGAACTGCTTCAGAAATATTAACGGTTATTGCCCTGATAAAACTGGTACCCAGTAACACAGACCTCGTGCTTTGAAAGTCTTGCAGATTGCCAAATATTTCTTATATATTTAAGCTAACAAGTGATAAAATTTAAAATTCCATTTTCAATGAGGTGAGGAGGAAGTCAATAGTTCATTCAAACTCCAAAGAGAAAAAATATGAGAGAATAAGGAAATAGATTGAGACACATCTCCAGGAGTCAACACACTCTTTTGAAACTCCCTTTCAAGAGAAAATTGCCAAATTTCTCAGAGCTACATTTTGAACGTGTTTTGGGTTTGTTTTGTTCTATTTCTTTTGCAAAGGAAAATATTTAGTTGTTTCCCAAGATCACAGACGAACTAGACGTTGTTCAAAGTCATACTGTCAGGTAAAAGTTCCACATAAAGCATATCTAGCAATTTGCATTACCAGAGGTATATTCCTTTTGTTGCCCTTGCCACCAACATGGACTTTCATTATAAATCTGATTCGTAACATAAACCTTTTTTTGCAAACTGCTAATCCAATAACCTTTTCATTAAAATCACCCTTTAAAAATACAACACTGAAATAATAATGATCAGCAATGCCAAAGGCTGACTTAATCTCTAAACAGTGCCAACAGCTTTTAGAACAACTCAGTGTGCTAATTACTTCATACACCTTTCACAATATAGTCTTTAATTTCTGATTTTTTTTTTTTACATTAAAATCCTATAATTTTAGTTTGCAAAGACTTTCTGTTTTATATTGTATAATTTTAAAATAACTGAGGAACTTGTAACCTGAGAAAGGTAAAATTATTGAAATTAAGCCTATGAAAGAGTTTGGTTTTGTTTTATCATCTCAGTTATTGTTAAAGAAAAATAGTATTTTGCAACAGTAAATGTCTCTTTTAACCTATTTATTTTCTAAAGGATAAACAAATAATTAAAACATATGTTTAAGATTTAAAAACAAGTATTGTTTTCAGAATAATGTCATAAGGTAACATCACTTCAGCTGTTATGGGAAGAGGCTTACTTTGTTGATGACTGAGGATCAAGTAGCTGATACGAAACTTGCATGTACTGCCAGAACCATCTTGGACACCAACATAATTATTTCACCTTGCTTTGTGCTCAAGGAGACAATTAGCATTCCATCTGCTTAGAGAGGTAGAAGAGCTTTGCTATCTTATCATGTCAATGTTAAGTCAGAAAGTTCTTTTTTCTCTGGTCTTATGTTAGTGTCCTAGAAGCTCACCTACTTTTGCCTAACTTTTAAAATTATTAGATTAAAGCCCCCTTAAGAACTTTTTCTGTTCCTATATAAGCCCTTGACTAACTTACGAATAAATTCTGGTTTTCCCATTTCCCTACAATCCACCCTAAAACAGAGTGGATAAAGTGGCAGTTGTCATGGAGGATGACTCCATCTGATTTGCTATGCTTTGTGTAGTCAGAGAATTTATGCACAGAGAGGGAAATGGCATTGATATTAACACTGTTGTGTCTGTGCTTTTAATATTGAGATTTTGGCCATCTGTCCCATGTAGCCTGTAAAATGGATCCCAGAACTGACATCCAATTTTAACATAAAAAAGATGGATTACTCAGAATTACACAGAATAGATGAGCTTGGATTGTCTAGTCTCTTGGGGTTGCCTAGTCCAGCTTCCTTGCTCAAGCAGGATGAACTACAGTAGGTTGCTCAGGGCAGCGTCCAGTCAGGTTTTGAATATCTCCAAGGATGGGGAGTCCACAAACTCCCTGTGCAACCTGTTCCAGTGCTGAGTCACCTTCACATTAAAAAAGTGTTTCCTGATGTTCAGACATAGTTTCATTTTTGTGCCCTTGTCCTGTCAGTGGACACTACTGAGAAGTGTCTGTCTCACTCTTCTTTATTCTCCCCGTCATATATTTACACTCATGGATAAGATCCTCCCTGAACCTTCTCTTCTCCAGGCTGCACAGTCCTAGCTTGCTCAGCCTCTCCTCGAGTTGAACATGCTCCAGTCCCTTAATCAGTTTGCAGTCCTTTGCTGCACTCACTCCACTATTTCCATGCCTCTTTTGTACTTGGCAGCCCAGAACCAGCCCCAGAACTCCAGATACGTCTCACTAGTGCTGAGTAAAGAGGAAGAAGGATCACTTTTCTTGACCTGCTGGCAGTGTCATGTCTAATGCAGCCTGTGCTGCTACTGGCCTTCGTTGCCAGGAGAGCACACTACAGGCTCACGGCCAGCATGGTGTCCACCCAGACCCAGAGGTCCTTCTCTGTCGATCTGCTTTTCAGCAAGTTAGCCCTCTAGCTGTACAGGTACAGGGCTTATTTCTCTTCAGGTGGAGGACTTTGCTTTTCCCTTTGCTGAACTTCATTCATTCTTCTCTGCCCGTTTCTTCAGTATTTTGCGGTTGCTCTGAATGGTGGCACAGCAGGGTGTATGAAGCACTCCCAGTTTTGTTTCATTTGCTGAGGGTGCACTCTGTCCCATCATCCAGGTTGTTAATGAAGATGTTGAACAGTATAGGATCTAATAGTGATCCCTGAGGTATGCTCCTAATAACAGTTTTTTTTCAATTCTAGACAATGGATGTTTTTTTCCTTTAGAAAGAAAAAAAAAATAATCTTTTTTTGGATCTGACATCGATATGGATAAAGTCAGTTGTGCGCTTTTGGGGTACTTCATGTTTATTTATTTATGTAGTTTGTAGTGCAAACACTTCTTGAAGACCATCTTAATTCCTTACTCTTGTAAATGCCTATGAGACTAGAAATTAATTTGAGAAAGATAGTATTTCTGTTATTTTTCTTAGAGGTTTTCATCAAATAAAATTTACACTGCACCCAATTCAAGGGTAGGAAAGAAAACCATTAGCAAAGAACTCTCCTGGAATGGAATTAGCTGGGAACCTGTAAATCTGTCCTTTCTCAGCCATTTCTGTCCCTACATGCTTACAACTTTTTTTTATCAGAATAAAGGGGTTTTCTAATTAGGTTAGAATCATTCTCACAACAGAATAATAGGAAGAAAAATGTAGGGACATTTATAAGAAACCATGACTGTTCAGTACATTAAAAACTGAGTTGGAAAGCAACTTTCATAGAAGATTATATAACTAAAGAAAATTTTCTTTAATGGATTTTCCTCCTTCCATGACAGTAAAAAGTTGTTCAATACTCAAAACAAATTTATGAAATTTTAAAATTATATTGAGTGGGGTAATCTGAGCACCTGCAAGCACTTGTTAGACCTAGTAATCTTTTTTCATAGTATGACAGTGCAACATGATAAAATGAACCTGTATCTTGAGTCTCCTACCTGTGCTATCCCACCCCTGTGCCTTAGATTATTTAGAATGAGATTTAGGAGCTAAACAGAGAGGGAATGCCAGTATATTCAGTGGATCTCTGTTTAGAATAGTCAGGTTACCAGTATTACAGGTGTTACTATAGAGGATGACTGGATAAATCTCACTTTTTAAGAGATTTAAAAATGTAATTTATTTGAGAAAATAAGGCTGGGCAATCAAGTTATGCTCTGCAACACTGAAACCTGCAGTACGTAAATACACCTGGGAACCTAACTCCCAGACATTCAGGTTAACAAAGGGAAAGCTCTCCTCATTTAAAATCCTAGGGACCTTAGGGGTTTATCAGCCTTATTACAGTGAAAGGGATGCACTATGCTATGCATTTTTTGCCATAAAAAGAAGCAAAGAAAAATTTGTGGCCAAATAGGAAAGATAAGCTTAGAAAAGATCAGATAAGTGTGAAGAGCTAATGACTCAATTAGGATGCTCTAGATAACTAAGTAAGATTTATATTTGGCAAAGGCTCAACAGAAAGTTGTTTTACAAGTTTTTCAGTGGAAGAAGAGTTATACTGTGTTTATCGCAAGGGCACATTGGACCTTACCCTGGGTAGTCTTTTTTGCTTGCTAATGTTGTTTCTTGATTTCAATGTAACTTCAGGTCCTTTGCAAGTGAGAACTATTAACTTCAGTAGGAGAAGTACTGCTCAGAATACAGCATGATTGCCATACATATTCAGCTTACTTAATATACTATTAAAACCCACTCATATCTGACTAGATTGTCACAAAGCATAGTCAGGTGGTGTAGAGCTCTGAGAACAAGCGTCATTTACTTCATCATACTCACATACATATAGACTCTGGTAGGTAGGGAGAAGTGACCCACAAGGGTGTCAAAGGGGCTTTGTGTTCTCCCACAGCAGAACACTTTCCCAATCAGACTATGCTTCTGAAGCAACAAAAATGGGTAGATTTATGTACTGTTTTCCTTTCAGGAACCACTTGCCTCCCCAACCAACCAACCACCACCCCCCCCTCCAAAAAATCCCAAGGGTGGAAATACTGTGTTATTCACAGCAGAGTTTCAAGCAAGCTTGAGAGACAAGACATACCTGTGGAACTTTGTCTAGATTCTGTGAGGACTTGTATATAACATCATTACAGTGGCCTGGATTGTGTAAACTCTAAGGAAAAAAACAGTTTTATTCAGGGGTCTCAAATCACTGTATAAGCAGATATAAATTTTACTGTCTCAAATGGAGAAATAAGAAAACAGAGGCTTTCTTTCCAACCTTTTTTCCCTCCACTGGGTATTCCAAATGGGTGCTAGTCCATAAGTAAAAGGGAGAATAAAAACACTAAGCACATAAAACTTTATCATGCAATGTGCAAGTAGTCTGGTGTATTTAACAGTCTACATCAAACTGAAGTATGAGGCTTGATCATACTAAATCTGTAAAAGGTCAACATTTTACTGTTATAAATCATACTATCCTGAGCACTTTTAGTCTTGACCTCCTTAAGAATCTTTGCAGAGCCATTGTAATCACAGGGCTGTGAGCAGGCCAGTTCATTAAATTGCTGACTCTGCTGCTTGCAGATGTTTGAGGCAGGTGTTTTGTACAGACCAGGGAGTTTGCTTTCTTCTGTTGCATGTTGCACTAAAGGTCAGAGGTTACACCTCAATGGCAAGGTCTCAACTGCATGGCAAGTCTCAGAGGTCTTTGTTAGGGGAGAAAAAGAATTCAGTCTCCTTAAAATTTATGTACTGCAAAAGATAACTGCACCTGCAGACTGCTGCTCTTATTGAAAACACATGGTGGCTGTTGGAAGAAATATAAAATGCTACTCTGTAGTTCCTGTTGAGAATATGCAGGGACTCCAAATGATCAGTATTAGAACAGAGATACCCGAAAGATTCACGATCCAACAGTAGATAGTTCTGGTTCAAAGTGTATGCTGTTGTCATACACTTAGGGATTCGTGCAAATCCACATGTATTTAAAAATTGACTTTGGGCAGTGTCATATTGCCATCAAACAGTTGCCCCACATAATATAATGTATGCCAGCAGGCATTCCCAATGACCCAGCTAGTTCATAATTGGAAAAGGTTAGTCCAGTCTTTCCTGGCCACCTGTATGTTGACTTTGTAACTTCCCAACTAGAAAGAGCACAGATAGATTCTTCTAGACGCAGGAAATCCTATAAAATGGACCACCCTTATTAGAGAATCTTCTGTTTTGAAAGACCAATGTAAGTTTACAGGATAAAAATCTGCCCTGTTTTTGCTAGAAATAACCTCCAGCAAACATCAAATTTTTATCAGTTCATGTTATGTTAGTCAAGTATGAATGATACACTTATGGAAGGGGATGGAAATATCTTTGTGTTTCTTAACTTCTACTGACATATATGGCCATGGTACTGCTGAAAGAGCTTTCAGTGATGACTATTGGGGTTGTAACACTAATAATTGCTGAAAGTTCATAAAAAATTAAGATAAATGATAGAACAGCATCTCTTACTGGGATTTCAAAGGCTAAGACTTTCATTACCACTTGTTCTTCAGAAGGAGCTGTTATAGATTAATTTCTCACTGTTACCATGTAGGAAATGTGAACATTCAGTCCTGTGTTCATATGATGTTCAGAGTGTTCTTCATGAAAATTTTGTGTGAAATAATGAAGTAGATTATGACGCAACAAGAAGTTAGTTATGCTACTGTATTACATATGCCCTATACACTATTCACAGTTATGTAATCTGTGTTCAGTAAAAGGTAAAGAATAGAGGAATCTAAATAATTTTTTTAATTCTGAAAAATCTGTATGTATCACAGATATCTATATGTTGTTCCCGAAGATCCATATTTTTCATGGCTTAAGAGAACAGAAATATGATACAGAACATCTATTTTAATAATTTGAAATATTCTAAAGTCTAACAATGTAAGAATTTTCCTGTTATTTTTAGATAGGCAGTATTTGAATCTATTTTCTGTTTTCCTTCCTTTTTCTCCTGAATAGTGAACCTATATAGTCACATCCAGGAGTACATTTTAAGTACTAGTGATGAGATACTCTTTAACTGGAGATGAATAGGGCCAATGTCACAGGTGGGAAAATTTTGCAAGAACAACAACAAAGAATATATAGAAATTGAATCATGTTTTTCAGAATATTTAATATTCGCTTCAGCTGCATTCAGCTCACACATGTTGTGACTTACTACCAAACTGTAAGCCCTGATGTGGAAATAACACTGAACAGTGTTTCATCCAGTTTTTGATAAAACATTTATACACATATCATACAGTGTTCTGTTGGATGTTATCAAGACTTCTGTAGGCATGTTTACTATGAGGCAACAAAGATCTCTGCACTACTTTACATTACCTACAGAGTCTCTGATGGAGGATAAAGCCCCACACAAATATTGTCTCCACTTAAAATATGAGGGTGATGCACTGCAGAACTGGATTTAGAACTGACAGTCAGCATGCTGAGTGAGGAGCCACCAAAACTAAACCTCAAGAATAGGGAGTGTTTCTTAACCCTGTTTCTTTCCATAACTTCTGCTTTGAATTTATAGCAATGAACCTTCTCCAGGCTGAGATGGCTTTTAAAAACTAACCAATAACGAGGTTTTTGCAAATAGCAATTTTTAAAATCTTCTGACTAGAATAGAAGAGAGTAGTTTGGGTATTTTTACTGCATCCGTATTTGCAGAACTCATTTAGGATGTGAGGAAACCCAGTTCTATTACATTTTATGCCTGACAAGATTCACAGCCATATTTTTCACCATCATTCTCATTTGTGTTAGGTTTTAAAACAAGATGCTTTATAGATCTGAGTAATTTCAAAGATCATGAATTATATTGGTTTTGGCCACTCTTTTACTTTCCCTCTGGTGAATTTCTCTCTCCACTGTGTTAACAGTGGTGAATGTACCGAGTTTCAGTTTTGACAAAACAGCATTTTCTGTTGAAACTCTATTTTATCAAAGCAATTACAGCCACCTGTTTCAGCAAGTCCTCTGTTACATATAAACCTCATATAGAATCTGAGCAGAGTGCAAAAACACTTTTTTAGGTTTACAATGTGAAACAGTCAGAACAGATAAACAGGGCAAGATAGAGACAAAACTGAGTGTTCTGCCACTGAAGTGAGACAGCTAATGCACATTTAAAGCATATTTGCATTGCTTGCATTAAAAACTAAGGTATTAACTCATCTTCTTAAAAGGTAAAGCAGTAAAATTGTGTTCTCAATTTCAAAATTAGACATGTGGGACACATCTGAAAGCACAAATTCTTCTGCTAGGCTCTGCTTATTATTGTTATTATGATGCTTATGTTCATTTTTTGCTTTACTATAGATCAAATACAGTCTGTCTTAGGGAATATCTTTTCATGTTATCCATCTTGTGTATTTTGCTCAGATTGCTCAATCATTTGAGTCTCATTTTAGGCTCTATAGAAATAGAAACTCTAGTATAAATCCGTCACCAGTTGCAGTATGAATCCGAATGTTTTAAAGTTTTTTTTTTTAATGTCTCAGCTGTTTTAATCTGAATTGGGCTACACAGCATTTCAAGCATCAAGAAACTTTCTGTTTTTGTAATTTCCGAATGTATAGAAGTATTATTCAGGATTTTTAGTACACTACATTAATATCATGCTGTTTCTTCCTATTTTAAAAGAAAATGCAGTTGTACAATGCAACAATAAAAAATATTCCCAGTGTTATTGTATTGTTTTAATCACACCTTTTGCAGGTGGCTTTGAGTAATCTGCACTTCTAAACAGAATAAGAGATTTCCCTATGGATGAGATTTGGTGTTAAAGTAGGGATTTTTTCCTGCTAAATAAATGCAAAGGAAAAAAGAAAATTGATTTTTTTTTTTTCTTAACTGAAATGTTCAATAAGCAGAAAAATTTGAACTATAATCTCTTTTAGAAAATACAGCATAGGTGACTTTGATCACATAGTCCGGTGAATCAAGTCCTTGACTATTCTGAGAATGACAGTGTGATTGGTACTTTTCAGTTTTCTTTGTCAGGGCACAACTGCTTCTTTATAAATTGTTTGAGATCAGTGAAAAAGAAAGTGTTCTTCCACAGTGTTGCAAGCAGCAACAAGTTCTATAGTTTCCCATCCTGTAGATTAATTCTGATGTGTGCAGAACCCTGTTTGCATGAACTTGTCTTTTTAAGATATTATGGAAGATGTCCAGGCCAGCTGGTCAAAAAACTCTCCTTTAATTCTGTCAGTGCTCTTGAATAGGTAGTTCCTTTTTTTAAGTTCTCTGGGTATCTGGTCAGTCTCAGGTCTGAAGGATGAACTTGTGTTATGTCAATACAGTTCTTCCTCACCCTGTACCTCATTTGTTCATCATACTTGTCATCAGTTCTTTATTCAATAAAGACCTTGGATGTCTGACTGCTGTTTTGACTGCTGTTTTGGCTTCTTTCACTGACACCATGAAATAATGGCATCTCTGAGTAAAGGTGGCAAAGGGTAATACCTGTCAGGTGCTGATGAAAAGCTAGCCACATCTTAGTAGTACACATCACATTCTGACCAAGGCCACAGCGTGTAACAGCGTGTACTATGAGTACCACACTCCACTAAGAGCAAGAAAAGTATACCTGGCCAGTGAATGCAGCTACTCATGATGGAGTAGAGTCAGGAGGGAAGAGACTCTCATCAGGCATTTCCCTCAGTTCTAAAACTACATACAAAAATCCCATGCATTCTTCTCTCTATTATTCAGTGTCATAGTCCACAGAGAAGGGTTATGTCTCAGATGTCTGGTCACCTAGATTTCCACTCTCAAGTCTGGGCTGTGGAACAAGAAAGATCCCCCGTCTCCTATCTCTGGAAGTTCTCCAGGTAAACAGGTCCAAGACCACCACCAGAACTAATGGTATGATCTATGTGTAATTTCTAATACTTTTTACTGGTACAGTTTTGACATCTTTATCTAGTGCCCAGGGAATACTCATATGCTGTGGTAACCCCTGTTCTTTCCAGCTCCAAAATATCACAAGAAATTCTGCTTCACTGGGTGATATCTGAGTCAGCTAACTGCACATGCAAAGCTAATCAAAGCCATGCTCAGACATACTGCTTCTCAGAGAGCTGTTCAAATAATGTGCAACAAAATGGCAATCTCCATTATACTATTATAGACAACAGATTTCTAGCTTACATGAAATTGCTTATATATTGGTGCAGAATTCACACTTGGCCAAAAGACTGAATAGATTAGATGGAGACATCTTCCCATAAGGCTAGCCTGAAAATTTACTCTTTAGGCTGTATAGGGTGGGAACAGTAATAAGAATGTCCCAGATGGGAAGTGGTTCATACTGACAGCTTAATAGCAGTACACATTTGCCTTCTGATTCACCTGAAGGAAAGATTGGAAATACTTTTGCATGATGATAGGTCAGATCTGATAGCAGCTAGCACAGTTGATAGATGCTGGGAATATGGCTGTGGTTCAAAAGAAAACTTTCAAATAGCTTAGAAAAAAGATGCCATAGACACCTGAGGGTCTCAGGAATCAGATATATGTCACAACCTGATAAATAAGTGATGTTTCCCTATCTGAGATCAGATGCTCATGTTCTGAAGCAGAAGGTGATGACTGGGCTACCAGAGCCAATCACCTGATTCTTTAAGGCAAAAAACCCAAAGCAAGTATGGAGCAAGGACCACAAGCCTACTACTTTTCTTGCATTTTCTATCTATTTTTCTTACAGTAAAAGGAGCAGAGGCATCACAAAAGCGTTTTTCCAGCACAGTAAAAAATTGGTCAAAACCAGTTTGGGCCGAAAAAGATTAGTGTATTTTTGGCACCACCTTTGCACTACCAAGTTCATGCTGAGGGAATGTTTATCTAGAAGTCACATATTAAAAATTTTTGCAGGAAACAGGGTCTCTGACTTTCTACAAAAGAAAGATCACAATAGCTCATCCTTCTTCAGGAGAGCATTTGTTCAGGAAATGACACTGCAGTGACTGTTCTTGCTTTCTTTTTACCTCTAGGGTAAAAAAAACCCCACAAAGTGAAACAGGACAGATGTTCACAGCTATCTCATGTCTGATCTATGTCCTCTCCCAAAACAGCCTTTCCACTTTCCTAGGGAAAATGATATTCCATCACAAGTATGCATGCAGATTAGGTATTCTGGGGGACTTTTTTGGACTCCATCCATTTTCTATAACTGGAGATATGCCATTGCATTACTCAATAAATGTGCTGGCTGATTGACTAATCATATTTCTGGCTTTAGCAGCTCATTTTGCATCTCCTTGACTGTGTACTAACTTTTATTCTCCTCTCCTTTCTTGGTCCCTGCCAGATTTTGAATATTCATCAGTTATTATATACATTGCCTGACCATTATTTCTAGCCTAGCTTCCAGGCAACAAATTATTCCCCAATTCACTTGGAGCATGATATATTTTCCATTTAAATCAATGGTAGCTTGGGGAGGCTATTGATGAGAACAATATCCTAAACATGCAATGATTCTATTTTTTTTTTTTTCAAAAACCTCTTAAAATTCTTTTAAATTTGGATAGCTTTCAGCACCAACTGAGCAAGTCATCTGGGCCAAAATAAACAAACACAAACACCACCAGGTCACTTCTGCTCAAACCTCTAAGTTGTTAGGTTTCTGCAGCTGAAGGACAGAATTCAGGTTCGATACATTAGAAACTGTTAGTTTAGTTCACACAATAGTCCAATGATCTATCATGAAGCATAAATGTGCTCAATCTGAATGCAGTTCAGAACAGCCTTGGCTTGATTTACTGGCATAAGGTTCTATAAAGGTGATAAGGATGGACATTGGCACTTTAAGAAACTTCGAGTCATTCATAGTTGTTTGTTGCAAAAAAATTAGTCCTTATATGGAAATAAGACATGCATTTGAAAGATAAGTAAAATCATAATTAAGGCTTATCCACATCAGGTATCACAATATAACACATAGTATGGTAATTTTCCAGGATAGCCTTCTAATGTAACTAACTGCCTTCCTATTTAATTCTACATAGCATTATAACACAAAGCAGCTGCTATTGACATTAATATTTTATCTCAAATCACAACAGGATTTCCAGCATACCCAACTTCCCAGCAGCAACCATTAGGGAAAGTAATCTATGATTAATTTCAACAATATGTCAATCTGTGATAAAAGAAAGCGAGCCCCCAAACCCAGCAAGCTTATACGTTATATGAATGAGTATGTGTGTAAAACCTGCTGAGACACATGATTTAAAAGAACTGACACATGGGTGTGCCAGCCAACTAGGAATTGCAGTGTAGGAGGTCTTTCTGAGACCTTTCAGCAAATGTTATTGTAATACTGTTGTGCTGCCTTGGGGGCTTGGAAAAAGCTTAACATATCTTCGCAGAGTGAAAACAATGATAAGATGAATGAGGTACAACAGAATCTCAAGAAGGAAATCTTTCTCATGTTTGTTTCATAACTCAAAAAGGGTGTGATGGGGTCTTTCTGCAGCAAGCTTTAGGTTAGAGGTCAAATGTGCAAAATGCTAAGCAAAGAAAAACAGAACTAGAAATGGGCTAAAGAAGTTTTGTTTGCACGTTTAGAGCCAGAGGAAGACCCAGTCTGTATGAGCTGCATATAGCCATTTTGGTACTTCTGTTCACAAGTAAATATGTAAATTCAGTAACTCTGAAATACAAAACTCCAGTAACTCTGAAAATCCATACATGTGGCAAATGCAGTAATGTTTACATGCATTTCTACATTTATATGAAGTATGCTTTGCTAAAGTGAGTTCAGGAAATCATAACCTGTTTTCCTAGGTTATCAACTTTTTCTTCACAAAGTAAAAAATTTTCCTCTGTTCTGTTATTCTGCATTGACCCACTGTTTATTCTTGTTTTGTGGTGGCCTGACCACTTGATCAGCAAGGCAAAAGACAAGTAGAGGGAGATGGATAGGGGAACTTTGATCTCCCCCCCTCTTCCCCACAACAGGAATTATGATAATATACAAAGGGAACTGAGAAACGTCCAGATCACTTTTATTAAAGTGTTTGCGTGCCACTATGGCTTAAAAATACTTCTTAAAAATTCGTAAGTAAAAAGAAGAATTTACAAACCTGAAAATGTTCCAGTGATCTGAGCTCTAGATTTCTGGACATGACATATTTTTTTTCATGTAGAAGCTGCATGTCACTGGCTTCACGCCATGTGCATATGTGTTGTTCTGACTGTTACTGTACATATTACAGAAGGACTGAAACTAACCACAGCTACAGCCTTGCTTCCTGCTATGGCCAGAATGTTTGTCATCTTGATTGCTTTGAAAAACCAATGATACTGGACTTGGCTAAAGAGAGACACTCCTGAACAAACTTCAGTGTTCTTTCTGTAAGGTGATATTTGTCTTGTAGGGCTGAAATGGAGTCATTGTTCTGTCTTGAGTGAGAGTAGAAACATTCACCTAATGAACATTTTGAACTTGCTTATCTCTTACATTTGCTGCTCTGGTAGAGTTCCAAGACCTGTAATAATTGTACATGTTCTCTGGTTTGATCTTGACTGAATACCAGACATTTTAATATCTGTTATTTTGAGGTAGAATATATATGATTACGTTTTTGTGCTGAATTTAGGCAGCTTGATTCATCAGTACCTCTTTATATTTCTTGGAAACTTTTGTTTTCTTTGGAAAGTTTGGTTTTCTCACTATATTTGACCTTAAACTTTTCCAGTGATCCTCCTTCCAGAAGGAAATGTAGTTTCTATCTGATCAGCTGAACTGAAGCAAATCACTGTGCCTTTGCAGTTTGAGATGGTGTTCATATCTTTTTGACTTAGTGACTTGGAAAAATAAAACATTTCTGTTGAGGTTACTGCCCATAACTTTGCATATCATATTCTAGGATCCTTAGCAGCCTCCCAAGTTGTAGCTAATGCCAGATATTCTCAGAAAATGAAATCAGTGTTGCTGCTTGTCCATTCAGTTAGGCAAGAAAAACACATATCCAGTAATGTGATAATACTTCGTATTTTATGTCCTGACATATAAACTTTCATTTGGATACTTTATGAACAATTTCTGAAGTATGTATACACAATTCTATTTTTACTAGATTCCTGGCATGTGCAATCCACAGCAATGAGAATATTTAGCTCTTGATTCCTTTAGCTGCAATTTTTTGGTAACACTTGGCTACCAAGACCATTACTATTAGCTGCATTGTATAATGGTGTCTTTGACAACGGTTGATAGACATATTTAATGTCAATATTATATCTTTCATGACTGTTATACTTCTGTCAATGTGCAAGTTATCTTATACAAGTCAATAAATTAAGGAAAATTAATGTCAACACCCAAATATCATAGCCATAAAACCACTCTCCTTATTTTAGAGAAATCTGTTTTATTTAATGTACTAAGATTACATGTATCAATTTCCAGCAATTGCTCAAGAATATTATCTCATGATTTTTCAGAGCCACTGTTACGATTATGTCATTTTGAATGGTAAGAACTTATCTCAGCCTTCTTTCACTCACTTTGAAGTATCATAAGCATGTTATCTTGCTTACAAACCAATCAGTTAAATGAAGTGATAGCTGACTTCTCCATTTACTGAAATATTTTCAGTTTATTTAAGACACCATCTTGCACTTTAAGTCCTTTCTTAACAAGGTGATATATACTATTTAGTGCATGCACTAAAAATCCTTGGTTTCATGTTTTATTTTTTCTTTTCTGAGAGCAATAATTTGTTGCTGTTGTTGTTGTTTGCTTAGAAATGTATCAGCTATTCCTTGATATACTCACTGCTCTTCAAACTATCTTTCCAATTATAATCAGACTGGTAATATGTTTTCTACCTGTGTATAGTGAAAAATAATTTGTATCCAAAACTACAGAAGAATCTATTCACAAATTTCAGTACTACACATTTTAGAATACAAATGAACATAGAGAGTAGCTTTATTTTCAGTGTCAGGCTCAGGAAAAAAAGTGAAATTATCTGAGACTTTCTAACAGACTGAGGTAGCTAATATATGATTACTGGAAATATCTTGAAGGAAATTATGTTTCATTAGGACATCTGGAAGGAAGTTGACCTACTTGTTTTGGAATTATTTTCCATCTCATTGTTTAACTGTGTTTTAAGTTATTCAAATCACTACAAGAATATGAACATTTATTCTGTCTTTTAGTTGGTTATTATCCATTGGTAAGATGAAACTGGAACTATAGAATGCAACACACACAACATTCAACAAACTGAAACATTTGTCTGATTACATGATCTGACTTAAGCTTTTGGGAGACAGTCAAGAAAAAGGAAGAATAAAAACAACTTCTGAACTTGATGTTACTATTAAACTTCTGATTTTAGCTTTTGGTTATGTAACCCCCTGTAATAGAGAAAATACTAAAGGACTACTTATAACCTAAAATGGTTTCAAAGTCCTTTTTCTACAAGGTTTTCAGGAGCTCTGTCAAACCTGAGGCAGATGAATGATAGCTTATTTTAGCTGTAGAAAGACACAGAGGCTGAGAAATTCATGTATAGAGTTAAAAAGGTTTCACAACCTTTGCATTAGAAGAGAGAACATGAAGAGAAAAAGTAGGGGAAGGAAAGATATGTGATCTGTAGTAAGGCACCTCGCAAATGGAGCTTAATTTTCTGAGCTATTTCCCAACCATGGAAGCTGAAGTTCCATCTATATTGCTAAATAAAAGTCCAGGGATTGATCTTTTGCTGAAAGGCTGAGTGCTGCCAGCTGGCTCTGGTCCACAGGGCTAACCACCTCTGTAAGAAATTTGTCTTGGAGAGAGCAAGCTGGAGTATTCCAAAAAAAAAAAGAGCCAGGAAGTGCTGTTAACAATTAGGCAGCAAGGATAGTGTGGTCCAGTGCTGACCTCAGTCTTTGGCCCTTTTTAAATACGGTACAGAGGCACCCAGAGAGATCTTTAGCCTGGCCTTATCCACTGTGAGCCGTCTGAGTCTCCACATGAAAGAAAGGCATTTTAAGCAAAAATCAGTATTGGTAGTATATATCTAGCTCTAGTTTAAGAATCTGTGTCCAAGCTACATTAATTAGCATAAAAAATTAAATTTGTGTATTCTTTTGGGTTTAACCTGATCTCTGAAATATTTCTTCTGCTGTTCCTGATTTACATTGTTCTGTTTTTCTGCGTTACTGTTTTTACTGTTATAAAACAAATAATGTTGAAAACCTTGAGCTGACTCCATATTCAGGTATGTTTTTCAGTTCTTCTGTTGAATGTAATGAGAATATTAAGAAATATTAAGAGCTTTTCTGAATTGGCGCCAAGATTAACGTTACTAGATAGACCAAGCTCTGTTTGACACAAGGTTTAACTGAATGTTCATAGTCTTTTTCTGTAATGTTGAAAATGGACTAGATTAAGAGAAAATCAGAACAACAGATACCCAGAAATCTGCCCTGGATAAGTAGACTACCGACATTGCACAGTGTACCGCAGCAGGAAGGGTAAGTTGAAGGCTGTCAGTTTGCCTAATGCTAAACAAAAACAAAAGGCTGCTCCTAAATGCTTGAAATAATAGGACCATCATGGATCTCAAATCCAGTTTAATCCTCTTTGGCAGCATAATACTTTTCTAAAGCCATATAATGAAAGGGTGGGGAAGAAAATGATCAGGTTTAACATATCGACTAGAATTTGGACCTCTGCATGAAAACTGTATTTCATACATAACTCAGCAGATGCATTTTTCTTATACATATTCTTATATATAAGAAAATACACTCTTTATTTAAGACTTTCCTTTGGTGATTCAGTCATTTTCTTTTTTTTTCTGTGGTTTTTTATTTATCCACAAAGAACCTTCTTTCACCAGCACTTTCCTTCTGACAAAGTCTTTCCAGTGTTTCTCCTGAAGGGTTGTGTTTTATAGTACTACCTATGTCAAGCCTATTGTAGTTATATATTGCAAAGCTAGAACTTCCAAAAGGAGGATTTTATTTCCCAATCTTGAAAATAATACATTTGGTAAATTTTTATTAAGGATCACAATTTTTATTATTATTTCCTGGTGACTTGTGATCAGTCAGGAAGGGGTCCACATTGCATTAGGTGATATAATGACTTCCCTAACCTTATTGCAGTCCAAAGAAACAAGAAAAGAAAGATCAAAAGAACAGAAGCAAAACACACTGAAATATTAGTATTGTGGCAGACAACACCATACTGGGGGTATAATTTCAGGAAGGAAAATTATAGGAAGTGATTATCTGACTGCTTAAATAAAGTAAAAAGAAAAAAAGATATGCAAATTAATGAGGAAAGTGATAAGGGAAATAAATGGGTCAGAAAGGGACTGCTGGAGTGAGGTGAAACCAAAGTTACTGTGAGAAGATAGGTCAGGGGGAACTGGACTGAACTGGCTCAGCACAGAGCGGAGCACTCCCTACCCAACCCACAGCCTTTAAGTCTCTGCTTTAGCCAATGGCATACTCCTTCTCCTAAAGTTTGCTCTCCTTCCGCAAATTGGGAAGAAAATGCTTCAGCTTTTGGATCTCCTATGTGTGAAACCTTTATATTAGAAGGGAAATCACTGAGGTCAATACACCATAATATTAATTAACCTTTTTTGTTTAGACACCAACAGTTCCAGTATTGAAAACCACAATGCTTGCCACCAGTATGTGGACTTGGTACTTTTGCGGAGTTTCATATACACATTGACACGGGTCCTGTTGTAGTTTATTTTGCCAGTGGTCCATGTGAGTAAGGTCTCTGTAAGCATTAAGTGATATGATCATTAATAATTTTTATATACTTTGTAAATGATCCATGGGTAAGGACAATTTATCATGTATTTTGATTTGATCAGAGTCTAGAAAGTGGTGGTAATAAATTTAATATGAGAAATATATAAATTTCCCTTAAATGTTTCTGCCATAGAAGAATGTCATGACATAGAAAAATTATAAAATCTGCATGAAATAAATCACATTTAAAGACATACAATTTATAACTTCACAGGAAATATTCAGTATCTATCTTCCTTTCCATGATATTTGTTCAAGTCTTGCAAGAATTTAGAAATGGTTTTATATCTTACAATCTAAATTATTATCATTGCCATTAAAGGGAATTCATATGAAATATTTTTGTACAAATTCATTGTGATGAATCTGGTAGCAGAAAAATACAGAGACACACACATATAGTTGTGTTACATATAATGTATAAACTAAAGACCATTTTGACTTCCAGTGGGAAATACTTCTTAAATGATTCAGTTACTTTTGAAAATGGGTCATATTTTACTGAGGAATTTCAGGTCTTTTGAAAACTACTCAGTAAAATTGTCCAATTTAAGTCACAATTTCAAAACACTAAAAAAGTGGATATATCAAATTTCATTCATCACCCAGATCCTGTCTGTGCAGGCCTATTTTATAGGGATAGATATGTGAACTGGTCATTATGGAGGGCTGTTCAGATCCTCTTTAGCTGCATTCAGAAGTGTTGCTTAGTGATTTTAATGGTTTTGGTATTTTTTTTCATGTCTCTTCTCACACTTTTGCCAGATGTAATGCATGTATTGCTTCAATGTCTCTGTTAAGTGAATACACAGTTTTATTGTTTACCTCATGCAACATGATGCTCATATCATCTTTCTGTAATAGTTTTGTTTGGGATTCAAATTATGTGAAATATTCTCAAAAAAGAAATGAAAATTCATCCATCTGATCCATGGTGCCAATTTAAGAAATAATAACTTTTGTTGGATGAAATTATCCTTACTTCTGTGCACAGCCTAGTGTGGATTTTGAATCAGAACGTGAATCACAAAATCACACCATAATTTATGTTGGAAGGGAACTCTGGGTGTCATTTAATCTTATTCCCCTCTCAAAGCAGATCAGTTCATTCAGACTGTGTCAAATCTTGAAGACCTCCAAGGAGGTGGACCCCACAGCTTCTTTGAGTAACCTGTGGCAGTGTTTGTCCACTGTCATCGTAAAAAGAAGTTTTCTTTTTCTCTAATCAAAATCTCCCTGTTGCAAGATGTGTCTGTTGCAAAGTCTGTTTCTATCTTGGACATTAAATGTGTTGGGGACTGTTTAATACTGAGGACAGCTGATGTGGAACAGACCACATTCATAACATTAAACAATATTGTCCTACAAAAGCGGGGAGTTGCATCCAAACTTTGTTGTTAATGGCTCCTAGCCCATGTCAACTCTTGTCTGGTCCTACAAATGGTTTTGAAGCAAAATGTGAAGGCCAAAATTGTACAAAGGACATACCAGGGATTCTGCTTGTTTAACAGCACAGATCAAGTTCCAGTGCTTGGAACTAGCACTGCTTAATTTAAGTAGCTGTTCCCATGATCCATTTGATTTAATAATGTAGGCATGACCTATAATTCTATAAGGAATATGAGATTGTAATGTGTAACTGATATGGTGGGTCACATCTACTGAGAGGTGTTTTTGTTTCCTTCTACAATAGCACAGATCTGGCTATTGGCACTCAGAATGAGAGGATGGTCTTCCAGTGGTATACTCAACAGATATGGCCACATACTAAACTTTCAGTTTCTGAGAGTATGTGAATCATGGCTAGAACAAAGGAACACAATATTGCTGCTTTGTCCTTATCTTCATTTGTTGTGTCACATCATTAGTACCATCTAGTAGAAAGTATTGTAGTTTCTTTGGCTTGGAGACTTGGTCTTCACAGAGCAAACTCAAGACCTGTAGAGTAAGATCATGCATTTTCAGCATAGAATCATAGAGTAGTTCGGGTTGGGAGGGACTTTTAAAAGTCATCTAATCCAACAACCCTGCAATGAGCAGGGACATCTTCAACTAGATCAAGTTACTCAGACCCCTGTCCAACCTGACCTTGAAAGTTTCTAGGAACGGGGCATCTACCACCACTCTGGGCAACCTGTTCCAGTGTGTCGCTACTCTCACTGTAAAGAATTTCTTCCTAAAATCTAATCTAAATCTATGTTCTTTCAGTTTAAAACTGCTACTCCTCGTCCTATCACTGCATTCCCTGATAAAGAGTCCCTCCTCATTTTCCTCTAGGCCCCCTTTAAGTCCTGGAAGGCCACTATAAAGTCTCCCTGGAGCCTCCTCTTCTTCAAGCTGAACAACATCAACTCTCCCAGCCTGTCCTCAGAGAGGAGGTGCTCCAGCCCCATGATTGTCTTCGTGGCCTCCTCTAGATCTGCTCGAGCAGGTCCATGTCCTTCTTACACTTGGGGCCTCAGAACTGGACACAGCACTGCAGGTGGGGTCTCACGAAACTGGAGCAGAGGAGGACAATCACCTCTCTTGACCTGCTGGTCACACTTCTCTTTGTGCAGCTCAGGATACGGTTGGCTTTCTGCGCTGAGAGTGCATCTCTGTTTTCTTTCAGGTTCCTTCTCAGCTGCTGCTGACTTGCCCCTGTAATTTGATCAGATATTTTCAGGTTTCACAGAGAGAGTTGCTGTATTTGCGCTATGTTTTTAGTGTTTGCACAGCTTTAGCTCTGTCAGACAGTGACATGTAGGTAAATAATGTTTACAAAATATACCCATACAATGCTCTCCTCATAATCAGATGTGTGAACAGATAAGGAACTTGGGAGAAATTTCATGGACTACCTCTTAACACTTATCAGAATGTTTATTGTAAATGTAGCTCTTTGAGTATTGCCAAACATTAGTAGCTGAGAGCTGGCCAATCAACTAAACATGAACTGTTCTTTTTCAGAAATCAATGAAATTGACGGGAGATATTTTCACTTAGTGGGAAATATGCCAATTTTAGCTGAAACCTGGTTATAAAGTCAGAGGTGTCATCACGAGAAATAAGTGATTAAAATATATATTGCAATTTTCATTTCATAGGGGACTAGTCAGTTGTTCAGATCTCAACTAAATTAATAGGTGATTAAAAGTTATTACAGTCTGTAGTTTTTCAATGACTGTTACAGAAATGAACGGATGGAAATTATGTTTCCTAGTAAGTTTATGGTAATGAGACCAATAGCAATTATTGCTTTGATTAGCAGTTTTATGGAAGACAGAGTTGAACTGGAACTCCTCTCTCAGAACAGAACTCATCTTAATTCCACCTACCTTAAAGACATATTTTTATGTTTTCTCTTTCAATAATTTGCCCTTCAGGCCCCATTAGTAGGTGATTCCAAAGACCTACAGTAAACACCTATCCAAGTAGTCAAATATAGGTTATGCTGCAGAATTACCTCTTAAATAGTTTACATTAGGCAGAAAAACTTATATGCTCAGTTCCTGTGGGTAATTCACCAAACCAGATTTGGTGGAGAAAAAAAAAATCTAAAAAATGTTTCCTGGCTTTCCAGCATGTCAAGCTAGTTTTCACAGTGGAAATCAGTAAAATTGCCTTAATACAGCTCTGAAGTTAATTAGGGTTTGATATTCATCATGGGAAAACCAGAATTAATCTGACTGTAGTTTATCATTCATTGTAATGATTTTTTTTTTCAAGTGAAAATATATATACTAGATATAGAAATATTTTCTCTGAGTCTAGAAGTCAGAGCTCAGCATAGAGATGAAGTGATTGTCATAAATAGTTTAATATTTATGTTTTAATGTGAGCAACTGTCTTTTGGTAATATACTTCATGTTACTTTCCATTTGATGAAATGTTGCACACAATCAAAATGCATACTATTCAATATTTATTTCACATATTTTTATTTAAGTCAAGTTCATGTAGTTTATAACATGATGAATTTGGAAAGGCACCCAAACTCCCAAATGATCCAGAAATACTCTATGTTTAAAATATCTCTTTATTACATTTGTTTTCTTTTTGTCAACAGAGTATACATTATGAAAATAATATTAATATCAATATGTGTCAAGTTCATTTGGTGTTTTTCAGTTTTTATATTTCTCAAAAGTTTAATATATGCCTCTTCCATTTTCTTAACAAATTGTATCTGTTATGATGATTCAAAAAGCTTTAAGCAATATATATACTACAGCAGGGATATTAATTTTTTGCTTTCTAGAAAGTATAACATAGCTAAACTTTTGGTTTAGCTGTTGGTATAATGAAGAAATTGCCATCTAGGTTCTGTGGTCTATCCTATGCAAGAGTCATAGTCAATTATTATATTGTCTCGTCAATGTTTAAATTTTGTATACCTGTGGTTCATTTCAAAAAGTAGAGATCATGGGCTGTTAATTTTAGCTTTTCAATGGAAATACAATCAGTTCCAAGTTCCAGTTTTGTCCATAGCATGTATATATGTTCTGCACCTAGAATTGATCCAGACCATATATTAAAGGAATATCTATAAAATCAGGAGCACCTATAAGAAGAAGTTTTAAATAGCTTAATTTAATTTTATTTTTTCTGTTACTACCCTATTTCATACAATTAACTCTTTGTACATGTAATTGTCCTTCTCTATGTGCCTTCATTATTCATAGCACTAAGTTTTAATTTCTGATTACATTGTTCCATGTGTTATCTATGCATCTCACCAAGCAAAACTCTAAACCACTTCAACATCCAGCTTTCTCCAGATCTATCTGTTGCAGACACTATTGTCTTTCTGCTGTACCAGCAGTCTCTCAAATGCTATCAAGTCTGAGAGCTGAAAACTCAGAGTGTGTATAAACCCTTGAAATTTAATGACCATTTTATTAAAATGGGATCTCTTTCTTCCAGCATGATGGAATGTGTTTTAGTTTTGTAACCGATGCAATAATAACAATTGTTGCAAAATGTGCAGTGAGTCTGCTTAAAATGTTAGTTCTTCTAGAGTATTCTGTCTCTTTTGAAATCTGGCAAACATGATTTAGTGTGCCAATTGGTAATAACTCTAAACCATAATGAACTTTGTATCTCTCTATGCTGTCTGTATATAATATATAGGTAGCTAAAACAGTTTCTACATATATAAATATAACCCCCAATACTCACTCTCTGAAGTGTTTGGTTAGCTTTTGGATTTTAAAATACATAAGACATATGGCTGAAAAATAACAGTTCTTCATCCGTGCTCTTTTCCTTAACATTCTTTGTGCTCCAGGTGTGCCTACTTGACCTGTAGGTTTTAGTTTCCTAAAAGCATATTTGATCCTCAGTTGTATATATGTATATGTATTTATATATGCATGTATATCTATCTCCAACTATATATAGACATACACACACATGTATACAAAAACTCACTGATGGATGGATTATATATATTCAGCCATGTGTGAGAGATACAGATAATAGATAAAAAAAGGTGATTTATTATTTTTCTCATGTAAAATGCCATCTGACTCTAAAGGGTAATGCACAATTTGTTCTAGCTAGTGTAAACTAATTATTAGTTCAGCAAATAAAGTTCCTTAGTATGTGTGATTTCAAATGTTTAGTAATCTCCATCTTACTGCCTTCATTTAAACCAAATATTTTTGCCAATATATGTCAGAAAGAAGACATAATTTATATTTTTAAGATTTACTATGTATAGCAAAGCTATCATTATTGATGCAATACTGTGTCATTCCTTGTATAAATGGGTACTAAGGAATCATCCCACAGTATAGAGATATTTCAAGTAAAACTGAACTGGAATAGACATGCTACAAAAATATGTAAAGGAGTTGTTATGGTCTTTCAGGCATTGAATTTTGAGTTTACTATGGTTAAAAGATTACTTTGAACACCTGACTTTTCTATCCAACCTTCTTGTCTAGTCATTGTGTCAAGACTGTTCATTT
Organism: Tyto alba; assembly: GCF_018691265.1. NCBI lineage: Eukaryota > Metazoa > Chordata > Aves > Strigiformes > Tytonidae > Tyto > Tyto alba. The sequence continues at coordinate 7,624,475 of NW_024881276.1, read as the reverse complement.
GCCCCTTAAAGTTATTTTCAAAGTGCTGAGCTGTAGGAATCTTTTGAAATTTTGGGAAATGCTTAACATTTTGGCACAGACTGAGATCATCAATAGGAGGATTAAAATAAGAATTAGGTGGTAAGCTTTTACTATGAGTGCTATCATTCCTATCATACAGCCTGAAATTCCATGGTCAACTGCTGCCTAATCTTGTTTTTTCAGGTGTACATATTTCACCTAAAAAAAATTTGAGGTGTTCAATCATGTCTCACAGCACCCAACCGAGGGTATCTGAACCCATGTGAACATGTTGTAACCAAAAACCCATGCTCATGCTCTTACATGTGTTCCTCTCTCTGGTCCGATTAAAATTTAAATTTTTCCATCAAAATGGAACAGTTCAACATGAGTAGTTTGGTAAACCCATCTATTTCAGATTCTTTCAGACTGGCCTGCTTAGTCACTAGGGATTCCCTGAGTTGCTAGCTAACAAGATGGCTGTACTTCTTTCTTATATGTACACTATATATGCACTTGAGATATAAGTTCACAATGGATGTGTATATTTTCATATTGCTCTTATATATTTGTATTTGTAATTATATGTATTTCTTTTTGAATTTTGTGAAAAAGGACTAACTGGAGACCATTGATCAGGACTGTGCATTGCAGCTAAAGGCATGTCATTGTGTAATGGAACAGCTGTAAAGAAGAATGAAAACTAAAGGCATCCTGGTTTCTGTTGACTTGTTCTCCTGAGTATTCTGTCTGTTCCCTGCTCCGCACTTACTGTGGATCCTCTTTCTCTCTCTCTGCATGCAATTAAGAAAAGCATTTGTTAACTAAGTTAGACCATCAGTTTTGATTGTTTGTGTCCTCTCATACCTATATCACATCAGCAAAAGTAATTTAATTTCACCATGTTATTTTTGATTTATACCAGAATAAACAGAAGACTGAAGCTTCTATTCTTTTGCCTGCAGAATCAGGTTGCATTAACTGAGAGATGACGAAAACAAATACCTCAGTTATTACATGATATGTTGACTAGACTCCAGTTAGCATATTATGAACCATACTAACTTCTATCTCATATTGATTTGGATAATCCAGTCTCTAACATAATTTTGTATACATTATAATTAAAAAGTAGACATACAGTTATTTTCCTCTAGGATGTAAATTCTGTAAACTGGGCTGAATATGAATATTAACCTGTACTTTGCACTTGAACTGTGTGGATGGCTTCAAGGAAGAGATGGGTCAATCTGGGTAAAAGAAGGAAATAGGTGCAGAACTGAAGTCAGAAAGGACAGAAGATGTGGAAGTTGAAGATGGTTTCCTGCTGCTTTATTGTATATACTGGTGTGCTGGGGGAAAAAAAAAAAAAAAGGACGGACAACTATTTAGTCTTTATTTTCTATATGTAACTTGTTTAGACCTGTTACTGCTCTACAAAGGTGTCCTGGGTAGTAGCTTTGCCCATTGTTGTTTAAGAAGAGGTTTGGTTTTGGACAGCCAAGCCAGTTTCTCCTAGAGCTACAATAGTCCTCATTCTGAGTTCTCTTTAAACCTTTGGAGTACATGTACAACCAAGGTTAGAATATATGTCTGTTTCATGATGGTGATGAATGATTAATTGGGAATAATTGTCAGTATGAATTAGAGGTAAATAGGGTTCATATATGCTTCTACTTAACATAATACATGGTTAGGCTGCAGTCCTGATAGAAAGGAAATAAATACCTAGAAGGAGAAAGCACACTGTGGGTTTAGAGTGCGTTTATGATTTTTTTGAATGAGTTCATAATTACTTAAATATAATATATTATTCCATTTAATAAACATTAAGACAAAATCTAAAATAGCGCATCATATGAAGACTCCCATTATCTTTGAATATACTTATATCTGTATTTAAGTGAACTACATTTGTTATGTTGCAGGCTAGGCATTACCACATGGACAGCCACTTGAAGAACATATTTTTCTCTCTACTGAAACACGAAGTTGCAGATATGATTATATATCTTCACTCTCTTTCCTTTGGTCTATTATAAACTCATATTACCATAATTTTATTTATCATTTTGGCTGCTTTTGTTGCAGTTCTGTCACATGTTGTTTTGTTATGTTTATCTTAATTTATACATAAGGGTAAGCTTGCTCTTTTGCTTTTTTGTTATTATTCTGGCAAGGAAACATTATCAGTTCTGCAATTTAGATGTTTTTATTCTGATAGAAATCTTTAAAAATTATTTTTTTCTGCAGTTTATAATTTCATGGAAATTTGTAACAAATGTTACCTAAGGCTTTTTAAATACATGATTTTCAATTTATGGATGCATTACTTAGTGCATTATGTCCACGAGTATACAAAGCAATATTTAAAAACAGTTTGTGAGTTAAAAACTCAAATCTTTCCAGATATATTGACTGCAAATAACCCAAAACAACCCTCCTCTATTTTACTGCTAAATCAAATAAAAGCAAGAAAAAAGACAGTGAGATTTAATCACTTATATTAAAAAGATTTAATATGATACTTGAAAATTTATGAAGTATAGTAAAATCTACAGCTATCAATTCAATTCGTCAGAGCACCTCAAGGCTGGTGGGGCTCCCCCAGGCCGGGGGCTGAGGGCAGGGCCTGGCAGCCGGGGCCCGTTGGATCAGGGCAGCCGGGGGCACCGGGGCAGCCCCAGCCCCGGCATCGGGCACCTCCCTGGGGATGGGGGTGGGTCACGGGCCCGCGGGGGGGCCCGGCTCGGCGGGGCCCATGGCCGGGCAGGGCAGGGCTGTGGGGAGCTGGAGACCGGCCCTGCTGGGGGATCGCTGGGGCAGGGGCTGACGGCCCCGGGGGCTGACATGGGGTGCCGGGCCGTGGGCAGGGTGGGGGGAGCCCCGGGGGCTGACGTGGGGTGCCGGGCCGTGGGCAGGGTGGGGGGAGCCCCGGGGGCTGACGTGGGGTGCCGGGCCGTGGGCAGGGTGGGGGGAGCCCCGGGGGCTGACGTGGGGTGCCGGGCCGTGGGCAGGGTGGGGGGAGCCCCGGGGCTCTGGGCAGGGACAGTCAGGGCTGGTGGTGCAATGGGTCCCAGGCCAAAAGCATGACATATTGAACAGTAGCATATTCATGTCATCTTTCAACAATTTTTTAATCATATCTGTTTAATTATTTATATATTGACCTTGATTTTTGCTTCTGTCATAATCGTTTAGATGAGGCTGGAGTAATACTGTATTTTTAGAAAAGATCTGGAATATTCCACATTTGTTGTATCATTTTGCCCCTTTTTAGCTGAAGCTTGCCTTCACTTCCTTCTAAATCAGTCAATGAAGAAAATTAGGTCAGTAGGAATAGTATTTCATTAATAATTAGAGCAATTACTGACATGCTTTGTCATACAGTCACTATCTGTGACTGTATGAATGTAAATGAAGTTAAATTTAATGTATCTGTTGTAAAATGAGAATGGCATTTTCTCTGCATTGCTGATTTTGAGAAGAATCCTAGCTTAAGTGCTGTTCAGTCAACATTTTTTGCAGCTTTGGCAACAAAAACATACAGGGAAGACCAGACACATTCTTTTTTGTGCTTTTAGGTTTTTATCTCATAACAGAAAACCATCCATTTTTAATGTTATTACATTAAAACATACAGAGTTGGAACATTCATCAAAGCAGTTAACTAAGAATCATCTTTGACAGATTATACTAAAGAAAGATTTGACATAGGAACAAAATCTTGAACTGAGAACAATTATAAATTAAATGAGCTGAAGACTCCTGGTCAGAGAGTGAATGTGAGGCCACTGATATAATCAGACATCCATGGAGAGATCTATAGAATGCTTTGCAGGACCTCAGAAAACAGATGTTTCCACATTCCTGTGAGGATGAGAGATCTCTGCTCAAATGTTTATCCCACCTACCAACAGAATGGTAGGTGGGATAAATAGGTCTTATCATAAAATGGTAAGAAGTTGGAAGGATGGCATTTAATGGCAAGGTTACTGGTGATGTTATAATTACTAGGTTTTAAGACAAAATTATTTTTTTTTTCTCCTCTTAATTTTGCCTTTCCATGTATAATGCTAAGAATCTGACTTGTTGCTGTGCATGTGGGGTATTGAAACCAAAGCTACCGGTTCTATTTTAAAGGCATTAATAAGTACTTAGGAAAAACTAATGGTCTCAGGCTTTTAGAATATTACTATAGGGAGGCTTAATTTGAGGATTTGTCTTTGTTTATATCATGATGCTCCTGACATGTAAGTCACTTCATATTTGTCTGTAGCTGTCATTCCTAGAGAATTGAAGTCTAGTAATTCTAGCATTTTCACATTAATTACCAGACTTCCATTTAGTTTATAGTATCTTTTGTACTTGTTTCCCCATGAATACCCACAGGAAAAAAGCTAGAAAGATGTTTATGATATAAAAAAGGTTGATATGCTGAAAAACTAAAGAATATTGATTAACTGTCTTTCCTGTAACTATATTAGATCTTAGGCTTTTCTTTAAAAGCAAGATAACAAATCAGCCTAATACAGATTTATTTTCTGCTACAGTATAGTGTAATCTGAATGTTCTTAAAACCCCAATTTCTCATACATAGGATTTTTTGCATTTAAAAACATAGCATTTTAAGGATATATAAAAATACGCATCTAGTCTGTCTAGCTTTCTCTCTATAAAGACATACAGTTCTTTAAAGACATATAAGTTAATGATCTAACAATTGGCTTAATGGGGTGTATTTGAACTCCTTAGGAGATCAGAATGCAGAATCCAGTCAAGTGGAAAATAAAAATAATTTGTTGTTTTCCTTCTATTTTCTCATATCAGATAGATTTTACAAGATTAATAGTCATGTAGATGCTCAAAACTTGTTTAAAAGTAGTGAGACATACTAAGAAAACAAAGAATGTACAAAAGCATATGAGCTACATGTTTTACAGTAGGTTTCACCTGACCAGGTAAAAGTGTAGTTTACTTCTGAATTTTAGCTTGTTGTCTATAATCTCTCCACAGTCAGTAAACATGAGTAAAGAGGTATATTTAGACACACACAAGTCTATGAAGACAGTTGGGATCCACCCAAGGGTACTGAGGGGTCTGGTAGAAGTGCTCACCAGGCCACTTTCAATCATTTATCAGCAGTCCTGGCTAACCAGAGAGGTCCTAGTTGACTGGAGGTTATGGAATGTGATTCCCATCCACAAGAAGGGCTGGAAGGAGAATCTGGGGACCTACAGGCCTCTCAATCTGACCGATTTTTAAGTTATAGAACTAATTCAATTTGAGTTTTTGAAAGAACACTGCAAGCTTTGAGCAAGATCCAAGGAGAAAACTTAGATGTTTGAACAGAAAGTATCTAAAAATTATACACCTGGCCCTAGAAAAGGGACTCAAGGAAATTTAGTTGAACAACTAATTGACACAAATAAAGAAGAGAGAATTCAATCTTCAGATAAGTAGCACCTAAAAAGCCAGATCATGAGTAGGGAGCTATTACTGTGGATAGGGAACATTAAACCCAAAGGTGTGTTTGTTGTTCTGGCCACCTCCAAGGCACCAGAAGAAAGGAAAGATCTGTAAAGGAGCAAGTAATCACAAATCCAACTGTTTCACTTTCATGATTAAACACTGAGTTAAACAGGGAGACTTATGTTTTTCGATCTCTGTTGTCAAGTTTCGTTTTCTTTATATTTTGTGACTGGAATGAAAAAGTGGAAAATTCTGTGTGAGTTTAGGACAGAGTCGTACCAGACAACTGACCTACCATTGCCAGCCATCTTCTCCCAGTCCTGTTGGCCCTGTGTTCTTTGTTGATGGCTTACCAGGTTGACATCTGGCTCCTTCCAGATATTTTATATGTAGATAATTAAAACATTCTCCTGGGAAATAAGCCACATGTATTTCAATATCCTTAGACTGCTTGTAGTCCAGGATATAGATGTGTTTTTTTCTGAACACTTTTCTGCCCTTCATCTCAGTCTTCTGTATTCTCATTTGTTCTGTGTTATAAGCAGGAATGCAGAAATGATTTTCAGTGTTTCTTCTTGAAATCAAAATATCTAAGTGACCTGGTTTACATTGTGGCCTCATAAGCAATTGTATCAAGGATGACAAATGAAGCATTAGCATGAGAATGAACATTAAAATAAGAAGGGGGGAATGGAATTCTTTAGCTAACTTCTCCACCAGTGAGAATATATTTTGTAACTGCATGCTTTGTTACAGTAAATGAAAATTTACTAAGCCAAGGATTTGAAATATTTGGCTAATAATTGAATTGATTAGCTGTCTAAAATAATTATCTGTTGATAGATATAGAAGGATTATTTTACAAGAGATATAGCGCCTAGAATATTAGAATTCCCTACCAGATGTGTCTTTGACTCTATGGGATCTATTTTGACTGGACTAACACATCGTTTATGGTCAGTCAAATTAATACAACATGTAAATAGGAAATATCTTGTGGGGTTTGGTTACCCATTTCTGTTGTATAATAATGGCTATTAGCAGAATTTTATTTGTGTATTTATTACTTTACAATGCAAAGCTCTAAACCAGGAGTAAACCGTGCAAACTCCTTGAAGTGAATGATTTATTCAGTATGTTTAATCTTGTTAAAGTTTATGAAATATCCACATGCAAGCCCTATAAATTTGTTCATGATACATTGGATTTTTTTGCCATCAATAGAGTTTAAAACACACATCAACAATTTCCAACAGAAACAACAATTTTCAACAGAAAACAATATTTTGTAATAATTATTACTACTCCACTGGATAGCTAAAACATTTGGAATGAAGAGATAAATCAAAGTGAGTTCAAGAGGGCTGATGCCAGTGAATCTACAACGCTCGATGCAGTTACTGTGCTATTGTTACAATTATTCCATTAGAGTTCTCACAAATAACATTGACAAAACACAAACAAGCTCTTATACACATACATATATGTCTATATGTACACTGCTAGTCACAGAAAATGAAAAAAAAAGTTATAGATACCATGGAAGTAAATTCACGCTGGCTATTTTCACCAATGTTGACAAACATTCTCATATGTACTCATGATAAGAGCTACATAAGAAAGAACTAAGAAAACGACACCCAGACTACTCCTTAATAGTTGATTGTAAATGAGCAGCAAAGTGCAAGGATATGCTGAAGCCCAGAAAATGCCATTTTATAAAACTGATCACAAGGTCTGAGAAGTCTCCAAGCAACTTATCAACTTACACGACAAATATGAAGTCATTAATGTGCCAGAATCCAACAGGTAGAGCAGTTGTTACATATAGATATGCAGAATACTTTTTCAAAGTGTCCTGTGCGTTGAATATGATATGTGGTCCTATGTGCTTTACCTCCATGTACTTATTTATCTTTTGTGAGCATTTCTATTAAAGTTGAAAACTACTGATTTTGGGGGATAAGAGTTGTTGATTAGGCTGGTTCACAAAGCCGTGAAATGTCTCTTCTTTAATGTGGTAGTTTAAATATATGCTTTTCCTAGGCGTAAATGACAGTCCTGGAACTTAATCTGCTGCCTCCTCTATCCCTGTTACTGGTTCACTGAGGAAGAAATGTCCTTAAATTTATTCCAAATTCACATCTGTTTCTCCAGTTGGATAGACTTTTAAGATTGAAATGTGATGGTGCAGCTGTTGGCCTTTTGCACACGTTGTCTCCTCTAAGGATCAAGAATTAATTTTTTTCTTTTACAGAACAAATATACAAATAGTTTTCTTCAGTGGCTAGTTTGCATCAGGCTCTCCAGCACACTCAGCTCGATGGAAAGGCAATTCTCAGAACACTTTTGCATCTCTGTGCAAGGATCAGTCACTGCTCCCTAGCTTAACTTCCAAATGAGGGAAGGTACCACAGAAGGTCAAAGCTACAACTGTCCTTTCCCATAATTGTGGGCTAGGCAAGGTGCATTGGAGGGTGGAAAAGCAGAAAATAATTTACATAGTCACCTGCACATAGAGAACTGTGTATTTATGATGTGAACCTGAAGTTCATTTTGCAGACCATACTGGACTAAAATACTACTTCAAACATTCATGGTCACACGGAAAAATGTGTTTGTATATGCCATTCTTTGTGTCAAGCCCTCTTGTATATGTTCCTGATCCTTTAGTTTTCTTCACTTTCAAATATGTGGTGACTTGTGTGCATGTGGGAGGCTTGGGGAGGCAATTTTCACAGTGAGTCACTGGAAAACTGAAAACATAAGGGAAAGTTAATTACTCTAATTCTTCCATTTAAATATTTTAACAAAACAATATAAGTGATGATTTCACCTTCTTTCAACTTATTGATAATACACAGTAATATTTTCCTATGAAAATGTATTCTGGCAGTGTAGTTTGAGAGTGAAATTTTTTACTGCACTTAATAGTTTTATAACATTCCTTTGTGTTTTAGTGTGTATGCCAGGACATTGTTGGAATTAGGAATGGATGATTTCAGCATCCTGAGAAATCTAATGACAATTAGTATGAGTAGTTTCATGAAGCACGAAGAATAGTAAGATTTCAGTGAGAAGATGAATCAAGGTTAAATTTTGCCTCCTCAAAAGAATGAGGAGCACAGTCACATTATCTAGCAAGGGCTGTAGAATCCTTTTTGGGGAAAAAAAATAAAAAGCTTCATTACATTCCTGCGATTTGTTCTAGTCCTGCTGACACAGGCTATTAAAAACCTTGTTTATGTTTTAGAGACTTTTTTAAAGAGCACTTTGAGGCTTTATAGTGTTTGTAGAATGTTCTTTATAGTTAAAATTACATGCTGAGATGGCAGGCTGCTGAGCTAATATATTGTTACACTGATTAAATTGATTAAAAGCTTCATTTTTGACAGGCAAATTGTAGAGGCTGAGATCTCTTTATTGCACATTTCAGTAATTCAGCTCATGTCTTGTCCTATCTAATAATCACTTCTCTGCCTCCCTGTTTAGGAATCATCTCAGCAGCGGGTACATTTTCAAACAGCATATTAGCTTCAGATCTGAATTACATGAGTCACAGTGCATTGGCATTACAAAAGCCTTATTCAAGGTAATGGCTTATTCAGTGAAACACTTGAAATATATTCCTTTTTTTTTTTTTTCTTTCTGTCTTGATATTCTGTGAACAAAGAAAGGAACCCTTGATTTTTAGATTAGAAAATAAGTCATTGCTCTTACTATAGATGTGGATTGACAGGAGAGGTCATATTGCAGAAGCATTTTATGTCCTACTCAGAACAACATATGCTTACTTACAAAAGTGTGACAGAGCAGAGCATAAAACCTTACAGGAAATCAGTGGAGATATAACAAGCAGATTAAGAAGAGGTTTCAGCAACTTAAACCAGCTGCAGAAGAGCTATTTTGCAATAAATGTGAAAATAAGGTGAGTTTTTAAAAAAAAAAAAAAAAACGAGGAAATATAAATTGCTTTAAATAAATGTTGATACCTACAGACAAATCTGTAGGCTTCTGATGACTGTGAAAAGCACAAAGTGTTTGCAGCTTGCTGACAGGAGACACTGAAGGCAGTCCAGAAATGTGAGTCTGCTGGTAGTACCACAGAGATATGGGGAGGCAGTGCCAGCCACAAACTGCACTTCTGCACTGCACATTCCCCATTTGATACAGGCATTAAGCATTTTTTGGGGAAGGAGCAGATTTGTTTAGCCAGAAATCACAGCCCAGCCCAGTGACGCTATTAAATGAAGAATATACTACTTGCTTACCTTACCACATGAAAGGTAAGAAGAACTGTGACTATCTGGTTCAGACTGAAGCTCCATTAGCTCAGTATCCTGAATTGCTGATTCTGCTCAATGAACCATAAAACCCAGCTTTAGGCGATCAGAAGTTTAAAAACTTCTGGAGTGGTGTTGATATTCTGCCCACTCTAATTGGACACCACCGGTGAAGCTTTTCTTTGGATTTTAATTTTTGAAACTGTTCATAATATAGGCCACGTAGTATCCTTTGACAGTGAATTCAGTAACTGAATTATATTCCATTTTAAACCTGTCATTTCATGTGAAGAACTGTTTTTGTTTTGTTTGCTTTTTTTTAATCATGAGGAATTAAGGTGGGAATCCTGTGCACTAGATGTGATATGCAGGTCATAAGGGGTAGTATAATGAAAGCAATCAGTTGAGATTTCATACAGAGCAGAAATAGGGACATGTAGAGATGGTGGTCATCCTAGAAGCATTTTGACTGGTACCAACAACATGTTACCAATCCCTAGAGCTGTAGCATCTAAAATGAGTACTACATAGTATTGAGAATTATTTATAGGAAGTTACATTATTTTTCAAACCCCTCCCTAGTCTGTACAAGTGCGTGAACAAGCACGTCAGATATTTTTGATCCCATCTGCTAAAGATAGTTTCGACAATCTACACAATTGGAACTCCTTAAATCAGCCCATCTCTTAGTCCAACAGTGTATTACATGCATTTCTTTTCTATATCCATGTGAAAGAACTTGCTTTGTATACTATAAAGCAAACTGGGGGTTATTCTGGAATTACTTGGTCATTTTCTGGTAAATCTGGGCCACAATACTAGTTAATAATCTCCTAATATATCTCCTTGAGTGTAGGACATTTTAGGTGTTTCTAAGGGATAATTTGACCTGCTATATATCTCTTGTCAGCAGCTAGGAAAACACTTATAGAATTTATCTATAGTTAGAAATACAGCATTGCATGAGTCTAAGAGAAAAATAGAAACTGCAAAGAAAATACGCGTCCAATAAGGTTAATTCTTCCTTCATTAGCCACTATAACAAATGACACATAGATGTTTTTTCTTTCAAAGAGATAGAGATTTCACACATTACCCATGCTGGATCATCCTGTACAGTGGGGATTTGTAATCCCTACTGACTCTCCACCCTTCCTCTTCCATAATCTACAGATTTTCTTCACCAAGGGTCTCCTTGTGAATAAGATGTGGTGTTTTAGTCAGTATTTTAATTTCAACATTTTGTGCTGTTGCACACCTGTAAAAATACATTTATTATTTCATTAAGGAGACTCAAAGGAGAGCCAGGGGAACCCTTAAGCAACAGTTATTAGAAATTCTGTTCTTCTGTAGCCAATTAACCCTCCTCTGCCTTTTTCTATGTTTTGTATTATCACCTGTCAGTCTACTTTCAAATGGCAAAGTTCACAGAAAATGCAGGCACTACAGAAACAGGGCCAGAAGGTTTGCTGTTATGTTCCCCACCAGAAGTTTGACACAGCAACCAATTTTAAGTAGAGTGGAGGCTCATTTTCAACCATAAAATTATTCCACATTATTTTTTTTTTTCAGTTTCATCCAATCTAATTTTTGTAAAATAGGAAATTTCACCATGTTTGTTTTGTTTTGCATGTTCAGGGTAAGTTCCTTTTGATTGCTGTGAGGAATCCTCACAGCCTAATTTTAGATGCCCGACTGGCTTTCCCTTGTTTTCCTCCAGGTATGGTGATTCAGGGCAGAAATATACCTGGAATAGTTTACTTCTTTTCAGTGTCTGTGTATGGATACTGGTAAGACTGACCTCCTGATTTAGGTCTATTAATAAGTTTCCTAAAGGTGGGTGATGTAACTTTTCCTTACCACAGACGACTGGCCTTCCGAACAACTGCACAGTTGCTCTTGGACTTGGGGAACTACTGAGGATCTCACTGGTAGACTGTAATGTGTTTTGGATTTAGGCATGGGCTAAGTGTATGTGTGTTTGGTTAATTGTGCGTTGCTTTCTGTTGCACTGATGTGCACCTATTGGTACCCTCTAAAATTTTGAAATCGGGACTCAGATGAAAAGGTTTCTGTTAATCCTATCCTCTCATCTCATTCCTTACATTTTGGGCCCTTGCCATTTTGAACTGATGTTAGCCAATGCGGAAGAACTACTGCTTTGTCTTGGGATCTTGATGATTGTTAATACTTACAGGATGATGAATACATTTTAACAAGCGTATATCCATCTGGCTCTGGACACCTTGGGAAACAACCACAGTTGCATGGAAAAATGAGTGCAAAGATGAAACAGAGCATTAAATTGTGCATGACATTCTTCTGAAATGGTTTGGCTTTCTGAGGTCAACAAATTGGAAGTAATTGTGGGGACTGTGTATGACGGAGCTGGGGAAATTCAAATCAAGAAGATAACATTCCCAGAGTTGTCTGGAGCTGAAGTGACATTTTGTCTCAACAATACTCTAAGATGTCATTATTAATAAAACAAATGACCTGGATACCTACTAATCAATTTGAAGCTGCTGAATGAGCTATTTGAACTATCCTTAAAAAGATGTGTTTTGCACCCTTGGATCAAAAATCTTGCATAGATACAATAAAAAAATCAGTGTTCCAGATTACTTTGGGTCACTGCTGGGATCTATGTACCTTCTCTTTACCTACCCATTTCTCAGCAGAGCTCAAAGACGTAAGAAAATTGTCATTGCTATATAGCTATCTATATTGAGGCAGAATCCTATGGAAGGTTCCAAGATTCCATTCATACTAGATATAAGGAAGACATTTTTTATGAGGAGGGTGGTGAAACACTGGAACAGGTTGCCCAGAGTTGCCCCATTCCTAGAAACATTCAAGGTCAGTTTGGACAGGGCTCTGAGCAACCTGACCTAGTTGAAGATGTCCCTGCTCATTGCAGGAGGTTTGGACTAGATGACCTTTAGAAGTCCCTCCCAACCCAAAGTATCATGTGATTCTGTGATTCTATGATTATTTCCAGTAAGAAGCTGAATTATGCTAGTAGAAACACTATGAACGTTAATTTATATTGTGGTTTGTCTTCCTATTCTCAAAGATGCAGTCAATTTTCTGATTCTTGGCTAAAGAGCTCTGAAACATGGTAACAAGCTCATTTTATGTACCACATAATGTACCTCTGAGAGTTTATGATGGAGTTTTGGTGGAGGATCATCAACCTATATTTTAGGATAGAAGTCCAGTCCTGAGGAGGCCCTTTGATCTTATATTGCTTGTGAATCCCAAGCCACTGAGAAAGACCTAGAAAGATGGTTTTAGAGACAGTGAATAATTGGAAAAATATATGGACTCCTATTAAAGTTCACTACTACTTTCTCATCTGCAGCTATGTGGTACACTTTGGGGGATAAATAGGGATAGATATTTCCTTTAATTTTGTACTACTGCTTCCGACCTGAAGGCCTGGCCAGAATTAAGCAAATATCTGGAATGAATACTGAGCCACTGAAATGTATTTTCATTCATTTCAACAAAGTGTCTATGTTTTTATGTTCTTCACAAAAACACAGTTTACATTTATAGAGTACTTGTAAAGTAGTCAATGTTTCTGAACAAATTCTATGAAGAAAAGATTTCAACTATAAAAAAAATAAAGTGGAATGTCTTTTCAGATTAATGTAATCTATCTAAAAGAAATGCTGCAAATGTTATCTACGTACTCAATTTATTCCAAGTCTAATAATTATTTTATCCCATATACTTACCACAGTCTTAACAGTATCTCTACAAGGACACTATTTGGTTTTCATTAGCTTAACATATGATAAGTAAAGAGTTGACAAAGTGGTCCTGACACAAAGTAGAATTATGTTTTTTGTGTGGGGGAAATGTATCCCTGCACAGATCAGGAACTTCATGACACTGAATGCAATGGTGATACTTCATCAGCAGTTCATAATAACTGACTAAAACATCTTAAAAAGTTTTCCAGAATGCACATGTTCATGATTTTCCAGGATCAGCTAGGTAGCAAGAACTAGTATAAGGACAGACATATGCAGAAGAATGGAAGATTCAAAATAGCATATAAATGGATAAAATTGTAGCTGCAAATCTAGCTTAACTTTCAAAAAAAAAAGAAAAAGAACAAACACCTTTACTCCCTTTTCTATTTATATACCTAACTGTTCACACAAGAGAACAATAAGCATTTTCTAAAACTAAATTATGGATAAAACTGATGTATGATGCTAAACAAAATTCTTCATGATTGGAAGCTTCAGTGACTTAGTCACTGAATTTCTCTTAGAATGGTGTTAGAACAAAGGGTTTTTTTAATGATAGAGACTAAAAATCAGAATTATTTGACCTCATACATGTCAAAGTTTATAAAAGAATTTGTAAGGGTAAATTATAACAACAAAAATAAATGAACAGTTAGTGAATGTAAATCTTATCTAAAACTACCATGGCAAAGGATGCAATATGGAAAGATATGCCATATATTAGTTATCAAATTCCTGATGATATTTTAATTTCAGCAGGCATAATTACTCTAACCAGATTTAACTGTATCTCTGAATAAAATGCTAACTTTACAAGAGATCATAAGCACTATTGAAGGGTTGAGTCTTGACAAAAGGCTGGGTGTAAATGATTTATATGAGGAATATTATACACTAAGATTTTGCACACGCATGTGTGTACACATGTGTATGCATGACCTCATGTTTGTGTGGTTCAGAAATCTTGCACAGGACATGGGGTACGGGTTTATCTTCTAATCCAACCTCTCTGAATCTCATTGAATTTACAGAATTTATTGTGTACAGAATTTATTATTATTATTACTTCAAATGCAGCATAGAAAAGAATGTTGTATAAACAGACTTAGGCAGATTGCAGAAACCTGTTAAATATCAATTCTATTAAGGCTAAGTTTCAAATTCAGATCAATTTAATTATTCCTTTTTTTCTTTCTATTGCCACCATCTTGCTTATTTACTTGCAGTTAACAAAATGTTCTGCAGTAAAAAAACTAATTGCTTTTTCTTTATAGCACTCATAATTTAGAGAAGTTGTTTGAAGCAACAGTACATATAATGGGTTATATGAATTAATGATTAAGTGTATTGAAATATACTAATATCAGTATTATTTTCAATAAGAAGCTGAAGGTTATGATAATTGAAGTATATGGTTAATGGAAGTAAAAATGAACACCTATAATATACAGGTTTGAAACATAGCAAGGGAAGGAATTTTTTCCTGTAAGGTACCATTTTATAGAAACTTTCTTCATTTATTGTATTAATTCTTAATTTATATTCAAGAAAACATGGTCACACAGATTCTGGTGACTTCTGAGGTGGGAGTTGACTACCCCTCTTCTGAGGAGAATGGTACTCTCTGCTGCATCATCACAGTATGATCTGGATGGGTAAAACACTCTGCAAACATTTACCTTTGAGCTGCGTATGACAATGAGTTGGTATCTAACACCTGTAGATGCAAAGAAGCAGGAACCAGACATCACTTGTCTGACTTACCTATAAACACTGATTATGGAGAAAGCCATTTGGGAGTCAGGTGGTATAACAGACCAGTAAATGGATTTAAGCTCCTGAAAGCATGGCAGATATCCAGAATAAAGTTTCTAGATTATGCTGCCTTGAGGAAAAAACTCTCAGGTAAAAATTTCCCAAAGTATAAAAGTCAGGTGACTGAGAATAAGAAAAGACTTGCATTCATTGGATTTTTCTCAGGTCTTGAAGAGAGGAAGGCCATGTCTTTTCTGCCAAATGAAAGAAGCCATGAACTCTGGTTATGAAGCTGAGTGTCAAAGCGTGATTCACACCCACATACCTAAAATCTCTCCCAAATCACGGTAGAAACATTTGAATTGACTATCCAGAACAAACCCTGAAATCACAGGCATTGTCTGGGACATGGTTATTTACCAGAGAGGCCAGAAGTGTAGCAGAAAGCTAATCCAAATACAGGGTAAGATGTAGTGAGTAAGAATTCTTCTAGAGTAAGGTGATTGTATGATGTTTGTTGCTGTCTGACTTCAAAGATTACACTTGAAAAAAAATCTCATTTTACATAATTTATTCCTTCTCTAAAATAGGAACAAATATTTTAAGTCTGAAAAACATTATACTTTGTTTTTATCTTAGCTTGATCCTGCAAACAGAGCACAGTGACAAAAAAAAAGTGAATCCAGACTCGCAGTGGGTTCAGATTTCCCACATTCTTTTCTTTGTTAAGTTTATGCCATTTTTCATTTTTGTAGCTTATCCTTACGCATTATGTCATAATTCATTAATACAAATCCCTTCCAGTGAAACATCAAAGGGTAATTGAGGCTAAAGAATATGTGCTTAATGGATCTTACGTTTAGATCCAACGGCAGTTATTGGAAAGTTCATGATTCAAAGTAACAGCGTAATCTTCTGCTTTGGTTTGTGGTCAGTTTCGACAATGAGATGTTGATTCACAACCTCAAGTCAGACTGTGATGCTGTACCCTACTAAGGATGAGTAGTTGTTGGTTAGTTCTCCCAGCAGCAGAATTATATTGAATGTGTGGAACCTGAGACTAGGGCTGTGATACAGCATAAGGTAGGTAATTTTGTGTGGGACTAGAAAAGATTGAACTGAGGAGACATTCGTGTTTCTGGACCAAGACAATAATCAATAATTGTCTACAAGAAAAAGTCAAAACTATGATTGCAATTGTTATGATGAGAACATATTAAAACACACCAAGGATGTTTTTAGACAGTTTATTTTCATCCAGACCATTTAGCAATTCAAAACAGTTTAGGGCAAAGCTGTTTTAATACCTGGGATCAGTATAAGCAGCAGATGCTGAAAGGAAATGCTGTCTCAGTTGACCAATGCTTTTATTTTATTTAGCTTAGTTTAATTTCTTGCAGTATCTCATTCAAAGTGCAAGTCAGATGTAATGTCCTTGGGTACATTCCTACTCCTGCCAGCCAGGAAGAAACAAGAAAGATCTTTTCGTAGCAGCCAGAGTGGTTATTAATAGAGTGTCACTCAGTTGCTATGCTCCCACTTCTAAAAGGTGGGAGGGGAGGGTTTCACGAATCAGACAGTGAGACACTACATTGGAAGAAAAGAATGAAAAGAAAGGCAGAATAAATGAA
This sequence comes from Tyto alba, assembly GCF_018691265.1. Classification (NCBI taxonomy): domain Eukaryota; kingdom Metazoa; phylum Chordata; class Aves; order Strigiformes; family Tytonidae; genus Tyto; species Tyto alba. The sequence continues at coordinate 7,607,570 of NW_024881276.1, read as the reverse complement.
CTACAGGGAAAAAAGAAAAGAGAATTTGAGAAACTTCTTCAGAAAGTCTCTGGCTCAGAATTATTTGGAAATGGGAGCTCAGGGGACAGGGAATCCTCATCTCTAAGCTGCTGGGAAGCACAGAGAGCCCTCAGAGGAAAATAAGTTACAAATGTCACTAACAATATTTTGGTCTGTTTTCCCTCTCTCACTCCTACTTTCCATTTCTAATGATTTAAAGTGAGCTGTGATTAGCCTGGTGACCCTGGTGGGTGATTTCCCTGAAGAGAAAGTAAACTACAATATTTAAATGTAGCATTTGATATAAGCGTGAGCCAAGCCTCACCTTTTTATGGCTGGAAAAGAAGGAAACACAGGAGACTCACAATTACACTTTGGCGATTGTGCTAATAGACAGATTGGCTTGTGTCAGAGTGTGCCTGAGACAGACTTCAGCATTTTTTTGGTATAAATGAAGAAATCACAAGAGATGTTCTCTTCTCCCTGTCATAACCAGGTGTTTGTTACTTGGTCTCAGCAGTGGATAGAAATCTGTATCTTCTTTTTTTCCTCTCTTACACGTACTGAGTGTTTGATCTCTCTCCGCTGAACTGTGTTCTTTAAGTCTTATTCTGATGTTCCCTGAAAGCTAAAAGAGAGCAAAAAGACTTTTAGCTGAATACTAGCTATACTGGACAAGTTGTAGTTTTGTGCTACACAAAAATTAATTGCCAACAGTCCTCAATATAGTTGTGAATTATTAAAAAGGAAGAGAAGTGTTTAGAAATGTAGGGCTTACCACACTGGGTCTGGCTTGAGATTCACATTGTCTAGTATTTTGTCTCTGGGAGTGGCCAGAAGTTAATTAAAATAGTGTTTTTACAGAAAATTTAAACGTGTGATTCCTCGCTCTGTTGCCAATATAATACCAATTTTGGCAGAGGAAATACAGGGCATCTGTTAATAGGCAAGCAAAAGGAGCTTTATGGAGGAAACTAAAATAATATGTCTTTGGCTTTGTTTGTGAAAAGTATTTCATGGCTAATTGTAAGCAGATACTACACTTAAACACTGTGTTACATCCTAAGCGGATGTAAATCTTATAGCTCCATTGCTATCAGCAGGGCTATTCTGAGCGACATATGCTAACGGTGTGATTCATAGTGAGAAAGACCGACTGTGGTAACAGAAATTCCAATTCAGAGTTAACTTTTCTTCACTTTTCCCCTCTTTTGGAGTAGTGTCCTTTTCTCTCAATTCAAAAAGTTATGCTCCATTTGAATTTATAAAGCAAGCAACACAGAAGCTTAATGTTGGTCTGATTCTGTGCTGTCCTGTACCCTTTGTGGACACTTCAGAATAAATGTGAAAGGCTTCCACTTGTATTTAGTTGCATTTGGTATTCATTTCACTCAAGTATAAATCACAAAAAGGATTGAGGGCAACATATGATAGAAGTACAAAGCCCTAGCAGAACCAGTAGAAAGCAGTGACTGTTTCTGTTTGTGATTCTTTGATGGCAGTAGATTCATCACAAAAAATAGATAAGTGTTTTCTGAAAAAGAGATGCACAGTATGTTCCTAAGTCTGAATGCTCTCTATATAAGATTTTTTACAACAGATAACCAAAAGAGGCACAAAATTATATTAGCCTTGCATATAAAATGTCAATGTTAATTACATGTAAATTAGTATGTACTTGCATTCAAATTATTCATCCAAAAGTCAGACTGGTTTCAAAATCCAGAAAAGCAGAGTTGTTCACAGTATAACCTCATAAAAAATGGTTTATTACATTGGACAAGACTTTTAGCTATATTAACATTACATCTGACTTTAAAGACATTATCAGGCAATGCTAAACAGAAAAAGTTCCACCAGAATATGAAATACAAATATGAATGTAGATGAGATACAACTTAACTTTTGATTTCTTGGTGTCTTAAGCAGATTATGGTTTTTATCAAGGCTGAGGGTTTCTAGCAAAACAAGCTATTTATCTGCTGTCAGATTTCAAACTATAATTTTTAATTGCTTTTTGCATTGAGTACCAAGCATATCAGATATTCTTCCTCATGCTAACACTAGAAATTTGTTATTTCAAACCTGTTAAGATATGTATACTTTGGCAAAGGAAGAGAGAACACAGCTAGTAAAAGACTCAGCAAATATGGAGAACATTTTTCATAAGTTCCGAAGAAAAGTTAATTAACAAACCATATGGGAGTACATAGGAAGGAAAAAAGATGCTGTGCTAGCATGAAGACAGCAGGCTGAATAAAGGCAATCATGTGCACATTCCAGAGGAGAAATAAAAGCACTATCTTTTCACTCGGAAAGCACCTCTGGGTCTGATACAATAACTCAGGTAGTAATATCTTAGAGACTTATGAACAAATCCAAAACACTGTTACGCTTTTGCATTGAAAAGTATGATCTAGAGAAAATTTCCTTATCAACTCCCTGAAAGAGAGGAGCCCTCTGTCAGCTGAGTTTTTCCTGTGCCTGTAACTCAACTTTATATTCATTGCAAGGACTGCCTGGCCTCAAAAGCTAGTTTCCCAGCATTCACCTAAACCTTGCTAGATCTAAACCAAAACCTCTAAATTGAACTCATCTTTGTCACTTAAAAAAACTCCAAACATGGTCAATATCCTCGACATTATGCCCTACATTGGAAAACTCACATAAAAAAAGATTCTTCTTGACAAAATACAAAAGAGAGTGGAATATATGTCCTCGCATAGCTAATATTCGTGAGCTGCTGGTAGAGGATCAGTGTGCCAGAAGGGATATGATGCCCCTTCCAGGTAGAGCACTCTCACCGGGACTGGGGCATCTGGCATCAACAGCCTTGTAATAGTGTTCATCTCGGGCACAAAGGTGCTTCAGTCTGGTGCCAGCTGCCAAGATTGTGGGAGCTTTGTTGTTGGGGTTTTTGGGTGTTTTGTTAGTGCGTTTGGTTTTTGGTTCTGTTTTTGGTTTTGTTTTTAATTAATGCAATGTCTAATTCAGAAAAAAAAAAGCAGGGAACAGGAGATCTAAGTATCCTTAGGCTGAATCAGGAAAAAAACCCATATTTTTTACTTCCTGGACAAAAGGTCTAAAACCAAGCTAGTACCTAAGAAAGGTTTCTGCAAAGCTGCATTTTAAGTGAAGAAGAGAGTAATAATTATGTGGTGGTGGTTTTGTTTTTTTTTTTTTTTTTTTTTTTTTCCTTTTTATAATCCCTCAAATGCCTATCCTCAGGAGTAACTCGAACACTCAGACATAGCTTCTCACATAGGCCTAGGAGCTCAAGTACCTTTGATTAATTTCCAATAAGTCCTTAAATACTTTTGAGGGCTAAAGACCGAAGATCCCAAGTCCTATCAAAAGTCAGAGCAATCTTGCTTCCTAAATATGCATTAGTTCAATAGAAGGGATTGTTGTTCCCCATCAGAAACACCCAAGCCTTTCACGTGCTCATTCCTTATAAGTGACAAGTGAATTTCAGCACAAAGATTCACCTGGAAATACAGAGACCATTTATAGTATTATATTACAGCAATTACTGAAAAGACTTAGTGAGTCATATGGTACTCATTTAGGGTGTTGTTACCTATGTGAATATGGAAAGGAGCTCATATAAATATTTAACATATACCATTAACTAAATCTATAGAAACTCTATAAAGCATATGTTTTACCTGATTTCATTATGAGTAATTAGAATAGTGCCTAGCAACCATAACTGAAATCAGGACTTGTTTGTATGAAGCAATCTGCAAGCATATAATGAGAGATGGTCCTGACCTCAGAAGAAATTATAGAAGGCATTATGTATCTGCATTCTTGCTATAATGTCTTACATAAACTTCTCAAGGGCGTCTTAAATTTCAAGAAAGACAGAAGAGAGTATTTTAGAATTCTTAAAACTATTCTATCCTATGCCAAACCTTAGCTGGAGCATAATTAAAGTCAGTTCTACTCCATGATAGTTATGAGTTAAGTTCAAAGTTTAATGTTAATATTCTCTGGCACATTCGCATGAGGTAAAAATGTCTACATTTGCAGCTGTGTCTATGAAATGTGTAAGTCAGATCTCCTTTGGGAGCCTGAAATTGTCTTCTAGACAGTGCACTGAAAAAGTGTTTTAGGTACAGTGGTCAACAACGCATTTGATGTAATCTGTAACATCTTTGTGCAAATGTTTGCAGTCAGTAGTTGAATGTTCCAAATCTTCAGGAACTATTAGGGGAACTTCAAGTGTACTTCTTGGAAACATTCATACAGGAGAAACTTATCTAATGTTGAAGCAAAAAACCCAGATCAGGTTTAGGTTCAAAGGCACACTGAATATTTTGCAGTTCCAGATCAGCTTTGATATTGCATCACAAAGTCCCTCAAAACTGATAAAGGGAATATTTCTTTTGGTGTGGTTTGGAAGGGAAATGAAAATTCCTGTGCTTTTTTTTTTTTTTTTTTTTTTTTTTTAACCACCTAATTCGGCCATGCATGTTAGAAGGAAATAAACATTTGCTACTGCAGGATCAACAATGAGACGAAAAATTCATTAATATTTAAATAATGTATTGAGGGAGCATGAGGGAAGAAAGTTTTGAAAACCTAGGGCAGATACTCACTTTGGGAACTGTGGTGAGTGTTGCTCAGTGAATGTCTCAACAAATGGGAGAGGCCTAGTTGGGAAGGTCTGTAGAAAGGCCAGAGAAGAAACCATTCCTGCCCAGAGCAATTGCTGCAGAGGAGATAACACATCTCGTGGCTGGAGTGCTCTGGCTGCCTCCTCTGCCCCTGGGTACAGCACCCTGCTTGGGCAGCAGCCCAGCACAGCCCCAGGGGAGTGAGAAAGGACATTTTATCAGGCCAGCAAGACACTGCACTTCCCATCCAGCCCACACCCAGAGACTGCAAGAGGCAGAGTCCAAGCTATTGGTAAACTGGGAACAGAAGTAGATGTATGTGCAATTCACATCCCTGTCAGGTTTTACTAAGCTGTGGGATGGGGAAACACTGCGTTGTACAGCTCGCATTCAAAGAAATTTATAGCCTGCAAATGTAAAAGAGCAAGGAGAAGGCACATAAAAAGGTGCAGCAAGACTGCAAATGCAAAACCCTCACTAGCATTTCTCTGTGCTCTTCTGCACTGCCTGTGCAGCAGTTCTTTCTGTCCAGCTCCAGTGTTAAAATACGACATACTGCAGCATCAGGAGGGGAGCAGGAAGCCTGCAAGACACATAATTGGGAAGAATCTGATCATCCTGGCTCTCTGTGTTTCTCCCATTGTCTTGGCATCTCTTGTATCTTGGAGGCTTATAGGAAAACCTAGCGTTAAAGAGGCATATGGATGCCATTGTATCTCCTTGATTTTGAAATGAAGCTTTTACAGTGGAACAGATCTCAGAGGAGAATTTATCCTGCTGAAGCAGATTTTTCAGTTTAGTCTGAGCTCCAGGTGACTGCCCTCTAATTAGAACTTTTAAACAAACTAGTTTGAGTATATCTGCACTTTGCTATTATAACCACCTGGGAGAGTAATTTGGAAAGATAAGAGTGTATCACAGTTGTGTAGTTCTGTCTCATTTTCACTCAATTTCGGTAAATGCTGATCTAATTATTCTGAATATCATAAGTATTTAAAAATGATGAGTGACACATAAAAATAGTTTTTAAGGTCCAATTACAGTTAAGACTTTCACATCATTTAAAGATCAAAATTTATACATATGATTAATCTTAAATTAAATTAATTAAATTTTGCTGAATATGGTTGGCTTACTGGATAGGTATCTAAGTGACTTGACTGAGGAGTCAGGTGATTAATTCCTGCTGGGAGCAGTGCTGCTCTGCTTCTGTTGAAGGTGGGAGGCAAGATCAATACCACAAGTACCAATCCAGCATCGTTTCAAGATGAGCAGCAGAAACACAACCTAGGAGGGCTCTGAATAGGAATACCAGGGACCATCAAATGCAGACATAACACTTCAATCTTGTCGCATTTAAGAGTAGTAATGCAAGCTACTTCCCTACTTGGCAGAACAAATAAAGAGTAAAATAGTCTTGGAGACAAGGAATTCACAGGAAATTGTAGTCCAGCAGGTTTGTAAGAAATTATTTCTGTCTGAGGTATCCTGAAGGAAAGACAATCTTATGTGGAATTTCTGGGCCCAGAAGCCAATGGTGAGATAGCTACTGATTGTATCAGGCTCTGTCTGAGAACCTAGGCATAGTATTTGGTCAAAATAAATAAAAAGCTTCTTAGAAGCTTATACACCTTAACTGCAATAGTTAAAGGGCCTAAACTAATAATAGGAGATGGATAAATAAGAAAATAATTCCAAAATTTCCCAATCACTCCCTCTGAAGTATCACATTTTTTGTCTTGAAAATTCAGCTTTTTCTACATATACTAAAATGCCAAATAGCAAGAAGAAATTCAACACAGAAATATAAATGAGAAGTCAATTGGTGCTAGATTATAAATCATGACAGAATTTGTAGGTAACAATGACAACTCCACCAGGGCTGTAAAGTTAAATCTCTATTTAAGATTCTAAGCTGACGCAGCAAAAAAAACAAAACAAAACAAAGCATGACAAAGTCCAATCAAACAATATTGCTAAAGACTTTATGTGATAAAATCTAAATGTCAGTGTAAGTGGTTAAACTTCACAGTGATTCTTTTTTTTTCTTATTAGTTTTTTTCTTCTGTAAGATTAATATGTTGCTAGCATTTATTACTTTTCCAGACCCAGGCGGATTACTAGTATGCTTTGTTAAGCCTTATTTGTATTGTATTTTCTCATAAAGCTTAAGTAAAACTGAACAATGAAGACTGCAGACAATTCTATAAATTGTTGTTCGCTGCTGATATTCTTGGAACTATGACCTTAATAGTGGCCAGCTACAACAATTATAATTGCTCTTTTTATTAGCCCTGCTATTCTCATTTTGCATCAACAGCACTGCCAGGCCTTCCATGTCATCAGGAAATTGAGGAAGCAATGCACATTGGAGTCAATTAGAGCTTTTTGGCACATGGTTCTACAATAGATGTACTTCTTAAGCTGGGATTTGGGTTGTTTTTCAGGCAAAGAAACAATGAAAAGAAAAAAAAATAGAACCTCTGTAGAACAGGCAGGAATATTCAGTGAGAAGAGGGAGAATAAGTCAAAAGGTCACTGAAAAGTGAAGTGGGATTAAAAAAAAAGAAAAAGAAAGGACATGGAAGGTCACAATAAAAGAAGTTTGAAAACAATTGCAATGCGTTAGCAGAAGGAGTTTGTTAGCATCAACGCCCAGTCCCTCAGCAGCTCAGTAACTGTGAAGCTTATAGGAGATCTCAATGAATTCATTCCTTCAGCTATGTGCTATGTAATCTTGGTGGTTTATTTTCCATGAGTGCCAAGACAAACGTTGTGAATAACAATGGCAGTTTAAAAGCCCATCTGGTCAAAAGATAAAAAAAGATGTGTTATGTTGAGTGTTAGTTTATACTAACCTATTCAGAGGAGGTATGCGTTGCTACTGCTCTGTGCTTACATACCCATTATGGTTATGGCTAAGCTTTTTTTAGGAAATACAACTTTCTGCCACACTGACACTTCAAATTTACTCAGAACTGAGTAGCAGGTATCCCAGAACAGATGCAACTCTGCTGGTAACTTCCCTCCACTGTAGCCACCTAGAAATCAGTGAACAAATTTGAAATTCTTTTATTAACTGCTCAGTTTTCCTTAATGAATTTTAATAAATGTCTGCTAAATAACTTTTGGACATTCAAATAGACTATTTCAACTGGGTTTTCCTTGTAAGTACTAATGTTGGCTTCTTAGAAGAATGACAATATATTTTTGAGGTAGAACTGTCGTAAACATATAAGAAAAACTGTGTTCCTAATCTCCAAGGAACTTATATTTTTCTGTGTCCATGATGTCTAATTTTACTATAAAATTTCATATTTATCAGAAGTTTATATGAATTGGATCTTGTTAAATTTTTTAACATTTTTTCATTAGTATTATTTAATCCTATTTATGTTTAGTAACCAATCAGTAAAAATTTGCTTCCAGATCTCAATTGTAATGTAGGTGCATATATTTTAAGATAAATGTCCATGTATTTCTTTCCATGTATTTAATTTCCATGACAGTGGCCACATCCCACTATATTTTAGTAAAAAAACTGAGTAGTCTAAATTAAACCTCTGTTACATTTTAGCCACAATAGGAAATTAATTTAAAACTGAAATTAAACATTGTTTACAACATTTAAGTAACACCAGTTGACAGACTTGTCATCAGTATTTCTGCTGATGAATCTGAGGTTTGTAATTCCTATTAAAATCTCACCAATTTAAAAAAGCTACAGTTAAAGCCTAAAGCTTGCAAAACAGCTCTGTGTCATAATTTAACCTTAGGTTTACTGTTAAATCATGGAATATGTGATATGCAATGACACATTAATTGACACTGGTTCTTTTTTCCTTGAACACTTTAGTTAACATTTTTTTTTTCAGAAAATTGTCTTTTTTTTTCCCTCGATTCTGATATAATCTATAATGACAGTTTCATAGCACATTTTGAAGCTGCTGTTGATTTTTTTAGGTCATTGACACAGCGTTGTTCCATATTTTCAAATGCTTGATAATGCTATCAGTAATGTGAATATTGTGACATTTTTATATTTTGGTATGGTGTTGCTTTAACATATAGGAGGAAGATATTTTTTCTTCTCTCAGTCCTTCATTTTTAAAAAGAATAACCTGTTTCTATTTTTGGATGTCATTGCTGTATCTCAACTTGTTTTTATTGAGTCATTCTGAAAAGATAAAACTACCAGATTCTTTACAAACACAGAATTTTTATATCATACAATTACATTAAGAACAGATCTAACAAAACTGGAATTGATGCTGAGCCCATCAACATCCGGCTTCCTTTTTGTGAAAATGAGATCTGCGATTTTGATATATTTTTTTTTTGAAAAAAAATAAAACATAGAACTTTCCAGCCCTACAGTGCACTATGAATACAGCAGCGATTCTTTTATTAAGGTGTATCTCCTCACAGCTGAGAATAGACTTAAGTGTTTACAAATGCATTAATCAAAATATTTCTTTGCAAATACCTTTCAACTCATGGGTTATTCGAAAACTCTTCATTACAATAGTTAGCCTCGATATTTCATATTCTCAGTCCATCCTGAAGCTTATTCTTGAAGCTTGGTGAAGTATCCTCAGTGAGGATGGCCTTGAAATGTTCTTGTGACAGTGACACAGGTCAGTCTCTGACTATGTGAATTCTAAAATCATAAAATGACTCCTAGGCTGTCAGCAGTGTGACTGCCATAGGAAGAACGATATGCATTCAGATTATCCTAACCTGGAGAAGAGGAACAGGGCAGATAATTTCTCAAATATTTTTGAGGTTTCTTTTTGTGATTCTATGGAGCTATCTGTGCAGTGTACCTAAATATTCATTCTCACAGGTAAAACTGATTTTTTTTTTTTCTACAAACATTCTTAAGGAAGAAGAATAAATAAACAAAGAGAAAAAGTTAAACAAATATTTTTTCAGCTTCAGAAAATGTGAAAAATATTTTGTGCATATTTCAGATTCCTTTACATTGCAGTCAAATAAATTTACTTTTTTAAAATTACAGATATTGTTTTATCTCTGTTTCTTCACTTCTGAAATTATTTTTTTTTTGAGACTTTGACACTTTCTCTGCTTGGCAACTTTTGAGCTGTAACTACCTGTTTTATGGCATTCTCTGTTGACAAATGTAATATAGATTCTCTTTAGACTTATCCAAAACAGCTTTTCAGAACATTAAGGTCTGAAAATCATGTGTCACACACTATTTTATTTGAATATTATTAAACATTAACTTTAATTTAATTAAAATTTAGTGACAAAAGTGAGTTTGTGTTGGTGTACTGATTTGAAGAGCACAATAAATATTTTTGGAAAATATGTCACAGTAAACAGGATAACTTATTCATTACAAGCAATTCCAAAAAGATGTGTTTTAATGAAAACACGTGCCTCATTCCTTTCACCTAGTAAAATGTCATGTTTGAGTGTGCAATAAAAAATTCTAATATGCCATTAGAAAATTCATATTTTCATGAAGAAATAAAGAATCATGGTTGAAATTCTGGTCTACTTCATGCCAGCAAGAAATCATCCCCTGACTTTGATGGAGTGGGTTACAGAGTTAATAAAGCAATTTTATAATTCATCATGTGTGCTTTTTTCAGATGTCTGCTTATATGAAAGAAGTCTTGAGAAGAATTTAAATAGATTTTTTATTTATTTTTTCTAGAAAAGAGTCCTAATCTAAGGTAGCTTCATGGGCACCATCACTTTGAATAGAAACAACATCAATAATATCTGTCATATGTATTACATAAATTAATATATCTGTCATATGTATTACATGAATTAATCTATTGTAAATCTGGAAAGATCATGTTGGCATTCCAAATAAAAGAAAAGTTTACATTTTTTATTCTGACAGTAATCCAATGCTGAGAAATTTAATTCAATTTATATACAAGACATTGTTTTAAAATGTGAAATTGAACTGCTCCATATACTTCAGAGAAAAACTGCCTTCAAATAAGATGAGTCTGAATGACATATTCCAAGTATTTCATCTCAAGGACTTGATATAGGAGCAGAAAATTATAAGGCACTGTATTGTAAATAAAGACAGCAAGTGACATGCCATTTAAAAAAATTAGTGTATCAAAACAGTATACCATTATATTTAGCGACCACAATATCATATTGTTCTAATTTTAATTGCATCACCTAATTTGCCCATCTAAATTGCATCTCATTTGCTGTTAACAGTAATAGTTTTTGAAAATATTGCTATTATAATTGTGCTGGAATAAAGAAAGTGATTCACGTTCCTCTTACTGATTCTCTTTTTCACAGGTTGTCCTATAATGATAAGATTCAAGATATTATTCTTTTACTTGAGTGCTTATTTAAGATTCAAGATACTGTTCTTGTACTTGAATGCTTATTACACTGAATTTCTAGGTCTAGCTGAAATTTCTGAAGTTGATTATCAGAAATGGAGCTATTCACTTCTAGGAGGGGAAGAATTTGACTAAGGTGCAGAATTTACTGTCTCTGAGAGAGTAATTTGAAAGATCACTTGAGACCTTTGCTGCTGCCTGAAGAAAATTTTCCACGTTTATCACCAGTTACAAGGACTGGAGAGAGGATTAGCACAGATGCTCCCATCTGCTCTTCTTTGAACTGCAAAAGCGATTCACGGCCATGTTATCTCAGAGCTTTATAGCTTCTTGCTTAAGCCTAAATTTCTTGATTTCCCACATTTCCCACTGGATCATTAATTTTCCAGGCAAGGAAACTCTATAAAAGGATGGTACCAGCTCACACTCAAGGTCAGGTAGTGTGGACTTCACAGGGTAAATGTAGGTGATGTTGAGGACTCAAGCTCACCTTCACACAGCTAACAAGACAGCCAAAGCAGAGTCAAGAAAGATAAGGTTGTCCATAGATCCCCTGCTATTTCCATGTTCAGTTGTTACATTACGGACAAAAATGGTGCTTTATCTCCCTTCCAACCTGTGTCTGCTAACTGGTCTGGGAGGAGGATCAAAGACACACAACAGGCAACACCCTGGCCTGCTGAATTCAATGCAATATTACAGTGAAGAGCTGCAGGTCCATTGGGGAAGAGAAGAGACTTCGCTTAGCACAGCACCAAATCTTGTGACCTTCATTCTTGTAAATGTTTTCATTAGCACCAGTGCTCTCTGACCTCTAGTAATAAATCAGCGTTAGTCTTTGCCCTGCAAAATCATTATTGCTTGCATATGTGTGCCTCTGAAAAAAAAGACTGCTAGGTCTTATATATGCAATCATGGTAATTCTTTTGAATTTTGACAGCAAACCACACATTTTTGCTAATATTTGCTGTTAGTGCTAATGATTAAAAAATTATTTTCAGTTAAAAGAGGGATAGTCCCTGTACTGATAATAGTAATCATTCACTTCATTTAATTATTTTTATTGTTACATGCATTTTCTATTTTTCTCAAGTGAGATTTCTATTCTGAGTCCTTAATTATATTCCATAATTACATGCTACCATATAGCTCCCTAGGGACCGAATTCATATACACAAGTGGCACTTACTGCACTGTCCAGGGTCTTTCTCATTTTAACTATATCCCACGAGCACTGATGTTGTGTCAGCATTTTCACGGTTAGCTCAATTACCAGCTATTTATAACTGAGTGGCAAAAGTTCTCTGAAGATTCATAACTGAAAGGAAGAGCTTCAGGGTAGAGCTAACAGTGAGAAGCACCAATGAGATAATGTACCATCTTAACCTATTCTGAGGGAATGCACAGTGTATGTATATGTGTGTAATTTGCAGTTGCAGCCACTTCCTTATGTAGTTTTGTACTTGGGATGTGATGCATATAGTTTTGAAATTTATGGTTGTTTGTAAGGTAAAACTATAGTTTAAAGATTTTATATATCTTAGTTGGGTATTTAAATATTCTGTGTACATCTATAATCCTTTGACTTTGTGTGACTTAAGTGAATGAAGATGAACTCACAGAAATTTAGACAACTTCTGAAAGGATTTTTCTGAACACCTGTTTATAGGGAAAGGAAAGATTCAACTTCCTCAAGAGAACTCTTTTGATCAGCAGAAATTACGTGGTTCAGAAGAAGATCCCCAAGGTGGTGGGGCTGAGCACTTCCCCTGTAAGGAAAGGCCAGGAGAGCTGGGCTGGGTCATCCTAGGGAAAGGACAACTTTGGGGGAACCTAACAACCCTCCCAGCACCTACGAAGGGTCATCGAGGAGATGGAGTTGGGTTCCTCCCAGCAGTACAGGGCAGGAGGATGAGAGACAACTGGTAATAGTGAGGACAGCGAGGCAGCAGAGCAGGTCACCCCAAGAGGCTGTGCCATCTCCATGCTTGGAGGGTTTCATACCCCAACTGGTCCAAGCCCTGAGCATCCTCGTCTGACCCCAGGGCTGGCCCTGCTTTGGACAGTGGATTGGACTAGAGACCTCCTGAGGTTCCTTCTGGCCTGATTGGTTCTGTGATACTTTGTGATCTTTTGAGATAATCAGTGAGTTTGTCTGTGAACTGTTATTTGGTAACTGCTGAAAATCAAAACTTATTCTTTTCCTCAGATTTTTCTTTTAAAGAACAGATGTAATCAAGAGAAAATACAATGCCTTCTCTGTGAATGTTTCCTCAAACTATATTAGAAGGCTTGAAGTAAAGAACATGAAGTGAAAAGTTAAAAAGACAATTGAGGTGTCTTTTTTATAATTTTATTTATTTATTTTTATAATTTTATAAACATTTTTATAATCATATGTAATATGTCCTTTTCAGGATAATAACCTAATATTTTATCTTCTAGTAATAATAGAAAAGACCTTTAAATGAAGTAAATAGTTGTAATGCTATTCAAATTCATAGAACTATGCCAATTTATGCAGGGAGAAGATTAGGTGAGATTTATCTAGGGCTCCTAACTGTGACTAGTTCAGCACCAATTGTAAAGTAACATGCAAAATGCTCAAAACATTCTGTGCTTTAATTTTTAATGACTCAAATATAGCCAAACATCTTCTGATAAAAATGGTATGAAATACTGCCCTGATAACTTTTTCTAGATGTTTCCCAAATCTTTTTTTCTTAACTTACATTTCTGAAAGCATATGCATTTATTCTGAGAGAGCAGCATTTTTTAATTATTTGTGTGTCATTTCTATGATGTCTGGTTTAGGACTAAAGCCATTTTGACTGAAGGGTGCTATACAGAAACAAAGGTTTACTGAAGTAAATGTGAATACACTTGAATATTCAATTCCTCTAAAATGCCCATTAAAGTGAATGGTCAAACAGAAGTTGAACCAAGTCAGCCCAACATGGGCTGCACATAGTGTGTGGGTATGTATCACTTGGTCTGAGAAATGAAACACAGTGATTGTTTGTGGTGGCTCTGATATATTTCTTTCTTTTCTGAGTCAGTCCCCTATCATAAAATGCACATTTCTGTCCTGAGGAACAGAACAAATTTTAAAAAACTTGGGACTTCCTAGTACATCCTTGACTAATCTTATTACCAGTATTTGATCTGGAGCTGACGAGTGTGGAGGCAGCAGACACAGAGTGTTCTGTTATAATGGAAGGATAGGTAACAAATGAAATAACTTTATGTGTAGATTTAATAAGCAGCAATCTCAAAAAATCCAAAGGTTTTTCATAAAGAAGTAAATAATTAAGTGGGGAGAGTCTGTATCTCTAATGTGTGTATATAGGTAAACTCATGTAATCTTTTAAGTGTTTCAAGTTTTGTGTGAATTACATAGCCATAGTGAAATATCTAACATGTTATTCATTTACTACTTAGATACAATTTTAAACATTTTAGTAGCTTTTGAATTGTATGATACAAGACCCTGCACCCCAGCTATAGGCCACTGAAATAAGAATCAGTACTTCATGAGAATATTTTTTTTCTCTCAATTTGCATTACTTTCACCAGCTATCTATTTATAATAATATGACCTTATAAGTTTTGCAGTCAGAGAAAAATACCCAGTACAAATATGGTAAGTAATGTGATGGACACAGGGTCCCAGTTACTATTAGTTGGCTTGGGTTCATAGCCCAGACAGAGCTGTACTTGTTATCATCTGACTGGTCCATCTAGTCACTGCTAGCGTGGTTATCAGGAAAAGCAAAGGGAAAAGAAGTTTAATTTTTCCAGGATTTGAGGTACTCTAGCTGCCATGAGCAAAAATATCAAATCACTGTCAAGCCTTGTAGCATACCATGACACCCAGCTGTAGGAGACTGTGTAGGACTTTGTTTGTCTCAACATCGCTGCTGCACCACTACCACTTGCTGGCCTCCGCATCCTGTTGATGCGACAGAGTACGCCTTGAAGGAGACGGGTAGTCCCCGAAGAAACCACGACGTCTGCCCGAAGCGCAAATAACAACATCCCTGGCAGTACCAGCCAGACTGCACCTGCGCGCAAGCCGGGTCGGGAGGAAATTGAGGCGAGGAAGATGTGCAGAGGCTGAAGGCACCGTGGGCCGACCCTCGCCAGCGAGACCACCATGACCACCTGGGCATGCGCGCATGGAGGTCCACGGGGCGGCACATGTTACAACGAGCTCTGTGGAAATGGGCGGACTTTTCCAGGAAATCGTGGGGACTAAGGCGATAAAAGGACTGCGTACTCTGTACTGAGGGGCGCGTTTTTTGTGTGCGGGCGTTTTTTGCGTGCGGGCGTTTTGTGTGTGTACGCGTATGTGTGTGCGTGCACGTATGTGTGTGTGAGTGCATGTGGGCTCCCAAAACATCTCTCTTGTGGACTTCGGCGGAGCTTGGAGCTTGGACCATCATCGATTGCACCGAGACTGAGCCAACGGGACATCGCGGGCTCGTGGTGGTGGTGATTAATCTTGCCGCATCTCTACCGTTTTCTAGCTTAGGGATTCTGACTTTCTCTTCCTCTTTCTCCCTGTCCTATCGCTCTTACCAGCTGCTTGTTTAATAAAGATCACAAGGTTGCCCGGCATCTGACCTCGTTTGTGTCTTAATCTCGCTCTTGGGATCGTTTAAGAACCCTCCCTGATATCGAATCGGGACATCCCTGATATCGGATCGGGACACCAGCTCTTAAATTTTTTTTTCTGTTCTTTTTATTTTTCAAGGGCTGGTACATAGATACTGAGGAGGGGGGAACTTTTCCCAAACACAAGCACAGGCCCACAGGTCCTGATCCCTAATCCTCAGGGAAACACCCCTGAAATTAACAACAATATTGCTTCTGAGTTCAATGGACATTGGATCAAGTTTAGGAAAAATTTTCAATTTATTCCTCATCCCATTTTATGCTAAAACCAACAGGGGAAAGAAAACGTTCTCATATAGGACAGCAGACTTGTTAACTTTTTTATTTCTCTTTTGTTGTTCTAACTGTGGTGTTTGAATCACCCTCAGACAAAGTAATTCATGACATCTCACAATGACATTGTTGCTTAAAATTACATTTTCCAAATATTTCGGATGTGACTCTGCTATCAAGTTATTATGGTAAACCACTTGCCTTAAGAAATCTGTCCCGACTGGCCTGTGACTTATATCCTTGTTCAGGGACAGTGAACTTTGACTCTGACCCAAGTTGTGGCCTTCAGATTCTTCTGTGGAACTAGGCCTATTGTTAGCTAGGCATTATAATATGCCCCTGCCTGTGAAATCTAATGAGGTGGTCATAACCACTAATGCCTGCATCTTTCCAACCTCCCAAGAAGGAAGAAGGATCCCTTAAAGTTTTGCATAGCCAGCATTACAAAGTAACCATGGTTTAATTTATCTTTTTAGGAAGAGGTGAAACTCTCATGGACAATACAAATAGCTAAATTACTCACTTTAGGAGAGATCATCAAGAAACTTTTCTGCCACTGCTGTTTGTCATTCTGCTAAAATGGCCAGTAGGAAGACATAATTAATGAATCTTTAAAGTGTAATACAAATGTCTCTGTATGTGCTTTTCTTATGTGCAACTGATAAAACAAATAAAAATTAATTCTCTCTTATAAGAGCTTCAGGCTCTCTGTTCTCTTACTAGCACGGTCAGTGAGAGGTCTGGATGACTCTGGAAGTTTAAAACTATCTGAAAATGTCCCACACTAAGAACAATTGCAATAAAGGTTGGCCTCAGAGAAGAAGTTGTTTCATACTATCAGAGACACAGAGAGTGGAATGGTATTCTAAAGGCCAGTTTTCCGTAGCAACTAAGGATCTCAGTGATTTATATCTTTGTGATCAGTTCTGATTTTGTGAAAGTTTATTTGATTCTTAGAAAAATTCTGCAAAACAATAGGCATATTTGACAATAATTCTTGATCAGTAAGCTTGCACATGACTTTTTTTGGCTACATAAGGTGGCATTTATCTCACCTAAACCTGGCTCTAAATTTGAATCAATCATCAAAGAAATGTTCAACAGAAGGAAGATCTCAGGAGACAATTTATCTGACCTCACTGTTTTCTTGTAGGTGGCTTTTTTTTACATTTTAGAGAGGAATGGTTTAGATGAATCATGTCCTGAAATATTTTTTTTCTCTCAATCAGTTGTGAAAAAGTCATGAAGGCACTAGATGAGACTCAGACTCAGATTAGATGAATATCATCTGCACTGACCTTTCACATGAAAACAATACATTCACAGAATTTGCCATAGGGATATTTATCAGATACCATTTCTTTTTCTCTGAAACTGATGTGTTGAGTTCTGCCTTTTTGTGGTGGGCTTGTTAATATCTCAAAGCACTATAGGGTGTCCCCAGAGTACTGCAGAATGAATGATACTAATGTCACAGAGTTACATATAGCTGCCATCTGTAGTCTGATCTCAAACACAGAGTAGGTTTTACGTCACGTGTTGATAAGTACTTTGTGTCATTCCCAGTGTATGTACAAGCAAAATATCGCTGCCTTCTTTCTGATGGCTGCCAGCTACATATAAATATCTTGAAAACTGCTCACCTATTTTGATATTAAAACTTTCATATATTTATTCTATGTGTGTGAAAATGTGCAGAGCATTTCCTGAAACATGCTGGGAATCACCTGATGTAAATATGAATTTGCATTTTTTCCATGTGGGTGGAACTATAAAGGTATTCCATTCTACTTTTTTTTTTTAAAGATTAAAAAGACCAAAAAATTCTTTTAATAAGAAGTGAAATTTGCATGCTACTTCCAACCAAAATACGGTTTGTTTGTCCTTTTAAGAAACCACTGAATAAGCACATTTTGTCTTTTGCTCTACTGATTGAATTATTTATTTCATGGTCTTTTTAGCTCATGCCCAGATTGCATCAGCTTCAGAACATAGCTCTAATGAAATACAGTATTGTGAAAGTGTTCTCCATAGCTGTCTGTAATACATTTCCTAAATAAATACAAATTAAAATCATAAGAGTAGACTGTGCATCAAAAGCCTTCTTTCTCATTTCTTGGCATCTGTGGGACTTGGCCGGTATTCTGTTTTGCCAGTGGAACCAAGTAAAAGTTGGTATAATGATCCTACTCAGTCTGACCAACATCTTTTGTGTATCCTTAGAGGTTTTTCTCATTGCTTATGACTTACAGTTGAACAGGGAAGAATTTTACTCTTTACAGCCCTCAGAAACTGTGCAACACAGTGCTTGGATGAATAGTTCCCTTTAATAAAAAAGATCAGTGCAATTTTATCTTCGTATTCATATCTCCCACATGAAAGCAAGAGCTCACACTGTAACTTAATGCTGTTTCTGAACATAAGAACTCCAGTCACAGATCAAAGGTTTTATCCTATTTATTCTTCCCTACAAACACAACGTGTTGATGGGAAAGTTAAGGCTGTATTTTGTCCTGTCATCATGTAAAACCTTAATTTACATTGCAGGAATTAAACAAGTAGCTAGATAGAAGAATGTGGCCCATAGGTTATAAACATCCAAATTAATGCTCTTCAACAGTATTTTAACAGTATTTATAGAAAAACTCTAATGGCCAAGTGATAACCGTTTCGTCTAAGTAGCCCCATGAAATGCAAACAGATATAATTAAACAACTCAAATCACAATGAATTTAGAGTATCCCCATTCCCCCCCCCCCCTTTTTTTTCCTCCCAAATAAGTTCCCCCTGCTCTTGAAAAGAATTGAGCAAAGTTTGTTTCATTGCTGACTGTGGCAGTGGATTACATGTTTCAGCTATGCCCAGGGCTGATTGACTCGGTACCGTATCCCTTCCTGAGAGAAGGCAAACTCCCACTGATCTTGTTAAAATGTCCTCCTGATGGGCCAGACTTTACTCTTCTGAATTCCAGAAGTAAATGCAAGATTTCATACACTGACACTGGCATTCTTTAACAAGACAGCAGGAGTTCATGGAGAAGTTTCTACGAAACAAGAGTATTGAGGAAGGAGGCTGAAAGGGGTCAAATTTCAGCAAAGGAGGAGGATAGAATTGAAGTTACCTAAGTGATGCAAAGTACAAGGCAAGAAATAGTGCCTTTCTGGAACTTTCTCTTCTGAATCTGACAATCTGAGAATCATGAGGATAATTTTCACCAACTCTGCAAATTATAGTTGGATTTGCATTTAAATTAGGTTAATATTATGGAATTTAGGGGTATAATGCAGAAGCTGAAACTGTAAGTATATGTATATTAACAGATGTTACGGCGTAAGGAAATGGAGTTCTTGCTGGTCTTTCAGAAAAGGATGTCTTGAGCAAACAATTTACCTGTCCTACCTTAGATGTGAATGGTAAGGAAAAAAAAAAGGTAAAACAAATATGAAGAACTGGCACTAGGTCAAAAAATGCTCAGAGCAGGAACAGAGTATGCTGAATGTTGTCTGTGAATTCAAGAGTGACTAACCAGGGTCTAAGCAGTTATAAGTGCTCAAACCTGTGTTCTGCCCTCATGAAGACCAATGTTTAGCTCTCTGTACCCAGACATGACTGAAAGTGTGTCCCAAGCACCCATGCTGTTAGGGGAAAGGTATGCAAACCCAGAATAGTATGAGATTACCAAGATGCAGAAAGACCTGGCTGTAGAAATGGTAATTGGACTACAGATCGTACAAGTAAGATCAAGAAATGAGCAAGATGGGAATTGGTCTAAGTTATTTTTAAATTGGGCTAATCAAGAAATCACTTCAGCTTGGCAAAGAAGGAATTAAATAGAGGACTCTGTTTTTTAAATGATTAAAACCAAATGGGGTATGATACTGTTATGAAGAGCAGTTGGTGATGGGTGGTGTCAAACAAAAGAGACAATTTATACAAAAAATAGCTTCTTAAAAAGATATTGATCAATATACCTGTTGAGGAAGAAAGTGTCCTGTAAAAGTGAAGACAGTTCCAAGTGTGTTGAATGTTACAGCTTCTACGGACTTGACTCAGAGCATAATTAAACTAGATGAGCAGGTAAATGTAGTCTGGAGGAATAACAGCATGCACCTTTGTATATGACACAGTGTTCCAGAAACTGACGTGGTGTCAAAGGTATCCTTGCACTGGAACTTGGGAGTTCAATCCCCAGCTGCAGTTACGGCTCAGCCTTGGCCACTGACATGAATTTAGCTGAAATCTGCTCTGTCTTCAAGGAGCTAAAAAAAGTCTTGTCAGTTTGAGTAAATAATGGAAGATCAAAGCTAGCTACCTTTCTGTAGTGAGGTTCCACGGGAAGACTGATCATCATATAGCATTATCTGACCTTTAGGTTGGATTTTCATACATAGTCTGATATCACTTCAGATAAAATGATATTTTAAATCCCTCCACTTAATAACAAATTTGAACTGTAAAATATAATGCATTTTAAAGGTATTTTACATAGAATTTAGATTCATACCTTTGTGTGATGCACAAATCAGTAGCAGAAAAAATTCATGTCTCTTCTTCCTGGGCTACTATATATTCTTATTGCAGTAAATGTGGTATTTCTGTAATTTAAAGCTGTGATCTGGGATACATTTTGTTTCATTACCATTGTACAGTAAAAATTCCTCTTCCAACTTCTGTTTGAATCTTGAGAAATGCTTTGGATTTTTGATCCACTGATAAAACACGTTTTAATGGGTGAAGAGTCAGAAAAGTACTTAATAATTTTGTAATTTCCCAGAGACATTAAAAGACTTTACTATCCAATATTCCCACTCGAAACTCTGGAAACAAATCTGGACCAAGTCACAGAATGTTCGGGTTTTTTTTTTTTTTTTTTTTCCCTCTATGCCCACACCAAGATTCCTGTTACAGCTCAGCAGTGCATCTGAGAATTCACTTCTAATTTGGATGGATTCTATGGTTTTCTTTTTGTTTTTTCAAGAGGACTTCTGGGTGAGGCACTCATGGGCACCTCTAGAATTCAAGCTATCCTGTTTACTGAGTGCAAGACAACACCTTGTCAACATACTAAATATTAAAACAGTGCAGGTCCTTTGGTCTTGCACAGCATAACAGACTGAACAGTGAATGCAATTCACTGAAAACTCACAGTTTAATGTAATTTATTTAGGATAGCCCTGAGTCCTAATCCTAATCCTGGCTTCCACAGCAATTCAAGTATTTTGAAATTAGGAAGTACAACTGCTCGATAAATTGGATAGCTAAATGTATTAGGCTACACATGCTTCTATCTTTTTTTTTTCCATCCACCCAATGAATCCTTCATTAATTTCTGTGAAACGTTACAAACTTGAGAGATTTCTTCCAGCTTCAAGAGAGGTGAGAGCTTCAGTCAACATAAATAGGGAATTTAGTGCATTTCTGTAGTTTCCCATGAGTGGTAGGAAGGACCTTTACCTGCAGCATCAACTCTTACCCTAGGTGTATTTTTGAAGTGTGAGCCCTGATCAGTTTAAATTAAACTGTGTAGAGCTGCCTTGCTGAAGTGACTGCCAGGATGCGTATGCCAAGGTGATGAAGGTACTTCCCAGCTGCTCTGCAGAAAGGAGCAGAGCAGGAGGGAGCCTGGTCCTTCCTCAGGGACCAGCGTGCACCCGACTGAGCAGCAAGTTCTCAGCCTGGCCTCTTTCATTCTGAGTACTCTCTCTGAGCAGCATAAGATGTTTACTTGCTCAGTGTTGATACACTTGAAGTCTTTAGTAATTGCTTGTTAATTCTTCTACTAACTTGAAAATTACAATGATTTTTTTTTTTTTTTTAAACCAAAGCCTCTCATTTTAAAAACTTTTCACTGCTTCCCAGATGAGGGTCTTTCCAGGGTAGTTGAATCTCATATCTTCCCATCATCACCTAGCTTATGACTCCACAGAGATCACTTCTTGGCTGCCACATTTTGAATAGTTTCAAGTGCAAAGGCACATTCATGTGCAATATTGCTCAAAATCTCAACAATGTTTAATGAAAGATGTTAAATTAACTGGCCTATGTACACCCTGCCAGGGTTTTGGAGATAGGGAAATCAAATAAGTGAAATAATAGGGAAAAGAAAATCTCTCAAGCACAGATAGTGGAAGCCAGCTCCAATATATTCAATAGCAAAATATTTGGTTTCACAATATATCTGCCCGGCCAAAAACTTTGTTAATGAGCATGCCTGTAGCACTTCAGGGTTTGAGATCTGGAGGTAGGTCTGAACTCTGTGGTATGAAAAAAACAACATAAAAACCCTAAAGAAAAACTTTTTTTTTTTTTTCCACATTTTAAAGCTGTCAGGTAATAGAAAAATATATCTTACAATTTCAGCATAAAAAGACAAGAAAATGCGCACCCCAGTCAAGGTGAAAGTCTCTGTACTGCAAAACATACATGTATCATATAACATCTTTCATCAATCTAATTCCTGAAATATTTTTGAAAGCCTATCTTTAATATAATATAATGAATAATAGAACACACTTTATAATTTATTACTGGTTTTATTATTTTTTATTTCTAAATGGATAGTTGAATAATCTTGAAAGGAAAACTCATACCATTCCTTGGTCTTGCTTGTCCTGGCTTACTAGGATGAAATACAATAAACAAATACATTTTAAAAAACTTAGCCCAATTTCCCCTTCTTTTCTCAAAAAACCACTCCTATAGTTTAATGAGAATAAAATTAGATCCATTCTGCAAAAATCATATACACATGCTTAATGTTCTGCACATGACTACTTTCAATTAAATTAATGGACTTTAGTTGCTATCAGAGGTGAGGATTCATTATATGAAAAGGCTTCCTCTATTTAGAGGAAATAAAATTTAAACTACACAGTGTAGAAGTAATGAGCTTACTATAAATCAGCAATTCTATTGTAATGATAGGGTTGAACAATTATATTAAAACTAAGACCCAGAATCCACAGGAAATCAAAATTGATGAATCAGATTTTCAGCTAGTGCAGACTCATACAGATAGAGGAAGCCAAAGATGCAGTGTTTGAACTGTATGACTCTTCAGTGAAACGATTCTATAGCAAAATAAACTAACCTTTCCAGTTACTTTAATATCTTGCAATTTATACATAGGACTTTGATATTCCATTATTTATGCCTAGTTTTTACATCCAGGTGATAATCAGTAGAATTACTTGATCTGGAGCCCATGAGTGCCTTGAGTTTTTCTCCTGCATGCCATTTACTTATCTTTCCCCAAAGAGATTATTCTAATATTCAGAATTCTAAGTAACTTCCAATAGTTACAGTCATTTTGAAAATAATATGAAATATATTCTCCTCCTTCACATTAAAAGTCTATTAAATTTTCAACAGAATAAATCTGACCTTAAAGCTTCAGAGATTTAAAATTCATAAACATGGCCTTGAAAGATTCTGAATTACCTAGAAAGCTGTACTTCCATGAATAATTTTTCCTTTAGACCTGCCAATGAACTTTGCCTATGTTGCACCAAATCCACATGCTTGAAGGTTGCTTGTTATGAGATGCTTAGTGAATCCATGTCCCCATGGAATTTCTCTGAAAATGCTTCTTTTGTTCCCTTAAAAAATATGAAACAGTACATCAGTAAGTTTGATCGTGTAGAAATCATTCTTGGTAACAACAGAGATTAACAATTCTGCATTTCTGAAAACAAAATCTTCAAGCATTTTACTAAAAAAAAGGTGTCTCATTCTGTTCATCTGTAATGATTTTAGAATAAAATGCAAACATTATTTAAAAATAATGACGGTTTCTAACATTATTAACTCAGGTGAAAGCTCATATCATGGAGTTATACTATAGACAGAGCGTTATCAGAAATATTTGGCCTTGAATTATATTGTGTGGCTATCATCGCCTCTGGAAGCGAGGTGCATATGGTATGGATATGTTTGTGTGTGAGCACACACAGTTATGTGCAGACTCCAAACCTCAGCCAGATATTGTTATTGTTGGTTACGGAGAATATTTATGAATCAAACACTTAGAATAACCACTCTTTCTGAGGTTGACCACAGCATAAAATGGGAAGATTGATTTTCAGAGTGTTAACACTTCTTTAAAGAAAAACTGCAGCATATGGGAGAAGTAAAATATTTTATAAAGAATGTGTGTATTTAGTCAGCCTGGACATTGCCAAAGAATAAGGATCTTTGACGGCTGTTGTTTGCTCAGTTATGGAGAGGTGAGAAGAGGAGAGGAGAGAAGAAGAGGGGAAATGAGAAGGGGGGGTGACATAAGGTTAAACTTTCTTTATCCCTTGTATGAGTATTTATGGAAAAGAGGGACATTTCCCTCTTGTCTTTCTCCCCAAAATGGCATTCAATATCCAAGGAAGTATATGGTGACCACTGGCACTTCTTGCTCCTGAACGTATCAATGGTTGTCCATAGGAACAGATCCCCAAACAACCTACTTTATGTTTTCTCTGGTGTGGTGATGAGTAGACAGGGTAGGTCACAGAAAGCTACCTTGGAGGTGATACAGTTGGAAGCCCCATGTTGAAGCAGAAATAGTGAAAGAGAATGTTTCCATAGGCATATAATTTCTTTGGTGGTCATTTAATAACTTTAGTAATTTTTTAGTACTCTCAATAAATACAGATGACATCATGCCTGGTCTGGTAATTTAAAATAGCATTGCATGGTTAGAGAGGTTCTGTAGTTTGAACACTGGAGCAAGCCCCATGAAGATATGGTCTGAAGACTTCCAGTGGATGAATAAATTTCCCATGCTCCATCTAGTCATTAATAAATAATCTACATCATTATTAATAATAATAACTATCCTGTATTCTATTTTATTTATTGATTATACAAGCTAAGTTTTTTGGTTATAGCTTGTTTCTTATTGATGTTTATATAAATGAAATCAAGTGAATAGAGCACATAATAGTTGCCACTAATGTACAGAGCTCAAGTTTCTCTTTATAGTTATATTTATACCTTTGATAAGTGGAGAAGTCTTTCTTTACTTCCTTTACTGAACAGCATGGTACACTATTTTTTTCTCCAGTATTCTTTCTTTCACTTCCATACTTAATGATTTTTTTTTTTTTGACCATGTGGAAAAGAAGTCTACATAAACATCTTGCTTGGTTTGTTTCAGAGAAATCACCAGGTGCAGACCACACAGGACTTTGCAACAGAGATATCACAGTGTTGGAACTAAGTGCTGTACTGCTTGTCTTTTTCACCTTGTCTGATGCCACTTCTCCCACCTCAGAAAGACACTGGGAATTTTCTCCCAGAAAGATAAGAGGCCTGTCCTTGTCAACTTTTCATTATGTCCTTTGTGTATTAGTTAGGAGGCACTTAGTGTTTATGCTTGATAGATGGACTTGAAGACCTTTGCTTGACCTGTGTTCCACTGAACCCAACATTTACTTGGGTATCATAGAATGGTTATTTAAAATCTCTGGAGTTCATGTCCATTAAATTTAATTTCTGTGGGGATTAATTTAAATCTTATATTCAGCACTGTGATTCATTTGATGTTGCTGCTTAGTATCCATTTGTCTCCCCACTTGATCTGTCATAGCATAGTTGAAGCACTCATGAAATAACAGGTAAAAAGACATTTGGCTTATGTGACAGACGTCATGTCCTGTATCTATACTACCTGTGATCTGAGAATAAAGATTTGAGGACTTTCCGGAGCAGTGGAAAGCCTGCCTCACCAGTGAGGTCTGTCCAACCCCTGGCAGACGGGCAGCTGAAGCTGGATCCATCTCAGCTGGTTTCAGGCTTAGGCTGAATACAAGAAGACAGAGTGTGTTAAAAACACTGAAACATGAATGTTTAACCTATGCACACAGATTATATAATCACAATTTTAAATGTAATGCCATGGTGATGATCACCAAAATACCATGCCATTTAGGGTTATTAACTTTTTAATGACTTATTGCTTGCAATAAATTACGAGAAAGTTTGATCTCACTCTCCTACCTTAATTTGAATTGATTTTTCTTCTCCTTTAAAGAAATTACCACTTGAAAAGGCCTCTGTCAGGAGAGTGGAATGCATGTCATTTGAGCAGAAACCGAAGGAAATAAAAAACATGTCTATCTGCATGTTGTAGGAGTTTGGCATTGAACACAATAGTATCACTCCTGAGTGCTTAGTCACAAGGGTATCCAGCTGTATAAAAAAAAAGTTCAGATTTGGCTTTAAGTCAGGATCTACTGTTTTTCAGCACGACTGGAAATGTACAAAGCATAAAATGTTTTTGATGGTGCCAGAAAGGGTTTAATTTACACAGAACTCAGCACTATGGGTATGAGACACCCCCAAGTTTTGAGAGGAGATACAGTTTTGTAGATTAACAGGCTTGCTGTTTGGAAAAGGTAGAAAAGAGTAATCGGTTTCTACAACCAGTGGGAATATTACTATTTTTATTTTGCATTATTCATTTAGCATGAAACTAGAGTATGCTCAAATAAAGTATATTGGAAGCAATATACTCTCCATGAATGAGGTTGTTATTGTAAAGTAGAAAAAATTTTCCCTGAAGCAGGAAAGTACTCAAATTTTTTTCCTTCTTTTTTCATGTCTTTCTCCTTTTTATTATTCATCCTCTTATGAATGCATAATAGTTTGCTATCGGCTTTATTTCTGTTTGTTTTCAAAGTTAATAATAATCTGTGTGTAAAAAGCTTACTGCTTTGTTTTTCTAGACTAGCTTACTGGAGAGGTACAAGAGAAATTGCTATGCATGTATAACCAAGATACAGTGGAAGTTTTATTATTCTTGTTGTTACTGCTGTTTTTAAGTGGACAGATATAATTTTAAAACTAAAAATAAATCTCTTGGTCCAGTCTTTTGGAGACTGTTTTGATTAAGATAGAAAATTACTAAACAAAAGTATGCACGAACAGCTCATATGTTCAGATAAACCTTTACACTACATTGACATGTATCATCTTTCTCCTTAGTTCTTTCTAGACAAAAGTATTCTCTCAAGTTATCCAGCCATATACATGTAGCTGTCTAGCTCATTCATTCTTTATAACTTGGTAACTCCACTTCTCGGTAACTGCCACTTCTCCTTATGAAGCTCAATTTCCTGTCAGCTCTGTCCCCTCTAGTGCACATTGCTTTTACTCTTGTATTAAATCAGTTATCAGATATGCAGTCTCCTGACCCTCTTTCTTACAGTTTCTAAATTTACTTTCAGATTTAGTAGTGGTCATTCAAAATACTTTGTTTTGTTCTCTATAGCCGCTTTCAATGACAATATTTATATATAAATTATATAAAATCTTTCTCTTCACAAAGTCTTTCTTTACTTTGACCTTGCTTGTGAGAAAATATTGACTACAAATGTACAGGTCATCTGCATGTATTCACATGGGAATTTATTCTGCAAATGTTCTTTGCCTGATAGCCACCCATCCATCTGACCTTTAAAGAGGAACAAATTATTTAGAAAATTATGCTTTCAGAAGGACACTATAAAGGTAAGGAAAGCTGATGATTGCAACGTACAGAGGTTTGACTCAGAACTGTCTGTATTTTAGATTTACCATTTTTTATGTTTCTGTACTAGTCTCTCTTTCTTTGTGCTTTATCTCTTTCTGGCTTAGGAAAAGGAAAAAAAGAGATGCCAACATAGTTCATACTCTGTCACAACATAAAAGATGTATTAAATGTGATTGTAAGTTTTCATGGCCCAGTGTAAATTATCTTATTGTTCTGAGCATGTACTCCAATGTCTGCTCTTGTGTCATGGTTTGAGCTCAGAGGGCAGCTGAGCACCATGCAGCCACACACTCCCACCTGCCCGCCCCCCCCCCCCCGCACTGAGAAGAAGAAAATAAGCAAAGGCTTCAGATCTGAGATAGGACAGGGAGGGATTAATCACCTATTATGGTCACAGACAGAAGACAGACTCATTAGAGGAATTAAAAAATAAAATAAATTTAATTCAAACACTAACAACAACACTTACCAGACGGAGTAGGACAGAGAGAAGCATTACTACATCTTGAAAACACCTTCCCCCCACCCCTCCCTTCTTCCTGGGCTCAGTTCTGCTCCTGATATCTCTACCTCCTCCCGGCAGTGGTGCAGGGGCAGAGAATGGGGGGTGCAGTCAGTTCTGCCACTTCTTCCATCTTGGGTGGGAGGAGCTTCTGGAACTTCTTCCCCCTGTTCCAGTGTGGTCCCCTTCTGACAGGAGATAGTCCCTCTCATGGGATGCAGTCCTTCCTGAGCTATTCTGGTGTGGGACATCCCTGCATGCTGCAATCCTCCCAGTGCTGAACTGCAACAGCAGGGGCTGCTTCTTCCCACAGGATCCCGGCCTCCTACAGGTGTAGCCACCTGGAGTAGCATGCTGGTGTCTGCTCCACCACAGACCTCTGTGGGACACCCTGCTGTCTCACCATAGGATACAGGAGGTTCTCTGCTTTGGCACACTTCCTCCCAACCTTTTCCTCCTCCATTCCCCCATTGACCTTGGTGTTCATGCAGATGTCACAAGTCCAACTCCTCCTCCCAGGTTCCCCTTCTTAAATACGTTATCACAGAGGTGCAGCCACCATCACTGATGGTCTGACTTAGAGCCAGGGGAGCTTTGAGAAGCTTCTCACAGGGGGCCACCACTGTAGCCCCCTCCCCTGATACCAAAAACCCCACCACTCACTCAAACCCAGAACATCTTGATATCTGAATGTTCTTGAGAGCCACTTACATTTTACAGTTCTGAGCCATGAATTTCCCCAAGTCTGTTGTCCTGGGTTGAGTGAGTGGTGGAGTTTTTTGGTGGCAGGGGAGGGGGCTATCAGGGCGGCCCCCTGTGAGAAGCTTCTCGGAGCTCCCCCAGCTCCACGTCAGCTCCACTTCTGTTTGGGAAATTGAGCCAACCAGCTGCGCCTCTGCAATAACGTATTTAAGAAGGAACGTGGTGACGTGCAGTCAGACTTGTGAGGAGGAGTTGCTGCAGCTGCGTGAACACTGAGGTCAGTGGAGGAACGGAGGAAGAAAGGAGGGGGGGAGGTGTGCTGGAGCAGAGACCCCCCTGTATCCTGTGGTGAGGTGGCAGGGCAGCCCCCCCCACCACCCATGGAGATCTACGGTGGAGCAGACATTGATTTATGGCCTGTTGCTCCTGCTAGACTGATCAAGGTTCTGTGCCTGAAGAAGGCTGGTGTCTCATGGGAAAAGGTAGCCCTGCTGCTGTAATTCAGCACTGGGAGGATTGCAGCATGCAGGGGAGTCCCACGCCGGAACAGCTCGGGAAGGGCTGCAGCCGTGGGAGGGAATCCAGTCAGAGGAAGTTAGTGACCCATGATGGAGCAGTGTGGGGAATGCTGCAGCCCATGGGAGGAATTCAAGTCGGAGAAAGTTTGTGGAGGACTGTCTCCTGTGAGAGGGGGACCACGATGGAGCAGGAGGAACAAGTTTTGGACACTCTCCTCACTAAAGATGAGGGAAGTGGCAGCGCTGACTGCACCCCCCATTCCCTGCCCCTGCACCACTGGGGGAGGAGGTAGAGATATCGGGAGCAGAGCTGAGCCCGGGAAGAAGGGAGGGGTGGGGGGAAGGTGTTCTCAAGATGTGACAATGCTTCTCACTGTCCTACTCTGTTATGTGTTGTTAGTGTCTGTAATAAATGTATGTTCTTTTTTTCCTTCCCCTAATGAGTCTGCCTTTTGCTTGTGATCATAAAAGGGGGATTTTTCCCCATCCCAGTCCTATCTTGAACCCCAAGCCTGGCTCTCTGTCCCTTCTCATTGCCGGAGGGGAAGGGAGAGGGAAGTGCTGCATTGTGGTTGGCTGCCAATCAGGCCTAAACCACGACACTATCTTCTTTGTCTAGTCCTTTTTCTCTCTGCTTAGATCACATAAACTGATTCCACTACTGAAACATATCACATTTTTCCTGCTTCTCAGTTCCCTGACCCAGACTACTATTTAAAGCTATATCTATCTGATTTACAGTGGTTGTCACTTCCCTGTTACTTCCTCCTTTTCTTCTCACCTCAGAAATCTCTGTGAGAGTGAATTGTTGACAAGATAGCTTTAGCATGTTCTGAATATCATGAACATCAGAGAATTCCAGTGAAACCCTCAAAATCACAAAGCAGATTTAAAATCCCCTCCAAAATACTTGAATTTCTACTTGGTAAAAGAGAAGATATACAAGTGATATATGTGCATGAATTTTCAGGAATATAAGACATTTATTAATTTCAACATATATTAAAATATTATTAAAAGGGCAAAATAAATCTAAGAAAAATCATACTTACTTTGGTAAGTGAAATAAACTTTTGTTTTTCCTTACTAACTGTGACTAAAGATCTTTTTAAGATGATGATGTTATTCTGGCTGGTAGAATGTGGGTGAAAAATTAAAGTGTTTTAGACAGGATTCAAGTTGTCTTCTGACTTAATCTTAACCAGTTTAAAATCTGAAAGCCTCAAAGACTCCAAGAAAAAGCAAGTATCCTGTACTATTGCCAGAGGAAAACTCACTGAATACTATCAAAGCTCAGAACACTTAGTGTTTCTCAATTCTATTTATTACTTGTGCTTTAGCATACACTTCTGAAAATAATGGATGAGATATTGTCATTGGACCACAGCTTAGTAGTTATAGCATTTGGTTTCCTGTTATAAGAAAAAAGAACGTTGTTTTCTATAGAGAGACACTATTTCAAAAAGGCTGAAATAGGATGTTGGAAAATAATTCCTCCTCAGAAGATTTTATTAAGTTTTCATGACCTTACTTTTCAATAAAGAAAATAAAAACTTTTATTTGATGTTAGAACTATGAGGAATCAATTACATCATTGGAGATATCATCATAGAATCATAGAATACCAGGTTGGAAGAGACCTCAAGGATCATCTGGTCCAACCTCACCTGGCAGAAGCACGGTCTAGACAAGATGCCCCAGCGCATGTCCAGCCAAATCTTAAAAATGTCCAATGTTGGGAATCCACCACTTCCCTGAGGAGATTATTCCAGTAGCTGATTCTCATTGTGAAAAATTTTCCTCTTGTGTCCAGTCGGAATCTCCCCACAAGTAACTGACACCCATTAGCTCTCATCTTTTCCATGTGACTCCTTGTAAAAAGTGAGGTTCCATCTTCTTTGTAGCCACCCTTTAAATACTGGTACATGGCGATAAGGTCTCCCCTAAGCCATCTCTTCTCAAGGTTGAAGAAACCCAATTCTTTCAGCCTCTTCTCACACAACAGGTTTCCCAGTCCCTCGATTATCTTTGTGGCCCTTCTGTGGATCCTCTCCAGCCTGTCCACAGCTTTTTTGCATAGGAGGAAACAAAACTACACACAGTATTCCAGATGTGGCCTGATAAGCGTTGAGTAGAGTGGGATAATGACTTCTTTATCTCTGCTGGTGATGCCTTTGTTGAAGCAGCCCAGCATCCTGTTGGCTTTCTTTGCTGCTGCAGCACACTGTTCACTCATACTGAGATTATTGTCCACCATAGTGTTAAATACTTGATATTATACAAGGTAATACTTAGCTTTTCCAAGCAGTTTGAGAAGTGAGGCCCAACAGAATAGTGCAACAGATGCAGACTCCTACAGAACAATCATCATCCTAAGTTTGATTGAAATTTTTATTAAAAACAGCGGTGTCTCTATGGCTGCAAAGGTGGGGTCAGATTAGATCTCATTGCAAGATGAATCCACAGAAATGGTTTTATATTCCCTCTCTTAATGCCCCATTTTAATGCCTTTCTCTATCACAAACTCATCAGATTGATGGACTCTACAAATAAGAAAAATCTTCTTACATGACCTTTTATTCATTTGGGTCAACCTCTTCTTATTGCAATAAACTGAAAAAAATGACAGCTTGTTAAGAATATGAAGTGATTCTCTAATGAACTGTCACAACTTTGTACAATCTAGACCTTCAGGCTAATGACATAAATCTCTTTTATATTGTCTGAAAAATTACAGTGGATTTGAGACTGATAGCTAACTGCTGTGGATAAACATCTTAGGTTGTAATGTGCTCATATTCAAGTTTTATTGATGAGAAGTCCATTATATGTCACCACACTAATTCCTCTTGTGTGTGCTTTTTTTAACTTTCAAGTCATTGTAGAGGTTGACATCTTTTGCATCCCCAAATGATAATGTGTGTATGTGATCTCTTATGTTACTACAAAACTATACTTTATCTGAGTTTATTGTTTATTGAGATTTAGGTAATCCAACTAACTAATTTGCCTTTAGCCCATTTGTTTTAACCACTGGAGTATTTACAGCAATGTAAGCTGGGAAAGGTAAGTTCCCTGGTTTTTGTTTGTTTGTTTGGTTGGTTGTTTTTTTTTTTTTTTTTTTTTTTCCCTGACTGGAACTTGGAAGTCATTATTGTTTGGAATAAAAGGATATCCTCCCTAATACATCTTCAGATATCTCAAGTCACATCTCACGGTGCTATTTGGAATGCACAGATATTCAAACATACCATTTAGTCTAATATATTACCATTACTTCAGCGCTCCTGATATAGCTATCACTTCTAAGTCAGGCCTAACACACACTGGGTCTGCATCCATACTGACGGCTCTTGAAAACTTAACAAAACAATCAGAACTATTCTCTGAACAGCAAAGTGGCTATATATCTGAAGTTAACATACATCTTTTCCATGGTTGCAATAAATAATGGAAGAAGAAAGTACAAACACCTCTTATGGCTGATAGAGCTGCATGATTCTTCCTATTCAGGAAGAAATGAATAATCCAACTTTTAAATTGCTCTGTAGCAAGACTAAAAGGGAAGCCACAAAGAACAGAAAGGTAAAACCTTCTCCTTTAGAAGCAAACTTCAAATATGCTCCTCTGAAGAGGGGTGGCTTAAAATTTCTTCAGCAAGTGCTCAGAAGTCTAGGATTATGGCTTGGAGCTTACCTTTCAAAGCAAGTAAGTTTCATGATCTGTGATTTTTAGTGACACTTTGTTTACCAAAATAATTCTAGAATGTTGGCCAATGAGTCAGTTTGAATAGTGACAGAGATAGGCACAGCTGTATTACTGTAAATCTGATCTCATGAACTGAAAATGGCACACTCAGCTGAGGGCAACACGGCTCCTGTCCAAAATGGGATTGCTAGGATCCTGGGTGTACTACAAGAACAAAACCAAACAACAAGCCAACAAACAAACAGAAACTATGGGATTGCTCCCAATTTATTTGTGTTCAGTCTAAGTTAAGTGGAGCATGCAAAGAAGAGGAGAAATGTATTACATATGTTCTGTGGGATGCATTAGCAGCAGGAAAACATGGCTATAATATCAGACTTAAGAAATTTGTTTGTGGGTGAGGATTATGCCTAAAATATAAGGGATGCAAGGTTTCCAAGGGTTTCTATTTTGTGTGGTTTGTTGTTTTTTTTTTTTTTTTTTTTTTTTTTTTTTACTCTTTCTTATCTAGTTATGTGGCACTTTTTGAAACCATTTTCTGAAGAAACTACAATTAATGGGGCTGCAGTGGTGATTTGCCTTAACATTAGAGCTCCCCACAAGAGTCTGCCACTTTAGAGTGCCTCTTTCACAATGTCTTCCTGGAGGAATTAATCTTGCATTAAAAAGCAGATCTTGTGTTATATTCACCAATTATATATGCAATTAACAAAAGGAATTTAATTTTCCTGGCACTTTAAAATAATAAATGAAAAATATTTGCCTCCTGGATTTGGATGAATGTTTCTAGCATTGCTTAAATTTTTCTGAGGGACACAGATATTTAAACATCATGAGAAGAGAACTTTGTGAAAACAAAGTGGTTTTTTTCACTTAGATTGTCTAGTGTTCCTTTTAGCAGTACAAGTATTGATGTATACATGAAAGAAATATTTTCTTTGGTGAAAAGGAAGAACTGATGACCAAAACTCTTAATTCTGGATCTTGCTCCTGATTTAAAGTATTTGCTTAAGTTTAACCATGCAAGTATGAATTCTGAAGACTTAGTGCTGGCAATTAAATTTCAGCTTAAATTGAGGTATGTATTTTGATTTGTAATTCACCGGTTCTGGGCCGAATACCCACCTTCATATGATAGCATTAATTCCTAAAGGTGTCCAAACATCTATTATCTGTCAACAAAATTTCAAACAACCTGCATTTTACTGAAAAACAAACAAACAAACAAACAAGCAATCTGAATATTCAAATCATTGGGAAAAGGAACTTTATGTCATATAAGTATGCCATTATGACTTCTGGAGCTTTGTTTCTGTCAGCATTTCCCCCTACTTTGCTGTCATCCACCACCTTTCTCTGTAGTAGAGAAAGTTTTCTCAATGGAATGACAAGCAATTGGCATTGTTGACGAGGTAATATGGTGGGTGATTTATGCTGCAGAGTAACAAGATGCACATTTCCCATTTTTTAATCCAGAGTCTAATCATTTTTCATTGAAGAATAAATAAAATCTCTGGGCTCCTGAAGCCTCACTTAGAAGAGAGCAGTGATACTTCTGGTCTTAGTGCTAAACTAACAACACCTTTTTCAGGTAATATTATTAGAAAATAGGAAATATGTTTTTTTAAGTTGGTACTGAAAGATGCTGTCCTAGGCTCAGGCAAATCTAACATTTGGTTTCACTGTGAAGGAAAACTCAATTGTTTTCCTTTCCTTCTATTGTTAAAGAATGACATGGTCTCAATTATGATTTATTTACAAAACTCCATTTCCAGAGATCAAAACTATACTCAGAGAAATATGGCTTCAATTTTTCCCTTGGATGGAGTGGTTTTATCAACACACAGGATTTCTTGTAAAATATATCTTAGAGAGAATATAAAAAATAAAGTTTTAATATTTTTCTAAGTGCTTGATCTGATTGATGTATTCCCAGCAGAGTGATTTAACTGCTTCATTGCCATGAACTATATGCTAATTCTGATAGCAGACACTTTACACATTTGAAAAACAAAATAGGAAAATTTAGAGTGAAGGAGCCGACATTTGGTACTGGGAACCAAAGGAAAAATAATGTCCCATCCAGACACATTGCCAATTGCACATTTGACAAAGCCAATTGGATATTAGACAGGAAAACAGTGAGTAATTCTACATTTTACTGTGTATTGGAGTAAGTTTTATTCCTGCAGTGTTTGAATATTCATTTCTTCTTTGTCAATATGAAACTGTTTATAACTAATTTGCCTTGAGATTTATGTTTTGAGTTGATTAAATCTGTTCATTACACACTTTAGGGACTTAATTCAGTCTCCAGATTTCCCGTAATAGCTCCTTATGGACTTTTGGGAAACCTCAGATAAATTAAATTGTCCTAGCTCTACTGGTTTAAATGAAAATATGTTAATTTACAGCTGAAGATCTGTACCCCAACAATTGTGAAGTTTAGCACATGAAGACCAAAATCGCTAAGAAAATAACCATTGCTGTCACAGCTAGATCTAAAAAACAAAGCCAGCTGGCATCTGCAGTTGTTTAAGGTTACTCATTTCACATGCATTTATTTAGGAGTTTGGAGGGAACAGATTTGGGGAACATATATACATACCATAAAG
This sequence comes from Tyto alba, assembly GCF_018691265.1. Classification (NCBI taxonomy): domain Eukaryota; kingdom Metazoa; phylum Chordata; class Aves; order Strigiformes; family Tytonidae; genus Tyto; species Tyto alba. The sequence goes on along the minus strand of NW_024881276.1, from coordinate 7,572,076 downwards.
CCTGAGAAAGTTATACTAAAGAGGCTAAAGCAATTTGTTAGTTATTGGGATTCTTACATGGTGCATTCCTGTCTTCTATGTCTTCTTTTCCATTAATAATGTAGTTTTAGTTGATAATGTTTGTATTTCTAGACAAAGGACATTAATTCTATTTTCTGTTGCTTTGTTGTTTCTCATTTTCTTAAAACAGAAGAAATCTGAAATGTAAATATGTGGGTTTTTTCTTGTGTATGGAAAACTAGACCAAGTGAGATGAAGCTGATGAAGTTTGCAAACATATTCCAGCTTTGAATCAAGTAGAACTTGATTTTATGACATTGAGGTTAAATATTGTTGTTCCATCAAAAGCAGTCTTTAAGATTTTCTTTCCATACTTATCTTTCGTCACACCAAGCCACAGTATTCCTGGAGATCCAGACAGACAATGAAACTGGGGTCTTGAACATTTGATTAAATAAGGGCTGGTTTTGTTAGCAATGAACACCTAATTTTTTAGATCATATACATGTAATCTGAAGCAGCAAAAAACAATAATATAGTAACATTTTGATTTGATATCACAGTGTAAATGGGGAATATGACATTTGTTGCGTTGTTACAAACTTGTTGCAAAAATCTCAGCATAAAATAATGGAATTAAAATTTTACCTGTCTGCTTCAGGATTTTTCTAGTGCCACAGTTTCTGATATATTCACAGAGAAGTGGAAGGAACAGGAAATTATTTAGAAAAGTAGTTTTTATGACTGAGATGTTATTATACTCAGAAAGTCTATTGTCTATTATGAGATACATAAGTCACTACATGGACCTTCTATGAGGCTCGAGTGTTATGTTATTCACTGCAGCTGTTCAGAAGGTAACTGGCAGGGCCCCACTCTACGTCACAGCATAACAATATTTTGTAATGAACTACCTGTGTCATCAGCTTTAGTGCCAACTGTTCAGTTGATTTAATCATTACTCTATTCTAGAGTTTCTTTAGTCCTGCTAGGTTTTGTGTCTGTACAGGTTTTGACCTGAAAATGGATAACCTGACAAAACCTTGCACATCCCCAGAAATCCACAGACGGCTACATGGAGGGGGCACTGGCGTTGCCGAGTGTGCTGTCGAGCCTCTGACATGCTGCCTGTCTCCTTACTGTCCATGTGCTTGGACTTTTGTCTAGGGTGAGGAAAAATGAGCACCAAAGTCTTGCACATGCCCTGACTTTGTCAGGCAAGCACCTGAGCAGCTGGGTGGGCTGCTGGGAGCAAGCGGGGTCACCTACTACACGCATTTTTGCAGACTTCATGAGCTGTGGGAAGCTGATGTGGGGTGTGATGGGTGACGAGGCACTGGTTTGGGAGGTGTGGTGGAAAAATGCATATTTTGCAGTAGGAAAGGGTGAAGCAGAATTACATTCTGAGAAGGGTGGGGAAGAAGAATTATTAGTTTTATTTTGGAATACAGGACTATTTTAATAATTCTACAGTGAAGATTTCACACGTACTGAAGACTGGTGCAAAGTGTTCTTTATCAAAATCTTTTGCTGAAGCAATGCTGAAGTCTGTCTTATGCTCAACATTTTTGAGCCAACTTGCTTGGTGAGTAAAATGGAAAATAATTGTAACAACATCAACAGCAACAAAAATTAAAAAAATAATTGAATTCATAACCTTTTTTGACCATTCCTACTTTCTTTGGCATAAAAAAAAATATGAAAAAGAAGCAATATTGGAGTAAGGCTAGATAATTTGGTTGTTATTAAATCAATGCTATTTAATAGGTAGTCTAACCAAAGACAGTGGCTACGACAGTGTCTCTGCTGTTACATAAAAAATGCCAGGGACTGATCCTTAGTCCTAAAGTCAAGTAGCACCGATTCTTTTATTTTATACTGTTGTGTTTCATCATGATGCAAAATAAATTTACCAAGATGAAAAAAAGGAACATAAATACCAAACATATAAAAATTATTTAAAATTAAAACATTACCTGTGTGTCAATAGCTGAGAGAGAACGGATGAAATTTGGTTGCTGGCTCATATGCTTCCTGCCCATGAAGAGTGTGAGAGCAAACTCTGTCAGAAAATTACAGTATTTGTAATAATACAAGCACAAAGATTTAGGACAGGCTGTTTCAGAACTGGAAATTTTATCTTTTACCTCCAATCATTCTATTATGATATGAAAGTTTATCTTCTTTTAAGTTATACTACTGCTACCATTAGGTTTTGTATTATTCTGATTCTACAGATATTTATACCTTGAGATATGAGTCACTTCACATATGTAAGTTGGTTGGTCTTTTCACTTGACTCCATTTAGAATTAATTTTAATCCTTTCTTTATCAGTATATTTAAAAATCATATTGATCACGGTTTACCTTCCTACTGTTTTAGCATGCATATTATAACCAGATAATTGAACTGTAATTAAGGAAATAATTCTGCTGATCAATTGCATGCAGGTAAAGAAATTCTCCATAGTAAGTTTCAAGCCTTGAGTCATGTAAGGTATTTATTGTAAGTTAGAATAAGAATTCCATTTGCCATATTCTGAGCTGTACAATACTGAAGGCTCATTGCACAGCTTGTGGGATTTTGAATTTTTTTGATTTTTATTTTTTTTTTCATAAAACCATGTTCGGTAAAACTGACTATAGCTCATTAAAAATATGTGTTTCTGAATGGCTTTCAGAAGAATCTCCTGTAAAAATTTGAGATTAAATAGAATGTAAAGTCAAAACAAACTCCCCCGTACAAATTCCACAGTTTGGAAAGTCCCTCTCTGCTTTCCTCCCACACAATGGATTTGAGAGAGAAAAAAAAGTCCTCAGCATTTTCTGTTGTCTCTGCTCATAATTCCTTGCAGATCTCTCATTGTTATTCACAGTAACATTGTATTTACAGAATTTTATAATTTTGTTCACTATTAATGCAATGTTAGATAAACTTTATTGCATTTCATATATTCTTGGAAGTCATATGGCTAATACAAATACTCTTCTATAAATGACTTGCAGTCTTTCACAGCACTCATTAAACCACAAAAAGGGAATGTTCCTGTATTTTTAATTAGTTTCAGAGATGTTTTAGCAACAAGCTACTTAAAATCACTACAGTTATTAACACAATTTAAATTAAGTGTGGTGATATAATATTACATGTCACTTTATATATATTAGAAAAGTTCTTTTTATTCAAATTAACAATTATATGATTACAGCATCATTCATTTCAAGAAGATAAAAAAGATTAAAACCACCAACTAATTGAAAAAAATTGCCAAGTATTTTTTCTTTACTTCATGCTATAAGTTTGCTAGTATCCTTGGGTGAGCCTTGCAACTCTTTTACCTGTGAAAGTCCTACTGACAACAGAGAAAATGGGGTGTTTGTGGTGTCAGGTTCAAGACTGTGTGGTAACTTGCTAATCAGTGAGAAGATGCTCAACAGTAGGCAAATGAATTTAGTATGAGTTCTCAAGACCAGCAATTCTCTATGTAGAGGATGTGCCTGGCCTGCAGAAATGGGCCTCCATCCTTCTTGTAAAATTGGAGTTTTCACCAGCATAAGTCTGAACCCTCATTCTCCAGGAACAGTAATGATAGCAGCATGTTTACCATCTCTTTATATAAATGTGCATTTTCACCCCTGTACATCAAACCACAGAACAGGTACACCACAGCTGTGTCCACCACCTAAATGAAGGACAATCACTGTGTTACATACAGGGGGAGCATACAGAGTCCTCACCCAGGAGGGAGACTGAAGTACCTGCATCTACTCTTAAGGAATCTGTTCCATTTTAGCAGCTACCTGCCTGCTTTGCTGATCTGCAGCCCTCATGCATTATCTGAAAAACTCCCAGTAACATTTCCATGGTCATATAGTAAAATTTTTACTGAAAATTTTACACTTACAATGATTTGTTTACAAGTTGCATTGTGATTATTTGCTATTATTGACTCTGTCTTACTGATGTCACTCAGTACTGACTCAGTGGTCCAGTATTTATAACTGCTTTGCATGGACGTCCTTTGAATTTGCAGACCATGGCCTTTTCCTTACAGTGGCATTTGACTGTAGTCACACCTCCAAGAGAATGCAATTCTCCTAAGGCATTGATCCTACTTTATGGTGCAAAAGACAGAAATGGTCTCAGACATCTACGAGTTCATCTGGAAACCTTAGTAATGAGATCATCAGTGAACGTCAGCTAATGTCTCTCCCATGCACACATGTGCTTCAGGAGGGAAGACACTTCAGGGAGAAAGGCTCCTGCAGCAGACAGTCTGTGTGGAGGTGCTCCTGAATGTGTTTTCCCCAACCCATTAAATAGGTTTGAACATATACTGTCTGTGTAAGAATTTAATTGAAATGTAGGTTCAATCATGTTATTTGAGCATCCTGCTATTCAAGATTCGATGTCCTCTATCCATTGTCTGCTCTGACAGGTGCCTCTAAATTTTGTGCTGACTCTGTGTATTTTAGGTAGCTTTATATTAACTAGTCCTAGAGGCTTGGTTATCTATACATGTTAATGGATGGTAGCCTTGTTCACATTATGACGGACTGTGAACCTGACTTTCATAATGCTCATGTTGAGTTTAGATGAACTTCATATGGCTCCAGTTTTGCACTGTGGTTTATTTATTTAGTTTAATAACTGTTTTGGTTTTGTTGTTTTTTTTTTTTTTTTTTTTTTTTTTTTTTTTTTTTTCATACAACAGACATTTAGGATTTGTGGTGGGACAGGAGACTCACTTTATAATTCATCTTTGAAGACTCTCAGACATAATAGATGAACTGATTGTTATATTTGGAACTGTAATTTTTGTCCTCTTGCTTGTAAAATAAACAAGTGGAGGCTAGATGATTTCTACAGTTATATGTTTTAAGCCCATGGAATATCAATGGAGTAGATAAAACTGTTTGTTTTCTTTCTCAGTATCAATCTCTGAAGCAACAAATATTTCCTGACAGGAACAGAGAGGATCCTGCAGCAAGCTGTCAGTCAAAAGACTGGTGGTACGTATCCTTAGTTAAAGTGTGTGTGCACTTAAGCGTTTAGTTATGATATTTATATACTATTCAATAGAATTTGCTGGGCTGATGTGGACATGGTTTACAACAGAAATTATTCATACTCAACTGATGCAGAAAATCTTTGTCTGTTTCAAAACACATCACAATCTAGATAGTTTACAAGAAACTGCTTTCACATTACCTCTTAATGCTAGGAATCTCCAGGTCCACTGGATATCCAAATGTACAGATTGCTCATATTCCACATTATGCACAGAAATAGAGATGCAGAAGAATAAGTTTATGCTGACTAAAGAAAAGACAATATTTTATATCATGAATATTTTTCATTCCAAGTCTTCCCTTTAAAACATATATATTAGTGGGAAATTGATTTTTAAAAAATCTATCCCTTTCAGTGTATTCTTAGAGAATAGGTAGAGGTTATATAAAGGGTTTGGCAAATACCATCACATCTTTTCATTGAAGAAATATGTACCTTTATTGTCAGGTCTGTGCACAGTCTGAATGATCCTTTGAACTTTTTACTCTCCCAGAATTTCTTGTCTAGAGAATTAGATTAATTAAAGAGCCAAACCACATAAACCAGATGATTTTTTGACTGTGGTGATCCAGTCATTCAAACTCTTGTCTGGACTTCTGTAATTCCTTATAACTTGTGCCTGAGCACACATTCCTTGCAAATGTTTCACTAAGTACAGAAACCAGCAGTGTAGTGTTGTGCTCAGAACTTTCCATTAATCTTTGGTTCTTCTACAAAGTGGCTTTGCTTATGCTGGAGATTCACTGAGTTTCCCAATGCAACCAGCTCTTCTGAAAATTGTGTTCTGCAGGAGCCAGGCAAACTTTAACATATCCTATGTTTTAAAGGTGAAATCGTAACTGTGTGGGACAAAGCTCTCATGAAGAAATCCTAGGCTCTGAGACATTACAGAAGGAAAAATAACAGGATATTTGTAGACTCCGAAGCCTCAAAATGAATGTAAAATTATTTTGATTCATTGCTTCTGTAGCTACAGTTGGGAGTCACGAGGAAGAATGCACATAAAAAAAAAAAAAAAGAGGAAAGAAAAGAACATAAGAGTAAATAGAGATGAAAATAAGTTTAATAAAAATGAAGGGAACAATGGTGAAAGTAAGCAGAAAAGAACAATAAAACCCATAAGATTTGTGTTGATTGTTTGTAGAGCAGTACAGAAGAAAATGTGATATCCTGGCCTACTTTTGTTATGAAAACATCCTAATGTGTGAACTGAAGATATAGACAAACTAAGAAGTGAGAAAGGGGCATGAGTGAATCTTATTTGTGGTACCATGATTCACCCCGTGCACAAGATTTGTAGTTAGTTATGATATTTACGCTGTCCTCTCTATGTCAGAGTTGCTGCACGAACACTTCAGATTTGTAGGAAGTGTGTAATAAAGACTGTGTCTTCTTCGAACGGACAAGATGCAGAAGATAGGAGTATACAGAAACACACAAAAAAAGTGAAATATGTAAATTGTAGAGATAGGAAACCTAAAGTTTGCAGCTTGCCCCATCTTTATTCAAATATGAATTGTAAAGTCCTTATTCAGATTTGTTGTGTTGATTCTTTGTCAGATTTTTTTTCCACAGTATCTCTTCAGCTAGAACAACTCATTCATGTTATAATTCTATCAGTGAGGCATAACTAGAGTAATTTTAGATCACTGACAGCCACTTACAGAAAACTGTAGATTTATAGACAGGTCTGTTGCAAAAACAAGGAGGTAAGCAAACAAACTAACAAGTACACAGCAACTCTTTAACTATCATAGAACCCTGCAAGGAAATTAATCACCATTGCCCACACTTTATGGGGAGCACACTGAGAAAATGCTCAACAATTAAGTGACTTTCTCAGGGATGAAGGCAAAGTAAACTTTATCTGATCAGTACATAATATTCAATACATTTTGGCTTCCAATTCCATTTTCCAATTCCAGCATGAGATATATCCAATATTTTGTATTCTGTGTAGATAACCACATGAAGTGATATTGTATATTTATTAGAGAGACATTTAAAAGTTCAATATCATCTCTCTAGCAAATAGGCAGAATATCATCAGTTTCCTTAACAAATTTAATATGTTCTAGAAACAGAAGGTTTAGTCTTCAAAGGTAAAAATAAACTAACTGTAGCCTGAACAGCCCAGGGGATGATATAGGTTCACAGTAAAATAAACTGTGATTTAACAGCCTTGTCTGATCTTGTGTGAAAGAGCTACAGTATTTGGATATGTCTGGGCAAGATGCCTTCTTATGATTATGCATGAGAAACCCACATATTTCAGCTTAATCCATGCAGCACTAATACATCCTTTTACAATATCTGGATTTTTCACTGCATTAAAATATTAATTTCTGGAGGTAAAATAGAGAAATATAAATGCTTTTTTATCATAGACCAAGTAGGGGTATGTGCTTAGTTCCAGGTGTTGTAAGTCATGAGGGTTTGCTGAATCAAGGAGCAAAGAGGTGAACAAGGCCTTAGAAGATGATATACCTATATGAACACAACAGAAAACTAAGCTGTGTGATCCCGTAATATGCTTAGGTTATATTAAGATTTGTAGCATTTGAAAAAAAAGCTGTCACTTTCAGGAAGAAAATAAATGTTCTTTTTTTCCCACTTCAGAACTCTGTAGGGCTTGCAGATGGTAACATAAAAAATGGAAATCTAATCATGTTCTGACTTGCGATATTCCATAACTTTGCTGGGACATATTTTATGCTGGCAAGATAAACTGTTTATGGTCACTGGTATTTATATTTGAGCATATAATGGAGTTATACTCATCACTATTCAAAGCTATCCAAGAGATGGGAACGACAGTCTCTCATCATGAAAGATAAGTGGCTTGTTTGCCAAAGATGTGGGATGAGATTTCATGGGTGAAGCATCAGACATGAGAAATGGTGTCAGAAAGAGGCTGTGAGATATCTGTAACTGTGCATTAGTAATACTGTGATAAGAAAATATCCAACATACTAAAGGAAGATCAGCAATGCTGCTAATACTTGACAGAGGATCGTATTACATCTGCAGCTGGAAAATATTCACAAGATATGAAGTTCAACCAGTATTCCACAAATCTTTGCAGCTGTAAAAAGGAAGAGTAAGAATTTAATTTATAAACTCTAGTGACAGGATCTTTACTCACAGAGGTAAACAAATATACCAACTATTATTTTTCTTCTAGCATTTTTAAATTAGGCTGTGTTACTGAGGAGTTAGAAGAATGTGTATGCTTGTAGAGCTATACACCTGTACTCAAACACATCCATTAATCTTTGGATTAACTAATAAAAGAAGTAAAATACAAATGAGCAAGTCAAGAAAAGCTTTTACACTGAAGGCAAATGACAGACCAAGAGGTATACAAACAAATTATGCCTCATATCTGTTTCCGTTCTTTGATTAATATAAATCTGTGAAACCTTGATTTAAATATCAGAACACAAAAATGAAAGTCCTTTGACCTGTATTATAGAAGGTTAAACAAGGTTTATCACAGTCCTTCCTTCCAATCCGCAATTATATTAATATTATTGTAGAAGTTTGAAAAGCTTCAGTTTCTCTGAAAGCATCTAATCTTTCCAGATAAATGAAATATCATATGAATGCATTTCTTTTAATTTTATGAATATTTTATTGATAAGTGGTTAGGAGCAAAATTAAATGGCTATCATACAATTAATAGCCATTAAATATAACTATATTTAGATCTATTTTAATTACATATAACTCTTGTATTAAATGGCTATTAATCAATCCTCAGATTTTATGGTGATTCTCAAAGAGGGACAGTACTGCCATAGTTTTGTCTCCTTTTCTATACCTGTTGATTGCATCAAGAAATCTTTCAAAGATGTCACTGTAAACTTATTTTGCCTTATTCTAGTGTTCTTCCTCTTTCTCCTCTCTACCTATATTCTTAAACATAAATTTATTTCCCTATAATTTTATTTTCTTATACTTAACCTATTGTGATTCTTCAATTACATTCATTTTTCATTTTCTATGAAACTTCCTATCACCTAACAGCAAAAATATAGTAGTATGAATTATACTGAGGGTAAGCTGTGCTGCATCTAGCTCTTTGTCATCGCTGTGTGTGTAAAACTAACGCATTAACATGAACCCTTCCTGCATTCTTCCCTCCTTCTCTATGTTAAATGTTATAAGGAATTGTATTACATGGCATGAAAAGTGGCTAAGGAATTTCATTCTTTGAGATACATGCACTTCCAGAGGTTTGAAACTAAATATATTTTTAATTATATTCAGGGGACTGGAAAATAAATTTAAGGGAAAATAAATTTAAGCTTACATACTATATTTGCATCCTAATTTGTTAATAGTATGTTTCAGAAAGAGCAAGAGCCTTTGTGGAAAAAGTTCTCCTTATTTGGGGATGTATTGTTCTGTTCAGTAAAAATTGCACTCACCATTAGGCCAATTTTAGTTTTTATCCTGTACTGATCTTTCTCTATGCAGTAGTCTCAGATTATCTGATTTTCTGTCTTTATTCCTTCATTGCTAAAGCTACTAGTAATTTCTACTTCTTCATTTATGTAATTTTTTTGTTGCTACAGTAAAGTAGAAGTGTTAAATTATGCAACATGGTATTCAGATACTTAATGGAGAGGTATTGATTCATACTTGTCCTGGTTTTGGCTGGGATAAAGCTAATTTTTCTTAGTAGCTAGAATAATGCCGTGCTTTGCATTCTGTATGGGATACAGAATGGTAATAATACACCAGTGTTTTCAGTTGCTAAGAAATCAAGAACTTTTCATCTTCCCATGTCCTGCCCATGTGCAGGTACACAAGAAACTGTGGAGGAGCAGAGCCAGAGCACTGGACCCAAAATGGCCAATGAAATATTCCATTATCATATAACATCATGCCCAGTACATAGATGAGTGTTGGTCGGGAAACTCACTCTCTCTTCCAGGACTGTGGTTTTGGGATTTTCTCTTCTCTGGAATCACTAGCTGGGAACGGGCTGGACATCAGTTGGTGAGTGATGAGCAATCGTGTTCTGCATCCCTTGTTTGTATATTCTATTAATGCAATCATTATTATAAATTAATTTAATTTTATTTCAATTATCAAACTCTTCTTATCTCAACCTATGAGTCTCCTTAAATTTTCCCCTCTGATTCTCTCCTCCATCCCCCCAGCTGATTGAGCAGCTGTGTGGTATTTTGTGCCTAACATGGGGGATGACTATGCTCAATACTTTATAGACTGATAACTGCTACATTAGGTATTTATTGAGAAACATTTTATTTATATTTAAGACATAAACACTACATATATCTTCTATTAAGTAACTTAAAGTTTTCAAACTAACATATTCCAAGTTTTATTATATCACTGCTATATTGACAAAACCTATATATTTGTATCAAAGGTAAATTATTCTCCCCTTAATTCTGATAAAATATTCTGGTGTACTGGTCTTAGCTCTGTTAGCTCCAAACTCTTCACTTACTTACTTAAAGAAAACTACTAAAAAGAAGACATTTTTATTCAGGCAGTAGTTAATCTGGTCCTTATAATGACTTTAGAAGTTAAAGGCTGAATGTGCTATTGTTCATTAATGATTACTTAATAACTATTAGAGACCTTGAACAGCTGCTATATTTATGCTTTCTGTCATTCTCCTTGAACAGTAGCTTCCTTTTTTATTTTGACTTTTCCTGAGAATACTGAAGGAATTCTTAAATTTTTTAGACTTTACGATTTATTCTGAGTTATAATAGTTATTTCATCTAATTTTTGATTAAATAGTGAAACTGATGACTTAGATATCATGACAAAGCTATAATTTTATTGGTAGCTGTTTGCACAAAATTTAAAACCTCAAACTTTAAAATGTTTGATAGAATCAAATTCATTAGATGCAACTGTATAAATTAGAGATTGGCCAGTGTTTGATGTAATAATTTTTTCACGAAGAAAAGTGATAAGGAGCCTGTAGACATATTCAGTCATTAGGAACTATGTCTATATATCTCATCTAAAAGATTCACTACTGTGAATCACTGGATGTTTACTTACTCCATTCGTGAGTTACTTTTCTTTTTTTTTTTTTTTTAATTAGGTTCTTTTAATGCATAACATTTCTCTACTATCATTACCCATGTAGTTACAAGATCTGAATTTAATTTATTAATATAAATAATCTGAAAATCAGAGGAAGAGCCTCAGACTAACATATAAACAGAAAAGTTATTAAACTGCCCATTGTATTTGATATTTGAAAAGATGAAATCAGAAATAAAGGTTTTTTGGGGATTCTAAACTAGATGTTACATCAGGGGAAACCATCTGGTAAATTCAGGCTGCAGGAAGCAAGAGAAAGCAAAATGTATAAAACTGATTTCTTTTGACCTTGAAGATGTAAATACATACATTAATGCACATATATATCATATGTTGATTAACAGCAAAGAGGGTTTTTAATTGGTATTGTGGTATCCAATTAGGTCAAGATATGGTTATATGATTCCCTAAAACAAATTTTAGTACTCCTATGCAGTGTAAAAAAAAAAAAAAAAAAAAGAGTATAGATATTAGAAAAATAGCGTTGAAAATAACAAAGTTATTTCACTGGGATGGTACATTTCTGCTGTACCTCTACTTCCGAGAGTTTGCTTTGCAGTTGTAAAAGTTAAATAACAGTGAAATAACCTTACAGTAATGCAGTCTAGAGATTCTCAGATAATAAAAAAACTGAAGAATTCTAATTATTTTATTATAGACTAAACATGTTTAATTGAAATATTTTGCTTACTGTATTTTTTTTTCAATGTTTTATGAAATAAATGTTCAGTCCAAAATCCATCAAAATAAATTAAATGCTTCACATTGATTTCAATTAACTTTGGATCAGGTTCAGTATGACTTCATTTAGGAAACTGAGAGGTAATGAAAATAAGCAATCTTAAACTGAAAATGATACAATAGAGGTATCTATAAATTTGCCATTTAGTTAAAGTATCAATTTTAAACCAGAAAGTATGAAATAAAATTAATCCACTACTACCGGATTTTTAAGTAAGCCCAGGGGACATGAAAAATTTCTTGAAGAAGGCAAAACATTATCTGGAGAATGTTATTTAATAACATTTTTTTTTTAAAATATAAAGCCACTATAGAAAGTAAGTTTAAATATTAATATAGCTTGTCATTAAATACACAGTTATTAAATATACAATCCTACTGAAACCAAAATGCTTATCAGATTAATTGTTAACTATAATCCTTCTGTGCTTTTATCTCTGGAGTCAGAGGTCTTACAGAAAAGTACACTGGAGATTTAAAATGGAATCTCAGGATAAACCACATCTTGGCTCTAAGAAGATTTGAATATCCTGAGGTGCATCAGTCAGATTAGTGAGGTAATCATCTGAGATGACAGAAAGTACTTGGTACTGTCTCAAAATTACATGCTGCTCAAAACAAAAATAAAGTAATTTTTTCAGAACAATTAAGCCATTACAGAACACTGAAAAACTGTCTGAAGACACTCTTCCATAGGATTTCTACTCTTTATGATTGATCAGAACTTTGAATAAAAAAAAAATCTGAATTATTCATTAAACGAAAACTTTTTAGTCCTCTGAAGTTTGTCCAACTTCAGTTTTAGCTATTTCCCATTTCTGATACTGTCTATAGAACTCAGTGTAAGAATAGAATTTCTTGAAGATCAACCATTCAATCTGATCCATTTTATATTAGTCCTTAGTACAGTTATTCTTAGACATCCTATTTCTCAATTGTACCCATACTGTACCCATCTACAATAAGAGGAGAAATATATAAAAGACAGTGTGCTTTGATATATTTATTTTTTTTCACAAGCCGTATCATCCATTATCCATCTGCATTGCATTATGTGGTATATACATGTAAAAGCAAAATTTATCGTTACCTCTACAGCTGTTTGAAAGACAGGAGATAGATAGGTACAAATACTCAGTGGGCTCAATTTCTAATCTAGTAGCCTGTTTTACAATTACCATTCCTAGTGGCAATAATGTCAAAGCATTTTTAGTCTTTATAACAAGAAACCATTTTCTCTAAATTTTTAAAAATGCACTCATAGAATATTATTTTTGCTGTATTTATTTACTAAACTATCAGTTACAAATAGTTTATAACATAATAGAACTCTGATGAAGTTATAGACAGTATGTTTTGTCTTCAGAATATGTTGAGTTTTCAAAAGTAAAAATTTCCATGAAAACCAAAGTGAAATTCAAAATTCAATTGAAATACAATTCCTCGTTAAAATATTAACAAAAGGGAGGGTAAAGCAAGGCAAGGGAAATTTTTTAGAACAAATGAACACTGCCCACAGTTTTGGAGAACTGAATTAAACTTCTCATCTGATTTTCAGGTATTCTAGATATTTTGATTTCTGGAAAAAGAAAAAATACATCACCCCCTAAATGATACTGCTTTTCTCAGTGTAGAATGGGAATATTTTTAAAGTGTATATTTTTTTCCTGGTAGCAGAAGTCTGTGCATTTCATAAGAGTTTTATATATAGTGTAAACCATTCAGAGTAATATCTGCTCAAGGCTGTCCACAATATATGTCTTTCATAATTTAGTGTTCATAAAGAGGAATGAAACTTTCAAAAATAGGAAAAAATTCCATTCAGATGTCAGGATACTAAAGAATTAAATCTGTACACAATTTGGTGTGTGAATAAATATCCTATGTGATAATTATTTTTTTCTTTTTGTGATTCTCTCATAAGAACAGTTATGCTAGCATACTTGCATGCAGAAAACATTCTTGTTAGTCTTGTAAACAACAGAAACTATTTTGTTTACCTTGAAACTAGAAAGATGTGAAAATTTAAATCCTGAATACACATAACCTCTGCCTTTCCTCTAAATGGAAAGCCATTACTATAGCTTCTTTGTATTGTAACCACACTTCATTCCTGGATACCCATCTTGACAGCTAATAGATGTGAATGCTGAAATAATATGTGGCTGTGTCAACAAAGGTTTAATTATGGGCAGACAATTAAAGGGCATGAGATAAATATTGTCATTTTTAATAGAAATGATAATATGGCTTTGCTACACTGTGTACATTACATGACTAGTACATCAAGCTCAAATTGTTTATCTGTAGTCCAAGAGGAAAGGATGAGCTATTGTATAGCTTAACGTTTCAATTCTTTTGGAATTTGAATACACTGTGTGATAAGAATGGTTGGAAATACCATAGTTAAACTGTTTCATAATCACAGATTTTGGCATTTTGCCTCTTTTTAGAGAGATGCAGTGTCTGCATCTAAGCTGAAGAGACTTTTACAGTACAACTAGTGTGACCCATCCTAGACATTTTAGGATAAAATGACTTTTATCCTTTCTTTGTCTTCGCTTTGTTCAAACTAAGTCTATTCAGTTATTTTGTCTTAACATCAAACTAACAAAGGTAATACATCTGTAGATAGCTAACTCATTGGTGATAATTCCGAGACTGATTCCAATCTTGACATTTTCACTGTTCTTGGTTTCTGTGTATAACTATGTATTGTTCTTGTTAATGTATATATGAATGTGGATAGGGGGAGAGTTAGTTTTCCTGGTAGAAACCGATTTATCTGTCAGTCACGACACCATCTCTATAGCAGGTAAAAATCTGATAGCAATGTGTAATTCCTGATGGAGAATAATTTATCTATTTTTCCAGTCAATCAGAGCCACTTTGGTCCCACCATAATATTGAGATAATCCTTGCACCTGGCACCAGTCAATCAGGATTATGTGAACTCATCTATCCCATGCAAGAGTGCAGTGTGTTTGTTACTGCTTATCACATGAATAACAGCCCAAAATTATTTTATATCCAATGTGAAAACACTAATTCCCTTCTGTAGGGGTTTTCCTCGAGGATCACTCCAGCCCTGAGAATTTTTTGACCTCACTATTTTCTTGAAGAAATTAAAAGTAATTATTTTAAGATTTATTTTCTCATACAATTTCTAATTAAAAAGCTTAAACATCCGAATAGAGTACTTTTATTTAAATGATCTGTAGTAACCTATGATTCAAGTAGGAAATGAGAGCTTAAGACATTTTATAAAAGTCAGTGTTTATTTATAATTTTTAAAAAATGAACACTATAAAGGTCAAATTAATTATGGAATGTCCATTTTTATATTATTTCACTTTGCTCAGTAAAATAGCAAGTTAACTATTTACTAATTGTTATGATTCAGGAAAATTGCAATTCTATTAAAATAATCTCAAGACAGAGCTCAATAGTCAGGTACCATGCTGGCCTTTGTTCTTAATCTTCAAATGGCAAAATTCTTCTACTTTTCTACTTAAACACATTTGCGGTAGTTTACTCTAGATCTTTTTTTCTACATGAAATACATCTGTGGATGCTACTGGGTTTTTCTGTTGACAAAATACATGCCCAGCATTGTGTTTTTTTCTCATCTCATAATAAGGTTGGTGAGACTAGCTGGTGCACCAGGAGATAACCCTTGGGCTGGAACTGGGGGAACTGGGTTAGGCTGTCATTTGGTGCATCCTCCAAATAAGTATTATTTAATGTAAGTAATAAGAAAGAAACAATTTTGAGGTCTTGGGCTTGGATGTTATTAATTCAGGGCCTCAATCTGACTCTGACTGATCTTGGGCTTGAAGATATTCAGGTTTAGGAGAATACCATTTTGGTCTGAAGAATACATTTTTTTAAAAATACAATTGTAATTATTTTTATAATTTGATCTGGGTACAGATCTAATGGTATTTAGTGTTAATCTGAAATTGAAGTAGTTTAGGGGAATAAGATATATTTTTAAAACAAAATCAGTAGTAGTCAGTGGTTTGAGACAAAGCAATGTCAGAAGGTCTACTGACAGTAATGGAGCTGGAAGTGGTGAAAAGTGAAAACTGAATACTCGAAGTTAAAGGTGTCTAAAGCTAACACTGATTAATGCCATTAGAAATTAGAAAAAAAGTAGCTGGAGGAAGGAACATTTTTTGGTCCTTACTTGTTTATGCTAAACTTAAATACTAAAAACATGCACAATAATTTCAAGCAAGGGGTTATGTGTAAAAACATACCACTTTTTGCTGGGAAAAAAATCCTTTTCCTTTTTTAGATCTGTTTCTAGATCTTCGTATTTCTATCTCTTTGCAAGTAAAAGGGAATGTCCTGTTTAAAACTGAGGTTTTTGTTACTTTATTTAAGGTGACAGATCTTAATAGGCCATATAAGTTTAGCATTCACATTCAAAGGAAATAATGGATAGTGCTTATGTGAAATGGTAAAATATGGACATCAGTCCATACTTTATTCAATTACAAATTCTTGTTAATAGACGTATTCACCCACACTGTGTTTACATATATATCTTAAGTTTACTTTCATTGCATCACTGTTATTACCAAACACATTTAAAATCTGTATAAGCTAATTAAAATATATATTAAAGAGCCCAGAGCGTAGGCAACAGCAACAGAGGTAAGACTAGGCATGGTTCCCTACATAGATTCAGTCAACATGTTTGCATTAAGACCATGAAATGTGTGTGTTGGAAGATGCAAATTCTCTCAAAGGTTTACATGTAGTTCCGTATAGACAAGCCAAATTTATAATGGAATTAACATTCTCTGGGAAGTTCATATGAAGAAGAAATGTTTTCTCCTGAAAAACAATGTCAGCAACATACTAACTCTATACTATTATACTGCCGTAGAAAATGTAATAAGATTCTGAAAGAAAATGGCTGGCATGGGGTATTCCTACACTGGTTGCATAAATATTACAAATTCAGTATGGTCATAACTTATAATATAATGTCAGTGACAATATCTAAGCACATACCATGCCTCACTTTAATTTTAAATTTCTATTTAAAGGTTTGTATTAAATATCAATTTTCACTTTATAGCAATGTAAGTCAAACTATATGATGACACCTAAGAAATATGCAAATGAGAAAACTGTAAATGAGAGCAGAACCTGATGGCTTGAATTTGAGGGTAGAGATTCTTTAGAGATTTTATGCTGATTTTTTCTTCATAGCCACTTTTAGCTATATTAGATGAAGTCAAAATGACTCTAAACACTTGAGTTTTCCTTTGTTGTGAAGGTATATCAAGTCTGAATTACTTTTCGGATGCTATAAATGACTAGACATCCTGAAATATTACAATGAGTCAGGCTCCAGTTTTCAACCTGACATATTGTGAATATGAGCAATAACTCATGACCAAGCTGCCTAAGGAATTTTTTGAGGAATGGCAATGATGATTTATTGAATAAGCAACGCTCTACGGGTGGAAACTATTTTGAAATAAAGCTGAAGTAATTTGGAGAATCTTACATGAAATCCTAATAAAATAATAGAGGTTGTGACAGATGTGAGCAAATGGATTACTGTTATTACAATGTTCATCAAACTGAACAAAAACCTAGGAAAAACCTTTTGTCCACCTTCCATACACCTCTGATAGCTGCATCATTCAGCTGATATTAAGTATTATTACTCATCTTGTCATAGAAAGGTTCTGCTTTAATTGTTGCTGTGTGCATTCACCCTCTTGGATGACAACATGGAGAACACAAAACTCAATGAAAAGTAGACAGTTTCAAAAATCAGAAGTAGTATATATGAACAGAAGGAAAAAAATTAAGAATGTTAAGAGCAAAGACTGTATTGTGTGGAAAGGGGAAGATGTCAAGAATGATGAGGAAAATGGTTGACTTACAGTAACTTTGAAATAGGATTTAATAAAATGGAGAGCCAAAACAGTGATTCATATTTTCCAAAGTGATTTGTTGCTTTCTCAGTGCACAAATTCTCAGCAGTCTTTTGGGAAATACCTTAGTCACAAACCAGTCTGGCAGACGCTGCTCTATGAAAACAGACTTTTTTTAAAAAATGTAGTTGCCTCGAATTAAGTTTTGAATCGCAAATAAATCTTAAGAAGTGCCAGGAATCCAAGATATTATAGAAGTCATTATAAGCCATGTGTATTCAGCAGATTTCTGATAACTTGTGGATTTAAGACTCTGACTTTAGTGACAAGCCTAAAATATTTGGCTGAAGTATTTTCTCTCCTTAACTACACTGTAAAACTGGAGAAGGTGAGATTTTCTGAGGTTAGTACAAACCTATCATCCTGAGAGAGTTGTATGCATCGTCAACAGCAAATTGTCAATTGTAGTACTTGCTAGTACACTGTTGACAGAATTATCAGCATCTGCTGCCTCCAAAGATTAGCAGTCAAATTGCCTAATCAATTTGACTGGAAGAGAATCACTAAAACAGGAAAGGTAATCTGTTGTGCAGGTATGTTCCAAAGGAAAGGAAGGAGAATATATAACTTCAGGGTAGATTTATTTAATTTAGGGAAACTTTCTAATTCTGATCCACCCACACAAAAGTAACAATGAGGTGAAATTTACAGGGCAAACACAGTGGTGCTAATACTGACATACTTGGTAAATTCTTTTCAGTTATTTGTTTTGTTCATAAACTTGTCTAATAAAGTGAATTTTGCAATCTTTGCCTTTCTTCAGCAAATATATGAATTCTGTCATTCTGTGAGTGCAAGGAAGAGCAACAGATTAATTTGCTGATTGTCAGGTTGATTGATAAAAAACAAACAAAACATTCATAAGAATTATGAATAAATGTTAGAAGATAGCTTTCCATAGGGGAAAAAAAAAAAAAGGAACTAGCCTTCCTTTATCATAGGTGTTGCTAGTTCTGAACATATACATTTCATATTTAATGCAATAGTAGAAAAGTAAAACAAGTGACAGTATGCCAGTAGACCAGGCAAAGGCAACACAAACAAGATGCTGATTTTCTCCTCCTGCATTTTCGCCCTGAATTAGGGTGAATCCCATATTATTTGCCCAGTTCACAGTGATTTACCCCGTCCCTTCAACAACAAACCAAGAGACCTCTGTCTTTTGCTATGTCTGCCATGGACTTTTCCTCTGGACTATCATAGAGGACTTTACCACCTGAGCTTGTGAGGCTGTTTTTCTCCTCATTCTAGAACAAAGATATAAAATTGATCAAAAAAGTCACAAGAGAGATGTATCTGTTCCTCTCCACTGACTGCAATCAGGACGGTTGTAACATGGATTAAACCTATCCAAGAATCCTGAAGCCTGGAAATAACAGAGCAAGTCATTCTTACACTTCATTACTTTTACTTCATATGAGAAAATTATTCTTAAGGATAAAGTTATCTGCTGGGAATCACAACCTAAGATAGAAAAGTAAGAATATGTCCTGTAAGTCATGGAGGAAGTTCTTAGGAGATGGCTCCAAGCTGGGAGCTTCATACCATACTTTATACTACGACTTTATTTTTATTACCCCTTTGCTAGTTCTAAAAGATACTACCTTTGCACTTCTGGCAGACACTAGAGAGGCTGCTGGTATAGATCCACAAAATGGGAAACTTTTAATCTGTTTTTAATACATATTCATTACAGACCCAGCTCAATTCTGGCTTTCATTGCTGTCACTTTTTAAATGCTTTAATTTCAGACCTCTCCTAGAATTACATCATGCCATGAGATAACTCAGGACTCAGATTATGTATCTAAACTGTCACAGGAAGAAATCAGCCAAACTATCAACATGGGACTACAGCTGCAGAAGATGACCACTATGATCATCTACTGTCCCACCCTGAAAATTCAATCTTGTTTACTTCATTTGGTTAGACTCTGCAGTCCAATTATTTGTAGTGTGCAATTACCTTACAACTTTCCTAGCAGCTTTTGCCCATGGTTTGGGATCTTCTGGGTTTTCTTTTATTTTTTCTTTTCATCCCAATTTAGCCCCAACTAACAAGAAAATGTGAGGAGTAATATATTAATTCTGAAAGTTTTTAAAATCTTAATTTTTTGCCAAAACTCTCTTTATCTTCTAGCTATTCATCAAATCACACTAGAATTCAGGTATGAAAGAATATGAAAGGGTTGGGAAATAATAAACTGAAGCAACTCATTATGTGATGGAGAATTAAATTCAACAAAAATTAAGCAGTTTTCTGGTAAGCTTAGTCATGAGAGGTGTAGACAGAGTGTATATTTGGGACTGAGACCTAATATTTCAGTTTGAATTAGTTGAACAAATATGGGACAACATTTTTCTGCTCAAATCTTCATTTTCTTCTTGTTCACAAGATATGATTATTCTACATTGTCTAGGTAGCTATGTAAACAATTAATATTGGTCTTACTTCAGTCCCTGGGAAAGTTATGGAACAAATCCTCCTGGGGTCTATCACAAGTCAAATGAAGCATGTGATTGGGAAAAGCCAGCATGGATTCACAAAGGGTAAATTGTGCTTGACAAACCTGATTGCCTTCTGTGACAAAGTAACCTGCTTGGTTGATGTGGGGAAAATGGTGGACACTGACTACCTGGATTTCTTCAAGGCTTTCAGTACAGTTCTCCACAGCCTCCTCCTAGAGAAACTGGTGGGTTACAGCCCAGACAAGTGGTGTTTGCGGTGGGTGGGGAACTGGCTGCCAGGCCACACCCAGAAGCTGGTGATGAATAAAATCCTTTTCAAACTGGAGTCCTGTCACAGGTCAGGTCCCCAAGGGATTGATATCCAGACAATGCTGTTTAATATCTTCATAAGTGATCTGGATGATGGGATCAAGTGTGCCTTGATGAAGTTTGCTGATGATACCAAACTGAGTGGGGAAGTGGACACTGGGGAAGGAAGAGCCACCCTGCAGGAAGACCTGGATAGGCTGGAAGAGTGGGCTAGCAAGAACCTTATGAAGTTCAACAAGGACAAGCGTAAGGTCTTGTACCTTGGAAAACATAATCCAGGAGTGCAGCACAGGCTGGGATCTGCCTGGCTGGGGAGCAGCTCTGTGGAAAGGGACCTGGGGGTCCTGGTGGACAACAAGCTCGGTATGGGTGAACAGTGAGCTGCAGCGGCAAAGAAAGCCAAGTGCACGCTGGGCTGCATCAACAAGGGCATCACCAGCAGAGAGAAAGAAGTCATTATTCCATCCTACTCTGCGCTTGTCAGGCCACACCTGGAATACTGTGTGCCATTTTGGTTCCTACTATACAAAAAAGCTGTGGACAGGTAGGAGAGGGTCCAGAGAAGGGCCACAGAGATGATCAAGGGACTGGGAAACCTGTCATGTGAGGAGCGACTGAGGGAATTGGGTTTCTTCAGCGTTGAGAAGAGATGGCTTAGGGGAGACCTTATCACCATGTGCCAGTATTTAAAGGGTGGCTACAAAGAAGATGGAGCCTCACTTTTTATGAGGAGTCACATGCAAAAGACGAGGGCTAATGGGTGTCAGTTACTTGTGGGGAGATTCCAACTGGACACAAAAGAAAAATCTTTCACAATGAGAACAATCAGCCATTGGAGTAATCTCTCCAGGGAAGTGGTGGATTCCCCAACACTAGACACTTTTAAGACTCAGCTTGATCATCTTTTCTAGACTATGCTTTTGAAAAGTTTAGGTTAGACCAGATAATCCTTGAGGTCCTTTCCAACCTGATACTTTCATACTATGATTCAATTAATATTTTATGCTAAATTTTATTGTGCTTTCAAAATTTCAATGAAATAATTTTAACAAAACTGTTTTTATTTTTTACATTTTAATAAGTAAATTTTATCAATCAAAATGTAATATTGTGAAGTAACTCCATAACATTTTAGAGGATTTTCTTTCAATATAGACTGACGTGTTTCCAGTTATTTACTTTAAGTTGAACTGTTATCAGACAGAAACAAATATGTGATAGATCAGATCAAGAGCACAATTTTAGTCTGCAATGTTAAACTAAATGCTTTAATTATATATACATATATACATAAAAATGTATACATGCCTATACATATAAGTTTTTTTCACTGTTTTATGTATATACTATATATGACACACAAGACATTAAGTTTTGCCTGTTACTGTCTGTTAAGAGTTAAGAATTAGAAAGTTTGTTGTTTTTTTTTTTTCATAGTTATCTACCAGAACTTATTGAATGTGCTTAAAATTGATTTGTGATGAGAAGATATAAAATGAGATCCAGATTCTATTTTAATATCTTTTGTTATATGCTGTTCTGTCATGTTTTGTTAATATTTTTTTTCTGAGTAAGCAAATTTTTATCTTTGAGCCCAATGGTTGCATTTCAGAACAGCCTGACACACACCATAAATTTATCACTAAATTTCAAAGATGGACATAAAACTCACTATTAATTTCCCTGTCAAATCAACTTTTAATGGGAGTTTGAAGCTTTGTCCTGTGTGAGGTAAAAGAAAAAAAAAAAAAAAAAAAAAAAAAGGCAAGATATTAAGAGCAGTCTGGGATTTTTATTACTTTGGAAAATAATTCTTAAAATAAGACCTATGAGACTATAACCAGAATGAAAAATTAATAAGACATTATGAATAGAATCCATTTAAATGGCTTATATTAAAGAAAATATATTGTCGCATTTGAAGAACAATTTATAGTTAAAACCATATGGAAACTTCTTTTACAGTTCCTTAGGCATTGGCATGATGCATAATTCTTTTGTACAGTGAAAAACACAGAAAGGTGATATATTGTCATCAGTAAAGCCTTTCGAGACTATACCTGTTTATGTAGAAAAAAGGATAATTCCATGTTTGAACTGGTATGAAACAGCATCATTTTGTAGAAATACAGTTCTTAGAAGTGTGATAGGTACAAAAATTGATACAAAATCCCACATGTTCTGTTTCTTACGAGAACAACTCTGAAAAACAGCAATGTAAAATTAAAGATCTTTTAGATAAAGACTGAATAATTCTCACTAGATTAATACAGCCCAGTGATCTAGATAACAGTTGGATAATTAGGAAAATGAATAAATATACAAATAACAGCAATTAAGTATTCCAACATGTGTTACCATTCCCATTTCATTACATTTATTCTAATTGAAAGGATTATTTTGTCATTCTGTGTGTTTTGTTGTTCCATGAAATCATAATGTATAATTGTCAGACTTCTAGCAACTGTATAAAGTTACAAATTAAGGTTAATAATTTCAATTTAAGATCAAATGTTGACTGATGAGGGAGGCCTATTTTTATAAAATATTACTATTAAAATTATATTAAAGGAAAAAACATGATGGCTTTTTCTAAAAATGTTTGATTTTTTCACATAGCTTTGGGTAAGAACATGATACTTTCTCTGGCATATAGCTTTTTATGCTTTCAACCTCATAAGTGTCACCTAGGACTCTTACTTAGTACTAATTATTTCATGATCTTCTATAGGACAAAGTTGATTCTATCATATTTAAGTGAGTCTAAAACTATAATTTTGTCCAAGTTCACATTTATTGTATACTCAATATTAATATTCACAAAAAGAGGATATATGTTGTAGGTTTTAGGATTTTGGCTTAGCTGAACATTGTGATTCAAATGTTATTAATTTCTAGTAGACTCCAGAATTTAAGCAGGAAGTTAATCTGTTTCTGTTGTGTCAAAGAACTTTACAGCAACTATTTCTCATACAAAGCACTCCCATTTAGAGAAAATTGATTGGATATTACTGATGTTCAGAAATAGAGTTTCAATCTTTTAAGACTTTAAAACCCTTTTGACTCCTCTCAACATATGAACAAAATTACTAAGATAGCTCGCTACCTAGGCAAACATACAGACATATAGATTTCTGAAGAAATCAACCTGCCTAAGTTTGACATTGTTTTAACATCTCAGTCTTTAGCTTAGTTTATTTTATGTAGCCAAAGAGAAAATCATAAAATGCAACACAGCTTGTTAGGCTAATTAATTGATTTTTAAACTAAAATTAATTATAAAAGCTTTGAAATTGACAACATATTGATATAGTATTTGGTAGCTAATTGGATACTGTCTGGGGCAGGGGCTTCAATGGCAGCAAGATTTCCTGCAAAAACCAAGTAGAATTTTACTGATGGTTAATAACACTGCCATAAAGGAAGCTGCTAGTGTTTCAACATGAAGTTGTACAGTACATATAACTAATATGTATCAGGAAATTTTATTTCACTACACTTAAGATGATATTTTCTATGCTGCATTGTGTTTCAAGTATAACTGAATGAATGCATTGCTTCTTAAAAACTATATATTGTATATCTGGTAGAAATAGATACACTTTTTTTTTGTAAGGGTCACTTGAGATATCAAAAGCCCCAAATCCAAATAGCGTTTCCATGCTATCATGGTTTAACCCCAGGACACATACTCAACATCACAGTACTCAACCTCAAGTTAAAAAGTATGACTATCATGCAAGTACACACACACGCACTACAGTAGCTACCCAATTGCCTTTTCTGTCTGTAATTCCAGGTAGTCTGTACAATCTTATATCCAGTTGCTGTAATATTTTAGTGTGATTATGAAATTATCAATAAATTTCAAAAAAACTCTTTGAAGACTGAAGATTAACTTATTGTCATTTCTGCACTACATCCAGCATTCTGCCCGAAGCGGCAAAATAGTAGAGCTGATTTTATACTCACAGTAAATAAAAATGCCAGTATTAGCTGATTTTGGTGGAAAAAAAAATCATTATTCTGACTTATATTTTTGTCCTCTTGTCATCCTCATGGTCACCACATATTCTGTAAACTTAGTATTGTATAAGCCACGCTCCAAACCTGCAAGTGGGAAGAAAGAGAAAAAGCACAAGAAGCAGATTTAGTAATTTGTTGTTCATAAATTGTGCCTATAAAGATTCCTGAATTGTTCCACACTTACTGTTGTTATTGATATCACATCTCTTTAACATAAAAATATATTTGACCAGTATCTGGTAAAATGATACAGGAAACAGCTGTGTGTGTTTGGGCTACTGCCCCACTGCCACATGCAATGCCTCTTGCAAGCACTCTGCTTGCCCTGCAGTGTGGGTCTTTATGACAGTTTCTGGTGTGGCTATTTATTCATAGTTAACAGCTACATAATGTTCTTAGCTCTGAATGAATAACTGATTATGTAGACAAGGTGAAAAATTGGAATATAGTTTTGTTTTCGGTCATACTAAAACAAATGAGCCTCCTTTTTATTGCTGAATCAAAATACTGCAAATATTTTGGTTTATATCAATTTAACATCTAGTTATTTTCTTGATTTTATTTTTTCTGGTGTTGTTTTCATTTCTGTTCGCTTTGCTCCTTGAGAAGACAAAAGTTTTCTTATGAGAAATATGCTAAGGAAGCTGAATTTGCCGTGTGTTTGGACCCACTGTCTACCTCTTCTCCTCTGCAACAGACTCCATCCCTTCCCAAGTCTCCAGAACACCTCCACAGAGCAAAAGTCAGCTGTGCTGTGATCAGTGGGGAGCTCTGTATATAATGATTAGTAAATTAATTAGTGCTGATTGCTCATCTGAAGGTAGTTGAGCTCAGTCCACACCCCCCTCTCCTTCACCTATTGATCACATTACTTTTTTCTCCTCTATCAAGCTATACTTTTTCTTAATCTGTAGGAACTTCATTATGCTTGAGACATCAAATCAATGATAAATTTGATTGAAATCTGTCCATAGGTACAAAAGGCTATCAAAGATGGAATAAAAATCTATTATTGTATAGCCAGTTTAATTTTAAGTAGGTTCATTGTCACAGAGTCATCTTGAAATGAAAGTACAAGATGTTTTGTTTCCAAATTTCAGGATGAACATTTTGTTGAAACACTCCCTTTTCAACTGAAATATTCACTGTTTGCCTGATGCAACGATTCATCAATTATTCTGAAGCAAAATCTGGATGTTGATTGAATCTGATTTTTCAGATTTAACTCTGTGTATCTTTTCAGCATGTAGTCTGTTGTATAGAGCTTTGATTCTAAACATCTTGAAAGAAGTCTAAAAGTATAATAAGCACACACAGCCGAATCACTTAGAGCAGTATGTCGTGCTAGCTGAAAAGAAGTCCAAGGAAAAAGAATATAACTGATTACTTGATATAAAACACTTGATGGCTCTTTAGAAGCAGCAGAAAATCCCACTCTTTAGGTAAGCAGGTTTGAGATGAGTAACTGAAATCTTTCCTCACTCTTGACATTTAATTCTTGTGCAATTCCAGAAACGATTTAATACATTCAGTGTGCTGCCTTAAATACACGAAATGGGACATATTAAGGTGCACGCCCTGTACATCAGCAGAAGCAGAGCTTGAGCTGTTGCAGGTCTCTGCTTTAAGGGCAGTCAATGTCAAAGAATTGACCAGATGTTCTTATCAGCCTGTCTCAGCTATGATCCTGCCACCTGTGACAAGGTTGGGGTGGCTTATCAGCTTCCTTCTTCATGGTGGTGTATTTCTACTTGTCATATAAGTGTGGATGGGATGCGTGACCATACTATCTGTTTCTCCTACTTAGTGTTTGGCAGGAGGGACTGTTAATCTTAAATTTACTAGGAAGCTAAAGAAGGAAGAGAGAGGAATCCCTCAAGCTCTGCTGGCAGAATCCAACATAGTGCCTGGTTTTAGTGTGATTGTTGGTGCACAGGCTACCTTTAATTCTTTAGTAAGGCCAACATATTAATAGGCCTGACTTCTAGGAGGGAAGGGGTCCCTTACAGTGGTAAATAAAAGGTAATGCTCACTTGGAGGATTAGGTGAATGGGTCTATAGATGCCTTTGTATTAAAAAAGCAGATATTAACACACCTAGTGTTCATCTTTTATATCGTATATTAGGCAGATTACCTGAGGAAGGCTAAAAATGGGATATACGAGCACTCAAATATGCCTTCGTTGTCAGTTTTATAAGTTAGCTGAAGTTCATTTAGTCAATTCTCTCTTTTCATCCTTTTCTTCTATCATGGTTTGAGCCCAGAGGACAACTGAGCACCACGCAGCTTTTTACTCAGCCAGTCCCCTCTCAGGAATGGGAAGGAAAAAATGAAGCAGAGTAGCTCAGGGGTGTCTCACCCATTATGGTCATGGGCAAAAGACAGACTCCTTACAGGGAGAAAAGAAAGCATCACTTTAATTCAAATGCTAACGAAAACATCACTTAACAGACAAGGTGGGACAGTTGGAAGCGCCACCACATCCCCAAAATCTTCCCCCCACCCCTTCTCTCTTTCCGGGCTCAGCTCTGCTCCCAATCTCTCTATATCCTCCCCAATGGTGCAGGGGGCAGGGAATGGGGGTTACAGTCAGCTCGCAGCTCCTTCCTTCTCAGGAGGTGGGGTAAACACCACACATTCCTCCCCTGCTCTGTTGGTTCCCCTCTCACTGGACACAGTCCTCCATGAATTTTCCCCACAGTGAGTCCTTCCCACAGGATGCAGCCATTCCCATGCTGCTCAAACGTGGGTCACCCCTGCGTGTTGCAGTACTCCCACCACTGAACTACAACAGCAGAGGCTGCATATTCCTTCAGAGTCCCAGCTTCTTTTAGGCATAGCCACCTGTCCTGGAGTGGGCTTCTCTACAGGCTTCAGGTCAGCCTCTACTCTACTGCGGACCTCCACGGGTGGCAGGGGGCAGCCCTGCCGTCTCACCATGGGATATGGGTGTCTCTGCTCTGGCACACCCACCCCCTTCCTTCTCCTTCCTTCCACTGACCTCAGTGTTCCTCCTTCTCCCCATTCCTCCTCACAAGTCCCCACCTCCTCTCAGGTTCCCCTTCTTAAATATGTTATCGCAAAGGTGCAACTACCGTCATTGATTGGTTTAGCCCTGGACAGAGGCGGGTCTGACTCGGAGCTGGGGAGTTTTCGAGAAGCTTCTCAATGGGGGTCACTGCTGTAGCCCCCTTCCCTGCTACCAAAACAAAAATGTGCCATAGAAACTCAGCACACCCTCTTATTTGGAAAACAATATTCCCAGACCAGACAGCCACCATCCCTCTATGCACACTGTCTGTTTGGCTTGCCATGAATGGCTGGACAGCCTTAGGCACACAAGATGTTCACTAATGCTTGCTCACTGCAGGTGTCCCCCGCATTCTTCCATGAACACCTTTTTCTCTTGCTATTGTGTACGTTGAAATTCTCGCAACTCCAACTTGCAGAAGGGCTCTGAGTACACAGCTGCTCTTTGATTCTACCAACTTCTTTGTAATACGATATTCATGAAACGTCGTTCTGGGAAACAATGAGGACAGACAGCAATTAAAAATTCCAAGTAGCATGTGGTGAATGTCAGATGTAGGTTTACCTTTAGGTACTATCAACCACATGTAGCACGAAGTCCTTCTTGCAAAAGGAAAATCATACAGATTTTCTGGTTCATGGGGAAGCTTGCAAGCAATTTTCCATGTTCTCCAAAAGCATTTGTTTGGAATGTGAAGCTTATTAAATAGCTAAATGTGATGAGAAATGCAGGCAGAAAGAAGCTGGTGTAAGTGGAGGCCATATTAATGAGGGGAGCACTCACAGATGCTCGAGGGAAGCTATCTACACTGGGAATATCTTTTGGGATTAGTTTCTTCCAACACAGATCGCAAATCAATCTCCATAGTGAGTGCAAGAAAACTGAGTCACAGGTTGAAAGATTTCATATCTTATGTCCATTTGGGCTCGTACTTGTCAAGAATTAGTTGGTGTGAGTATGAAAACTTGATAGTTAAACCTTTCTCCTGACTTTCTCCGTGTGCTCCTCCCGCCCCTCAGTTCCCCTTTACTAATAACATGGCCTTTATGAACCAAGACATGTACCTTGTTTTTAGCAGCCTATCTTGTCTGTTCCCTATTTAGTCTCTCTCTTCACTGTAATGTCCACTGAGATTGGTACATACCTATTCATCCCTGTCTAGCTTCATATATGCTTTAAACTAATCTATGCAATTTTCATTAAAAAACCCAGACTTGCTTTATCCCCATTTCTCTTGTCTCTTTGCACTTTCCTTTAACCCCAAGGC
This sequence comes from Tyto alba, assembly GCF_018691265.1. Classification (NCBI taxonomy): domain Eukaryota; kingdom Metazoa; phylum Chordata; class Aves; order Strigiformes; family Tytonidae; genus Tyto; species Tyto alba. The sequence continues at coordinate 7,543,096 of NW_024881276.1, read as the reverse complement.
TTGGACAAGCGTTATAGACACTTGGGCAGAGTTAAAATGATGGCAGAGAAAAATATCAGTAGGATTTGGGTAGGTTTTACAAAGTTTTTTTGACTGAAGTTGTCAAGGGACCTTGCGTGCACATATAAAGTAAGCCATTCAGACACCTGGAGTTTTTGCAATTCTAAACCTGGTGAACTAGCAGATTAAGGCAGTGACTGCTGAGATCATGGGGAGGTTGCTGAGATGAATTGCAGAACCAGATTTAGTTGTGTAGTTCCACCTGGACAACTGATTTAGTGAGGACAAATCTAGATATAAATATATATCTGGTGGTGATGCAATAGCTCTGAAAAAAGCCCCAAAAGCTAATATGCCTTTATAAATCAAGATTTTCCAATAAGTTGTCTTCAGTTGTGAAAAGTCATTGTAAAAATGAAAATAAAAAGAATTGCATATGTAGAAAGGACAATAAAGTTTACTATTCAAATTTAAGCTAATATGACAATACATCTGTTAAATATCATGGTTGTGTTTTGTTAGTCTGAGACAGGATTTTTCCAAATCAGTTTTCCATGAAATCTTATTCATTAGTGTTGTGGTTTAACCCCAGCTGGCAACTAAGCCCCACCCAGCCACTCTCATTCCCCTCACAGTGGGATGAGGAGAGAATTGGAAGAGTAAAAGTGAGAACACACGTGGGTTTAGATAAAGACAGTTTAACCGCTAAAGCAAAAGCTGTGCTTGCAAGCAAAGCAAAACAAGGAATTCATTCACCACTTCCCATGGGCAGGTTCAGCCATCTCCAGGTGTCCTAGGTTTGAATGAGTGGTGGGGATTTTGGTAGCGGGGGAGGGGGCTACAGCAGTGGCCCCCCTGTAAGAAGCTTCTCAAAACACCCCTGAGTCCAATTCAGACCCACCTCTGTGCCAAAGCTGAGCGTGACAGTGACTGCGCCTCTGCGATAAAGTATTTAAGAAGGGGACCTGGGAGTAGGAGGTGGAGTTGTGAGGAGGAGTGACAACTATATGAACACCAAGATCAGAGGAGGAGTGGAGGAGGAAAAGGAAGGAAGGTGTGCTGGAGCAGACCCCCTGTATCCTGTGGTGAGATATCAGGGCAGCCCCCTCCTCCACCCATAGAGGTCTACAGTTGAGCAGATGCAGATGTGCAGTCTGTGGAGGGGTCCCCCACCATATCAGGTGACTGCACGCAAAGGAGGCCAGGATCCTGTGAGAAGAACCGGCTCCCACTGTTGTAGTTCAGTGCTGAGAGGATCGCAGCGTGTGGGGGTGACCCACACTGGAGCAACTAGGGAAATGCTGTGGCCTGTGGGAGGGACACATGTTGGAGGAAGTTTGTGGAGGACTGTCTCCTGTGAGAGAGTCTCCTGTCTCCATGCTGGAGCCGGGGGAAGAAGTTCCAGAAATTCCCCCCACACCTCTAAAGATGGAAGAAGTGGCAGCACTGACTGCAGCCCCCATTCCCTGCACATGTGCCACTGCAGGGAAAAGGTAAAGATATTGGAAGCAGACCTGAGCCTAGGAAGAAGGGAGGGTTTGGGGGAGGTGTTTTCAAGATGTGGTAATATACTGTTCTGCTCTATCCATTAAGTGTTATTGTTATTAGTGTCTGTGTTAAATTTATGTTCTTTTTTTCTTCCTCTAACAAGTCTGTCTTTCACCCGTAACCATAATGGGTGGGACATCCCTCCTTGTCCTATCTCAAATCCCAAGCTATTTCTTATTTTTTCCTAGGACACCTGGAGATGGCTGAACCAGCTACAAGTTATTTTCCTTCTGGATAGTGATGTGGCTTCCTACTACTATGCTGAACATCACCAGAAAGGATTTAATTGTTTAAAATTCAAAATGTCTGTGCATCTTGCTTCTCCAATATTGTAACTATTTCTGTAATTCTGTCTGTAATTCCAAATGTTTGGAGCAAATTCCTTATTAATGGTATCTCATCAGTAGCTCACATTAATGTTGTGTGGCTGAATAAAGCCTCACAAAAACTGAGATAGTGTAGACATGGAAATTATTTTCCCAAAACTAGTCTGTTTTTCACAGTATTTGAAACAGTGGTGAAGCTTTTTTTTCATCAGCACAGGCAATGGCAGCATCTTCAATAAGATCACTGGTTGATTTTGTGCAGATTTCATATAGGTTTATTTTACTTTAAAAAAAACTTCATGGCTGAATGGGAGGAAGGGAAGTGAATGCTTTCAGGAAACATCTGTTCTGTGTTGCTCCTAAAAAATTCAAAAGGTTGACATATTTTCATTCATAATAAATTTTGAAAAATTATGGACAGCCACTACATAAAAACTGATAGAAACCTTGCTTTACTAAAAGGTGATCACAGTCTCCTTAAACTTAAGTGTTTTTTGTAATAGCTAGAAAAAGACATAACTTGGAATACATTAGACAAAAGGATAAATCACAACATCAAACCATTTTTGTGTTTGGTAGAGAAGACAGTCTCTCTCCTCATAAACAATCTCCTACAAAAAAATGAACTAAAAAACTTGTGCAATGTTTTCACCTTCCTACTTTGGCCTTGGGGGTTAAGCATACAACTCAGGATACCTGAGTGATGCTAGCTGCCATAAACTATGAGAGACAACCATGCAGGTAGAAACAGTGAGATCATTACTCTCGCACATGGGGCACACACACCTCACAAAAATTACTGATTTCCCAACTGCTGTCACATTGGGACACTCAATTGAAACCAGATTCATGGCTACTTCCCAAAATTGTAGAAACAAAATAGTTGACTAAATCAGTCAGAAAGTTAGGAACAAATGTTCCAGGGCAGAGGAATCTCTATTAGTTTTAACTCTTTTGCTGTCAATAGAGTCAAAAAAAACCCCAAACATCAGTCTTAGAAAGTAGCTGGAAAAAATATTATCTACCCATCTTCTTACAACAGTCTCCTGTTGTTGGATACCATTTTGTAAAGTGGTAACTGATATTCAGAGCTTTGTAGGTAAGTTTTAAGATGCAGAAAATATTAGCGTAATGGGTTCATGGAAACCATCTACAAGGGATTTGTCTGATAGTTTCTGTAATTTGTTAACAAGAATATTATGAAAGCCCTAGAAGAAAGTGGTCCAACAGCATGTAAGGAAAGTTTTTCATTTTGGGTTTTAGACCCACGTGGGGAGGGTATGTGTGTGGGGACACACACAAAATACAGACAGCATTTCTTAGAAGTCTAATTAAAGCTTAAAATGGAAAATATGCTCCCCTGCTCCTTGTCTGCTGGCGCACAAGAAAAAAAAATAAAAGGAAAAAAAGCAAATGGGAAAAAGAGAAAAGTTTCAGTAGCACCACATCTTCTTAAAATAAAAACTCGTTCCTTTAACAATTCCAAGCATCATTTATAACACATTCCTTGAGAGTGCATTGAGGATATTTCTCTGATAAGGATATTCTCTAAACCAAAAATATATATTATACATAAGTACAAGAAATAATTTAACATTTTCCTATTGACATAATAAAGTTTTTAAAAAAGAAGATTTTGGGAAAATTAAAAATTCAAAAATGTTGGTAACTATTATAACTGTCATCTTACCTGTATGATAAGAACGTATTTCTGAAGAAATAAAAGAAAGTTACAAATTAGCTTAATGAATGCAGCCATTTGCTTTTAGCTTGAAGACTAAATGCAACTTTGGCTTGTAAAACAGAGAAGTTGTCTTAATATAAACAATTTCTAAAAAATATTTGAATGAACTAATATATTTTGAAATAGATTTTGCCTTTAAAAAAAGGAAAGCTTCACAGCAATGGGAACACCAAGTCAGAATTGATAGTTAGTTGGAAAAAAAACTTTTATGTCTATGTAAATTATTTCTTCTTGTGCTTTACATTATAACACTATTTCTTTCATCCGTTTTGTGTTTCATTTTATCTTTCATTCTTTGTGTTGAACTCACTGAGCATTCACAGAAAATTATTATGCCTTTTTGAAAACAGAACTGTAACCCTGGGATCTTTTTATTCCTCAGTAACAGTAAATGACTCATTAATGCAGCTGCTGTCTTTGGATTACACACAAAGTCATAGTTTAGATGTAGAGCTCTTGTATATGCTCACTTGGAAAAAATACCTTTCTAGTAATTCAGTCTTGAGAAATAACAACCACTCATCAAATAATATATATCAACCAGCACAGCAGGTTAGTATGTGGCAGGAGGAGGTTAAAGTTTATATAGTAATGAAATGCAAACTAAAGTGTCTTTTCTGTAAGTGTCTTGTGAGGCCTTTATATCTGATGCCTCTGCATCCATGGTCTGTCACAATATGAGTCTCTGCACATATAACTGTAGAACTAGCACTTATTGAAAGTAATAAGATACTTAGGTTTTGTAAACTTATGGAGATATTACTTTAGCTGCTACACTTTGATCACATTTTCTAAGCTACATAAGCAATCATAATAATGAGCTGATTTAAAAAAAAAAACCTTGCAGAGAATCAAGTAACCAGAAAGACCTGATGGTAATATTAATGTATATTAACTGAACCCAGAATTTGAAAAGGATCGGGTTTTTTGTTTTTGTGGGGGTTTTGTTGTTGGTTTTGTTTGTTTGTTTTATTTTATGATAAGCTGTGGAAAAATAAAAACATCCACCGCAGGCTGATACAACACACTAGAATTCAATGTCTTATCTATCTTGAAAAAAAGGTTGGGGATGTGTGTCCTTCTGTCTTAATTTTCTAATTCTTTAGAAAATAATTAGTTTTTGAATATAAGGGGAAAAGGAGAAAAAAATTATATTCTCTTAATTTGTAGCCTGATACAGCCAAATCAAAGGGATTTTGCTATTTCTGCAAATCAAGTACACATTTTAATACCATCCCTGATGGTCAGTAAATTATCTTGTCACCAGTTCCCTCTAAAGTTATGAGGGACATTTCACTCAACAGTGCCCAGACCTACGGCTGTAAATCCAAACTATCAGATGAACAGAGAATTCAAGAAATAGTAATGTTTCATCTGATCTCTCTGAAAAAGGCAAGAAACTTAAAATTACAAAAGAAATGTCTATGAGCATAATCCAAACATTAATTCTTCTGAATACATCAGAAATTTCTGGACTAAAGTCTACACTTTTCCTTAATTTGTGGCTGTCTCACTCTGGAATTTTGGATCAAGTTTAGTCTTATTAAGTCTGTTGCAAACTGGAGATGATTAAAACATCAGTTGTAAATCTGAAAATTAATGTGTGTATATATATAATTAAATCTTTTATTTATTTATTTTTTCAAACATAAACCAACATCCATTTGGGTAAAGTTATTTTTTCTACTTTCCTCAGAAATTCCTTAAAATCTCCAATGAGAGAAGGATCCATGTATGTATAAATGCCAGTATAATTAGTCTGGGAAAACATGCACAATTGAATGACTGGTTCTTATGTAGGAGCATTATAATTATATTTTCAGTTAATAGTGAATGGTAGTATTTATACTTTTTTTCCAAAACAGAACAAAAAATTCTTTAGTGTATTTTCATTTGCCAAGGACCATGCAGCCTTTGGTATAAGGAGCTGAGTTTAAAACTCCATGCTTTTCTGGCTGGCCTTTTTGGTCCCTTAGAAGAAAAAACAAAGCATGTTTTTAACTTACTTCTGGTATCACAAGAAATATTTATAAACTGCTTCAAAAAGAGTAAGTCCCCACATACTAAACTGAAATTATTTCAAATTTTGAGCACACATTGTTGGCTCATGTTCAGCTTTTCATCCACTACTACCCCCAAGTCCTTCTCCACAGGGCTGCTCTCAGTTCACTGCTCGCCCAGCCTGTATTTGTGCTTGGGATTGCCCCGACCCACGTGCAGGACCTTGCACTTGGCCTTGTTGAACATCATGATGTTTGCATGGGCTCACCTCTCAAGCCAGTCAAGGTCCCTTTGGATGACATCCCTCCACTCCAGCGTGTCAACCGCACCACACAGCTTGGGGTCATCAGCAAGCTTGCTGAGGGTGCAATCAATCCCACTATCCGTGACACCAACAAAGTTGTTAAATAGCACTGGTCCCAATGCCGACACCTGAGGAATGCCACTTATCATCCTGAATGGATGTATGCACGTGAAGCTACACGGAGTCACTACAAGCAATAAGGAAAAGGAAAGATATTCCCTTTTCTGGGGCCACTTGGCACAAGAAGGATTTTGGAAGGACTTTTCCTGAGCTCCTACCTGAGTTCCTTACCCTGCTCACTCTGCCCAAATAGGTTTTCTTCTATTTGCTTTCTGTCTGGCACCCACTTTAGCACTGGCTGAACATTTCTCCATTGGAGGGGAAAGATGAAAATACTTCTCTTGGTTGGGAGACTATGCAGTTTTGTCGTTATGGCAGTCCTTGGGGAGATTGAAATGTAATCTACCTCAGTGGGACTTCATCTTAGATCTGTGCCACCCCCACCTCCTGAGTGGGTATTTTGGCCATTGGACTCTTACTGAAAAAAGACTAGTACCATATCTTATTTTTCAGACTTCTTTGAGCAGGGTCACAACACAAAAGTATTCATCAGATTTAAACATTATAAGAACAATTATCTTTATTATTAGTGTGGGTAAACAGACATACTGGACCACTGTCTAAATTTTTAGATGCTTTTAAGCTTCTAAGTCCTTAGGTAGGCTCTCACTGTGCTAGCTGCCATTTCCCACGTCCTCTATACATAAGACTGTATAGTAATTCCTACCATAACAATGTTTTATATAGCTGAAACTATTATCTTAAGATCTGAATTTTTCCAGAACTGAGGTTTGGGAAACAGAAAGTTCTATCTGACATTTTGAGTAGAGACAGTTCAGCTGAACAGAGTGCAAAAAAAATGTGCTTGATAAATTACAGAAGTGTTCTTCTAACTTGGAATTACGCGAGAGCAAGAAAAGTGCTTCCAGTGAGATATATTCAAATCATGACTTAATGGATAGCACATGCAGAGCATGGTTAGTGTATGTCTCACTGGATTTTTAATTTAGCACCTGAGGTGTTTCAAGAAGCAATGGTGCATTGGGCGTCCATGTCTTATGTAGATGTCTAATGAAAAAAATATAGTGTGTACATGCCACACTCTACTCTCATTCCCTGCAGCTGCTCTTAAATGCCCACAGTTGTGAAGTCTCACACAGATTTACAGTCATAAGAGAGGGGTTCCCACTTGCCCTTCTGCAGATGGTCCTGATCCGAAGCAGACCATACTCCATGTCTCCAAGTTTGGGATACATCTGATCTAATTTCAGATATCTGCAATGAGATTCATATGGGTAATTAGGGTGAGGTAAATCCCACCCTACAAATGCTTCTTTCATTCAGTTGACTAAAAAGGATAGCTGATATAAATTGGTTCAGTGATAAATGTTTACTTAAAAAAGACAAATTTCATTGATACTGACTTCAGTACATTTGCATCAAGGACAAATGTCCACTACAAATGTCCATGTTTGTTTTCTGCAAAACAATGGGTAATATCATATGCAATAAAAATTAGTTTGTTGTAGGGGTTCTATAAGATATGACCATATAGAAAGGAACTTTTTCGTCAGAATGATATCATGCTTGTAGGGTCAGATTCTCTTCCTATTCTTACTAGGGAAAGTAGAAGTAGTCTTGTAAAAGTCAATAGAGAAAAACTGCTGTAAAACATGCTCAACAAAATGATACATCAGGTCTGCTGTAGTTCTGAGGTGCATAAGTTTCTTGCATATAAGATAAATACCTTATTTTCAATACAGTATTTTATTTAGAAAATTAAAACTAAACTAAGACATTTCCATTTAAATCAGGCATTAGATCTATGGAGTCAAAAGTCAATAGTTTCTTAAATATTCTGCTTTCTGCAGCCTATTGATGTGACCTTATACATTTATAGTATAAGGAAATATGAATTTTTGTCAGTCATATCAGTCTTATTTAAAGTTACATTTTGTATACTGCATTTCCTCAGGTCTTCAAATGTTTTAAGGTCTAATTCCTACTGTTCTCAATGACTTTGAGTGTCTGGAATTTGGTGGATATATTCATGTTTGACCATAGTTTCCTTCAACCATCAAATTCACTAGTCAACTAATAGATAAGTTGGTATGTGTATTTTTTAATTATACAGATAAGTAACTTCTTCCTCTTCTCAGACTCATGAAAACCAAAGGGAGTTCCATTCTAGTGTTGTAAAACCAGATTAAGTGAAAGGAAAATTAGATGCAGGTTGTCTCCTTTCCTAGGTTCCCTCCAAACTTGTCTGTCTTTACTTTTTTTTTTTTTTTTTTTTTTTTATAACTACATTAAAATACAGTTAAAATGGAGCATAAACCAAAAAACTCTGTTTATAATTCACTTTTAGGAAACAAGATTTTGAGAAAATGGAAACAATCTAATCAAGAGAATCAGAAAAGTTGTCTCTCAGTTTTATGAAATTTTAGAAAATCTAATAAAATTAGGAAATTCATAAAATTTAGCAGCTGCATGGATGATCTAGAACCTGAAAGAGTTTAGAATAAATAACAATTAATAATAACCTCTGTATCTAAGTGTTATGTTACATTATGAAAATAAAGGTTATATTTCAGAATGCTCTCAATCTAAGCAAAAATCTTGGCTACACAGATGTCTTCCAAGTGAAGAAGACAATACAGGGTGTGTCAGTGAAGGAGGATGGAGAAGAACATACATCTGCAAACCACAGTCGCCACAGTACACCCAACCATGAGTAGATTTACCCAGCTGGCAGAAAGCAAAGTTCAAATCAAGACCAAAACTGCCAAACAAAATTATTCTGGTTCAAATAGATAGTTCCAGACCTGAAGCTGTCCCCAAACTGTTCCCAGATGTCCTAACTCTAGTGAAACATTTAATTCTGGAGCCATGCTGTGAACCCTCTTGGGCTTGTTTATTCAGGGCTCCAGTGAGGGAGATGAATTCCAGCAGCTTGGAAGGGTATGTCTGGAGAGGCAGATGAGGCACGGAGCTGCTCCAGGAGTTTCCAGTTTAGATTTCACTAGAATGAATGCAAGCTTTAGGGAAAGATAATAACACTTAGGCATGTTTTCACACAGAGTATGGTTCCAAAAGTATTTGAATTACATTATTCCTGTGCATTTAAATTACATTATTTTTGTAAGGAGATAGCTAATGGTTGTTATGAAATACTTCTCTGGTACTATCTAGTGAAAATACCCCACACAATAAAATGAGAATGTGTGTTACAGCACCAGTATTAATAACTGTCCATACTTTTATCATGAAAAATCTGAAGCATGACTGTTCTTTCCTGGTGAGAACTAGTCATTAAATCAGTGTAGCACTTCTTTCAAATAAATAAGCACACTTTATTTCAGTCAGTCCTCCTGTAATTCCTTGATGATGATCGTATTGAAGATTAAAATTTCTGAAGTGCAGATAAAGCTGCCTAAAATTTTACTCAGTTCTCAAAGTTGTAATAAAACAACATTTTAAAAATGGATTTGAACTATTACTACAGGTAAAGATGGACCTGCAGAGAAATAAAAGGATCTAAAATTTAATTTGTGATTTATAATTAATATCTATATATCTATACTTATGTATCTCCGAAAATGTCTGCATTAAGTACTATAATACCTGTCCCAGTTGCTGCTCTGAGTGACCATCTGGATCCATGGTTGCTGTTACTGGGAGGTATCCACTGAACATGCCCTTTTTCACCACCATGCAAAAAACATGCACAAGAACAAGCTGATGACTAATGTATAGAAAGATGTGCAGGATTTCAGTGATACCCAAACTTATGTTTCCTCAAAAATATTTGGACTGAATTACAGTCAGTTACGTTGGGTTGCTTTTTCTTCCACAGTGAATTTCTGTCCAAATAAAGTTTTTTTTCTCAAAAAGAGTCAGATCTTAGGGTTTTTAGAAGGAACTGAAGAGACAGGCTAAAAAAAGTTGAGTATCTGACTGTTCTAAAGTACTTCAGAGGCTGCATTAAAAAATATTTGCTATTTGTTTAATGCAACACCTCCATTCATACATTTCTTGTAAAATATATTCCAAAATGTAGAGGTATGAATTATTACAATTACTGAGAAGGATGACACATTTTCTTGTATTCTCAAGATTGTGAGATGCATAGATTGATTAAGGTGATTCAGAATGTCTATCTATACCTATAGGTATTGCTACTGTAAGTTGTTTTTAAAAAAATATTATAGTTATTAATATTTAATGCAGTGAGAAAATTTGTTCTTTTTTCAAAGTAGATATGATTCCTTCTGGTTTGGGCAAAGAAAAATAGCACATTCAACCGAGATTTCAAGAGCAACTGCTACCGTTAGGTTAGGGAAATTCAAGCAATCACTACATGCATGACAAATGACATCTGGTCTTGCATGTCAGTGAGATTTGCCAAACACCAGCTCTTTGGTATTAAAATAAAAAGGGAAGCTTGTGTAGAGATGGTGGATTGCACTGTTGTTAACTACTAACTTAAAAACGCATCTCCTGATACCCCGGGAGATTTAAGTGGCAACAACATTAATTCTTTGCTGTACTGCAGACACCGTGGGGGCAGAGCAGAGGGAGTTATGAGGAGGATGTCGAAACCGTGGTTTCCAGATTTCTGGGTCTGGATGCACGTACAAGTTTGTATCGTGACAGTCTCTCAGGATAAACCCCTGGTGTGCACCATTTCCCTGGGTACTCTTTTATAAGGAGACCTGAGGTTGCAGGTTTGCAGGTCGTGGGGTGGCACTGTGTTAGATCCTAGCTTGAACAGCCATGTGCCAAGACAACAAAATAACACGGAGTGCACACCGGCTTTGCAGCTGAGTATGAGCTATCAATACTAACTATTATTTAAAGGAATTAAGGACTTTGTAAAGGCCCCTGCTAGGCTGGGAGCCTGATGTAATGATCTAGCCATATGTTTGGCTGTCATCGAGTCCCAAGTTCTGATCTGGGCTTTGATGCTCGTGGCCTCTGCGGTCTTGGGCAAGTTGCTTCTGTGCTCTGTGCCTGCAGAAGGGAACAATGATACTCCTCCTCTTCCTCCTCACAGAGAGGTTATGCAAATTAATTAGTGACTGTTTGTGAAGGGCTTTGAAGTAGAAAATCACTCCATAATTGCTACGTATTATTTAATAGCTCTTTTACACTAGGCATTTCCTTTTGAATTACCCTGCTTGATGTTTCATTAAAATGACATCATGCTCACTTGCAAATTATAGTGGCAGGTCATGTGCTTGCCAGTATAATGAAGCATGAAGAATTTATAGACATCCCTCTAAATAAATTAATTTGCAAGAAGTTATCACTACTGGGGTCAGACTGTAGGTCTGTAGGTTCTGACATCCACAACACTAGCTATATGATGATTCTAATTTATTTTTATTGAATTTCATAACATTAATTTGAAGCTACTCTTTTCATCAATACCATCCAGGGCTTTTTTTATTCTCACATTAAATAACATTATTAGACTGTGTGTGATCTATAAATTAAATAAATACCAGAGATTGAAACAGACCTATTATTTACGGTAACTGCACTCTCTGCAAGACCAGCAAACAAAGAAGGAGAAAATTACAAGAAAGAAAAAATAAAGTCATTTAATTTTGCATTGTCATGGGGCAAGAATAACCTTTCGGCCCTCATGCTGTTATTTTGAGAAGGCAGGCATAGGAGTGCTGTGCAGGGACCATCTCAAACTTCTGCTCCGGTGTGTTTAGTGGTTTGGACTCTAGGGCTGTGTCTGCACTGCTGGATGAGAGTGCCTTGTTCTCTTATTTCGCAAACACACACCGTCCAGGAAGCTGTAAGTCCCTCCACGTGTATTCAGCTCTTCGCCTGAAAGAGCACCGACACAGTCAGGGGGTAGGACTCAGGCCTTGGCTCGACGGGCACCTGTCTGGGGCCAGGGTGAGCACCTGAGCGCTGGGACTTCGGAAGTCACCGTGCATCCCACGGCTGGAGACACTGCATGTTTCCAGTGGTACTGGGAGATAAGCAGGCCCTTCTGGAATTCAGAAAGCAACAAGCTTTTTTTTTTTCTAAACTACAAGCATGGCTGCGCTACTTCAATTCAGATATTTATTTCAAGATGTCCCACCTCACCCGTCACTCTAAAAAGGTGAATATTATTATCAGTTCGTGTCTCTCTAATACTTATACCACATCTTATGATACTAATTCAGTAGAACTAGCTATTAGGAAGCAAAAAACATTTATTGGACTCATAAAAATAGGCTTTTGGAGTGTGAGTTTATTACTCTCTGGAATAATTTTTGGCTTATAAGTAGGAAACATCTTCAAGTTATTGCTTTACAAAAGTGACTTTCTATAAATAACTAGAAAACTAGGAATCCTTTCAGGAGAAATATAACATAGAGATGCAGAAATAAAGCATTTGCTTTTGCATACTTTTCCTAGATTTTTTTTTTTTACTATTCCAGTATAAGGATTATATGTAGTGGGACAAAGAGTAACTGTCAATGTCTGTGTTCTCAATAAAAAAGGAACATAACAGGGAAATAATTTCACTTTGGATGAAAAGGCACTTACTTGGGACCTGCATTCCACAAATGAAAACTGATATTCAGGAGAGATAGGAAAACTTAATGTTCTGGAGAGCAGAACATGCTGCTAAGTGTCTATGGCACCACTGAAGTGGGAAAATGTCTGGACATGCTATGTGCCAAATAACTGTTATTTGTGAAGGAATAACTCCAAAGTTATATCCTACTGCTTTGGCACACTGAGTGATCCAGTAAATAAAGACAGACACTGACCCTGGTCTTGATCTACTGTATGTAATTAAAGAAAAGATCTTAAAGAACATTTTCCTAGGAAATGAAACATTTTTTTTTTTTTTAACTTTCAGTGTTACAGTGTATCATTCTTGCTATCCCCAGCTAGTCTGATGGATGTTGTTTTTTGGTTTGTTTTTTTTTTTTTTTTTTTTTTAAATAGAAAGCCACTGAAGCCTGGATGAACATGGAAGAAACAGTGAAGCTGGGAAACCTAAAAGTGATTTTTTTTTTTTTTTTTTTTTTTTTTTTTTTTTACAGCTCAGGAAATAAAATTAAGGCAGATGAGCATAAAAACAAGCAATAAATATAATGGATTCAGATAGTCATTCATATTCAGTTGCTACAATAAACATTTGTTCCCTCAAATCACAAAGGTGAGTTGAATATTACCCTCTTAGCAGGGGGAAAAAACAACGACAAAGAGAAAGAGAGAGAAAGAAGCATCTCTGAGTGTTCAAATTAAAACCTTATATCCTTAGATGGTCCAACATGGCTGGCCACTTTTCTTTCTCAGAGAAAAATCTTTTACATGTGGCTCCTCTTAGAAATGATTTTCCCTCCAACAACTCATCTCCTCTCTAGCGAAAGAGACCACCCTCTCTGCGCAGGCTGCCAGCAGTGGTGTTGCCCAGAGCCCTTAGGATCCTGAGACTTCATTTGGCAGTCAGAAGTAAGAACTTGTCAGATAAATCAGTGGTACAACCCCTAAGATATCCTAGTTTTCTTGAATTAATGAAAATTGCTAAATCTTGTAATTTAAAAATGTCAGATTAAAAGTATTTACATAATATGTTTAGAGTTTGCATTTCTTTGTCTGACACATGATTCCTCCCATATAAAGGGAGAAGCTCTATTTGTGCATTAATATTCTTCACCTAGTCTTCACATAGCAAGACAGATTTTGTCTCTGTGTAATTTTATTACAGGTGTTCCTTCTGAAGAGCTGGTGCACCCATTATAAGGGAGAAAATAATTCTAGAGAATATAAGTATTCACTCTTTTAAAGTTTGTTATGTATGTTAGAATACAAAGTCTGCTTTGCTTCTTAATGAAATGCCCATGTTTCACACACCTCCAGCCCATCAGTTATTCAAAATGATTTCAGGTCATGCACAGTTTAAAAATTAAATTACAATAAATTAGTCACAAAAGGGTATATATGTGAGATGTAATTCTGACTGACAGTGGGATAAAAGAATGTGGATTTAATCACATCCCTTTTAAAAGCTTTTTATATATGTAAAATTTTCCAACTTGTTACAAACATATATGTCTTTAAATTGATCTTGGCATATATATATTCATCTGTGTAATGCAGGAGCACTATAGGAAAAAGAAATAATTTAGGAATTAGTTTGAGATACCTGTCACTAACTATTATTTCACCAAAAATGTAACCACCATTCTGAAAAATAAACCCAACCCAAAACCCAAACCCAAACCCTCTCCCATATTATAACTGAATTGATTTATTAGACTTACAGTGTTCCAGTGGTCTGAGACGTCATGGCGCTGGATCTCTGATACATGGTAGATCTACAGTATTCATAATGGTACAGAAGAAGTGACTGGACAATCAGAAAGTAATTGATATTTAGCAACACTACATGAAGAAAACAATAATTTCCAGTGTGCTGCCCATGGTTCATCAAAGATTGTTCAAATGTTGATCTTAACATTTGAATTGGCAGGATTTGAAGGAAATTGCGGCAGGGCATTGACTGTGGGTCCTGCTGAACCATCAAACTCCTCAAGGCCACCTAGTCTCAGGTGTTTACAACATGGAGAAAAGGGTAAGAAAGTGATTTCAGGTGTGGGTTAACACTTTGAAGTGAGCAAGTACTTTCTTTCCAAAGCAATTTAACAGGTTTGAATCCATTCCAAACCCATTTGGAACAACATAAAGAAAGAATTTCTCTCATATAACTGTTTTGAAATATCAGCAGCCTGCAAAATTACTACTAATGTGCCAACATATTATTACTTACCCAGAAGTAAACTAGAACGTATTAAAATACAAACCCCTCCTTCCACTCACAACCTGGTAATGGCACTTTTTCCTGAGTTACCAATTCACTTCTGCTAAATTGATGATATATCCAGGTGATACTTTGGCTCTCTAAATATATGTTTTTGGGAAACAGGAGAAGAACTAAATGTGTTCCTCTAAGGCTTCCTTTTCTTATCCTTTAAAGGTGAGGTCACTGAGGCGAAGATCAGAAAAATCAGTAACTCCTTAGAAGAGTTACAAACACGTTACTTGGACTGTCTTAAGATTTCGTCCTATTTCCTTGCTTTGTCATCCTCCTCCTTCCTCAACATAATCTGCATTAAAATATCTCCAGTCCACAGCTGAGGTTGTTTTAAAGATGCTCCACCAGCCTGCGGATAGAGAGAGGGAGCTCTACTTCAACTAAGCAACTGCAGTGAGGAGTCAGACTGATGAATTCAAAAGTCGGGTTTTGACACTGATCTAGAAGTCCCCTCTCCTTTGAGGGATACTGGCAGGACTGACTGAGGCAAAATCTTTCTCCTTTCAACTTTAAGAATCTACAGATTCCTAAAATCTAGAAATATGAGGTTAAACAAAGATGACTATGAGAAAGTAGAACATAGGTGAGTACTTTACACAGGAACATTAGAATTCTGGCTAGGAGCCAGCTGCCAATGGCTAGAGAGTGTTTTATAAACAAAGTTATCATATACATAGAACAAATGGTCATCTTTCCACCAGCTGTTTATGTCTGAGTCCAACAGATGTATTATGCAATAAGGGTAGGTGTAAAAAAGTGCTCAGCGTAGTTTTTTAAATAGGAAATAAAAATGAATAAATGTTAGAGAAACATTTAAAATGCTATTTGGCTTTCTAGGATAATAAGCTCCCTTAAAAAACATGATTTCTCAAAGAAAATTAGGAAAGAATAAGGATGTCCAGCAAGAATATTTTTATCTTAGGAACACATAGATATTCTGAGTTTATGAAAAATAGGATGAAGCTGTCGACAAGTGTAGTTTTAAATGCCTAATAATAGGATTTATTTATTATTTTTTTTCCCCAGTTACGCAGAACTCTCAATTTGATGCTGAAATTTATCACAGAATTCAGAAAATAAAGATCAGAAAATTAAATCAGGAAAAAATAAATACAAGGCTAGCAAAGTCTTGGATAGAAAATGGGGTGACTGAACTACACATTGGCTTTCTACTAGGAAAAGTTTTGGAAAAGAATATAAAAAGTTGTATGCAGAAAAATCACAGAATGTGACATTTCCATGGCCATCTGCTATAAGGATATGACTGTCCAGCTGTGCTATTGTGAGAGGTAAGAAAAACGACCACTCAAACAGGACCTGTAAAGAGGAAAAAATCCCTTGACAAGCCTGAAATCTTGTTTCACACCTCTCTCACCACAGGGGTTTTCTGTTCCACCATACTGTTTATTAAAGTTGTGTCCCTGGACAAATCTAAGATGTAAAGCATGGTGTTCTGTGGAAAGCAAGAGTAAGTTACAGTTATCACAAGACATAAGGCAAACCAGATTAAGTGACGGACTGCAATCAAAGAGTGTCTCCTAATTCTAATGGTTATCATAGATTCTGGAAATGTCCCTGGTATTTTAAAAGATAAATGTTGTTTATCAAATCAGTAAAACTGGCAGTGCCAGAATTTCTTTGCATCAGTTGATTGAAAATGCACTTAGGCAAAATGTCAGTAATTCTGTTACTGCATTTGTTTAAAGTTAATTTTCATCCACTTCTGTAACTCCAAAGCTTAGTTAGCAAAGAGGGTAAATAAAAATATCCAAGACAGTGATTCCAGCATCACAGGGGATATCACAGGGAGTAGCCACAGACCTCAGACCTGTTCATCAAAATCAGAAAATAAAGCTTTTCAGGCTTGATATTATTAAAGAGCGGAATAAATGAATAAACCACACATTTTCAGGATCCTTGTAAAAGGTAAATAAGCACTATTAAAAATAAGCAATCAGAAAAAAAGGAATGGCACGATTCAGTTTTGACTTAAAAACATGCAAATACTTACAAGTTGCTTTTAGTGAAAGTCATTAGAAAAACATGTAACCTGTGAAGGAAAAGAGCAATTTCTTTTTTAAGATCTCCCCCACATTAAGGAAGGAAATTGCTGAATCAAATGCCTGTCAGTACCTCTGAGGCTCTCTGTTAAATCTTTGCTTTTCCTGTCAAATTAACATGGAAAAAAAGAAAAAAAAAAAAAAAACTTTCTACAAGTGTTGGGATTACACTTTGAGTTAGGACTCCTAAAGAGGAGAGATGAATTCAGTAGATGATCTGCCTCAGTGGAGCTGCAGATCAAGCCCTACAGGACTGCTAACTAACCAGATATCTTCCAAAGAGTGCACATTGTAAGAAACTGAGAAAAGCAGAAAAGAATCATAAGAGAAAAGAGTAGATGGTAGCCTAAGAATTAATCACAGACAGGAGAAGTTTATAAGCCTTTTGTAATGCTGGAGCTCTTAATTTCATTGTACTGTTTTGAAAATAGTGTGATTATTTGCTTTAAAGTAATGAGTAAAGGCAGTATTAGATAGCAGTAATAGTTTGAAATGTTCTGAGAGCTGTATGTCACCATACAGCTAAGCACTCAGTTAACAGATATGAGGGATCCGTGCTTGCTGGGTAGGAACAGTGTAATTATGGCAGTCATCCAAAAGCAAACGAAAGGATGGGGATATGTTTTTTTTAATGGCTTACATTTGAAATAGTTGGTTTCCATCTCTCCATTAGACAAAATGGAAAGAAAACTGGAGAAGGCCACCCTGGAGAAGACCTATGGCTGGTCCAATTCTTGTAATGCACTTAAATCTTGATATTTCAATGAAAAGGGAGTGGAGTGATTTGCAGTGCACACGTATTTTCCCAGCGGCTGTAATAACTATATCTCTCATTGGATTTTTTAGTTTCAATGAATGTGTTTCGCTTCACAACTGACAAGAAAAACTAAATTCCCACATGTTGTCTGATACAGTGGCTCAGCTGACAATCAGTCACTCATCACACTTCAGTGACTTGGGTTTTTTATACCATGTGTCCTCAGAGTGGTAATTAATACCTCACAGGTAAAGCATTTGTAGGTTTTACTTCAAAGTGTTCATTTTAACCTTAGATATGAAAGAACTGCCATTTAGTATTGAATTCACAGGGAATATGAGGGTTTAGGCACTCAGATTTCTAAAGACAAGGAAAAGTTTTGACTACAGACATTTTGTCTACATCCTTCTGTAAGTAGTCTGCAAACCTGATCCAACAGACGAAGACTTGTTTGGTTTCCCTTTGGCTGCAGAAGCCACATTTCTTTTCAGTGTAAAACCGGACATGAAGAGGGAAGGTTGGTGCATGCCCAGGTCATGCCCCAAATGGAAACAGGAGGTAATTGGGGTATATTCCAGCCCAGAGCCAGGAATTCAGGAGCACCTCTATCATTGCTAGTATAGGCGTAGTCTCTGAGAATGAAAAGCACCATTGTTTCTTATGAGACATTTGGCAAAGCACAGTGCATGTGGCTGAATACTGTTTCCCCCACCACATAAAAGCAAGACAAACTTCCTAAGAAGTGGTATTGGACAAATGCTGGGAAGTCAATGACTGACTAGGGCAAGAACAGGCAAATTCATAGTTCAGTAAGCATGTAAAAAACAGAAAACTGACAACAAGCTACTCCTTTTACCCCAGCTGAAGTACACTAAGCAAGTAGAAACTTCAAAACTGTTAAAGAAAGAGTCATGCCAACAAACAGGCATCACTGCTTTGTAAAATCATGATTTAAAATAACAATTGCTTTCTAGCTTGAGTGTAGTATATTAGAGGCTTGGATCCTCCAAAGAAGCAAAATTAAAAGTAAGTATCTATATAATACATATTTAAAAATGTGAATGAAAAAATCCATTACTATCTTATCATGTTTTGATATTTTTATTTTTTTTTAATGTTGTCTTTTTTTTTTTTTTGAACTATTTCCAAGATTTTTTATGAAAATCTGAAGGCAAAATTCAAGTGATATTGAGAAACCCCTTAATAAGTAGCTGCACTTTATGATGTAGACAAAAATGAGCTAGTGTGGATGTAAAAGCTGCATCACTGGATTAATTTGGTGTTGAGACCCAGGGCCTTAACTCTATATAGTCTTTCATATAAATAACATTTCCTTCCCCTGCCATATGCTCACTGTTAAATTAATATATTTTCCTTGATTTGTAATGATTTTGAATCTGATCTAAAGCTTGTCAGAAGCAATACAAGTCTTTTGATTGAAAACAGATCTTGGAGCTATAATTTTGTCAATTTTATGTAAGGAAGATTGACAGATGACCACTTTTGCAGGAGAAAACTTCTCAACTCACACAGCTTAAATCAAATCAGTATCGAAGTGGTTTATTGAATTATTAATGACATGTAATTAACCAGCAAACTGCAGGCTATACATTCAGGATCAATATCAGAAATAGAATAGATAAATCACAATAATGGGGTCTTATCAAAGGTTAGTAAATAATTACAAATTTCTAAACACTCTTCTGCAACTAATCCCAACAAGTTCTAACGACACACTTGTGCTCAAACACACATGTAAGTTCACACACGGGCAGAAGTAGGTTTGCACCCCCAGGCCGTGTGGGTCACCATCACCCCCTATGGGGGTTCCCTCATCCTCCCTGTGGGATATATGGCTGCTTCAGCATCACGTGAACCCCTGCCACTCCTGACCACACACTGACCCACATGGGAGGGAATCACACCCAGCGTGTCCCTGTGGGGCACCCTGCATGGATAACACCTGACTGGGTGCAGGCATCTGTGGGAGAGTGTTCTGCCTGGGCTGAACAGAGGTTGCAATGCCAGGGACCACTTATCTCAGCATCAGATCTGGTTTCCCACTTACCTCTCTCCAATTTTTGCAAATTCTCTTGCTTCTTTGCACTTCTTTTCAAGGCAATGTCTCTTACCTTCCCTCATCTTCCTCCAAAAGTTTTTGTAATCCCCAGTTGCAGTTTAATCTGACTGTTTGACATCCTCCTGTTCAGCATTATTTGCCTAGGAAAAGCCCCTCTTAGGCAGCTCGGTGTCTTCCACTCACGTGTGCTTTACTCTTACTTCCAGGCCAACCCTATGCAGACTATTTTACCAAAAGGTCACCACACAAATTCCCCAGCAGTACACATACTATCTATATGAAATATCACCACATGGAGTTACTTACATCAAAGACATCGTACGAGACATGTTCCACAAACATCTTCAGCCTCATTTTAATGATAGTTACTGTTTTGCCCTCATTTACTTCAACTGAAAGGCTGTGCCAGAATCCCATTTTCATGCTTAAAAACTTTGTTCTAACTTTCAGCCTAAATATATTTATAGTGAGACAGAAAAATTTGCTTCTGGGTTAACATTGCCCTTTAGAATACTAGATGTTCTCCTCTACAGTGCTTTCCCTCTTCCTCACCATATACTCAGAGAAAAAATCAGTATCACAAAATTAATTATAGAAATGTTGAGGAGAAAGGACCTACAGGGGTTCTTCTGCTCCCACCTCTGGTGGAAATTAGGACAATTTTATCAGGGAAGATGGGGTTTTGCCTAGGCATATCTTTGAAATCCTCCCAGAAAAGAGATTCAACAGCCTACTGAGGCTCAAGGTCCAAGAATGGCTCAGCCTTTGTGTTACTTATCAGGCTCATCAAGTCAGCTCCTTTAGCTGTAATACAGATCACTGTTCTCTCAAGGCTGTGCAGATGGGGTGCCTTCTGAAAATGCTAGTGCTGAAGCGCATTCCAAAACACATTTACATTTCATTTAGTATGAAGTTCCCTGTGACAACTCTTGACATCATTTCATTCTACTGAAAGGATTTTGAAGAAACTTGCATGCAATATTGTCTTGTTCCTCAACTGTAAGGAATACAGAATATAAATAGTTTATACTGATAGTGCAAAAGTGACTTTCAGTCAGATTACATGTGTTTGTCTACTTGATAAATGTTCACAATGTCCTCAGTAGGTAGATGCCTGATTCACTGCCAGGGCAGGCAGCAATCTACTGAGCAAGTCTTTGTATCTTTGTCTCAGTCATGCACTAGACATGCATCTTTTGGATGAAATATTCTCCTGTGTTGATATAAGCTTCCTGAGGGGACAGATGTGCAAGATTTAGGGTAGTGTTTACTTGCAAAGACAACATTCAACAGGCACAGCACGTGAAAGTGTCTGGATGATCACGTCTCAGTCAGAAAGAAGGAATTCTGTTCTGGAGTTTAAAGGTTCAAGAATTTTTTGTCCCAGGCAAAAAATCACTTGCAAGTGCAGGCTGTTTTAGTCCATTTTTTAGAAGGGGTAAGGAGAGGATTTCCTTGTTTCTTATTATATGGTTTTGTCACATAGGCCATGCCTTTGTCATAGTCTTAAATGTCCCATATTTTTGCACTGTATATATTGAAATTTCCCATCACAGTCAGAAAAATTATCACTAACTTGAAAATAGTAGATCATGTAAAAAGACAGGGTAGTATTTTTAATTAATAGATCTTTCCTTAGTGTGCTGAAATGTTCTTCTACTGTGCTGCATTATCAATCGGAAGTGGTAGAAAAGACTCCCACTCCTGCAAAACATAACTATTGATATTGTCCAAGCAAGGTACAGGTGCAATGAGTGAGTAGCATACTGTGGAATTTGATTTGGTTGCTGACTATGTGATAGTGTAGCAGCACAGTTTTAAAATGTCCAACTGGAAGCCTGCAGATGCATAGAACTGCTTTGTTTTATGTTTCCTATGTCTTTTTGTGCTTTCTGTCTATCCAACTCTCATTCAGATGTTGTATTTCCATGCTCTAAAGAAATTTGGAGTAAGAAGTTGTTGATGCACTGATGTGCATCTTAGTCTCATTTTTTTGACATACATCCAAGTGCTAGCAACAGAGTTTCAAAGCATATGCTGAAGTCATTTGGGGGCAGCCAGCAGTGGCTCTCAAAAGCCTCTCTCATGTGGCCTATGGTCACATTGTGCTTGAAGGATTTCTCTCTTTCTGTCAAGCATACCAGATGGACTTTTTGCATATAACTTCTCAAGCTCCTGTTGCAAAACATTTCTATTCAACTGCATCAGTATGCTATTCCACTGGCAGTAATGATCTGGACATTAGTATTCAGCAGTATTCTCTTTCTCAGGAACTAACCTCAAACACTACCTTGCTGAAAAACTGACCTCTATTCACCACTAGTATCTCAGGATGTTGTAGCTGGGCAAGTTGTATCCTTGAAACCGATAATAAATGCATTATGTTGCAGTTCCTGTGCAACAGGTGCATTTTTCCTCTCTCTGTATTGCATGAATTTACAGGTATCTGGAAGGCAGAGGTTTGCATTCATTAGGTGATCTCCAAATTTATCTAATATAATTGACACGGGAATCAGGTAGCCTTTCTTCCTGGGGAGGCTGGGGACGTGGGTCAGAGAAGGGATGGTCATATTTTTCTGGAGATTACCAGGTGTACTGTGTAGAGTCCAACTAACATAATTCTAGTCTGCATCTGCTTTGTCTCCCCAGTTTTATATCAATGCTTTGAATTTAATGAGATTTGGGTATTTTTCTTGAAAGTTCATGCTTTCTTTGTGCTATTTAGTTACTTATGACTGTTTCTTTCTACACATTTGGATATGGGTTTCCTCATCAGTTCTGTATCTTTAGGTTTTAACAGAACTGCTGTGGGTTACCTCAGAATCTCTAGCCCTCTATACCTAAGTAATTTCCTGAAAACAGAATTTTTTGAGCACTGAAATATGGTATTAGTTGAATTTGATCTGTGAAACCTTCTACCCAAAAAGCATTTTCATCCCAGCAGAGAAGGAAAAGATGTTCCAAAGATCTTGTGTGTAAACAACAAAGTTAACTAGTATCCTTACTGTACAGTAACTGCTTCAAGGTGGTGTTTTGCACCATTCTGACTGAGTTGATTTCCCTGTATGCCTCTTCCTTGTGCTCGTTCACATTAGCCTTTCTCTGTAACTGTGACTATTCTTGTCTCAGTCTGTGTCTTCCCCACTTCTGGGAGGGCTTTTTAACAGTTTCAGGAGAAAATCTGTAATTATCTGATAAACTCTATATTTGCTACAAATTCAGGAATGAATGTGAAGTATAGAACTTCCTCTTATGTATATTCCCATATCTCTATTGTAATCAGGAGGTAATACTAGTTTATTTCAGTTGAAGAATCAGCCTTCAGACTGGAAGCTGTTATTATGAAGTATAGATTCAAAAGTTTATGCATCAGGTTATGGTAGTGCAACAGAACCCTGATATTTTCTGGTACTGAGCAAAAAGACTGTCAGAGGTGACACATTTTAAAGATTCGTTGTTTGTTCCTATAATATGGAAAGACTGTGACTACAATAAAAGGTCAAATGCAAAATAATGTGACCTTGTTAAAAAGTCCACAAGATGTTAATCATTACTTTCACTCATTTGCCTCTGTAGTGAATGTTAATACCTACTTCAGTAAGGACAACTAAGAGACCAACATACACAGTGTGAAAAATCCTATCTCCACTCTTTGTATTTGACAGCAAATATAAGAAGCCTATTTAACTGGCGTTTTTTTGAGTCACAAAGGACTAAGCTTAGGAAGCTGTCCTTGCATGAACTGTATTATGGGAATACACTGAGTAATGCACTGCCATTTCCACAGCTATCCTGTGCTGTGCCTCACTGTCCCACAAGGATGCTGTTTTATCTCTCTTTAGTGACATCTGATTGCAGCTGTGGTATCAAAATGTAGCTGTTTTTTTCTAGCATCATGCACCCAAAAGCCTAAGATTTTTATTTAGCTTTAAATATTCATTAGTATATTGTAAAATGACATGCATATTAGTTGACATTTATGGATTATATTTAGAGATGTGCCAGACTTGTTAATTTGGAAAATATCTACTGCTTGGGGAAATATCATTCAATGCAACTAGATTTGAAGCAGAATGAAATTAAATTCCTATAATGTGTCTATGCTCTGAATTGTGCAAATTTCAGTTCTGCTTATTTTGATTCACCCATATAAAATGGTGGAGTGGTGTTTTAAACACACGTTTGACATATCCTCCTCTCTCTTCCTGTTGAGATCAACTGTAAAACTCTTGTTGTCTTCTACTGAGACAGGGTTAAGCACAGGCTGTGAATTTCCAAGAATTCTCCTTGTATGCTCATGTGCCAGAGAAAAGAGTTGAATTTATCTCCCAGTTTAAGAGCAAAGGATGTTCTTTCTAAGCAGTCCTACAAGACATCATAACTACATATTTCATGATCTGGAAGCAAAAAGCTTAGGTCCCAAAGCTACTGTGAAAACTTATATTGAGCAGAGAATTACTGCACTTCTGCAAGTGGTTGGCTTCTCCCACCTCACCCACATATTGTGCCTGCACACACAAGGCTCCACACATCACTCAGGTGCTTGGGCTAGCATTACAGCAGTCTTCCTTCTGTAAAAGTGGTGAGCTCTGCCAGGGAATATTTGCTTCTAGAGAAGCTGTACTATGCAAGAAACCTAATGTCAACACAAGACAGCTTAAATATATACTATATTCATATACATAGATATGTATTCCATTAGACTTTAGACTTTTTTTTTCCTCCCAGGAATGACTCATTCATCCAGGGAACAATTCAGCATCATCCGCAAAAAAGAATCACACGCTTTCTCCTTCTATTATCAATGGAGGTCAGCTGCAATGAAATTTGAACCCAGTAGGATCCATATCCTTTCACTCATAAAAAAATAACAGTGAAAGTCATCAAGAAGTAGAAGGTAGAGGAGGCCTCTATAGGGAAATGGGTTCAACTGGATATTTCTAAAAGCATTTCAAAACGGCAGGATCAGAAAGGGTTAGTTAAGCTATTAATCTCAGTTCAAAGAACATGCAAGTATACTCCCTGGTGCACAGAGAACTAGATTGAATCCTTATGAGCATGCTGACCTGTTGGCTCTGAACATTATAGAGCCAGCAGAAACAATTAAAAATAGGAGAAAAAATAGAATAAGCATATTATTTTTCTATATAGTAGTAGTTTCTTGCCAGCTGGACAAATTTATATCTTTTTTTTTTCCTAAAATAAACAGAATTTAAGGGGTTTAGTTTTCCCTTTCTAGTTTTCTCTTGGTAGTAATCTTTATCCGTTTTGCTGAAAAAATTTCGTCTCTGTCTGCGAGAACAAGCCATACATCTCAGGAAACTTTGCTAGTTATTCTTTCTGGACAATCTTTCTTCTTACACAGTAGCTGTCTGCATCTGGGTGGTCAGATTAATATCTCACCATAAGTTCAAGTAGACTGGAAACAAAACAGTAGAAGGAAAATACAGTGCCAACCAAGAAACTTTAGAAAGTTCTTTTAAAAAGTAACTTATTGGGTTAAATATAAATATATTTATTTATCACCCAGACCTCCTCAAAAGTGCCTTTCCTGAGTATTTTAGGCACAAACAGGTCAGAGCCTTGCAGAGTGAGGAGAAGTAATCCTTGATCATGTCAACACCTTTGTGAGTAAAGTAAAGAATAATAATTTGTAAAATATTGTGAAGTATTTTTAGTTTAATATAACAGAAAGTAAGTAAAAATGGGTGCGATAGAAAAAAGCTAAAAATTTTACATTTTTTAAAAAAATGATTTATTATAAGTGCTAATTGTCATTAATTGAAAATAAAGACAGTGTTGTTAAAATAACTCAAACTTCAGAAATTACAACAAAAATATTGGATATTCTATATTCACTGTAATATGAAATTCTTTAGTATGAATCATTAAGTTGAACTCTTAATGCTCAACATACAGTAATGTCAACTGCAACAAATTACAGTTCAACAGGAAGTTAAGGAAGAAAAGGAAGGTAAGGTGAATCTGTAAAACTCACAGAGTCAAAACATTGAATTTAAAACATGTTTAACTTTTCAACACATGCTCCCAGGACCAAAACTGAATTAATTAGAACTATAGAATGTCAACAAGTCCAGCCTTCTATGCCACAATTTTCAGGAGGACAGTTAAATGTAAAGTGTACCTGAGCAGAAAAAAGTCCTCTCTGGGAGGGGTGGTCAAATACTGGAACAGAATGCTCAGAGAGGTTGTAGAGTCTCCATGCTTGGAGATACTCAACACCTGACTGGACAATGTCCTGGGTAATCTAATGTAACTTTGAAGTTGACTGCATTTTGAACAGGAGATTTGACTACATAGCCTACAGTGAGCATCTAAAATATCTATACTTAAAATCTAAGATCTAAATTATTGTTTGATTTGGTGATTTGTGTGCATCCTGAAGGAGGCACAATCAGCTGTGTTACAATTCAACTTTTCCCTTGATCACTCTTTCTCTAAACTGCAGAGTATTTTATTACGTTTTTTACAGTGAGGGTTGGAACATAACGCATTTGAGGCTGTGTAATGGGTCTCTCATCCTGGCTGAAAAACACAGCAAACTAATTTTTGGGACTGTCAGCTCTGTGAATGTGGGTGGTCACTGAGAAAGAGGTTCATCTTATCATATTTTAGACATTTACAGTGCAGAAATCCACATCTGAGCTACTTATCAAGACTCTAAAATAAATGGAAAGAAAAATTATTCTAGTGAGCAGTTCATCTGGTCTGTTTCAGGTATCTGTCAGGAGTAATGAATGGTGCTTTCAAACAGCCTAATTTTCTGCCAATGGCTGAAAATATAGAATAGGGAACTAACTCAGTGGTAAAAGTGTACTGTGTAGAGACTCAAATGAAATTAGTCCCTCCTAGTTATCTTGTAGTAAGAGTCCTTCATTTTCTGTTAAATCTCCTGTGTCCTTTGTCAATTATTTTCTCATGTAGGCTTAACATTGTGTTACCATAACCATGTGGTTCAGTTTGTGAGTCAGAGTTGGAGAAGTGACCAGTAATCGTCATATCCTGCTGGGATTTTGTTGCAGCTAATACTGTCAAGATGAGGAAATGGATGAAGTCTTCTTTAAAAAGCTTGAGAAAGTTTCTGAATCACAGACACATGTTATTATAGGGGATTTTCTCTTTCCAGTCATTTGCTAGCAGGCAATACAGTGGGACACAAGCAGTCCAGGAGGATTCTGGAGGGCATTAGGATAATTTCTTTGTACATGTGCTGGGTGGACCAATCAGGAATACGCACAGTTGGATCTGCTATTCACTGGCAAGAAAGAACTGATTGGGGATCAGGTAATCAGTGATAGCCTTGGTTGTAGTGATGTTAAATATAGGAGCTGATGATCCTGAGGTGAGTGAGGAAGGAGAGTAACAGAGTACAGACACAGCATTTCAGGTAAACAGATTTTGGCTTATTCACAAAACTGGTAGGTGGCATCCAGATGGATGCCAGCTCTGAAAGGCTAAGGAGCTTGGGAAAGGTAGAAGGCCTTTAAGGACAGCATTGTCCCACTGCAAGGGTGTTTTATCCTGCTACTGGGGAAGACTAGTGTGGGATTTATGGTTTGCCCTAGATATCTCTCCTCCTTTGTGCTCTTTGTTGACAGAGCATCCTTGTTTGTGCTTCAGATATATTAATTTTTGGCAAGCTGGGCCTGGTTTTATGCAAAGCAATGTGGATGCAGGTAATATTTTACTAAGGTGCATGGGAATCTCACTGAAGATGTAAAACTAAGCCATGCAGACACAGTAGACGATTTTATCAGATTTGAATCCTATGAAAGCAGGGAAGCCTATGGCCAAACATATAGTGTGTATTGACATTAAACAGAAAACAAAATCATTTCAGTCAGTAAGAAAATTTATTCTGCTGTTTTATGGGATTCTTTTCTTATCTTTTTGATTTTCTGTGATGTGACAAACCTATCCCTTACAAACACTACAAGGAAATTTGTCTTAACCATTACTTATCCTCAACCTGTACCAGGAGACTGGCTTAGCTATGTGGATGGAGCCCTGATGCAAAAAGACAGCATATGGCAGAAGCAGGGATAGACTGCACAGGAAGAATCTATAAATATTGCCCAGGCATACAGGGATGGTTTCAGAAAAGCTGAAGGTCTACTGGGGTTGAGCAGAAAGCCCCAGACAGACCAAGTCATGACCAGCCTGGTCAGATCCCAGACCTGCCCCTGCTTTGGCTTGGGGGTTGGACTAAAGACCTCCTGAGGTTCCTTCCAGCTTCAGTTATCCCCTTCAGTACTGAAATAGTCACTAGCCTACATTACTTTGACCAGCCTAATTAGTTACGTACTTTGGCATCTACTAGACCTCTGTCCATGTTTTGGTGCAGAGCAGGTGTTCACCTACATCTTTGTAGAGTCAACATAAAATGCTAGAGGTGACTATATGATACAGAAAAATAATAAGACAAGTTTTCAGTACTACATACAAGATGACACTTAACACACTCAAAGACATTTCAAGTAAATAAAATAAAGAAAAAATAAATGTAAGTATTGTTCTGTTACCTTTTCAATGTAGTTTGCTATCTTGAAATGCCTATCAAGTTTTATTCCAGTAAATCTAATTTTGAAATGCACACCCAGCATCAGTAGTGCAAAATAATATAAACCAAAATGTATTATATCCTCTCTGAATACAAAAAAATCCCACTGTTATCTTGTTTCATTTATATCCAGATCAAACTTCAGCCTATCACAGGGTCATAACTCTGATACATCTTAGCAGATAAAGCTAAATTTTTGTGCAGATTTAATTTCTACATAGTGATTTTAAGTGTTCTCTTAAAAAATTATTTTCACTCATCTCATCCATAACTTATTTTCTCATGTGTTTCTTTTCTGTCAGTTATTCTGTCAGAATAGAAGAGTAAAAAATTATGTCTTTCTTTGTCTTCTTATTTTATCTTTATATTCTTTATCTTCCTATTTTCTTCTGCTTCTTTGTTTTTTCTACTCCATACATTTTTCCCAATTCTTTGTCTTCATCTCTTTTTTTTAAAAAAAAAAAATATTTTTCTATATATCCATGCCTTACACTTCCTTCCTTTGCAGTGTAGTTATCATGGCTATCTAAGGAGGACAGCATAGTAGCTTTACATAAATAAGGCTTGGTAAATTTGTGAAATGGTAAAGCAGAGATAGACTGTTAAAAATGTTGCTTGAGTTGAAACTGAATTATCATTTCTATTTGAAATATTCACAAACCTAGTAGCTCCATTAAAGAATTTAAGACATATATCTGTCCCAAACTAATCTATACCTAATCTAATGTCTTTCACTACAGAATTATTGATGTTTCAAAAGAAACTGGAAGAACTCAGTGTTAGAGATGTAAAATACTGTGCCACAGGCAAGTTAATTTTAATTTCATAGGTGCATTCAGACTTGAACATTCTTCAGTAAGTGATGAATCAGGATCATACTAGACGACTATGTCAAACTAGGCAGATACTGAGGATCTATTCTAAATATGTAAAGCTTCTTTCTCTTATGATTATCAGTTGTGTGTATTACATTAAGGATCCCAGTGGGGAGTCTTTATTGTGAGTCCTTTGAAAGCTCAAAGAAAATTCAACCACACATGCGTCGAGTATTTTATTATTTTCAGCTGCAGCTTTTTCCCATCTTTGCTGCACACATAACTGTTGTAAAGGTAATAGGTCTGCAGTTTCTAGTTCTATTTCTGTATTAATTTGGACTTCGCATTTGCAAATAGATTCACTAGCATCAGGCTTGCATCTGAGACAAGATTTCTCTATCAGCTCAAGAAGAGCTTTTAGTAATATTAATAAATGTTTTACATTATCTTATTCCTACTGGATAGGTAATTTGTATGGTGGCTTTGAGAAGAATGCTGTTGCCTTTCTCTTGTCCCATATGCTAGTATATACCCACTTTTGTTGAAGAATAAATTACTGTTTTGCCAAAATTGAAAACATCTTTTGTTTTCTTGAAATGTGAGAATATTTCATCGAGGAAAAAAAATGTGTGTGTTGTAACCCACTGTGCTATCTACAGTGGAGAAAAAAAATGCTTACACAGTTAATAAAATCCTAGAAACTAAATCATATTAAGTAAAGTCTTATTCTGAACTTTGGCTTCCATCAACAATATTAATTTTGAGATTTAAAAATATTGAAACTGTTGTAGAAGCCCATCAAAGCCCATTCATAATCTACTGCAAGTGTCTCCTGGAATTCTATATATGAAAGGATGAAAAGTTTACTTTCCATGTTATCCAAAGATTGCATAGATGCTGAAAGAAGCAGCAGCTTCTGGGGTTCTTTACACAGGCACACAGACTGTTGACACACACCCGTGGTGTTACCAAATACCTTCATCATTTTTAATCTGCTCACTTGTCAGAAAAGTGTAACAGCATCAAGAGGAGCTGACCCTGTTCTTCAGCATCATTTGACAAATCAGATCTCCATTTGAGAATATGCATTTTTGTCATTTATTATTTTCTCAGTGTGATATCAGGATAGTAACAAGTGAAATACTGCTCAAACCCATGTACTCCCAGTAGAAAAAGTTTTCATAATTTGTTTAAACATATTATCTTTCCTGTCTTTTTGAAGTTATTGTAATTGCATTTTGGTATGTAAATTTCTGGGAGAAACACATTAAAATCAATTGGACACTATCTGGAATAATAATTTATATGACTTCACTGGCACAATACATTATTGAGTTCTCACAATGTTAAAAATGCTTAGCTAATTTAATAAAATGGTGTTATGCATTTTACATATGGAACAGGAGATTCTCATCAATGAGACATTACAGAGTCACAAAGTCAAATCCTCTTCACGTTCATCTTTCTGCAAACTCTAATTTCCCTAAATCAAAGCAAGACCAGAGCTTTTCTGGTATATTCTCTTCTGTTAACATTTTTTTCTTTTGTTTTAAGTAGCTTGCAGTAATTTTCTACTTTCTTCCACCCTACATTAAACTTTTGCTAAATAATAAACATGTTTTGAGATTATCAGTCAGTTCTCTCAAAAATAAATTATTTTGAACGGTCCAAGGATTATCAAAGCTGTCACATTCCATCTTTTGGATAGAAGACCTTTCATCACAAATCTTCTATCTCAGCATCACTTAATGACAGTCACATTGTGAAATTATTTATGGCTCTGGGTACGTCCATGCACAAGTGTGAAATGTGGAAAGAAAATACTGGTTTTGACTGTGGCTTTCCTGGCTCATTTGTAATCTTACCTTTACACGGGGAATGCCAACAATCTATGCAATATTGGCATCAAGTATCTCTTCTGGGAAGCACACGGACATTTTTTATCCTTTGCATTTACTGGTTCATAGCTAAAGAGGATGAGACTAGGAACAGGCACTGGGGAACAAACCTCAGAAGGGAGAAGCCCTGGCTGGCACAGCACCTTGGGCCAGATGACATTCTGATCTCCCTTCCCACCTACGTTGTTCCTTGCTTCTCAGAAGACCCTTCCATTTTCTATAGTCATGGGGAATCCACTCTGACTTGACTTTAGCCCTAAGGCTCAAAGGATCTTTCCTAAAAATTGAAACTAACTGTACTGGGTCTGTTTGGGAAAGAGTTAACTTTCTTCATCGCAGCCTATATGGTGAAGTGATTTAGATTTGTGGCCAAAGCAGTTTTATCTATTGTTGACCAGTGCCTGTACATCATAGAGGCCTTCTCTGTTTCTCACACTGTCACACCAGGGAGTAGGCTTGAGGTACACAAACAGCTGCAATGGGAAACAGCAAACTAAACCAGGAAAAAGTGATATTCCACACCATGTAACATCATGCTCAGCAATATCAATGTTAGTGGGGGGTGAGTTTCTCCAGAGTAGATGTTGCTTAGAGACTGACTGGGCATCAGTCTGCTGGTTGTGAGTGATTGCTTCTTTTGCATTATTTGCTTTTTTTCCTTCTTTTTTCTTTTTTTCTTTTTTTCTTTTTTTTTTCTTTTTTACTTTTTCTTTTCTTTTTCTTTTTCTTTTTCTTTTTCTTTTTCTTTTTCTTTTTCTTTTTCTTTTTCTTTTTCTTTTTCTTTTTCTTTTTCTTTTTCTTTTTCTTTTTCTTTTCTTTTTTCTTTTTTCTTTTTCTTTTTTTTTTCTTTTCTTTTTTCCTTGCTTTCCTTTTAAATTTTTCTTTTTCCCTTTTCCTTATTTTTTTTCATTTTTCCTTTTTTTTTCTTCTTTTTTCTTTTATCTTTTTTCTCTTTTCTTATAAAACTCTCTTCATTTTGACACCTGAAGATTTTTTTTTTTGTCTATTTTGCCCTTCTGATTCTGTCAACCATCTCACTGCAGGGGAGTGAGAGTGTGGCTGAGTGGTGACTGGACTGGGATCAACCCACCACCTAATCTAGAGGGATATCTGGAGTAGCTACCAACAGAGAATTAATACCTCCAGAGGAGAAAAGCAACAGAATCTGCCTCTGCAGATGTGCTTGGCTTCCAAAGGACTGTTGGTAGCTGTCAAGCTTTGTTTTTCAGAAAGAAGACATATCAAATAACAATCGAGAGCCTAAAAAAAAATCTTTCAATATATCTCATCTTTCAATACAAAGACAAAAACTATTCCTTTTAAATGAAAGCAAATGAGTCTTTCTCACCTCTATATTTTATTTCCTCCTGTACTTTGACTTGTATCTGCAGAATTAGCAGCTGATCTCAACAGTGAAGTACATACATGTTAATCTCCAAATGGAACACCTTAAGCTATTGTTTCCAATTTTTGTTAATGTTTCCCAGCTGAATTTCTACTTTTTTATGAAAAGTGAAAAGGAACTTTGCTAGTCTCTCATTTATTTCCATCAAAATCCCCCAAACCACTCTTTGGTGAGTAAAAATATATCAAATCCAACTAGTAAGAAGAAATTTAGTCCTATTTTTTCCATCAGATTGTTTGGAATTTGATATTCTCTTAAGGGATGAACTGCAACTGCCTGCAAACAATTTATAAAATGAATGTATATTCTTCTTGAGAATAGATCTATAATTCCAAACAATGGATAAATTTTTCACCCTCTCTGTGACACTTGTCATCCTACAGCTATAGTAACTTAATGCTTTTTCATCCTTCATGATCTCAAGAGTGAAATCAGGATGGACATGTTTGTCACCATGGCAGCAAAGCACTACATGTATTTTAACCAAAGCAGATGCAGAGAGTGCAAATCTCCAGATTCTTTGGTTTTAGAGAGCTTTGAGGTGGTTCACTTAACTATAAGTCCCTGCATAAAAAAGAAAGTGGAGTATTTCCCTGATTTTGATGCTAAAGAAACCTGTCTATTCTGTACCTCAGCTTGTATTTCCCCTGAGTGTTGCCATATGGCTAGTTACTGTATTTTTTCCCCCAGGGCAGACAATGAATACTTGTTACAGTAAAGTTGTTATCTAGAAGATGAAAAAAAATTTGTAGGAAGCTTTGCTACAATACAAAGACTTTCAGCCTTTAATAATATCATAGTAGTTCCCAAAATAACTAATAGAAAAGGAAGGAAGTTGGTATGATTTATGGAAACCTGAAGAGTAGGACTGAGTACCTCATAGTGGATGCTTTAAAACGGTTGCCCAGCTGCTGGTTAAAACAACTGTGTCAGGCAACAGGAATACTGAGGAGTAGTCATTTTTTAAATGCTGCCTCTGTCTTCACATCTGATGTCTCACAAAATATAGGTGTCTCAGGCAGCATTCACCCTCCTTCATGGTCTCTCTTCATGGTTCCTCTTCACTGCACCCTACCTTCCTTTTGGGTTGATTAGCCCCATTAGGAAAAGATGTGCTTGACCTACACTAATACACAGCAGAGACACCTAGGTATTAGGTTAAATCATCTCAAATCTCCTGAGAATCAGGTGCAATCTGCTGAAACCACAAAGTCAGTTTCCCTCCTATTTACTCTTTCCTTTTCTTGCATACCTGAAATAGTACACCTCTTCTGAACAGTACAAAGTGAGTTTACAAGTGAGTGTGGCTCTGCTTTGCACTACTTTCCTTCAGTTGGTGTAAGAATGACTTGTCTGAACTGGAGCAGGCCCCTTATAAATTTTTATAATCCTATTGAAGTTTGCTATCCTGTGGTCATGATTTGTATGTCATTATTTTTCCATCAGGAACCGTAGAGAGGACGCTATCAAGGGCTGAATCCACCTGAACGGATAAGGACAGGATTCAGACCACTTCTTGTTCAGCAAAATAAGACAGCTCTACCCTGTGCAACAGACTGTAACTCCTGAAAGTGTTTGCAGGCAATTTCTACAATCTCTCCCTGGAGCTTTCTCTGCAGGGAAGCAATGCTGCTTTGTACTGTCCCAGGATGAAAATACTGAGAAGGCATAGTCTAGCTCATTACACATTTCTTTGGCAGCCATCAAGGATCTCTGTGGAATATCCCTTTAGTCTCCTCTCTCTCTTTCCTCCACCCCAAATATTGCAGGAAATAAAAGTATCTCATAAAATTTAGAGCAGCTTGTGGACTTAGTTTAGTAGTGATGAAGTAGGCACTTTATTACTACTCACTCTGATGTAAGTCAGCCTCAACTGCAAACAATTAGAAATGCTATAGATGGAGGACATAAAGATATCCAATCTTGCAAAAACAGATTAGAATTTGTACTTAAGGGGGAAATTTAATATAAGAGTGACATTCTCTATGGTTTGTACTTCATTGCTAGTACTTTTTGCTTTGGCAAATTGAGAACTATCATTTTTTCAGTTAGCTATTATCTAGTACTGACTTTATAGCAAGAAACACTTGTTTACAAGAGCTTTAATATTATTGTTTATGGCATAGTGAATGGTATTTCCTAACATAAAAAGATCTTAAAAGAAAAGATGCATTAGATGAAATCCTGGAAATTAACATTAAAAATCCAGGCATTTTTATTCATCATATATTCTTGTTCTGGCCACTGACAATAGCAGCTTATTAAAATTGCTAAAACAGAATAACCATATTCTCTGAGGATGATCCTTTGTAAAACACATAGACAAGAGACAGTCTTCCCTTGTTTCTGTTGCAAATTTCTCATATTTTAAGAAAAAGGGAGACTGGAAAATTCAGCCATCACTATAGAGTAACTATAGCAAATGCAAAGCCGTCTGTTATGTATATGTTATCTTGTCAAAAATTTTTTAGTCCACACTCCAAGTATGAACAGCCTCGGCCTGACCTGAAATGGGGCCCAGGGCTGTGGTCAGGGGTGAGGGGAACACTGGGAGGCTTGGCAGAGGCAAAGAGTCCTGGTGGTGCCCTCAAGGTCCTGCTGACAAACTCTCCTGCTAGCAAGGTGTGCCCTCATATCTTACAGGGGCTGAGTTTGGAAGAAACTCCTCATAAGCTCTTTACAATATCTGGCTGTGAACAAAATGATGCTGTCTGCGAAGCAACAGAATCAGGAATCATGCTACAGGACAAGTTAAGCAACCTGTGGAACCATGAATGCTTCCTGAGAGGGATGAAGTGAATTTTCTCAGTAAACAGGTCCACAGTCACTAGGACATTGCATTTCCCTGCAAAGGTGGCAACTCTACTGTGAAGTCAGAAAGTTCTAGAAGGTGGTCAGAGCTTTGAGGAGACCAAGTGGCAGCACAGGATACCTATAGTGTCCATGCCTGGTGAAAAAAGCAGGTTTCCACTCATTCCCTTGTCCAATTTGGAATAAATTGTAAGCTCTTCACAGATCCCGCTTGCTGAATCGTCAAGCCCCTGAAGACATTCAAAGGTCTCTGAGAAGAGAGGCAAGGGATGATTGTTCTTCACTGGCATGTCTGTAATCTTATTCCAGGCTAAGATCCACATACTTCTTTTTGATAAAATATATGAGGGCTCATCAGGAGAATTGAAGGGACAGATTAACCTCAGTGCCAGACTGTTCTTGAGATACTTCTCTAGGGCAGCTAATTTAAAATGTGACAAGATATACATGTGCCTTAAGGGTACCTTCTCTCCTGGAATCAGGGCAATTGGCAGTTATGCAGACAATGGGGCATGAGGGTTTCTTCCCCTTTCTTAAATCCATCAGCAAATTTGCTGTACTCATATAGGCACACTGATTAGGACAAGGCTTGTTTGGCTGGGGCAGGGGCATGGTTGTGGGGCCTGGTCAGGTCAGGGCTGCAGCCTCTGGGGCAGGGCAGAGCTGAAGGATCTCAGGGTTAGGGTTGTTCTTGGCTGAGGACATGGTATGACTGGGGAACGTCACATTTGGTGTGGTTATTGTGCAATTGCAATCCTGGGTTGCAATCCAGGTGGAGGAGGGCTGCCACACTCAGTAGGTCTCTTGGCAACAGGCATATTCAAGGTGGTGGCACAGACAGGCTACTGCCCATACAAGGCAGCAACTGGACCTGGAGCACTTGAGGACTGTGGTGAGGAAAACAGCCCCAAGAGGATCCTGGGGTTAGATTTTGCCCTCAGGCTCTGCACACCCCATTCCCACAGGGAGGCACAAGGCTCCCACTTGGCAATGAAGGAGGAGACGGTGCTTCTCCAGCCAGGACAGCCTGGGATGCCAGGGAAGGGGCAGGTGGATATGATGGAGGATGTCTAGGCACCAGGGTTGATCCAACAGGAACCACTGCGTGGTGGTGTCCCCTGGTTGCTCCTCCTATCCGCAGCAGAGACAGTGGTGGGATCAGAATACCCATTGGTGCCATCAGGGTCATCGTGGATAGAAGGTGACAAGTAATTTTCTGAAAATAGTAGTAGTACTGGGCTGGACCCCTGTTCTCAGAAACTGGACCCAGGGAAAGGAAAAAAAGGTTCATTTTATGATTACAGACATCACTGAGCAAAGAAGCAGAAACGAGTCCAAATGAGGGCAAAGGGTATCATGGTTTTGCTTTTACCCCACTATGAGTATTTCACATTAATCAGTTGAGAGAAAATTCCCTCATTTTTTAAGTGCAAACTGACCAAGAATTCAGGGGAGCCACTTAAATTGAAAACATTCTTTAGCTCATAATGTAACCAGATGATACATCAAACATTTTTGCTTATTAATGCAGGATTTTGAACATGAAGGTTTATTCCATCTTCACCATTTATCAATCTGTCCATTCAGTCTGAACATCCACACAGGATGCTATATTCTGCCTTAAATTTCTATGTCATTGTGGTAGAGGAAAGTGCTGCAAAGACTTTTATTCTCACTCAGAAAAGCTTTGATGTGCTTCAAAGATAAGAGCACTTCATTATGTTCATGAAGAGTAAGTATCCTACTACGACAAGAACCCCTTTAATATGATGGTTAAGTGAAGCTTAACATTAGTTTCAAATGAATAAAAGCACTTGCTGATGTCAGGTCATTGTTCATATTTACCCTTTTCAAGTGTCTGGTTCTCACCAAAAATGCTTACATCTTTAAGAAAGATTGGGGTTTATTTAATAGCTTGTCATAGGATTACACTGCCTTGGATATTTTGCAATAAGATGAAACATTTAAATCATTAAGTTGACATTAGAGATAAAAAACTTTCAGTTTACTATTCATAAGGCCACCTTGTCTTTTGCGTAGAGGACATAGATTAGTGGCTCTCTTGAACCTTGCAGTTTTAGAGTCTCTGGAACAGTTTTGCAGTGATACAGAACATGTCTAGCACCATCATGTTCATTTATACTCATTAATTAAGTGAATATTTATTAGAAAGGAAGGAAATTTCACTATGCAGGAGAAAATAAAGCATAACACAGGTTTTTACCCTAACTATATGGTGCACATAATTTTTGTCACTATTTCAGTAATTTTCACACTGTAATGAGAGGAAGTTAAAAAAAATTTTGGACTTAAAATAATTGTTTACTCACATTCTACCAACTTATAAGAAATCACAACAAAATTTTTACTCCATTTCCTAAATATCATACAAACAGGTAAATTAATTGCGAAAGAAGAAAGCCTTACTCCTTATGTAGTGAGGTCTGTAAAGACATAGTAATCCCTTTTCTTGGTTCTCCTTCTCTCCTTTTAACAATTTTCTCCCCTACTGTTCATTACCCTGACACTCACATGCCTCCTGCTGTCTCCAGAGTCCCCCGCTAACAGGGATGTGTTACAGCTGAGTCCCTTAAACTATTTCCGTTTCCCTTATGTGCCATTCTTTAAAGAACCACTTTACCATATGGTACTTATGTCATATAATCATATCTGTTATGGTCATGTCTAAAAGGCAAATAAAAGGGAGTCTCATAGCATCAAAACTAAAACTGTATGCAGTGTGAATATACCTACTGTTTTACACAAGGACATTTATAATGAATGATTCTAACCAAATGTGCTAGATTTTGCAGGATTAAGAACACTGCCAAAACAGTGAGTTATTGATTAAAACACTGATATTTCCAGCCATCAAGTTACATGAAATGAAATGCTAAACAGAAATGCATGTAAAAGTTGAGGTAAATAGGATCCAAATTAAACCTTTGTTGATATCTAAACTAAGCAAATCTTGAAAGTTCAAAACACTTTAAAAAAAAAAAAAAAAGAAGTCTTAAACTACTTCAAAATAAAGGTTTCATATTTAGCATTTTTTTCCATCTCCTTAATTCTTAACAATATATGAAGTGCTTACTTTCTGTAATCATGTAGTAGTGGAGTATTCCTTTGAAATAGTACATACAATATTATCATTTCAGTCAATGGTCCTCTCTTATGACACAGAAAACTCCTAACAAACTTTCTGTATATACCTTTCATAATTTTATGTAATTTTATTGTATCTTTACACGAGCACTTTCTTTTTAGGTCAAAATTAAGAATAAAAATATTCTTTTCAGTCTCTTCAGATGGGAGTTTATTTAACTGTTGAAGTAATTTCTGAGGTGGAATTACCAGAAAATATGACATAGAATATCCTTGAGTGGCTACAGTATATAGTTTGCTCCTTATAAATGTTCCCTATGTTATTGTCCATCCTAGTCCTTATATAGGCTGACACACTGTTTACTTTCCAGGTCATAGGCATACACTGAGCAGAACGATTGCCCTTCACAGACCTGACACAAGACAGAGCAGTTCTCACTGGAATGTCCCTGTGTGACCACCAGCGGCATGTCTCTGAGATGTTACTTCTCTGCAGTGGTAGAAAATGAAAAGCATGCCATGGCCTCTCATTCCCTCTTCGACATCCCATCTTTGTTTCCTTCCCTTCCTCATATGTATGTATGTTATGCGTAGACACATATATTATGTGTTTTTAGGATAAT
Organism: Tyto alba; assembly: GCF_018691265.1. Taxonomy (NCBI): domain Eukaryota; kingdom Metazoa; phylum Chordata; class Aves; order Strigiformes; family Tytonidae; genus Tyto; species Tyto alba. The sequence goes on along the minus strand of NW_024881276.1, from coordinate 7,504,139 downwards.
TGCAGGCAACAAAATCCAAATTCTTGAAAAAGTTCTCTGCCTTCCAGTTACTCTAAATGTATTTTTTCTCTAAGACATGCACAGAAAAAACTGAGGAAGGGAAATCAATGAAAGAAGGAACTCAATGCATGAGTTTATATAAGGAGGACTTGTTTACATTGAAATAAGATGTTAACTTACAGTAAACTACCTAATATTTTAATTATATCAGGAAAAAAAAATATATGGTTAGTATATAACAGTTTTCTGTATAACAAAGTAAGTTATACAAATAACGACCATTTTGCCTTGATACACCCAATCTATTCTAGGGCAGACTTTTGAGGATTAATAAACAGGGAAGAAGCTGATTGCGTTTGCCACTGCATGGTTGTAGGATTTCTGAAGGATTCTGAATATTTAATATATATCATATATATATATATATATATACACTAACATGGCATAAATATACAATGAAGAAAAACACAGCATAGAATTTATCTGAATAAATTTTGATATCTGCTACTTAAACACATATCTTTGATAGCTGTCTCTTTTCCCTTTATATACTATGAATTTCACTTTATGTATTATGAAAGGAATTAATGACTTAATCTCATTCTGAAAAAGACATCCAAAGTAGGTGAATCAGAAGCTATGGTGCATATATCTTTCTAGTGAATAAAATGGGAGTCTATGGAGACTACTTCAGTTAGATTCAGGATCTACATGTAAGATGCCTATGGCTAAGTGAGTTGAATTTCTCCCCCACTGACTTGGATCAGGTCCACTTGAACAATGAAGCTGAAACTTCTGAGGCCATCTCATGAAATTTCAGTCCGTAGTATCTGCCAGTAATAGTTTCAATAAATTATGTTGGTTTTACTTTGCTTTGACATTGTCACTGTAATTCTGTGCTTATTAATCAGAGATATATAATGTTTTCTGTTTAAATCAAATATTTTGATTGTATTGTTGCTCATGAGACCTACATAGAGGTAAAAATGCTATTACATCTCTCTTGGAGTGAGAGGAAACAATGTTGGCTGTGTTGGATGTCTTTGCACATGAAGCTTTAAGAAATGAGTTCTCAAATGCCCACGTGCATAGAAAGGGCAGAATCAAATACTTGAAAGCATTTATGGTTGTAAAAGCATTTGAATAAATAGGATTTCTGTGAATTTAATAATAAACATAGTACAAAGGCTGTATCCTCTGGTTCATATTAAATGCAAGCTTGCATGGAGCTAATCTCCATGGAGCTGGAAGAATAAAAGCATGAAAAACAGTTAAGCCTGTGGAGGCATTCTGGAATTAGAAAGTCATACTTTTTTTTTGGGATGGTGTTGGTGGTGGTGTGTTTCTTTAGCTTCTCTTAGACTAACATTTACTTCCATTTTATTTTGTTTGAAATAAGGCTGGCAAGATACCTTCTTGTTGTGTTTTAGCCACAGTGGGAAGCTCAGCACCACACAGTCTCTCACTCATTCCCATGCAGTGGGATGGGGGAGAAAATTGGAAGGGTAAAAGTGAGAAAACTCGTGGGTTGATATAATGACAGTTTAATAGGTAAAGCAAGAGCTGCATGTGCAAGCAAAGCAAAATCAGGAATTCATTTGCTAATTCCCCTTGGTAGGCAGTAATGGTTATTTGGGAAGACAAATGCCATACTCCAAAGTCCACTCTTCCTCCTTCTTCCTCCAGCTGTTATATGCTGAGCATGACACCACATGGTGTGGGATGTCCCTCTGGTCAGCTGGGGTCAGTTGCCCTGGGTGTGTCCCCTCCCAACTCCTTGTGCACCCCCAGCTTCCTCGTTCATGGGTCAACGTGAGACACAGAAAAGGCCTTGATACTGTGTAAGCACTACTCAGCAATAAGTAGAACATCTCTATATTATCCAAGACATAGTGCCATGCCAGCTATCCCAGCCAAAATCAGTACGCCTCTACGGTCATGTTTACAGTGTGCTTCACACAGAGTTGCAGAAACTTGTCATGCTTTCACCTGTTAAAAGCAAAACAACAATGGAGGATAAATATGAGACTTACAATTCAAGTGTGGGATTACTACCTGTCAGGTCATCATGGTCCAAAAACCTGTATGTAATGGGATGAACTTTGCAACAGATGCTAAGGGAGTTGTTTGGTTTTTAGCTGCTCTATTTTTGTTTACAACTACATACGAAATAGCAGTTCAGAGTATAAGACTTATTATTACAATGTGAAGGACATGCAACACATGAAAACCAATATATGTTGTAATTGCAGGTACCAGATGGTCATCCCAAGGCTTTGTTAGATATTTGGACTCCCAGTTCTAAGCACTGAGAAAATACCACTTAAAGCCAGACTGTGCTGTGAAGAGGTGAAAGTGTAAAAAGAGAATAAAAAAGGATGTTGGAAGAGCTGTGAATAACCACAGGTCTCTGTCCTAGGCTACAAAGCTGTAATTCCTACAAAAACAGAGATACTGCTCTGTATGTATATGTTTGTTGAAAATTGTTTAGTGAATTCAGATCAGTACCATGCAGCTGTATTTTAGATTACAAATGTTGCACAAATACATTCATGATCATGAATCACAAATGAAGCAATGACTTCTGACTGCAAGTAATAGGTGTCTCGATGATTCAGTATGTGCTGCTTAAACTGTTAGGTTCTTCTTTGTGCCAAAAACAAACTTTCTGTGTGATGAAGTCCACTGCATCAGAGAAAGAGAGAAAACCAACCATCAAGCTGAGTACATCTACCTGTCAGGGAAAATACAGTGATACTTTTTGACAGGACAAAGGAATATTTATCTGATTCCACACAATTGAAAAGCTCTACGTTCTCCATTAGATGGGCTCAGGAGAATTTTTACTGAGATATACAAAGTTTTTTGCAATCCTAAATCCCACTGAAATCAAAGGAGCTGGAACTGTGAATGTCCCTGTGGCTCTTGTCAGTGACGTCTCTTTGTCTGTAAGCCCACAGACTGATCTTCAGCTTTCCTTGCATAGTGTCCTTACGCTTCTGAAAATTTCAGTGGTTATGTTAGATGACCTGTATGTTCAGTGAAACACATCCTAGATATCTTTTGGTCTCTTACATTTGAAAATGTTGATAGGAATAATTAGAGGATGAAATTTCCAGCCTTCAGTGAAAGGTCAAGAGAAGCTGAGAGCAGTTGCACAGGGATAGACTACATTGGCCTTCGTCCATGAAAGAAAGCATGTGTCAGCTATAAAGTCAGTAAAGAAAACTTTTAGCTAAGTTACTCAAGGAATTAGAGAGTGTCCAGGGACTTTGAGCAATGACAAAGTCCCAGACTGAACTATGTGCTTAATTAATGCTATAGACTACAATAGAAGGTGTATTTGTTATTTGCTTTTAACTGGGGCAAGTTTACAACTGTAATGGGTGCAAGTGATCACCCTGATTAATTGTCTAGATACTGATAATATCTTATTTCATTGCTTCCAATTCCTGAATTTAGCATGGCAATATATGGGAATGAATTCATCTTCAGTGTTGTTAATGCTAGAAATCTGATAGTCTTTCCCTTAAAGATTACAACAAAGGCTGTGCCTGATGTAGCAATGATCTTACACAGCTACTGCTGGGGGGAGCGGGGATGGGGGTGGAGAAGGAACTTCCCCAAATCACAGCAAAATGTGTAAAAGGACTACCAACATGGTTTCAGATCTTGCAAATTAGTTTCAAAACTGGCAAGAATGTGGCCTTTTTTACCCTACCTGTGATTAGGTTATGGCTCTTTGGCCCATCACATATAAATTTTTTCCTTAAGAGGCATACTGTCTTAGATTTGTGTTTGATTCAAGCATTAATCCAGTTTCTTACTAATAGAACTACATTTATTTTAATGTCTTTATAACACCATAAAGTAGAAAAGAGTATTTATGAAGAAAGAACAAGTATCTATTCAGAATGGAATGAATCACTTAAAAGTCAGATATAAAACCTGGAAAAAACATGTAGTTCTGTTTTTTCTTATTTAAAATTTCCTTTTTTTATAGAGACTTGACACTAAATTTCTGCTAAAATTTAAACTGTTGTAGAAAATAAAATTAATTTAAACAGCCACAACGGCTACAGTATATTGTATGTAAACCACATAAATTAGGTGCAGCTGCAGGTAAGCTATAACATATAAGTATATAGATAAATGTGATGGAGTATTGTACAAGTACACTAAATTGGCACTGGTGCAAGGTACATTGAAGTCTTTATAGATAGAAAGAACTAGTGCTGAAATTATAGTAATAAGGGCAAAAGTCAGATGCATTAGCAACACCTCTGGGATGCTTGGTAAGAGTCTAAATGTCCAATTTAAAAGTAATATACTGCTACAAGACCAAAAGAAATAATTCATGGACAGTTAAGGATTTGCATATAGCAGAACTTGGGGCTATGTCAAGACACTAGGGCTTAAGAAATCTAGATTTAGCTTTTCTTTTGTAAAATACTTCCTCTGGGATTCTGAGGAAGTAAATTACTTTGACTTATCAAAAATATCTTTTAAAATAAAGTCCAGTATAAGTCTTGTGGTTTTTTCTAAACACGTTTTAGGATCCTTCACCACAGTAATGGGTACTCTGAGAGCAAAGCACTAAACATGCAGTGTCATTGTTGTTAGACTACTTAGTAAGTGATTTCCAGTGCTATTACAATGATTTCCAGTTAGCTGATACTCATATAGTAGATAATGTATGCTATAAATATATACAAACAATTTGAATCACCACTATAATAAATATGTTTACATTATATAATGTGAAACATGTCTTCCTGTATAAAAAGTAAACATGTAATTGTAAGTTGTTACAATATAAATACTACTATAAACTATGCAATAATATTTTTTTAAAAAATCTTTAAAAATTATTGTTCAGACATTAAGGTTTGTCTGGAGTTTCTGTGTATGCAGTGGTATGTATAATATTTACATAAATAATAGAAGAGGGAAAGCACTCCATCTGTTGTGATGTGTCTATAGATTTCTAGTATATTTTTTTTTTCTAAACAGAATAAAAAGAGATTTTTAGCTCAAATTGTAACATTTTGATTTACATTACAAGAAAATCACTTACACAAAACTCATTGCCCTAAAAAAAGATAATAGGAGAGGCAGATGCTAAATAACTTTGAAAAATCAGATAACTTGTATTGCTGTCCAACATAAAGATCTCATTTGTGATTTTCATTGCCAAATGATATTGGTAACCAGCCATATATAGTGAATTTTGATGGGATCTGCAAAGAATCTTCTTTTACAGTTATGATAATTTTTCTAGTCCCCAAGTGAGATTTTTCCAGGCAGTTGTTCTGGAATGTAAGCTTTTTTGTCTTGTTTATTGATAATGTTTAGATCAGTTTAACTTTTTTTTTTTTTTTTTTTTTTTGAATCTTCCACTTCTAGGTACTTGTTATCTGATTGATAGGGGTGACTGTTTTTCTCCATGTCTTCCTCACACAAGTTCAGTTTGTGAGATCTGAGGATTCTGAGATCTGAAGATGATAATTTCAGTATAGATAACTCCATGTGGACAGAATGAAACCCAAAATGGGATCAGGAGATTTAAAAATGAGTTTTATGGGAAAAATGTTTGATAAAAATATAGGTAGCCCAAAGATTTAAATTAAAGAAGAAGAATAACTGAAAAGAAATGTTCAAAAGGGGAAGCAGAAGATAGTAACTATAAGATAGCTGTAGCCATAATGTTGTATCTGTAATCAGTTATCAGGAGCTACAAATAACTGACATCTTAAAATATGAGTCTTGTGGATTTACAGCAGTGGATTTGAATCAATCACAGTTATCATAGATCTCCTGATAGTCTTGTTAACAGTTCTGGGAAGCTTTGTTAAACTTCATACAGTTCTTGCTTGTTCACTCTTCCACCTTGTCCAGGTTATTCTGTAAAATGGCTCTCCCTTATGACACGTCCACCTCATGACCCAGTTCAGCATCATCAGCAGGCTCGGTGAGGGTGCTTTTAATCCCATCAACTAGATCATTTATGGCAACATTGAACAGCATTTATGAAGGTGTTGATTAAGACTGGTCTTAACTGTAATCTTTGCTGAGAAATTCACCTGAATATAGGTTTTGTTAAGAAGAAAAAAAAGTTAATTTGTGACTTCAACTCTCACTTCTAAGTGACATCATGTATGCAGAGGTGACATTCTCCATTTATGCCACTTTCTAAATGCTTTGCTTCATCAAACATGACCAAAGATTTCTGCCTTACTATGAAAGATATATAAAAATGTGTAAGGTTTCCATTTCCTTTGTTAGCAGTTGATGGACGGGTTAGACAAACTAAAGAAAGTAATTCAAAAGACTTCCAAATTTGTGTGTGTGAGGTTGCTACACGATATATATTGTCTCAGTTGTGGTGGGGGTTTTCAATATTTTTTTTCTTTCTATTAAAACAAAAATAATTAGTCAAAATGACAACCCTTTTCCCCAGCAGACTCAGTTTCTCATATTCTTGCATTTTATCGTGAACCTTGTGGTATTATTTGGCAGCTTTAAAGAAGAGTAATAGCCAAGCTGCAAACACATGCCAACTACAGAATACAAACCTACACTATATTAATCTGCTGACCTTTGCACTGAGAAAATGTCTAGTGCTCTTTATTTATAAAAGCCTATCAGCAGTACCCTGCTACAATATTATATATAGTAAGTATACCAGTTGATCTCTGTGTATAGTTTATGGCATCTAAGGTGTAGTAAACTTATACATCAGGGTTTATCATCTGCACCCTGCTGGTCACTTGACAGGCATTTCTGGTTAAGATATATGCCAAAGAGTAAAAAGAAAGTGTATTGAAAGAAGAAAGGTATCTATTAAAACAGTACAACTAGCAACATCTGGGAAGACCATCAATAGAATTTTATAGCTTGCATTTGCTTGAAGTTAAGGTTTATTACCTGAAATGTGTGGTAAAAGAATTATGTCATTTTTCACCCAATTGTTATAGCAGAACATAAGGAGCATGTTGTATCCATCCCTACAATAAAAAACACTTTATATATATGTGTGTATATATATATATACACACACACTCCAAGTGGTTCATCTGGTTTGTGTGTGCTAAGTAGTGAATAAAACCAGGTATGAATCAAAGTTTAAAGTTCATTTATCCAAAATTAATTTTTAAAAATTAAACAAACAAACAAACAAACAAACAAAACCTTGTACAGGAACAATTATACACCAATATTCTTTGGACTGTATGTAGATTATTGAATAGTAATTGTTAGAAACACTGTAAATCTGATATTATTGGGGTTTTTTAAAAGGATAAATGAATAGAACATATTGAATATCATGACTAAATACAGAAAGCTTGAGATATTTCTTGTATGCTAGGGGAAAAATATGAAGAGTTATAAAAACTTGTTTTAAGGACAATCTCTCAGAAGTAACAGTTCCATAAGAAAGGCTCAGAACCTCCTTATCTAATTTAACACGTTAGTAGCTTCTTTTGCAGTAGTGACATTCACGCTACAACATAGAAGTACACTTGAGCTCCTCTAAAAAGATGTATTAATTTCCTTTAATTTCAGCAGTCATCATCAAGATGCAGTTTTTTCCTGCCTTGAATGTTCAAAGATCTCTCCTTCCTCTGTATATAAACTGCCTGAGCCTTCCAGGGGATGAGGAAGCCTTACTAGTTCCAGGATCATTCCTTACACTTTATAATGGGCCACATTTAAATATATATAAAATTAACAATTTAATAAAACATGAAGATTCAGAAAGAAAGGCAAAAGAACAAAACTAAACCCTGAACAATGTTTCAAAAAAATCTTTTCCCTTACAGTTTTGGAGATTTTGGTCAGAAATGATAAATAGATTGGTTTCTACTCTCTTAACTAAGTTATCTGTTATGGAGCTGCCATATTTAGTGCATCACTTAACCATCATAGTGAATATGAGTAAAAAAAAATATTATAATAAAGCATGTATATAAAAAGGATGGCAAAACTACTACTTCATTACAAAACTGCAGAAATTACTCCTTTATCACCAGACATGAGACTCACTCAATCCCATTTTATTCCATTAGGAGCTGTTATCTACTCTGAACTTCATGGATAGAAAAACTGGAAATCAGAATGCTTATTTAAGTGTCTAACTGTGTCTATATGGACCTAACTTTTTTTTCAATCTTCCTTAGAAAATTTTGGCTCAGTTTTGGTGCAGAGGTGGAGCTGACTTGGAGTGGGGGGAGCTTCAAGAAGCTTCTCACCCTTATATCCCCCTCCTCTGCTACCAAAAAACACCACCACTCACTCAACCCAGGACAGAAGCCTTCAGGCGCTTTTCTAAAAGTAGCACAGTTGGTTATTTGGGAAATGATTCAGTCTTATTACTTATACTCCTTTCTAGGCAACCATTCTTCACTTCTGACAGAGGCTTTTAACTAGGTTAGACTTAGCATAGGTTTTTTTACAGAGTTGGATTAATTTGCTGAATTGTCCCATATGGCTAGAGTATTTGGTTCTTTTACAAAAGGAATTATCTGTGACTGTGAACTATAAATAGGACAGAAAATAAATGATTTTTGTATGCATAAGAACAGATTATTATTCAATTATATCATCAGCTAGAGCTGTTATATTCTTGTTAAGTAATTTTTTTATAATAGATATGAAGACTCCCCAAGCTGTCCAGATGTAAAAAATCAGTATTGTAATAATCCAAATAAGGACTGCTGTAAAAGAGCCATGAAGCCAAAAGGCAAATTCTAAACTCAGATTCATTTTTTCTTCATTATAGAAAAATTGCCAAAGTTGTTTAGTTAAATTTAATTATTTAAAAAAAAAAAAAGAAATCTCTCTTAATACCTATGTAATATATAAAAGTTACTAATTCAAGGTAGTAGTGAGTCTAAGACCATAACTCAAGTATAAGGCAGTTTAAGGAATAAAAACTTATATGTGGTCAGAAAGACACTTTCCTTGTGTCTGTAAACATTTTCTATCATTGTATACTCTAAGTTGTTCGTTTTTTGTAGTTTTGCATTAAATGCCTTATGGGTCTTATCCCATGCAGAGATGACTATAAGCAAAAGTGAAAACAGAAGAAAACAAATGGCCACTCTGATCTTGTTAAGTATCTTATTTTTCAATGTCAACATTAATTCTTCCACCCCCAAAGTGAGCTAGCTACTTTTATCTTTTAGAAACTGCTTCATTAATAGGACATCTACGAATTTTACTAGATAAATGACATGATGTGTAATGTACTTAAGACAATATAAAATAAAAATACATGTTCTAAGAGTCAACAGATGCAAAAAAGTTACATTAAGTAAGCTTAATTTATATCTTGTATAGACATATAAAATAGATATATTTCATTTTACAATCACATGTAAGAATAAAAGACAGATTATTATTTTTCTGATTAAGATTTTTGATAAGGAAGAATGTAGACTGGAATCAAATAGGCTCACCTCCTCCCCGCCCCCAATCTTTCCATGTGTTTTGCAGGTGGAAGTACTTACAATCCCCTACTTGCTGTCAATTATCTAACATGGTATTAGTTCTATTTTGATTAATTGCCATAATGATTTTCACAGTATGAAGAAATTTTGAGTTTATGGTGCAAGGGACACAAAGATAAAACATTTTAAATAGTAGCATTTATGTTAGAGAGTAGTTCATGAGCTCTCAATTTGTCTGAAAATTTTCTGGAATGATTTCTAATACCCTTCATTTTATAGAACTTCTTATCATGTTTCAGTTACCTAAAGTTTTATCTTTAAATTAATAGAGGGATAGTTTGGTTTATTTTAAATGGAGGGGAAAATCTCATTATACAGTGAGAAGATGGGTATTGCTGAAATGAAAGATAATAAGCCAAAGGCATTAAGCTATCAGCTGTCTGAACAGCTAAGATACTGACATTTCAGAACATCAAGGCTTGGTGTAAATTGTCTCTATTATTTCTAAGTTAAAAAAAAAAATACACTCTGAAAATTATCTTGTCGGGAGATTACTGTATTATTCCACTTTTTGCATCTTCACACTATGACTATGTATAGTGCTTGTTGAAATTGTTTGACTAGTAATACAATCACATTTTCCTAACTCTGTTAAATTATGTAAGGATGGAAATAGTTTGATTATTTATTAAAGGGGAAAATGTATACCTGAACGGATAATGCTGTACCGTATTGTGAAACTTTAATGTTATTTTTTATCAGTAGAAATAGGCAATATTTAACACCTTGAACGATCACAGAAACAGGAACTTTAAGGTATGTATTTCACTTGTTTGTTATCTATCATCTAGGTCTGAAGAAAATGCATTGTTTAGCAACCGAAAAGCACTACAGATTGAGAAATCAGGGTTTGCAGAGTTTCCATCATCGGCTTTCAAAGACTAACTTTTATGCATGCATATAAATGTATGTAAAGAAGATCAGTATCTATATTCATGGTAGTGGTTTCCACAGATAATACCTGGTGCTTCCCAGAAAATACAAATAGCCATGTCAAAATTCATAGGTAATCCAACACACAAGACTCACAATGGTTCTTAGACTGCAGTTAGACTCCCATTTGCCCCTATCTCAATAAACATATATGAAAGGTATGTTTTCAATTCACCTGTGCATATCAAAAGTTCTATGGGATTTAAAAATTATTAGATTTAGCAAGTATTAGACATTTTGATACCTCAGAAATTAGGAGATCACTGTATATTCATATATTTAAAGGACAAAATACCAGCTGAAATTTGAATTAATGCTATCAGTGGTTACTATAATTTTTAAAGGTCACTAATGACACTACATGTTTCAGTGTCTTGGCAGAAGGTCATTTTGAGAAGGTTTCAGATTCTCTATACTTCTTTCTACTTCAGCTTGTGATGACTCTCAAAGTAAATGAATGACTTACCTAACTTTTCTGCTATTGCATGTTGTGTAATATATCAGTTAGAAACAAAACAAAACAAATCCAAAAAAAACCCAAACAAACCAATAACAAAAAAGGAAAGTATAATAGATAAGGTTCATCTCATGCAGGATGATAATACCCTACTTTATTGTTAGAAGAAATATGTTTTAAGCTACTTTAATTAGATATTAAATGAATCCTCCCCCCCTCCTTATTTTTTTTTATGTAAACCAACAAGATATCTAACAAAGATTTCAAACAAGAATTGAAAAAGACATCTATAAGCATAGTCCATTCTTTTTTTTTTTTACTTCACAGAATAACTGTTCATTAAATTGTCACAAACCTACACGAAGTCCTTGAATAATGGAATTTGATTTTAAACACAAAAGGATTGGTTAAAAATATTAAAAATGACAATAAAAATAAAACTGGAAGAGAATGACAGCTCTCTAAGACAATTTTCACCCTGTGTAATGTAACATAATTATAAGAAAAGGTGTTTCTGCTCTTGCTGCACCACCTTGCCTGTGTCATGAGGTTTGCCCATGGATGAACTGGCAGTAAGAGGAGAAATATATCCACCAGGTTTCTATTACAGAGACAACAAATCAGCAGATGTTGTGCTGAACTGGAGTGTGATGGAGCATTCTTTCAAATTCATGTAGGCTGTCATGGAAATGCATGAAACAGAAATTTATCCAAGATTGTTTTGTCAAGTACAAACCTTGATACAGGGGTAACCCAGGGAAGCCTGATGTCCTCTACCATACCAGAGGTCAGACAAGACAACCCTTGACATCTCTTCTGGTCTTAAAATAATCAAACTGAGTAACAAGAGCAGTAACAAGAGGCTCAGCCAAAGGAAATTATGAGGACAGAAATGGGGAAAGATCAGAGGAAAAAAGCTACAAAATTGCATTCCTAATCCAGTCAGCCCAACTGCCAGCTTCTCACAACCCCAAATGTACACTGCGCCTGTTCAGAAGTGCCTGGTTACAGTTTGTGCAAAAGTACTTCTTAGGTGAATATACTTGCCTAAAAACACAGACATTCCTTAACTTGTACACAGCATGTTTCTGCCTTCCAGTTCATCAGTTGTATTTTATTTCCTCGCTTAAATTTTGTAAAAAACACTTATTTTGATTTTTTAAAGTTTATGCAGGTTTTTGGCATGCCCTAAAACCATAACCACTATGTCTTTATTCAAATACATATTTAAAAACAAGCTTTGCCTTCAGAAGACAGCTTGTAATGACATTGGCATCATTTCTTTGTCAATGTCAGTGCTACATCTCCAGTAATTTTAAACATTTTTATGTAAAGCTTTTATGTTGGGATTCAGGAGCTTTTGAAATTGTTTTGAATGAGAAAGTCCTAGAGCTGATTTTCTATTCAAAAAAAAAAAAAAGGTTTTTTTCCAGTAATGGCATATTAGACAGCTTGAAGTATATCATTCCTCAGAAATGCTCTGTGTGTTATTTCAGTTAGATGTGAACGGAATTTGAACTCGTATGGAAGATTATGGTAAGCAAACTATGTGACTGACAAGTCATTATAATGGAGCAGCGCAGCAAGAGCATATTGTAAATAGCAGTTTGCTAATTATGGAATTCCAGATGAGATGCTGAAAGATAATGGTTCAGGTCTGACTTGTTTCCAACTTTTTCACTGATATCTGTTTAAATATACTACATAAAGCCTAATCAAAGTAAAATAGGTTTCAGTAAATGTCCATGTAAATCGTGAAGAGCTTGATTGAAACAATGAGCTGTCACTGTGGCAGATGCACCCACCCAATGAAAATGTGGCTTCCTGGCTGTTGAACCTTTCCTGTGCCCTTATTCTCAGAGCTTTATGGTAGTTGGGTTCCTCGGCCAATAGGGGCTGATATTGACCACAGGTCAGATTCAGCTCGGGTATAAATGGAGTCCCTGGGGCGGGCCATTTTGAGTTAGTCCTGCCTGGAGTAGTGTGCTGCAGGTAAGGACTCTCTCCTTGGGTTGGGATGCTGCACAAGGAAACTCCTTGGGGTTTCTATGGGTTGGGATGCTGCCCTAAGATGTTCTTCGAGGTTGAGAGTCCTCACCTTTTATTAGGTGAGTGATTGTTTTGTGTTGTCCTTAAACCCTGGTTAGTGTTTCGTGTTGTCGTTAAACCCTGGTTAATGTTTTGGGTTGTTGTTAAACCCCAGAAGTTTGTGTGGTGATAGTTTGTTCTCCTCTTATAGACATTTGAACCTGCTGTTTGTATTTTTGTGGAGTGTTGATTAATTGTGTACAAAAATAAATTTTGCTTTTTTTAATGTCAGTTGGTTTGGGAGTTTCTGCAACAATCACATATTGGTGAATTATTGAAGAATTAATTCTTCACCCTTTAGAATTAAATGGAGATTAATTCTAAAGGGTGAAGATCGTATCTTTAGGGATCTATATTGTAGTCTTAGTACTGGAACTGTTCAAGGTTCGAGAGTAAAATGTCAGAGGTTAAAATCAAATAAGTGTTTCAAAAATACCTAGAACTTGATATCCTCTATTATTTTTATAAAAGTTTATATTCTAAAAGGAAACTATCTCAACATTTTTGCCAGGAGACACAGGTATCACTCTAATGTTAACCTGTAGCCCAACTTGCATAGTCTGCTGAGAAAATACAGTTCTGTTTACTATAAGAGCTCTGAAACACTTGCTCAATTCATTCTCCAGCGCAGCCTTGAAGAAAGGCAAAGTCATCTGAGAGGCGGTGTTGCTTTTCAACATGTTCTACTAGGACTAAAACAATAAGAATGACTTTCAGATTATTAGCAGCTATTGTTTCACATCTATGTGTCATATATTAGTATATACTGATACAAATGCACCCTGATATCTAAAGTTGTAGTACTTTGTCCAAGAATAAAATTTGGATTTCTTGATTAATTTTAACATCCATTGTTCTGTCTTTTTGTCTCAGCCTGAAAGGCTGAGCATCCTCTTTTGTATACACAGCTCCTCGGAAACAGAAGACCTACATAAGAAACAGAATATAACATTTCCCTTTTTCTAGGGAGGAAACTGTGAATGTGTGATGGACTAATATATTCATTAATTGTTAAATGGTAGAAACTCCAGTTTTAATACTACATATTCATATGCAGTATAACTGCAGAGTTGCTTGCTTTTTTGTCCCTCAGGACTTTTTGCTCCCTTGCAAGGTTTGTAGTCAGATTAGAGTTCACCGTTAAGTTAGATATATGCTCTTTGAAAAGCACAGTTGACTTACAGTTCATCGTCATCAGCCTGGCTGGTGAGAATCCCCTTGTGGTAATGAACAGAAGGCAAAGATGATATAATCATTTGTAATCATTGATTGTATTAGGCTTTCTCTGCATAAAGAAACCTACATGAGTAATATAGTATTGGTGGTTTATGTAGCAGATAGTATACCACACATCTTACACGAAGGCAATGGGAAAATTGTCATTTAGGAGGCCATATCACTGAGCTAACTGGTTAGTGCTCTATTAAAGGTATTTATAATGTTTCCTGGTTTCACGCTGACTTTACTGATTGTTTAGAAAAATACATGACAATGTTTTGCAAATAATCAAGTAAGAACCTTTGTGGGCCTTCTAATTCCATATCTTGAGAAACCTTCTCCACTTTCTCACTTTCTCCACAAATAAATTAAGGACTGATTTTAATGTTATTTTTTCAGTGTTCAGTCACTTCCATTCTGTCCTGCTAACTGCCTATGAAGCTATCTCTAATCATCATGTTGTGGTATATCATATTTTATTATAGAGTTTTTATCAGTCTGCTACTACATAAAGTAACCCTCTGCCAGTTCTGGACAATTTCATTCTGTCACGTATGTATTTCTCTCTTCCTATCTCTTACTCTGATTAGAGAAACATATATTTAACTTCAGCAAATACTAAGAATGGGAAAAGTTATTTTTAGAAGTGGAAAGTATAAGAAATTATAATTAGAGAAATCGCATGGGATAAAAATCCCTTACAAAAGTCAGAGAGATGGGTGTGTAACACGGCATGTTTTGCAACGTACGGGATTTTTTTCTTTACCTGTTTTCTTAATATTAACTGATTTTACCTTTTCATTACATTATTTTGGAAAGCAGAGCCCAAAATATTCTTTTGAACATAGTGAATAATACTTCACAAAATAATAGTGACATTTTTAGAATCAAATATCCTGTTAAGGATGTATTTAATAAATAATTACATTGAGATAATTGAGAGCTAGCTCAAATACAAGCAAACAAAGAATCTAAATATTGAAGGGGAGGGGCAGGGCTTAAGTTGTAATGTTGCCAACCATAGTCTTCAGCTAAACTTCTTTGATTACCATAAGACATGAAGGAACATCAAATTCTTAGCTGATAAACAAGTAACATGATTAGAAAAGGAAGCTGAGGAAATTGATAGGGGAGTGGAATTAAAGAAAAAAATTGAATCCTGACTAAACACTCAATAATTGTCTGGCTATTCATATATTATGTAAAGTTATCATTCTGGTTTTAAAGCTGATATTCCATTTTTGATACTGAAATTATATTCATAGTGCTTATATGTTAGAGATTGTTGAATGCATGAAGGCCTTTGGTAGATCCCTTGGTTTTTGGTGGTAAGTCAGAGAGTTAGAGTGTCTGTCACAGGCATATAGGTCAGGCTGAAAAAATCATGATGCTCACAAATGTGTTTCAAAATTAGATGAAAACAATTTTAAAGGCAGAAGTCTTTTTCTTTTTAAAGCATTCCTCAAATTTACATTCAACATCACTGAATAGATTTCTCCTGAGGTGCCCATCCTGCACCATAGTAATTTTATAATATAATGAGACTGCATCATCTGTATATTTCCACAATATACCTCATCTGATTCCAGTTAAGTCAAGAATTAAAACAAAACCAAGTGACAAGACCCCTCTCAGCTGGATTCATACTCCAGAACCAAACCTGCAAAAATAGACTCAGTTTCCAGATTTGTATTGAACTCCAGAATGACAATTCTGGACTAGCTCAAGCCCTTACATTTTCAAAGTTAAGTATTATAACCAGTATCTGTAGAAATATTGCTCTTGTTCCCTTGATCACCTGTATAAACTAAGAAAAGAAGAGATACGTTAGATCACTATGCACTCAGAATTTATAGTTCTGTATGTTAACTTTTTATAAATTGTAGTTTTATATTTCTGCTAGTGGCTAGAATTTATGGTAATGTTTGCTGAAAATAGAAGACTCTTGCTGTTTATAGCAAGATCTACAAGAACTTCTTGTATCTCAGAATGAAGTCATCTTTAAGCAGGCAAAAGCTTTGCTTCAGTGAAAGTTTCTTATCATCATTGATACACACAACTGACAATGGGCCAGGAACAAATATTTCCCTTAACTAATCAAGTGAAAGCTTGAATGTACATCATAGTTTATACCACTCTTTGTTCTATTGATGGTACAGAATATAATTGTGTTACTTGAAACATGGCATAGATTTCTGGTAAGAATTATTCACTTGAATTTAAGAATTACACATACCACACTATTTAAACATCCTCACTAATGAGCTAATATTCCTCAAGCTATTCAAGCATATGGAGGTCATTACTTACAGTTCAGTTTATAGAGGGGTTTCTGTTTTCTATCCATAGCTGTTGTAAAGTGAGATGGGCTGTGGAGGAGCCTCTGAAGTGTCTGTAGACTTTGCATGTACCAGCCAGAAAGCTTTCCCTGTTTTCTGTGTTTTCTTAATAGTCCCAAGGGGCAATAAAAGCAAAACAGGTTATAAAATACGACATATGGACAAACTTGCTGTTGCAACAGGTATGGATTATAGAAGAGACTCAAATACCTGAACTGAAAGGAGCATCAGCTAGGTGCTCGGTCACTCTGTGATACAGGCTGTTTCTATGAGCTCTGCTTGAATAATTAACATTTATCTACACACAAGAAATCTATGTTTGTCCTTAGATTTGCAGTTGTCTTCATGGACCAATCTCCTACCTGCTAGCCAAGCCTTCAAACATGGGTGTGCATTTGCAGCTATGTCAGATCATGTCTCTATGTAAATAAATAAAATGGCTAATATACAGTACGTCTGGTGTCAGGAATAGTGTGAATATTTTACTTCCCAAAGACAAGTTTGAAAAGTAGGGCACATCTGGCTAGGTACGGGTTTATGGTGCCATTTTACTGGTCTTCAGCCTTAGCAAGCTAATCCAGTAATAATGCTGTGACCTTTCAGGCACTGTAATATTTTAGTGCTGCTACTGTATTGTTGCTGTCTGTATTCTCCTGTAAACTTTCAGAGTTGGTGTGCAATTTAAAAAATTATTCATAAAACTAATAATATTTGTGTGGGTTTTCTTCCCTTGGAAGAAAGCAGTATGTCATATTATAGCTATGCCTTGTCTTTCCATGGAAAGACTAATTCACCTAAAGATCTGGTTGAATTTTAATTTGTGACCAGCTGATATTTCGCAAACAGATCACTTGCGTCAAAAGTCAGAATAATATACAGTGAAAAAAATTATAACAAAAAAATTGATTCTGACCTGATTCAAAACTTTACCTTCATATATATCTGAGTTTGTACTCCAACTCCAAACTAGAAATGGATCTTATGCTTAAAGTTAAGTCAACTTGGGGTGCAATCCAGATCTTTTTCTACCTTTTTTCATCTCCTTTGTCATATTCCTATAATTTACTGTAGTGAAAGTGGAAAAAAAACCAAACACAAAACATACTCATGTAACCCTAGCTGTTTAGGGTGTTCAATTTATATCTTGAGCAAGGCAAAAATTTAGGAAGTATTTGTTCTGTTTTGTTTCCTTTGTTTTCTGTTTTAGCTTCCTTGAAAGTATGTTATTATTTTACCATTTTGTAGCAATTAAGACATTATTTTTTTAGGCCCACAATTTTCTAACTTCAAAACCTGTGCTTAAATCCCACTGGGGTCTATGGATTAAACACATGCTTAAAGTGAGAGTTTAATTAGATGTTTTGCTGAATTGGATCTTTAATTGCTAATCTTTTTTTCAGTAAAGTTTTATTGACATCCTTGTTTATTTAAAGAACCTATTTAGGTTTTTAATGTAAGATTTCAGTTGAGGGAGAATTTCTGAAGATTTACCTACTTGAAAGCACTGAGGTAGGATTCGTTATTAAGAACTTAGACAAAACCAAGCAGGGAGAAATAGAAGAGAAACCCCATGTATTTCCTTTGGAGTTCTTCCTGTTCTAAGAAAGGTGAACTGTACAAACAGTACATTATTTCATCTATGAAGTTCTTCCATATCTGTTTTCCCTCATGTACTGTGAAGTAACTTTATGTCTGGTAAAAGCAAGAAGGTGTTGTGGTTTGGTTTTTTTTTTTTTATAAACAAGGCTTGTTTTATTACAATAAAAATGACATTGTAAAAATAAAATAGATCTAATGAAAAAGTGAAAATTGAGAATTCACCCTTGTGGAATAACATCAATACATAAGTGTCCTTTTCAATAGAAACAGAAAATGACTTGCAAAGGTCTCAAGACAAATGAGATATTTTAAAGCTTTCACCAAGATATTTTTTTGAGCAATATGGAAGAACAAATAACAAAGCATGTTGTGGGAGACAAATGTCGCATTTTCACAAACAAAATTATTTGAAATTAGTATCTGGTTAATTGCCAATATAAAACAGAATTGGTGTAACAAAAAAGCATAATTGGTCATAGGACAAAAGCCAGCTAGCTAGATACAGACATGACTACTGTCAAAATTCAGTAAGGCCACATGGACTCTGGATTTACTAAAGACCTTCTGCATTACTGGATATCCTGGTGGTAGCTACATGCAGATGTGTGTGTTTAAGAGAAAAAATAAAATTATTAATAATAAAAAATATGTAGCCATCATTTAATATCACACTTTTTTTCACCCAATTAATCTTTATGTATGTCTATATAGTTGCTTTCAATATTCTGTTTTTTGGCCTAGACTTCCCCCTGCTGATAGTGGGGCAAAGCTGCTCTTCCCCCCTGGGAGCTGCAAAAGAATCACAAGGTGGGGCAGAGGTGGAGGCTGCAGCTCTAGGCAGGCAAGAGATCCTGGCACAGAGTGGGCAACCTGCAGTACCCACAAGGGCTGCAGTGGTGACAGACACTATGTCCCCTTCAGTAAATACTGCCCTCAGCAAAGTGGGTGTCTATGGCTCTATGTAAAATGAAGACAGTAGCTTTGATAAATTTTTGTGATTTATAAGGTTTATACATTTTTATTTTTTGCTACAAGTAGCACATTTAGGATACAGACTCTTTAGGAAGGACAGGCAGGGGAGACCAGGAGGGAGTGTTGCCCTCTTATGTCAGTGACCAGCCAGAGAGCATGGAGCTCTGCTGGAGGATGGATAAGGAGACAACTGAGAGATTATGGGTCAGGATTAAAGGGAAGGCAGAAACAGATGGGATTACAGTGGGGGTCAGCTACAGGCCACCCAATCAGGAAGACCAAGTTGACGAGGAACAGCCCCATGTTCACAAGCCTGGATCATCATGGGGGACTTCAATTGCCCTGATATCTGTTGAAGGGACAACATAGCAGATGGGCCCAAGAAAGCTGGTTAATATTCAGTGATCACCTCCCCCAAGCTCAGGAGTGATGCATCCTGACAAAGAGGAAGTCAGGTAAGAATGCCAGCAGGCTCATGTGGATGAAGAAGAAGCTCCTGGGCAAGCTCAAACACAAATAGGAAGCCTGTAGAGAGTGGAAGCAAAGACAGGTAAATTGGTAGGGATACAGAAAAATTATCTGGGTAGCCAGGGACCAGGTTAGGAAGGCCAAAGCCCTGTTAGAATTAAGCCTGGCCAGGGATGTCAAGGGCAACGAGAAAAGATTTTATAGGCACATCGGTGATAAAAGGAAGACTAGGGAAAATGTGGGCCCTCTCCAGAAAGAAATGGGAGACCTGGTTATGTGAGATATGGAGAAGTCTGAGGTACTCAGTGACATTTTTGCCTCAGTCTTCTCCAGTAAGGGCTCCAGCTACACTGCCTAAGATGCAAAAGAAAAGTTTGAGGCCTGGAAGAATGAAGAACCACTCACTGTAGGAGGTGATCAGGTTTGAGACCATCTAAGGAACCTGAAGTTACACAAGTCCATGGGTCCTGATGAGATATATCTACGGGTCCTGAGTGAACTGGTGAATGAAGTGTCTAAGCCACTATCTATCATATCTGAGAAGCCGTGGTAGTCTGGTGAAGTTCCCACTGACTGCAAAAGGAGAAACATAATCCTCATTTTTAAAAAGGGAAATAAGAAAGAACCAGGGAATTATAGGTCAGTTAGTCTCAGCTTTGTGCCTGGCAAGATCATTGAGCAGGTCCTCCTGGAAACTATGCTAGGCACATGGAAAATAAGAGGTGATTGGTGACAGCAAACATGGCTTCATTAAGGGAAAATTCTCTGACAAATTTGGTGGCCTTCTGTAACAAGGTTACAGAAATGGACTTGTGCAAATCATTTGACACTGTCCCACATAACATCCTTGTCCATAAAGTGGTGTCCTGGTTCGGACTTTGAATCCAGCGATCCGAGTTCAAAATCTCGGTAGAACCTGCCGCCTTTCCTGCGCTTTATTTAAGAGGACTGTTGTTGTTTGAGCCTACTCAACAACTAAATGCCATGCAGTCACTCAACCACCCTCCCCCTGCTTGGGAATGATGAGGGAATCGGAGGGGCAAAGGGAGACTTGTGGGTTGAGATAAAAACAGTTTAATAACAGTAACAGAACAATACGCTGACAGCAGTATCAATGGGTAATGAACCATACAGCTGCTCACCACCCACCAACCAACACCCACCTGCTCCCAGCCAGCAATCCCAAACACAAAGGCACCACAGCAACAATCCCAGAAGTAAGAGCCCCTCCTGGCCCACTCCTGCCTTTATATAGTGAGCACAATGTCACATGACATGGACTATCGGCCAATCCGGGCCCAGCCCTCCAGCTGTGCTCCCCCCGCCCCCGCACACAGGTGAGGGCACTGGGACCTGGGGAGCCCCTGGGGTCTCAGGGTGCTGCAGTGCTCCTCCCGCTGCCAAACCGATGGGAACTCTAGTCCAGCCCCAACCAGGACAAGTAGAGAGACATGGATTTGACGTATAGACCACTTGGTGGATAAGGAATTGAATGGATAGTCTCACTGAAAGAGTTGTGGTCAGTGGTTCGATATTCAAGTGGAGACCTTTGATGAGTGGTGTTCCTCAGGGGTTGGTGTTGGGACCAACCTTGTTTAACATCTTTTTTAGCAACATAGACAGTGGGGCTGAGTACAGCAAGTTTTCCAACGACACCAAGCTGTGTGATGTGGTCAACATGCTGGAGTGGAGGGATGCTATCCAGAGGGACCTTGACAGGTCTCTTCAAACCTCATGAAGTTTAACAAGGCCAGGCAGAAGATCCTGCACATGAATTGAGGAAATACCACACACAGATACAAGCCGGGTCATTAGTGGATTGAGAACAGCCCTATGGAGAAGGACTTTGGGTATTAGTGGATGGAAAACAGACTATGAGACAGTAATATGCACTCGCAGCCCAAAAAGCCAACCATATCCTGGGCTACATCAAGAGAAGTGTGGCCAGCAGGTTGAGGGAGGTGATTCTTCCTCTTCTACTCCACTTTCATGAGAACCCATCTGCAGTACTGTATTCAGCTCTGGGGTCCTCAACATAAGAAGGACATGGGTCCAGAGGAGGGACAAAAAGATGATCAGGGGACTGGAGTACATCCCTTATGAGGACAGGCTGAGAGAGCTCAGCTTGTTCAGCTTGGAGAAGAGAAGGCTCTGGGGAGACCTTATAGTGGTCTTCCAGTACTTAAAGAGGGCCTACAGGAAAGATGGGGAGGGACTCTTTATCAGGGAGTGTAGTGGTAGGATATGGGGTAACATTTTTAAACTGAAAGAGGGTAGATTCAGACTAGATATAAGGAAGGAATTCTTTACTATAAGGGTGGTGAGGCACTGGCACAGGTTGCCCAGAGAAGCTGTGGCTGCCCCCTCCCTGGAAGTGTTCAAGGCCATGTTGGACGGGGCTTTGGGTAACCTGGTCTGGTGGAAGGTGTCCCTGACTGTGGCAGGAGGGTTGGAACTTGTCCTGTTTTAGGCTGGAATAGAGTTAATATTCCTTTTTGGGAACTAGAAGAGTGCTGTGTTTTGGATTCAGCATTGGGTTTGGTATGAAAAGAATGCTGATAGCACACTGATGTTTTTGGCTGCTGCAGAGATTTCAAGGATTCTACAACGCCCCATGTCCTGCCCATGTGCATGCGCATGAGAAGCAGGGAGGGAGCATGGCCAGAGCACCAGACCCAAATTAGCCAATGAAATATTCCCTATCATGGAACATCATGCTCACTACATAGAGGAGGGTCGGGAAGGGGCTCTCTCTTGCTTCCGGGATTGTGATTGAGGGATCTTGGTATTTTGGGATTGCTAACCAGGAACAGGCTGAGTATTGGTCAGTGGGTGGTGAGCAATTCCACTGTTTATCACCCATTTATATTTTCTATTGCTGTCATTGTTTTAATTTTATTACCATTATTAAACAGTTTCTATCTCAACCTGCCAGTGTCCCTTTAACCCTCTGCCGGGCTGGGCGAGCCGAGGACCCAGCCAAGGAGGAAGAACGTAGCCGACTCAGTATGAGTGATAAAGTGTGCTTCAGTTTATTGATTTTTGTTACAGCTTTTTATAATCCTTCTACTAATTATGCCTACTAGTCACTAGCTGATTGGCTTAAGCTCTAAGGGTCGTATTCGCACGGTCCATCTACTTGCAGTTAGCTTACAGCACAAGCTTCTCATAACACTAAGTTTCTCATGCTACTATTTCTAATTCCTCTTGACTTGTTTTCGATACACAACAGTACCGTAACACAATGTTTCTCAGACCACCGTTATCATAACACTAGGTTTCTCAGACCACTATTCCTAATTCCCCTTAGCCTGTTTTCGACACACCACGGTACACAAGGCCAAAGCATCCTTGACATTCCTCAGGTATCAGCAGCTGCGAGCAGCTGCAGGCAAACCCTAGTGAGGCTCAGCATCAGCAGCTAGAGCAGGCTCTGATCATACAACTGCTCGGTGGGCTCAGGACCCTTGTCTCTGAGCCATTCTCCAACAACCCTCCAATTCCCTTCTCCATTCCCAGGCTGGGGGGGAGGGTGGGTGAGCGGCTGCAGGGTGGTTCACTGCTGACCAAGCTCAAACCACGACAATGGATTAGAAATCTGATGATGTAAAAGAGTACAAAAGAAATCATTAAATAAATAAATAAAGTTGTTTATCTAAATCCTTCAACATTTAACATGGAATTTTACATTTCATTTGGCCTGCTCTTGGCTCATCCAAAAAACAAGACAGACATATCAAATGGAGGTTGTAGCATATATCATAATGAACAATCTTCATAAAAATTCTGAATCCAGAGTCATTCAAAGCTAAACCGGTTTGGATAGAGTTTTCTATAAAAGCTTGGGAATTTAAACAGCTAGTATCAAATTATGTAAAATATGAACTCAAGACAAAGCTCACATAAAGAATATTAGAATTCAACAAGAATGATGAATGTTTTCTTACCTATAATTCCTGTCCTTAGTCTAGTAATCATGAATTCTCTATGAAGAAAATACCATGACATTCTTACATATACAGTTCAAAAGTATAACTAGGACCAAAATAAACCAGTGTTTGCCTTATATGAACTTGTGCACAAGACAGAATGGGACAACTTGTAAATGAAGTTAACACTTTTCTAAACATTCTGTCATAGAGAAGTAAAAGATTACAATTTTTTTCATAGAGAAGACAGGAAAATATCATGTGCCATATTTGGCCGTGTTTTCACTTTTTGTAAGACTTTGTTACTCCTTATTTTACTAACCATGCAGTCTATTTTCTTTACTTTATTAGCCATCTGACAATTTTTCCTGAGAGAACGGAAGAAGAAAGTTATGAATAAAAGACTCCATTGCTTGCCATGTTCATAAACAATCTACTAAGTTTGAAAGAAGGCTTTCACAGCAATTTTAACATCCAAATGTAACAGCTCATTTAAAGAGTTATTTGGTGAGAGAATCTTAATTTGCATGCAGCCAAAATGTTGATCCAGATTGATGAGGAGTTCTGAAAATATTGTGGCAAATTCCTCTTTTATTCAATATACCAAGTACAACCTGACCGGTTGCAAGGGAATTGTGGCTGAAATTTTCAAAAATATCATGGATATACATATACACAATTTCCAAATATTCTAATAAGAATTATACAACAAACATCCCTTAAAAATTTTGAAAATATCAGCTTTAAGTACTAAAAATCTTCACTGATCATTTCTCTTTCCCTAAGTAGCATATTTCACAGATGATACATATCACCTCAGGCTGAATAACACATGTGTATTGAATAAAATACCTGCAGGGTTTGAGTCTAATTATATTCAGGACAGTAGCAGTAGCAATATATAAAGATTATTTTTAATCATTCTGTATAACTATTTTTTAAGGCTTTAATTGTTCAATGTTTTAAAATATTTGTAAGTTGCTGTTTATTGAATAAGTTAGAATATAATAAATACTAGAAACTCCCGATGCAGATATGAAAAATACACATCTGCAGGTTTGTTCCTTACTTCAAAGCCAGGTTCTGAATCTGTGTGTTAACAGTTTACTAAATTATACTTTTCACATAAATATGTATATATGCATATGAAAATACAAATAGAAATATTCCAACAGCACAATGAGAATCTAGAAAATGATTACTGTATCAGAACAACTTGGATCTGAGGAGAGAGAAGTATGGCCATTTGACTTTTGGCTGACACTTCCAACCATATGTGACACAAACATATGTTATAATGCATGTAAAAAATCAAATTTTACACTTGACTAAACAATATCATGGGAAAATTTGTAATCCAATTTGTTTCTTTAAACTGAAACTGATACCTGATTTCTAAATATGATGCCATTGCATAAGGTATAAGCTGATCTGGAGTTAATTCCAGTTTCATCTTTGGCAGAACTTTTGCTGTGAACTCAATGATATATGCTGCATTTGCCAGCAGCAATAAAATTTCTTTACCATGTAGAGAACAAGCCAGATTGAGGAAAAAAAAAGGCATTACTTGGTATATTTTAAAATAAACAAATGCATTGACCAACTTGAGATGGAAACATTGATTTTTTAGTTTCAGTCCACCAGTTTACCGGAAACCATTGACAAGGTCTCTTACCTCAGAAAACTGGAAGTAAAAGTGAGTCTGTGTCACAAACACAGGAGTCAGAATGAGATTCAAAATTTGTGTATATATATCTCTAAGTGTTGAACAATCCTGAGAAACCCTTCAAAGATCAGTGTCTTGAGAGGATTTCCTGGTTGCCTAAAAAACCCATTCCTGTTGTGTTTGTTTATATACAATTTCAGTCAAATTTTAATGTATTAATAATTGAAAACAGATAACAATTGCTAGCTGTTTATTAGTAGCTGATTTACCCCGCACAAATAACTTCACAATTACCATGTTGTCTTCATCTTTGGTTGCTAGTGAAGTATTGTACTACCGCTTGACTAGAAGTGCATTAATGTAATGCACTGTAGAGAGACCTTAAGGTACCAAGTTAAGCTTTCTTTTCTTATTATATGAGCTGTTGTAGTCAAGTATTTTTACTGTAATTTTACAGAAGTTGCAGACTGACATTCACTTTCCTAACCAAGGACTGGAAAAGATTCTCCTAAAGACAATACACCTTATAATTTATCAGGAATTATTATGCCAAATCAAGAAATCTTACTCCAACCAACAAACCAAAGAAACAAAACAGGAAGCATGAACCAAAAAAATAAATAAAAAAACAAAAACAAAAAACACCTTTATATTTTTATTTTCTTGACTCCTTCCATAAGTTTAAACAACTTTTTAGGAAAAACAAAATGGAAACTGCACTGCTGTAGAAAATAGATTCATACTGTCTTTATTCCCACAGAGTCACATTGCCAATTCTTTTGGTAAATTAAGGGGAAAAACAATACCACTGATTTTAACTGGAACTCTGGAGTAGTGAATGCCTTCAGTAGACAGCATACTTAGGCATCTTTAAGCTCACCTGAAAAATTATTTTCTGAAAATGTTAGTCATGGCCTATAGTATTTGAATGATTATATAGCCTATTAATTTGCATCAAAGGAGAACATTCTCAAAATTCAAAGAAATGCATTGCCGGGTATTCCTTGGAGACTTCTTTATCAAGATGGCAGACTGATAACAAAATGTCTCTGGAGAGAAAGACATAACTAGAATGAAAGATTTATTTAACAGAAATAATCCTTTCAAACTTCATTCTGGGATCAAAAAAATATAAATATTATGGGTCTGTCTACTTCAGCATTTCAGATTAGGGTCAGGAGTGTAATTTTCAAGTTAATCTCCCAGTTGGCCTTTGATTACTACTGTTTTCCTTGATACCATGAGTCATTTTAAAGCACATGAACAAGTTTGCTTTCAGAAACTAGACCAGAAATCTCCTGATTAATGCAATCCAACTGCAAATCGTCACTGAGACCTCGGTACCAGATTTAGAACTAGACCAAAGTAAATCCCTCTCTGTGACCTCAGTGTGTATATCCTCTGCAGTGATTGTTTCCTTTGTCTTTGTACTGAAGGCAGTTATGATTCATTTTTCTTCCTGTGGGCATTCACTAGACTTTTACTTTTCAGTGGCCCACAGCAGTTCTTAACTGAAAAGTATCCAGAATTTGTATTTTTCCTGCTTTTTGGTCACAATACTGTAACAACTCACAAGCAGTTTAGGGTGATACAAACCATTTATTTTCCCTCTCTATGTAGTTTTTTCACTCAATATGAAAACATAATATATCAATCAAGCAAAGAAGTGAAAAGGGAGTTCATTCTGACACCAGCTTGGTTGTTAATTGTTCTATTGTTATATTTAAGAATCTAGAGCGGTTGTTATTCACACATTATGATGGGTAAAAACTCTTACTAAACATATATAGATATAATTTCTATTGGTTTTAAACTCATTTGGTTTAATAACTGTGTAGATGCATATATAAATAACTGTATAAGTACTGCTTATATACATATCTTAATATTCAGAACACAGATGTGACCACTTAGGTTTGTTTTAAAGGAAGAAAAATAACTGCAAGATACCATTAGTTGATAAAGTATCACTCACCTCCCCTCAACTAAATCAACAATAAAATGTCAGTAATTGAAGTGAGAAGCTCCAACTCGTTAAAACAAACTGTTAAAGGAAGCAATTTTCAGACAAAGCAGATGTTACACTGGTCTCAGCTGAATAGATTTAGTTGCACTTCAGCCTTTTTAATCAGTCAAAAAGGGAATTCATGCTTATAGTTACTCGTTATATCAAGCAAACCAGGAAATTGAGCTTTTTAAACTACAGACATGCAGTTCTGAAATAATGATTCATAACATAACATGAGAAGGGGTTTTGAAAAAAAAAAATCTGCTGATAACTTGCCTTTGTGTTTGTTTATTGTTTTTTTTTTTTTTTTTTTTTTTTTTTAATGAGCTCTGTCTTCCACATGTTTGGAAAAGAGTCAGTGTTTCCTACAGTAGTCTTTCATGTGACCTCATGAAGGAGCTGCTATTAATATTTTTATAACTTATCATCCCAATCACTTAGCACAATGAATTATAGGTATTGTGAAAAATTCCCTTAACTACATATAAGTCATCTGCAAACATTGTAAAAACAGTATTTGCTGCTGTAATTTCAGCTGACATGATATTTCAGTTGATGACAGTACAAAACATCATTTTTTTTTCATTTGTTCTCCTTCAGTACTTAAATGGGTTTCTTTACCATCATCTGAGTCTCAGAAATGTCATAACATCTTTCTCTTCCTGGCCATCTTGAAAGATATAAAATTGTGACTGTATCAGTACTACAAATAGGAAACCAAGACACAGAGGGGAAAAGTCACTTATTTAAGTTACACATGTAGCAATGAAGTGAGTTAAAGTCTTGTAAATCTACAGTAATCACTGTACCATCTATTTTCTGGGGTGAAAAATAATGGTATACATCAGCATTTCTCAGTGTAAGGAATACTCTCTAGACAGATGGTACAAATGGGAAAAAAAAATCTCCAAGGCCAGAAAAAATGTATTTCAATAAAAATCCCATATTTTATGAAGATAATTTTTAATCTACTGTAGTAAGGCATAAGTTATGAAACCAGTGAAACAGTTTTAGATAGCCGTATTGATGCCATTCTTACTTTAAGC
Organism: Tyto alba; assembly: GCF_018691265.1. NCBI lineage: Eukaryota > Metazoa > Chordata > Aves > Strigiformes > Tytonidae > Tyto > Tyto alba. The sequence goes on along the minus strand of NW_024881276.1, from coordinate 7,475,904 downwards.
TATAGGAAATGATCTTTGAAACAGATTGAATTAAGAAATGAAACAAATCAAACGAGTGTAGTCACGCTGTACTCAAAGTCCACCTCTTTGAAATGATTATTGGTTTTAGTGTGGTTAAGTCACAGGTGAAGTCTACAGCAAATGGAAAGTACATACTACCAGCACAATTTGTTCTTTTTCCATAGATGTCCCTCATACATATCTGTTATTTTCAAGTCTAACACTTGTGCTCAGAAAACTATGCTATGTCATGAATTACAACACTTATTGTAACCCCTGGAGTTAGAAAACAGGTCTGACTGAACCACTAGATAATTCAGGCAAGATGGAAACTGAGGTCCAACCCAGAGACCAAAGACAAGCCAGCTCTGGGGTCAAACCAGGCTGCTTAGGACTTTGTCCAGTTGGGGCCTGAAACCCTCCAAGGACAACTGAGTATCGGTGAAATGAGAATCTGTTCAACAAGGGGAAATGCCAGGTTTTCCACCTGGGGAGTGATAAGCCTGTGCACCAGTGCAGGCTGGGGGCCAACAAGCTGAAAAGCAGTTTGGCAGTAAAGGACCTTGGGGTCCTGGTGAACACCAAGTTAAACACAAGCCAGTAATGTGCCCTTGTTGCAAAAGTGGCCAACAGTACCCTGGGCTACATTAGGAAGAGTGTTGAGGAAGTTGATCCTTTCTCTGTATTCAGCCCTGGTGAAACATGTCTGGAGCTCTGGGTCTAGTCACAAGAAAGATGGGGACTTACTGCATTGAGTCCAGCACAGGGCCACAAAGATGATTAAGCGAGCATCTGGCCCATGAGGAGAGGCTGAGAGAGCTGAGATTATGCAGCCTGGAGAAGAGAAGGCTCAGGATGATCTTATCCATGTGCATAAATACCTGTTGAGAGAAGTAAAGAAGTGGAAGTCAGTCTCTTTTCTGTGGTGTCCGGTGACAGGAAAGGAAGCTATGGGTGCATGTGGAAATACAAGAATGAAAGATAAAAATATTGTACTGCATTTGTGATCAAACACTGGAACAGGCTGCCCTGATAGACTGTGGAGTCTCCATGCTTGGAGATAATTCAAAACATGACTGGACACAGACCTGAACAACCTGCTGTCATGTTTTGGGCCTGGTTGGCAGCCGACCACAATGCAGCAGCAATCTCTCTCCCATCCCCTCCGGCAGTGAGAAGGGACAGAGAGCCAGGCTTGGGGTCCAAGATAGGACTGGGATGGGGAGAAAATTCCCCTTTATGGTCATGAGCAAAAGGCAGACTCGTTAGGGGAAATAAAAAAAGAACATACATTTATTACAGACACTAACAACACATAACAGAATAGGACAGTGAGAAGCATTGCCACATCTTGAGAACACCTTCCCCCCACCCCTCCCTTCTTCCCGGGCTCAGCTCTGCTCCCGATATCTCTACCTCCTCCCCCAGTGGCACAGGGGCAGGGAATGGGGGGTGCAGTCAGCGCTGCCACTTCCTTTATCTTCGGTGAGGGGAGTGTCCGTAACTTGTTCCTCCTGCTCCATCGTGGTCCCCCTCTCACAGGAGACAGTCCTCCACAAACTTTCTCCAACATGAATTCCTCCCACGGGCCGCAGTGTTCCCCACACTGCTCCGTCATGGGTCACTAACTTCCTCCAACTGGATTCTCTCCCACGGCTGCAGCCCTTCCCGAGCTGCTCCGGCGTGGGACACCCCTGCATGGTGAAATCCTCCCAGCACTGGATTACAGCAGTGGGGCTACCTTTTCCCATGAGACCCCGGCCTTATTTGGGCACAGCACCTTGGTTATCTGAGCAGGAGCAACAGGCCATAAATCAATGTCTGCTCCACTGTAGATCTCAATGGGTGGCAGGGGGGGGCTGCCCTGCCATCTCACCACAGGATACAGGGGGGTCTTTGCTCCGGCACACCTCCCCCCTCCTTTCTTCCTCTGTTCCTCCACTGACCTTGGTGTTCACGCAGCTGCGGCAACTCTTCCTCACAAGTCCGACTGCCCGTCACCACGTCCCTTCTTAAATACATTATCGCAGAGGCGCAGCCAATTGGATCAATTTTCCAAACAGAATTGGAGCTGATGTGGAGCTGGGGGAGCTTCGAGAAGCTTCTCACAGGGGGCCACCCCGATAGCCCCCTCCCCTGCCACCAAAAAACTCCACCATTCACTCAACCCAGCACACCTGCTCTATCTGACCCTGTTTGAGCAGAAGGGTCCAACTGGATGCTCTCCAGATGTGCTTTCCAACCTCAATTATTCTGTGATTCCATGATACTGGGATACCCTCAGGTTGTTTAAAGAAGGCTTCATCCATGCCGTTACTCTGACCTGATGGTCTGTTACAAACTTCCACTGGCTGTGACTCTTACCAACACTTCCAGGAATGAAAAGGGGGTGGGGGAGGAGGGCTTATGCTAGTGTAGTGTCAGGTAGTGTTTGGCATAAAATCAGTAATGCCTAAAAATCATGGGCTTGGCAGAACATACATGAAACCAACATCTTAGACAATATTTATTGTGTGTATATTAGTTGATTTTTTAAAGGGACATTTTTATACTGGATAAAAAGCCTTGCAGACAGGGTAGAAATGAGAATTAAATACTTTATGCCCAGATCCAGGGGATATCATCAGTCACATTCACATTTCACGCATAACATCAGATGACTTGCTGCTGGTGTAGGAGAGGAGACATCATTAAATGCTGGACATTGCTAGTTTCAAGTGGAGCTATGAAAGGAATTTGTGTATTTTAGCTATATCAATGTAACTGGAGAGCTAATTCTTTAACAGAGACAGTTTTTTGAAGATTGTTGCCTTTGTGAGCCTCCCTTCTTGGTGCCTGGAACACGTCTAAGGAATTATAGTTGAGAGAAATGCTGCATACTAGTATGAAAATCACAATCTGGTCACCTTGAGTAGAGAATCCCTGTTTATGCATATCTGCACATGCTGTTCATTCTTGCCTTGTGACTCAATACCATAAAATATGACATTGTAGTATTCTGAATATGGATACTACTGTTGATTTCACAGAAACAGTATCAGTACTCACCCTAATAGTCCTTAATTACAATCAGCCACATCCAAACTACCCAAGGAAGTGGCAGAGACCTTTTCCATGTAGTATCTTATGGTATCGTGACTGTTGGGTGCTCTAGTTTAACTTCTCTATTGTCAATAATTACAGAAATTTTTTTTTAAAAAAAGTATTTGTTTAAAAGACATGTAGGGGAATATTTTATTTTTTGAATGAACTATTAATGTTAGCACAAATCTTGAAACTGTTGTTACTTTTAATAACTCATACATATTAAAAAAAAAAAAAAAAAAAAAAATTGACTCTAAGTATTACTTTAACTCTTCTGTGTTTTACCATTAAACATATATGATTCCAGAAAGCAGTTTGAATGTGGTTGAAAATTTTAAAACCAGGGTGGTCAATTCTCAGAAAAACAAGATAACCTGTGTGAGGTCAGCCCTCATGAACTTGTACCTCAATGCCAGCAAACCCCAGGTGGGGTAATTATTCCCAGTGAGCTGTGAAAGATCAGTATGGGAATTTCACTGCCAAAAGCTGATTTTAGGAAACTCAAGCAGTTATAAACTATTCCTTTCTGGCTTTAGGTAAGCCCTGAATTGTTCAGTTAGGTTCCTGAAATAGCCTACATTGTATACTGCGTGATATTGCATAATACTGTGTTCATAGCTGAAGTCAACAGGAATTAAGCTACTCTTAAAAAGGCCTCCTTTAGAGGTAAGTCAAAAAAAAAGGATATGTCTCTGAGCTGTGGACTGAAACGTATATATAATCTCACCCTAAAGATTTTAGTTTGACAATGTGATTTCATAAATAGTAATTAAATCTTAATCAAAGTTAGGCAGGTTCTTTTTTATGCCATTAAAACCCAATCAAATTACAGAAAAATTTGTAAACCTTTGTTTAAATGCCATAAAAAGTTCATATGACAGCATTGTCATGGGATTGTCATGATCATCTTCATTTGCAGAACATTCTTTAGGATATAGAGTGCAGAATCATGCGTCATCTACCCCAACTCAACATTTTCCACAACAGTTTTATTCTATATCCATCAGTGTAAGCTTCCATAAAGATGAGGGGGTTTTTTTAGTAATAATGAAGGTTGCCTGAAGCAGATAAGGTTGTCCTTCCAGTTTTGTATTTGAGATAAATTAAGAGTTTGGTAGAAGCGGTCTGATAAAATGTGGTCCTAATCAGTGAAATTGAGTGTATATGGATGGGGCTGCAGTATAGCTCAACAGAGTTTACATGGGAATATGTATTTCAGTATCTCTTAAGCTCTGTGCCTTCTGCAAGCTACTTTCGGTAACGTGCTCCACTGTGATGAACAATAAACCTGAAACATTATCATCTGATTGATACTGCATTTTGAAATCTGATATGTAGAGCTGGTCAGTACTGAGATCTGTTCTCTAGTGGGTAAGCAGCATTCCATTATTGATCTGGTCTCCTCAGTGATCTGACAATCAGGCAGGCAAATGATTCTGATTTTTCAATACTTGCATTATTTGTTGTGATATTGATAGTCCAAACCTGAGCAGAACAATGTTTAAAGTGTTTGAATTTGCTCCTGATGATTAGACTTTTCTGTGACCTTTGGAATATACTATCTTACAAAAAAACCTATTAAGCTACACAACCATTGGCATGGGTGCTAAGACTGTGAGCATGTTATGGTGCCTTGCTTTCACAGAAGTCACAGATTGAAATGGGGCACCCAATGAGTAACTACAGGCAGCTTGAAAATCTATAGTAGTCCCACTGGCAACATTAATCAACTCTGATTTCTGTGGCAGTCTGGCATGCAACTAAGTGAACATTCATATATATTTTTGTAACACCACATGCTGCTGGCAAATCTAAGTTATTAATAGAGCTCATTGTGAGGGAGCCATTCCACAGCAGATGCTTCTTTAGCACAACACATTTAAATCTTATCAAATGCCACGTTGCCAATTCTGCTCACCTAGATGGCCCATTTGTCAAATTTTCTCATAAACAGCATTTTACTTTCTTCCAGCACAGTCTTTATGCACAGAAAGAGCTCTCTGTAAGAAAATTAGAAGACCACACTATTAATCCTCTTGTAATCTCTTGTCAAAACACAGCTACGTTATGATCAGTACAAAAAACTCAGTGATGAGTACGTGGTGGGTATAGAGGCTGCTGTAGTCACTTTTTGCTAAACCGTATTTAATCCTTATTTCCTTTAATAGTCCTCAACATTGTTTGTGCTGGGATGGATGCTCTTTTAGACTGGGACCATCTTTCTGCTACTTACTTCAGCAGATGTCCTGATGCTATTTCAAAAATTAATGGAATTACTGCAGAAGTGGCCTACTGTCTGCCATTGTTTCAAAATGAACAAATCAGTTGTTCATTTTGTCATGTGGGTTATCTGTGGGGTTCTTTCTTTATTTTCCTTTATAAAAAGAATTTGACAGTGCTTATGGTATGTAATGGGAGTAAGTGAATATGAGTATTTCCAGTTCTATGAGAATTGTAGTGAACTGCACTGTTGGATCAATACAATCCATCATATCAGTCTTTCCTGTCTTGTTTGGTTTATTCTTCTATTCCAAATGGATTTGCTATGTCGTTCTTAAAAAATACATTTTCAAGATATATTTTTAGAAGATTATGTCATGAGAGCACTAACATGACATTTTAATTAAGCATAGCCCATATTTTACCTACCCTTTTTATCACCAGTTAAACTGAGACACGAAGAAAGGAATAGGCATAAGGCAACCCTACATAGAAAATCAATGGCAAAAGCTCTAGGGTAAATCTTATTTTAAGTTTGTAGAACAAAATCAGATTATGTGATACTAGGAAAAGGATTTGATGCTTAATGCACTTTACACCTTCAGCAGGTATCATACGACTGTACCAAAGGACTTAATTATATACACCAGTATTCATGAAGGCACTGGAGACCTTGTAACACTCTAGGATCACATTCTACAGAAGAGCTGATTGCTTTCTGCAGTGAATTTGTGGCAGTGATAACAAGGCTTCATAAAAGTCACCATTTGCTGTGAAAAATCAAAGACCCAGAAGAAATGTAGAGCAAGAAATACGCTGAGAAATGTATCAGTGTTATTAAAAGTAGAGCCATGGGAGCTTGGAAGAAATTGCCTGGCAAGAAAGCACATAAACCTTTTGGAGAACTTAATAGAAGCCAAGGGAAGTGTTAAAGAAATTAGGACAGTAAACTGAGGTTAAAAAAAAAAAAAAAAAAAAAAAAAAAAAAGTGATTAAAAAGAGAGCAAGAGCAATGAAGTGGAAATCTATGTTCTCTAGTTCCAGAGGTTTCTCAAAAGATACAGAGTAAATTGGATGCTCAGCTGTACTGTGAATATACTGCGATGTCTTCAGAAAACAAGCTTTAAGTCTTCTCTATTGCACTTTAGACCAGCTTTGACGACTGAGGTGATGAGAGAATTTGAGACTATATTAGTTATGGCATATGCTTTGGGCATCCATTTCTGTTAGCTAGTAAGGGTCTGTGTGGAGAGTTGACTTCAAGGATGATGAAAGCCAACAGTCACTATTTTAGGATTAGAATTTTCCATTTTATGGTACCATATACCATTCAATATGAAGAAAATTAACAGATAGATGGTTCTATAATTTATCAGCTAATATATTTGTTTAAGATTACAGAAAGTATTTTAGAGAACACTAATATTTCAGATGTCTTTGATTCTTTCCAAGCTGGCTATAGTTTACATATGACATCTGTAAAAAACACTTATTCTTGGACAAAACATCCATGCTGGTTTACCACTGCCTTCAGTGCAATCAGTATGATAATGTTACTTCTTGTCTTGAAGACTTCTTTGGGAATGGTTGGGACTATTCTCCACTGGTTTCATTTTATCTCTTGGAGAGGATGTAAAGAAGAGGGAATACTTTCTGCTGTGGAGGTTGGCGGTCGTAACAGATGAAGGGAAGAAACCTGAAACTGGAACAAAGACCATATTTAGTCCTTTTACTACAGTCATTTTCTGTAAATTGTTAGTAGACTTTGGAGTCTCAGAATGTTGTTTCATTAACTTCAATTTCTGCATATAACAAAACTGTTGTGCAAGGATCATTTAAATTCTCTTATGTCTACTGACGGCAACATTACTCTCTGGGATTACTATCATCACTTATATATTTACCATTTCAAATCCAAATTACTAGAGACCACTCTGCAGTAAACCGTGTGCTCAACAACTACAACCCTGCTGACAAATGAGAATGCAGCAGCCTGTTATAAAAGCCATGTGCTAGATGGGAAACTAGAGCAGGAGTTGCTGCGGGGGAAGAGGAAGCAGCATCTGGCTACAGACTACAAGCACCTTGTGTGCTCAGTGTCACGCTCCATAGGAGGTTGCATCACTTCACGAGTCCTTTTGTAGCACTGTAGCTCCATCTCGTCAATGAATGGCACCAGCCACCTATTGCATTTTTGAAAGGAGGATGGCTTAGACATTGATTTGTCCCTGCTTCCTCAAATAAAATCAGGAGCCAAAACTGTGTATGCCTGGTCCTATGCACTTGAAAGACCACCTCTTTTCGATAATGCAGTGTCAAGGGGTGTTCCCTGAGACTAGCACCCAGCTCTCAAGGCAACTGCCTTTTAGAAGCTATTCTCTGCCTTGTTGGCATTCAGTTAGTGATGCAAAACCCCATCTTTCCTCTAACAAGACAGGAAAGGGAATAATATAAAGTCTGTTGTTTCTTCATATTGTATTTTTGATTTTTTTCAAGACAATCTCTATGATATTTTGTTTTTAATCTGAAGAAGAATGGATAGAAAAGTGTACCTGCATAATACCCTTCCAGTTTATAAATCGTATCAGAAACCTGCTGTGTGGCCTCATAGACCTAGCACAAACCTTATGCTCTTCTCTAAGGGGCTGCTTCAGCTCCAGAATAACCAAATGGGATTTAGACCTATGACTCAGGAGAGGGCTTTGCTTGATATCATTATATTGCATGTCCTGACTGTTGCGATTTTTGCCTGTTTTTTTTTTTTTTTTGCTTTGGGCTTAGACCAACCTTATCATCACTAAAAATCTAAGATGACACTGAAATACTGAGGTGAAAATATGAGAACTACAGTGCCAGAAATAAACTGAGAATCCAAGTAGCCAAATTGCTTCTTAACTCTTTTATAGCCAACACTCCAATATTGAAACAACTTTTAGTCGTTAATGCAGCTGCAGCAAAACTCTTATACAAAATATGGATATACTATTAATTCAACTTTACACAGAAGGAAGAGGTGCAAGGAAGGGTAAATGGCTCAGTCATGATCACACCAGAAGTGAATGACAGAGCAAAGACTGGAAAGAAGTCCTCTCATGCATCCCACACAAATGTCTGTGTTTGGAATAATTGCAACCCAATTGCTTAAAAAAGTTTGCGGTTTGCAGATTTCAAAAGAAGCTTAAAAACTTTAGCTGAAACCCCCTTGAAATTAAAACTTTTACAGGACTAAGATTCTTTTTTCTTTTTCTTTTTTTATTTTTTTAAAAGGGAATCCTGAAATGAATGAAACTTTCTTACAAGTATATTTTTTAATGTTAATTTTAAATTAATAAAACTCCTGCACTTTCTCTTCTTAAGACTACATTAATGCAAAAGGGAAATGCAAGACCTCAAGATTAAAAGAGTTTACTTGAAAGACAAGTTTTGCACCTTGAAAATTGCTGTAAGCATGTGGGCTTCTTACCTGCTCTTTCAATATTTTTTTTGTTTTTCTTTTGGAGGGTGAGATAAAGAGGTGAAGGAAGCAAGACAGTTTACCTGTCACAGGAAAAAATAATATTAACCTGTGTTTAATTTTCTCAGTAACCTTTTTTTTTTTTTTTTTTTAATTCTCAAAGATTATTATTTATCTCTATGGTTTTAGAGGTTCCAATAGAGGATGGTGCAGTGACACTTGTCAAAGATGGAGTCACACTATGTCTTGCCATTCACATCAGTGGGAACAAGGAATCTTTCATGTTACATGCAGATTAGGAATGGAAAAGCACTTGTCAGTTCCCACCTTCATATAGTGTGCTGATCGACTCTAAATTGCAATGTGGCAAGACTCAAGTCTACCAAATTCTGTTACGTTCTCTCCCTCTTTCCTGGTTTTCCACTGAAATGAAACTAGATCTAAAGACTATAAAAGACCCATTCTGTACACCAAGTGACTGGTGTGACAAGTAACCAAATCTTTGAGATTGAGCAAATTCTTGATGGTAAATCTGTATTCAGCTTTACCTTGTTTTCTGCTGATCTCAGCATGTGTATACAGTACAAAGATCAAAACAACACATTTTGCAGTGAAAATCTGCAGTTGTGAAACTAACAATAGACCAAAATCTGGCCCCATAAAAAGATTTCTCTGTCCTTCTCCTTCTTAGGGAAAAAAACAAAAGAAAACAAAACAAACTCAAAATATAGTACCCTTATCAGGCATGTTTAGGAGGTCAGTGTACACAATGCAATAAGTGCAGGAATGGAAAACTTTCCTCATATTTTTAGCCAGTCTGCCTAAAGAAAAGGAAGGACTGAGCCCCCTCACCACTCCTTGCTTTCATCCTCAGATTACAAGAGAGAGATGTTTTCCAATTAAAAATACAATCTTTCTGTCAAATCCCTTGAATACAGAAGTTTAGTTAAGGAACTAACCCCTGAGAGGACATGTCACTTATTCTCCCTGTAGACTTGACTATCAATAAGATACTCTACAGGCAAGCAAATGAACCTGTGGAACATGATATTTTATCATACAAGGCAATAAACCAGAAGTACCCAGAAAAAGATTGAAACTAATTCTTCCTTTTTATTTGTATAAATCACTTCTAGCATTTCTTTGCATTACTTCTACATAATGTCTTACCTGTTCTTTGCCCAAGTTTTATCAGAGTGTAAAAATGGGTCAAATACATAATAAATGCTGATTTTATAGCTGTTTTTCAAATTTAAATCACACTCATTTCCTAACAGCACTTAAAAGAAACCCTAAAAACTATCTTGTAATTAAAGAAGAGACAAAAATATGAACTACTTATGACAGGTATTTGAGGGATGAACTGTTTCAAATCACTGAATTTAGAGGCAGTACTTTCCTCTTTTTACCCTTCTCAAGGCATGATTGGGAGAATGTTACTAAAGAAGTAGGGAGAGAAAGGTAGTATCAATGCTAAGAAAGAGAAAGGATGGATATCTGACTCATAGATCGTGAGATGACAAAAATCTGCTGCTTATTTTTGCTGCATAATGAAATATTTTTAACACTGTAGTTATTTGTTTCTTTTTACAAATTAGGTATAAAGCTGTAATATTTAGTTGCTGATTACTGCTTTCTATGATAGTTCCCAGTCCTGGGGTCCTACCTGAGTGCCTCATAGCTGGAACAGTAGTGGAAGCAGGGATCAAAAGCTATCTGAACTACCCTGCTAGCCAAGTCAGCGCTCAGACTGGTGAGAGGAGTGAAAGCATCAGCTGCCAGCAGCACTGCTACTAACTGAGATGCCCTCTTTCCTCTCCCTTTAAATTGCTTAGAGGCAATTTTGGTATCTGATATTTGGATTTATTCCCTCATGGTGGCAGCAGTGGTGTGAAGACCACATAGACACTTCCATGGAGTGCAAGTGGGTCATGGAGTGGAAGGCTGGATCTTTCCATAGTAGAAGAAGAAAATGGCCAGCCTCTTACTCCTTTTAGCTGAGCTCAGTTTCCCAAAAGCTTAGATAATTTTTAAACCCTGTTTCATCACACTGTCATCCTAGGACAATTGTTTTAGACTAAAATCAAAGTGATGTACTACTTAGGCAAGCATCCTCCACAGTGGTACAGCCACATACAGCTTGAAATAGAGAAGTTCGTAGCCATGAGATAGCAGCAGCAACACTAGCACATGAAAGACAGGAGGAACTAACTTTCAAAATAACCCCTTAAACAGGCTTAAGCCATTGGAAGTAATGCATGTTGCATCTAGTTTTAGGCTAAGGCAATTTAAGAATGATATGTATCAGCAATGTAGAGAATGATTTCCTGTATCTTTCCTCATTACCATTTTATTCTTCCACTGTTGACACCAGATATCACTGTATTTATATGCTGCTATTCAGCCTAGTTAATACCTACTCCATTTGCCCAGATCTTCTCATAATCATGACTACCCACCATATATTACCCGGTTGCCTTCTATTTATGCAAGAGTTCATTTCTAAGTTGTGATTACATTAATCATTTGTCTTAGAATAATAAATATTATTTTCTAAGCTCTTATTATTCATACAGGGAAGGTCCACTTACCCCATGTGTGGGCAGAGCTTCCCAATACTACTATTGAAGAACAGCTTAAATCACATGACTTTCAGAATTATGACATTCATAGCCTCTAACAGTTAATGATCTTGGGGCAGGGGTGGGGGGGCAGAGGGCCTGACTAAAAAACTCTACTTCATTGTTGCCTATTGTAGTTCCTGTTTTAAAAACCTTGAGTTAAACTGTTTTCAGATCTATGGATTTTTAGCTATGCTTTCACAGCGTATCATGACACGTGAAACTGGCATTTGTTTGGAAGGGAAGCCAGCTGCCTTTTGAACTAGAAGACTAAAAAGTAGCAGAAAAGTTGGATTTAAAGGCAGTCAGTTGTGGATGGTTTTCAGTGCAAGCATAGGAAACCAGAAGTGAAGTAGTAGCTTCCTTATGACAGACTCTAGAGTCTGTAGTGAAAACTGAAGATAGAAAATACTTCTATTGTCTTGTTTTATTATCACTTTTACAGCTAGTTGATTATAATTATCTTTTCCGTTTTCCCTCTTAACATACCATGAAATCTCTTCAGATGAGTGATAAAATAATATTTTCTATTTCTTTTGTGCACTGTATTATTTGTTCCCTCAGGATTTCAACATAAAAACCTCAAATCCTTCCTGAGAGAAGAGAGGGTAACATGCTCATAATTTATATTTTATAATGTATACCGCAATATTTTCTGTACGCAATATCTCATTATTTATTAAGAACAAATAACTATCATACATGGTACATTTTCTCACATGGTATTGATAGAAAAATAAAAAAATATTTTGACATAACAAAACACTTGCTTTTCCCCATTGGCCTCTTCCCTCTGCCAGCGAAGGAAATTCTTATCCAAATGTTTGTTCAGAAATAGGAAAATAAATTCTAAAAAGGTGACAAAACTTACCCAAACATCATCAAAGATAAAAGTTACTCTCAAAATAAGAATTCCAAATCTGAGTGAGGAGTCAAGTTTTCTGACTCCTCAGGAATCTTTCTTTCCATGGGGAACAGTGAGCCCAGGCCAATCATGGCAAGGATTTGCCAGGCTGGTATTGCAAGACTGCAAAGGAGAAAAGAAAGCACAGTTAAATGGCATACAGTAGTTCAGACCAATTCTAATCAATCATATACAGTACTCTAGATTTGTAGCTAATGATGCACTTCAGTGCCATCATGCAGTGTAATAAACAAATAAAATTAGAAGTAAGTAGGAAAAAAAGGCACTAAATCAAATCTTGTTTTCCAAGAAAAAATGGGTTTTAACTATTTATCTGTTACTCTGACATCTTTCTTTCCAAAATGTGCTGTGCTTGCCAAACCGTGATCAACAGTTTTATTCTCACAGATTCAACACTGTGTTTATTAAAGTTTTGATGCCAGCATTTCTCATTTCCATACCACCATAAAATCTGGTTCAGCTGAAGCCCACGTAATAGGCTGTATCTTAAGGGGAGGGAAGGGAAAAGATTCCATGGAATTCAAACAAACACATTTCTTCTTTTGTTGAAATGACCGTTATGAAATCCAACTCACACATATTCAACAGTGGCTTTTCTAAACGTGCATCTTCTGTCTTTATTTTTAGTGTTTTCTCCAGAAGATGTCTGGAAACAGCACTTATATTAAACACAGATGTCACGGTGCCAATGCTAGAGAATCTGTCTGTGAACAAATCAAAAACTATAAAGATCATAAGGTTTGCAACAAAGCTGAGCAAAATACTGTAGCAATAAATCTTTATTTGCAAAATTTACTTTTTTTTTTTTTTTTCCCTTTTGACTCATATTCCACTTCTCATTTTGCTTTTAGAAAAAAAAGAAGAAAAAAAAATAGTATTGTGCATCCACCCAGAACATAAAGCCAAACCCAGAAGAATCCTTTGCTTTGTGCTGTGGATGAATCTGGGACAATGTAAGCAATGATAGCAATGAAAAATCACATTTTCTTGATAAATTTCCATCGCTAGTATAAAAAGGTAGACAATTCTTGAAGAAGCTTTGTTTCACAGTTGAACATTCTGTGTTGTAAATCAGTTGTGTACCAGGGTTTATAAAATATATGCTTTGTATAATTATTTTACATGGCTTAAAAATCCTAGTCAAGATCAAAATTCTCAGTCTCAGATATTACATAAACAACCATACAAAAAAAGTCATATCCTTACCCTGAAAAACCATAACAAGTTGCTTTTTTTCTTATTCTGTGTCAGTAATTTAAATACAAAATGAGGTGTTTATTTATTATGTACTGAGTACTGACTTATGTCCTGAAAGAATGGCTTAGCAGCTCCCTGACATCTTAATAAATTGAGAAAAATCCATGTTTTGGAGGGGGGTGGGTAGAAGATGGATATCTGCTTCTTTGTTCAGAGGACAAACTTTATCCTACTTGAATATCCAGTTGCTTTGATGCAATTATATGGTAAACATAATGGGCACCAATAGTTAAAAGGCATAAGGAGGAAGAAGTACATTTTCATGCTATGTACTGTTGAACCACCAGCTGATGAGCATTTGGTGATGAAGGTATTTTTTGCTTATTGCCTTTTATGGTGGAGGCATTTTTTATGAGGACCATGTCTCCTAAACTCACATAAATGGAATACTTTGTGGGAGGATAGACTGCTTGTTCAGAAAAAAAAAAAAAAAAAATGCTTATTTGTGATCTTTGCCTACATTGCAGTGTTTTAACAGAGGCTAACCCTGAGCCCAATGCCCAGCTCATTATAGCTCTCCTCCTCTCATTTAAGCTAATGACAGAAAGCCTCCCTGACGTCAAGAAAGTAAGGCCAGACCTCAGGTGGGCTGCATATCATTCAGACAGGTAATCATTTCCTCACTCCACTGAGCCACAGCAGACTTCTGAGTAGCTCCTTACAGATCCAGAAAGAATTCATGCTTTAGCAAGTTACATGCTGTGCAGGGCAGCTAACCCACCTCTACCCGTCCTGCCTGTGAGGAAGTAAAGAACCCTCTTCCCTCTCTTGAGATTGACTTCAGTCTGATACAGGACATATTCGGTAACTACAGAGTCACAGAAATTGTCCAAAGTTGTAGAAGGTGCCTGATTTTGATTTTTTGATATAGAAAATGTCTTTGACTTGGCTTCTGAAGGTATCTGAGTCCTGTTAGCAAAGTTCTATAAGCAAACACATAAATTTCTCTTTGTTAATTACAAAGAAAACATGAAATAGAGAAATGTCATACGTTATAGAAATAGCTGGAAGTTATTCCATCATCTGATACAGTGTATTTTACTTAAAGCAAGGCAGCCAAATCCTGACTTTGTCTAATTTGGCAGTAAGGCCCTCATTTAAATCTTTTCTCTTGTGAGAGAGATGATCAAAAATTAACATGATTTATCATACAGACAATGAGATTTAGCTACCATTAAGCACCTATCTGACACATCTAAGTATAGTCACCCCAAGCTCATTACACAGTTAGATGTAATAACCTTGTTCAGCCCATAATCAGAACATATTCAGTTACAATGTATTGGTTAACCCCATTAATTTCTCCCAGATATGAAGGCATTCAGCACAGTAGGTTACACCCATGCGAAGGCAACAGAACCACAGCCTGACTTTCTGCTGCCTGCAGTGAAAGCTTTACAGCTGGTTCATGTCTAGTAGACATTTATGTTTGTTGTGGTTTAACCCCAGTGAGCAACTAAGCCCCAGCCATCTGCTTGCTCACTCCCCTCGAGTGGGATGGGGGAAAGAATCAGAAGGGAAAAAGTGAGAAAACTCATGGGTTGAGGATAAAGGCAGTTTAATATGTAAAGCAAAAGCAGCGCACACAAGCAAAGCAAAACAAGGGATTCATTCACCCCTTCCCATGGGCAGCCAGGGGCTCAGCCACCCCCAGGACAGCCGGGCTCCATCACACATAACGGTGACTTGGGAAGACAAATGCCATCACTCGGAACATCCCCCCCTTCCTTCTTCTTCCCCCAGCTTTATATGCCGAGCGTGACACCACATGGTGTGGGATGTCCCTCGGGTCAGTTGGGGTCATCTGTCCTGGCTGTGTCCCCTCCCAAATCCTTGTGCACCCCCAGACTCCTTGCTGGTGGAGTGGGGTGAGGAGTAGAAAAGGAAGGCCTTGGCTCAGTGTAATTGCTGCTCCCTATATCATCAACACTGTTTCCATCACAAATCCAAAACAGCTCCATACTAGCTACTATAAAGAAAATTAGAACTATCGCAGCCAAAACCAGCACAATGTTTTACATACCCAAATTTCATCTGGCTTAATTGGGAACTGAATCTTATCTCATTTATATAGCTAAACTAGATGTAATTTTAAAACAGGTCAGTCCCTCAGAGTTAACATGGCACCTTCACAGTGGGAGTGGATATAGAGCTCCATAGGTTCTTTTTAGACTAACGCTGGAATCATACCCAGCCCTATACCATAATTCCTCAGTCAGGGAAATATGAGCCTTAGCCTGCACAAGCCTGGTTATGACCCTTGGGAATGTATTTGCTAGCTAAACATTGTTTCAAGTTTCACTGTTATTTAATAAGCCAAATTAAAGCTAGTGCATTTGTTACATGTGCTACAACCCAGGCCCTACATCAGTCTTAACAGGAGACAGACTTGTAGCATGGAGTGTTAAAATATGATCTATGGAGAGTTAAAATCAGAAGACAGTGCTAACAGAGTTATTTTAAGCTTCTTAGTCCTGTCATTAAATCAGTGTGGGTCATAGATCCTGATGCCTTTGCTAAGCAGGTGGAAATATGAAATGATATAAAAGTGGACAATTCTTCACTACGCTCTGGTATCACAGTTAAGATAAAAAAGGTCTCTAATTCCAGAGGTACACTTCATCATTCCACATTTTCCTAATTATTGACAGTACTGGCATATTGCTACACAAATAAAAAGTTTTGGTCTTGCAAAGTTATCATCCATTTCTATACTGGCTTGCTTGTTTTTACCCATTTCTGAAAAATATTTTGGTTACTATGTAATTTGTTATTAAAAAATGAGGAAAATGCACAAATGGATATTGCATAAATTATGTTTCAGCTACTTTTTGTACAACCTCAGTCTCATAGGTACTGCATGCACCTCATCATATTTCACAATTCTGTTACCACTTGTCCCACATTTCACTAAGACATGGTTTAATCTTGTTTTTGTGTGGTTTTTTTTTGTTCTTTTTTGTTTGTTTGTTTTTGTTTTTTGTTTTTTTTGGGGGTTTTTTTTGGTTTTGTTTTTTTTTTTTTTTTCTGTATTAATTTTTCAGTAACTGTTGTCAATGTACTTTCTGAAGGTGAGGTTTCAGATGGCAGTCAGTTTTGTGTTTTAAACTTCAATTCTCATCTGAAACTGGAAAAATTAGATACTCTTTTATGCTGTCTTTCTTTCATTGTACAGTTTATTGATTAAACAGAAATAGCGAGGTCAGTTTAAATAGAATCAAAGAATATCTCGAGTTGGAAGGGACCCATAAGGATCATCGATAGATTATAGCTTTAAAGAGTATGAAATTCCCATTTGCTGCTCCATCTGAAAGCCCTGGGAAGAGGATTTTTGTAAGAAAAATATGTAAATGGAAAAAATTACTGTTTCTTCTCTTGCCTAGAAGAGTACATCTAGGTATAGAACATGAGGAAGGCAATGTACCTTTAGACATGTCCCATAGAGCTTTGCTTTATTTATTTTTATTCTTAAACTTTACTTTCTTATTTTTTTCCATATTATAAACACCCAGATAAGATCATAATGACACATCATTATTATTATTGCTATCATCATTTATTATTTTTTGTAGTAGCAGTGACTATATTCTTTCTGTGTGTCTCTAATGTCCTTGAAATTATCCTCACTACAGCGTAGATATTAACACCATTGAGTATTTGCCATTGGGTAAAAAAAAACCCAAAGAAAACATTTATAATGATTTTAAAATACAATCTTCTTATCTAAATATCAGATTTGATTTCTTTAAGACCTTTTTGGGTGAAATATTGCTTTTATCTACATAATATTACCTAATCTATTGACATAATTTCAGCCAGCTTTTTCAAAAGCAAAATGTCTGGAGTAAACTTTTTGCTACACAGAA
The DNA here is from genome assembly GCF_018691265.1 of Tyto alba. NCBI lineage: Eukaryota > Metazoa > Chordata > Aves > Strigiformes > Tytonidae > Tyto > Tyto alba. Next base: position 7,458,477 of record NW_024881276.1, on the reverse strand, counting down.
ATGGATTTTGAGAATTATTAGAAATATTCAGACATTCATAAATCTTCAAAACAAATGTGAAATCTTCCACAGTATTTAAAACATCCAAAAAGAAATAGTCATTCTCCAAAATGAGATTGTAAAACTGACAAATCAACTAGTCTTGATGTTAGATACTGCTGCTCAGAAAGTTGAAAAAGCGTGACCTATTCACTTGAAAATTCAACAAGGTTCATCTGGAAAGCACCTTGGTGGTGTTCTGCAGGGCTACAGAAGAGATGCAGGTATTTAAGAGATCCAAAATCTATTCTTCCTTTTGCCTTTGCATTTTGCCTTTGCATTTTACCTTTGCATTTTGCCTTTGCATTGCTGGGTCATGCTGATTAAGCTGCTTCATTCTTCAGTGTGTCCATGAATCTTTTTGCTCCCATGCTTTTTTCCAATCTGCAAGACACCTGAAGCCACGAGATTCAAATTCTCAGTACTGCAGTCAGGACCACTATGGTAAAATATGTCATAATAACTCAGTTTCAGGGCTTTGGGCACACCCTCACCCTGAAGGGTTACCTGCCTGTGGCTCCAGGTTGGACGTCAGTCCCTGGCCACCCACCTCGCCAGCCTTTATCCTCACCCCAGCCTGTGGGATGGATCCTGGCCAGACCTCGGTCCTCCCCACCACCGCAGCTTTGCCAGGGATTCGTGGGGCTCTGGGCTGGCCCAGGTCACTGGCCACATCCCAACCCCGCTCTTTTGCTGGGTGCTGCATGACAAGGCTTGCTTGGGGGAGGACATGGTGCTGTTGGATCTATGGCTGCTCTTGGCTTCAAGCTCCCTGCCACAGGGCAGCTCTCCCTCACAGTGCCCTGACACTCCTGGGTTTGTTACAATCTCATCTTTACACAGAACTAGGTGCCAAGTTCCTTTTAACAGCTTAAAATGAAGCATGTTGGAGAATGGTCCGTGAGAAAGGCAACAGAAAAAAGTGTTTTAATAAGTGATGAACCTAAATCAGTGGTTGAGTACTCATGTCACATTTTCCATTATCACTTAATTTATGATTTTAAATAAGCTATATATTTGTGCTACACTGTCGATATGGAAACATTAATGGAAATGTGTCCCCTCTAGTCCAGTGAATACTAAAACACAACTGAAAAATACTGTTCACTGTCATCTTTCCAGCCACAAAAAAAAAGCATACTGGACAAGCCAGGGTGCTGTTATTTTCAGACCACATACTGTTGAAGAGCTACTGATTTGATTTTTTTGATTCTGTATTTGCTGCTGGCTTTTCTTTTGTATTCCATATTTTTATTATTATCATTATTTTGGGGACAGGAGAAGTAACAGGTATGTGAAGATGCTGATAGTGGTAGAAATGATTTCTCAGGTCCTAATGTTGACAACATCATGTCATTTAAAAACATAAGATTGAAAGAAATACCTCAGCAATGGAGTCCTATCTTCTATCAACACAGCGATGAAGCATTTAAGCTGTAAAGGTCCTCAGAGCCACTGGTCTACATGCTGCTGACTTCAGGCCACATCTGCAAACTAAATTAATTGTATTATGCCAGATAAAGAAGAAAGGCAACACCGAAGATATTTCCAACAACAATAATGGAGGATTTAAGTGAAAATTCTGGATGATCTGAATATGTGTACTGCATTTCAGGAAAAAAAGAACTAAAAATCCAGGCTCCAGCGTTACCACTTAAGAAGAGCGAAGATATCTCCAAATGCAGACAGTTTCCAGTGTTTCAGAGGAGAGTAAAATAAATATATGAAGTATTGCTAAGATGGGCATTAAAATTAGAAAAACATTCCTGAATGAGGTAGTTTATTTCTGAAAGTTATGATGTATGTGATTAATATAGTAAAGGCAATAGTACAAACGTATACCCTCAGGAAAAAACAATTGTACATTCTTTCAGATTCTTCTGGGAACATCAGTGACATATTGCTTTAGCTTCCTACTCAGGACCACCCTTATGTATATTTACAGTCTCTTTTATCTGTGACTATAAATGCTATCATCTTTCAAAGAGTGAGAAAATGAAATAAAATGCCTAGACACTGCAAGAATGTGTAGTAAAAGCAAATTTTGATTTATGCATAATTTTTCATCTAAAAAATAACTACAGCAGATGAAATCAGTTGTTATAAAAACTTTGAAAAACATTTTTTTTTCTGTAAAACAAAAAGATAAGTTGCTATGTATCTAAACATAGAGTGATGGATTTACTTTTAGTAAAGTTATGTTAACATTTTAAAATTTTAGTACATCAAAGTGTAAGGAAAAAAAAAAAAAAAAAAAAAAAGAAAAACTCCTTATCTTCACTTTCCAGAAAGGAAAATGATGCAGAGAATAACCAGCTGGCTTCTCCAAAGCCATGCAGGGAATTAAAACAGAGTACTAGATGATATTTTGAACGGAACATATTCTTCCTTCTCCTTTAATTCTACTATAGAAAATAGATTCAGGTTATTTTGTTCCCCTAGGTATTTTGCCTTGTATAGAAGGAATTATAAGCACTGAGATTTTGTCCTGGGTTTGAGTGAGTGGTGGGGTTTTTTGGTAGCAGGGGAGGGGGATATAAGGGCAGCCTCCTGTGAGAAGCTTCTCGAAGCTCCCCCAGCTCCAAGTCAGCTCCACCTCTGCACCAAAACTGAGCCAATCGGCTGCGCCTCTGTGATAACGTATTTAAGAAGGGACGTGGTGATGTGCAGTCGGACTTGTGAGGAGGAGTTGCTGCAGCTGAGTGAACACCAAGGTCAGTGGAGGAATGGAGGAAGAAAGGAGGGGGGTGGTGTGCCGGAGCAGAGACCCCCCTGTATCATGTGGGGAGATGGCAGGGCGGCCCCCCCTGCCACCCATGAAGATCTACGGTGGAGCAGATATTGATTTATGGCCAGTGTTTTTTCACCTGGATGATCAAGGTGCTGTGCCCGAAGAAGGCCAGGGTCTTGTGAGAAAAGGTAGACCCACTGCTATAATTCAGCACTGGGAGTATTGCAGCATGCGGGGGTGTCCCACGCCAGAGCAGTGTGGGGAACGCTGCTGCCTGTGGGAGGGACTCACATGGGAGAAAGTTTGTGGACTGTTTCCTGTGAGAGGGGGACCATGATGGAGCAGGGGGGAAAGTTACAGAAGCTCCCCCCCACCAAAGATGGAAGAAGTGGCAGCACTGACTGCACCCCCCCATTCCCTGTCCCTGCGCTGCTGAGGGGAGGAGGTAGAGATATCGGGAGCAGAGATGAGCCTGGGAAGGAGGGAGGGGTGGGGGGAAGGTGTTCTCAAGATGTGGCAATGCTTCTCACTGTCCTACTCTGTTACGTGTTGTTAGTGTCTGTAATAAATGTATGTTCTTTTTTCCTTCCCCTAACAAGTCTACCTTTTGCTCATGACCATAAAGGGTGATTTTTTCCCTATCCCAGTCCTATCTTGAACCTCAATCCTGGCTTTCTGTCCCTTCTTATTGCCGGAAGAGAAGGGAGAAAGAGTGGCTGTGTGGTGGTTGACTGCCGACCAGGTTCAAACCACGACAGATCTGTATGTTCTTTTCAATAGAAAATGGGAGAAAAGCAGTCTTCCAAACCATATTGATAATAACCATAACTGCAGTTAAGGATTCAGCTATTCAGCGTCATCTTTGCCTAGGACATGATCCATAGTGGGACTTTGTTGGCTTTTCAGGTGACAACAGCTAACATTTAGGACTCCAAATCATGGAGAAACAATTTTTTCATGTCCTTACTGGTGACTCAGTTTGCTTCCTGGTTTGACATAAGCCCTACTCTTGAAATCATCCATGCTAGAGACATGTCATTACACTTCAGCCTTGATTTGCAATGAATCAGCTGTATCCTTTCACAGTGAAACCCAGGTATGGCAGTCAACCCTGCGCAGCAGCAGCTACATTCTTCAAACACTGCAGGTACAAGCTGAGAAGGACCTCTCAGCCAGGAGACATGCTGTGCTCTCAGAAGGGATAACACTGATGCTTTCTATGGGTCTCAAATCACAGTCCAACAGACACCTAATATTACCAGTCCTTTATGAATCTTGCTCTTACATGAGTGGAATATATTTACGATCTAAGTTATGGGTAAATCAAGAGTCCTTCTGCCTGCATTCTGAGCTAAAAAATTTATGGAGCTTGCACTTTGCTCCCACTAATAAATCTGAATTCCGGTTGAACTAATTAGCTCATTTTCAGTACAGTGATACAGTGCTAGATGGTTCTTTCTCATCTCCAGGAATGGGAAAAGAAAGAAGCAGGAATGAACTCCTATATGCCAGAAATATACAGTGACAATGCATCCTTACATTCATGGACAACTTCAACTAAATCACCTGCAAAGGGATGTAATTTTTGTATAAAAAATGAGTAACTTGTAAAATCATAGATTGTCTTTTTAAATTTCTACTTTTAAATTATTTTCAAGCCTAGTCTTTCCAGATTGTTCCTAATTAATAAAACTGGTCTTCTAAGACCACCCAGGAAAAGCACCTAAAGCAAACTACCACTTAATTGAAAACAAACCTACAGCTCAACACACAGTGTAAAGTTAAGAACCCTTACATTCAATAAAGCTGGAAAACTATACATATTACAGTATTTTCACTAAACTCACTAGTTAGGAATTCCTCTCAACAGTATATTCTTGATATAATCTGTCAGGTTTACTTTTCACTTTCCATTTTCATGATTTGATCTGAGTTTCTGAACAACTTAAAGGCTCCAAGAATAGGTTTGTCCAGCCCAGTAGTCTTATCTGCTGTAAGCAAATTTCCTTATGGTGGTAACTTTGAATATCATAATTTCTTGGATGTACAGAAGAGGAAAATCAAAGGCTTCTCCTTGAAGAGTTGGTTTGTCAAAGTGTTACATTCCAAACAGTTCATACTTTTATCATGTCAGAGATTTATTCCATGAACACATCAAATTGCAGTTATCCCTTGACATGGTGTCATGATTTTCAGGTCTGATCTGCATTATTGATTAACCCCAAAAGATAGTATGAGTCTTTGCTGTTGCACGAGGGAGAAAAGAAAAGAAATATAGGTCAAAGTATAACTTGCTTCTTGTCTTTTTTGATATCAACATTTTATGGCCTTTAACAGAATGAAGTGCCCTACTTCTGGATGCTGTCACACACAGTACTGTGACAGACATCTTTCAGCAGTTCTCAAAAGAAACGTTAGTATCAATTGGAAAGATGAAGTTAAGACCTAATTTTCTGACATCTTTAATAAAGTCAGTGTAAACAAAAAAGCAAGAACACATGAAAAAATACTGAAAGAAAATAATTAGATAATGACATATTATAATTAGATCATGTTAGAATCTGAAGTAGAAACCTCTACAGGGAGAAAAACAAGGATGCAAGTATGTCTTTTCTTATCTGTGTATATCAAGGATCAGTTTCCTCTTATTGTTTCCTCTTTTTATTTCTTTTAACTATGTTATTATTGTGGTTGTTCTTGTCATGTCTAGAAAACTGCTAAGTCATTACTTCTAATACTATATTTGTGTTAGTCTCATCTGAAAGCCATATATGTGGAAGGCTAGGAGGATGTAGCTTTCTTCTTTTGTAGATTAGCTCTGACCAACCTTGATAATGTTCACTATAAGGCTGTCTCCTCATTCTTTCTTACTGTGTTACAGTGTATAAACCAGGAATTATATATGTTCTGATAGTACATTTTATAGTATTCTACCTAGAAGCAGAGGAAGTGCTATATAATACATCAGCCTGATTATACAGATGTTGGTTTCTTTTAAGGTGAACAGAAACAGGCATAAGACTTGTTTCAGAGATAATAATTCTTTGCCACATAGAGATTTATGTCACTTTGGGCTTATTCTTCTTGGTTTCTGCTTTGAGTTCTTCAGATGGATATTCAAATGCAAGCTGAGATGACTATGTGGAACTGATCTGATTAGATTGATTAGCAAAGCAGTGACTCCATAGTTGATGTTTTAATCCAGAACATGATTTCTTGTATTTTTTGTGTTGTGGCAGACAGGTAGAGAATAGCTAATTCATTGTGTCAGACAGCTACCTAATCTATCCAGCCTCCAAACTTAGATTTTCATGGAAGTACTGTTTTCTGACTAGACTTATGCTTCTCAACAGGCTACAGAGATAATATATTGGAACATATGTTTGCCACTAATTAGGAATTGCTCATTGTGTTGTACATACATGAGGTGGTTCATTTGTGGTTTTCTTGTAAATAACAACAATGATAAAAAAAAAAAAAACTTTTTAAAATTTGCATATGCCTAAAAAGGCTTGCAATCAAAGAACAACAATCTTAAAAAATGGTTAGGAAAGTTTTTTTCTCATTATTGGTTTAGCAAAATTAATATAAATTTGAAAGATTCGAAGGAAAGAGCAGGGTTACACTGTTTTGTATTTCCAGGCCAAAATAGTTATGATATTTGGTTACCAAGATCATCCACAAAATAATCTACTTGTACTGTCGGTCTCTCTTTGCTGGGTTTGTATGTGTGGTGGGGTTTTTAGTGGAGGGGGAGGTGGCTCCTGTGAGAAGCTTCTCGAAGCTCCCACAGTTCCAAGTCGGATCCACTTCTGGCTAGGGCTGAGACAATTAGTGATGGTGGCTGCACCTCTGCGATAATATATTTAAGAAGGAGAACCTGGGAGGAGGAGTGGAATTTGTGAAGAGGAGTTGAGAGGACACCTATGTGAACACTGAGGTCAGTGGAAGAAAAGAGGAGGAAGGGGGGGAGGTACAACAGTGCACCCCCCTGCAGCCTGTGGTGAGCTGGCAAGGCCACCTCCCTGAAACCCATGGAGGTCCACAGTGGAGCAGATGCCCACCTGCAGACTGTGGAGGACCCCACACAGAGCAGGTGTGGGAAGGAGCCCCACTGTTGTATCTTGACGCTGGGAGGATTGCAACATGTGGGGGTGTCCCATGCTGGGGCAGCTTGGGGAGAGCTGCAGCCTGTGTGAGGGACTCATGTTGGAGAAAGTTCATGAGAAGAACTGTTTCCTGTGAGAAGGGAACTGCACTGGAGTAGGCGAAGAATGCAAGGAGTGCCCCCCCCAAACCTCTGGAGGAGAAAGAAGAGGCAGCACTGACTACACCCCCCATTCCCTGCCCCATGAGCCACTGTGAAGGAGGAGGTAAAGATATCGGGAGCAAAGCTGAGCCTGGGAAAAAGGGAGGGGTCGGGTGAAGATGTGGTGATGCTTCTCACTGTCCTACTTGGTCTGTTAGGTGTTGTTGTTAGTGTCTGAATTAAATTTAAGTTTTTTCTTTTCTTCCCCTAACGAGTCTGGCTTTTCCCTGCAACCATAATGGATGAGCCACCCCTTCCTGTCCTTATCTCAATTTCCAAGCCTTTTGCTCTTTTTTCTCATTCCCAGCACTGGGGGAGAATGGGCCGGGGGAGGGGTTGGGGTGGGGCAGGGAGGAGTGAGCAGCTGCATGGTGCTCAGTTGCCCTCTGGGCTTAAACTATTACACTTTCCCCCAGCAGTAGATACCAACCAGTCTCCATGGTATCAATGAAATAGGTCCTCTATTCTTAAATCCCAACTTCAGCTGAAATACATAATAGCTTGTCAAAAATATAAAATATTCACATCCCTCAATGCCCTATAGACATGCAGAAATAGGATTCCTAGTACGTATGAATAGCCCAGAACTTATTCAGTAATTTTCATGTTCCTTATATCACAAAGGCTGTAATGTATTCATTGTCCTGAACTCTTGGTAACTAAGAAAGATAGTGTTGAATTGAGAGTGAGTTATACTTACTGAGTAGACAGATGCAGTACTATGCCTTTCACTCAGTTTATGATACAGCACATGATGTAGCTCACTGTATGATCTGCTCTAATGTTGTACCTGCGTCCTCCACCTTAGAGATTCTTAGCTGTTAAATTTTCAAGTAAGCTATCCTGTCAAGGGTGACCTTGAAGCATTTCTTAGGGTAGCTACACCTTTTCTTTACATCTTCCAGGAGATGATACAAGCCAGACTGGGTGTTCATGCACTGTCCATGACATGTTTGACACATTCTGAATGGACCTTCAATGATAGTGTCTGCAACAAGCAGTCAGGGCACTACAAAAGACCTTAATTCTTCATTTCATGGTGAGGCTTCACTCAAACAAGAACACAGTGGTGCCTCTGGCTGGACCACACAGTTTATGTATTCTCTACAACGTCCAATCTTTAGCTCCCACAACAAGGCAGCAAGCATGAAAAGTATAGGTATATCTAAACTGGTGAAGAGTCTGAGCCTATCCAGGCTCTAGTCTCCCTTTATAATCCTAGTAAAGCCATTTGGAATACAAGGAAATACTTTTTATTGGTATTGGCAGAATCACATATCCAAGGAAAATGAGTGCTGAAATTGTTATAAATTCAATCTGTCCTTTTGCAGGGTTTGGCTGACATGTGTTCTTAATTTTCTTAAAGATTATGTTAATCCAGAAATGGTTGTAGAAGCAGAAAATCGATCTACTTAGAGCTGAAAGTCTTTCTGATAAATTGCTATTATTGTACAGTCACTGGCATAAAAGTGATCCTTTGCACTTCGTTTGGCAATGCTAGAGGTGGTCTACAATATGTAAAGATTAAGACATTTCTGTACAGAAATGTCCAGAGTTAAACTCCATGAGTTGTGTTGTCTAATACTGATGCTCACTAACAGCACTGACAGCACTACTGTCTTGATGTCTCTGTATTTGATTCCTGTTCAAAACAAGGAATGACAGAGATTAAATTATTTTGAGTCTATCACAAATCCTCATCTGTAGAAGGCAAACAATAGATTTCTTTCCATGAGGCCATCAAGTTCTGATAAAATTACCATTTTGAAATTTTAATTGCATCACGTAAGGCTGGATAGCATTATCAATATTTCTTTTGGACTTAGTGAACAGTGAAAACCTTGATATGCTTAAACTCCTTTTTATGACTTGAGAAGCCTATTTCTGTGATATATATCAACAACAGACAAGGAGATTTTCAGAGATGATTTTAATTACCACAGGAAACCAATTGCCATTTGTCCATTTACTACTGTAGACTATCATGAGGAATGTAATATTTGTTAAGGATTTAAAATCAGTTTAGATTTATGAAATGATCTTTGTGCCCCAAATAAAATAAATAAATTAATAGAACAGGTGATGTAACCTTTCACTTGGAGGACTGCAACTCACTTTGCAACTTTTAGCAAATATATGTCACAACTGTCTTATCATCTTCTGTGTTTGCTGTCTTTTGTCAACCTCACATATTCCTCTACAGCTTTACTGAGGCAGCAACAGGCTCCATGAGTTAAACAGTCTAATAAACCACCAACAGCTGTTTAGACATTGACTAGACTTTGAAAATGATGGGCCCAGATCTTATGTTTACATACTTCTGTAAACAGTACATCAACTGAATTTAATACTAGTTAAATAAAAAAGTACTATTAAAAATAACCAAGATCCTCAAACCATTTCTTTTTTGGCATCAGTGACCAAAATTATTTATTACAAGTTTGAGCATTACCCACTAAACCATTTAATCACAATATTTTTGGCACCTATGACAGAAGTAGTCAGGCATTAAATGTGAAGCTCTCTTACTGCAGTGCCTGGAGGTAACTAATCAATGTGGCAAAGATCTTCTGGGTGCAGAAGATATATATCTCACCTTCCAGTGATTAGTTTGTCAAAGCCACAAGATCTATGAATATACTTATTTAATCTGTCAAAAGGATATAGTACAGCCTGAAAAGTCATCATCAAACCTGATGTAGCAGAAAATTTCAAACTATTGATTAGATTCAGACATTCATTTTAATCTCAACATGTACTTTGGTGCATCAATAGGTCAAGTAGCTTATGAGTGCAACCTAATAATATTGGAATCCTGAGTCAGCAAGTTAATACACCCCTGAGTACCTCAAATTATTTTCTCCTAGGATGACTTCTAAAGAGAAAGGATGATTCGTGTAAATACTTAATAATAGACTGAGGTTGTGCTTAGCTACGCCATCCCTTCTCTTTTTTGGTCCAAGTCCTATGTGATTTACCAGGTGCAGACAGATATTTCAGGTCTTATATTCATTATTTCTGAAACAAAATTAAAGAGAAGTAAGACTTTAAAATAATTCATCCATTAAAAAAATCTCTAGTATCAGAATGACCTATGGAGTGGGAGAGGTTAAAAAAAGAAGAGAGAAAGCAAATTAAAATGTGATCTATCTAAACCTGCTGTCACTTCTGTCAAGAGAAATTTAAATGAAAAAATAATAAAAAATTAGACTCTCAAGTCCCTGAAACAGCTATCTAAATAATACAATTGGAGTATTTTATTCTGAAAGGAGGAAAATTTTTCAATAGACATTTTTCTTCTAAAGAGTGGAAAAATGTACCTACTGAGTTCACTTTGGAAAATGCCATGTAAGTCATCATTCATGTCATGATCATAATGCTGGATTTGTTGTATTCCCTGTTGAGGAAATTATTAATGGGATATTCAGCTATTTGGCTAGATAAAATGTTTTAATATGTGTGATTTATTTTTACTTTACTTTTGCAATATATATTATTAATAACAGACTCCTGCAAATTTTATGCCATATAGTTCCTCCTAACTAACCAAAAAAGAAACCTTTTCCTTTATTTCCCCACCAACAGTAAAATACTTTATATATATTACACTACATTTCCAGAAGCAACTGGAATAGAGTCTTTATGGAAGTTAAGAAAACTAGAATTTCCAAATCTTTACATACTTGATGGAGTCACTCAGCAGGAAATATAGTGGTCATCAAAAACATTAAAAATGTAACTTCTACTTATGATTTTATTAAACGGAGTGATAAAATACAAGGACTTATTTTGCTTAAGTTATGTGCACTTGTTGCACTGTTTCTAACCACAGCCAAGAACTATTTTACAGATTACGTAATATGAAAGTTCAGTAATTAATCCAATTCAACTTTAACTGGACAATATGCATCAGGGTAAGAAAAGTCTACATATATACATAAAACATTATAAAACTACATTGCAAACCCCATTTTCACTTGTAGCAAAGTTGCCCACTTTTTATGCTGGACCTAAAAGAAAAACTATAAAACAGTGGATATAATAAATTAATGTACAAACTCCTTATCTCACTCAAGTACAATTACTTGCACACTATAGGTTATATTTCTTCTCTGTGAGAGGAGTGCAGACAAGCATCCCCATGTACTGTAGCTCACGTTCACACAAGTATGAGAATTTGGTGGATTTCCCCTTACTTGAAAAGTCTAGCCCTGGGGATATAAGGATGTATAGGCAACTGATGGAAGAATTCATCTCATGCAGCTTTAGACATCTAAAAATCTTTGGTCTGTAGTCTACATATCCATATCAATTTGTCCTACTAGAGGCCATGTAAAGAGAGAGGCATCTTCTGAGGATGGCTCTTTTAATCTATTTTAAATTGGGCTGACTCCAATTGATCCCACCTATGAAGATGGCTGGGTGTCTCTCTATTAACTATTGTGGGAACCTACTTCTAACATCTACAAATCCCATGTGAATTAAATGCCACTACAGTAGCTGAACCTTGCTTAAGGAAGCTGAACCTTCCTTATGGAAGGAGCTCCCCTAAATTAACTTCCAATCCAATTAATCAACAACCTAGACTCTCTATAAACAGTTGTCAGACAGAAAGGGTTTAAATTTTCCCCGTCCTGCCATGGGAAAAGGTCAAGAAACCTATTCACTCTGTGATCAGCTGGTGAGAGTATAAATCCCACAGCCCCAGGAAAAAAAATCCAGGAGTGATGCAAAATACTCAACAAGGTCCTACTCTGTTAGTCAGGGGCAAAACTATATGACAGAAAATATATTTAGGCTGCTATGGCTTCATTATCATTTGTGCTTTAATTTATGAAGTCTGTAACTACACATTTCATTACTCCAGATAAAGTCAACACATGTCCAAGTCTCAGAATAGAACTATCTGTGTATATAAACACAAGTATCTTATGAATAAAAGTATATTCATTTACATACCCATATATAGCCATATATACACACACATATATATGCACACTTTTATAGATACATACACACATGCATATTTATAGTGTAAATATTTTCATATCTCTTTTCCTATGTAAAACCCCGTGCACTGGACATACACACGTTGCTAAATACTCTGTGCAGACCTTTCTTTTCCACAGGTAAAAGCATAACTGAGATTTAAATATGTTTTTTCTTAGTCTGTCTAAATTTTAGGTAAGAAATATCTTCCTTTTCCTTGCAGTTGTCTATAAAGCCCTTCTTCCTGAATTACTTTTGCTTTTATGCAATGACAATGCTAAAAAATTTTTAAAGAAAGTTATCCATAAAGTAATATTTTTTTCTACATTTGATTATTGTTAACAATTATATGATTACTTTTCAGATAAAATTTTTCAAGAAAATTTTAAAGGTACTTTTCTTTTTTCCTTAAAATTTAACTTGACTTTTACTTCCAAACTTATTCTGTTATTTAACTAAACATACCACTGAAAAAATGTTCTACTAATTCCAAGGTACACATTTTTGGTGCCACTCATTTTAATTAAAGGAACTGAGTGGGAGGACCACCCTGTAACTACCAACCTTTATTCAGCTCCATTACTTTAACTTGCAACTACTTAGGAATAAGCTGCCAGACTAAGACCATGCAGTTCGGGCTGTAAGAAAGGGGAGAGGAAGGGAAGAGGGAGGCTAAGGATAGAGCCTGCCTATATTCGTACAGAGAGGAGGAGACTTTTGCTATACCATGTATTTGTGATGCAGCTTCCAGGAAAGAAAGCAGTAGCAAAAGATTGTGGAGGTTGCTGGAGGCATTTTGACACAGCTTTTTTTGTGAATCAGTGGTGTCTTACACAATTCTGTGAACGTGGATGGAGCTATCTCCTGCCTAAGTCTATGTACACCCTTGAATGACAAAATAAAGGATAATACTGTTCCCTATGCATGTCTGAAGACTCTGCATTCTGGTAAATCCCTCACAAAGGAGTCTGGCAGTTATAATTTTGTGCCTTAGATGGATTGAAACAGAGCTGTTTATTTATTTATTTTGGGGAACAAATCCTTACAAAGCAGCTGTAGGCTAAAGACCAAGATAAATCACAGGCAGAGGTAGTTGTTTAGAGTAACATCTGCACTAGCATATGTCAGAAGGGCTTAAAAAAATAATTTATTTCAACATTTCATTTAGACTAATAATGCAAGCAAAGGGACCTTATTAAATAGAGAGAAAATGTATTTCGAAGACCGTCAGCTCAAGAGAACTATCAAACTGAGAATCTAAACATATTTAGGTCAAGGTTGGATTATAAATTCAGAAACTTCTTCTTAATAGAGTATTTCCCTATTGATTCCTTTCTTTCTGACTCCTACTGAGTCTGCATCTGTTCCTTCTCTAAGTAGACAGAACGTGGAATAAATGCAAATGTGATGCAGTTTGTTGATTAAATTCTTGGCTGTGTTTATCTGTTGGAAGCCTCACCATCAGGCAGTCAATTTAATCAAACAATAATCTTCAGTCAATGGTGATCTTTTATAAAAAAAATGTACCCGTGATGTGTGCTTCACCCTGTATTTATTGAAGATGTATCTCTTCATGGGTTTTAATGCAATTGACTAAAATTTATAATCAAGAGGGTTATTTGTAATAACAGGAAGTACCACGTGTAACTTATTTGTTATTGTCCCAAGACAATATAGGTCTTCTTTGGGAACAGTTAACATCCCTCTGGTATGGGCCTGAATATTATTCATTACATTTCTGGCATTTCCCATGGTTATGCAAAAGTCTGAACAAATCGGCTTCATTACCAGTTCAGGTTGAGGTTTGTTAGTTGAATCAACCTAAATCTCTTGTTTTAGACTCTCTGCTACACCCATGACTAAATGGGGACGATGTCAAGAGAGTTTTCTGCCATTCCCTTTCCACTAAGAACTTATCTAATTGTAGATAACATAGTATTTTTACCTTCGTAAAAAGTATAAGTGAGTTGATGTTAAAACAGATTGAAAAATTAGAGATGTTAGTATACTCAGATGTAAACAAACTCTTGTTTGACACAATAGTAACAATAAGAGCTAGAGATAAGAATGAGTGTGAATTATGAAACACGTGTATACTTTTTCTCAGGCATTTTTGGTTTTATTGTTATTTTGAGATCTCCCGTCCTCTGGAAGATACTTCAACTTCTCTTCAGACACTACTCATAGTGAAAGATTGGCTGCTTTTTACCTTCCTGAGACTGAACAGGTCAAATCCAAATTTTCAACTATCTTGCGTTGCCCCATCAGGCAGGACATATGTCTGCCTAACTCTTTCTTGAAAACCTCTCAGCAATGAGGCTCCACGGTGTACCCCAGGGAATCTATTCTAATATTTTATCAGCTGTTAGGTGTTTTGCTAATAGGCAGATTTGGCTATATTGGCTGTAAGTTAGCCTATTGCTTTTTGTCTTATCCCCAGTAATACAGAGAGCAACTGCTCAATTGTTCAGCACATTTGTCATGGTTTGAGCTCAAAGGGCAACCACACACCATGCAGCCACTCACTCCCTCCTTCACCTCAGTGTTGAAAAGGAGAAAATGAAGCAAAAGGCTCTGGAACAGAGATAAGGACAGGGAGGGGTGTGACTCACCCATTACAGTCATAGGCAAAAGACAGACTTGTTAAGAGAAGAAAAAAGAACATAAATTTAATTCAGGTGCTAACAGCAACAAAACTTAACAGACAGAGCAGGATGGTGAGGAGCATTACTACACCTTAAAAATATATTCCCTCTACCCTTCTTCCCAGGCTCAGCTTTGTTCCTGATTTCTCTACCTCTTTGCCCAGTAGCACAGGGGCAGGGAATGGGGTGTGCAATCAGTGCTGCTGCCTCTTCCTCCTCAGGGTGAGGGGAACTTTTGGCATTCTCCCCTTGCTCCAGACTGGTCCCCCTCTCATGGGAGACAGTCCTCCACAAATTTTCTCCAACCTGAGTCCCTCCCATGGGCTGCAGTGTTTCCCAAGATGCTCTGGTGTGGGACATTCCTGCATGCTGAAATCTTCCCAGTGACGAACTACAACAGTGCGGGCTGCTTCTTCCCACAGGGTCCTGGCCTTCTTCAGGAACAGTTGAAGCCCAGAAACAAACTTTACAACTCACAAAGAGTTGTAAAGCGGGTATGTTTATTGCAGCACTGGGTGCAAGGGGGATCGCTCCTCCTAGCTTGCACACCAACAGCACATTTTGACAAAAATTTATGTAGTGTAGGTATATATATTAATGGGATTATGCAACACAAACATACATATGCATAAGCGAAGCAGGGTTAATTTGCACAGACTCAAATCTGTCTCTGGTGGTCATTTATTTCTTCAAGGGTCTTATCTTCCTCTTCCTCTTTTGTCCTTTAGATGAACTTTATTCATTCACGCATGTCCTTTTTGTACTTGGTGATCTCAGCAGCTTATTGAACAGTTTTATGGTCAGACTGACACCTTTATTCTTGTTATCTCCCCCTGTGTCTAACATACAGTTCTTGACAAATACCAGTCCCTGATAAGCTTAGGCACCAGTCTCTAATAAACAAGTTTCAAAAGAACATTCAAGGCATCAAAATAACATTCAAGATAAACAGGATTATTAAGAAATTGAAAAGCAGTTAGTTCTCTATATCACAGTCACTTACTCTGTGTGGGCTCCTCCACAGGCTGCATGTCAGCATCTGCTCCACTGTGGAATTCCATGGATGGAAGGTAGGGACAGCTTCTGCCATCTCACCACGGGCTCAAGAGGGGTTCTGCACCATCATGCCTCCCCCACTTTCTCCTCTTTTCTTCCACCAAACTCAGTGTTCGCATAGGTGTCATAACTCCTCTTCACAACTCCCACTCCTACCAGGTTCCCCTTTTTAAATACATTATCGCAGAGGTGCAACCACCGTCACTAATTGGCTCAGACTTGGCCAGAAGTGGATCCGACTTGGAGCCAGGGGAGCTTTGAGAAGCTTCTCACAGGGGTCACCTCTGTAGTCCCTTCCCCTACTGTCCTGGGTTTCAGTGAGTGGTGGGGTTTTTTGGTAGCAGGGGAGGGGGCTATAGGGGTGGACCCCTGTGAGAAGCTTCTTGAAGCTCCCCCAGCTCCAAGTCAGCTCCACCCCTGCATGAAACCTGAGCCAATCAGCTGTGCTTCTGTGATAACGTATTTAAGAAGGGACGTGGTGACGGGCAGTGGGACTTGTGAGGAGTTATGTCAGCTGTGCAAACACCAAGGTCAGTGGAGGAATGGAGGAAGAAAGACGAGGACTGAGACCCACACAGTCTACATTAACCCCTTTGTTGATAATGTATATTAGAGGGGCCCTGCCTCCAGTCAAGTGGAGGAGAGGGACAACCGGGTTTACTGGACTGTGTGGATTCGATGGCCTGGCACATCTGACTCCCAGGAGTATAAGGCTCTGGTGGACACTGGTGCCCAATGTACCCTGGTGCCATCGAATTTTAACGGAACAGAGCCTATTTGTATCTCAGGAGTGACAGGGGGATCTCAACAGCTGACTGTGTTGGAGGCTGAGGTGAGCCTAACTGGGAATGAGTGACAAAAGCATCTCATCATGACTGGCCCAGAAGCCCCGTGTATTCTTGATATAGATTACCTCATGAGAGGGTATTTTAAGGACCCAAAAGGGTACCGGTGGGCTTTTGGTATAGCTGCCTTGGAGACAGAGGAAATCAAACAGCTGTCCACTCTGCTCAGTCTTTCAGAGGATCCTTCCACTGTGGGGCTGCTGAGGGTTGAAGAACAACAGGTGCCGATTGATACTACAACAGTGCGCCGACGGAAATATTGCACCAACCAAGACTCTCTAATTTCCGTTCACCAACTGATTCATTGACTAGAGAGCGAAGGAGTGATCAGCAAGACTCGCTCACCCTTTAACAGCCCCAGATGGCCAGTGTGGAAGTTTAATGGAGAGTGGAGAGTGACAGTGGACTATCGGGGCCTGAACGAAGTCACGGCACCACTGAGTGCTGCTGTGTCAGACATACTAGAGCTTCAGTATGAACTAGAGTAAAAGGCAGCCAAATGGTATGCCACAACTGATATTGCCAATGACTTCTTCTCAATCCCTTTAGCAGCAGATTGCAGGCCACAGTTTGCTTTCACCTGGAGGAGTGTCCAGTACACCTGGAATTGGCTGCCCCAGGGGTGGAAACACAGCCCCACCATTTGCCATGGACTGATCCAGACTGCACTGGAACAGAGTGAAGCTCTGGAACACCTACAACACATGAACTCAGATAAAGTCAGGATTGGCTTCAGCAAATGATGCCCAGCGACTTCCATAGACTGAATACAGACGGCATCAGATGCATCAGCCACCAGCTCCAATTGTAACAGGGACTGCATGCCCTCCTCTTGCCAGGTCCAAGGTCACCTGTGCCCTATTGACTAAGCATCACTCGTCCTGCCTTAAAAGATTATTATGACAGATGGAACCCAAAGTTATGGACCAAATGAACTCATGATACATTCTGCAGTGATGGTCCAGTGACTGAGGGAATGATGTCTGTGTGCATATGCCTAAAACCAGGGAAAAGGATAGTGATTAATTAGAATGTATTGGGAAATATGGAACTTGAACATGACATAAATGATACGGAATAAGAGGTGGATACTGTCCTGGTTTGGGCTGAAATAGAGTTAATATTCCTTTTCAGGGACTAGAAGAGTGCTGTGTTTTGGATTTAGCTTTGGGTTTGGTATGAGAAGAATGCTGATAGCACACTGATGTTTTCAGCTGCTACTGAGACTTCAAGGACTCTCCGACTCTCCATGTCCTGCCCATGCGCAAGGGCACAGGGAGCAGGAAGGGAGCACGGCCACAGCACCATTGGCCAATTAAATATTCCCTACCATGGAACATCATGCTTACTGTATAGAGGAGGGATGGTCAAGAAGGGGCTCTCTCACTTCTGGGATTGCAATTGCAGGATCTTGGTATTTTGGGATCACTAGCCAGGAATGGGCTGGGTATTTGTCAGTGGGTGGTGAGCAATTGCATTGTGCGTTGCCCATTTGTATTTTCTATTACTGTCATTGTTCTTGTTTTATTACCATTATTAAACTGTTCCTATTTCAACCTGTGAGTCTCCCTTTATCCCTCCAATTCCCTCCCCCATTTCCAGGTGGGGAGGGGGAAGGGTGAGTGATAGGCTGCAGGGTGTTTGGCTGCCAACCAGACTCAAACCACAACACCTACTACCAAAAACCCCACCACTCACTCAAACCCAGCACGTTTTATACCTGAACACTGCTGTCACATCACACATTGGTCTTTTAATCTTTAATTTAAGCATTCCCATTTCATTCAATCTTTCCTGTAGGTCAGGTTTTCTAGACCCCTCTGGAGTATCTCCAGTAGTTTCAGAATGTTCTTGAAGGGCTGCCAAGAAACAGAGAAATACTCAGCTGAGGTCTTGTCAGTGCAGAGCGGAGCAGAAGGATCATTTGTCTGTATAATATCTGCACTTTTCACAGCAGCATGACATTGGTGACTCATGTTGCTCTTGTGATCCACTGTAACCTGTAGGTCTTTTTTCTAAAGGACTGACATCAGTATAGTTCAATTTTTAGGCCTGATTATTTTTTTTTTTCCAGTGTGACTGATTATACATGCTAGAATGCACAGCAGTGTATTTTCTATACTGAATTACATCTTTTTCACACCAATTTGCCAAGATTGTGTTAAATTCTGTGTACATACTCCTGGCAGCCCTTCCAACCTTGCTGTGATTTAGTAATAACATTCTGTATCAACCAGATATTAATATATTTATTAAGTAAAGCTGGACCAGGACAAGTCCTGAAGAAACCAGGTTGGTACTCCTTTCAATATGACAGTGAAAATATGTTCTCTGAACATGCTTTTTCTTTATTCACAAGGTTTCTTGTACTGTGATAGAATATACCTGATGAATTCAACCTTTGCTTTTCTTTCAGGCCGCCAAAAAACTGCTGCTAAGCATCTGGTTTCACGAGGATACATCAGGCAATTCGCACTTTCAGTAACATTCATGTCAGAATACAAATTTCCAAGAATTTAAAACTGGGGCTTTTTCTAACTATAATACAATAATTAATTCTAAAAAAAAAAAAAAAAAAACAAAACCAAAACAAAAAAACAAAAAAAAACCAAAAACCAGCCACACAGAAAAATATATATTTTTTTAAAGTTGTTGTACAGAACAGGCAATGAATGTAATTTCCCTTTTCCTGAAGAACAGTAAAAAAGATGATATTCACCTACTTCCTTTCTTGTCTATGTAAATGATACTTATAATTGGCAATATGATTGTACTAATACCATCACACAACGGATCTACAGAGGCTATAGGCCTTAAATAAGACATGGACTGCATTGCAAGAAGTGTAAAAAGTGCACATCAGTGCACCTATTATTCTTGACAAAAGACATTCAGGGAAAATTGCTGCAAAATGTACTTCATTCAGTTCCAGATAGTATTTGTAACTTCCTATTATATAAGAAGGATTTTTTAAACCATAAAACTTTGCATGTCTAGCTATGTGTTCACTCATTTTATACACGTGTTCAACTGGAAGTATTAGTGTCCTGATTAAATGCTGTCATCACCTCTTTTCCTCTAGATGTAGAAATATGCCTTTGCAAAGCTCAGGGACAGAATAGAAATAAACCATCAGATGAAATTCTTACTAGGGACAAGGAAAATAAATATATCTAAAATACAAGAATGCATGCTTAAAAGTTAGCAATTTTGAAAACTTGATTTAAAATTTCCTTCATTTACTAAAGGTGTAGTAGGCCCGTGGAAGTGTAGAATAAACTAAGAATCACTTAGATAAACTTAAAAATTTAAGTTCTATTTTCATACTGAGAACTTAAATATGTTATATCAGTGTAGATAAAAACATAATCATAACATAATGTAGGTTGGTTTGAATGTTATATGGGTCAATTTACTAGTCAAGAGATAACAAACAGACCAGGTTGTTCAGGTCATTGTCCAGTCAAGTTCTGAAAGTTTTCAAGGATGGAGATCCCACAACCTGTCTGGAAACCTGTTGTAGGAACTGACAAACATCACTGAGAAGGTATTTTCTTATTTCTAATCTTAGTTCACTTTACTGCAGTTTGTGTCCATTGCCTCCTGTACTTTTGCGTGTGCACCTCCAAGAAGTGTCTTCTTCTGTCTTCCCTGCAACTACCCAGTAGATTGTTGAAGACAGCAGTTGGAATCCCCTCTGCTTCCTTGAGCCCTCTCCCAGCTTCTCTTTCTGGAACATGAAGCTTCTCCTCCTACATCATTTCTGCTTGCTGTTTCAAAGGACTGCTGGCTTTGTTCCTGATCCCAGTGAAGTAAAAGGGTGTTAACAAAGCTGTGCTTTTGCAGAAGCATGACCATCAACCAAAGAGCCATTTCATAGGAGACACTTAATTAGCCATTAATAAATATTCTGGGCCAGGTTTTCTAGTTTTCTTACACCTAACAACTTATACTGGCAGCTGTGTAAGGCTTTGCAACTCAATAATGAGAACTTGTGACTCAAAGCCTAGGTCCATGTGCCTGTTTTGCAGACTTGGGGAAGGAACGCTCTCCAGTGTGCCAAAGGCTAAATCTGTTCCTAGCTCAGTACAATATACAGAAGGGATTGCTGACCCAATAATGTGTTTTGTTTTGTTGTTTTTTTTTTTTTTTCCTTTAAAGCAAAACTAAACTTCATAGACATGACTATTTCATCAAACTATAGGATCACTGGCACCTCTTTAAAAAGATCTCAAGATGCCATCTAGACCAGTTTCTTAAAGCTGTTCAGGCATTAAGAGGTGCATATTTAATTTTCTAGGCTTTACCAAGCTGTCTTTAAAGAATACAAAATGCTAGTAAGTACTCGATATCTGATTATTTAGGCAATTACATGCTTTAGTGCCAGTTTCATGTGGCCTTAATTATATTAGTACTGCTTAATGATGAGAAGCACATGAAGTATCATCTCTAAATGACACCATATTAGTTTATATCCAAGAACATCCTTTTTTCTTTTACTTTTTTTAAAAAAATACATTACTCCTTTTTTTTTTTGGTGCTGACAGTATGGATGAGAAAATAGTTTCAGGTCTTTACATCTAAAGGAAATGTTATTTTTCTAAAACAAAGATCACTTTATATTAGTATGTGTCCAGTCAATGAAAGAAAACGTGTTTAATGGCTGCTATTTGGCATTCCTACTTGAAAAAGAAAGAATGTTCAGAAATATTTTCTTTATGAGTTATCTGTTAGTAATCACAGTTCACTGCCTTGTTGATCTAGTGAATAAATCTATCTACTACAGGAAAACCTGTAATTCACACATCTGATCTTATTTCACTAACTGAGTGACCCTTTTTCGTTTCAGATGACAACGTCTAGCTTCAAGCAAACATTGAGCTGCTCTGTCAAAGCCTTTTTCACATTTCTACTGAATGGCCTGTAGGTGTTTAATTGCCATTATAGTCTGGCAATGTATTACATGAAATAACATGACATGTATAACATGAAAGAAAATTTTTCAAAAATCCAGTGTTGGGCTGTTACATCCTGTGACTAGCAGCAATGAAATGCATGTGCATACATTCTCTTTCCTTTTTTTTTTTTTTTTTTTTTTTTTCTCATTTAAATACAAATTAGAGAATTATAAGACCTTCCTCTGAATGTTGAAAAATAATATTAACATAGAATTTCACTGCCTTTCAGCCTGAGCTTTAGGAATGGTTCCTGGATGGTTTGGTACATCTGTAAATTGCTGTTGCATTGGTCAAGATCAGAATGGCTGGAGGAAGATTTCAACCTGTCCAGCTGAATTTGTATGAAAGACCTATCTGGTTTCCTGAGGGCTTTTGTTTGATTGGTTGGTTGGTTGGGTTTGTTTGTTTGTTTGGTTTGTTTTGTTTTGCCTTTTTGTTTGTTTGTTTGAGGTTTTTTTCTTTTTTTCTCGTTTGGGAATATATTAAGTTTGATATGGGAAAAAAAAAATAAAGATACAAAAATGTCTGGTTTTGCTGAACTTGTAAGAATTGACATAAGTGAGAACCTTCTTCAGATTTTCTGAATTTATCACTTAGATTCAATATATTATGAACATATCCTGATGGGTTCAACAGGCATTTGAAAAGAAGGCAACTCAGAATTGATCCCACCTCACTTTGCTCTGGGGCAGGATTTTGAATCCTGAGATCTCACATAATAATGTGTTATTCTGGCTATAGTACTCTTTAGTCTGCATTTTGAGTGCCTTCCTTCTAATTTTTCATATTGAAACTATTTCATTTTGAATTGCAAATGTCATGACAGGTAGAACTTGAACTCAAGTCTTCCATCTTAACGCCCACTAGGCTACAAAATCATTCTTCTCTGTGGTCTAGCATATCCAGTGCCAACTATCCCATTTACTTTTGCTGAAAGTTTATGTTTCCATACCTACAGTAGTGAATCTATAATACCTATCATTTGTGAGTTCATATCACATAGCTCCAACTTAGCATTGTGTCGAGATTAGAGAGCAACAGGAAGCTTATCTACTGCAATATGTATTATTAAAAATTATAATTGTGTTGGAGAAGTAGTTGATTGACACCAGATACAACAATTTGAGTTACTACCAATTAGGAAAAAAATGTTTTAGGTTTACCTATCTATACATGCAATCAAAACCTTCCATACTTCATCAGGTTTCTATTTATAGCCTAATATTGCACTAAATCAAAAGTTCACGTTCATCCCAAAGAAACCAAACTGCAAACCAGCTCAGTCCTGGAATTTGATACGCATCAGGTCCAACACTTTTTAATTATTTTATTGTATTCAAAGTAAGTAGTTACCAGAGAAAATAAGTTATTCTGAGGAACTAAACAAAGCAATAAGATATAATAGGCAAATGCCATTGTTTGAGGCTTGTACTTCTTTTTAAATTTCCATTTCTGTAAAGTGAAAATGCCATTAATTTTAATTTAAAATATGGAAGTTTGACAGACTAACATATGTATTTTTAATAAAATATAAAGATCTTATTGCTTTGTGAGTTCAAAATTTTTGCTTTCCTTTTAATTTATTGTGGTATATAGCTTCAGGTTTGATAGCCTAAGCTGGTGTTCTTGCCTGTTTTATGTCACTTGATGACATTTTTGTTGTTTGTTTGTTTGTTTGTTTTTTTAAATAACAATTTATGTCATGCAAAAAATGTAACTGTAATGTAATCTTGTCCTTTAAACATATTTTTG
This sequence comes from Tyto alba, assembly GCF_018691265.1. Lineage (NCBI taxonomy): Eukaryota > Metazoa > Chordata > Aves > Strigiformes > Tytonidae > Tyto > Tyto alba. The sequence goes on along the minus strand of NW_024881276.1, from coordinate 7,435,153 downwards.
TATTTCCTCCATAGATTGCTCTCACTGTTCCGTTACAAAATCCATAATTAACTCTATGTATAGTTTACATTCATGAGTGATTCAATGAATGTATGTAATTTGTCATGTTTTCTTTTTTATTTGACTTTGACATTGTTATACAAGGTTTCCATACTTATGACTTAGGAAAACTAAAAAGTTCATTTACAGTATTAATATTAAGTAAATAAAAAAAAATGAAAAAATTATAGAAGTAGAATATTTAATTCCCAAACTGTTGTTATTAACTCATGGAAGAAATATCCTTGTGAAAGGAATTGAGAAAAAAGCATCACATTACATGTTATACGGGTTTTAACCTGAGAGCAAAACCAAGGATATTAGAACTGATAACACCTTTATTTAAAACTAGATTTTAGACAAATGATGTTTTGTTGTTCTTGTACTTCCTCTACCTTTTGAATCAAGCACTACTTTGGAAGACTTAAACACTTGAAGTAAGCTATCCAGATAAACAAGTGAAGATGATGACTAAGTGTCAAAATACTGTTACAAAAATTTTACTTCTGTTTTATGGCTAGTGTTGTCTGTAATAATATTTTCATTCTTTATCTAGTTCTTCTGGTTTGATATGTTGAAACTTTTCTTTTTTAAAATTTAAAATAACAGCATAGAAAGAAACTGATACAAATGTAGAATCTAAACATCTTTGCACAAGTTTAAATCTATCTGAACAGATTAATTAATGATAGTACTCAAATTTGGTTTAGTTAACTGTTAATACAAAGGAGTGCAACAGATAAAGATTAATTTGCAACAACACAAATGCTGTGTTAAAAAAGGTCTTAACATAACAACAACAAAATATACTCCTTTCCCCCCCAAAAGGAGAAGGTACCACTATGTTTTAGTTTCTTGAAAAATTAAAACAAACTTTCCTCTTGTTGGGGGTCCTGATAATCAGCTGATCTCAGACATTACATTTTAGAAGATTGTTGAAAGTTCTGCTAATGTCCTATTACAACACTGTGTCTTTCATAATGGTATGTATCTGTTTCTATTTCTCATGTACTTCAAGGAAGATAATTTCCATGAAATCTTCTTGTGGTTAAATGAAACAAATATTTCCATTGTCAAACCACAGGAAAACTCTGTCAAGTATTGCTACATTTATTGATTTAGAATGTTCTAAGCAGACATCCTCTGGAGTTTATAAGGGTTGGCAACAGACTGACTGAATAGGAAAAATCAACTAGTCAGTTGACAGATCAAACAAGGCAAAAGTTGGAGGAAAAAACCATAAGCGCTGACCATATACATCTTTCAGCTACACCCCAAAAATGGACATATGCCAGGAACTCAAGACAGTCTGGAAATAACCATACGTTCATGTTGCTTAAATGAATCCACAAACACTTATTGATATATCTGAAAACACCTTTCATTGAGTTCTCATCAACTTTGTTATTAAGTTTCTCACTGTGGCAACACATTTTCTTATTGTGGTAACATTGGCTGTTAATTGCTCACCCAGCTGCTCACTCATTCTCCCTCCTCAGAAGGATGGGGGAGGCGAAATGGGAAAAAAAAAAAAAAAAAAAACAAACAAACAAACAAAAAAACAACAACCAAGAATTAGAAAGCTAGTGGGTTGAGATAAAGTCAGGGACATTGCTTACCAGTTAACATCAAGGGCAAAGCAGATTTAACTTGGGTAAAATTAATTTAATTTATTGTCAACTAAAATAGATGTGGCTAGTGAGAAACAAGTACAAATATTAAAACATCACCTTTCCATCCCTCTCTGCAGGCTTTACCTCACTCCTTCAATCCAGAGATATCTACCCATTCCCAGAGATGCAGGGAGGGCTGGCACGGGGAGAGGGCTCATCTGTGTTCTGCAGTGGGTCTGTTTTGGAGCCAACTGAATCCAGCTGTTTACAGCATGAAGCAACCCTTGCCCTCTTCTCACAGAGGTCATTCCTGAAGCCCTATCCTGCTGTCAACACATTGACACCTGCACCTAATACACTCACTGATTTTGACTTTACACTGTATTCCATCTTATAATATTTCACTTTTTTTTTTCCAGAAAGCTTTTTGCTATAGTAATAACTATAACTTCAACACAAAAATAATAGTGAAGATGTGTATGGTTTGTTCCTAGAAAAATAATAATTTTAATACTTTGGAAGAAAATACTTCCAGTCATGTCAGTGTTGTATAATACACAAATATTTTTACATCAACATAAATCCCTTTTCAATAATGTAGACTGCAACTTCTGAAGACTATTACCAAAATTGTAATACTAAAATGCAAGTAAATCTGCATTGTGAAAAGACAGTGTATGAGTTTATTTGTGTGTATGCATTTAAACACACACAAAACCAATCTGTCAATTAAAAGGGGTCTTCTTTTAATGATCTCTGAAAGTGTTGTTTCAGAGTTTTAATAATATTTTGGTTTAAGCTTTGGATGGAAGTTTAAGGATGAGTTTGTGTTTTTTCAGACCAGTTCACCTGCCATCTCAAGTCACTGTCTACAAGCTTGGGACTAAAATGGTCTACTGAGTAATCTTCCCTGGTTCTCTGGTCTTATTTCAGTTCTTATGCTCAGTGGATTTCATTCAATTTTAGGGCTGATTGCCAGTGCTCTATCATTTTAGCTCTTCAAGGGAATACCTCAAGAAATACTCTGAAAAGGTCATTTCCATATTTTCCATGCAATCATATTGTCCTGCACAATAATTTCTCCAACCTTAAACCTGGACTTGCCAGAAAGTTTTCCTTTGTCTCTGAGGCAGATAATGAGATAGGATTATAATAATTAAGAGGTTAGTTTGTCTTCAAAATGCCTTGAAAGGTTTTAATTGTCTATTTGATTGGGTTTTATAAAAAGCTTCAGTATCTCTAACTACAGTAGCAAACTCCTTGGAAATGTTTGATGCTATAGTGGTGGAGTATTTCAAATTATCTTTGAGACAAGAATTGCACAGCATTTAAAGTAACATGCAGCAAAAAAAGTAAAATGAAAATGATCACTTAGATTTTTAGGTTTGGGTTTTTTTGGTCAGAAAATACTGGCATTATAAAAGATTCTAAATTTATTTTCTTCATAAATATAATTTGCTGACATGATTCCTGAAAGCACAGCAGTTATTTATCAAAAAATTTAGGGCTTTAGGATTGTGACAATTGGCAGAGCCAGAAGTAAGTCATCCAATTCCAGAAGAGAAATTCTAGAGTCTGACATGCTCATAGACTCTTGGTTTTGTGCTTTAAAACAGACAACAGGTAGAACTTAGTGCCTGTAACCTTCCTGCTTAAATGTCTATCTCAAGGCTGTAGCTGTGCACCCAAATGACACTTGGATAAGCATCTGATCTTTCTCCATCAGTTTTCTGTCTAGCTTCTACTGAGTAATAAATTAGAATATAATGACATATGAGTAAAGAAGGTCAGATATGATGACTTAGTGGTTCTTTTTTTGCCTTAAATTCTGTAAATGTGGTAATCTATCTGTCTATACTGGCAGCCATGACTGACAGAAACTATTTTTTTGAAAGTTGCAGATCACTGATGCTGTTTTTCCAAAGAAGTGTAGACGTTTTATGGTGAAAGATAAAGTGGAAGGACATAAACATACTACTTCTCTTTTCCATTTCCTTTCCATGCCTTGAATACATGTGTAAGGGATTGGGCTTGGATGGAGTTAGCTTCCTCCTTAGCAGCCCACATGGTGCTGTGCTGTGCAATTGTGGCTAAGACAGTGTTGATAACACACTAATGTCTTGGCTGTTGCTGAACAGTGCTTACATAGCATGAAGTCTTTCTCTTTTTCCTCCCCCAACCAAAGCAGGCTGAGGTTGGGAGTGGACACATCTGAGACATCTAACCCAAACTGACCAAAGGGATATCCTATGCTCTGTGAAGTCATGCTCATCAAAAAAACTCAAGGAAAAGAAAAGGAAGAAGGGACATCTATGGTTATGGCATTTGTCTTCCCAAGCAACAGTTACATGTGCTGAGGCCTAGGTTCACAGGAAGTGGCTGGACATTGCTTGTTGATGGGACATAGCAAATGAATTTCTCCTTTTGCTCTGCTTGTATGAGCATCTCCTGCTTTCTTTATTAAACTGTCATTATCTCAATACACAAATCTTTTCAGTTTCCTTCTATTTTCTTCCTGTCTTTCAGGAGAAGGGACTACATGAGGGAAACTATGGTTGTTTGGCTTCTGGTTGGGGTCAACCCACCACAATTTATAATACTAGTTCTTTTTCCCTCTTGTTAGATTTATTCAACAGAATAATTAGGGGATGCACAAACAAGGTTGCTCACCAAAATTGAACCCTCTTTGGTTAACTTTACCTGGTATCAAAATACATAAAGCTATTATTAATCTGATATTATGGGTGATTATAAGATAAAGAGAATATATGCATATCTCAATCCAACAATTTTACACAACTGTTTTTCTTAATGTAGTGTGAACAATGGAATGATGTGTTAATTTGCCTATTTGTGTTCTGTCAGGAAAGTAAACTGCAAAAGCCTTAGTCCTTCAAATTTAAAAGCATGTAGAAGCTGATGGGATTTTGTTTATATATAAGAGAGCATTTAAGAGTCACCTGCATACATTTTTTTTTTTTAAAGCAAAAGGCAGAAAATAATGGAAGAAATTGAATCCTTTATGTGCTGTCATTTTTATACTGTGTATTTGTGCACAAAAATTGTTTATGAAAGTCTCTAGTATAGTATTTATTGCCAAGTCACCAGTGAAACAGTTAATGTCTCTGGGTTGTTTTTTGTCTTCTACAGCCAAATAAAAGAATACATGGGAAACATTCTAATTCAGTTTAAAAGCTTTATACTCTCTTGTTGGAAAATTGTACTTTTAATGTAACCTAAGAATTGCTTTTAAGACAACACTGCAATTATTACGAGCTTTTCAAAATCTTAATAAAAAATTTATATAGGTTTACAAATGTATATTGCTTTTTACAGATGGAATTAAATCCCTATATTGAGGCTACTATTAGAAGTATCTGTCATCAGCCTTGTTTCTTAATAAGACTATGATGATTAAATATATTTTAATCTTTTATTTTTATGGAGTGGGTAAGAAAGGCTAGAATTTTGGAATATACCCAAATAGGTAAAAGTATAGACAGATTAATACATCCAGAGAGATACAAGATCCAGATAGATAAAATACTTGTCTAATGGAGAAAACAGGCCAAATTCTTCTGGATCAGAGGAAACTAAGGATTTTCTCACTTTTTTTTTTTTTTTTTTTTTTTTTTTTCCTAATGTGTTCAAATTACATTGTGAAGAACTTCTGTAAAAACCTTTCCTTTTGCATCTTTGAGACAAATGCTTGATACACTGTGTGATTGTTACTTGTGGTTCTAATTCATTGCACCTGTCATACTGACGGTTGAAACCTTGTTAGTTTTCCCAAGTCACTCAATATGGGAGGCAGTTTGCACATGACCAGCCCATTAAATTTTTATGTAGTAAACTCCTTGGATCAAAGCTAAGCCATTAATTTGTTCTTTAGTTTTCTGAAAAGGTTTAGTAAGGTGTAGATAAAGCAGTAAAAAAAAAGTAAATATTATGCAAAAAAAAAAACCCAAACCCCACATGTTAGTTTTTCATATTTCAAAAATTATTTTGAATTATGGCTTTGAAAACTTTTTTCACTTACATTATCAGAGACTGAAGAGTAAACAAAACTCATTTGTCCTTTTCTAGCAGTCTGCTCTATTCTCACCTTTAGAGATCAGGGCAGGGTGTTGGGGGTACATCCTTAAATGGATGTCCCACACCACGTAAGGAGAAGGAAATGTCTGAGGCGGAATGGGTATGCATCAGTGTTGAGCCACTGACAATGGATATAGGGAATATCTTGTTCTCCAGGCTGACTGGAAGATAGTTAATGTTATTCCAATCTACCAAAAGAGTGTGAAGGAAGAGCTAGGGAACTGTAGACCTGTTAGACTAACCTTGGTGCCTGGAAAAATTATGGAGAATATTAAACTGCATACTACTGAAAGGCATTTAAAGAGTAATGCAATTGCCAGGCACAGACAACAGGGTTTCACAAAAGCAAAGTTCTGTTTAACTAATGTGATATCCTTCTATGATAAGGTCATCCCACCTGGTGGATGAAGGGAAGGCAGTGGAGGTAGTTTTTCTGGATTTTAGCAAGGTTTTTGATACTGTCCCTCATAGCATCCTTCTGGACAGGTTGTCCAACTGTGGGATGAGCAGGTTCACCGCATGCTGGGTGAAGAACTGCCTGTGAATGAGACTACATCTGACTGTCAACTGGTCACCAGTGGTGTTCCTCAGGGTTCAGTTCTAGGGCCAGTTCTGTTCAGTATTTATCAACTATCTGGATGCAGGAGTTAGATGCGCCATTAGCAAGTTTGCTGATGACACCAAACTGGGAGGTGCTGTTGACTCTTTTGATGGACAGGAGGCCTGTCAGAGGGTGTAGATAGATTGGAGCATTGGACAATGACTAATTGGATGAAATTTAACCAGTCCAAATGCCGTATTCTGCACCTGGGATGCAACAGGCCTAGAAGGCATGTCCTATGAGGAATGGCTAAGGACTTTGGGCTTGTCTAGTTTGGAGAAAAGGAGGCTGAGGGATGACCTCATTGCTCTCTACAGATCCCTGGGGAGGAGAAGTGTAGAGAGAGGTGCTGGTCTCTTCTCCCTGAGATCCAGTGACAGGACACAGGATAATGGTTCATAAGCTGCACCAGGGCAGGTTTAAACTGGACATTAGGAAGCATTTCTTTACTGAGAGGTTGGTCAGACACTGGCACAGGCTTCCTAGAGAGGTGGTCAATGCCCCAAGCGTGTCAGTGCTTAAGAGACATTTAGACAATGACTTTAATAACTTGCTTTAACTTGGTTAGCCATGAAATGATTTGATAGTTGTACTAGATGATTGCTGTAAATCCTTTCCACCTGAAATAGTCTATTCTGTTCTATTTTATTTGTTGTTTTCCTGATCTGATCTGGACCCTGGGCTCAGTTACAGAATTTTATCAGAGATGAAACCAAAGCAGGTCTCAGCGGGTGGAAGGTATGTGAGGGTGAGGGTGACTGAATCTGGAGTAAAGAAATGGAATTTCCTGTATTTCAGCTTGAGCCAGCTGCCTCTTGTCCTGTCAGTAGTCAGCAATGAGAAGAGTCTGGCCTTGTCTTCTTCATTCCTTCCCATCAGGTGTCTTATCCCTCACATGGATAAGATCCTCCTGAGTCTTGTCTTGTCTTGTCTTGTCTTGTCTTGTCTTGTCTTGTCTTGTCTTGTCTTGTCTTGTCTTGTCTTGTCTTGTCTTGTCTTGTCTTGTCTTGTCTTGTCTTCTCTTCTCTTCCCTTCTCTTCTCTTCTCTTCTCTTCTCTTCTCTTCTCTTCTCTTCTCTTCTCTTCTCTTCTCTTCTCTTCTCTTCTCTTCTCTTCTCTTCTCTTCTCTTCTCTTCTCTTCTCTTCTCTTCTCTTCTCTTCTCTGGGCTGAACAGTTCCAACTCTGTCAGTTTTTCTTCATATGAAAGATGATGCTCTAATCCCTTAATCATCTTTGTGGCTCTTCTCTGAACTTACATGAGTAAGTTCATATCTTTCTTGTACTGGGAAGTCAAGAATGGACCCAATACTCCTGAAACGTCCCATCACTGGCAAAGTAAAGTACAAGGATCACCTCCCTCAACCTACTGGCAACACTCCTTATGTAGTCCAGGGTGCTGTTGGCCTTTTTGCCAAGAGGGCACATTGCTGGCTTATATTCAACTTGTTGTCCACCAGAACCCCAAGGTCCTTCTCTCAGTTACTCCTGCCCAGGTGAAAGACTGGATATTTCTCTTTACTGAACTGCATGAGATTCCTTTCAGCCAAATTCTCCATCCTGTTGAGGTCCCCTGAATCTCAGCACAACTATCAGTTGCATTAACTACTCTATCTAGTTTTGTATCATCTAAAAACTTGCTGAGGGTATATTTTGTACTAGCATTCAAGCCATTAATCATTATTTAAACAGTATAGGACCTTGTATTAAGCCCTGGGCTATACTACTAGTGACTGGCTTCCAGCTGGACTCTGTGCCACTGATCACAATGATCTGGGCCTGGATCTTTGTTCATTTTTCAATCCACTTCACTATCCACTTATCTAACCTGTACTTTTTCAGTTTGTCTATGAGGATGCTATAGAAGATAGTGTCAAACCCTTACCAAAGGTTAGGTAAACAAAATCCACTGCTCTCCTCTCATCCCACAAGTGAGTCACCTTGTTGTAGAAAGCTATAAGGTTGGCCAAATATGATTTTCTCTTCATGAATCCATGCTGACTTCTCCCAATTACCTTCTTGTCCTACAAGTGTTTGGACATGGTTACCAGGGTTAGTTGCTCCATCACCTTTCCAAAGTTTGAGGTGAGGCTGACTAGCCTGTAGTTGCCCAGATTTTCCTTATCTTTCTGGACAATTGGAGTGACACTTGCTGTCTTCCAGACTTCAGGAAACTTTGCCATTTGCTATTTTAAATATAAATATAAATTTAAATTTATATTTATATTTAAAATATAATAGTGGTCTTGCAATGATATTGGCCAGCTCCCTCAGCACTCATGTGTGCATCCCATCAGGTCCCACTGACTTAGGTATATCCATTTTGTTTAAATATTCCCTGACCTGATACTCTTTTACTAGGGGTAAATATTCCTTGGTCCAGACTTTGCTGAAGGCCAATCTAACCAGCAAATACTGAGGCAAGGGAGATATTAAGCACTACATCCTTTTCCATGCCCTTTGTTATCGGGGCTTCTGTACCACTCAGCAACAGGCCCACATTCTCCTCAGTCTTCCTTTTGCTGCTGATATACTTGTAGGAGATCTTGCCTTTCACATTCCTCACTAAATTCAACTCCACATGGGCTTTGCCTTTCCTACACTTATCCCTGTATGCTCAGACAGTGCTTCTAAATTTCCCTATGGGTCATCTGCCCCTACTTCCACCACTTATATACTTCCTTTCTATATTTTATTTTAATCATGAGTTCTTTGCTCGTCCATGCAGGCCTCCTGCCACATTTGCTTGATCATCAGGATGGATTATTCTGGAACTTGAAGGAAGTGGTCCTTGAAGATCAACCAGCTGTACTGTACCCTTTTTCTCTCCAAGGTGCTCTCACATGGGATTCTTCCAAACAGATCCCTCAATAGGCTGAAGCTTGTTCTTCTGAATTCTAGGGTTGTAATTCTGATTTTTGCTCCTTTCCCTATTCTCAGGATCCTAAACCTTGCCATCTCATTGTTGATGAAGCCAGGTCTGCCCTCAGCCTTTACATCACCTATGAGTTTTTCTTTGTTTTTCAGTATAAGGTCCAGGAGAGCATCTCTCCTCATCAGCAACTCAATCACCTCCACCAGGAACTTGTCATCAATGCAATCCTGTAACCTCCTGGATTGCTTGTGACCTGTTGTGTTATTTTTCCAGTAGATATCAGTCTGGTAACATTTTCCAATGAGGACCAGGACCTATGGACATAGCTCCAGTTGTCTGAAGAATATCTCCTCTAATTTTCCCCAGTCAGGGTGTTTATAGCAGCTAGACACTACAGTTTCATCCATATTGGTTTGCCTGATAATCTTGACCAACCAGCTCCCATTAAGTTCATCACCCATCCAAGGCAGAACTCCATGAATCCACACTGCTCTCTCACATAAAGAGCAAATCCCTCTTCTCACCTTCCCAGTCTGACCTTCCCAAAGAACCTGCATTTGTCCATTGCAACACTCCAGTCTTAAGATCCTATGTCACCACAGCTCTGTGATCCCATTGAGATCATAGCCCTGTAACTGCACAAAGGCTGTGTGTTTATTTCCCATGCTGTGAGTGTTACTGTACAGACATTTCAGAAAGTCACCCAAGCATGTTGATTCCCCAGAAAAGGCATAAGAGCTTTCCCAGTATTTCTGCCCCATAAACACTTCCTTATTCACATGCCTACACTTGAGGTGATTCTGCTCCGTCTTTTTTTTGGTTGATTGCCATGTTCTTTCTGTTCACATCACCCCAGGCCTTTTGCTTGCTTACCCCATCTACCACTTCCTCACTTGATTATTGAGGAAGCTCTCCCTTCCCGTCATTCCTAGTTTAAAGCTATCCTTATCAGGTCAGGTGGCCTGTTGGTAAAGATAATTTTTCCCCACTTAAGTCAGGTGGATCCCATCACTCCTAAGAAGTTATTGATCCTCATAGGGGATCCCATGGTCCTAGAAAGCAAAGTCTTTCTGCTTGACAGCAGCCACACAATCATTTATCCAAGGTCTGCATTCAGTTACAGAGCTATGAACTAATTGGAATTACAGACACATGATGGGATAGCTCACACATGGCTGTGTCTGATCTTGGTTACCCTCACCATGCCTCATTCTGAATCCCTACCAATGGGCTTATAACCCAGCCTGATCTCAGCCTATCCCCATCCCTTCTAAAGTGCCTTGTGCCCTGGGAGGGGGATGACCCTGGATGCACCTCTGCCTGCCCTGCTCCCTGGCTGGAGTGGGGGGATGAGTTCTGGTTGGTTAGGCCCTGCACTGGTAATCACCTTGAGGAGGTCCCACTGTTTCCAGCCCCTGGTCTCCATGATGCTGCCAGGCCCTGTGTTGCCCTGACAGGACTCCACATGGAAGCCTGTAAGAAGTTAATACTTTAGGAGTTTGCACTCGGACCTGTCCATTTTACTGATGACCTGGAGGAGGTGAAAAAATGCACTCTTGTCACATTTTCAGATGACTCCAAGTTGAGGTGACCAGCTGGTACATGTGAAAGCAGATCTGTCACCCTGGAGAGGCTGGGAAACATGGGCAAACAGGTTCTCATGAAATTCCACAAGTACAAATGATGAGTCCCTGTTCAATCCCTGTAGGTGAAGAAAAGCTCCTGCAGTGACACTAACTGGGGACAAAGGACATAACAAAGGTATATAGAATGGTGATGGGCTCCTCTGGGAAAGGTCCTGCAGTGGTGATGGGCAGTGAGCAAAATGTGAACCCACAATGTGCCCTAACAGCAAAGGTCGTGAACAGCCCCTGGGTTATATGAACAGGAGAATGTTCCATAGACTGAAGGATTGTCAACTCCCTGTGTGGTGTTTGTCAGATCATCTTTTGAGACTGCGTCAAGTTTTGGCTTCCAGCACAGCAAAAACATGGACAAATGGTGGGGAGCTCAATGGAGAGCCCCCAGGGTGGTCAGGGCTGGAGTACTTTCCCCATGAGGAGGGACTGGCAGAGGTAGGCTGGGTTAGGCTGGAGAAGGGATATCTTCAGTGCACCAAACAGACTCCCAGAACCTATAAGAGGTCACGAAGGAGGAGGAAGTGGTCTTGTTAAAGTGGTGCAGGACAAGAGGAAGAGAGAAAATGAATGCAGGAGACATTCAGGCTGAGTACAAGGAGAAGCCATTTCCCCATAAGGACAGTAAGGCAGCAGAGCAGGTTGCCCCGAGAGGCTGTGTCACCTCTGTTGTTGGTGGGTTTCAAGCCTCAACTAGACCGAGTTGTGAGACATCCAGAGCTAGCCCTGCTTTGGGCAGTGGGTTGGACTAGAGACTTCCTGAGGACCCTCCCAGCCTGAATTATCCTGTGACATGATAATTCAAGTACAGCAATTTATATAAGAGAAGGGGATATATTTTTCTTTTCTTGCAGATTTATATACTTCATATAGGATTTACACCATTTTCATATTCATATAGGGCAAAATAATTCCCATTTAGTAAGAGAGTATTAGAAATCAATATTTTAGCTACCTGAGGGCATAATTTTTTTTTTCATTATTATTGCTGTTCACTCTGTTTACTTACTTGTCATTCAAACTTTTGTAATAAAAACCATTAGTTGAAATCTTTTCTAGCAGCATTTATTATATTCACTAAGCTTCACAAAATAAAACTCCCTTAATAGCAACAACAAGAAAATCTAAACCACAGTAACATCAAGGTTGATTTGCAGATATTACAGCTTTTTTGAAGACAACAGATTTGTTTACATTATATCATTTCCCACCCAGCACAGCTTGTACCTTCATTACAAATATACTCACTGGGCTGTGCTGAAAATACTCCCAACCTAAGTCAAAATTAGATCCAAGTGAGATCTCTTGAGTGTAGTGAGAATTGGAATGAAGGCCCCCAGCTATAAAGAATATGTATAACAATATTGTGACAATAATATTCACCCTAGAAAGTGCTAAGAATTTAGGTTTATTATGCCTCACTGGGTTATAGTGCGGGACAGAAGAGAATATATCAGAAATTAAGGCAAAGCTGGAGCAGAGACTAAGAAGCCACTGAAAAGACAAAACATATGTTCTAACAAAACATTCACTGTGTGATATTAACTGTTAGGTAAGAATGCTAAAGTGACAAAGTCCTTGGAGTATATTTCCAAGAAATTCAAGAATTAATGGATACAGCTAAACCAAAATTCTGCTCAGCAGATCAATGTTAACTTCTTCATAATCAGATTTGTACCCTTATGGACTATTACGCTAAAAATCCTGTCTCCCACTACACAATTTCGACAAATAAGTTGTATGACTGAAAATAAAATGTGGAAAATCCTGAGCAAACCCCCAAGTCAAAGTTATAATAAATTATTACAAATATATATACTTCAGTTATTGATTAAGATTGGCACCAAAAAGCTTATGTACTGCCAAACACACAGACTGATTCCATAAAGAACTGCATCTATTTGCATATGTGAGGGGCTCACATTCATTACATTAACTTAGGTGTATAAATTAATAGAGGAACTTTGGATTGGTAACACATTTCTTGGAAGCCGTTAAAAGAAAACCAACTGTTTTACCGAGGAGCACCTTACATGCAATAATTAAAAACAAAGAAACAAACTAACAAACAAAAACACACCCCAAAATGGGAATATACTAATGTTTTTTTGATAACTGCAACTCAGACAAGTTGAAAATCAGTAATACATAATGAAAAATCATGCACAGAATATTGTTTCTTGTGGGGGGCAATTAATTGAAAAAAAATAAGTAGTTGTAGTAGGTGGTCAAAAAGGGAGTATGTATTCCTACGATAATACAAGTCTGAAAAAGGTAATCCTGAAGGTCACAGAGAAGACACTTTCTGTAATAAAAGGGAAGCATACATGCTACTGACAAGATATCAGAAATAGCTCACTTAAAATTCAAATTACATTTAAAAAAATAAATAGATGGAGTGTGAGCATATAAAAGGAAGGATTTCTTGGATGGTAAGGGGGATGAAAATGCTAATTTAGGACAGAATTGAAAGCATGTTGTTTCTTTAGCCTACAAAAACAAAAATGAAGAAGAGTATGAGTACCACTTGCAATTTCTTGATAGAAGAAGGATTAGAGAATGAAAAGAAGACAAACCAAAACAACTTAAGGTATAAGGAATGTTGGAACAAAAGCCAATACATAAAACCTATTAATAAACATACGAATAAATGAAAGCTTGGCATCTGAATAAGCTTCCTAGCTCAAGGAAGGTATGAACAATTTTTCAAATGGAATAGATATAGCTCCTTATCTAGTTATGATAAGGATTGCACAATGCGAGGATCTGCAAAACAAAAGTACTTCCATCAGTAGCTTAAAGAGGTCTCTTTCAGTTCCAGAATCTTTAACATCTTTTTACTTAGTGTTTTGTTATACAGATAGAATTCCATGGGCTCGAGTGAAGAATGAACAAATGTGCCCTTTAGAAAATGTCCCTAATTATACAGGATTGAAAAAAAAAAAAAAAAAAAAAAAAAGGGGGGGCAAAAATAGATTGTAAGGTATGGCTTTATTACAGATAATAGTGACATCTGGAGTACTGGTGTAACTGTGAAGGGTATAACATAAAATGAAGGGTTAACAACAAGTTGGAAATCTCTCATATTTTTCCTGGTTTTTAATCCACAACTTTAAATTGCTGCTTCCTCTGCTTTCAGGCCCAGAATCCCAGTCTTTATTCAGTTAAAATCCACACTGATTTCAAAGAGTGTTGACTATATCCTCTTAACACACAACATTCTTTGATACTTTTTTCTAAAAGTGATCAAAGATAAATTTAGTGTCTCATTCTCCTGGTAGTTAAATCTGGACAAACTGAGAGCCAGTCAGCTGAAATACTATTATCAAATGCTCATTTAGTATCAGCTTAGTTTCCTTTCTATTAAAGTAATGGAAAATTTAATACTGTTTCTGTGAGGGAGTAATTAATCCCAGAAGGAATGATTTTGAAAATCTTACCTTTGAACTACAACAGTGTAAAAGCAACTTCAAAGATAGTTATGGACCTGTCATAACTTAATTAAAAATTTTAAACTATATTAAGCAATGAGTTGTTGGTTTCTATAGTTGGAGAGAGCTCATGAGAAGTCAACGTCTCTGATTTTGGAACCAATTTTGAACTATGTTACTCCATTTCAAAACCAGAGCAGCAGAACAGAGAATCCTCTATGAATTCATGTCTTGGATAGATAATGAAGGGGAAGATGTAAAGGTTTTCTATAAACTACCAGTAAGCCCTAACTTTCACATTTCCTAATTCCAGGAAACTATCTATTTTTCTGAAATGTGATTAGCTACTTGTGTTAATTATCAAACTGTGTCTGAGAAGACCATGGGATCATAATGTGGCAGTACTATCCAGGGTATTTCAGAGGACATTCTTCATTTCTGGATTGGGTTCTGTGGGTTTTGTTCTGGTTATATCTACTAAACATTCAATGATATGTTATATCATGCAGAGATGACTGGTTTCTCAACACATTCCTCTCCCTTTTTCTTTCTATCACTCTTCTTCTCTCAGTCCAACATCATATTCTAATATCTCTATTTGTTCAAGTTTGCTAAATGTATAATGTGTTTAGCTTGCTTCCATTATCAAGAAATTACTTATGCTTTTTCACTTTACATTTTGCTTTGAGATTCCCTGCATAAGGAAAATAAAACCAAATGTATGTCATTTTATCTTTAAAAAAATATCACCTAACAATTCTTATTAAGCAAACCGAGGTTGACAGAATTTTGTATGTATTCTTCCAAAGTACAATTGGTGCAAAAAATACCAAAAAACATTTCTGAAATAGAATCATAATCATAGAATTGTTTGGGGTGGAAGAGGCCTTAAAGATCATCTAGTTCCAACCACCCTGCCATGGGCAGGGGCACCTTCCACTAGACTAGATTGCTCAAAGCCCCATCCAAAGTGGCCTTGAACACTTCCAAGGGGGGCGGGGGGCAGCCACAGCTTTTCTGGGCAACCTGTTCCAGTGTTTCACCAACATCATCATCATCATAGTAAAGAATTTTTTCCTTAGATCTAATCTAAATCTACCCTCTTTCAGTTTAAAACCATTACCCCTTGTACTATCACTACATTCCCTGATAAAGAGTCCCTCCCCATCTTTCCTGCAGGTCCCCTTTAAGTACTGAATTGTCACTACAAGGTCTCCCCATAGCCTTCTCTTCTTCAGGCTGAATAACCCCAACTGTCTCAGCCTGCCCCCATGAGGGAGGTGCTCCTGCCCCCTTATCATCTTTGTGTGTTTCCTCTGGACGTACTTGAGCAGACCCATGTCCTTTTTATGTTGGGGGCCCCAGAGCTGGGTGCAGGTGGGGTCTCATGAGAGTGACGTAGAGGGAGAATCAACTCCCTTGACCTGCTGGCCACACTTGTCTTGATGCAACCCAGGATACAGTTGGCTTTCTGGGCTGTGAGCACACATTGTTGGCGCATAGTCAGTTTTCCATCCACCAATATCCCCAAGTCCTCTCCGCAGTGATGCTGTCAATCCATACATCCCTCAGCCTGTATTTGTGTGTGGCATTGCTTCAACCCATGTACAGGACCTTGCACTTGGCCTTGTTGAACTTCATGAGGTTTACAGGGACCCACCTCTCAAGCCTGTCAAGGTCCATCTGGATGTCCTCCCTCCCCTCCAGTGTGTCGACCGCACCACACAGCTTGGTGTCATCTTTCAGTGCAACCATCTATCCAGTTCCTAATCCACTGAGTGGTCTATCCATCAAATCCATGCCTCTCCAATTTAGAGACAAGGATGTTTTGTGGGACAACATCAAATGCTTTGCACAAGTCCAGGTAGATGACACCAGTTGCTCTTCCCTTATCCACCAGTGTTGTAATCCTGTTGTAGAATGCCACCAGATATGTCAGGCACAATTTTCCCTTAGTGAAGCCATATTGGCTGTCACTAATCACATTCTTATTTTCCATGTGCCCTAGCACAGTTTCCAGGATGATCTGCTCCATGATCTTGCTGTGTACAGAAGTGAGACTGACTGACCTGTAGTTAGCCTGGGTCTTCCTTTATTCCGTTTTTAAAAATGGGTGTTATGTTTCCCATTTACCAGTCAGTGGGAACTCTACCGGACTGCCACGACTTCTCAATTATGATGGATAGTGACTTGCCTCCTTCATCCACCAGTTCACTCAGGAACTGTGGATGCATCTCATCAGGTCCCATGGATGTGTGCAACTTCAGGTTCCTTAGATGATCTCAAACCTGATCTCCTAGAGTGGGTTATTCTTCATTCTCCCAGTCCACACCTTTGCCTTTTGCATCTTAGGCAGTATGGCTAGATCACTTGATGGAGAATATTGAGGCAAAAAAATCATTGAGTACCTCAGCCTTCTCCATACCCCAGGTAACCAGGTCTCCCATTTCCTTCTGGAGAGGGTGCACATTTTCCCCAGTTTTCCTTTCCTTATCAACATACCTATAGAAGCTTTTCTTGTTGCCCTTGATATCCCTGGCCAGACTTTATTCTATCAGGGCTTTGGCCTTCCTAACATAATCCCTGGCTACCCAGACAATTTGTCTGTATTTCTCCCAGGCTAACTGTCCCAGCCTACCCTCTGGAGGCTTCCTATTTGTTTTCGAGCTTGTCCAGAAGCTCTTTGTTCATCCACATGGGCCTTCTGGTTTTCTTAACTGACTTCCTCTTTGTCAGGATGCATCGTTCCTGACCTTGGAGGAAGTGGTCATTGAATATTAACCAGCTTTCTTGGGCTCGTCTTTCCTCCAAGGTTTTATTCCATAATACTCTGTCAAGCAGATCCCTGAAGAGGCCAAAATCTGATCTCCTGAAGTGCAGGGTAGTGAAATTGCTCTGATTGTGTGAAGTAGTCTTCTCAAATTCTATTCTAATCACATAAAATGTAAGAAAATACATCCTGTGTTTTTATTATTGATGTAGTAATGATAAGGAGGAGCGATAAGTTTTGAATGTGTGTTAACACCATTTAGCACCTTTTCAGAAGGGTTGTCTTATGACACATAGTACATAAGTTACATGGTCACAGAAAAGGTGCAGCTACAGAATAACCTAAGTAGATACTACAACAATGAAATTCTAACATTAGGTGAACAGATTTAGATCTGCTTCAGGCATTTATTTATTTTTTTTTTAAATATAATTGGCAAATGTAATGCATTGTTATTGACAAAAAACAATCTCCAACTGTCAATAAATAGGTTTCCTAACCAAAAATACTATGATAAAATTCTTAGCTGAATTAAGCTCCTGAAATAATCAAAGATAAAATTAATTATGCAAGAGATTCAATTTTTCTGAAAGCTGTGGAAAAACATCCTTTGGCTAGTCTTTGGAATTTCTGAATGCTTGTGTTAATATTGTAAACTGGGTTTATTTTTCCCAGCATGGGCTACTTTGTGAATTTTAGTTCATTAATGTGCAAAAACTATAAAAAATAAACAACATCTTAAAACATATTTTCCTAAGTGCCAGAAGGTCTGATGCATCTATGTCAACTTGTATTGATTTAGAATATAGGACTATATTTAATTTTTTAAGAAGAGCTCCTGACAGTAATAAAGCTGGTTGATTTTTGATACTAATTTGGCTAGAGTCTATTCTGTTCCCTTACTCTTATATCTAAGGTATTTTTCTTTTCTCTTTCTTGACACATCTGTTTACTCTCTGTAGCCTCTGTTACAACATAAATGGTTTAGGCAATGAAGACAGAGCATATCTCTGACTTTAAATTACTATATGAGGTACATAAAAGCCTTGATTCTAGTGTGCTGTCAGAGATCTTGACATTACACAAGGTGGAAAAGTGATCTTAAATTCTATGAAATAAAAAAATCTGAGGATTAAAATACCAAGCAACATAGGAATTCTACTATCTGACTAAATTGCAGCTTCTTATCAATCACAATTCTTTGTCAAACTCAAGTTCAGGAATAATTTTTTCAGTATAGAATAATATTTGTTAATTATTTGGTAATCCTTTTGATAATTCTAAATAAATTGGCTTCATCTTTTTGGCATAAATCTGTAATGACTTCTACAGATCAAAACGCAAGGTAGATGTCTTTGCTTGTCAGCCACTCATCTCATGGCAAAGGTAAACTTGTGGTGCTTCTTTCTACTGTTTCTCTTATGAACATCTATTCTACACTGCATTTTCAGAAGTGCAAAGACCAAATTCCATACATTTTATTTTTCTAATTTCTTCTACGTTATGTTTTATGACATTTTCCATTCTACTTTTTAAATTTTTTTTGTTTTTTAGATGAACTAGGGCAGGTTTGCTGCAGGCCTAGGCCATTATTGAAGTCCTTTAAAGTATCAAGATACTACATAACATCCTCACTTATATTTGCTATATACATATTATTTGTGAAACATATAAACACAATAAAGAACATCAAGGATGTATTATTGCAATACATTCCTTCATTCAGAACAACTCAGTACAATTTTCATGTACATATTGAATAATATACTGTGCATATACTGTTTTTTATGCAATTGTGTTAATATTTTCAAAACATTGATAACATAATTCAAGCTCCACACAAAAATCAATAATCTTGAAGTGTTCTGTCAGATGTTATGCCATGTGACTTGACAATGTTAACTGCTGTGTTTCCTGGTTGTTTCACTTTTGTAAGTGAAATGATTGTGTAAAGAACATAGAAGTAAAGGATATTCAGTCATTTATCGACATCCACAAAACCAT
The DNA here is from genome assembly GCF_018691265.1 of Tyto alba. Classification (NCBI taxonomy): domain Eukaryota; kingdom Metazoa; phylum Chordata; class Aves; order Strigiformes; family Tytonidae; genus Tyto; species Tyto alba. Next base: position 7,416,091 of record NW_024881276.1, on the reverse strand, counting down.
GAACTTTTCTTTCTCATTACCTTATGCAGTCTGTGGCAACAGCTGTCTTCCTACATGAAGGATAGATTTTATATTGTCCTTTGTTTTAACCTGAATGAAATTATTTTGCCACATGTCAGTATATATATTGGGATTTATGCTTAATCAAATAATTCAAATTCTGTCATGATTTCATCCTCATGAGTATATAACAAAGATTCAAACTGTATCTTAAAACACCTACCATACAGGACAAAATTATTCTGACTTTGTCTCATTAATCCTAAGGAAAAAAACAGTGATAAATATATGAAGGTCTTCTAGGTTTTGTTGTGATTTTGCGCCCAGTTCATTTTTTTTCAGACTAATCTCTTGAATCATTCTGGGGCTGAACTGTCTCATCTTGCTTTTCTTACTTGCTCTATGAAACTTTCACAAGGACAAAAGCAGACAGGTTCTGCAATTTGCAGAAGTTCTTATCAATTCATCTACTCAACTAAGAGAACTCATGTAACCACAGCAAAGTTCCAGGTAAACCTAATGTTCTCAAGGAATGTGAATTGGTATGGTAACATTTTTTTTTGAAAGAATGGTAATTTATGATCCCATAAAGTGCACCAAGTTCTTCATTTTACCTTAATGAATGATTTCAGTTTTTCGCAGAGCACTTCATCAGTGCTGTTCTATAATTTAGTAGAGCTGAATAGAAGCAGGAATTTGTCATTTCAGCCTTTATTCAGGATAATCTTTCAAAAATTATTTGGGACATAAGAGGCCAATATTCTACACTCTACTTAAATACTTTGCATGCAGCGCACACACTTTATAAGAAATTACTGTATGTGGTACTACTTATCTAGTAAAAATAACCTACATATGCATTAATCCTATTCATGTTTCATACACTGGAAGAATACTGTCAAATAGAGGTGAAATAGTTGTCTACAAGTAGCAAACAAAAATATTCTTTCCTTCAAATTTAGACCAATTCATGCTTACCTTCTGATGGCACTAACCATGTCACTGTTTCATTATTCTATGCTTTTGTTATAAGCCAAAGTTTTTCCACTTTGATTATATGTCATATCAAAGCAGTCATACCATCTATCCAGCCTTTTCTGTCACTCTCTCCCTGCTTCCCCAATATCTTCAGTTTTGTCAACAGCAACAAAGTGGAACCCTTCCCTCACAGATAGAGTAATCAAGCTTTTATTTTTTTTTCCCAAGGAGTAAAATAAAAACCTCGTTACTCTATGACTGTAAGCCACTAGTCTATTTTAACTTCAATGTTATAAGGACAAGAAATAATTGTTCTCATTTTTATACTTATTGTTATGGTACATCAGGCTAATGACTCCAACAAAATACTTACAGAAGTGATACTAAGAGTATCTGTGTTCAGCTTCACAGGAACACACTCATATTTCTCTTTCAGGAAGCACAAAAATCACATCCCAGATTCTAAGAGATTGTGATATTTGTTCTTGTCCTGTTGGGCTGAACACAGTGATAATATAATCAATGATAATTTGATCTTATATTAGTGCAGCTGTATATTTCGCTGTGTTGGAGTCCTCCCAAGCTGACATTTCTTTTACACAGGTTTTTACCATTGGGTGGTTTTATGCCTAAACACAAGGGCATTTAGCATTTGGAAAGCTGTTAGGACTTTAGTATCATGTTTTTCATCGATTTATTTCCTTAATTCAAAACATTGTGTCATATACTTGGTATCATGAAAACTGTGTCTTACATGCCGAAAGAAACCAAAGTTTGTTAGTGGAAATGCATAATCTGTTTTGTAATGATGTCTACTATAGTCTTGCTCAGGTATTAATGTTAATAGAGTACTTGGTGACATGGCCCAGAAAGCAAATCATATCCTGGGCTGCATAAGAGGAAGTTTGGCCGGCAGGTCAAGGAAGGTGATTGTCCCCCTCTACTCTTCTCTGGTGAGACCCCACCTGGACTATTGCATCCAGACTTTGAAAGCGACTTTAAGGAGAATTACTGGAATAGCTACCAGTTACTATAGGAAACCCATGGGGAGGAAAAGATAGAAAAGAAAGTAAGAGAAAAAGATATTTACAAAAGGAAAGAGGAATTTAAATTAATTAGCCTTATTTTCTATATAACAACGCATTTGGTGGCCTCCTGTGCAGCAAAGCACAGGAGAACAAGTTCACCTGTCCAGCTAAATTTACCTAGTATCTCGTATATTTCAAAAGAATGATCTGAAAGACTCAGTATATAATTCTGCTATGCTAATGGGGTTAAAATAGTTTTTTATACTTCATGTGGAAAACACCTAATCCCCAAAAGCTGCTTAAGAGAACTGTTTAAGACTAAATACTTCAGGAAATTAAGTTTTCACTCTGGTTGGTTAGTTAGTCTTTAGGTGTTCTGGGCATATATGAATCAATCCTGCTGGCTTGCTTTGCCATGCTTGTATGCTCTCACTTACAGATCTCTTCTTATTAACTTGTAAACGTCAAGGTTAACCCAAGTTCAAATTTTGTTGAAGACTATACAATGAGCATATATAACAACAAAGCAGTATGAATCTTCAATGTAATGAATATTACTTTGTGTGGAATGTCATGAGAAAAATGGAAAGTCAACCATCAGTCACAGCTGGGAAGCCTTTCATTATTTGCTTCAGATGCATATAAACAGTGGAGAGACTACTAATGTACATTAGCAGTTACATTTTCCAATCTGGATACATTTAAATGTGTCATGTATTTTTATGGCCTAGCTTATACAAATAAACTACAAGATATGCTGACATAATGGTGAGATACGTCTATGAACTCGTAGTGACACAAAATGCTAACATACAGATATAAAATAATTACTTGAAAATGCAAGTGACAATTTTAATTGGGTAAACTTGAAGTGTCTGCTTCACACAGTGCCTTGAGTTGGAAGGCTACTCTAGGTATTCCTTCAGTATAGGGGTGGAGATCCTTTCAGTGTAGCAGTTCTGAATTGCCTTTAAGAGGGATTTTCTTCCTGCATTGAATAAGGGAGAACTAAGAAGACTGGCTCTCAATTTAGGAATGCAAATCAGGTGGTTAAAATTAGATTCTGTGAATGACTTCTTAAATGGATGTGCATGCCAGAAATACCTCTTTGGCACCTGCACATTAGCTTTGCAGCCTCTTAAAAGGATATGAATAAAATAGTATTCAAACACCACTGAATATCTGAATCAATAAATAAAATTATTTGAAAACCCTAATTTAAGAGAGTTGCATTTGTTTTCTTTTCCCACTATAACTTTTTTTTCTTCTCTTCCTGGCACTATTAGAGCAGTTGGAGTCCTCTAATCTTGTTACTTCACAGCTCTCAAGAACTGCAGTTTTTCATTTTCAATGGTCAAGAAAATCTATTTCATGTCATATTGCCTTTCTGTTCTTGATTTTTTTAGTAATTAAAATTAACAAATTCCTAAAAAATGTCATGTTTTATCCAAGGTTTAGGCTCTTAAAGCCTGACAATACTAAGAAAAATATTTTGAAGTTGCTGAAAAATGTCCTTTTATGTTAATTTCCCTATAATACTTACTCCTGTAAAGCAAAATCACACAGCTGATTCTTCATTTCTGTTCCATGAATACTGTTGTTCTCTGAGGGTACCAGTTGGATTTACTTATTTATTAAAATAATATGTGTACTAAATAATCAATTTAAAAAAAAGAAAAAAAATAAAAAGAAAAAACCAAACCCAAAACAATTGTGAATGTATTAAATGTCCTGAAATTAGGGCTTTATTGGAAAATTATATATAGACTGATTAAAAAACAGCAAAAAAAAAACCAAACCCAGGTCTGTATGAAATACTCTCAGTTTGGTATATGAATTACTCCCAGTCACACAGAATCTTATACTTAATGGAGGTTGTTTAAAATAATGACCTTTAGGCAATGATCTAAAAACTTACAAATGTTTGCAATAATTGAACAATTTGCTCAGTTTTATGTTAAATAGTCTCTTCCAAAGGCACTTGTATCCTTTCATTTAAATACAGAAGAATCATCTTTTAAACTGGCTCAGAGTGATTTATTTTATTTTTCTAGGCTAAGGAACATTTATCTTACATTTCTTAACACATCCTGCAAGATCTCATAAGGAATATCTATTTCATGAAACATACAAAAGCCCTTAGGAACATATTAAGATTAAAGGATCTAGTGTCTGACCTTAAAAAAATGATTGTTTTTTCCATTTAAAAAAATATGCTGAGATGTAAAGAAAATGACTAATATAAAAACCTACATGCACTACAGCTCTGAATGATTGCCACCCCCCTTTAAAAGTTAGACATTGGCACTTGTGATCAAAAAGATCTTTTGATCCCAGCTTCCTCCACAAATTAGAGAATGCAGATCTGAATAGCTGTATCATAGAAAAGTAGAGCAGAATGTACATCAATACTTTAAAAGTCAGAAGTGACCTGAGGCAATCAGCACGAGAAGATAGGGGAATGGTTAAATTTGTAAGTCTGCTTTGTTGTAGATATCATTTGGCAGGCTTTTACATTCCCTGGTTTTGTGCTTCCTCATGTAAGATGTGATCATGGAACTCCCCTATGGTTTTAGTTCTCAGGAAAAAGCAACAGCACATTGGGTCATATACCAGACAGGATTTTAATCACCTTCTTTGGAATCTGGCAGACAATATCTGATTCGCTGAGGAGACACCCTCCAGAGGAAGAAATTTTTTACCAAGGAAGAAAATGAAGCTCAGATAATACCTCAAATAACACAAGGAAAAAAAAAAAAAAAAAACCAAAAACAAAACCAACAACAACAAAACAAAACAAAAAAAACCTCAGGGTGTAAAGACAAATGCCACCTCAAAAAGCTACCCTCCAGACTTCTACTGGAAGTGGATGGAAGAGCAAGAATCCTGCCAGAATGTTATTTTCAGAGAAATATAATTATAAAGTGTTTTCCTTTGCTCTTAAGATACCATCTGGGTAAACTTTTCAATCTTGAAAAGTAGTTCAAAGGACCTCTCCAAGGAAGTGCAACACTTCAATGCAAGCTGAAAGAGGAACAAAAACTACACTAATTCCAAATAAGTGAACAAGGTATCATTAATAGGGATTTCTAAGCAATCAGAGAGGGTTAAACACCTCTCTTGAAACTGGGTGAAGCCTTGGTCACCACTGAACTGCATGAGAGCTTTTGGTGCCCTAAGGATTTCACTCATTAGTTTGATTCCTTGTTAATAGTCTACAGGATATGATCAAAGGGAAATGCCAGCAAATTGGTTAGTGCATTCAAGGAAATCTGTGAACGATACAAGGCTCCAGCCACTTGAAGGAGTTTCCTAATTTAGCAAGTTCTACAGGTTTATTAGACTGGAGAGTGATACTTTGAGATTGAATCCACGCCAAAGAACTTTCTAACTAAAAGATCCCAGTTTCAATATTCCAGTAATCAAAATAGAATTAGTCTGGCTGGTTGAGTGATAAATGACTGCAGGACTTTCCAAAAACTAAGTTCTTCCTTTTTATACATCTATACTGCTTATGTGTCATACTATGTTTACAGTATGATTGATACTGCTTGTAACATCAGAAGTCTGATAGATTGAATGAAATAAAATAGTGCAGGTACTACTGACCTTAAAAAAAATATTGGTATGTATTTCTTTTCCAATGCTAGATATATTATCAAATACATTACAAGTGATGTTGGGGAAAAAAAAAATAGAATAATTATTATTTATTCTGGTAATCCTAAATCACCTAATCCACTCAGATGAAATTTTCTTTCTATGACACATTTTCATTATTTAGTGTATTTCAATTTCCAGGAATAGTTTCTACTTACACCACTTGTGAATAACAAAAAACAAAAACAAATGTAAAAACCTTTATTAGGAACATGCAAATATCAGCAGTCTAGATCTATACATAACCCATACATTAAAACATTAAATATTTCTTAATTATGTACTCTCTATGTATTGTTTCTATTCCAAGTATCAGAACTGCTTCAGTTATCTGTTGGTACTTTGACTGTGAGATTGCTTTATAGCATGATCTCTTATTGACTGCAGCTTTTTAAGTCACACAAATCAGTACGCTGTCATATACTTTTAACAGTGAACCCGTACTGAAACTTATGATTGCATATGATTTTCTCTTACAATCTATACTTTTGATTCAAAAGAATTTACAATTATGCAGACCATGTACACATACAAAGCCATGTCTGAACAAGTGTAGGGTTATCCTCAACACTAGATCAAGCCACCCACAAGTATGTCAAACCAAATCTTGAAAATCTTCAGTATAGAGAGTCCACATCTGCTCTAGAAAACCCGATCCAGTGTTTCACTACCCTCCTAGTGAACAATTCTTTTTCCTAACCTGAACTTCCTGAGCAACATATGTGGCCATTACACTTCCTTTTACTGTTTACCATAAATGAAATGAGTTGTCTTTACTGTCTTCATACATCCCCCTCCCACACACACCTCAAGCACATACACCCCCTACCTTTTACCAGTCTAAACAAGTCCGTCTTCTGTGTTCCACACCATCATGGTAAGCCACCACTGGATCCCTTCTGGTGCCTCAGTGTCCATCGTGAGACACTCAGTCTTACTTCTGTATTTTGCCAGAAAAAAAAAAAAAAAAAAAAAAAAAAAAAAAAAAAGTATTTGTAGAAAAATATATTCTTTTATTGGTTGTCAATGTTTTGGGACCTTTTTCTAGGGAATCGTGTTTTTCAGACTGTAAATTTGGTTGGTTGGTTGGTTGGTTGGTTGGTTAGATGGTTGGTTTTTGCTTTCCCAGTCTAGACGTCTGAGGAAAAGTATTAAAGGATTCATCAGGCATGACCATTGTTTCAGTACTGATTTCTCGCTGCGGTCTTCAGCTTTGTTTCCATCTATTCAAACTGGGTGACAAGGCATGAGTTCAGAAGGAAAAACCCTCTGAACTAATCAGAAAAGAAACCTTATAAAATTATATAAGATTGGTACCTCTTGTAAGGTCTGTCACAACTATCAAATCACAGAATCACAGGATAGTTGAGGCTGGAAGGCATCTCTGCGCATCATACAGGCCAAGCCCCTGCTCAAAACAGGTCCAGCCTCCGGGCTATGTCTGGTCAGGTTTTGAATATCTCCGTTAATGGAGACTCCACAGCTGCCCTGGACAGCCTGTTCCAGTGTTCAAACACCCTGCCAAATGTTGCCACCCATAACTTTGGTTCATTTTTAAAAAATGTGGTGGGCAGCTCAAGAGCAATGTTGGAGCATATGTAGGGTGGCTTTAAGTGCTGGAGGCTGAACTAGTTCATCAAAGAACCAGATTTTCTTCCTCCTTTTCCTAGCTATCTATCTCCTGGGAAAAGAACTGTGGCTACTATCATGACACTCAAATTACATTGTGTTTACCCGAACATCTGACTTTACCCGTAAGAGAGACTGCTAGGAATTAAAGTGAGAGAGAGGTTGCAGGAAGCAGAAATATTTCGTTTTCTTCTTTATTTTTTCATAACGGGTTGAGATGATTCTATTAGTACCAGCAGAAAAGAACTTGCTTGAGTTCTTTAGAAACAAAATTGCTGTGTCTCACAAAAGGTGGACAATATTGATTTATTTTAAATTAAAGTTATAATTGAGTATGATTTTGATTTTACAAACCAGGACATATAACAGTTGTTGTCATTGATACTTGTTAGATGAAAGCAAAACAAATTTTGGCCAGCGTACCAGACTTTGTAAGATCTTGTTATACTTTATTGATATCTAGGCTTTGAGTTCCGTCCTGAGGCTTTCAGAAATACTCTGATTTTAGCCTCTTTGTTTTCCAATTTACAGCCATCAATTAGGCATATGAAGCAGATACCATTACATTTTCCACTTTAAGAAACACTGTCCTTAATAAAAACCCACTTGTTTTTTAAATCTGGAACCCTCGTTTATTGATTAATTACCCAGTGAAAATATAATGTTAACAACAAATAATTTTAGAATTTGCCATACTAAAACCTGACAAAAATAGCAATACACTTTTCAGATACATATTTATTAGATAGGACAATGTTAAAATTAAGAATCATTTATACATCAGTCAGTGAGGTCTCCTTTTCTCTGATCTTATTTTCCCTAGTCTCTTTCATAGGACTGATTGTTTTCCTCCAAGCTTTTTTCTCTTTTTGACTTAGTCAGCCCTCTCTGCTGCCCCTATATCTCTAAAAAATATAAAGATTGCAGAAGATCTTGGGATGGTATCGTTGGGCAGGGGGGGCATGATGTGCAAGTAACTGACTGTAGTCCTTTACCTTCTCCCCAAACATAACAATTCCATAACACAAAAGCTGATAAAAAAGCTTCAAACTAAAATCATACAATCACAGAATCATAGAATGGCTTGAATTTCAAGGGACCTTTAAAGACCAACTGGTTCCAACTCCCCTGCCATGGGCAGGGACACCTTCCACTAGACCAGGTTGCTCCCAACCCCGTCCAACCTGGCCATGAACCCTTCCAGGGAGGGGGCATCCACAGCTGCTCTGGGCACCCTGGGCCAGTGCCTCACCACCCTTATAGTAAAGAATTCCTTCCTTAAGTCTAATTTAAATCTACCGTCTTTCACTTTATAACTGCTGCCCCTCGTCCTATCACTACACTCCCTGATAAAGAGTCCCTCCCCACCTTCCCTGCAGGCCCCCTTTAAGCACTGGAAGGCCACTACAAGGTCTCCCTGGAGCCTTCTCTTCTCTGGGCTGAACAACCCCAACTCTCTCAGCTTTTCATCGTAAGTAATTCTCTCACCTCCACTGGCTCAGTTATTTAACCATGAATCTCGTTGTGATGTTTAAGGACCCGAAAATTTTGTTCCTAAATTTTGTGGATACTTACATCCGGATACAAATTTTGATAGCATAAGCTCAAGTAAATTATCAAAGTAAAGCTATTAGGTGCTGAATTAAAAGAAATATGGAAGTTATTCTATCTAGATATTCAAAGAGAGGAAGAAGAAAACAAAAAAGTAATGAGCTAATAAAATCTAATATTACATAGAAATCTACCTGTTTCAGATGTATAGAATAATTGTCACTTAGATATGAAAAAGTGCATGTATAATTTCTTATAGACAAGGCCGAAAATAAAGAATATTGTATGTTGTATGTATATGCATAACATATCATGCACATATATAGCTATAATTAATTGCATATAAATGCAATTATATTCTTTCACTTTGTATAAATAAAACCTAATATCCTTCATAAGAGTGATTTCTTAATTCTTTCAAAGCAGTTCTGATACTCATTCTATTCAAGTATTCTTTATTCATATCAGCAATCTCTCTGATATCACAGGAATACCTTTACAATTAATTATATAAGACCAGACTACACTCTCAGAGTTTACTCAGTGTAAAAGATTTATTAATTGGATTTACTAATACATCTTTTTGTCAATTGTTAGGTCTGCAACTGAACCAAATATGACTGTCTTCAACTGACTTTAGGAAGAAGACTGCTTTCATCCTTGGCATTGGAGGAAACAGAAAGAAGAAAAACATGCAAATTTAAAATTCTCTAAAATGCTTGAGGACCTTCTAAACTAAAGATAAATTGAAAGATAAGCAGCTACATGTTCAAAATACAAAAGCATGAAGTAAGAGTTCTGTAGGAGTCAGTGATGTTGAAGACATGCATCAGAACAGATGTTTCCAGTTCAGCTCTGGACTTCTTGGTTTTCCTCTTTCCCTCTGCTTTGGTGCAATATCTTGGTCCACTGAGTTTTCTTTCAGAATTATACAGTAAAGGACAGAATAGTTTTACAACTGTAAATGACTGGCACAAATTTTTTAACATTAATAGCATCAAGCAGTCAAGCTACATTTGGTGTGAAAAGTACACATAAGCTGGGTTCAAGTCATACTTCATAAAATTATTTAAAGCCCTTATTTTGCTCCACTAATTCTGTTGCATACTGCTGCTCAGTTTACGTTGGCCTTGACACTGTTAGAACACAGTAGGAGTTGCTTTGAATTACATTCCATCTATGAAAAAATGAAGGCAGAAAGATTGAAATGAAACAAGGAGAGCAGTCTCTTTTGCCTATTATCCAGGCAACAAGGAAAATATGAGAAGGAACTCCTTCTTTTAAACTGTCTGGATGATTGCCTTAATGTGAGGCAAACTGCCTCCTGTGAGATGAAGTACTAAAACATGGTTATATTATCAGGCTGAATCTTCCTGAAAACATCTGTATGTTAAAGTATTGGCCTCAGACAGCTTAAGTTCTATTTAGACATGCTGCAAGTGACAGTGACACACTACAAATGAAATCAGTAGGTACCTTATTGATGGTTGAGAGTCAGTTGTTTTAACGCAGATGGATAGAGCTATTTGGTGAGTTCTGGTATATCTCCCCTAGTCTCCAACTGCTACTTCAGAACTGCATAGGTCAACTCGTCACCTCCTGTCCCATCTATCAGCCCTTTGGCAGTGTCTCAGAGACTCTAGGTGATGAGAATTATTTCTTAGTGTTGATGGTTAGATGACTGGCTCTTGCCCTCCTGAGTCCTAGGTGTAAAGGTGGAATACAGAGAATCTGTTGTCCACATTCCTTTAATCAGACAGATTTTTTCTGAAGATTTCTTCATGGACAGACAGGAATCTCCCTGACACTGTAGTCTGTACACTATGTATTCATGACATCTGTGCAAATAATTTTTCTTTAGCATACATATAAACAACATGGAAGAAAAAACTAACTCAGAGCTTGTTAACACTTGCAACTCTGAATTTATCTGCACTGAAGATGAAAGGTGAGGCCTGAGACAACATTTGGCAGAGCCTGGATGTCACTATTTTCCTAGCAAGAGAATAGATGAGGTATAAACAGAGTTTCCCAGGAGCAGCTGCTACCTGCCCTGCATTTTCAGGGCTGTGGTGTAAACTACGGACATCCAAAAATCAAACCCATAAGATGCTGCAACTCTGCATAAATAATTGTTTTTGTTTTGAGCAGAGACAGTCCAGGATCAGAAAAATAAATAGTGTATTGACACAATATCAGAAATCTGCTAGCAGTAATAGTTTTGTTCACATATTTAATTTGAGAGAAATTAATTTTAACCTTTTATATTGAATGACTTCTTATAGAGATTGTATCTAAGCTAAACTCTATATGACCTCTTATTCCAGATTAGGGCTCAATAAAAGAAGGTGGTCTTCATGGAATGGTTAAGAGACAATTTTAAAATAAAATGCCTCGCTGGCAGCAGAATTGCTTTTAAACTATGTACCATATTCTAATACAAGTGTCATTTTCTGACACTAAAAGAAACAAGGGTGTCAAGATTCAGAATTGATCTGCACAGCTCTGCTTCAGGTTTCTACTTTCATGCTTTCTTTAAGTTCAGCCATGTGAAATGTTAGGGTACTGAAAGGACTCATTTTAATTTTTTGTCTCAGGTCACTTTTCTGAGTAGATATCCATGAGAACATGAGTCGTTGCCAAAGTCATGAGGCTCTTTGTCTTACCACTACCTACCACCTCTTCATCCTACCACTGATAGAGTTCTTGCATTCCCATTCACCCAAGAACTTTAAGTGGCCAGAGGGAGTGATGTTAAAAGGGTGAAAAATTAATGTTCTATTGTTAAGGATAAAAACGAGCATATTTGAAAAGCTGTAAAATAATGTTAAATTAAAGCAGACCAAAAGAAATAAAAACCACTAATATGCATTCCACTGTTCCATCATGTCCAGTCTATCTCATAACATCATGAGTCACTGATGGCAGTGCTTCACGCTTACTGTTTTAGAAAGATATGAATGTTCCTGGTGATATAAAAGACAAGCTTTTAGACAAGCTATTGCACATATATTACTTTTCAAATGGAAAGATTTCTTCCCTGACTCTGGAAAGTGACCATTATATATGACAATGCATAAGAGTAGCTTCTTATAGCTTCTGTTATTCTAAACATTATTCATAGTCATAAAATTATATAAACATTTTTAAAATTTAGCTATCCAGTGAGTCAAATTCTTGCTAACAAAAGTGAAGCATTCTTTTTCCTGTCACATGAAACAGGACAATCTTTTTTTTTAATTTAATATTAGCTTAACATTTTCTTCCACTGTAGGTCCTATACAAATAAAAATAAAGATTAAATCCATGTGATTTGATGCCATAAAAGCTTGACATGAAAGATCATCCTTTTATCCTTTATAATCTTCAACTACTACCCCATCAAATAAAGCTCTGCATTTTGAAGTCTTTGGCTGAAGCAGAATCACACTGTTTGTTACTAGACAGAAAGCCATAGAACACATGCATGTAGGTAAAATAGAATACAACTAAGAGCATAAGTGACCATCGTACTCTGTATGGATATCAAGCACCATGTCGCAACCTAGTTACCCTTTAATGCACACCAAATGCTTGTACTGTTCTACCTCTAAGCACTTTTACAGTTTAAAAAGCAGTTAACTTAGTCTAATAGAATGTTTTTCATTTGCATCTGTTTTGAGCAGATGATGAGAAAGATAAATGATGGTTTTTACTGATTTATTTTATAAGAATATTATGAGACTTAAAATGAAATCAACATATAATCAGGAAATCCATGATATAAACATTTAATGACCTCAGATAAGTGTATAAAACCCCAATATGTTGGGTTTTTAGAGAAGCTTATACAAGGGTTTTGGTGGTGATCAGTGCAAATTTGTTTTAAAGTTAAGACCTACCTTTGCCATTAAGCTTAAGGGTTTACAGATAAGTTAGACCACTAGTCTGTAACTTTGTGATATTTTTACTTTCTTCTATTTTTTTATGGGAAATTCATTTCATAGTTCACTGATTATTTCTTTGAACATCTGTCAGATCTTATGTTTGCTCATTGCTTGAGAATATCTATTTGACATTCAAGGATCAAAAAACCTCAAAATATTCAGAAAACGTATTTTTCAAGAGTAGACTGGGAGAATCATTTACAGCAGCTAGGTTTCTCTGGACCTATCGCTTCTGTACAAGTGGTGCAACCAACTTTCCTCACCATAAATTTTATTTATAAATTGTTCTTATATTTCCTCAGTTCTGGTATACCTTGCATGTCATTTGCACTATGTGAAGAAAGCTGTAATGTCATTATTGCAACCTCAACTTGTTGCAGGACTGAAAGGCAAAGAAATAAACTAGTAAGACCTTGCCCCAAATCCTTATTTTTTAAAGCCCTGGATTTCTTTTTTAAAGTCCTGTATTTCTGTTTTAAAGGAAAAGACAGGATTTAATCAGTTTTATTCGGGGTTTCTCAGAGCTGCCCTTTTGCAGGGAAAAAAGAGTTATGGCTACAACAGCTATACTAGATTAGAAAACATAACTTACCATGCTAGCAAATTTATAATAACTAATCTTGCTACCATTGGAGATAATAATGTGGAAACAGTATAAAAAAATAAGTGTATTACAAGTGAGGAAGGGAGGGAGAAAGGGAAAGAGAAAATTGTTCATATTCTTTTAATGGATATAATTTTACATGTTTGTGAGGGAAATACAAACTAACAGCATTTTGATGGAATAATAAAACTCATAAAGGACTCTAATGTGAAAAAAAATTATATGCATGTATGCATACATACACATATATACATCATTATACATACACATATATGAACCCAAAGAATAGTTAGCCAGATTTTTGAAATTATCTTTTCATTAAGAAGTTCACAAATGCTCATATACACACGTACTCTCAGATGTGTTGAGCTGAAGCTCAGTTCTAAAAGGGTGCATTTCTAAAAACCAAGACTTTCCAAGAGCCTGGTATTTCAATCATTATCCATGACAAACACTTCAAGCTGGCATGGAAAAAAAATCTATTAATTTGCAGAGCTGCCAGACTACCAGTCTCCTGTGTACTCTTAAATGAACTGATGAGTGAAAAATTAAAGAAAGCAGCATTTAGCTACTTACATGTGCCATACTCAGGGTGCAGCAGCAGAGTATGAAGATGAAGAGGCACAACACTCTACAAAAGCTTTTGTTTGTGTTCAAAGGATGAAGAGAGTATATTGTACCTTTATTCTTTAGATAGTGCATAGATGACACAGAACACAAATGGCACTTGTTATTTTCCCACCATCCATTGTTTTAATGTCTGGGAGTAAAATGAAAATTTCACTGAGGATTTGACAGAGATGTCTGTATGGTTCCTTAGTCCATACTGACACTAAACAACTCTTTGGAAGCTCAGCTGCAGGTGAAGTGCAGCACCGTCAGCCCAGTGTTTCCAGGTCAGATGCTGTTGAAAGCACTTGGTGACTTTTCATTTGATAAAACAATAATTCAGAGATGAGTGAACATGTCTAACTGATGAAGACAGTTCAAATATTCTGCTTATCTCTGAGATAATCTTTCTGACTGTAGAGTAAAATATTTATACTAAATAATATTTTTCTTTTATGCTAATATGATCTGGAAAATAGTGACCATTTTTAATTCTTATTCCATTAATTTAGTCTTCAGTATTATTCTAGCAACAGCTATTTCACTGATCTTTCTTTTTATTTTTCTGAGATATATATGCTTGTGAATGTCTGGCTTTGACTTTCCAAATGTCTTCCTTTAAAAATCTCACAATTATTCAAGTCACCTTTCAGATGAGATAATTCACAGTACAGACTTCCTTATAGCTGCTTATTCAATAATTTTATTAAACCTGAGAATGCTCTGTCAAATTCTAGATTGACTTAACAAAGTAAATACACAAAGTACGCAAAAAGTGCATGTTTGTTCACCATCTTAAACTTGTATCAGTACTGCTGTTCTCCTTAGAGCAGTTTGCTGTTTTCTAGCTAGTAGATCTGTAAATGACAGGAGCATCTATAATTAGTCTGGGACTACAGAAGGTAGGGAGGGGAGATCTAAGAGTGTCTCTGAACCATCTTCTGTGCAGCAGAAAGGAGATAAACATGGAACCGAGGAGGTGAGAGTTGCTTTTTTTTTAAGCTTTTCTCAGAAATATCTATAACCTTGTTCTAAAATTTACAGAAGGTTAATGACTTCACAAATATTTTTCAATCCTATTTCCAATCTGGAGACTGATTCAATACAGTGAAGCAGTTGAAGCCTTTATTCTTTATTTAAAATATAATCTGGTTTTACCATGTTCTTTATTTCCAAGTGTATTCCTCAGAGCACAAAGCTGTAAGAGAAACAGATTCTGAGAAACATTAATGTGTTCCTAATGTCTGGTGACAATAAAATGATAGTAACACTAAATGCTGCACACTAAATGTTGCTAAGCTTGAATGGGCTTCCTTCCTTGAAAAGGACTGCTTCCAGAAGTATGGTCAAATATTCAAGAACAGTATCAAGAACCCATTTAAGTGAGGGAAGCCATAAATGTTTCAAGGTAGTTTATCTTTAAAAGAACTGAAATAATATGCCCATACCTCTTCATGACCTTTGTATTTAATTAGACATGCAAATAAATTTTACAATTAAAAAGGAAAAGAAAGATAAACCATATGTTTGGTTAAAAAAAAACCCTCTCACTTCAAATGAGAAAGAAAAAAATGGAAGCGTTTTAAGGTGGGAGTGTCTTCAAATCAAAAGGACACCTCTGCAAAGAAAATAATTAAAAATAGATTAAAAATATGTTTTTCTGTATACACAGATTGACCTATGCTTTCATGGTAAAATGAGTAGACAAAAATATTTTCTCAGACACAAAATCTTTGCTAAATTAATACCTTGGGCTGGACTTCTTGGCTCGTGATTCTTCTTGGCTTGGTCTTTCCCTTCATGTTCTTTCAGTTTCATTAATATCTCTCTCTGGCTACCAAGGCTTTCACAGTGTTTGCATGGTCTGAGCCGACTTGCCTTTGGCCTTCAAACAGACACCACAGTTCTGGAGATGGATCATGAAACTGGCAGTCAGGAGGAGGGCTGTACTTTCTCCTTTCTTTGTTTCTTAAGAAAACTCAGTATATCAGATCCATTTTTCTTTAGGTATAGTAAAGAAATGGCATTTATTTGTTATGAGAAAATACTTTGGCACTGAGAGGTTTAAGAAGTAAAAATAGGAGTAATATTATCATTACCCATTCTGTTTAGTTTATACTTTTCTCTTTTCAATTTTTCCTTTGCTCTATTTACCCATAACTATTTCAAGACTTTGGGTTTCCCTTGTTTTCTGACAATATATCTTTTGAAAACAATATAAACTATGAAATATTCTCACAGTCATTCAAAACCCGATAGTTGCCACTTAAAGTGAGCAAAAGACCTTAAGTGCTGAAATTTATTTGTGCAAGTCCGAGGTGCATTTCAGATGTCATGAAGCATTGAATGTTGGCAACTTTGGACTATTTAATGCAAAACATCACACAATTCACACTACAAATATATCATGCAACAGGCAGAAGAATCAAGATACTATAATCTACTTACACTTGATCTGCCAAACTATTGGCACTCAGGGTGGCTGGCTGAGCAGAGAATGAATGGTTCTGGACACTGCAAATTCCTTTGCATTTCTGAGCTGGTCTACCTATAACAATCTGCTATTAAAGCTGTTGAACACAGTGGAAATGAACTGATTTAATTGACATGATGCTCCCCAGGACTTCAATCTTAGCGTAAACTTAGTAAAATCATGTTTGATATTACATAAATAAACTACTCGTTGAGAGGCTAACCTTGTTGTACTTTATGATTAGTTAATGGGAAAATAAACACAATTCAATTCATCATGCTGACCTCAAAATCTAACCAGACTAGCCAATAACAACTCACCTTATTTCAAAATAACCTGTAATACAGTGTAATAGTTTTGTTGGTCAGCTTATCCAAATGAAGGATAAATGCCATGAGGAGAATAAAAGTTTCCAATAGCAGTGTCTTACTATGTCTGATCTGTGAATTATAAGTTGCAGTATCATTTATGTAGTGTCATTCTTTTCCACAATAACTTAAATACATTCATAAAAAGGCTTGATTTTTTTTAATAACAATAAGTAGTGGACATATGTATAAAAACAAGCTTCCAAAGTTTGAGAAACATTGAACGAGATAAAATAAGATAGAAGATATTTTAATATAGCCATAATTATTCTTTTTATAGCAAAAAAGTCTTTATTCTTAGCTAATCGATGAACAGATCACCAATTTTGGGAAATGATTGAATATACTTACTTGACTACATCCAGCTACATTTCATGTTTACAGAGATGAATGTTACATGGTGGAGTAAACAATGACACCCAGTGGCCATATTGACTCAAGGCCTGTTTGCTGTCTTGTATTTTCACAGAAATATTTCTGTTGTTTAGGCGAGTTGACATTGCTATTATTTTGATCTTTTTTTTTTTATTATTTTTATTTTTTTTCTTCTCATGGTATTAAGAAAACAATAGCAGTGTTTTCTTTGGAGCCAAATGGTGTAACAGGATTGACACACAGACCTCAATCCCCCTAGTGAGGAAAATGATGACCAGTTCATCGATTACAAGAGTCACACATAAAACTATACAAACTGTATTTATTAAAGAAACTGACTGTAAAAAAATGTTAGGCCACAAAATGTACTAGATTGGTATGACAAGGACAGACAATGGTTATTCACGCTGTTTTCCAGAAGATGAAAGTTGATGGATTGTTGTGTGCCACTTTGTTAACATTGGAAAAAACAAACAAACAAAGAAAAAACAATTCTCTGCCACAGAAAAAAACAAACCAAACCAAACCAAACCAAACAACACCAAAGTGGAGCCTATATTAAGGATAAAAAGAATTTTCATGAGTTATGTTTTATCAGGATATATGGGATGTCTGACTCCAACTGAGACCAAAGCAAAAGCCAAGAGTAGCTGACTCTAATAAAATTGGCTAGAAGATGCAGATCTGGAATGTATTGTCTGGTTATTACTTGCATGCTATGAAACCACATTTTTATTATTTCTGGCTTCTACAGTGCATCAGTCACTGGATGATCTCTTGGAACAAAGCTAGTATGTCATTTCTGTCATGACATGAACCCATGTCTGATCTGATTACAGGCCTTCTTATTGATCTAGAAATAATGAAGTAATTTTTCGAATAAAATGTGTTTCACAAAATACTGATTTTCTGAATGATACAATTGTAAATTGGCCTTTCCTCTTTTTCTGCCCTTACTTCCCTCTCTGCCTGAAACCACCATATAGGCACCCCCCAAGACAGGGAAGCATTAAGATTAATATGAAAATTACTTTATTTTCTACTCCAGTGTTCAGGAAAAGTAATGCTCCCAATGATAAATCTAAGCCAATACCATGGTGCATAGGCTATGGTGAAAAGGCTTGACTAAGAACTAAACAATGTCATGTGAACCTGTCAGTGAAAAGTTTAACCAAAATGATGCTGTCCGAAGGCATTTTACAAGCAACAGCAAAACTTCGTGCCTGAGGAGTGTAGAGAAGATTGCAGTGGATGGATGCTACAGATGGGGAGGTAAAGATCTCCTTCAACAGGTGGTAGGTAGGAGATCCACAACAGAAAGTAGACCTAGTAATTTCTAAGAGGGAATGAAGAACTGTTGACAGGCAGACCCATTACAGACTCATTCTGCTAGGAGTTAGTATCACTGGCAAAGAGTATGGCTGGTCTGTGTAACCAATCTCCAGTGCACAATGCATATGTCATCCCAAATATAATAAAAGCAAATAAAAAAACCCCAACTGTATGAACAGGTGAGTAGGTATGACGGGACAAATTGTAGCTTGTGGGTGTTTGTAGTAAAAAGATAATAAAGTAATATTAGCCAGTAAAACTTTTTCATGCTTTATTATAATATCTTTCCTCTCAACTAATTTGCATCTATGTCTCAAAGCCTGTTTTCAGACTGACTCTATCTTACCAAATTAATCTAGGTAATTTGAATATCATTCTCTGTTTTGACAATTTCTAACTGTTTCATGCAACTTCTGTTGGCTGTTAAATTTTCCCAGAAATAGAGCATCTAGAATGCCCTCCATTATGGACCTTCTTCAGCCATCAGTCTAAAGATCTATGATAGATTACCATGATTTATTTAAAAAACCCATTAGATTCCAAGATGATAGAACCAGTGTAATTGTTAATTATTAGAAAACTTGAAAGAGAATAAAGACTAAGATTTCCAATTCATGCTGAGAAACTGTTCTAGTGAGATGATTCCTGTGTCCATATGAATAGCTGTAAACTCATTACTAATTATGTCTGCTGAAAAAACTCTGGTGACATTTCTATTGAGATATATGATTGCAGAAACATTCAAGCTGTGAAGGGATCTAAGAAGGTCTCTAGTCCAACCCCATGGGCAAAGCAGCGCCAACTCTGGGGTCAGACCAGGCTGCTCAGGGCTTGGACAGGTCAGGAATTAAAACCTTCCAGAGACAGAGATAGGGCAGACGCTCAACATGACCTGCTCCACTGCCTCATTCTCCTCATGAGGAAATAGTTTCTTTTGCTACCCTGAATCTCTCTTACTTCACTTTATGCCTGTACCCCAAATAATACCCTTGGCTAGTAAAGGAAGATCATGCTCCAACTCAAATCAGTGAAAATTTTGTGATTAGTTCTCATAAGAATGTGGTATTTACCTTTTGCTTGTTTTCATTAATGTGATTATCTGTTCCATACTGAGAGCATGTCTCCATGGTCACTGTGTTCCTCAGAGTGAAAATGAATCAGATAAGTTTCTGAATTCATACGTCATCGTCTTTGCTTATTCTGCTTTCTTTACAGCCTACTTCTACAAATTAAACATGAAATACTCATGACAGTAAAGACTGGGGAATTCCAGATCTTCAGATTCATTAAACTATATCTCCTGTGGGACACATTAGACAAGCTTTTCATTTAAAAGGCAAGTGAAATCAAACTGTCAGTTCTGTTCAATAAGAGCCAACTGAAGAACAGCAACAATGGCAGCAAAAAGAAGTAGTCCCAACAGTGACAATAGCTGTCTCTTCATGGGATGTTCATGACACACTGTACAAAGCTTTTCAGAAAAAAAAAAAAAAAAAAGACAAAAAAACCCAAACAAAACAAAAAAAAAAAAAAACAAAACAAACAAACAAACAAACCAAACCAAAACAAAAAACACAAAAAAAAAAAAAAAACAAACAAAAAAAAAACCACCCCAAACCTGGGATAAAAAACCTCAAACCCAACGCTAGAAGAAAGTTGTCTGTAAAAGAGCCCTTATTTCCTTCCCAAATTGCTTAAGGGATTTCTGAAACCTACCACTGCTACAGCTGTCACCTACACCTACCTTTTCTCAGTTAGGGAGCACAGCTGAGACCTTCATCTCTCTATATGGACCTTCCAGTCATACCGTGTGTTGATTTAATTATAGTATCACACCAGTGTGTCCTGAGAAAATGCTCTGCAAATGGGCAGGATGACTTTCACTCTGGGAGTAGGAGAAAGCCTCATCTCTCACAGTGATGGCATTTTAAAACAGATTATTATTTACTTTTTGAGAGTAGCCCACAATTACAATATAAGTAATAGCTTATTGATTTCACAGGGACACATATATATATATATATGTGTATATATATATATATATATGAGTGCACATTTAATGGTATTAATTATTAATAATGTTAAGAATCAATATCAATAATACTAGTAATCACTAAATAACAACTATTAATAATTGTTAGTCATTGATTATTAATCACTGATCTATAATTATTCATTAATAATTATTAATTATTGCTGCACATTCTCAGAATTTATTATATTAATTTGAAGGACCAGAAAGATGGAAATGTCATCACTGAGTTTTCCCTTCTCTTTTTTCTTATGATTCCCTTTCCTCATTGCCCAGCACACCCCATCTCCCTGCCCACCCCTAATCTTTTATGGTCACCATTCTTGCCAGCATAAGGGACAAATCTGAGGTTGAAAAAAAAAAAAAAAAAACAAAAAAGAAAACAACTCTTCATGGGATATTGTGAGGGAAAATCAAAAAGGCAAAGGGTTGCAAGTAAATTGTAGAGGCTTCTGTACAAAAGCTAATGTACTGTACTTGGGGAGTTTAATAACAGCGCAAAGAAGGCGTGAGAGCAGTATAAACATAACTGTGTGTCTATCACCACTCCCAGCTGGATCCTCTGGTCAAACTAAATTTAGGAAGTACATGTTTTGGCTTCAACAGTGAGTCATATGATAATGATTATTTTCTTATTACTCAAAATTTGGAGGCTGTGAAGACACAGGATAAACAAGAGATAGTAATTTTCTTTGTTTTCCACAAAAGAATGTAATGTTTTGATGTGATACCTTTATAGAAACTTACATCTTGATGTTAACAAACTTCAGAAACTGAAGGTGTAATTAGGATGTGAATTCTAAAGCTATATGGAGGCTGTTTTGTTTGGGTCTTTTTTCCTTACCTATGATGGTCACAATTTTCTCTTCATTGGTACAATTAATGCAAGTAACATGCAATACGTGCACTTCTACAACCTGGCCATAACAACATTTTTTAGATTGCAGACTCTGCTTTATGACATCAGCCTACACAGACTTGTGATGAGTCACCCTGTCTCCTCCTTTTAAATGGGAAAACGCTAAGATATTTTTTTTCCTCCAATAATTTAATGTTTCCTTCTTCTATGTTTTTCATTACAAAAGACCTAATAGACAAAGTCAGTTTATAGCAGCTGGGCCTGAAATTCCTACCATATTGAATTCTAATATCTTTTTACTGCTATTTCTTCAACTATGATTCTAAAAGACATATTGAATAATTTTATAAAATATGTTAATTAATTTAATTTTCAAGAAGTTTTGGATACCCAGAAAGAGAGTCTGAGGTTTCTCAAGACTTTAACAGTTGTGGATAATCATCCCTTTAAAGACAGTCTAGGATCTGATATCTCAAAAAATGAAGTATGCAAATAAGATATTGTTCTCAAAAATGTGGGCTATAACCGTTCTCAATCAGTAAAATGTAGATAATGGTTTTTGTCATGCTACAAGCATGATGTGAATATTAATCTGTTAATAAGGATAAGATAATGATTTTGTTAGTTAAACATTGTGAAGCATTGATATTTTGCCTGTAAATCTTTTCAGTAGGATCCTTATTCATTATCCTCAGATGGAAAACCAAAGTTTTTGAGTTAATAAATTTAGGAGAATCTCTCTAGTGGCTTCACTGGACTTTTTCAGTGGAGTCCCTGTCCTTTTGGTTAGGAAAAACTGCATTATCTTTGAAAAGTTAAAGTAAACTTTTCAAAAAGCTGTGTCAAGTAAATGTTAGTCCCAATGAGATCAGTAGCTCTATCGGTCACATCAGCTGTAAATGTAGAAAATCACGAATAAACACCTCTGGAAATTCCATTCTGACTAGTTTCCAGGTTGATTTAAAAAAGGAAAAATCTGTTGGCTGTTTTTTTTCATTGATTCTTCTTCCTCTCCCCAAGCTATATAATTCTGTAAAATACAAGATGGAAAAAAATATTAGTTTATAGGAGTTCTATGGGCACAGATACATGTATGTGCAAATATTATATAAGTTTTCATGGCAATGTGTGTGCATGTTTGTGATTGTACTCACACAAATACATACATTCACACTTATATGCTAGTCCCGCCTCAGTCCCCTTTTGTTCAGTTTTAGATATTCACTGTGGCAGTGATGTAGTAGAAACGATGCAATAGTTCATCTGAGAGAAAAAAAAAGATTCCGTTTTCAATCTTCACTTCACGTGAGTTGAAATTAGTGTTAAACAGGCAGTGACACTTACTTGTCTCAAGCCCAGCAAATCCTGTAGCTTCTACATGTTGAAGTCTCTGCAGATCAGTGGATATGTGAGAGCTGTGAATTTAAAGTTATCTCAGAGACAGTGACAGACAGGACACAGGTCTCCTGTACTTCAACCACATGAAGTAAACACTAGGACAGGGATATTTTCTCAAAGTCTGATGCAGCCAAATTAAGTCCAGGATCAAACCCGGAGCTGTTAATACTGAGCTGGAGAAAGACATTTTCACCTTTCCCACAGCCAGGAACTCAGGTAACCTGCAGATACCCAAGTGCCACTGGGCAATTGCCAAAGGACCTGCCTCCCCTCATAGACAGTCTGTTGCCCTTAGCCACCCTAATACTTCACTTCAGGAAGACTGACCTGTAAGAACACATCCTCTACAAGTGCTCAGACAAAGCCTCTGTAGCTCTGAGGATCTTGCCCTATTAGGCAATTGCTGCCTTCTTACACATAGTGATGCTGAAATCCTTGAAGCATAACACTTAATTGCAGATCCTGATGTCACTCCCTGAAAGAGACTTTAGTCAGTCACTGATCCTCACCATTTGCTTCTAGGTATTTTTAAACAACTCCCTGCTCAACAGTCTGGCTCCCATGGATTCCAGTTTTGGTCATTATTCTCTCTATTCATTGTAGCCTGTTTATCCATCTCAAGCTAGGCAGCAAGTCATTTAAAAGTTAATCAGTGCAGTGCTCAGCATTTCAATAGCTGTCTCCTTTTATGTGTCTAGACATTAGTTGGGGAAACCAATTCAAAGAAATGAGCTATAGTTGCTGTCTGAAACCTCATCCCTTCTGAATTTCAGAAATGGTCCATCAGGAAGCTTGTGTTCCAGACCTTAAGTTTATTCTGAGTAAAATGCAAAACCAAAAGAGATCATTTTCCATGCAGTTCACAGCAATGCCAGTCTCAGTAGGAGAGCTGAATTTGTAAATTTTCCATCACCCACAATATGAACTGTGTATTACTTTTTCCCATTTAGGATCAAAATTTTATGAGAACTGCTGTATGTAGGCCATTACCATTAGATCACTTACTAAACTGGAACTCCAAACATTCGCCTAATCCTAATCAGTATGTAGATGTGAGCATCATCTGACATTTTTAAACAAGAGCAAATGTTTTTATGGCTAGCAGGAAGCATTAAAGAGCAAATAAGCTCTAGGATTGTAAACTCACATACACATGAATTGTATTACAAAAACAGGCATATAAAACACAGTGGTCTGTTTGCCATGCCCAGTATAAGCACATAAATCCAGTTGACATCTTTGGGAGTTAATTAAGATTTTAGAAATTAGATAACATTTGGTTTTGCCTGAAATAGAAAAATGGTATTCATGAGGTACCTCACCTTTGTATTTCCTAAGCACTTATTAGTTATCGTTTGTTCCTCATGTATGTTAGTTTCTGTAGATCTTGCATAATTGGTGTGATTGCTGCATAATATGTTAATTCATAACTCTTTCCAGGAAAATTAAGCCCTGGATTTAATTTTCTAAATAAATGTTTAATTAACCAAGATAATTTTATCAGAATATTAAATTCTCCAAAGAAGTAAAATCCCTATTTCTTTAACTTCTCTTTCTCTTTTTTTTTTTTTTTTTTTTTTTTTTTTTTTTAATGAACATGAATTAGAGCTGCAGTAGAGTGGAAAGAATGCAGTCTGGTGTGCAAAATCTGTCTATTGAAAAAAAAAAAAAAAAACAATAAACAAAAACAAAAGGCCTCCAACTCCTCATAACAGAAGAAAATAGCATGCATAAAATCAATGGAGGCATAAAACAAACAAAAAGTCTTTTAAATGCTAGCTTTGTAGAAGCTCACAAAGTTTCTTTCTTTTTTAATTAGTTACTCTTACTAATAGAAAAATAACCAAAAATATAATATTAAGTACTTCACTGTCAGTCCTTTAGTTAAGGGAATATTAGCAAGTCAGTGTTAGTGCACTGTTACAGTTTTAATGGCTTAATCAAGTTACCAAAACAGGAAAACCCAACATTTTTACTCTACTTCATTTAAGTGAGCAATCTACGCCACATCTGTTTTTTTGACTACATCTCATTCTGAGGAAGAATGCTGCTTCATAACTTCCTTGATGATATTAAATGATAGCCTGAGCTTCCTCCATTCTCAGCCAGTTTCCCTTATGTATATTCCATCATTTACAGGAAATACATACAGGTAATACAGAGAGTAGCCATTTATAATTACTGTGTCACCATTTTTATTGCATATTTATTTGGTTCAGCATTTTATTTTGGTTTTATTTTGTCATTCTCTAGATGTGATTTTCCTACAATAGGAAGAAAAAGAGAAAAATAATGTGACATTTGGCTATGCTTTTATTTTTCAAACTCTGTAGCGGGAAGTGTTTAAAAATTTTCCATGGGAACATTTTCATTTTGGAAAATACTGCTTTCATGGAATAAAAATAGTTCATTCAGAATATATTAGCAAGAATACTTTCTTCACTGACACACTGAAACATAGTATTTTGTTACAGTGTACTCCAAAGCAAAATTGGTGATAATTCTTTCAATATTTTTTGCTTGTCAAAATGTGCTTTTTGTAAAATCTGAAATGTTTCACATATAAATAGAAATATTGATGAAAACAATGCTAAGAAAGGAAGAAAAATGTTATGTAAAATGTCCAGCCTCTCAGAGTGGACATTCTGACACAATTATTAAGGAAACTTTCAAAAGGTTGCTTTCATTTCTGTACAACATAAATAACCTCTTTTTAATATTAATCTAAGATATCTGGTCAGTTTACTGAAAACACTTTCTTAAAAACAAAGAAACAAACAAACAAACCACTCTTCATTACAAATATTTCAGTAATGTTTGAAATACTGCCACAGAATGAGAGTTTCAGTCCTTTTAATATTTTTTACTATTCCCACATAGCTCTAAATCTGTGTAAATTTTCAGGTTCAGACTTCAGATTTGTACTTATTTTATTACTTTGTCCTACTTTCTCCAAATTATTTCTAATACATTTTTTTTCTTTATGGAATGAGGTTATATCAATTTGCTGTCCTTGGGAAAGAAGACATTCAAACAAAACCCCATGCCAAATCAAATTAAAATGTTGAAATGTAAAATGTATTCGGTAGTACCTGCATAAATCTTGCCTATACAGCATTTAGCTTTATGTTTAGTGGATAAAGTGCAAGACTGGCAAACAAGGACATTTAATCTTGATTTATCTAAAGGCACATGAAGAGTAACAGTTCTGGCTGCCTTTCCAGTGTACCTTAAGCAAGACCTGGAAGGACCACCTGCAAAGATGACATGAGAATTAAAATTTCTTAGTCAATTTAGTAATTGATTTTTCTATATGAAACTGCCAGTCTCATTTAGAGGAACAATAACTGGCTTTTAAGGTGGTGGTTTTAGCAAATAAACTATGCCAACTAGGAAATGAGCCGAGCCCAAGTCATTTTTCCAAGGTATGATACAGACATTACATATAGCGAAACCTACATCATTCCTAACTTAAAATGGGTAACTGAGTGAGCAAACATACAGATAAGTCGATTTGTCTGTCCTGGTGTCAGTGTAAGCATTGGCACAAAGCAGACAACAGAGCAGTAAGACGAAGAAAAGCTGCACTGTACAGAGCTAACTGGGAGAGTTAGTGATGATTTAAGAATGATATACCACTAATTCATAGAGGATACGTAAAGGCAACTCTACATTTGCCACTGAAGCTTGTCATGTAAAATAAATAATCTCCCACCTTCTGTTGTGGTTTAGGTCTGATTGACAGCCAACCACAACGCAGCAGCTCTCTCTCCCTTCCCCTCCGGCAATGAGAAGGGACAGAGAGCCAGGCTTGGGGTTCAAGATAGGACTGGGATGGGGGAAAATCCCCCTTTTATGATCATGAGCAAAAGGCAGACTCGTTAGGGGAAGAAAAAAAGAACATACATTTATTACAGACACTAACAACACATAACAGAGTAGGACAGTGAGAAGCATTGCCACATCTTGAGAACACCTTTCCCCCACCCCTCCCTTCTTCCCGGGCTCAGTTCTGCTCCCGATATCTCTACCTCCTCCCCCAGTGGCGCAGGGGCAGGGAATGGGGGGTGCAGTCAGCGCTGCCACTTCCTTCATGTTCAGTGAGGGGAGTGTCCAAAACTTGTTCCCCCTGCTCCATCGTGGTCCCCCTCCAACAGGAGACAGTCCTCCACAAACTTTCTCCGACTTGAATTCCTCCCACGGGCCGCAGCGTTCCCCACACTGCTCCGTCATGGGTCACTAACTTCCTCCGACTGGATTCCCTCCCACGGCTGCAGCCCTTCCTGAGCTGCTCCGGCGTGGGACTCCCCTGCATGCTGCAATCCTCCCACTGCTGAATTACAGCAGCGGGGCTGCCTTTTTCCATGAGACCCCGGCCTTCTTCGGGCACAGAACCTTGATCATCCGAGCAGGAACAACAGGCTGTAAATCAGTGTCTGCTCCACCGTAGATCTTCATGGGTGGCAGGGGGGGGCCGCCCTGCCGTCTCACCACAGGATACAGGGGGGTCTCTGCTCCGGCACACCTCCCCCCTCCTTTCTTCCTCCGTTCCTCCACTGACCTCGGTGTTCACGCAGCTGTAGCAACTCCTCCTCACAAGTCCCACTGCACGTCACCACGTCCCTTCTTAAATACGTTATCGCAGAGGCGCAGCCGATTGGCTCAATTTCCCAAACAGAAGTGGAGCTGACGTGGAGCTGGGGGAGCTTCGAGAAGCTTCTCACAGGGGGCCGCCCCGATAGCCCCCTCCCCTGCCACCAAAAAACTCCACCACTCACTCAACCCAGGACACCTTCATGTACTTGTTTGCTTGAAAACTAAATTAAAATTTAAATTTAAAAGATTAACAATTTCAGGTTGAATTGTCAGTTCTGGATCTTGAAGAAATTACATGGAAAATTCAGGAGATTTTCCAGAGATATTTAGGAAGTTGTAATTTTCATTATTCTACTTCAACATTGAAATTCTGGTACCACTGAAACCAGCTGAAGTTTTGACATTTGTTTCTTTAAGGTAAGACCTCTTCCACAGTGAAAAGATGCCCCTTTACTACGGTCTCCCTAGTTTTATTTCTCATTTAATTTCCTCTGCTTGTTTGTCTACAGAAAAATATAAAATTCAGACCATGAAATCTGTTGAGAGATAGAAGGATCATGAGTCTTACAGGTACAATAGCTTGAATTTTAAACCAAACACAGCTGTAGAGAAGTAAGAGGATTTCCCATGTGTTGGAAATGCTATTTCATGTCTTGCTTCTCTATATCCACTTACACAAAAAATTAAATAAATCTTTGTCAACTTATAGATGAGCTCAAAAGGCTAAAAGCAACAATCTAATTTACATATTTTTCCTAAATCCATTTTCTGCCAAATATTTTTACAAGGTAGAGCCTAACTCAATTTGTGAAAATGCCACTTAGCAATGGGAAAACTGAAGTTGCTTTTGGAAAATTCTATTGAATTAATTATATATGGTGTCTAGTTTCCTTCTGTTATGGAATTCTAGTATATATTAGTCACTTAAAACGTGTTGCAATGAAACATATTTTTTATATTTTAGTATTAAAAAAAAAATAAAAACAATGCTTGGTACAGAAAAGATGTTCAGCAAAGACAGTTTTTTCTCTGGCTTTATGAACAGAGCAGTGAAGACTGAATTGGTATTACTATACTCTTAAAACCTGCAAATCAATGTGGTAAGTACAGAACAAAAGACCAGGGAATAAACTGGATAACTGCTCTGAATTTTCCAGTGGAATGTCTTGAAAACATCCTTTTTTCCCTTAGGAAACTAGAGGTTACAACAGGAATGCAAAACCCAGAAGCTGTGAATTGGGATAAAAATAAACCTCATAAACTCCTTTGTTAGAGTGTGTGTTCCTCAATGAAAAACATTCTAACAAAGTCCAAATAGTGACCACTTCTTGTGCAGGATTTATAATATAAATTCAGATAACTTTTTAGATGAGTGATGGTTAAAGCTGATTTTTTTGTTTCCCCCACATGATACTCTGTTTTAGTTTTTGGGTTGTTCGTGAGTGATTTACAATGTGTTCTGAAAGGCAATCTCAAAATGCATAAATGGGGAGAACAAAACTACACAGAAAGCTCTGTCTTCAGATCTGCTCAGCCAAGACTGTTCCAAGGGAAGCAGCTTTCTGGCCACTGCAGTGCTCCCTGGACCAGCCTCAAAGGCGCCCAGCCTTTCATCACATTCAACTTTAATGTTCCCATATTCTTCTTTCTTCTGTTATGTCATCTGGAGATGGCTAGAGAAGAGTAAGCTTATTCCATTCTTTTTATAAATTTTTTACCTATGTCCTAAACTGCTGGTGAGAAGAGCAAAAGCCTTTAAAGAACATTTTTTAGAGACTTGGAAGTTCTCTTACAGTCTCCTTCTGGAGACAGGAGGACATAGCCTAGAAACCTAGGCTAGAAAAGAAGAACCTTCCACATCTTTTAGTTTTGAAAAATTTAAATGTTCTTCCTGTATTTCTAACAATGATCATGCGTGTATTTCAGAACCTGTAACTATAGTACCTTCTTTCCAAAGAATCACATTTGTAGGTGATAACTTGAATTCTAAAGAAATAAGCAATTGTATTTTTAGTAAACATGGTATTCTTTTCCACTTGCATATTTTGCCTTAGTTATAGTGCACATACTGAAGTGAGGAAGAGAAGTGGTATGAGCCAAAATATTCCTGACTGTATTTAAGGTAGCTCAATAATGTGAGCTTCTCAGGGAACATTAAGCTACATTTCTGAACAGCCAAATTTATTTGTTTAATTATTTCTCTGTAGTTGCAACAACAGTTTGGAGATGCGTTTTACCCTGGTGGTTGAAGTATGCAGCATTAACAACAGAAGTTATTTCTTCAGCATACTTCAGAGTGTTAATGATCTGATGAACCCAAAGACTTCACGTGAGTCTGACACTCTGGAAGATTATTAGAAAGTTTAATGCATTATTTCATCTGTGCCTAAAACATCTGCAGATTTCCTTGAAACTCAGAAACAATGCTGTGAGCTGGGCCTGCACTTTGTTGATATTCCTAAGAGAAAATGTTCTTTCATTTATTTTTGATTGCATTCACTTCAAATCAAATTTAAAATAAAAAGAAAGATGAGAGAGAAAAACAAGGACAAAAAAGTCCTCTCCCATGTAAAGAAAAAAGTTAAGACCTAATAAAAAAAGCAGTTTTTAAAGTCTGACTGGAATATAAATTGGTTTTAAAGTCCTTAGAACTAGAAGATGTAGAGAAATATTTGTTCATTGTTGTTAATGTATCTGAACAAGATCTTTTGACAAAACATTTCTAGCTGGAAAATGAACCTGAAGGAGTCTGTAGAGAAGGGTCAGACTTATCCCATTTCTTAATGTAAATAAAAAAAAATATTAAAAAAAAAATCAAAGCTGTCAGGGCATTGTCAAAATCAAGAATATAGGAGGACAACTCCCAGTATATAAAATCCTTTAACTTGAAAATATAACAGAGCTACAATAAAAAATTCACCACTTAGGAATTTAAATTGTTTCTCTATAGAAGCCTTATTTTTATACAATAATTGTTTCTAATAAACTATATTTGATTTCTAGAACTGCGATAAAAATGTTTGAATAACTTCAATTAAATTTTATAATATTTATACTATTCATTTATAATAAATATTATAGCAAATGTTTTTGATAAAACTTTATGATGCCACCCATTATATTGCCTGTGTTGTTTTTAACTCACAAGTATGCGATCAGAATAGTTGGGCTAAAGTCTTCGGAAATGTTTGAAAAATGGGGCAGAGAGATTTGAGATGTGGTGAAAGGAAGACTGGTTTTAGAGAATATCTAACTTAAGGAAAAAACTGTTGAAGGAAGACAGAGACTCAGTCCCTTGTGTGTAGATAATATTTGGTTGATAAGACTCCAATTAGTCTTAATCTACCTCTTCATTTAAAATGAAAAGATGTTTTTAAACATTCATCATGTTTGTTCTGGAAGGTGATTAAATACATTAGTCATGAAGGAATGTGAATTTTATGTCAATGTGAACCTGACGTGTTTTTTGATTTCTGGAACAAAGGTGTATAAAATGAGCAACAAAATGCTCTGTATATGACAGTTTGAGAGCAGATGTGTATTTTATTTGTAAGGACTTCAATAGCTGTGAGCTTTAACTGCTTTTCTTATGCGAAATAAAAGTGTAAAAGCAGTTTTCAGCAGCATGGCTCTTTTATGTCTAAAGAGAAAAACAATTATTTTTTTTTCAGGCTTAAACTTGTAATTATACAAAACAGTGAAATTAATGTCAGATTATTATTTCTTTTTAAACTGATGCCAGTAAGATGCGTTTCAGTGACCGACAACACTTTCCAATACAAACTGTCTGAAAAATAGCAAGGTTTTACCATGTGTACTTCTTTTTATCATTGGCCTAAACATCTTATACAAGAGAGAGATTCTAGCTCCCACATCTTTGTTTAATTACCATGACAAGATTAGATATTTTGGTATTCTGCTCTTGTTTCAGAGAGAGGATTCATTACAGGGTGTTTTGTTAAATTATCCAGTCATAAGTGCTTGAATGTTCATCACATGGATGAAAGTAATCAGTTAAGACTATGATTTGTCTGATCTATACTGTGACTGTTACTGAATTGTGGAATTTAGGTGACACTAGTGACAAACATTATCTTTTCTTATGGTGAAAAATTAATTGAGAGACTCAAGGTCTCCTGCTCTGAAGTTTTTTCTCCCTTTTCTTACTTTATCAGATGAAAATCCATGGGTTTCTGCTAACTTCAGTGTAAGTTTTTCCCTTCCTGTGATCAAGTGCTGGAATTAAATTGATTTTTTAGGCCTCTGTAAGCTTTGATAGGCTATTTCTGAAGCTAAGAAATAGAGAAATAGAGAGTTATGAAGATGTATTTAGTATTCAAAACTTGGGAGTGCTATTTGCAGCATAATTTACAGTTCAAATCACTATCGGTGATTTCCTTTTAAAGCTTCATCTGATTTACTTTGTAGGGGCCCAGACACATTGCTTGGCACTCTCATTTTGGCTTCCAGTACAGCCTATTGCTGTGGCAGCTTTTGAAACTTTTTATCCTTTTGGAAATATTTCTTTAGATGGAATTTAAAAAGACAACTGCAAACTGCGGAAGGTTCTTCAGAACCTGATGTGCAAGCAGGGAATTCAAGGTAGATGAAGAGAAAGATTTCTGTTTTGAAATTGTGTTTTAAGATGTTATTGATACTAAAAAAGAGAGGTCAGAAGCTTCCTTGCAGGCAAAGGAAAAAAATCAGCACCATAAGCTTTGGATAAGAACCATTATATGTTAACCAGTATTAAAAACATTCTAGCAATACTACTTATTTTACAGTCCTAGATAATTACTATTGTTATTTAATGTATATATGAATAACACAGTTATTTATCCTCTGTTACTTGGCAAAGAGTCAATAAAATCAGAACTTGGCTGAAACTTTCAGAATCTTACTCAGTGGTATATTTCCCTTCTTCCTGGCTGTAAAATTCTCCTGCTGGGCTGATGTGATGGATTGACACGTTTTCCCCAGATATCTTAAATAAGACTGGTTCTGGATGCTTGGTGCCCCCAGGCTGGCTGTCTTTTACTCTTGTTTCCTTGCTGTCACTTGGGTAGCTAAAATGAATGTCTTCTTTGCTCTTCTTCTCTTGGATCTTTATTAGGCTCTGAAGAGTCACAACTGGAACAAGACCACAAGCAAAATATTAAGAATGATCTCAGTGAAAACACTGTTGTGTCTTTTAAGAGATAGTCAATTTTCAACTTACACATAACAAAGATTTGTGCTGGCCGAAATAAAATTACTGTTAGCCCAGAACTACTCCCTATTTCAAACTATCTAATCAATCTCAGGCAAAAATATTACCCAGAAAATATCCATACGACAATAATACCCATGGATATGCAGGATGTACTATAGAGGAGGAAATTGATATTTGTTGCATACAGTAACAGGAAAGAAGCAGATAATTACATACAGAAATAAAATCCTTTGTAAAAATAATGATTTTTATTTTTCATTTCAAAACTTCAAGTCTTCTTCCCAAGTGAAAAAAAGAAAATGTGAACCATAAGTAAGCAAAAATATAAATGTTTGCTTGTTTAGCTTACAATTTTCACTTGCAAGATTTTCTGAATTATTTATTAACGCAAAAAAAGTAGATGCAAATTTAGGTCACAAACAAATATGTCTAGCCTCAATATTATCTCCCAGACAACATTGTTAATATATAATTAACCACCATAGAAGTTATCTTCTATATAAGGTGTCTTCCTTGAAGAGAGAGGCTGAATGGCACATGAAAATACAGTACTTGATTCTAATAAACAGCTTTAAACCTTTTTGTTTGGTTTTTTTTGTTTTTTTTTTTTTTGGGGGGGGTGTGGTATATTTTTATTTTCATCAAACTTTAAAATTTACCTAGATTTTTTTTTAGAGTTACTCCCTAAGAAAAATAGCCCATTCTGGTTTTAAATTATACATTTATTTTTTTTTTTTTTTTACAAACCTGTCAGTACTCTTAAAAAACTTTTGACTTTATATGAAGTATAATGTTGTTCTGGCTTATCTCAAGACTAAACTCTAGGAAAGGAAATGTCTTTTGTTCCAAGGAGAAGTGAATTTTACTAGCATTTAATGAATTCTGGGACTCATCATTAGGCCCTGACTATAAATAAGTATATGAACAGACTACCTGATCTAAGATTTTAAACACCTGCCAGTCAATGTCTTACTTGTTAGTACATATGTCAGAGAGTACTAAATTCTCTCTGACGCTGTTGGTATTGCCTGAAAATCTATGTGTTTGCAATTGTAACCTGAGAGTTTTCAAAGAAAATATATAGTCTTTAACAGTCATGGCATTCCAGGTCATTAAATTTTACATTCTGAAGTCATTGCTGTTTAATTATCAGGTAATACTGAGACTTCTCTGCCTGGTTTAATAGGATGGAGTGCATTCAAAAGGATTAGGAGTAAAGTACAGTTTTGCTTTACACATCTACACTTTTTTTTTTTTTTTAATCAATCTCAGAAATGGCACTAAAACTAATTTTAAAAGAATAATGATGAGGTTATGTAGCAATTTGCTATCAAAATTGCAAATAAATCAAAGATGCTTCTTTAACTAAGTAAAAACATGGAATACTCAAAGTTAAAATAGTAAATTATTAATACCCTAAGATTCCAATGTTGTGTCAGAAAAAGAGGAGAAATTTGGCCTACATCAATGATCTGGTTTTGTTTTGTTTGCCAGGTTGCAATTAGATGTTGTTTCATATGTGCACCAAAGTATGGAAATGTCAAAAACTTGTTGATGGAGTTTTGTGGCATTCTGTACCAGATAATACCCAATCTCATGTAAAGTACTTACCTCTTCCTCCTCATCATCATCATATCTAAGCTTCTTCCTTTGGAAAATGAAGTAAGATTGTTGACATCTGCCATACATTTTTGTTCTTGTCCTCTTTTTCTCTCCTGGCCGGCACAGAGCAAAGTATTTTGTTTTCCTGACAGTAGTTTAGAACAGAGAAAGTGCAGACAGGACATAGTCAAGCTTAAGATGTTTCTTTTATGTTCCATCTCATTGTTTTGAGACAAATCACAAGTAATTTTTTAATGTGCTTTTACGACAGAAAGGTTCAGTACGTTAGAGAAGTGGAGTTGTTCCAGCACAGTGAACATAGTCAGCTCCTGGGAAAATGTTCAGATAAGTGTTGTCAAAAATATGGACATGTTGAAAATAATAAGTAGCTGAGAGAAAAAATATATTTGATTTTGTAGGCACAGTTTGAGCATCTATTTTACACTCCTTTTGAAGTAAATTAAATAAATATATTTGAAGACCCGTGCTGTAGACCATGAATTTGAATTAATAGCTTCTGTAAAACCACTGGAAAGAGCAAAGGTGATTGCAGTATCCCACTCTCCTAAGCAACTATATTATTACAAACTTGGACTCTCCTAACTCTGGTGGATTCAGTCCCAAAATGTTACAAAATTAGAATACAGATTGGATAAAACAAAAGTGCATAGAACAGAAGCCACATTGTCAGTGTAAAAGGGAAGCTCCCAAACAAGAAGTTCTTCCAGCTTCCTTTGGGTCAGGGAACAGCACTCTGGTCAGCATGAAAAAAAAACTGGCAGACATACTTCTTCCTTTTGGAGAAGTACTATTATGTGCATACGTGTAGAAACCGAAAAAGAAAAAAAAAAAAAAGAAAGAGTAAGGATGAATTCCTGCCTCACATTGTGTAGACTCTCTGAGCCTGCATTTTTTAATTTTATTTTCTTTCAAAAAGTAAAAAAGGGAATGAGTATAGTCTAAAAGTACAAGTAGCGGACTGATAATACACAAAATAGTAGGACTTTATGGGTGTCCACTCCCATTCAACACTTTTTCAACACTTGATTTATACAAAATTGCATATGATGATATGGTGGGATTGAACTGTATCATAAAAAAAAAAAAAAAAAAGATTAAATCTATTTATTTGTTTTCTAAAAACATTGTCAAAAATCCATGAGACAATTACAGAAGTTCAATGTATTCCTAAAGAGGTAAACATTTCTTCTTAAGTAAGGGATATAATTTAGTTAACAATTAGAATCAACAATTAATACCAAACAAAACTGAGTCAAGCTTCTATCATTTTGATTAAATATGCTTATCAACAATATTATTACTTATTTACAGTGTATATTCTAAATCCCTACAATATTGCCTAAAAAACAATTTAACTGAGAAAATTGATGCATTAATATACAGTAAGGGGTAAGGTATCCATTACTTCACATTAGCTCAATCAGTTCATACAGATCTGTAACAAACACTGAATAAAAATTAGTTTGTTCCCTTCTAACAGCTAGAAACAATGTAAATTAATTCACATAACAGAGAAGTTCTAGACCCTTATGCAACACAGTTTTTCAGGCCATGCATACACCCAGTTTCATGTTATAAAAAGACCACTCTGGAGGGCTGTAATAAAACCCTGAAATTATTTAGGTCACTGAAATGAAAAATCTCACAAAACAGTAATTTAGGCTTAGGGCCACAGAGCCACCAAATAGACTCAGTCAGAGGTTAAATTGTGTAGATTAGAAAAACAGTCTGCTCCAGAGTGAAGTAGTTCACAGCACTATGGTTGTAAATTAATTATGCCATTTGATTTTTGGACTAGCAGCTTGTCCTTTGCCTTCTTCCTGTTAGCAGTATAATCTCAGCATCCTACGTGAATCTGCCCTTCACCTGTGACTTCCTGAAGGATGATGAATTTTGACCAACTTGTGCTATTCCCTGTGTCTGACATCCCCTACGCAGCAGTTATAGGGCCGCATGTGAACAACTTGATGAGTTTGGGATCTCCTGGTGCAAAAAAAGACATTGATAAACTGGAGAGGGTCCAGCAAAGATCTGCTAACATGGCTGGGGGCTGGAGCACATAATGTGTGAAGAGAGGTTAAGGGAACCGGGCTTGTTGGACAAGTAGTTTTTCCTCATTCAGTCAAATATAAGAGGGTATTAAGTCAAGCCAGCCAAAAATAAATAATTTAAAGTAGTTTTTCACACAACATGTCATTATGCAATAAAGCTTCCTGCCCCAATGTGTTGTGGATATTAAGTCTATATCACCTCAAGAAATGATTGGAAGAAATAAGAAAGAAATTTCCAACAAGACCATTAAATGGAAAGATGCATTTTCTGCCTCAGAAAGAAGTCCTGACTTTCAAATTGCTGTAGACTGAAAGAATCCTGAGAAAGTATTCCTATATACATGTTGAAGCCTTTCACTCTTTCCCAGTCAGCTGATGTCAGGTATCATCAAGAACTAGGATAGATGGACTTTTAATCTGATGTTGTACAGTTGTTTCTGCATGTTACATCTCTGATAGTAAGAATGACAGGAGAAATAGAAGAGGGGGTCCAGATCATTCCCAGTAGAAAGATAAACAACTCGTGTTTACACTCTGCTCCATTATATGACAGTGAAATCCCTGATCAGTTTGAGCAAAGAGAAGAAAAATTCATCCTGAATCAAGCAGGCAGCCAAACAGCCAAGTAAGTGGGTGTTCTCTGAAAACTGGAGTTGTTTATTGAAGCACGTCACTACAACATACACGGTGCTGACTGCTGAAGTACCCCTGCTGGGTTGGGGTATGAAATTCGATTTTTCATTCTCCCACTGCAGAGATGCATCTCTGTTCTGCATCAATATGCTCATGTTTGAACCACCTAGGTTGGGAGTTAATGAAAAACAAAGGGCTGATAATTGGTGTTCTTAAAATGCAATGAATTAAAGAATGACAAATTGGACAGAAACAGCTGGAAGTTCTTTGTATCATTCTTGGCTAAGAATTTGATTATCCAGCCAAGTTATGAAAGGAAAATAATATATTTTCCTGACAATGTTAAACTATTTAAGAGTATCTAGAGACTAAATACTAGATGTAGTTAAGGAAATAACTAAATAGTGATTAACTTTGGGTGGACTATTTGGAAGTTCAGAGCCAGAACCAACATATTCCATTTAAATTTATAATTTGCCTATAAATCTTATTTTCACATTTGGATTTACATTTAAGAATAGTTTAGGAAAAGCATTCAGAAATGTGGTGAATTATAATGCTGCACAGATTCTATAAAGTGTTCATGCTCAGCAGGAGAGAAGGAATTT
The DNA here is from genome assembly GCF_018691265.1 of Tyto alba. Lineage (NCBI taxonomy): Eukaryota > Metazoa > Chordata > Aves > Strigiformes > Tytonidae > Tyto > Tyto alba. Next base: position 7,378,546 of record NW_024881276.1, on the reverse strand, counting down.
GCAAAAGAATTACTGGCACTAATACAAGATAATTGGGAGATAATAAATCTTAATGCTTTGGGAAAAGGAATAATATACATTACAAGGGCATCTGTAAAAGTATTTCCCATCATTTTTCCAAATGCAAATCAATCCAGTTTACAAAGACATTGCTATCTCATACATAATAAGAAGAATAACTAGGGAGTTACTTAAGTTGAAGGATGTTGTTAGATTGCTATTATGTTGCTATTATTATTATTATAAACTGATAGTAATACAAGCAGTATGCTATATAATGATAAGAATAAAATTAAGCAGGCCATTGTTTCCTGAGTTCACTTTTACTAATATTATTATTATTATTATCATCATCATCATCATTACAAAACAAATGTTATTTGCTATTAGAGGTGAAAATCGTGTTTTTAAAAAAAATAAAACTCTGTTAAAGATAGATCAAAGAGCTTGCTGCTGGCTGATGAATTTTATTATTTTTTCTGTAATGAGTTAAATTTTAATGCTGATTTTGGTTATGCTCATATAGAACACAGATAATTAACATAATTCTGCCAACTTTTCACCATGTTTAATAACTTACATGCCTTTTCTGCTCCATATACTGTCTTTTCTTTCCAGCTTAGGCATTACTTTATCTATTTATGTATATTCAAAACTAGTCCCAGTTCTGATTAAAGCTTTGAGCAATTGCATATAATTGTCCAACCATCAGCTGAATGTGGTCTTATAAATTGTTTCTTTAGCAGTGCCTTGCTGATGAACTTACTGAATTTTCTCTAATGAGTCAAATAACACGCAATCTTTGTCTCTAGCCTTGACAATTTTTTAATGCCATTTCCCCTTCTAATCCTAAATCTTCATGAAGTGAAGGATAAAGAAAGCCTCTTCCAGGAGACAGTGCAATTTCCCTTACATAACTCTGCATACCACATCTCCAACTCCCTCTATTCTCCTTTTCCTTTTCAACAACTAACTGGTTTACTGTTGAAGTTGCCTTTCCCCAACATTGTCAGTCAACACAGCCAACAAGAATGAGAAGAAAAAGGGTGGGAAAAGACAGTCTGAAAGTACTGAGTTGCTTAAATAACTCTTACCATGGTCACTGTTACTACCTCCTGCCCAGTAGCACTTCCCCACTCTTTTCTTCAACACTGCCCTCCATCCTTCGTTCAACTAACAGTGTTCTCCCCTTGCATGTAATTTTCATTATATGAGATGTCACCTGGGAGGCAACAGGAGAATGATTAGCTCTGCAAAAAGTTGGTAGAATCTGAAGCCTACCTGGCATTTGGTGATATTGGAACATGAAACATCAACAGAATAATGAAAAAACAGTTACAGTCTAAGACCAAAAATCTTTAGACCAGGTAATGACAGTCAGTATTGCTTTAGGCTTTGTAATTCTTTACTTAGGCACCTGCATATGGACTTCAGACACAAAATTTTAGGCACCTGCTTTTAAAAATCTTGAACTAAAGGAATTTCATGTTTGTGACATGCTGTTCACTAACACTGCTCTGCTTCCTCAGTTTGAAATTTTCAGTTGACATGTGTTTGACATTCTGTCTAATTAGAATATAGTCCACTTGAAAAGCTAAGTAATAGACTGGTTGGAAAATTATATGGAACAATATACCAAAGGAGTTGGAACTGTCAGACCTGATTAGGACAAAAAGCAAATATATATTAAAACAATAAAACAGAATATAACCTTTTTGGAAAAAAAAAAAAATCAAATACATTTATTTTCAAAAGAAATGTTTGTTTTATTCTTTATTTGTTTTTTCTTGTTCTTGAAGCACAAATGAGCACATTTTTTTTCCAGTATGAATGGAAAAGATGGGAGACCTGCTGATTTGGCTGTTTGAACTCTAGATCTATAATCCTATCACAGTGGGTAGGAGTCTGTTGGGTGAGTGGTAGGTAGGAGTGCTTATCATCTAGAAAGCCTGGAACAATTGCCACTAGATATGCACAGAAAAGCTAAACTGTATCACTATGAATATGCTTATTTTATAACCTGTGCAATGTGAAGTCAATCTGCATGTGTGTAGTAATGTATTGGGATTTACCTTCATCTGAGCAGTCAATATGTTGTAGTGGGTATGGCTTTCTAAGAATAGTAAGTTTCATTAATTTAGAGGTAAAACAAGGCATGGCAAAAACACCCTCAACTATTGTTTATAGAGCTGTTTTGTTAAGCAAAAATGACATTTAAAAAAGGAAGAGAGAGGACTCCAAACAACATTCAAAGCTGGACATAAACCACTCTGAAGGACAAGTTTTAGTTCAACTCATCTGGCACAGGAGTTGTTCCTGCTTTGATTTTGAATCCTGTGACAAGACATGGCTTTCTTTAAATTCCCAGCTCCCACACAGAACTGATGTCGGTCACAGTGGTCACAAGGAGTGTTCACAAAATGACTTATCAGCTTAGTAGCATCGTAAGATTTAATTCTCAAAAATGACATGTAATTCCAGGTTATGTTCTTTTTGAAAAGTCACTGATCACCCCATTTAGGAAATTGGCTGTTCTTAAGATAGGCATGCCTTAAAATGCCCACATCACTAGTTCCTAGAAAAACACAGCTCAGACATCCGAAAAAAAGGGGGAGAGGGCTGAAAATCAAGAGAAGCCAAAGAAATTTTCTAATATCAAACAAAAAGGAAACTTAAAATAATAAAGCTAATTTTAGAAGTTCTTTGTGGTGTAATATCTCATCTACAGTGAATACTGAGGAAAATATAACATATATGAGGTAATTAAACTATTATAAAAATTATAATAAGATATTTTCTGAATAGTCTTCCATTAAGATTATTTGTTTCATACAGTAATAGTTAGATACAATGGGTTTTGTTTTACTTTTATGGACTGCATTATTTTTACAGAATTCAGAATTATGTGACCACGATAAAAAAAAAAAAAAAAAAAAAAAAAGAATTCTCATTGTTTTTGACAGAAAACGAGATAAAATGGGGAACACACTCCTCAGTAAACGTAAGGAGGAAACTGTAGTTCAGAATATCTGCCAAATCTTTTGGGTTTTTTTAAGCCTTTGTCTGCTATTTATATTTAACACAAAACATATCCCTTCCTAATGTGAAATGTACAATTCTGATAGCAGTTTCTTTCTACCTAAGCAGATATGTGTTAATGTATTACTTGTATAACATAAAGACACCCACTATATCAGATTTGCACAGGGTTGTGCCACACAGTGTTTTGCAGGTTTGCCCTGCCCAGACTAAATATTCCTGGCATTTTCAGTTTTGTTCCATTTTTGGTTTCTCTAGGAAAGAAATTGGCAGCCATTGCAGATTCTGCCAAATTTAATCTTCTGGTTTCTCATCTCAAATAAAGGAAACATAAGAAGGCAATACAGTTTGTAAGAAATTATAATATATACTTACATATTTTTTCAACATTATATTCTATAATTCTTATTTACTAATCATTACAGTAATACCTAAGTGCCACAATTGAGGCTGTATGTACAAAGCTGAATATTTTACAACTATAAAACATAGCACAGTTTCTGCTTAGAACACCTACAGCTCAACATAGCCCCAGCTGAATGTAAATGGGATCCATGCGTCTGCACTTGTAGTCTGGATTTTTCCACTTGTCATGCCTTTATTGTCAGACCCATGTTTTTGAAACCCAGTGCTAGAATCAAACTGTGCAGATCCAGTTGCAGAATCTGGGTACACTTACATTTCTCTGCTTTTTATCAGGATCCTTATTTTGTATCAGTAATTGCTTTTGCTACTAGCAATGCTTTTTTTCCTTTTTTTTTTTTTTTAAGAATCTAAAAGTATCAGTATCCTTGAAACCTACAGTAGGCATTGACTGGTAGTGCCCAGTACTTAGATAAAAAGAGGATTTAAATCTTTCAGCCCATCAATCATGCATTGTTTCAAGCCCTGAAAAAAGAAAAAAAAAAAAAAAAAAGAATGACGGTGTAAGTCCCATTAAATTTCACCACTAAGAGGTACATTGAAAGCACTGGTACTTTTAAGGAAAATTTGCAAAGAATAAAGATGTTCATCTCCAGCAGTGTTAAAAGTAAAGTGCAGTTATGCACCAAATTATCCTGGTCAGAGTGATTGACCTTGGGACTGTAATGAGAACTTGAGTGACAGGTTGGACACAGTAGTCTAGGTCTCACCCTAAACCTGAAACCCTTTCAAAATTCCTCTTCCTGCTCCTTTGGTACAGGGCTGTTTAATTCCTCCTGCTGATATGTTCAAAACCTTCACTTGCCTTGAAGATAAATACAGCCTTGTGGGGCCTGCAATAAGATTAGGAGCAAACAAAAAGGTTAAATTGCCATCTTCCTGAGAAGTTTAAACTCATGCTTGCAATTTGCAAGTTACAACCCTCCATCTAAGCCTTGTGACAGGGACTAACACAATCTATTGATTTTTGTGAAGAATAAATAATCCTAAAATATGTGATTTTGCTTCTGGGTGCTAATAGGGTATGGACAAAACTGTAAAATAAACTCAGAATAATTGAAGGATTACTGAAATTAATAAATTTCACCATTGTGCATTATTCTGTGACATCCAAAGAGATAGAGGATTTCTTTGTGTTAGAGTGCAGTAGTCAAAATAGAGGTACTAGAGACAAAGATAGAATAGTGGTATAGAACTGCCTTAAAAATCAAATAACAAATATCAGGGGGAAAAAGTATAGGCCACATATTCAGTTCCGAATTATGGATCCTAGGTGCCAGGTGTAGATTATTAGTTCTTAAAATATGTATAATGTGATTTGTGATTTGCTTATGAGTCACTATATAATACCAAGGATGCTGTAGATAACCGAGTCATCTCTTCTGCCATAAGATTGATCATGCACAGCTAGACCGGATTTAATAAGATGAAGCTGTCCTCTGTGGGAGTATCTTCAGCATGAGTCAGAATTTATACAGCATTTAAACTCACTGTCCCAAAAAATAAATGTTAAACTCAGCATACTCCTAATTAATTGAAGATTTCACACCTATTCACTTCCACTTAGTTTTTTTTCTCTCTACCACACAGCTAATAAAACAGGCAGTGAGATATATCAATGTTCTTTCCACCCTTGTTTAGTATACTTGTGTAGAAATAAAAACCACTTTACAAACTTTTAATAATTTTAATTTAGAATTTGATTCATCAGTATATCCTTGTCATATGTTGATAGAGTTTAACTGAAGTTGGTGGAGCTTTTTTGACATAAAAATTGATCAATAAAGTGATGAATAAAGCCTTTTGAGCATTGTTTTCAAAAAGCACTCAGCTGATTCATACTAGTAACTTTTAAATTTTTTTAATGTTATGTTATTCTCAGAATATTTTTCTCCTTATTTTCTAAAGTCAAAGGAGAGATAAAACTCCTCAAGAGAATAAATCAGAGTACCTAAGCCTAGGCTTCCGCCCTGAACCATTCCTTTGGTGGAGGCTATTTTTCACCACTGGCCTTAGATATAACTTCTCCTCCTTAAAATCGATCTTCAAATGCACTACCTTAGTATTGCTGCTATTAAAACCAATGGAAATTTTGCACCATTGCTGAATACTTTTGAAAATCATACTTTTCATATCCAAGTTATTTCTTTTCCATGCATTCACAGAATCTCTTGAAATTACATCTTCTTTTTACTTTCTCTAATGTCTCTGCTTTCACAGCTATACTACAAGCTTTTCATCCACTTGCACTAGTTGCAAGGAGTGGGACTAGAACAGTACTAATCCACCATATCAGAGTGCAAACAACTCCTGCAGATCAGTCAGATCCTGTTTAGATAATACTCTGTTGACTCTGAGTGTAAAATATGGACAATTTGCATGAGTTTTAGTCATGCAAAACTACCTGCAAACACTGTAGCCATCAACCAAGTCAACTATCTCACTTACTACATTTGAGTTTTATACAAAAGAGTCCATTTGAAGAGCCTTAGTGATGTTCTGTGGATCTGGTTTATTATGATATATTAGTCTTACTATGATGGTCATCATCATTATTTTCATTTTGCACAATACCATCAGTAAAATGCAACATGTAAAAGTCTTCCACCATATTCCATAAAAGTCCAGAATTATATTTACAAGTCCCTTACAGAAAGTACTTTCCCATGGTTAGTGTCTATGTCAACCAAACTCAAGCCTGATGAAGTAGATTCATCAGAGCATGAGGAAGTTTGTGCATATACCATGTGGAAATGCTTCTTGGCACTGAAGTAGTCCCTGAAGTAAAAATTTAGGATATTAGGAAATCTAAAGACTGAGGTAGATAGATCCTGTAGGGATATCTCGGTAGCCCTTAACTACTGATGAATGCTGGTGCAATGAAAATTCAATAATTACCTGATTAATATGAAGTTCCATCAAAAGTTATGAATCTACTAATGCTGATAATGTTAAATACATGCACAAACATTTTCAGGGTCAGGGCTATATCAAACCATGCAGCCTCTACTGGAAAGCAGAAATCAGACATGAATTAGACTGTGATTTCAGCTGGTCTCATGTCAATCCAGTCACTTCAGTAGAAATCCCAGCGCTGTCTGAAACTACTCATGAAGTGTACATCTAGGGCACAATGTACTGTGCTGAAAGTGCCTGAACTATAGCCAACACAAGCCCAAAATCTGCCCTGCTGTGAATTGCCTCTCATTTTACTGTGGAAAAACTAAATTGCATTCTAACATTCTCTATAATGGAAAATATGAATGAAACTACAGAAAAATAGTGTGATGCATTTCTGCTGCTATACGGTAAGATCATTCACCCATGTACTCAAGCTACTTTCTCTATGTACCATGAGATGAAACAAGAAGGCTCCAGCACCAGTAGCTCTAGCTCAGATTCCACATCTGGAACCACTTAGTAATGTATATATAAAAATTATCTTGATAGACAACACAATATAATCCCACTCAGACAGCATTATGCTCCTAAGTAACGTTGCTGGCTCTACTCAATACTTTTAACACTATCGATAGATATAGATTTTCTACTGTTATATTTGCCACATCTGTTAGTTAAGTTAGGCTTTTAGTCAGACTGAAGACATTGATTACAGAGAAGGACACATGTAACAGCGGAAGTGCATCTTTCTGGAGATTAATTCCTCCTGCTGGGTTATGAATAGCTGATGTCCCAGTATAACAGAGAAATCCAAGCAGCTGTAGCAATTAGACATGACAAGACATTTTTCACATACTGTTTTGTCTAATGAACTGTCGGAGTGCAGTTTCCCTGACTTTTAATTACTGCACCACCCACAGTTAGGACAAGTTCACCTACCTCTTCTCTCTGAGACTTACTTCATCTTCTCAAATGCATCCTTATTAAAAGTGATGGGTCCTAGTTTGGATTTTTGCTAAACTGTGTAATGTAACAAAAAGGCAACATTATGGTGAGCAGTATCTCTCAGAGTGGCCATTCTTTTTTTTTTTTTGTTTAGAAAGAACATTCATTTTCCTTCCTAATGGATCAAATTCTCTGCCTTCTCAAATCAATAAGAGTTTTCTCATCAAAAGTAAATTCAGGTTTTATTTGAAAAATGTTAAGCATTTCCTTAGAATATCTTGGATGAATTAGTAGACTGAAAAGGAAAAAATCCTTGATACTAGTCCTGTATCTCAGATCCCAAGGAAATTTTCCTTAATCATTTTGTTATTTTTTATGAAATTTAATTTTAACTATTAAAAAACATTGTGACCATGGCTCAACATGCATTAGGACTGAAATCTGACAAGTGTAGGAAATAAAACTTTTTAGGTAAAATGTTATTCCATGAATCTGACATACAAAACTATCTGCATTATACTTTTTTACAAATATTTTCCTTATTATCTTTTTCTGTATTGCTATTTTATTAAGGGGATTCTAGTCAAGATGAAAACCACAGAATTTTGAATTATTTTTGCCATCTATAAAAGTCTTACATGATATGAAGCATGTTTTTATAGTTATATACAGTAAGAACATAAATTAATGTTGAAACAAGGCGTCTGCACCCATAAGCTATAAACATAAACTGTATAGTTTTTAGTAACTACAGTGCTCCAATAGACATGACACCAAAAAAAATTAATTCTAAAATAAAATCTTCATTCAAAAAAAAAGAATCCTCTTCTTGTCTACTTTAGCATATACTTTAGTTATAAGACTGAAACCAAAGCAGGGTCAGGGCAAACCTTCACACCTAAATGATCCGTAGACACTTGCTTTCTGAGAGGCACAGATTAAGGGAAGTTTGGGGAAACCCTACAAAGCTCAGCTTCCCACACTCACAGGTGAGATGATTATTCTTCAGGATGGAAAGTACAGTGATTCTGAGGCAAATTAATGTGCAATTAAAATCCTAAACAGGAGGATTAAGAGAGCATGACGTACAGAGTATTTCAGGCCTGTGGAACCTTCTCCAGAAATTCTTTGTAAAAAAACATCTGCATCACCTCAGACAAAAATGCCAAGTGATGAAAGATATGAACATGTGTTTGTCTGCAGGTAAGTGGGAGGATTGTATAGGTGGTATGAACATATGTGCTTGGTCACGGAGAGGAGGATAGTAAACAAAACCATTGTACAGGGAGTCAAGAGGAGCCCATGAATTTCCACAGATAATGCAATGTGCTGACAGAAATCAGGCTTCAGCCTGAGGAGTTGTTCTTGCAGCTGTCTGAATCAACCCCTTGAGCCATATGAACTGGTGAAAATATTAATCTGTTCTTTTAGGACTATACCAAGTAATGTTTGCTGAGGAGGTCTGGCATAGGGAAAGAAAAAAATACTTGATGGCAGGAAAGCTGAGAGATAAAGCTTATCCTGCATCAATTTTTATGTTTATAGATTATTAGTACTGGAGGAAAAAAAGATTATTTAAAAAACAGTGCTAAAATATGCATAGGTTTTTTTTCTTCTTTGAGGAGAGAATTTTATGCATATAATACAAAATTTAGAAAGGAGGTCACATCTGACACAAATTACCTTAGGTGCTCAGATGCTACCTGTTGTTCAAGGTATAACTACTTATTTCTGTAGATATGGACCTGCCAATGTTCCAGCAAAGCAAACACTAACCCATCGCATCTTGAAAAAGGAGGAGGAGTTTTCTGCATTACCTTCCTAGCATTTTGGGTTCAGTGTAATTATCTGCTGAGGTGGAAAATCTAATGTAAAAATTGTTTTTAAAGGGACACTAATCCTATGACATCATATTTTATGAATCCAGAGAGGTTTTAAACAATAATATAAAAACCTTATTGTTCCTTATTTCAGTATGGAAAAATATCCATTAAATTCTCAGTCAAATAAAAGTCTGAAGACTTGAGTGCCATATTACCTTTCTTGCTCAAGAGAGACACTAGTAAAAGACATAACAGGATTAAAAGATTCAAAATTATGTGCGCTGGTTGAGTGATCTTTGGTCTTTATTACAAATCATATAACAAAACATTAAAACATTTGTTATAAGTTGTTAGTTATAAACTACACAGACAGTCTTGATCAGCAAAATTCTGTATAGATGACAAAGAAAATTAATTCTGCAAGCTATGTGGCAAACTGGGCTGCCAGCTACAGTAAATCTAGGCTAATCCTTCCGTGAAAACTCTTGAGACCATATTACTTTTTCAGAGTTGCTCCATAACTGTACAGGTTCTGTACTGAGCTTCCATTGTGAATATAACAAAAAATGTGTCCTAAAAATAATGGTAATTTTTGAAGTTATTAATTCAAATTTCACAGAAATATCCACATAAACAGAAAAATTCTTATTTCATTAATTCCTTTGAAAGAGGAGATGATATAATTTACAGTGTTGTAGTTCTTGGTTTTTGGTTGGTTGGTTGGTTGGTTGTGGGTTTTTTGTTTTTTTTGTTTTTTATATTAGTAGGAAATTCCTTATGATACTGAATTTCACACTTTTATATTTCAAAGAACTGAGCAAAATTTTGCCTTGCACTGCTAGTAAGAACATCTCAAAAAAATCTTGCATATCTTTAGGCAGAAGGCAGATGATACATCTTTGCTCAGTTTTTACACCTCTGACTGTTCAGTTCTCCAGAGATTAAGGATATACTTTCATAATAATACAAACAAACAAAAAAATCTAACATTGTGGTTGGTAGGTAGGTTGTTTAAGAAGAAAAAAGAAAAAAATTAACACCTATAGCTCTTCCATGACTTATTTAAACAGTACTAGGAAACATTTTACAAGGACAAAAGAAAGTTGTCTTTTAGGTTGATGCAACATTTTTGCACTTATTCTTTATTAAAATTCTGAAGAGTTTTTCCTTCATTCTGAGACAAACACATTTGTTTTACTTGAATTACAAGAACCTTAGATTTGTCTCAGTGATCTTAAGATACGGTATTTTATCTGTTTACTGAATTCCATCATTTTCCACATCTTTGTAATGTGCTTCACTCTTGTTAGAAAAAAACAAGACCTGAAAATACTTGTTATTTGATAATTCACAAATCTTGAAGAACTCAGATGCTGTGATTTATTTTACTGCCTCTTTTTTTTTTTTTTTTTTTTTTTTTTTTTTTTTTTTTTTTCCCCCACAGATTTGGTGTTACCTACAGGTCTCATCATTTATCTCCCAATATTAAAAGAACTGCGGGGGGAGGGGGGGGGGGGAGCGTAAAAAGAACAACAACAGAAAAGCTATCTTTCTGCTTTAGAAATATAACTCACTAGCCCCATGTTAGAAATCACACATAAATACTACTTCATTTTACATTTTTTGTTATAGATCATTACTTACCTGTACCTCCTTATGGGTGTTTACCATAATAAAAGCATGGTTTCAATGCCTAATACTTTGCATGCCAATCATATTTTGCATACCTAATTAATGCTATAGAGATGAGGACTACTATACAAATTATATTACACATTCCTAAGTTCTTGTTACAAGAATGTAAAGCTGCTTTTCATAGGAAATACAACTGATAATCTATTTGCATTTTCCCTCTAAAATAGTGCAAATCTGTGCTATTGTACTATCAAAGGAAACCAATTAATGTATTTCACAGCAGAACAGCAAAGGCCGTGTGGTACTAAAATATATACTGATGGATCTGTTACATCAGTAAGACGTAGGTGTCCAGTCTGGCTAATTCTCCCATCTCTGTTTCTCTCTTTAAGACCTCAAAACAGTTCCTGTCACTAAATCTTTTGTCAATGAGGTGAGAAGCCCATTGAGCACAGGTTTAGGGAACAGCAATAATCCAGAGCGAGATTTGGCTACAAAGAGAGGAAGGGAGAAGATAACTTCTGTCAAGCTCATGTTCTCAGAAATGGTAATCCTTCATCAAAGGGGCATTTGCCTCTTCAAAAGGGGAACAGATTCACATATTTACAAACCTTTGGGAAGACTCCAGTTAATGGCACACTTGATAGATGTGTAGAGTAGTGGCAGAGAAGACTAGTGCCAGTTCCACTGGAAATGACCCACCTGCCCCCTTGGAAGGTCCCCATGGAGCTGCCCAGAGGAACCTGTCCTACAGCTTGGAGCAGGGGCTACTCTGCAGAAAACAGTATAGCTGTGACTCACCAAGCAAAGCCTGATATAGCTCACAAAACAACAAAACCTTGTTAGACCCCCTTCAGTACCCACAGATCCAAGATTACTGCATGTTGAAGATGAGTGAAGGCAGACCCCATTAAGATAGTTTGGAGAAAAGAGACATCATCTGCATTCACAACAGATACGTAGTTTTGAACCTCCATATCATCATGGCACAATCTGTGCTCTAAAGGAGGAGCCCCAGCTCGTATGAGTATGATCTAGTCCTGGTCATAGTCTCCAAATGAAGCTGCTAGGAAACGGTGCCACAAATGTGTAATAGAATTATATACTAATTCAAATAACAGACATAAAAGAAATGTAACTGTAAATAGTTTTAAAAAAATGATTAATAAAAAACGAATCAGTGTTTTTTAACTAACCAAGACACTGACCCAGACTTCAGTGAAAGCAATAGGCTGCTCTGCTCTCCTCACCCCACTCCAGGAGCAGTTAAGCACATAAACTTTCAGTGATTTCAGACATTCACATAGGACCAACAGAAGTGATAGGACTAGGAGACACCCTTACTATTCTGCAGGTGGAGGCCAGGTGAAAGACCTGCAGTATCTAACACGGCTTAGATACCTATGGTAGGAGAACCAAATTTCGGCCAGCCTGGGAAGAAGCCTGTAAGATACAATTTGCTGTGTTGTCATCTGACTGGATGGGGAAGCCAAGTGATTCTGATATTCAATTACTGGGGGGAAAAATATCACCAAACCCCAAAACTTTGAGTTTCTGTACAAATTATGTAACTGCCCTTGGCAATTTTCATATTAAATTCTTTCCTAGAAATTAATTTTCAAAGCAATTTTATGTAATACTTTGTAAGAACAGTACATACAGTATTTGCTAGATTTAATGACTTATTGTATACAGACTGTACAAACTATATAATCACATAGCACGGAAGTATAGAATTTTGTTTAGTGGAAATATCAGTGTAAAAATATTTTGGTTTATAGACATTTTAAAGACTTCTAAGATATCTAAATAAGTTTGGGAGAATGTTGACTGTTCCGGAAATGCAGTGATTTCAAACTACATTTGGTCAAAAGAAGCAGTATTCTAAATCAGATTTAACTAATCCTTAAGTAAGGGTTGTTCAAAGTTTAGAGTGGAAAAGAATCAGAGTTGCAGTTAGATGATGGGGTCACTGAATTCTTCTCATAGCAAGAATGAAGGGTTGGATTTCTGCCATCTCCCTCTCTGATGTTTTTCATGTGATCTCAGCCTTGCATGAAACAAACAAAGTAAAAAAGAATTAAAAAAAAAAAAAAAAAAAAAAAAAAAAAAAACCAAAACCAAACAGATCCTCTAAGAGAAGTCTAAAATCAAGAATTTTGTCATAGACTAAAATTTAAGACTATTGCCAAAGGAATCTGCAGATTAGTTGGGAATATCCAAGTTCCCTTTGTTCTAACTGTATAAAGGAACCACTTTCCTGACTATGGGTCTCTTGAGAATACTGTCTTCTGATGTTTTGGTCCTGGCTTGGGGAACCAAGTATATTGTTTAATACCATATGTGATGCCTAGTGGCTGAAAAAAACCTCATTCAGTTTCAAATGACTGAGAATGGATGGTTGTTTTCCATTTATTTATTCAAAACACATTTAAATTATATTATTTGAAATTATGTTTCTATGTGAGGCAAAGGGAAGACACAGATAAAATCTACAGTAATCTTGTTCCTATACAGGTTCTCCTTAAAAAAATGCATGAAATAATAAACATATAGGTGAAATTGAATATATTTTTGTAATCTTTGTATGGAAATCCAAGGCCACATTAAGGTGAAAAACAACATAGAAATTGAGATGGGAATATTTAAAGAGTTTAAATTAACATTATAACCAAGAACAAAAATAGATTTATGCTCCTTTATATATAGTATCTATATTTCAATCTCATGTAGTGTTTTTCATCCTGAAGTGTCCCAAAGAAATTCTGTGGAAACAAGAATTAGATAGAATTTCCATGGCCCTTTAATAATGAAGGAAAACCTTTGTCTTTGTGGTCTTTCTCGAGGTGATAATTTCTCAAATGGTTGGGGTGTTATGCTGCCCCCTAGGTTTACACTTAAGTTCATGTACATATGGTTCTAATGAATTTTAATGAATCCTCAGGAATTTCTCAACATTAGTCAGTAGTTTGTAGTGGTAGCACATATTGTGCATTAATAATAGACATATTTCCATTTCCAAGCCAGCTATTGAACAGCATACGTTCTTCTTTAAAGAATAGATAGGGAAAAAGGTTTTACTAATTGCTCTGAAGATAATAAAAAAGGTACATATCAATGGCAATGAAATTGATTAAAAGAATTATTTACCAAAGCAGGGCTTTAATACAGCAGTCCACTGGCAGAGAATTTCAAAGTCATTTGTACATAAGTGAGTATATGGTGGGTCAGACTTTACTTAGGTTACAGTCTAAAAAGAAGGGGTGAAGAAAAGACACGTTTCTATACAAGTGATGAGACTTATTCTTGTTCATTAGAGCACCAATCTCTCTCAGTTTTAAAGCCAACACAATCTATTGAAGTTTTAGTGAATGCATCTGACCATGATCACTCTGACTGACTTTCAGCAATCAGAAGTCACCTGGAGGAAGTCAGGCCCCATATCCAATCACAGGCAGTGTCAGATAGTGAGTTGACTTTGGGGGGCTGAATGTCCTTCAAGACATGACATTCTCTCTCCTTTGGTCATGGAGGACAATCTTAATTAGGACTGTTGCAGCCAGATCATCTAATCTCCTGTTCTAGACAGGTGTCTTGTGGGAGAGAATTGTCTTTTTTTAGACCCCGCAGTTGGGTGGCCCATACGTTTTTCTCTAAGTAGGTCCAACTCTATTATCTGACGTGAATTAGGGAAGATGTCTTCCCACCTCTTCTGTTGCTTTTATAAGAAAGATGACAGTGTTTTAGTGACTATCTATTCATCACGGTTTGAATCTTGATGACAGCCAAACACCCCGCAGCCACTCTCTCACCCTCGCCCAGCCTGGAGGGATGGGGGAGGGAATTGAAGGGGTAAAGGGAGACCTGTGGGTTGAGATAAAAACAGCTTGATAATTGTAATAAAATAAAACAATAACAATAATGAAAAGTACAAACAGCAATGAACAATGTGATTGCTGACCACCTGCCAACCGATAGCCAGACAGCTTCTGCCTAGCAATCCTGAAACACCAAGATCCTAGAATCCTGGAAGTGAGAGAGAACCCTCTCCTCCCCAGCTGACCCTTCTTTATATAGCCAGCATGACGTTACAAGATATGGGGTATTTCAGTGGCCAATTTGGGACTGGTGCTCTGGCCGTGCTCCCTCCCTGCTTCTTGTGCACCTGCACACGGGCAGGACATGGGGAGTTGGAGAGTTCTTGAAATCTCAGCAACAACTGAAAACATCAGTGTGCTATCAGCATTCTTCTTATACCAAATTCATACAGAATCCAAAGCACAGCACTATTCTAGCTACTCAGAAGAAAAATTAACTCTGTTCCAGCCCAAACCATGACACTAGTTTTTGTTCTTTTACCATGAATGCACTAGAAATAACTCAATGAGGTGTTTCACAGCTACACCACTATTATTATTATCCATCTTTTCTGCATGCAGTAGACTAGTATGCAAAGGACCTTATGCTGGTGTTCAATGACAGTGATGCACTGGGTCACTAACGAGAGCCCTGTCAGCTGTAGGGGAGGCACATCCCATGTGTTCTGTATTCCTGAGAGCCTCCAGGATTGGTGCTGCTCCATGAGGCAGGTAAGCCAGTATCCACAGTGACCCAATCAGCCTCAGGTCAGAGCCCTCACCCGGAAAGGTTCAGCCTTATGGCTCCTGAGCATGGCAAGCAGGGCAGCGCTGCGGTCCAGTGACCTTCACACAAATACAGAGTTGCATGTCAAGTCCAATGTCCATCCAAGAAGTGTCTCCAACATCCACCCGAGAAATCCATTCAACAAGTCAGGAACAGCAGAAGGCAGACGTCGGTCTGGAGGCGGCAGCAGCAGCAGCACAGCTCAAGCAGGGAACAACGGCCCAGCCTGAGCTGAAACAGGGCTCCTGGGACATAGGCAAGAGAGTGGAGGAGGTCCCTAGTGAAGTGGGTCGGGACAATTAGGACCTTCTGACTGCAGTGAGAAGCAGTCCGTCCTTGCTGTCTCCAGGTCCTGCCAGTAATGCCTTTTAACTCGACATTGCTCACAGAGAAAGGAGAGATGCAGCAGGTATAAATCAGTTGGTCTGCACTGTAGAGAGCCAAGGACCTTCATCATGATCTATGATTTCTACCACAGGAGCAGTTATGGGCCAAGGCTCCACTGTTCTTGGCACTGCAGAATAGAGCTCTTCCACACACGGGTCATGGCTCTGCTTTATAAAGAAGGTAAGGAAACAAGGCCAAAAGGGGGAGAAAGATGGGTGAAATGTGTAATTCTGTGCAATGAAGAGCACTCTCACACCAGCTCCTGTTTAAATGTTTAATGAGAATTGCTTAGTGTTTCTTTGCTCCCTCCCCTGAATGAGGTTCATAAAGCCAGCTGTGGGAGCTCTGAACTGTTGAAAATAATCCAGTTAGCTCTCATTTTTCTCATTTAACTTGACAATTTAAGCAGTTTCACTGTTTATAATGTGCATGTTTATATATAGATCTGTTTGTGTACTGGTGATGTCTGTAAACAACTGTACTGGATTGTTTCTTTTGGCATTTTGTTGGTTGTTATTTTTTGTTTTGGTTTGGGTTTTTTTTGTTTGTTTGTTTGTTTTTTTTTGTTTTGTTTTGTTTTGTTTGTTTGTTTGTTTTTCTCTAGTAGATTGTCTTACTGATTTCTGGTATAAAAAATCTTTTGGATCATATAATATAATAGCTCTTCCAGAATGCTCTTTCTGTCCTTGAGTGTTAAGATCTAGTAAGATTCTCATTACAAGATATTTCCAAGTTAGTCAGGAAGTGGGGGAGAGTAGTGATAATCAATTACCAGTACAAAATGAATGTTGTCTTGTGACCTCTTATTAAAAGAGCATAACTCACATCACCTACCTAATTTTTATGACTGGTCCTTTCCTGCCTATACACAGTTCAATTAATTGGATATGACTACTTCAGAAGACTTACTGTCTTCTTATGACAAGCTCTGAGCTCAAATAAATTAAAATGACTGTGTTTGTCTTGTTTCGTTTACTTTGCAATGCTCATTTAGGCTGATAGATAAATAATGTCAGTCTGCGTAAAAGGTATCTGTGTGAAAGACATTGGTACTTATCTATATGTTGTCCCTGTAAAGATAAAATTTTTGAGTGGAAGCCTTAATTTTCAACTTTCAATATGGGACAGATCAAAATCCATCTACACTCAAAAAAATTTTAGCCTATTCAAGCATTGGCAGCCAGAGCCATTCTGAGACAAATTACTGGTGACACAGTATTACTTTTTAGAACACACAGAATTCATTCTGAAATGAATAAGGAACAATAAAACCATTAAATTGTTAAGATTTGTATATCATTAAACATGGTTATAGGCCACCTGCCTGGGAAATAACCAGAAATAACATTTTTTTCACAAAAAAAAATGCCAGTATCATTTATTTATATGCAAAAGGAGGGGGGAAAAATGGCATAGATCAGACTAGGGAGAAATTATAGGTGCAGTCTGTCACATATACACAGAGCTGTAAATCTTTTTGGTTGCTTCATAGATAGGTATGAGGTTTGACTGTAAAAAGACATCATACTGATCATCCTTTGACCTTAATGTGAGCCAATGTAATTCTAGCTAATGACAAATTCATCTCAGTGGGAACTGTAGCAGTAATATGCGTCATAGACAAAGAACATGAGAACATATGAGATGTATTGTTTAAATGAACTTTAATGTGACTTTTACAGTTTTCTATTACTGTTGAATGAAAAAAAAATGTGTTCATATGAATGTTCATGAATAATTAATTAAGATTGGATGTATAATGTAGTGAACTGAAAGCTACTAGCCAAATCAAGGTTGGAAAACATTTTCTTTTTCTAGAGGCTAAAGTACCTATTGCTAGCTAATAATAGTTAAAATACTGCTAGTAAAACATGATTCTAATTAATAGCATACAGTGAAACTTCAGACCTTTAAAATGATGACATAACTCATTTTTACTTCAGTATGGTTAAGATTAATGAATACCTTTCCATGTAAGTAGCAATTAAATAAATACATAAATAAATAAATGCCCTATAATGTTGCCAAATCTTTCTTAAAATCCAGCTGCACTAAGCAATAACTTATCAGCTACTCTCTGTATTGGAGGAGGCTTCTCTGTTCAAAAATGGGCCAATTACTAAAGTCACTGACAGCAACCACTCGTATTTCTTCATGTTTCTTCATCAGTGAGTGTGGAAACTTATTTCACTTCTCAGTGGTCTGGCATTCAAACAAATGTTTAAGCTGTAACCTTTTTATAGTCCTTTAAATGCACTGTTTTCACCAGACAGAAGGTTCTGCTATATACCTCACAAAAAAAGGGGAAAAAAAAAAATCGCCTTTTCCCACCTCCTTTTTTTTTTTTCCTGCTAATACATATGTGGTTGTATGTTGTGGCCAACATATTCTGTAATTGCCATTCATATAGATTTAACAGGCAAGAGGGACTAGCTCATTGGTAAACCCCATCTCATTTATACATAAATTTATTGATCTGAGAGGTCACCCAGCATATAAATTTAAAAGCACTGCAGCATTAATTTCTCTAAAATGTATGGAAACCTCCTCTTTTGTGCTTAAGTACCCATCTGAGGCCACACAGGAATGGTCATGGCATGATTAAGTCTCCCGTTATTCCAGCCTTGCAGAAGCTGTCTTGTGCTAAATGGCTGATGCATTTGTCTCACCGTGATGGATTAAACAGATGACACGGAGCTGGGAGCCTGCAGCGGGTGCTTCATTAGGCTAAACCCCTCACATTCTCACCCATGCCATAGGTAGCTCTGACAAAAGGTTAGAAGCACAAAGATTTAGGTGTTCCTTCAGGATGTGAACTTATTACCCGTCTCAGGAGAGAAATGCAGTAAGAATATAATACTTCCTAGAACAGCACCAGGTCAGCCAGCATGGCCTTGAGTGTTATGGTGAAATCTTAACCTCAGTGAGTGCAGAAGGAATGCTTTCAATAATAAATTCAGATACTGTGTTTGGTAGAAGAGCTGATGCTGGTTTCCTCATCTTCAGAGACCTTTTCCCTTGCATGTAATCACATACAGCAGATTGTACTGACAACTTTCATCTCCCTTCCTCCCTTTAATACTGATTTCTGATATTAGGAAAGGAGAAAGAAAAATATTGATTTTCAAGAGGGTGGCTTGTCTCTTTAATACAGCCCATAACTGTCCTTTCCAACCTCTTTTATCGTATGAACTGACACCCGCCTGGAAATAGACCTGACTACTCCCATGTGTCAGGCAGGACATCAACACAGACAGAGACTTTTAAGAGAAGAAAAGAAAAAAAACATTGCGGAAAAGGAATGATGAATGCTACAGAGCTAGAAGTATCCACTCAGTCAGCCCATTAATTTCTTGTCAAATGTCATCAGGGAAAAGATTAACCACTTCAGAAATCACAGGTGAAGAGTCTGAGTTACTATCACTTCAGAGAAACAAAGCACGATGTTAGACTCTGAATGTGAGAGAGGACTGTACTTACTGCCCTCCCAGATCCAACTAATGATTCATCTAGTCCTGTATTGTCTCTCTCATAGTTCCCAAATATTCAGAGGCAAAACCCCTATAATGCTGGTAATTTTTAAATAGAATGTCCATAAGATCTTTTTTCCCCTGAACATTCATCTATTTCCAGAAATAGAATCTTCCAAAAGAGGCGCAGCATAAAAGGAATTACCATTACTCCTTCCCAGCAATTCTGCAAAAACCTTGTATAGGAATAACAAGGTACAGTAGGTGGTAAGGGAACATTATTTATTAATGATAAGAGAAGGTTTGGACTTCTAAAATTTTCTTCTTGAACAACAATTTGGAGGTAGCCAGCTGTTACTGTATACTTTCTTATGCCTTACTTCAACTTGCCTGGAGCTTAAGAATTATTGTAGCCGGATCTATTGAACACCACAAATACTTCAGTTTCATCCAGGAAGCTTATATTATGTCCATACAAGTTCACAAAGTCATTTGATTACTTGATGGACTCAGCATCACATCAGTGGCACAGTTGAGACCAGTGTTTGCCTGAAGTCTTAAAAGGCGGGCAGTGGACATGTGAGGTACAGGTGAAGTGTAGCCAAATGACCTCACCAAGATCTATGATATAAACAAAGCCAATCAAATAAGGTCTTAGCTTTCACAACCCTAAACCAGGTGATCAGTAATCATTTAACACTAGTCAGCCACCTGAAAATTGAAATTCTCTGTAACCTCTCAATGCATGGGGCTATGCTGTTAGTTGTCTCATCTTTGACAAAAGCTAATATTTCATTCTCCAGAGGGAAAACCCCCCAACTTTTCAACAGATTTACATAGGCTTTTCTGCATCTAAAGATGGAGAAATGAATCCTTATTAAGCTTTAGAGAGCTGTGTTTAATTGTAATGGTTAACTTTAAGAAAAACGTTATTTGGCATGTTGGATGCTGTACAGGTGCCCCAGTCTTCATTAATACACATGAAGGTAGGGGATGAAGTTCACAAACTTCAAAAGCAAAGGGATTATCCCAACAAACCTCCATTTCTTCCCTCCCCTTTCTGCCATAGATATACTCATGCAAACACAACTACACAGAATATAAAAATCTGCATTTAAACAAATTGTATTAAAATTACATAAAATCTGATTCTAAAGTCCCTAACAGTAAATGCACCTTCTTCCTTGATATTTGATATTTAGTTGCATTGCTACTCCTATGCTATTAGGATATGCCATCTTATTTCAAGTTTAATTTTTTGTAACTTCCAGTAATTGTATTTTGTCATGTCTTTATCATCAGACTTGAAAAATCCTCCACCAGCAGATCTGTCACCTTTCAGCCTCCTTTTCTACGAATGAAAAAAACAAGCTAATCTGAATTCAAATAATATTGTGAGTATCCTTTGAATTCTCATTGTATTTTAACATTCCTCAAGACTGAGCATTAGATTTGGACATAATGTTGCATAGAAAGGCAAGAACATTTCCCTTCTCATGCTCAAAATTACACTTATTTTAATCCCAGCTTTGAATAAAACTTTTTGTTGCAATATTATAAAAATATTTTCTCAGAATCCTTCATTTTTTATCTATATTTTAGAATTGAGAGTAATTACATCTTTGTTTCATAAGTACTTTTGAAAATTCAAAAATGACGGCAAACTCACTAACTAGTACTTTTTTTGTCATTTGAAACATTTTTTTTTTTTGCTATAGTTATTGCCCTACTAGGCACAATGGTGAATGTGCAACCATTAATAGTCTTTTTACAACACTCTACATATCAACTATTTATACTAAAAATTACAATACATGATCCAGCCACAGGGAATGTGTGTACACACATCGAAATACACATATTAATAAGGAATGTCATACTTTACAATTCTACATTTATATTTTAAAGCATCATTGCAATATACAGAGATTAAAATCAGGCAATGTGACCTGATCATTTTAAAGACTCTCTCTGGAACAAACACACCAATTTTAAAGACTCCAAGAAATTATGAGTCCATTATCTGTTCAGGTCAGAGAATAACAAGATACTACCTTTAACTCCAATACCTTCATTCTTGCTGGATTGACTTAAAGATTATATAAATGCAGCCTTTCTTTCTGATATCTTTAGGACTTTTTGAAAGTCAAAGTTCTTCAGTCAAAACACCTTCTGTAATTATATATTTATGGGTATTTTCACAGATACAGATACAAATAACAGAGTTAATATATCCGAAGAGTGATATTTATCCTCCCTAACTTTGTATACTAAAAGTTAGCTACCTCATCTAAATTGACTGGTTAGTGCTTGGCATCCAAGAGAGGCATACACCTAGTTTATTCATTCACACCTCAATCAATTAATTAATTCACACCATCTGCTTCTATTTCCATTACCTCCTAGAATTTTCACCTCTCGGGGTGCCCAAAGGAGATGACTACTTGCCTGGTTCTGAAGTAGCTAACATTTCAGTGTATACATCCCCATACCACTTTTCTAGGATGTAAGAGTGAGTGGAGCAGAGGCACAGACAGGTGTGTTCTGCAAACAGTTGTTTCCACTGAGAGGGTCATCACTTGCCAGCTGTTCCCCAGCTGTTGGACATATTTTTTTTGCCATTTTGCTGATAATGCTCCTTTGCACAGTTCAGGTGAAACAAGTTGGATTGATTGGATGAGCTATTTAAAATGTCTAATCTTATTTTGAATGAAATATGTTAGGCATCCCTAGGGTTTGGAGATATGAGCTAGTTTAATTTAGGCAGTTTAAAAAGAAAATCCTGACTAACTCAGGATACTATAATAGTAATTGCATCCTGGTCTGCATCAAGAGAAGTGTGACCAGCAGGTCGAGGGAGTTGACTCTGCCCCTCTACTCTGATTTTGTGAGAACCCACCTGCAGTACTGTGTTCAGCTCTGGGGGCCCCGACATAAGAAGGACATGGACCTGCTCAAGTGGGTCCAGAGGAGGCCACAAAGATGATGATGAGGCTGGAGCACCTCCCTTATGAGAACAGGCTGAGAGAGTTGGGGTTTTTCAGCCTGGAAAAGGCTCTGGTGATATCTTACAGTGGCCTTCCCATACTTAAAGGGGGCTACAGGAAAGATGAGGAGGGATTCTTTATCAGGGAGTGTAGTGATAGGATGAGGGATAATGGTTTTAAATTGACAGAGGGCAGATTTAGATTAGATATAAGGAAGAAATTCTTTACTGTGCGGGTGGTGAGGCACTGGCACAGGGTGCCCAGAGAAGCTGTGGCTGCCCCCTCCCTGGAAGGGTTCAAGGCCAGGTTGGACGGGGCTGGGAGCACCCTGGGCTGGGGGAAGGGGGCCCTGCCCGGGGCAGGGGGGTTGGAACCGGATGGTCTTTAAGGTCCCTTCCGATCTAAACCATTCTGTGATTCTATGATTTTGACTGAAAAGGGGTGCATACGCAGCACAGCTAGGCAATCAGTCACTGTTATATTCCCATTTTAGTTGCAAATAAAACAGAATAAAGAAGAAAGTAATTTATTGTTGGTACTAAAGCAACAATGGTAATGCACCTCACACCTGTCAACTCCTAGTACCCCTCAGCTTTCAGAGGTCAAATCTCAGGTGCAGAGCTGACACTCACAGTAGTTCAGTGCTTATTAACCAGGTCAAGAATTTGGTCCTTCTTTTATCACCTTCTTGCTGTAAGTCTCTGGCCTTTATAAACCTCATCAGAATTAAGGAAGTCTGGTGTCATGTGGGTATGTATCTCTCATCTGGATTCTTTGATGTCTCATATCTTTCAAGTGTCAGTCAAGGTATTCCCAACCCCTCCCTCACATAAGGACCCTCAGCTGTCAGATGGGACACTCCCCTCCAGAAATGGCACCAGCAAAGTCTCCCTTTCCTCATCCAGAGACCTTTTTTATGATGTATATTTTTGAGGCATCTGAGGTTGTGATATCTTGTTGCCAATTTGTTCAAAGGGTTTTGGGGTATGATAGGTGTGGCTACACTTGTGTATGTAAATATCCCCAAAATATTTTGTGGTTTTTTATCTTAATGTGTGTAGAACTTCTTGCAAAAGATTTGTGTGTACTCTGCACCTAAATATTCTGTACAGATCATTAACATTATCAGAAATATCTCTGGGTAAATAACTACAAATTACAAGAAGACCAAAAACATTTTTTACTTTTACATTAACACTCATTTAAACTACAATCTTTTAATGATGTTATACCTTAAAAACTTTTCACTTCATAGAACTCAGGAAAGAGAAAAATGAAGAGATTTATTATAAGCAAATGCTTGACTCCATCCTTTGCAACAATATGTAATATGTCTCCACTAGGTCTCACCTAAAAGTGAATAGTGCTCCCAAAATGACTATTTTTCCTCACTGATTATATATCAAATCTAGAAGAATAGTTTAAATATATACATCTAAAATTAGGTAAGAGGAGCGTCAGCTCCTGAAAAATAATCACTTTTGTACATAGACAAAGCTTTAACAGAAATGTAGTCTCTGAAATTCTTATTTTAGTCTGAAGTCATGTGAGCATTTTAGTATCAACTGTGAAACTGATGATGAAATGTTAAAATCCTTGCCTGATTTTATGTGTGTTTGTTATGCAGGCTAATGAGTATGATGGACATGTCTATTCAGCCAAAACAGGTAGTGAGCCTGGAAACAGGAGCTCTGACCATCCACCCAGCTAGATCTTAGCTCCCTTGCTGCTTTGGACTGCTATGGTTATCCCTCTCAAAGACAATTCCAGTTTAAGGTTCTGGGAATAATTCACTCCGGAGACTCATTCCAAAAGCCAGTATGGAAGAATCAAGAGAGAAGCAGAGTTTGACTCTGTATGAACCAACAAGGTTTGCCCCTACATGCATTTATGTCACCCAGGACCTCATGAAATACCACCCCTCGGTTTCATGCTGTAGCAATATCACTGCTACGTATTCTTATATGACATCAGAAACTTTGAACTAAAAAAACAAACAAACAAAAAAAAACACACAAAAAAATAGTCTGACCAGAGGGAAATCCCAGGAGGAAATTCAGAAATAATTACAATACAATTTAGCATAGAAGAGGATAGTTAACAGCAAAGTGCACACAAGCTTGTCTGTACCTTTTGGCTGCTATGCTAGGGATCTTTCCCTGGTGTTGATCTGTTTCTCCACACAGATGCAGGCATTGGAAATGTGCCTGATAACACTGGTAAGGATGAAGATCTCCACAAACTCTACCCCATTGCACAGGAATCAAAGGTCTGTTGTGCAGGGGAGCCATGCTTTGGGGCCAAGCCTGGACATCTTCTCTGCCTGCCTCCTTCCCTCCCTCTACTCCAGGGGCTGCCAGAGTCTCCCCCAGCAACACCTGCTCTGGTTTTCCTTCCAACAGGATGGTGATTAAAACCCAGGGGGAAGGCACGCCTTTCCTCACTGCTCTTATATGTTGTAACCAGATTATCCTCAATCAGACCTGGGCATTTGCTCATTTTCCAATGAACAGAGATTTCTCTCAAGACCTGGGAAGAAGAAATTCTCTATTTCCCTCCGTTTTCTGTGCAATAAGGGAAGATCTTGTCTACAGTGCCTCTGAGTAAAAGCTTCAGGCCCGTGGAGGATTTGCAGATCTCTATTGGTCCTTTGCAGGGTGCAAATATATTAAGCTATTCAATGTTTTTTTTTGTTTTTTTTTTTTTTTCTTTACTGGCAACAGAGGAAAAGTAGCTTGTACTGAACTGGAATAAATGAGAATTGTTATTCCAATCATGCTCTGATTCTATTCATTGGGAAAATTTGTATCTGTGCAACAGATCTCAGTTTTAAAATTAATTTGCTAAAAATCTAAGGGTTTTGTTTTGGTTTGGTTTTTTTTTAATATTTAGGGTGGGGTTCTAAGTCTTGAAGCTTGCTCTGGCCTATAATCATGTATTACAATCAAGCTGTCAAATGTTTTCCTACAAGCTGTGGTAATTTGGGAAATCTTTCTATGCACCATTTGTGGTCTCCAGCTGATATCTTGCTATTAAACTGACATATTATGGAGTTACAATGTGTGGATGTAACTTTTGATGCTGTAATACATGCTTTTCCTTTCCACAGCAGGGCAGCCCACAGGGCACTGAGCTATAGGATTTTGACTTCACAGGAGGGTGTCAGATGTGAGCTGTGCAGTTGGGGAGAACGTGCCTTACAGTCCAGAGCTAGAAGCAGTGCTAGCACTGGCTCAGGCCCCAGAGATTTACAGCATATGAGATCCCATAAAATGTAATGCTAACACAACCGTCTGGAGAGCATCCAGTCAGGGAGGGAGCTCTCCTGGAGCTGTGTGCCTGACACAAGCCAGAATCAAACTGTGCCTACCAGTTTTGATAGAATTTGAATTTTTATTTATTTTATTTTTCTTTTTTTTTACTTTATCATGTATTATTAACACACTGCTTAAATAATTCCTTTAATTATACTTAAGACTGAAAAAAAAAAAAAAAAAAAGAAAGATCCTTCAACAAAGGGAAGGCTGAGAGCAATTTGACAGAGCTATAAACAGCAGGGCAGAACACGAGGTGTTTAATCTATGCTAACATGGGTACAAGAAACTGAGAGGGAATGGAGACAGAGCTTTTTCACAGAAATTATATAGACAGAATGCATGCCAGTTTTCAGATGATGATGATTAATTTATGAAAGGGACTATAGGACCTAGGGACCTGTAATGATCCAGGTTCCTGGGGTGTTGAACTGTTTAGTTATGCTTCTGCATAGCTAATTGTGCTTTTGACTCCTTTAAAGAAAGCAAGCATAATAATGTACTCATAATGTTGGAGTTTCTTTAGTGGAGACTTACAAACTAATCACTTCACTAGTAACAGTTTCTCCTCTCTGGTATAGCAGCTCAATTCCCTCCCTTTGCTTGAAACAATGAGTTGGTTGGGAAAGACACAACTGATTTATTTTTCTAAAACAAGCTATTCTTTTTTACATTTTGGAATATTTGACAACTTTCAGTTGTTCTATAAAGCGGCTGGAAAGTATGGCAGAACTCATAAATCTTTTCTTTTTTCTTTCTTTTTTTTCCCCTCCCAAAATATCTGAACCACATGTGCTTCCACCAGGTCTAGTGAACTCACTGGAGGCTAGTAAGAAAAGATTCTCATGAGCGTGCATGGCCTTGCTCCACAGTGCGCAGGCAGCAGGAGGAGAGAGAGAGGCCGTGCTTTCACCCATCCCTGCGGCGCTTGGGTAGAAGTGTGCAGGGTAAAGTATTTGCTCCATATAGAGAGAGTAGAAGGAGACCATACAAGCATACCTATATAATGTGCCCTTCAGAAAAAGCACTTCAGTACGCAGTTTAGCAGAGCATTCAAATACTCCACCTGGGAAATGTAGGTGTTGCAAAATTTTAACACATATACTGGCAGAATCTGGACCACTGCCAGGAGTTTAAGTGTATTCAAGTTATCCTGTATCACAAATACATTTTTGGGACAATTTTCATTCACATAACACTTGTGAACTGTAATGTAATTTTACCTAAATATTCAGAGGTTGCACATTTTACCAGCAGAAAAATGGAAAACTGAAATATCTTTTTGGTCTTTAAATCCTTTAACTCCTGTATATCACCATATTTACAGAGCACAATACTAATTTCTAAGCAGTATTTGCTTATTTAAGACCAGCTGCTTCCTGACCCAAAATGCCATTTAAACAAGTAATCCCAGCTCTCTGACAGCCTTACTATTTGCCCTTTCAGTACACCCTTTTTTCTTTCTGGTATGTGAGCACTTGCACTCTCACCTGCAGTTCAGATCAGATCCCGGTACCTCAGAAGGCTACTGCTTAGCTGTGAGGAGTGTGATTGTAAAAAACCCTAGTTTTTGTTAGCTGTAGTGGTCCTATTCACACCCCTAATCGACCCCGAAATTGATATTCTTCATCTGATCTGCATAGGTCGTCTGGCAGGTCACTGCCTGTGTTACATTACACCAGTGTTTTTCCACTAACCCAGTTAACAAGGTTAACTAGAAACGTGACAGACAGAAGAGAGAAGCTGGACACATGGCACGCATTATTTGGTTTAGAAAGTAGCCGAGGTTTCTCTGTGGCAAGAACTTACTAATACATGATTTCTGACTCAGTCAAAATAATTTTCGGTTGTTGGGGTTTTTTCTGAATGTCAAAACTCTTGAGACACAGTCATGTCCCTTCTACCTTCTCAACTACAGCAAACTTATCTTGAAATAACGATTTGCCTGAAAGCAAAAGCAAAAAAAAAAAAAAAAAAAAGACAAAAAAAGCTATTTCATTTGCTAGTGAGACTTGAGAGAAGGGTTTTATAAATTTAACTGCCAATATACCATCTGCCTCTGCTGCTCCTTTGAGCCTAGTTCTTCTAATTGTGTCTTTAACAGATGACAAAAACCCTACTTCCCTCTTGGGCACTGTAAAATAATAACAATTAAAACATGAATAGTAATAATTAATGAAGCACACATGGTGCAGTAAGTCTGCAATCTGAACAGGCTGCTTATTCTGCAGGAAGTCTGTGCGTAATTCGTCTTGAGAGATAACTCTAACAGGCTCTCCGTTGGATGCCTGGAGCTGCAGCCACCAGTCTTGGGAGGGCAACTTGGGAATGCCTGTAAGTGACACTGCAGCAAACTGTATGTTCTGCATCACTTCATGCTTTTTATTTTCTATTGACAACAAGCAATTTTAGTGGGTGGACCACCAACCAGTGGGCTGAGAAAGCTGTGTTTTAGACACGAAACTTGTTCAAGGACAGTTACCCTTCTTTCCACCTGTTATGGCTGGCACCTCAAAAGCCAAAGTGAAAAATCAGTTTGTTGCAGTTCTTAGCTGTGTTCTAGTTAATTTTTTGCAGTTCTGGTAATTTAAAGCAACACGTTACTTCACACATTTGGCAATGGAGTTATCAGCCTTATGTAGCAGATCTGGGAAAAATCTGCTGGGAAAAATTGGTGCTATTTTTCCCAGCTGTAACATGTGCTGAGGGAACCTGGGTTATGAACTCCAATGATCTCCAGGTGATCTCTAGGATAGTTGGTAGGCCATCTAAATAAGAACAAGCCTTAGGCTTCTTTACATACGCCAGCAGGCTGGTCTAATTCAATAAGACTGTGGGCTGTTGCTCAGAGTTACGGACCAGCTCCTCCAGTCCATCCAGCTTGGGCTGTGGGTGCAGACAAGGACTGAGCTGTGCCTGGTGTTCAGCCCTGCAGCAGCAGACCCGGGTGGTTAAACTCTATCTTTGTCCTAAAGCCAGGGCAGAGGACACTCGGATTTTTTATGAAAGCTTTTCTGAACCTTTAGAGGCTTTTGTTTCTTAATTTGTATTTTCAGTTTGACTCTTTCAGAGTGTCCAGAAAGAACAATTTTGGGGGAAGGTTAAAACTTTCATACAAACTGCTGGAATTGTAAGCAAGAATGCCTGTAACTTGTGATTAACTTCATGCAGTAACCCATGTGGTCATAAATTCAGTCCATTATTAATGTTTTCCACTTTGGCCACAGCTGCTCAGTGAAGATGTTGGCTGTTTTTCTTCTCCCTGGTGGAACAGTGGCTGTGCCCCAGAAGGCATTTTGACATTTTATCACTGAACACTGCTTTCAGCAAAATTATCCTCCCACAATATGGAATTTTCTTCTTTCTTTTGTGTGAAATTTGAAGCATGACTGTGAAATGCTTCGTTTTTCTGGAAAACTGAAGATATTAATTTTCACAAATTTCCTGATCCCTTGTTCCTATTTGGTCCTGGGGTGAGGTTCACAGATGAAAAAATAATGAAAAAGTATTTGTGTATATAGCTGCATGTCCATTTAATCATCTCTTCTGGCTGAGATGTAAGCAGTAATGAAGTTAGAAACAACTATTTAAAAAATCCAATATTGATGGAGGAAATAAGATCAAATACACCTCCAAAAGTGCCTCCAGATTACTGACACCCAGAATTTCCTCAGTTGGCATTAAAACAATGAACATTCAGCTCTCGTGGTCAAATGTCTTTTCCTGATGTTTTTTATTTTTCATGTAGACTGTAATCTAATAGTAGAGTGAAATCCAGATAGATGATGATTATCTGCTCTCCAAGCCTACTCAGCAACTTTTGTCTGTTGCCTGAAGCGAATGACTTCTAAGTGAATTCAAAACACTGGAAAATTCATTTTGTGTAAGAAGAACACTTCTTTTTTGTATTTATTAGAACTTATCCAATATGTTGCAACAAAATGCTATGGACAAAATTCCTTTTACTTGTTATCTTGTTTGACAGCTAGTAATCAGTGAAGTGGATTAACTAAGCCTCATGATTTTTATTGTAGATTCCTGATTCAATGATTAAGTGAAACTTGTAGTATGAATAAAGATAAATGTAGAAACATATAATTTGCTTATAGACTTCTTCATGATGCAAATTTCTGTTGCTGCATTCATAAAGCACTGAGCTGCATACTAAAATCCATTTCATTTAGATCCAGGATTTGTCATGGATTTCTAATCTTCTATAGTTCTAATCTTAATGATTTCCCCTAGCTACAAAAAAATGAATTAGTCTGTATCTGCACTTCTCTTTATTATGAAAAGCAACTTTGCATTTAGCAGAAATATTTAACAACTTTTTTTGATAAATGATTATAATGTAATAACTACTTATTTAATCAATTCTTTTGAAGCCTTACTTGTATGGAGATCTTGGCATGAGCTGTAAGCAAATTTCTGTCGAATGCTGTGATAGAACACTCATTTTCAAGATAACTTTCTATTTGCAGTTTTCAATGTCTCTATTTTATTTGGGGAAGAAAGCATATGTCTGCTTGCAGCCAATTTAACAACTAAATTTCCCATAAAAGCCTATTTAGAAATAATCTTAGAAAGTCTTTGGAGATCAAGAAAATGCTACTAGCATAGTACCTGTATTAGTGTCTAAGCTCTCACTTTCATGGAGTTACAGTAAAATACAGTATGTCTGTCACATCATTTATCTCGCTTTCTTCAGATAAGTGCAGTGAGGTTTACTTCACTCAGATAAATGGTTTAGCTGGTGATACTCCCCATCTCATCAGGGGCATGACAGAAGTGGCCCCCACGTGGCAGCAGTGAAGAATAACTGTCTGATAAAAACGAAAAGTAAAGAGCCCAGATGACTTCTTCGAGGAGTCTTCACCAGTGGCTGGCCCAGGCAGGTAATAAGAATTTATAATAACAGGCCAGGCATCCAATGGACCAGTCCGGACAATCCATTTATCATGTGCTTCAAGCCTGAGTGTTGACTGGAGGAAACATGTCTTACTGAAGAGAATCAGCTTGTAGAAACATAAAGATATATAGATCCCCAGTCATTCATTGAGGGAAGCAAAAAACACATGGTAAGAGCACAGGGCCCATTAAATTTAAGGTAAGTCAAGGAGTCGCTGTAATAGAAAAAATAAGAGGTTTCCTCTGGTCTTGGGAATTCAAGATAGTCTGGAAGGAGGTGGTAAGAATATCGTATAAACAAAATGTGCCAGAAGCCAACTCTCGAACAGAACTGTAAAACTGTGGCCATACAGTTTAGTTAAATTAAGGGACCATCTGTGGGCAGGGTGTTCTCTAAGGGCTTGTAAGAGCAGAGCCCTCACCAGCAGCTATCACATGTGTCTTGTTCTAACCAGGCAGCACAAGGGTCAGAGAGAACCATTGTAAGGCTAAATCAGTCAACCATTTAAAGACTAGTTCAGCTAAAGTTAAGCTGTTAAACAATAAATGCTATCTAAAGAAATACTTAATTTTTCTTTCTTTCTGGAGGTGGTTTGTTTTTTGGTTTGGGTTTTTTTTTTGGGTTTTTTTTTTTTTTTTTTGCTTTATTCCATGTGGGTTTTTCCCTGATGTGTACTATTTTCATTTTTTGTTTCATTGTGTTATACCTACTAGACCTGAGACCTAATCTATGTGCTGTAATAACGAAAATACCCTTGCAAATGACTGTATGGTACTGTATCTTTCTTTGAGTCATTTACTGCAGATTATATTCTTCCTGAAATTGATCTAATGTCTCAAACTGGTAAGAAACTATCTGAACTTTCACCTTCAATCTTTTTCCAACTGTTTCATTAACCAAAGCAGAATGAATATACATATGGATTGCAGAAGTCCTCTAGGCTATTGGCCTATTGTTTTCCTAATCTTATTTTTAAAGGTCAAAGCATCCTGCAGTGCAATGGAGGTGAATGCATGGGGGAAATGAAAGATTCTTAATATTACTCAAAGGCTGGAAGTGTTGTACTTTTTCAACTGGGGAGATCAAATTTTGAAAGCCAGTGCCACAAGCAGATTTTACACTGAACCTTTAATGACAGCTAGGCAATGTGCTGCAGCCATCTGCCTCATTTACTACATTTACTAGTTCCTCCACAGTAAGAGCTGGCTGCAGAAGGACCCTGGTCCTTTCTAGCAACACTGAGGAAATCCCCCTCTGCCCGGAGCCTGTCACGCTGGCAGCATCCTCTGTCAGGATGCGACCTGCAAACGGGCAGCTCTGCGCAGCACAACACGGGTAGCTGCCTGTGACGGGCTATCGCTCAATGGCCTGACATCTCCCCAGCTGACTTTTATGAGAAAAGGAAAAGACTCAGCAGGAGAAAACAGACAAATGAGAGAATGAGACACCAAATATTTACAGCAGGGCTGTAAGACAAGAGGTCTGAAATCCTGGGGCGAATGGTAATGGAGTGGCAGGGAAAACAAAATATGGGGTAAAGTATAAACACAAAATAATTCACTGTAGATAGCTGTGCAACACAGTATGGAATAGCATAATTTACAATGCTAATAATGGACAATGCAAGTTACAGGTACCACCACTTTAGACTTCTGCATCCAGTTACAGAAACAGGCTTTAAAACTTTCAGGAACCTAGATTCCAGGTCACTGTACAGGGACTTGATAAGTACTTTGTATAGGATAGCAAAAGGAAACGGATCAGAAATTTAAAAATGTTTTCTTTCAAAAAGAAAAAGTATTAAGATTTGTAAAGCCTATAAACATTTTTCATTAAGAGGTGAAATTAATCTTTAGTTTTAGTTTACATAAATTAATAGGTAAACACATGTATGATGCATGAAAGATGTATGCGTCCTTTGATTTTGTTGTCATACAAAACTTCAATCACATGTTTTAAGGATTTTAAAAAGAATAAAGCTACAAATTCTCTCTCCCAGAAGAGAAAATATCTTATAACTTCATATTTGAAAGCAAAAAGTACTCTGCTGGTTTTCAATCCAAAGAAACAGAAGTAAATTCACATCCAACAAACTAAAGATTAGACTCTAGGAAAAAAAGGATTAAAAATTTTATACCCCTGAAGATATCAAAAAATATCTA
Organism: Tyto alba; assembly: GCF_018691265.1. Taxonomy (NCBI): domain Eukaryota; kingdom Metazoa; phylum Chordata; class Aves; order Strigiformes; family Tytonidae; genus Tyto; species Tyto alba. Next base: position 7,345,907 of record NW_024881276.1, on the reverse strand, counting down.
TAAAATAAAACAAAATAACTCTTATCGTTACGGTGATGATTTCATCTTCTGGTATATAATCTATACCTACATCCAGCAATAAAGCTTCATGATCATCACTGTGCAAAGGAAAACATAGGAAAAGGTACCTCCAGATTGAGAAAGCTTGTCACTAAGTAGGACTCAGCTGGATGAGGATCCCACACAAATCCAGCCCAATGGGCAACAACTGCTGAACAACTTCAAATTTAATATTTAGCTTGTCTGAAGAAATAACTGGAATTCAGGTCCATGGTTTTACTGAAGAAACTGTTTTGTCTATAAATGAACTGGGAAAAACAAAACTTGGCTATCACTGAAAAGCAATAAATAAGAAAATGTCTTTTTTTATTTACAAGGGTTTTGAGTCCCCTTCTAAAGCACTTGGGCACTCCAACAAGATGTAAAGATTTGGAATGGAAGTGGTACTCAGGGCTGGTGCGACCTTCTGTCAGGCTAAGTGTGAATCTTCCTCAGACAAATGTTACCCAGGAAATCCTCTCCTCTCCTCTTCTCTCCACATCAGAAGTGTCAAGGTGATTTGTGTCACCTCTATGAAAGTGAAGATAAACTCTCCTTACCACTTCAGGCTGAATTGTGTCAGACACACTGTGGAGTGATTTTTGTCTCATTTGTATTCTGTCCTCAGTCTTGAGGTTGAAAGAAAAAAAACAAAGTGCAATCGTTAGCAGTTTTGTTTCATTAGCAACACTTGCAGAAATTTAAACTGACCTCTTAGACACAAAATGCTTGTCATAAAGGATAGCAAGATGTCTTATTTTTAGCAGCTCAGTCAGGGATTTAACAGTTTTCAGATGACTGATATTCTGGATATTAAAGAAAAGACAAAAAAAAATTAGCCTGATAACTGGTTTCTTTGAGGGGTGGCATTTTTTCTGGAATTCATGCTTTGGGAACAAATCCATATTTTGCAAGCAAATATGCAGTTAATTTACTTAAATTAAAATCCACTCATCTTTCTTTTGGGCAAAATACGTTATGTGTTGCTGCTTTTTATAACATTTTCAAATAGGTACTTTCCTAAAATGGAATGTAAAACCATGAAAGAATCAAGACACCACAAAATGGGATCTGAATATGGATTATTTAAAAATAATTATGGGTAGCCTTTGTGAGTTTTCATAGTGCTTGGCTAAAAATACCTGATACATACTAACAGTGCATTGTTTCAGGTAAAACATTCAATAGTCAACACTCACAGAGGAAAAATTTACAGTTTTTTATTTGAAGAGATGTGTTGAAACACACACATACACAATTTCCCCAGCCAAAATCAACACACCAGTTTGCATCCTCCCAATTCCATCATCAATCTCTGCTTTTTACTGTCTGAAAATATTGTTTTATAGAACTCATTATTTTATAAGTTAGCTTTAAAGGCAGTATTATGTTCTGTCTTTGCAGTACCGTGGTTATGTCTGTACTAGCAAATTAACCAAAGCAAGAGCTCAGATTTAAGTCCTCTGACTTGATCATCTATTGATAGAAGAGTCCTGCCAGGCTCTTAAATGAAACAAATATTGATCTCCCAAACAACTTCTGTGCAAGGTTCAGGAATGAGCACATGCAAGGGACCATTCCAATAATTATTTTGCTTGCTACCACTCTCTTTTGGAGGCTAACAGAGTTTAATTGTATGGATACAGACCATTTCATGCCAGCTGGCCTTCCTGCCAGAGACTAGGTTTCAGCCTGTTTAGTTTATTCATTAGACTAGCAAACTTGTTAGACTATATCGGTGAAAAGATTAATACTGCCATGTGAGTTAAAACTTTCCCAGCTGCAGATAAAAAAGTATACATAAGAATGCTATCCTTCAAAACCCACTTTCTTTTCAGTATGTCGGTGTCAGACTGAACCTTGTCAGACCTTTACAAAAAGTCTTGCTGAAATAAAGGTGTCTCTGCTGTTTCCCTTAAGGAGAAAAATCTCTTAAAAAAGCAAGGAAATCTGAAAAGTCACCAAAAAAAAAAAAAAAAAAAAGTCAGTGTTGTTCAAAACAGTAACATTTTAACAAAATCTGGATTTTTAAACCCAATGGATGACTTAAGAGAGGTCTTCCAAAAGTAAAAATGTTCCCTTCACATCTGTTGTTTACAGAGACAGATCCTAACGTACATCTGCAAGAAGCTCAGGAGAAAATTCATAGTATATCTGGGGGTGGGTGACTTGGAAGCATGTTTATCCCAATCCCTGTGTCCCACCAGAAGTGCCCCGCAGTGCCCAGGACCTCACCGGGAGCAGGGCAGCCCGGGCGGGTCTCTGCAGAAACTCTCAGCAGCCCCAGGCTTTCAGGTGTGCTCCATGCTGTGGTCCAGACAGGCGTACGGCTCTTAATCACAGAACAGTTTGGGTTGGAAGGGACCTGTAGAGGTCATCTAGTCCAAACCCCTCTGCAATGAACAGGGACATCTTCCATGAGATCAGGTTGCTCAGAGCCCTGTCCAGCCTGACCTTGGATGTTTCCAGGGATGGGGCATCTTAATTCCCTGCCTTGGAAGAGGGATTGAAGATAGTGGTACATGTATGCAGCTTTCTTCTGCTTATATGTAGAAAGGGACTTTCTGCATCTGTGTAAAGACCCATTTTATGCTGCTCAGCACTTTGACTCGTTTTGAATAGGAATAACTAGTAAGTAATAACAGCAAAGTGTTGGCTGCTTCTGTAAGCATTAAGTACCAACAATATTAACTCCAATTCTTGATACTTACTCTTGTTTATGTACACCAAGAGGAAACAACTCATTTTCTGAAAGAATCATGCGAAAGTTGACGGCAAAGGTTGAGTTATGAATGAGACTGCTTTTCATCAAGAAAATTTTGCAGTGTAGAAGTCTCATACACTGTTTTCTGCAATTAATTATAAAGACAGATAAGCACACAGCTATGTATTTTTCTACATATATGTATATTTATACACACATCTATATAGCTTCTCATGCACCTATTCCATATACACCATATATACACACACAAACATATACACATACCATATACATCCACCATGGATATATAGATAACATACATATATAATGCATAATTAGTGCATTATATCAGTACACAATTATATATGAACATATATGCACTAATCGCCATGTAATTAAGTGTCTAAGAAATTATACTTGTACTCGCAGATTCTAGAAAACATATATTCAGGGAAGTTACTTATCTCTAAATGGATATTTTTCAGAAACAAGCAAACAGTGAGTGAAAAGATAAAAAATGCAGCTGCAGTCATGCAAACTCATTTTGAAATTATAAGCCAATTAATAAAAAGTAGGAATTGCGTATTATTTGTCCTCAAAATTTATCAGCATCTTCATATTTTACATGACATAGAGTAGCTACACACTATTAAGACTATTTACATATTTCTCATTGTACACATATTTGAGAGAAAAATTCCAAATAAACTTATCCTGACATTTATTCTATATATGTTACCTTTATGGAGCTTACAGGTTGTGTGGATGACAGTAAAATTCAGCTTTAGAAAAAATAATTTATTTCCACAAAAATGTACATGAAAAAGTATGGCTTACATTATGTATTTAGGTTGTAATATACTGCAGGTAATAATTTTGATATTTGTTTTAAACTTGGTTGTTTTTTTAATTGGAATTTCACAGAACAGTGATTTCTTAAACAGGTAATGTAGAGACACAGAAGTGAAAAGTGTTAGCTCTATAAACAAACTAAATAAGCCAGAATTAGGTTTAAATTCCTCTTACACCCAAGGGATTATGAAATAACACATGGGGACATAAACTGAATAAGTGAAAATAAATAATCTAATAATGTCTTGGTTAACTTGTTAACATTTATTATTCAAAAGAATAATGAGCCATGCTTAAACTGGCTGATTAATGATTGATGCTGTAACATTTTAAACCTGACAGATTGATCTACTAGTGTTTTACAGTTTTTGCTGTGCTTTACTCCTCTGTTGAGCTGGAGAAAAAGGTAACTGCGAGTTCCTTAGAGAGCGAGAACACAGCTCAGAAGAGTTTATTAAGGTTCGATTAAATATTTTCCTTTTTATATATACATCTACTTCTATGACAAGTAATATAAATAATATTTATAAAAACTAGTCTATAATCGAATGAAAGATATTCAGTTCAGTTAACCTGGATGTTTCATACATTTTTGTTTGGATCCATTACAAAATATTATGCTAGTACAGTGAGCTAAACCAAAATTTAATTAAGAAATATTTCAGCAAATATCAGTATAATCTGGACTAAGCATTCATTCTTAATTAAAAGAAAAAAAAGGGGGTGATTATTAAAAATCTTTGTTGTTAACTAGCATGAAAAAGTAACTTTTATTGCACTCTTTCCAAAGGCAGTTTACTCCAGATGAAATTCACAATTCCTGAATCTTCTCGTCTACTTTCTTCTGAAGAGAAGTTCACTTACTGAAATTTCAAATCTTCACTCTGATTTGTTATTTTACCTTAAAGTCTAAGCTACCAGTTTCATATTGGAGACTTTCCATATATTTTAAAACGTAGCTTTTACTCTTGCACTCAGAAATCTTGTTTAGTGAAAGCTTGAAATGTGATGCCCTTTTTAAGGTAGTATTTTACATTAATGCTGGAAATTGAGATAAAATTGGAAGTTTAAACCTTGCAGACTTTCAAAATATCTATCTGCAAATTCTGGAAGAAATTATCTAAGGTATGGAATGAATTTTTCAGAAGGAATTTGATGTGATGGGCAGCCATATAATTTTGTTACATGTGTAGTGATCCCAGAATGTATGAAGAACATTTATTAGAAAGTCAAATGTACAAAAATCATGATGAAAACTAGTATTTTTAGTAATGTTTTCCCAATTATTAGCTATATTCCAATTTGACCTTGAATATTTATAGCATTATTGATATTGCTAAAGCATTATATAGTTGTGTATGTGTGTGTTGTAAAAGAAAATAAATGTATCATATGGATGTATAATACGTAGCACATTTTATTAAATATAAAGTTTGTATTAATTAAATACTGTACCTGTAGGTAGAGTGATAAATATGCATGTGTACTGATCATATAGACAAGAAACTGAAATCATATCAGTGGATTTTGTATCAGTTTTTAATCATTATTGGATATATTTTAGGTATTTGTGTATTGTAATAATACTGTTCTTCATGGGTCTGGGTGCTATGTTTAACCTCTCCATGTAAAAATCATTTTTTCTTCAGGCTGTATGCAAAAAAGTACAGACTTGAGGAAGAAAGAACAAAACATTACCAAAAAACCCTCCACCCTGAGAACTCCTGAGCAGTGAGCTTTAAAAAGTGCAAAAAAATAACTAGAACTTGATATCTCTTTTTCTGAAATGCTGAAAATAGCTTTCTGGTAGTCCTGAATCCCTGTATCCAAATCCTGAAAATGTCCATCTGTGAAAAGCATGGCTATGAAAACTCTGTGCTGATACTACTATATTTTCATCTCAGAGGATATTGAAGAAAAGGTACTTAGTGCAGAACTGCTGGAAGGTGTTCAATAATTTAGTGTGTGGACTGCCACAAAGAAGTTTCAGAAAAGTGCCAATCAAGAAATCAGCAAAGTACAATATAACATCTTTCTATAAATATCCATATTTTGTCTTATCCATGTCAAGTTTTATTTATAGTGTTTGAAGATAGTGAGGGGGTCTATAAGTTGCAGAACTAAGTATATCAAACACTTATTTAATTGCACAATAGAATATGTTTGAAATTTTTAGAGTTCCCAGCCCCACTATAAGTCTAGCTCCTTTTTTGGACCATATTTCTTACAACAAGCATCCAAACACATCTTCATAATAATAAGGACACAGCTACCATTTGTACAATTTGGGAGTTGGCTCAGAGCTTGATTCTGACCTGAATAAAAAGGGAGAAAAAATGAGAAAAGCAGTGGCTGAAAAAAGCTGCTCACTGCTCTTGACCTGTATTTTAGAGTATATATATTGACAATTCATTCACTTGAGTGTGAGTAAGTACATTCCTGCTATCAGATCAGTCAAGAAATATGTATAATTAAGCTGATTATAAAATAATTAATATAAGAGAAACATTAGGAAGGACTGAAGTGGAGGCTATGCTCAGATGTTACAATAAATCCAGATTTACTAGACCACATCAGAGTTGCTGAGGCCACATGGGAAAAGGAGCCAATTGGGGCAAATTTGTTTAAAGAAATGTGTGATAATAACTTTGAGTAGACAGAGTGTCTTGCATTAGCATGCTTAGCCTGATAGCATATTCTGCAGCCAGTATGTATCATTTTCCTTTATCTTGTTTATTCCTCTTCCATTTTCCAAGCCCAGAACCTTCAAGCAGACGCTGGCCCACACCATGTCCCTCTTTGTCAGAACCACTTTTCAGGGTCAGGCCTTTCTTCACCCACCACCAGGTTCTCTGAGCCAGAACCACTACTCAGAACAACGTTTTCATCCTGGTACTCAATCAAACCATTCATAAGACTTTTCAAAGACACTTCAGAAATAACTCCTTTTATTTTTATTCCAGACTCTCTGTCTCTTGACCATCCTGACATCAAAGAGTTTTATTCAGTCTCACCAAATAGCAATCAGAATTACACCTCAGATGTGAGCTGATCCTGACAGAGAGTTAGGATGCTAACTGCTCCGAGACTGATTGCAATTTCTGTTTGCCATGTTCTTCAGTGGACCCCAACAGAAGCAGTGAACCTGTTAGAAAGAGAGGGCGGCACTCCAGTAATCATATACTGAAGAGAACAATAGTCTCCTCTATTTTCTTGCTGAAGTCTTAGCCACTATGCGTGAAGCCAGACTCTACATGTACTATATACGATAGCTAAGACAGAGATAACAAACTGGAGGAGGTTTGTTGATAAAATGGGTGATTGCAAAGCAAAAGGACACAGTCTTGGATGGGGAAGTGTGAATAAACTCAAAATTTAATAAGGTATAATTTGCCATCATGTAGGAATTAGTCTGAAAATGTGCAGTATTCACTGCAGAAGGAGCAGGAGCTATTGTAAACAATGTTGATGCTCGTAGCAGTTTCTAGCAAGTGCAACATCTGTAATGAGTTAGTACTCTGCAAAGTTGGGCTGTGCTCAAAGTTTTGTTTTGCATTTTACATTTTCAATTAAGTTTTGTTCTTCTCTTTCATTTGTCTGACATCTTTACCTCAATATTTCTAGAGGAACAGATCTGTTAACAGGGCTGGGAAAATTAAAGACTGTGGGATGTCAGAAAAGGAGTCTGGAAAGTCAGGAAACACTGAAGGTAGGCAGCAAAAAGTGGAGATGGGAACAGGAGATAGAGCCTGTGGGGTATCAGTTATTTCAAATTAATAAGCACACATGTTCAAAAATGGCAACCAGGTTTTTTGCACAAAATTTCCACCAGAACATCTAACAGGGTTTAGCTTTCCTGGGTGACATGGGAGAAATAAGAAAAAAAAATGTAGTGGACTCTGCTCTTTGCACTTGTCTTTTTCTCATGCCCAAAATTCAACTACATGCTCTTCCATAATCTAGCAAATTCTGTGGAGGTCACTCTAGAAATTATGTCATTTACAGAGTCTGATGAGATTTATGCTCTGTAAGCACCTCTGTCACTTCAGAAACTAGCAATGGAGAAATATGCAGACTTTCTCTTACTTTTCTCTACATCAAAGACCTTGGATGGTAAGAGACAGCAGAGAGATGGAGTAAGCTTAAGAAGGCAGGACTACCCATAACACTGTAGAAACACCTCAGTGAGACGTGGTGGAATTGATGGTAACTTTATTTTATAAAAACACTGAAATAAAATTGATTTCATGCATTCAGTTACACTGCCATACTCACATTCTGACAAGCACCAAGAAGATGTCTGTCCACACTGCAGATGCCAAGAGCTTTGACCCTAGGGAGTCTGCCCAGGTTTCCTTGTGACTGCTGGGGGGACAAGGGATGCCAGCTATTGAGTCCTCCTGATGTTTTCTGGGTCTTTCTCAGGTATGGAACACCTTGCTGGTTTTAGGTCTGCCTTTTGTATCCTTGTATGGGCTGATGATGATTGTGTTTTCTGTATCTCTACCTGCTCCAGTCAGGGAGCCATTAGGATTTACTCACTGTCCTTTGTTTACTTATCTAGGTATATTTTGGCTCCTACCCTGTCCTCTGTCTTCCTTCTATCACCTTTTAATGGTTTGAGTCTGCTTAGTGTCAACTTATGATCTTCTATGTTTTAGGCTTTCCCTTTTCTTAGGCTGTTATGTTAAGAGCTGGGTGTTCTGAGAAGCAGCACATACATGTCCCAGGGTCTTGGTGACCTCTTATTCAAGATGTCATTGGGACCTGTCTGGCTCACAGTCCTTTTGTTGTCCTCTCTTCCTCCTGGTGCCTCCCTACGCAGACATTTTCCTGGTTTTCTTCATTCAGACAGATCTTGAGGTTTCTATGACAATTTTATATATTAACTTGTATTGTTTCAAGAACCCTTTCATACTTTCTGGACACATCCCTAGATATAGAAGTAGTGTAGAAAACAGATGATGACTCAATCTCTACAATTTTTTTTTTGTTTACTAGAAGATTCACAGCAGTTACTTGCAGACCAGTATTGGCTATTTCACTTTGCTTTTTTTACAGTTAAAATGATTGATACACTGAGAGAATCTGAATTAAATCTGATGACTTATTTAGCCTCTCCTGAGTTATTTGCTTCTTTTGTTACAATTAATAATAAAGAAGCTATAGTCTAAAATTATCTCAGGTATGTGACTCCCATCCTTTTGGCACAATAACGATTGCTCAGTAAATTATTCTAAAATGCAACTATGTGTGGAATGACATGGACAATAACAGAGAAAAAATTTTAAGAACTGGGAACATCATATTTCTGAATTGTCTAACTTAGAACAGCCTCTAGATTTATTTCAAATCTTGTTTGAAGTTTCCCTTCATGCAAAATCTTCTGTGAGAAGAAGCTAAAGGGAGCTTTTAACTTAATACCTTCGACATGGAACTAACCTTTACTGCAATTTCATAATTTAGTAAATTGGCAGTGAAAAAGTCTACCAACTTAGCAAGCAGTAGCTATAGAGTTGTATGGTTTGTGTTTCACTGACAGAGTTGTACATGGAGTATAATTTATACATGTTGTTCAAAAATCTATGTAAAGAGCCAGAGGTTATCTGGCAAAGCTTCTGATGAGCTTGGTTTATGCTCAGGTCTGTCAGAGTATCAACCATTAAATGCAGTAACTGATGTGCTACATCCTTAGAACGTACAAAACAATGCTTTACTTCCAAATGTCCCTATAATCTCCTTCTTACTTTCTTTGGTATTGATCATCCATCTCCATACTTCATAACAAAATTAGTCTGTAGTCCACAAACTTCTGATTAAACCACTTATATTTTGGTCTCTCCCCTTACCTACTTCTCTCTTATCCATCTTCTTTTTTAGACCTGGCTTCCTCACAGTTATTTTTTACAGAAAGCTCCATTAGAAATCCAATACAGAGACTGATGGTGAAGGCTGTGAGTACAGCTATAAAGTCTAAACACCTCATCACTTCAATAATGTGGTTAGCCTTTGAAGCTTTATTAGGCCTGAGACACAAAGTCTGATCACTTTCACAGTTTTCCCACTTGGCAGCCATTGACTGTTAACACATCATTGAAACACTTATTTAAGAAACTTGTGTTTTATTGGTTTAAACACTTTTCAACATAACAGGAGTGAGAGTATTATTATAGATTAAAGGAGCTCAACTATTTTTTTATCGAATATTTTTGTCTCTATTTGATGAATTCTTCCTGAAATAATAACTTGGAGCAACATCACCTGATTTTTTAAGTATTTAAATGACAGACCAGAAAAAGTATTTGAATAAGAAAACGTTTATTTGAGTTCTATCAGAGAATAACAAATAGGTATTTAAAATGGAATGTCTCAACCATGTACTGGTCACCTGTTAACCACATATTACAATGGCTGACATAGACATAAAAGGTTCATGAAAACAGTCTCTTAAAGCTTCTTGGACAATTTTACTTTCCTCAACATTGAAAGAACTGTGATTTAAATGAGGAAAATAAGTTTAATATTAAAGAAAATCTAAGAAGAAAAGGAAATTAAAGGTTAACCACAAAAATATACAGTAGCTGAAATTTTTCAACCACTTCCACCTCCATCGTTACAGCCTAAGAATCAAAATAGAAAATCTTCATTGGTGTCATTCATTGTAATTGCACTGGAGTTGGTGGATTTATGCCCACTGCCTTTAGGCTCTGGATCCCTACTATATAGCTCTCCTTACTCCATTTGTCTCCATCCTCACACCCTGCTCCTCCTAACACTTCCTGCTACACTTTACCGCTCACAGTGAAAAGCAGTGTGTGCTGAAAACTCCTGGGTTGAGATAAATACAGTTTAACAGGCAAATCAAAAGCCATGCACGCAAACAGAGCAAAACAAGGAATTCATTCACCACTCCCCATGAGCAGGCAGGGGCTCAGCCATCCCCAGGACAGGCAGGCTCCATCACATGCAATCATTACTTGAGAAGACAAATGCCATCACTCCTAACATCCCCCCACTTCCTTCTTCTTCCCCAACTTTATAGGCTGAGCACGATATCATATGGTGTGGGATATCCCTTGGATCAGTTGGGGTCAGCTGTCCTGGCTGGTGGGGTGGGCTGAGAAATGGAAAAGGCCCTAATGCTGTGCAAGCACTGCTCAGCAGTTACTAAAACACCCCTATATCATCAACACTGTTTCCAGCACAAATCCAAAGCATAGCACATACTAGCTACTCTGAAAAAAATTCTATCCCAGCCAAAACCAGCATACAGTGAAAAACTTCCACTGCCCATGATGGACTGAATTCCTCAGACATCAGCACCTGGGTATTTTTTGCTCCTCAAAGCAACTGAAGACAGGATCAGGATGATGAAGATATATCCCCTTCATATTCTAAAAAAACAAAAAAACAAAAAAACAAACAAACATTTTGAAGCATCTGTGTTTTCCACCCTCTTCATTTTCCTGAAATGACTGAACCTCATTCTTCTGTGGACAATTACAACCTTAAAGTGTGTCTATTGCCTATCGTTAATACAATGAACATTCAAGTTCAGAAACTAGATGAAAGACTATATGAAACACTTCAGAGGTAGGAAACCAAACAACAGTAATGAAAGAAAAATTAATGTACAAGACACTTTTTCTACAATGAATATATCACATAAAGTTTTTTTCAGATTCAGATCTTTAGTATTCTTTTTGATGTTGTCAATTAATACACTATAAAACTATCAGTATTCTCAAAGAGAACGTATTTTCATTTCTGGACTTTCTTTCTGAAACAAGTGTGTTTCACAAACGCACATGTGTTTTACCAGGCTAAGATAGTTGTAACTGATTTTGCAATATTGGAGGATATAGCACTGAAGAATACAATCTTATCTTTAGTTCTCTTCCTTAATCCAACATGCAGAACTTTTGTCTTGCAAACATAAACCAAATGTCTTCTGCCAAAATGAGATGATGTATGAAAATATATCTGTTGGTAATAGCATTAGATTGGGTGAGACAGCACATGGGCCATAAAGGGCAGCTTAAATTTATACATTCTGCAATAGCTAGGTTAAAGAACCATAGCAATTGTTAATATCCAAAACCTTTTCTACAAGTGTGAGTGGAGAAACAGTATGGTTTAAGTCTACATATCAGGGTCAAGAGCCCAAAACAAGTCCTTTTTGCCTTACCGTAGTTTCATTGCATGGATATTGTTGTCTCTAATTAATGCTGCAGGAGTGAAAATAAGCAATGAAGTGGAGATGACTAACAGAACCTACAGCAATTTGCAGATAGTAAAAATACCTGGTGAAAAGTACAGATCTTAAAATGACTTCACTATAGATGGTGTAAATGATATACCTCTCAGAATTTGTGTGAAAAAGGTTTTGTTGTTTCTTTAAAACTCTAGGATTTAAACATTCCCAAGACAGTAATATCTCTACACAAAAGTTGATTCAAAGTGTAGTATGGTTCATTCCCCGTGTCATAATATTCACTATGATGAGTGAAAAATTGGAAAGCAAGAAAATTTTTTTCTTCTTTAATGTTTTACTCATGGTGGTATGCTGCTGACTCTTTTCTTCCACATTGCAAGCTAATTTCTTCCCTTTCTTGGGAGGTAAGCAGGGATATTCAATGTTACTTAAGAAAGCACCAAACTTGTAGAATATGGACTGCCTTAAGTTAATCTTATATAATAAACATGTTAAATATGATAAAATTAATCCTATCATTGTCACATAATTCTGTTTTGAAAAGCAAGTCAATATTTGGCATTGAACGCATTGTACAGCTCAACAGTACTCCAAGAAATCTAGGCCAAATGCTGTGTGAGGGTAACAGTCTATTAAGTTCCCATGGATACTCAGAATGCATGAAGGCCCAAAGGTCAACAGGTCATGAGAAAAAAGAGTTACCAACCTGAAGAGTATGGCTGCTGCATCTGTGAGCAAGTTCCCAAGAACAGCCGTGGTGCATGAGTGGCTGGAGGTCACAAGGGCATGAGAATTTGGGAAGTTCTTGCACAGTGAAGTCCACCTCTAGAGTCCACCAACTACACTCTAACTAGTGCTCATGTATCTACATATTACAACTAGATTAGCTCTTCAGCAACATGAGGATATCAACACAGACTCAACAAAGCACTGTTGCCTACAGATGCCACCTCTTAAAAAATAAGAGATCTAATACGGCTATCAAGCAAACACACTTCTCTAAAATGGACAACATAATTTTCACAATGTATACAAAACATTTTTCGGAGAAAATACATGTAATATAAGTTTCAGGGTGCATAAGCCCTGAAGGCATCACAGAATAATTAAAAAATTTCTTATCTTTACAAGAAAAACACCCAAACCCAAAATTCTCTCATAAAGCAAATGTTTTTTTTTCTCCCCATAATAATTTGCTTCATCACTTACTTATATCGCAAGTATATCTGAAATATCTGAAAATATTACCAAGAGTCAAAAACTAATTCACAAAATTCAGAAAAGGACTCGGATTAGAGAGTTGAAGTTGCCTATGAGATGTAGATATAGATATAGATATATTCATGTATTTATTTTTAGTTCAGGACAAAAGATATCACATAGTATTTCACAGGAACCTCTAACTAAAATATAGACAAAATAGACATGTGAATAAATGAGCAAGCAAAAAATAATTTCTGAGAACGTGTCAGAGTGAATGTGCTGTGAAATGTACAGGTGTACAACTAACTTGGTTACCATATAGAATAGAATAATTAGAAATATAAAAACCTAATTTGAAAGCAAGAGCTTTTGAGGATTATGAAAATGGTATCAAAGAAAAAAGCATTCCTTTTACTAAAGAGAATGCAACAGAGGCCCTTTGTATATTTAAATAGAGATCACATAGATGGAGTCTGTCTACCTATTAAAAAACCCCAACATCACAGCATTACTTAAATTTTCTATTTGGCTCTGGTTTGGTGACAGGTGGTGGTCAGATAAAAAGCAAGGAACATAACATTTTCCTCAGTGGGATAGTCTTAAGCAAAATATGTTCAAACAACACTTTTGCTTACTTTCCCTCAAGACTTTTTGTCTTGATAATTATTTGATTTTATTTCTGGAAAAGAAATTGAGTTGGATGATTATTCCAAGAATTTTTTTTACTATCATAATTTGAAATGAAATATGGCATTTTCTCATATTTTTTGAACACATAAAAGGCCATAAGTATTTAAAAGGATGAAAAGTAAAAACAGTACAGAGGAAACACATAAGAGTGCAAGAGATCTTTCATTATTTGACTTTGGATCTGAATTATTCATATTTGATTATAGTAATCATTCTTATTAATCCAGCTACTAAAATACATTTAAAAATGGAGAAAAACATGCATGAGTTTAAGACAAAAAAAATGCTTCCCTCGTGTATTCAATAGGCAGACATTCCCAAGTTCAAATAGTATGCTTTTCCCTAAAATAAAGCCAATTAAAAAAAAAAAAAAAAAAAAAAAAAAGGATCAGTTAAAATATACACTTACTTTTCTTCTCTCTCACAGTTTTTGGATGTCTCTCATAGAACACAAAAAAATAATATGGACTTCTCATTTCAGGACTGTGGTCCAACCAAGTTTACAAATTAGAAATGAATTGCTCCTACTACAGTTATTGAGCACTAGGAATAAATATCTGGTTTGATATAGTAATGAACTGGGGAGGGAGAAGATGACTGCAGGATTGAACTAGTCTTGGCAGAAGGAAGAAGAGGTCAGGAAGAAATTTTGACAATTAAAAATAAAAGATTGAAAAATCAACTGAAAAAAATATTTTTTCATTAATAAAAACTGAACATCCACATCCTATTAAGAAACCCATCAAAACCATTATCTTCCCAAGGGTCAGATGCAGAAGACTGGCTTCTCTGTCCACAGTGACACTTATGCACTTATGTGCCAGAGCATGCCACAGAATTGCGTGGATCACAAGACCTGGTTCTCAGATCATAGGTATGTCCCAGCATGTGGCACAGATGCCTTGATTTCCTTTCTAAGAAAACCAGAGCATGTAGTGATGAGAGCCTACTGCTTATGTGGGTTTTATTCAGAGTCAGAACATTGCTGGAATGCATCTAGAGATGGAGACAGTTGGAGCTGGGAAACTGGAAATATTCCTGGATCCTGCAGTACGTATTTAGCTTCTTATAATGTCAATACAGATACATTTAATAAGCTTAGATGCACTGATGTTTGTCTGTAAGGCTGGATTATGGTCAACCACCATGCCAAAGCCAGCCAATAAATGACATGCGGTAAGTTTCTGCCACTTAGACCACATTGCACTGTTTGATTTGGCTCCTTACAGAGAATCCTAGATACCTCAGTTGAGTTTCAGTGCTCTTGACAGTTGCATTTCTGGTTTTGGTGATAACCTCCTCAACAATTACATTTATCAGAATCAATGATCATTTCCTTAAATGATCACATGCACACTCTTGGCTTTTTTGGAGGCACATTATCCAGTTATTTTGTAACTAAAAAAATAATTCACTTTTCATTGAAGAACAAATCCCCCCTTTGTTGTCAGAAACTGAAGTAGAAAATGTATATTACAAAATTACAAATTTCAAGTACAGTACAACTGCACCTAGATATAAAATGTCTACCAGCTTTTGTTTCCAGGTCTGAAAATATTAATCTGTTCAGTAATTCATAATTTGTTATTAATATTGAACATTCAAATTACATATTTTTTCTTTCCTTTACTCAGGTATCAAAGATCTATGGTTAGCAAAACAGTCTTGGCTGAGGTCATCCATAATAAACTGGTGCCAGTTACTGTAGGATCTCTTGCCACTAACAGAAGTTCTCAAAATTTATTTAAAACTTTCCCTATTACAACTGTATAATTTTAATAACAACATAAGCAGACTCCCTAGGAAAAAGGTTCAGATTTGCCTTGACTAGTAGTTAGATATTTAGCTTAGATCTTTCAAAATTACCAATGTCAACAGCTGGGACAAAACTTACTGAAGAAATAGCAGCTTGGTTCCTCTTTCTTATTACAACTCTCAGTGAATCACAGACTTTTTATTTTTCCTGTGAAAACTCTCACACCACCAATCTGAAACTACGTGTAGGGAAAGAGGGAACATGCTCATGATGGAGCAACTCAAATACATATGGCTGTTTGTGAAGGGGAAGAAAGCAGAGCTAACTGTCAAGGCTTGGAGCACTGTCCTCCACTGTAGGAGTTTTGCTCTCATTGCTGAAGGCCATCTCTCTTAAAAGACAGCTTAAAATGCCTCAGCCAGCTTGGGAGCTCTTAGAGAAGAGCTGGAAAAAGCCTCAGTGAAGGGCCCATCACCTTCCTTTGTGAGCTATTCTTAAATTAAGGTCCCCCAGGTTGGTGGGTGTCTCTCTGAGTCACGTTGCAGCTGCACTGCAACCATTTCTATGCCTGGAAATGTACCACATTGATCTTGGCCCCAACACACAGATTTGACTGCCTGGCCTGGCTTTCAACCCCAGCACCTTGGGGTCACTCTGGTCCATGTCTCCAGACCTGATCCTGACGTTAACCTGCAGGCTGACCCCCTGGCTAGACCTCAACCCTCTCAGTCACCATGCCCTTGCTGGGTGGACACATGGCTCTGGGCTGGTCCTGGTCACCATCCCTCCTCCCGCCTCTGCTCCCTCACTGGATGCTGTGGGATGGACTCTCATTATGGAGGTCCCAGACCTGCTGGCTCTGTGGCCACTCTTATCTCCTGGTTCTCTTCCTTGCCATCACCCTAACTATAAAACCTGTTAGGAAAAGAAACTGGGGGAATATATCTTTTGACAATAGAAATTGACTATTTTGGGTGTTTCAGGTAACCTAAAAGTGGACGACAGGGAACAGTCCACTCAACCTCAGTGGGGTTCCTCTCATGACAGACAGATGACTTCCTTACTTCTGAAGGACCAAAGTTATTGCACACAAAGTTGCCTTGAGAATCTAAGGCAGCGCTTTGGAAAAAAAGGTAGGACATAAGAGTTCTTAACTGGTCATGTTAAATCACAAGTGATCTTTTGGACAGATGCAGCTTTTATTTACCAATACTGTTTACTCTATATTGAGCAGACATTATGGTAAGGGTATGTCCACTTGAGCTTAAGATAGGAAAAAATCTTGTCATGTGACAGCCAATTCAAGAGTCAATATCACTTGAATACAGTTTTAAGTCTCTAATACATTTCAGATCCTCTACAGCAGCAATAGCAAACCCTGTAAAGGCCTAAATGTCCATAAGAACCTAAGATCTCTGGAATATTATGGTATCTTTTATTTTGTAAAAATAGTCTCAGAAAATAAATATTCCTACAATTTATACATCTTCTAAATTTAATCAGCCATATCCTAACTAGAAGTTTCTTTCTCTGTTGCAATGTATATATGATACGTGTTCAACATTAATGAAGTATATTAATTAGGTCATTAGACTGAGAAGTATGTTAGAAAGTTGGACAATGAAATGAAAATAACAGTTCTCTAAATTAATTTCTGTGCATGAACGATTTTTATAACACGAATCATTGTAAGATTTTTTTCTTCATTTCTACCTCAAATAATACAACTAAATCTCTTATTTTCACAATTTTGTGCTAAAGAAATGTTATTTATGATTTGGAACTCACAAAATGTCTGCCTCTAGTCATTAGTAAGCTTTAACTCCTTTCTGAAGAGAAAGCCTTCCTTAAAATTAGATTTGACAGATGACACCATTCATGCAAATGTGTGACTGTTGATCATCCTGGTTTTCTGAATACCCTATTCCTAATCCATAACCACAAACTGACTACATTCTTCTGTGGCTGTCTCTCACAATCTGAGGAAATAGTTGCAGTTTTAATATATAGCATCAAGTCTCGGACAGGCAAACTTATTCATAATATGCCTGTCATAAGCCAGCTCTTACCTTATGAAAATTGTTACCACTTGACAGTACAGAAAATCTTTGCATACAAGACAAATATTACAAATTTTTTAGTTTACTAAGTTTTAAGAATGTGTTTTGGAAACGTGATGATAATTTAGTTCTGCTTCTGGAATAGGTTCTTAAGGCCAATAAGGGACTATATATTGCAGGAAAGAGAGAAATCTCATTTTTCTCCTATGAGGTAGCTAGTAATATTTTTAAGAGGAAGAACTACATGTCTCATATTAATGTATGAAATATCCTTGTAATATACACTTTAACTTTATGGTCAGAAGTTATTTTTTCTTTTGCTATGCACAAGGTGGAATGGAGGAATCACTACTACCCTGAAAAGTGATTCACAAAACAACCTTCCAGATTTTCTGAAAGTATTTTGTAGCTGCTTGAACCTCCACCTGACCAGTACTTTTCTGAAGCATTTCTACTGCTGTGTACCACAGAAGCAGACTCTTTCAGCAGGGAATATGTCATCTGGGAAGAAAGGATCTTGCTTTATGTACACCAAGGAATGGGTTAAATGAAAACTGAAGAGCAGAGAAATTAATGAAGATATTAAAAAGAAAAAAAAATATATAATCTATTTAGTCTTCCCTTAAAAGACAGATAATTTGATGGACCGCAGGGCTTGGTTGCCCAGAGAAGAGTAGTCAAAACTTTGAAATCCGGGGGTTACCTTCTGTTGTGGACTAAAATACCAGGGATTGGCTTGCCATGGATCCAGGTAGCAGAGACATGGGCAGAGAGTGAGAGGGAACTGTGGACAAGTAATGAGGGAGGCTGCGTTCAGGCAACTCTCTTTTGGTCCTTCATTGTTGCTGTCCAAAGAAAGGCAATGAAGCTGCTGAAGGGTCTAAAGAGCAAGCTACATGAAAAGAGACTGTAGCGAAAGGATGTCAGTCTCTTCTCCCAAGTAACAAGACAAGAGGAAATGGCCTCAAGTTATGCCAGGGGAGGTTTAGATTGGATATTAGGATAAATTTATTCACTGAAAATATTGTCAAGCATTGCAGCAGGCTGCCCAGGGAAGTGATTGAGTCACCATCCCTGGAGGTATTAAAAAGACATGTAGATGTGGCACTTACAGACTCGGCAGTGTTAGGTTAACAGTTGGACATGATGATCTTAAGGGTCTTTTCCAACCTAAACAGTTCTATGATTCTATGAAAGTCTATACTACCAATCTTTCATCCACACCCAAATACAAAATGGTGCCTTTCTCTAAGAGACTTGGAACAATTATATCCCTGAGAGTCTCTTGCATGATCCAGTTCCTTGATTTCACACCTGCTATAGAGACTATGATGAAGAATTAATTTCTCTATTTCTCATAAGCTGATACATCCTTTCCCTGTCAAGCTTTTGGTAGTTCTCACCTCTCCTCATGACTTTATCACATCCTGAAAACCTCTTCAATTCCCAGCTTACAAAAGCAACATGAAATCTTTCAGCAGGAAGTTTGTGGGTGTCTGTCGTGGTTTGAGCTTAGAGGGCAGACATGCAGCTGCTCAGTCCCCTCTCCCCCTTCAGGACTGGGAAGGAGAAATAAAGCAAAAGCCTTGGGAATCAAGATAAGGACACAGAGGGATGACTCATCATTACAGTCACAGGCAAAAGACAGACTCATTAGGGGAAGAAAAATAACATACTTTTAATTCAGACACTAACAACATTAACACTTAAAAGACAGAGTAGGACAGTGAGAAGTATAACCACCTCTTAAAAACACCTCTCCCCACCCCTCCCTTCTTCCCAGACTCAGCTTTCCTCCCAGTATCTCTACCTTCTCCCCTCAGTGGCTCAGGGGGCAGGGGATGGGGGGTGCAGACAGTGCTGTCGCTTCTTCCTCCTTGGAGGAGGAGGGGGAACTCCTCACATTCTTCCCCTGCTCCAGTGTGGTTTCCCTCTCACAGGAGTCAGTCGTCCATGAACATTCTCTGATGTGAGTCCTTCCCATGGACTGCAGCTCTCCCCGAGCTTCTCTGGTGTGTGTCACACCTGCACGTTGCAGTCCTCCCAGCACCAAACTACAACAGCGGGGGCTGCTTCTTCTCACAGATTCCTGGACTTCTTCAGGCACAGACACCTGCTCCTGTGTGGGGTCCTCCGCAGGCCGCAAGTCAGCATCTGCTCCACCACTGACCTCCGTGGGTGGAAGCGGTGGGGGTGGTCCTGCCCCCTCACCACGGGCTGCAGGTGGAGGTGTCTGCACCAGCACACCTCCCCCCTCCCTCCTTTCTTCCACTGATATCTGTGTTCACATAGGTGTTCTAGCATCCTCTCCTCACGACTCCAACTCCTTCCAGGTTTCCCATCTTAAATATGTCATTACAGAAGCACAGCCACTGTCACTAACCGGCTCAGCCTTGGCCAGAGGCAGGTCTGACTTGGAGCCAGGGGATCTTTGAGAAGTTTCTCACAGCAGGCCACCACTGTAGCTCCTTCCCTTCTACCAAAACACCCCACCATACACACAAATCCAACACAATGTCTTAAATGCTTTTTTTAATGTTTTTTTTTCACTTCAGCCAAGTTAGTAGTCTATTTTGTAATACAAAATGGAGATAGAGAATGTTCCTTTGGCTTCCATCACCACCTAGTGCAATCCAGTGTAACAAGGAAGTGAAAGACTCAGTGTGCTGACTGGCTGAAGGCAAGCATGTGCCCTTTGCCAGCATCAAGTCTGTCTTGAATTCTCAGAAAAGATGAAGAAAAGAAACAGGAGTTGCTAAGTCCCTGCCTTGGTAAGGAAAACTACCTTCTATAGCATGTAGAAGACTGACAGATATAAACATCTGACCAGATTGTGGGAATACTACCAAGGCAGAGTAGTTATTTCAAAGTGCTGTTGGTAACAAACACTACAGAAAAACAGTTTTTTCCAATGTGGCTAATTCTTGGGTGCTTGGCAATAGCAATGGTATGGAAATTATGAAATAAATTGTTTGAAACAATGACAGAGATTCATACGTCAACCTCACCCAAGACAGAACAGAAGACAACGTTTGAATGGAAGACATCTTTCTGTGTTCTGGTACTAAAGAGTTTTGTCTCAAAGCACTGGCAATATTAAGACTTTTTTTTGTTTGTTTTTTTTTTTTTACTATTGATTGGTTAACTACAGGTTTAAAAATGTAACTATATTTTCCCAAAGTTACCTTCTGACATCACTATTCTATAGATAGATTATACTAGGGAAATATCTAGGAGTATTAAACTACTTCTTACCAGGAAAGTAAATCAACAGCTGCCTTTGTGTGTTGATCACCCTCGACTAGGGCAGAGAATGCATATATCTGACTCTACATCAAGTCATCAGATATTTTATAGCTAACAGAGGACATTATGATTTTATAACATGAGCTTTCAGATTCCTTTTGCATTCAGTAAAAAAGGAATTATTTTGTAACTGTCCCAAGCCAATCATCCTTCCTGATCTGTATATCTTTTAAATAGATGTCATTCTAACTAAAGGAATTTGAATATTGAAGAATCTGTTCTGTAGTTTACAAATATAAGTAAACACTGTTGTTAACAAGATTCATATTTTCTATCTTCACTTTATTTCACTGGTTTTTGATAAGCCTTTGTCAGCTTTCTGATATGGAAAGAGAAAAGATGAGCTGAAAACCTTGTAAATTATATAAAATGGAAATAAACAGACGTATATTTGAGGTCTTCCTATTCCATCATTGTTGCCCATAAAATTCTATGTTTTGAATCTTCTAAACTCCCCATGAACGAATAATTATCTTACGTAACACTTGTAAAGGGCTTCAAATTGTGGTAAATGTGGAAAATGTATTTTAAGCCAAAACTTCAAGTATGAATTCTTGGGATTCAACCTGAATGCCAGAGCCCTGACCTTTAACACTTCCTAGACCAAAAGGGAAACTATAACAAATATGTGTCAAGAGGTGATGACTCTTCTCTCTGTCATCATAAGAAACTTAGCAGTATCTGTGCCCTTCCAAGCACAAACATTATTACATCAATAACAAGTGATGTGTAGATGAAGCAAGCAAATCTTTAACTAATTAAGAATTAAGCTGTTTCATATTGTTCACTATTTGGTTATCTTTCATTTGGTGAATACTATCAAGATCTTTCTGCTTCCTCAATTTTCTCATTTTGGAAATGGTACCTCAAAAATAATCATAGAAACCTACTTTTGATCTTCATAACATTTACAACTATGAGACTTACCAGTTGCTTTGTTAAGAATAAAAAAGTACATCTGCTTTCAGTCTAGAGGGCTAATAATGGAATATAAATGACTAAGTAAAGAGGTACTTACCATAGAGTGTAGCCTTGCCCGAACAAACTGGTGAGAAAATCTGTAAGAAAACTCCACAACTGGATTAAAAAATGTGGTATTTAAGTGAGTTAATAAATTTGTATAAATTAAATGCACATCTGAAATAGATAATGTCTCTATATTAGTGTGGATAATGTATTTTACTTTTTGTGGCTGTTATATGAAGCTACAGTGTTTTGCCATGCCTAACAGTAATGCAACTCCAATGTTAGTTTCTCTTTTTCCTAGAACAATATCAAAGAGAGATGAAAATGGTAAGAAACAAATCATTTTTTTCTTTACAACATGACAGAATGTGCAACCAAAAGTACTGAAACACTAAAGCAGGAAAAAATATAGTAAGTGAATTCTAATGGCCTTTTATTCAGTTTTGACAAACCTAGAGATAGGGATCTGCTGCAAGAACACAATGGTTATTGCAATGCAGGGAATTTATCAGAAAATGCAGAATATCGGGAACATGGTGTCAAATCTTTGCTTTAAGACTACAAAGGAGCAGCCAACAAATCAATAACATTTATAAGCAGTTTACTGGTAAATCTTGGAAATAAAATGATCTATTCTCAGCTAAGCCTCTAATCTATGATTATTGTACAATCAAAATAGGTCTTCCATTTTCCCTGGGTATAACTGAATACAAACAAATTTGCAAAGATCACTGGCTCCATTTTGAAAGAATAACAGTCTGTTATCATAAATCACACAGCAACTAAATCTTATAAGTCATTATAATTTGACTACTAGTGAGAGGAAGGAAGAGACACACACACAAAAAAGTAATTTTAGGAGTGAAAGGGAGTAAAATAAGCTGAAATTGCATAGAACTACTGTCAATCATCCAGCTACCACTACTGCCATTCTACTGTACTTGCAGAGCTTGGATAGTCTTTTCCTTTTGAGTGGTTACTAAATCCATCTAATCATCTTTTTCCTCCCAGTGACAGCTCTCAAGTCTGGTCACCTTCCCTTTTTGCTGACAGTTACAGCTTTTTTATCTAATTCTAAGGAGAAAGATTTTCCTTAAGTGAGAAGCAGAGAATGGTTGATGTAGTGTTGACAAATCAATGAAATCTGTGTTGGGCCATTTGATCATCATATTCTGCCTGTATACAGAACCATATGTACATATTTTGGCTATTTTAAGAGTGTAATTCCCTAATTCCCAATATATATGTCTATAAGAGTACACCTATTATCTGTGAAGTAGAAGTTACATATTAGCTGGTTTGCACTCATTATAGGTTATAAATCTGTAAAATTCTACTACAGACAATACTTAGTGAAAGATCTATTTAATTAATTCTATGGAGAGTGACAAGTTATCCAACAGCACTCTCATATATGTGCATAACACATTAGCTAACGTTTTATATTAGAAACGCTGGTCAGCCGAGATGCCATTTCTTGTTTCCTCTAAATAAATATAATTACAGCTATAAAGAATTATAGTGAGAGATTATTAGTGTTTACAGATTAAGTAGAATTATCAGATTAGTGAAGATGTTTGAAATGTTATTAATGGATCATTTGCAAACTTTTTTCTATACTACAGAAACTATCATTTGCATTTTATGTCCCATTTTGATACCATCATCCCAATTCTCCTCATCAATATCAGTAAGAGCGAGAATTCTGAAAAGTGTCCTTCAGAATGTAATTTAAATCTTCTTCCTAATGTTATTTCAAAAACACTAGAAAAAGGTTCATTAATGTCTCCAAAACAACTTGCCACTTTTTGAAAAAGAAGATAAAAAGAAAAAAAAAAAAAAAGACTCCAAACCTGACAGTCATATGTCATAAAATGTTACAGGACAAATTGGTTGGAAAAAGTCTCAACAGCTTTCATTGCTCTTTTTCTTTGTATTGCAATGCCCCCTGCAGGTATAAAAGTTCCTCTGTTTCTCCGTAGCATTTTCTTTAGCTCTTTGAGTGGAGCATCTCATCTGAGAAATACATGATTTCCAAAACCCTTTTTAATTGCAAAACACTGTTTGAAACATACAACAAACTTACAAAGTACAAAACAGAAGGTAGAGTTAAAAAAACCTTGACATATACTGTATCTTAGATGGAGAAGACTGTATGTGTAGAAATAGAGAAAAAAATCACCTTGCAGAAGTTAGTGAAAACTTGTGTCCTGGCCTGTACTCTGTAGGTCTCAAGAGGTTTAAACTGGAGACTAATATGATGGTCCTCTAATGCAATTTTATTCCAAAACCTCTGGCCTCAGTCTTAAATGAATGGCATGTTGTTACCATTTTTCTTAAATGGACACAAGAGAAAAGGCAAATGAACTATCTCGGGATGATAGATTTTGTGAACGACCCACCCCCACCAATATATGTTAAGCACTAATCCAGACCACCGACTTTATGTGATTACCACTATACTGCAGAACATACTTTGACAAATAATGGATGCTCATACCTCTTTGACAGGTTTCAGAATGGGAGCTATGGAGCAATCAAAAAGACTGAGGCGGCACTGTGAGACACCGAAATCCGGGTGGGGGCCTGATGCCCTTCAACAGCAGTTATGCTGGTATGATTAGAGTGATTACTGGTCTATCCAAACTGCAGTTAAAACTAGATAATTTGAGGGATTTGTGGAAATGGTTCACAGACTCATAGCTTGATTAAAGAATCATGTCAAAAAAGAGACAAAGCAAGATTTCACAGTTGTTGACAGGTAGTATTTTATTGTATTGGTTAAGTGTCACATTTCCTACTGCATTAAATGCCAGAATGTTAAACTCCAGAAGGATGTTCAGCAGAAGCTCCATGAGGTAATTACAGCACACTCACATCGGATAGGGCATAGCTGAATCAAGGATTGGATACAAGTGGATTCAGCGGTTTCTCCATTTTTGTGGAACAGAGTCTCAGTGTAGGGACACATGAAGCTTCAACAGCTGCAGTTCACAAGGGTAATGGAGTTCATCACACATTGTCTCTGCTGCTCTTTCCTCCTCAGCGGGAGGACTCCTCACACACTTGCCCTGTTCCAGCATGGGGTCCCTTCCACGGGAGACAGTCCTCCACAAACTTCTCTGACATGAGTCCTTCCCACAGGGCTGCAGTTCTTCACAAACTGCTCCAGCGTGGGACCCTCCCACGGGGTGAAGTCCTTCAGGAACAGAGTGTTCCAGTGTGGGTCCCCCACGGGGTCACAAGTCCTGCCAGCAAACCTGCTCCAGCGTGGGCTCCTCTCTCCATGGGTCCTGCCAGGAGCCTGCTCCAGCACAGGCTTCCCTGGGGGTCACAGCCCCCTTCAGGCATCCCCCTGCTCTGGTGTGGGGTCCTCCACAGGCTGCAGGTGCAGATCTGCTCCACTGTTAACCTCTATGTGCTGCAGGGGCACAGCCTGCCTCACCATGGTCTTCACCAGGGGCTGGAGGGGAATCTCTGCTGCAGTGCCTGGAGCATCTCCTTCCCCTTCTTCTTCACCAACCTTGGTGTCTGCAGAGATGTTTCTCTCACATATTCTCACTCCCCTCTTCGGCTCATGCAGCAACCTTTCCCCCTTCTTAAATACGTTATCGCAGAAGCACCATTGATTGATGGACTTGGCCTTGGACAGCAGTAGGTCCATCTTGAAGCTGGCTGGCATTGGCTCTGTTGGACATGGGGGAGGCTTCTGTCATCTTCTCTCAGAAGCCACACCTGCAGCCTCCTCGCTATCAAAACCTCGCCACACAAACTCCATACAGTAGTGCAGACCTTGCTGAAGTTATGTAAATATATTATAGATTATAAAAATGAATAAATAATGTTCCAAAATTCTCTTGTATTTACAAGTAGTTTTCGATAATTTTTCATCTATTTGCTCTTCAGCTGCACCGCACTATAATTTTGGAAGTGTAGAAGAGCACATTCTAGCTCTGAGGCTTTGATTGCAAACTTTTTCTTTCAATGATATAAACAGCTATTACATTTGATTAATTAGTTGTGACTGGTCACATTGATCAAATGCTATTTTTTTACCCATTAGACATATATTCCAGACTTTGGAATTGAAAATACAGGGTGTTCATAAAACCAAACGACAGAAATCTCATTAAGGAAATATCTGTAAACAGATTCAGTTCAACCTACTATTTAGTGAACTCAGCTTATGAAGGGAGGGTTTACAGTGCAAAAATAGTGGTAAAAATTATACCTAGCTACTGAAATATAGATGTACATAAATGCATATATATATATATATATTTATGGGCATGTCCTTCAGTTCAGAACTATTTAATACCTGCACTAGGCTGTATCTCTACCTTGAAAATCAAAACCAAAATGTCCCTGTGGAATTTTATTCTCCTTAACCCTTCTGACAGTGACAGATTCACTCAGGATAGTATAAGAGTATAAGATTTAGGGAAGAGGGGAGAGGGACAGTTGTCACATGTAAGTACTTTCCCTAACTCCTGGCTTCTTCTAGGGTCACCTGCTTTACCTGCTTTTTTACTTACCTTTCTTTTATATTTCCTCCTTTTCAGATGTCTTGCTGATCATTCCTTCAGATACTTTGTCTTCTTGTCATTAATTAAGAATTTTTTATTAAAACTGAAAGACAATATGTCTTAAGATGGTAGATGAGAACATTACTAGTACCCAAGGTTTTGTTGTGATCAATTTACATACCTTGGTAGTTAGTGAATATTTTGGTATGACTTAGTCTTTCAAACTGGATGCCAGCAAATGACCTGTTTGGGCACTGTTCAGTTTTCAGTATTGGTCAATCCATCCAGTTAGTTAACTTCACATGTATTACCTATAAGGTGTTTTTTTCCACTTCAAATCCTAATCAGCTTAATTAAAGAAAATAACATACTTGAAGCAGTGCATTATTTGCTAAGCAAATACAGAATGTTAAATCAAAAGAAATTTTTTGTTGGCCTGGAGAGAACTGGAAACTCTGGAAAGAATTGGCTGCAGACTTGGTTGTACAACCATGTCTCATTTTATGGTTTATCTAAATACTCTTACACAAGTATATAAAACCACATTAAAAAACCCACAAGTACAAAAATTTTAGAATGAAATGTAAAGGCTGCCCAACCATCCTTTCTGTTTAGTACTGAAGAGACACAGGAGGTTAACAAACAAAGCTTATTTTAATGCTTTTTGTGATTCACTTCACAAAATTTGATTCTTCTTATTGAACTTTAGATACTCACTCAGACAAATACAATGCTAAGTATCTGAAATGAAGGTGTTTAGTTGAAACTTGTTCCAGACTCCCTCTGAAGTCTTCAGGATGAGGCAACCCATCCTGTGGCAGATGTCCAAAGGGCAATGGCATTGATTGTCACCTGAAGATGTCTACCCCCTTCTCCCTGCAAAGCAATCCAGGAGAATATACAGTAAATAAGAAGAAAACACTGTTGGTTTTCAGTGAAATTTTTTTGAAATAAAAGTGGTTATATGGAATCTTCCCTTGCAGTGAGAATAATGTATGAATACAATTAGATATACTGAGCCTTAAGCGTTAAAGAAAATCACTGAATAAGGAGAATTATTGGATATACAACAGATGCAAGGAAGGAGTCACACTGGGTTTGTTAAAGTTCCATGAGACTAAGAGGACTATGACAATCAGTACATAAAACAGTTACAAATCTGGCCTAAGAAATTACATCATACATACACTTTTGCTTAGGGAATTACTCATAGAAAAACTGAAAGGAAGATATGATATTAAAAATTCTTAATCCATAGAAATAAACTACAACTATATTTATATGTCATAAAATTAATAAAAAAAAAAAAAAAAAAAAAAAATGTTAAAAGCCAAAGCAGATGAATGCAAATGGAAATGGACCAGAGGCTATGTTTGAGTTCAGCAACTATACATAATTAACCATGGCACTAATATTTTGATGTAATCCTGGAAGTCTTTGAAACTAACTTTAAAGTTTATGCGGGTGAAAGTGAAATACCTTCCCTGTGCAGCACTGACAATATCCAGGTAAATTGTTGCCTAAGAAAATAACCACTTTTGGATCATAAACGATTGCTTAAGATTCTTAATGCTATAAATTAAACTCCAGAATAATTTGGTTGTGTTTGATTTTCCTAACAGTCAAAAGGTTATGGCTGTGTTACTGAAAGAAGAGCTGAAGCAAACAAAATTAGTGACTTTTACTTTCATATGCTTGACTCATGGAGATCTGCTTCTCTACTGGTGCAGAAAAAGATATAGCCCATCTCTTTTCTTCTCAGAGAAATCCAAAAGCTAGGCCTATATTCATATCTTAGGCTAACCTCTGCTTTTACTCTGTTAAACATGTATGACATCAATGATGACATTTGATGTTTAAAGATGAGAGCAGAAGGTGAATGTGCAACAAGGGCACTAATATGCTATCAGGACCAAGTTCTATAAAGTTCTAATGCTTTTCTGAAAAACACCAGAAAAAGTTTCATCCGGATAAGTTGTTTGTGCTGATTTCTTGTTTACAAACAGATCAAAGGCTGTGTCATTCCATTAGCTGAAAGAGGAAAGATACTTATCTACATTTCTTTAAAAAACTAGAAAAACATGCAGCACATTTGTCTGAATTCAGTCAAGGCATCTATTCATCCTTCCTGACTGAAAGTGCTAAAAATTAATGAAATACTTAAGAAGATGTTTCACTTTAGCTTTATAAATACTGAATATCAATATTGGACAGCTCAAAGATAATAGCTGGCATAAGTAGGACTGTTGCTCTAGAATGATGAAACAGCACTGCCATTTTGGAGTTTGTTATTTTCTTTAAAATTAGAAATCTAGTTCTATAATATCCTTTAATTGGTTTAATTTAATATCAATTTTGAATTCAAAATAGGAAAGCAGAGGAAACTGGAACTTCAATAAGGTTATCCATAGGTATATCCTTTCAGAACATCCAATGATATAGCCCTAAGGTCATATTTGTAAAATAAAATAGCTTTCCTTCCTACCACATACATACATTCAAGATACCACAGTCTTACATGTGTCACACCCAGATCAATTTCTGACATTACAAAAATGAAATAACTGTTGTTAATTCTGCAGTTAGTTGGCCTTCTTATTTAGGGAGGTTTTTTTTGTTTTTTTTTTTTTTTTGACAGACACATATTGAATGTTACATCTGAATCCCAGTTCTGTTTTCCTTCAAAGTTTGGTTTTCTTTTGTCTTACAAATTTACAGTGTCATGCCATTTTTTAAATTCTAAACCACAGAAATTAGGCAGGCAGAGATCAATTGTACAGAAAAGGGAAACATAATGAAAGATATGCAAACCTGCAATCAAATTTATCCCAAGAACACTACCACACAGATTGAACTATTTCAGGAGCAGACTAAAATGATAGAGGTTTTTCCCGTTTGAGGATATTTGCACCTCACAGGTTGAGCCAAACATTTGCAAATTTCTTCATCTTGTACAACTCATGATTACAGGATAAGGAAGATATCCTCCTGGATTCACCTGATTTGAAAGCATAAACTTTCAGAAACTGTCAAAAATATAATCTGTCAATCTTAAATTTAAAATGTAATAAATCAGACTCTAAAGGACAATACGCA
Source organism: Tyto alba (assembly GCF_018691265.1). Taxonomy (NCBI): domain Eukaryota; kingdom Metazoa; phylum Chordata; class Aves; order Strigiformes; family Tytonidae; genus Tyto; species Tyto alba. The sequence goes on along the minus strand of NW_024881276.1, from coordinate 7,316,494 downwards.
AAATCCTTTTGTAGCAAACAGCCTGACGTGAAAAGTACTAAAATTACTTTTAGAAAAAAAAAAAAGGTAATATACAAGAAGAAGATTTTTGCCCCAGATAGTTGAAAGAATGTCACAGATTTTTGCTGAATAAAGTTAATCTTTTGTAGCACAGTCTATATGGCCACGTGGTGGATTTACAGCATTTCTCTATCTGACTGGCAGCTTGCGCTTAAACTTCCAGCTTCAAACATATTATCTGAACGTGGACTGTCATAATGAAATCTAATCACACCAGTAAATGGGTCACACATACAGATCAAGACAATTATGAAACTGTCAACAAACAGCAGATGAAAAATTTAATTCATTTTAGAGGTTCATCTAACTCCTATCAAAACATCAGTCAGTATACACACTGATTTAAACAGAGAGGCACCACAGCCTCTGTCCATGAAGGTTTCATCAAGGTTACAACAGTACAGGTGTTGCCTTAATTCCTCCAGTGACAACAGTTTTACCTTGTGATTTAGTTGGGTTGCAAGGGCAGAGAACTGGTTTTGTCATCAGAATCTCTAAGTTCATTTATTGCTTCTGAAAGCATTAAGGCAAATTACATGTAATCAAGGGTCTTCTTGAAGTTTACACATTTATGCAAAAGTGTAAAGAATGATTTCTGTATATAATAAAATTCTAAAACTACAGTTACATTATTCATCAAATAAACTGAACTTTATATTGCTTACAGCAACAGAATGCTTCAATGAACATTCAATAGGCAATTGAAGGCTGTGCACCTATTAAAGCATCCTAAGATGTGCTTTTCCCTGTCAGTTGCACTGACTGAGCAAGAGGAAATAAAAATGCAACTCCCCTCTTCCTCAGGTTCCTTGGTTTCCCATGCAGTCAGAGAGAAGCAGACAGCCCATCTTCCAAATTCAGGAGCTATGTATTCACCTACTCTGTACATGATGCAAGCGTGTAAACCAAAGCTGCTTCTACAATCTCTTTTAAAAGTATGTAAAAATACATTCTTTTACTCTGAACCTGTGTAGGGTTCATCAGGAGTTCTAACACTGAGTTGTCATTACTTCTCCTGTGTATTCAATAAGCATCTTTAGCTGTAACTGGCATTTCTCTTGAGTATTGCGATCATGAAGATTGTCATGTATTTTAAAACTAACAGGAGTGACATATTCGCAATGCAATGGTGGCAGAAGAGAATTTTTTGGGGGTTTTGTCACTAATGCTTCCAGCAAGGAGAAATGCTTTGTCCAGTAAGAACAAAGAAAACGCTTGAAATGGAATATTTCTGCTTAAAGAGTTAGTTTCATGCTTATTTAACTATCTGAATTTATGTAACACTTTCAGTGGTTCACCCTCAAATTATTCATAGAGAAATTGTCACCCATCTCTAATGATGGCTCCAGAAAAGTATTTGCACACTCCATTTAGTATTATTTCTCCAGTTTGACAAATGATTGGGGAAACCTATTGATTTGTAAATTACAAAAGAATTATGTTAAAATGAAATTTTTACCAATTCCTAAGTTTACTGAATATTTAGGTAGATTTTTTTTTTTTGTCATGATCAAAACCAATAGGTAATACCTTAAAATACAGTTTCTGAAATTATGTTCAGTTCTGGAAGGTTGTTATTATTATAATGTACTTCACCTGTGGTTTCCAGAGTTGGACTTTTTTTTTGCAACAAAAATTTAATAACTTTAATTGTCTGGAATTTAAACTACTATCAAATATGAAAACATATAAAAAAGGGTGACTGCCGGTAACTCAGAGCAAAATATCCCAATATTAAGCCATATTCAGAGACCATGCACTTAGAACACATTGATACCAAAAGTCACCATGGACTATTAGTAGCATTAAAAAGCTGCCATAAACAGCAAATAACACCGAAAGTACTGGAATATTTTTAAGCGTGCTTGTAAGGAAAGAAATATTTTTACTTTGAATTTCACCTGTAAGAATTCCTGCACTCTGAAATTACTCTGTTGTTCCCAAAGTGCTCTGGTCTCCCCCAGGCTCCCCAGAGATGACAAGCCCTGCCCTGGTATAAGAAGGGTCTGGGCTGAGAAGAGAGAAGTCCTTGCTCATGGGCAGACCTCTTTGCTTCTGCTTAGGACTCCTGAGAAGCAGAGTCAGAGAATCATCATCCCACAGCAGCTCCTGCTGCTTGCTGCCACGGGTCACCCAGATTCAGAAAGACCTGACCCTTTCCCTGCTCTACAGTGGAAAACAGCTTGAGGTTGCTTATGCAGTGTCTATGAAGCTTGTGTAAAGGCTCCTGAGGATACACAGCAAGAGAATACAGTGACACAGGACTGCCATGCAAAGACACTGGAATTTTTCAGCCAATTGCTTTTACCTTTAGCATTAAAACCATTCAAAAGAACATTTACTCAGAAAAAAATTCTCAGGATGGCATTTCTGGCAGAAGAGGTTGGTCTGCCCCCAAGTGACTTCATGTTTAGACAATGGTCTTCATTCTAAACTCAGGTCTGCCCCATCTGGAACAGATTTCAACTCTTATGAGCTTTTTCAAGATAGGTATATTTCCACACTTTCTGGTGGAGCTAAGCTATTTAAATGCCTGCGGAATTGAATTCACATATTGAGAAAAAAAAATGTTAGGGAGTTGGGAAATATCATGACCAAGCATGAATTTTTATGTCTAGAATTCACAGCTTAGAAATATTTATAAAACACTAGCACTGACAACATAAGTTAACTGATGGAAGCACAGAGTTCTTTTATCCTTTTCATACAATCCTTATTTAGACTGTCATAATTTCATCTTCCTTATATTCCCCAGCCACAAACTTTTCACTTGTTTCAGGATATCTTAAATCACACAGAAAACAGTATTACTGGATAACATTTTATCAAAACCCTTGCTTTGTCAGGTTAAAATCTTGATCTCCTCATAAATAATGTTATCAAAGTAATCACACTTTGTTCACCTTTACCTCTCAGGAAGGTTCAGTGAATCTGTCAGAAAATGTTATTGTAAGAGTCATGGTTAGTGAAGATATTCCAGAGACAGGCAGATTCAATTTTCCATTTTTTGGAGACATCAGACAGTTTAAAGTAAACATTACTAAATTGTTGGTATTTCACAGATTTTCTGTCTGTCTTACATTCCTCACTAAATTCCTTTGAGTCTGGTAAGGGTCATTATTTTGTAGTCATGTTTGGAAAATGAAGGACATACAAAAAACATTCAGCACGTGAACTTCAGGCAGGTTGCTTTGATGGACTGAAATATCTACTTTTGCCTCCTTTTTAAACTAGCTGTTGCATTAATATATCATATTAATGCATATGTGTCTATTATAAGATCTCCAAGTCATTTAAGCAGATACTTACCATAAAAGTGCAGTCATACCAGACCGGTGGTAGAATTCTAAGAAAGGAAAGGTTCTGCTAACTCATCATATTTATAGCTTTACTCTCTCTCTATCAGAGAGTACAGATTAAATCTGACCTTTATGTACTACAGTAATGTTGGAAGAGCTTCAATTAACATGTGTTTGTCTTATGCAAATGTTGTTCAACAGCTTTTAATGATACTGCCAAGTATCATTACAATAATGTCTTTTGCTCATTTCACAATGATGGAGATGATTTTAGCTAGTAAAGTTAACTGGCATAAAATATAATGTGAAATATAGAGCTGAAGGAGCTGTGAAGCTAAATCAGAACACAGAACAGACAGATCTGATATTTTAAAAAATTACCCAATACCATACATGCCAAAACAGATCAAAATATCAATTGAAAATTAGGTAATTTTGTCTTCTATTGTCTCCTGTCTACAGAATTTCTTATTCCGTCTCACCAAGCCCTTTCCTATTGCCCTGCTCAGCAAATTTTTTATTGCTTTGCACTGAACATGCCACAGTTCCTTGTGAAGAGGCTATTTTTAGATAAAGAAGAATGTTTTGTTATTATAAATCAACAAATAACTGTCTTCTCACACTCTAGTACTGTCTCAGCCAGAAAAGGAGACATTAAAGTTCAGTGTTAGTAACGGTGTGTTTTGCCAATTGACGGGGTTAACACAAAGGACACAGACACCAAGCTAAAGAAATAGGCTTATTTTACTTTAGTAGAAATAGAAATTTTACTATAGTAGAAATAGCAGAAAGAATAAGCAAGGTAATGCACCTAGACATTACTATTTAAAGCTAGCTATAGTGATTAAGAAAGATACATCACCAATTGCCCTCATACTTTACCATCATCCAGACCCGTGCATCAGCTGGGGAGCCCCGTCACAGCGAAGGGTCGGAGAGCCTTTCCCGGCAATTGGGAAGTCCTACGCAGTGCGTCCACTCGTAGGTGAGGTCTCCGTCTTTGCTGTGAGAGGGTCCAGCTTTTATACAGTTTAACAAACAAGTCTAAACAAAACGCACAGGAGATATCTGGTAGATTGATATGCCTCACTCAGGCATGTCCGGATCTGGCCAGGATCCGGGCATGTCTGAGGAGTTTCTGTTTTTCTTTACATTTGGGATTTATAGTTACTTCCTATTGTTTACTTATAGTTCCCAAGGATTGTTCCCAGGGTTACATTTTCATGCTGATAAGATACTGGTTGCTTCAGTCTGCTGATAAGATGCTGATTGCTGGTCGGGGAATTCACTCAGAAGTCAACTTTGGTTTGAGGCCTATTGTTTGGGCCCCTTTTTGTTTCAATCGGTCCTTTGACTTATGGGTGAAGATCACGACCCTTTTGGAAGAGCCCAATATGTTCGCTCTATCCGTTTAATACGATACCATACATAACAATTATATAAAGTAATAATAATAATGATAACTAACAATATTACAAGAGGATGTATTAAGAAATTCAACACTTGGGTTGCAGAGGATGAATATCCAGTAAAGATGTCCCACCAGTGGTGTGCAGTCTCCTTTTCCATCTGGCTAGCTAGCGACATTAGTTGATTCTTTGTGATTACAGTCTGTATCACAGAGTCTGACAGAGTTTTATTTCGTCATTCTAGGTGTCGTCGCAAATGTTCTGATTGTTCCATGATGGTTTTCAGTGAAGTCAGGGATAAGCTGATTCCATTAAGTCCTAAGGTTTGGGGATGCCAGTACATGTTTAGTCGTTCTTCATGCATTGAATAAAAAGTATACATCTGTCCGTGCCAGATGAGATAGAATACATTTCTGAGGCATCCCGAAAATGGAGTACTTAGATTATACATTTCTATTATATTTTTATCATTTGTTACTATACAAACATGCTTAGCACTAATTTCTACAAACATATCAAAGCTTTTGGGCAAAATTGTCCATTTACACAGATTCACTGAATGTTCCAATAATCAAGGTTCATATAACCGCGAGCTTTGTCCACACAATAAACCATTTGCTGTGGACGTACACAAATCTAATTTATGGGTTCAATTCCTAGAGTCTATATAATCTCCCTCCAAGTGGGGCAGCCAATATTCTGGTTCAAAGGGTGGTTTTTCCCCAAAAATTACAGGCAATACTAGAAATTTACACATAACTTCAGGTTGGCTAACATCGTCGTGGACTATTTGACCAGCACAGAATAAATCTGTGCACTGCACTGTCTGTGGAGATAGTTTGACCCAATGGGTTTGAGGAATCCATTTCTTAAATATGTTTCTCCATAACAGCTCATTATTAGCCATTAAGTCACTCTGAGCTTTGTTTCGTTGCATAAGGACATGTAAAGTCTGCAGTGTACATGTTGTCCAATTCATAATCTGGCTAAAGTTGTGGTCAACATGCCACTGATTAATTTGAGTCCTATTGAAGAGCTTTAAAAATTCTGTATCATAGTTCAGTGACCCAATTTGTGGGGTAAAGGTAGTTGGAAGCCACCGAGCCTGCAACCTAATTCCTTCCGCCACATCATAACCAGCATTCTTTACTTTGTTTGTTAAGGTTTCGATATCAATAGAATTTAAAACTCCCATTCCTGCCCCAGTTCCTCCTAACAGGGTGTCATACCATGCCCTTTTCCATCTACATGATGGTAGCAGGGGGAAAGAAATATTGAAATGAATAACATGTTTCTGATATTGTTGAGCTACCTGAACACAAGTAGACGGAATGCGGTACAAATGATCAACAGAAATATGAGGTTTAGATTTTAACATAGTAAAGAAGTCTCCCCAGTGTAACCAATTTTTCATTACTGAATTATTATGGCATATTAGTGTTTCTATTTCTTCCATGGGAAGGGTTATCGCATGAGCAGCATTCACCTCACGACCATCTGTTCGATTAACACATTTGTAATAATCTTTCGAACTGGGCAGACCTGATACATTACAACATTTAAGAGATACTTTACTAGATATAGTGACATTTGAATTATCTGTAGGACAGGTTACAAAAAGGCGTCCACGATCTCTCCATCGTGATGCTGGTCCTGAAGGCCACCAGTATGTACATGTTTTGTTATACTGAGTACTGAAAGTAAGATTGGCTATAATACAGGCAGAATTGGCTTTTCATCGGAAATCATCCTGTTGTCTTGTCTTGGTTGCATTTTTCCATTGCCACCTAAGCGGTGTCTCTCGTGGACCTTCCAATGGCCATCCTGGTGTGAAAGCCTTTCCCAAATGGACCATGACGATACACAGGCAAATCCATCTTAGCAGGATCTAAAAGATAGAATCTTAAGACATCTAGTTATTCTCGCAGATAACATTTAGTCGCAGGAACATATTCCCATTTTTCCTGTCCAGGTTTCATGATTAAAACAGTATTGTCTTTTCCTGTGGCTATTACTTCAGCTGGTTCAGGAGGTCCGCTTGAACTCTGGACCCATACTTTAGCTCCGTTATTGAAATTAGTTGATCCAAACCCTTTATCTCCACGAACAGTGGTAACTTGAGGTGGATCCCCTTTTTTCACAATTGCTTTCAAAACTGGCAATATCAATAGTTGTGCTATTCTGTCGTGGGGATGAATAATCAAATCTTGTTCACCATTGTTTAACAGAATTACTTTAATTTCTCCTTGATAATCCGCATCAATCACTCCTCCCATGACGTGAATACTTTTCAAGGCTAGACTCGAACGGGCAGTTATCAAACCAAAGTGTCCTGGAGGAATTTTAATTCCTATCCCAGTATTGATAACTTTCATCTGTTTTTGGTTTATCCTGATCAATTCCAATGCATAGAGATCTAGCCCTGCAGCTTCTGGAGTGGCCCGGTAAGGGGCCATCGCACCCGGAACAATCTCCCAGTAAGTCAAAGTCTCACTTACTGTCAGAGGTTTTATTTGTAAATTGGGTGTAGTCATGCGCATCAAAGGGGTTTCCATTTCCCCAATGGGCCTATTGTTAAGAATATGTAGCGCATCTGTGAGATGAGTTTTCCATCGGGATAGGTTCCCATCTCCTAACTTCTTCAGCTGCTCTTTCAACAACCCATTCATTCGTTCAATCAATCCTGCAGCTTGTGGATAGTACGGTATATGAAAAACCCACTGAATATTTTGCTGTTCAGCATACTGTTGAACAAATTTGTTTCGAAAATGAGACCCATTATCAGTTTGAATCTGCAATGGTATTCCATAGTACAAAATGATTATGCCTATAGTACAGATAGTACTATAATGAGTAGCTTTCTTACAAGGACGGGCAATCAAATATCCAGAATATGTATCTACAGCAGTGCAGACATATTTACACCCTAGGTTCTGGGGTAAAGGTCCAATATAATCCATTTGCCAAATTTGTCCAGGCAATTTTCCTCTTCCCAGTTGTCCTTTCACAATATTAGGCACTGGACGTTTGTGAGTATGTTGGCACACGGGGCACTGGGCGATTATAGTTTTGATCATATCAAGTGACATTGTTATGCCACGCTCTTGGGCCCACCTGTAAGTGGCTTTCTCTCCAAGGTGCCCACACTTTTGGTGTGCCCATTTTGCCAAGCCTTCATGATCATCCTTTTGAGGGAATTCTAATCCAGCTTGGGAAATCTTTGCCCGGTTGTCTACGACAGAGTTATAAAGTCGTTCTAAAGTGTTCACATTACTATGAGCATCAACATGAAACACAGACACCTTAGTCCTCTGTACTATTTCCCAAATATCCTTCCACAATTCCTTTCCCCAGACTTCTTTGGAGTATATTTTCCAATCTTTGGCTACCCATGTTGGCAGCCAAGTAGCTAACCCATTAGCTACTGACCAGGAAGTCAGTATATAAATGACATTCTCCTAGGTCTTCTTGTTTCAAGGCCATATAAGCTGCATATAATTCAGCATACTGGCTGCTTTTCCCTTCTCCTGTAGTTTCTAAAAATTTTTCTAGATGGGGATAGGTAAGCTACTGCTTTCCAAAACCTCTTCCCTCCTATATACTTAGCTGATCATCAGTGAACCAAGCATGTTCCTTTTCAGAGGGTGTCAATTGGTCAAAAGCTTTTCCCCATTGTACTGGGGATTCCCGTTCAACTGTGAAATCAGGGTTCATTACTTGATCACCTGTGGGGGCAGTAGCTACTCTCTCGTGGAGGGTAGCTACTCCACCAACCCCTACCTTGGCCCTATCCTGAATATACCATTTCCACTTTATGATACTCGATTCTTGAGCATGCCCAATTCTATGGGTTTTAGGAGAGCTTTTAACCCATTGCATGATAGGAATTTCAGGACGAAGGGACACTTCATGTCCTATTGTAAGCTGCTCTGTTTCTACCAACGCCCAATAACATGCCAATAGTTGTCTCTCAAAAGGTGTATAATTATTTCCTGCCTCTGGCAGCTTTCGTCCCCAAAAACCTAAGGGAACTTTTTTCTTTCCCTGTTTTTGCCATAGGCTCCAATTGGCATGTAATCCATTTACCGACACATTTAACTCCACTTCTCCCTCCTGCAATGGCCACAAATCTAGGGCCTTTTGAATAGCTTCCTTTGCTGACTCAAAAGCAGCTTGCTGTTCATTTCCCCATTCAAACTCATATTTTTTCCTTGTTACTTTATGCAAAGGAGTCAGAATCTGTCCTAAATGGGGAATATGCTGCCGCCAAAAGCCAAACAATCCAATAAATCTCTGTGCCTCATTTTTATTTTGTGGCACTGCAAAATCCAAAATTTTCTGTCGAGCTTTGGGTAATATTTCCCGATGCCCACAATGCCATTGAATTCCTAAGAATTTTACCGTTTGGGATGGTTCTTGAATCTTGTTAGGATTAATTTCCCAACCTTTCTGTCTCATATGATCTACCACCTGTTCAAGTATTTGTTGTACTTCCTTCTCATCATTTCCCTGAATTAGGATATCATCAATGTAATGCACTATTTGCATATAAGGAGGCAATTTTATCTTATCCAGATGCTCAGCCACTGTCCGATGGCAAATGGTTGGACTATGCAGCCATCCCTGAGGCAATCTGGTAAAGGTATACTGTCTTCCTTGCCAGGTGAAGGCAAATTGGTCCCAATGCTCCTCTGCAATTGGGATAGTGAAAAAGGCGTTAGCTAAATCTATTACAGCATACCAAGTCCCTGAATGCTTTTGAACCTTTTCTATTAAAGTAATAGTATCTGGTACAGCTGCTGTAAGTGGTGGGGTGTGTTTATTTAATTCCCTAAAATCTACTGTCATTCTCCATGACCCATCACTTTTCTTGACAGGCCATACCGGATTGTTCCAAGCTGTGGTAACTGGTTTCAACACTCCTGCATCTAATAAATCTTTAATTGTCTGTGATATCTCCTCATGCCCTCCTGGAATTCTATATTGTTTCATAGTCACTAATTTAGTAGCAGCAGGAATCTGTACAGGAGGCATTTTCACTTTTCCTACTAAAATTGTTTTAATACTGATATGATTTTTTACCCCAAACTGGTACTGACCGTCTGGGAGATTCAAAGTTAGTCCCTTCAGAATGTCTATTCCGATTATGTATTCAGGAATGGGGACAATCATGACTGAATACAGTCGTTTTGGGAGGTTTCCTATTTTCATTTCAATTTGAGTTTGTACAGCTTCAATTTGTTTCCCTCCCAGACCTTGTAATGATTACAGGTTGTCCTTTAAATTTCTTTGGATTCCCATATATCAAGGAGGCCTCCGCTCCTGTGTCAATTAAGGCTTTTACTGTTTGTGAGGACCAGGTTTTTCCAAAATATTTGGAGCTCCACATGGGGCCGTCGGTCCTTCCGTGCCCATTGCACTGGAGCTTGGCCATAATTTCATTCCTGTTTACTGCTCTGGACAATTTCCCTAGTCTCCTTCCATGGGTATAAATCAGAATACAGCTCCCAATCCCCCCTTTCCCCCGGAACAACTGATCTGCCCACGGAGGGCCCACCGTGTGCAGATGGGAAGTCCCGTTGAGGCTCAGGAGGAGGTGCTGTAGGCTGAGTTACCCCTGGCTTCTTAGTTTCAGAACTTTGCACTCTCCTGCTAGGCTTATTCAGCCCTCTTTGTTTGTATATTCGCCACAGCTCGTTAGTTGGAACACCATCAATCTTTTCACGAGATAGGCCATCCTTCAGTAAAGCTGTAAACATTTCTTTGCGAGAGACTCTGTTCTCATTTCCTTTAGGGCTGTCCCGAGTATCTCGGTTTCCTGCGCTTCCTCGGGGGCCCCATTCTCCAAGATCACCTAGCTGCTGTATTTTTTCAATTATTTCATCAATGGGATTTCCGGTCTCATTAATTAAGAGAGTCATTATTACATTTTTATATGCTGGTGGGGCAGTTTTAATCAATCGGTTTCTATGAGTGACAGACAAGGCAGCTTGCATCATTCTGTCAGGGTCTCCTATAAAGATTGCCAATTTCATCCCTTCCTCCTTCATCCGCTGTATACAATCTCGCAAAGTATACCAGGGACGTTCCCCACCTGGCCAATCATTCTCCGTGGGGTATTTATTATTACATCCCCGGGCAGCCAAGGTTAACAAATTTGTATCCTGAGGATTATTTCGGAATGCATCTTGCACAAAGGAGTCAGAACTCAAAACTAAAAACTTCCTAGAGTCCTCTGGATCTAGGGTTACCCCTGCTGCTCCCTGATCGTGCAAACGCACCATCCAAGAGAGCAGGGGTTCCCCCTGTCTCTGCTTAAATCTTTCAATTATATCATTTATTTCATGCTGAGTATAATCTTCAATCACATCCTTCCTTACTTGTTGCCCGTTAGTATCCAATTCTATTTTCCGTCTCCACACTGGTTTTACATCCACAGGTTCATCTGAGGAACCAGCCTCATCAGAACCTGTAGAATCCCAAATATCTCCATCCCATCTGTCAGGATCCCACTGTACCCCTGCTTCTGCAATCACAGCATGCACTTTCCTATGGTTTACTCGTCCCCTTCTTTTCTTATACTGTGCAACTCTTACTGCAGCTCTTTCAGCTACAGTCTGATAAGTATCCAACTTATCGGCAAGCAACTTGTTTTGACACTGTAACATTACAATTTGATTCTGCAAATCACACATCTGTCGCTCCATGTGGGAGCGCTCTAACAACAGTTTTTCTTTCTGTTGGTGCTGTTTCCGATATGCTGTTAACAAAACCCATCCCCGTCTTCCCAAACACACAATTTCTTTTCCTTTTTCGATAGATAATTTTTGGATACATTTTAATACATCCAGTGGTTCAGCTTCTTTTAGCCGACTTTCCCACTGTTCACATGGTCCTCCGACCTTAGCCCACTCAAGAGCCAGTGAACTATAAGGAAGGTCTTCCCATCCAGGAATTTCAGATGGAGCTGATTCATTACGTTTAGATTTAAAAAATGACATTTTGTTCTAATCCTGTCCGTGACGCCAAATTTGTTTTGCCAATTGACGGGGTTAACACAAAGGACACAGACACCAAGCTAAAGAAATAGGCTTATTTTACTTTAGTAGAAATAGAAATTTTACTATAGTAGAAATAGCAGAAAGAATAAGCAAGGTAATGCACCTAGACATTACTATTTAAAGCTAGCTATAGTGATTAAGAAAGATACATCACCAATTGCCCTCATACTTTACCATCATCCAGACCCGTGCATCAGCTGGGGAGCCCCGTCACAGCGAAGGGTCGGAGAGCCTTTCCCGGCAATTGGGAAGTCCTACGCAGTGCGTCCACTCGTAGGTGAGGTCTCCGTCTTTGCTGTGAGAGGGTCCAGCTTTTATACAGTTTAACAAACAAGTCTAAACAAAACGCACAGGAGATATCTGGTAGATTGATATGCCTCACTCAGGCATGTCCGGATCTGGCCAGGATCCGGGCATGTCTGAGGAGTTTCTGTTTTTCTTTACATTTGGGATTTATAGTTACTTCCTATTGTTTACTTATAGTTCCCAAGGATTGTTCCCAGGGTTACATTTTCATGCTGATAAGATACTGGTTGCTTCAGTCTGCTGATAAGATGCTGATTGCTGGTCGGGGAATTCACTCAGAAGTCAACTTTGGTTTGAGGCCTATTGTTTGGGCCCCTTTTTGTTTCACGGTGTAGTTAATAGTATCTGTAGATAGCACAAAGAGGTCATGTGCTCTTGAGGTGTGTTACCTGGTGAAAGAGAGGACAAGTCACTTCTGTCACCAAATGCTGTTTGTGAGTCGGTGTCAACTCACTGCATACTGCTGCATGGAAAGAGGAAGCTGTTTTCACAAGAAGGGGAGACAATAGGTCATACAGAGATCAAAACTGGTCCAAAAAGGCTGAAGTGGTCATTTATGTCCTTCCTCGAGGAGTCTGGCTATTTCATCAATTACTTTTTTGTATTTTTACAAACATCAAATTCCCACCTAAGTATAGGAACCAAATTGTTATCCTTTTTACCTTTCTATGCACAGAAACAGAAAACAAAGATGAAAAAGCTTTAGTATGTTTTGATAGTTCTATTTTAACATCCAAATATTTTTTATGTCTGCAAACTCAGTTATTACCTTTTTCATTCTGAATCAGTAGCTGCAAGGAATTGATGAGCCCTAACTAATTCACATCATATTCACACCTTTAGTTTATTTAGATAAATTTCCTTTACTGATGCTATGTTGACAAAAGCTTAACAAAGACTAATAAATTGATAGAAAGTATATTCAAAAAAAAAAAAAAACAAAAAAAAAACAAACTGAGTGGTAATTTGCTTAATTAGTCACCAAAAGACAAATGTTGTTACAAGCAACACTATTTTCAGAAATGTCACAGGCTAAATGTAGTGGATACATGGGAAATGCTTATAAAGAGGTATGGTGTAAGCATATTCATTAAGTTTGCCACTGTACATACTTCCAAATGGTTTAACATGTGAAATATAAAGAAGACAAGATAAAACTATAGGAAGGTGAGACAGAGGGTTAAAAGAGAACAAATGTCAAGAAGATGAAAAAAACAGATGAAAAATAATGACTTCTGGTAACTGCACATACAACATGTTATGCAGTACAAGGAATTTATCAGTAGTATAATCTTTTTCAATCCACATAGAAATTAATTTGCAACAGTAGTACAGAACTGGGGAAAAAAAGATCATTTCATAGAGAATCAGGCAAAAATGTAATAACTTATCAATCTGCTAAAGTTGAAGTATTAGGGACTGTGAAAGATGCAAAAAGCCTAACTACTTGCATATTGAACTGAAACTTGGAAAGGAATGGTATCCTATACGTGAACAGCAATGTTTATGTAGTCTCACTCTTTACAAACACATCTCTTTTCATTCCTGTACCAAACCTCAGTTACTCGTATTTAACAGAAGAAACAACAAAGCAACACCTACAGAAGGGTTTTCAGAGGAAGTGGTAGGGAGAAAAACGTAGAATCACAGAATCACAGAATGGTTTGGGTTGGAAGAGGGACCTTAAATATCACCTATTCCCAACCCCCCTGCCCCGGGCAGGGCCCCCTTCCCCCAGCCCAGGGTGCTCCCAGCCCCGTCCAACCTGGCCTTGAACCCTTCCAGGGAGGGGGCAGCCACAGCTGCTCTGGGCACCCTGTTCACAGGCATGAGAGCTGTGGAGCTGAACACAGGCATCCGTGCGGGCTGTGACAAGAGGAAAAAGATGGAGTGCAAAAGTAGACACTTGAAATAATGCATTAGGAAATGAAACGAGACAAATTGTGAGCAGATGGAGTGATTTAACAGCAATGTGCCATTCCCCTTCTATAGTGTCCATTTTTCTGACTGAATTTTCTATTTAATGGATGACTTCAGGTTTTGGTCTCTGGCTTCCAGACCGTGATTCATCTCACCTCAGAATTTCAAGTGATGGTGGACTCAGCATTTGGCAACCAAGTGAGTCTACACTGTTGCCAGGACAGAGGCTCTTCCTGCCAAACTTCAATCATTTACCTCTGAGGTGGTTTTCTTAGACCTTCCTCAATGTCAATAAGGAAAAATAAGCAGTTTTAGAGAATGATTCATCTAACATATTTTAAAAGTCTACTCTGGCTTGAAATCAATTCCTTTACAAAAATGTCTATTTCTCTTCACTGACCAGTGAAGCAGCTTAGAATGACTAGCTCAAATATCCATGTCTAGACTGTAGCCCATGCCTGCATTCCTTTGATGAATCCCACCCAAGGCGTCAAAAAGTGAGAGGGAAAACATGAAACTGTCTGGTTATTTGAAAACAAATAAGCCAAAAATTACTGGACCTTTTATGAACTATATGGACACACAACATTTTATTTGGGGTAGATTAAAGAAACAAGAACAATTATAAGTTGCCCGATAAAACTCTTCACTGTCACTTAGGTCTTTGGCTTCAGCTATAATAAAATCAGGCAAAAACAGAATAGAAAAAGAACAAAGCAGCAAAAGCACTACCTCTGCTGTGACTGCTCCTAATTTCATTAAGTATTCCTATGTTTTGTTCAATAGGTTATAAGATTATCAGGAAATTTTTAAAGACAATTTGTAACATATGACAAAGATCTTCTTTATATTTGAAGATTTATAATAATTTCTTGGGTTTTTTTCATTGGCCTTTATCCCCCAAATTAATCCCTTGGCAATATGGAACACATATTATTTATTTATTTATTTATTTAGGAAAGATTTGAATTTCAGATTTCTGCTTGACTTCTTGGCCAGATCAAGGGTACTAGGGAAGTGGGAACTGGAAATGTCAAAAGCCACTTATGTTTCCAATATTGATTTGTAAAAACTAGACAAACAGCAGTGCCACCTACTGCTTAACTACAGAAACTCCCTAAGAGCTGGGTCCACGTACCCTATGTATGTTTTACAGTGGAAAGTTCACATGGAGAAGGAATTACTTTCTGTAATGACACAGTGTAGGTTAAAAAAAAAAAAAAAAAAAAAAGTTTAAAAGCAAAATTAAAAACAAATAGTTGTGCACAGGTGAGATCACCATCTCCTATTTCTATCTTATTTTTTCATGAAAATTATTTCAGTCGGGGAAATAAGAAATTTAGAAACGTTTTTAAATTAAGGAGTAAAGCAGGAAGGGAACTGATTCCACAATCAAATGTCCGTCGATTTGTTACATGATTTTGGAACATATCAGCTGCACTTGAGCTTCCTACACACGCTCTCACTCACTCATAACAGACACACGTGAAACGGACTTGTAGATTGAGGTATTCCTGAAATTAATTATTTGTTTTCAGATAGACAACTTACAGAAAATAATGTTATTTTCAGATTATTGATAAAGAGCACATAAAATATTAGCAGATCTTATATGGAGGAAATGTCTGTACTGACATGTTCAATAAGGCATCCAGGAGCAGCTCTTACCGTACGGGTGGTGGGACCCATCTCCACGAGAACTCTATATCCCCCCAGGAAACCTCTGAATCTGATTCCATCCCTGCACAGCACACGCTAGGACGGAGCCCGGAATCACAGACACCAGGATAGGAAGCGTATTGAGCCCGCGTATCAGCCCCTGGTGAGGATTTCCCTGCTATCCCCCCAAATCCCTACCCCTGCCCCAACAGGAATGGGGCAAGGGGGGGGGGGGGGGGGGGGGGGGGGTGCTGAGCACAGAAAGTAGCAGGAAGGAAAAAAATTACTAGGTCCTTAGGGAAATAATGGCCATTTTGGAGGTGGGGATGATTTTCCATGTTATAACAACTAATTACTGTCCTCTTGTATTACCCAGAGAACGAATGCCCTACAGTGCTCGTTTGGTGCGTTTGTTCTCTTAAACCTCAGTTGTGTTACACATGGGTACACATCCATGCATCAGCCTATTACAAAATTTTCTGTTGAGATCATCACCAGTGAAGAAAGCCTTAGAAGGGCTCCTGAAGACGCCATTCTAGAAAGTTGTGAGTTTTAGATTCCCCATCCCTCTTGTAAAATGATTACAATATTCCAGTAATATAAGAATCCCTACATGCAGGATACATGTTGTTGAAGCCACCTGACAGTGAGGCTTCTAATTCAACCACCCTGGTTACCTGAAAGAAGAGAAGACATTCAGAGGGTGAGTTGCTTCATCTTAAGGTATAATATGAGCTGATTTACCTTACTGCAAATGAATGTCAATGTTTACTTTACATTAAACAAATAAACAAATAAAATATTCAGGCCAAAATTAATAGGGCAGGAAAATCTTTAATATGGATCTTTCAAAATGAAGAATTTCAATTCTCATTTCAGAGTGATACTTTGTTTTTAGATATATAACATTTATTTTTAAGAAAGTATACCTTGACCTTCAATTTCTGGTTTTGGATGGAAAAGAGGAATTGTTTATCCACCATCATTCCTTTTGAACAAACTCCTGGGCACAGTTGCTATGTGTGACAAAGAAAAGCACAGATTAACTTTACAGGCTTAGTATCAGTGAAGACAAATTTTCTAGTCTGAAGTGGCCAGTTGTATACAACAAATGACAAGCAAACTCTTATCTTACTTCCCATATCAGTGGCACAATGGTAAACAATATTGAAAACAACTTTTAACATTACAGCTAGATGATAATATAAATACATAAAGGCACTTCCTAAACTCTTGGGAGATGTAAAGCTGCTGAAAGGCTGAACTAATAGAGTATCCAGGTGGCAAAATCAGATCAAATGCGTGATTTAAATAATGTTATTCTGTTCAATCTAGATGGATGAAGCCTTTGGAAACTGAGGAAGAACTATTTTCTCTTTAATATTTACAAGTAACTTGAACATGTCATCTTTGGACTAGATAACAGCTGCGAGTCAACCCAGGGGAAATCTCACCCTCAGTCTTTTTGTTGGCTGCTGTTACTCAGTTTTAATTAAAAGAATGCTCCAGATAAAGTGGCGACAGGTGCAAGGGAATAAAAATGAAGAGTACCTTGCCTACTCAGCTTGATCAAAGTGAATTTAAGTGGCACCCAAGTGATAAACTGGGGGCAGAAAGGAACAGACACGAAGATAAAAACAAACTTTAATCAACACAACCATGAAAAAATAGTGCTATGTGTTCCTTGTAAACATTATCGTACCATTTTATTTAAGGAGTCTTAAATTACACACTGTCAGTAAATCTCCACAATAATGATGTTTTGTTAACTATGTCAATCACAGCCTCACTTGCTGCTCAAATCAACTGCAGGCTAGCCTACAAGCTATATCATATAAAGCTAGTATGCACTGCTGGACAGGACTGAACTCAAACCCCTTCAGGCTTGGACTGATCCTCAAGTAACGTTCAGCAGATCCAGCCAACTACACGCTAAATTGTATAGTACCTTATGGTTCAGAAATGCTGAGCCTGTTAGCCACCTGCCTTGAATGATTTGTTTGGCTTAAATAAACTAAATAGAACTGCCTCATACTTTATATATATATATATATATATATATATATATATATGTATATATATGTATATATATGTATATATATGTGTATATATATGTATATATAGGTTCTGATTCTGTCTGAGAGGTCATAGTACAGGCCTGCATCTGGAAGATCCATTGTTCAATGGACTTCTGGTGCCCTATATTCAAGCTTTCCAAATTGCAGCTTAAGATAGGTTCTTAATTCATAGAATATGACACATAAAAGACTTCCTGAGAATTTCTAAGGACAGTTTAAATTAGGCAGTTTAGGGGTTTTCCCCCTTTAGTCAGAATTCTATGATAAAGGCTAATTCACCAGTTAAAGTTTTAGATTTAACAGATAACAGATAGTTTAGATTTCTAAAAATTATTCAAACTAATGATGTAATGTCTATCCAGCTAATAATGATGGTTTTCTTCTGCTTACATACTGCTGAGAGACTTGGCTTCAAATACTGGGAGACCCTGTAATTATTCAGCTTATAATCAAAAGAATAGACAGAAACTGGTAAGTAGTAATTAATAATACAATGCCATGGTAATTACTATTGTAACTAAAGTCAATTGTTTCCTTTGGCAGTATTTAAATCCACTTACTTCTTGTCACTTTTGTTTTCTTTCTGACATTGATATATCACCATTTTCCTTTCCACACTTTTGGATCAAATGTAGAATAGCTTTCTGGAATTTTTTACTTCTTCCCAGTAATCAAAAATTCCTCTCTTTTTTCTTTTCTCTGGAATTTAACTGTCTTTATTTGCAGTGACAAACCCAGCAACTAATGCAAGCTGTACCTATTCTATGAAATTTAAGCGCACTCTTAATTGTGGACGGTTCCTTTACTGTTGCCTTTAGTCATGTTTGGTTTTTGTAATTTTGGGGTTTTTTGGTAATTTTTTTTTTTTAGTAACGTTTGTTATATTTGTTTTCCACAGACTTGAAAAGAGGCAGGATAGGAACTGGAAAAAGCAATTAATCAAAAAAATAATTGTACTCCCTGCTCTGAGAAATTATCTTCCCATATGATACCCCAAATTGCATTTCACCTTCACATTTATTTATAGTGAAACTAAGTCTTTGCTTTTTTTTAAACCTTTCTTGTTGGCATCATTCACAAACTATATACATTTAAAAAGTACTTTTTCAAAAAAATTATCTTTGATTCCAGCCATGACTCCATGATGCACTGGATCTATTTTCACCTGGCCTTCCAACAAGGTGAACTTCATTTTGTTTTTATTTTTCCCTTTTTATTAAAAATTTCAATATATCACTTGGAGAAAATCTTTGCTAGAGGTTGATAACTCTAATTTCATAAAATTGACCATTAGTATCACTGATGGTTTCCAAGCCAGCTGTTGAACTTTTCCTTCTGAAAGCCTTCTGCTACTGCTCTTCTCTCTCATGAGCCTCAACACATCTTCAGCTTTGTTAACACCTCCCTTCTCCCACAGTTCTTTTGTAGCTAGACATCTGCACCCTAATTCCTCCCCCTCAAGCCTTCCACCCTATGAAGTCACCCATCTCCATCCAAAAATAGTTGTTTTTTAGCTGGGATCACCTTTGTTCTTTTGAGGTCACTTTGTGAGTGGAGACAATTACTACATTTGCTTTATCTGTGAACTTCTATCTCCTGTAATCATTCCCCTTTGTGTCTCTGTTTGGACACTTTAGCCAAACACAAAGGGATTCTACAAGAAGCGTATATACAGTTTGTAAGAATTCTTTATTGGTTATTACACACAAATGATCACTACTAGGTTAGGCATTAATATGCTCACTGTATTTTATAAGACATATGCAGAATCTCAGCTACCCAGGCAGGCAAGAGTCAGGAGCTAGGGCAGTTCCTGCAGCACCCTGGAGCACAGCCACAGCTGTGCCACCTTCTGACACCCTGGTTTTAATTTATGATCTTATACCTCCCCACGTCAGTGATTTTCCTTGTCTTAGCTGAAATTGCACAGGGTTTCTCATCTCACATGAATCGCCTCTTCAGAGTTCCTGACAGCTTTTTTTTTTTTTTTTTTTTAATCCCACAATTCAGAATTTCCTCAGAAATTTCTTCAGAAGTCAGAGCCATTGTTACGTAGCTGTGTAGTATCAGCAGTGGGCCTGGTACCCTTAGAGCACAGATGCCTGAACAGACTTCAAGAGAGAGGAAGTCACACTCCGTTATTTTAGCACTGAGACAACTGTGACACAGGAGATAAGGAAATTAATTAGTTCTGAGTGGCTACCAGTCACACCCCTAAATTGCTCAACTGTAACCTGTATCCTCATGCTTACCCTGTAGGAAAACTTATCCTTTTCCTTGTGATACAGTGACACATATATTTCTTCAGACTTTAATATACTGCAGTAAATCATTACATTTCCTTGAACTTTTCAATCCGTGTATCAGCATTTGGATCTAGGCCAATCTGAATTAATGTTGCAGAAAACCGCAATAAATCCTTTAACGACACCTATCCATAAGAAGAATCTTCCATCCTCCCCATTAAAGTTTATTACACAGAGCTCATAGAAAATAGGCATTCAGTAAGAGACATAATTTTAAAATATATACACTTCTGAATAATACAGGTAACATCTTTGTCAGAAATAAAAGACAACTTTCAATGATTTTCATTATATGTCTCCTCATTTTCCATGTAGGACTCAAGTCTGTGAAGTAAGAATTCAGTCTTACTGGCAGAGACACCTTACAGTAGTCATACCACTGACGAACTTAATTGTGCTGACCAAAAATGCAAGGAAGTTAAAGTCACGTTAACAAAAGCTCCTTTGCTGCTGTCACTCATCCTGTTACGGGAACTCAATGCTTGTCCTGCAAATATGGGGAAAGAGTGCAGGATGATGAAGAGGCAGTAACTCCACCATGAGATGATTTGGTTCCTGTAAGACAATGCAAGGGCTCTGGTTTGCAACTACTGCTTTTTAGCAGTTGAAAAGATGACAAAACTGGGCACAACTGCTTTAAACAGAAGCTGTCAAGGCCCCCCCCAAAACCGGCTGTACTTCCTTCTATTCCAAATCCATACCAGCCCCTCTGATATACCAGTAAGAAGAGTAACGGGTGCCAGAGGTGAAGGAGGCTAACTTGCGTGAAATCTGTAATATATTTTTTTCCCCTGCTAGTTTAGTTTTAATCCGAGTCAGAACCCTCGGAAAGGTCACACATTTTCACTTTTCCCTCACAGGCATCTTTGCTCTCCCCCGTTTTCTTCACCTGCTGTTGGCAACAGGATCCGTCCCCACCTTCAATCTGTGCGCTGTGTTGTCTCAGGCACTCGCCCGCCACAAGGCTGAGCGGACTCACCCTGCTGAAACACAAACACACACAAGAAAGTAAAAAAAAAGGGGGGTCTGGGGGGTGAGGGGGGTTTGGAAACGACACCAAAACCATCAGCTTTCTTGCCGCCCTGAAGTCACCCCCTCACCCACGCAGCGCCCGGCCGGGCACACGGGCGGTGCGCGGGCACCCGCCCCGCACCCGGCGGCCGGGACGGATGCGGGGTGGCGGTGGGCGCCCCGCGGCCCTTCTCCCTCGGGAGGCCGCAGTGAGGAGGAGGGGACCGCCCGGGCACACGGGCCACCGGCCCCGGGACGCGACTGGACGCCACCGGCGGCAACGCACCGGCTCCCCGCGGCCGCCGGGCCGGGCCGGGCCGGGCCGCCCCAGCTGCGCAGGCGCGCAGGGGCAGCGTCACGGGGGAGGGGCCACCCGTGACACACACCCACCCCTCCGCGACTCCCCCCCACACCCGCGCCCGGGAGGCGGTGGCAGCGTGGCTGGTAAGGAGCGGGGGGGAGAAACCATCCCGCCGCGGCCCGGGTCCCGGTGCCGCGTAGGCCGCGTTAGACCCCCCCCCCCCCCCGGGAGGGCCTGAGGCAGGAGCGTGCGCGGGGGCAAACGGGGAAAAAAAAAAACCAAACAAACTGCAGGGGTTGAGCTGAGGGACGTGGCCCGCCTGAAGCGCCGCCTTTCTGTGGTAAGTTTAGAAGCCGCAGGGACTTTTCTTAACGTTGTGTTCGCTTCGGTTGTCAGCTGGCGTTCTGTGTTTGTGACGTGTAAAAAAATTTGCCTGATTGTTTCAGCTCTCGTGCTTGTTTATGTGGGCTGCTTACTGAGCAGAAGTGGCGGGAGGAAAAACCAAGTCGCGTTGTATGTCGTGGCGCACCAGATGAAGCAGAAAACCCGAAACTGGCTTATTTGATGGGGGTTAAATTCGAAGTTGATCGTGTGCCTCTGAGAGCCCCCCTACACAGAACCACGCTGAGGTCGGTTGCACTCACAGTCAGGGCAGTCGCCTGCTTCCCGTCTGAAGGAGTGCACTTCCATAGGTTATTCTTTATGGTGAGAGTCTTGCTAGGTGTAAACCAGATTACCTTTGGTTTGTGAGTCACGCCTACGATACCCTTGTGTCCCAGAAGGTGACAAGGCTTGCTTGGCACCAGCCGGCGTGCTTGACTTTTACTTACCAGGGCCTTGGCATCAGCACTTCGTTTTTGTGAACAGTTGGTTTGAAGTTGCTGGAATGCTCCCTGCACGTTTTTCAGCTGAGGTAGAAGGAACAGCGTAGTCACCTTAATTATAAGGGACAGTTTGTTCGCTTGTTCTTTGTGCTATTAACAGTTCTAGTCCTTCCTGTTTCTGAAGTGAACAGTGGACTTTATGGTTAGTGGTGAGCAGCACGGTGCCAGATGGAGGCTGGTGACAGAGAGGAGCTACTGAACCAAAGTTCTGCCTACACCTGTTTCATTGTCAAGACAATCAGCTGTTAATGCATCTGTGTTTTAAGGGAGAGGATTATCTAGAGGGCCTTGTTACAGTATCAGGGCCTTGATGTGCAACTACCTTTTCAACTCCTTTTTTTTTTTTTTCTCTTATTTTTTATTTTTTTTTTCCCTTAATGTTTTTAAACAGATTATGTTTAGAAGAAAGAAAGTTTCAACTGTGTACTTCTATGGTGTCCAAGCTCATCTACTGACACCTCCTTTGTAACTCCATGATACAACAGCTTCTGAGAGTATCAGTTTGGTTACCGCATCGTCTGGATCCTCACTTCTGGGAAAATGTGGACTTCTAAAAGTCTTTTTTGTGCTCAAATACTGTTGCTTCATTTGAAAGAAGGCAGACTGCGTAGTTGTACATTTCCAAAAACTCAGCAGTATTGGATTGGAATTCTAAACTATTGCACCATAGCAGCACCACATAACAGAGTTAAATTACAGGTAAATATTTTTGTGGTGCTCTGGGTATAAGCAATGTGTATCAATACAGTGATAATATAATTTATTTCAGAATCTACAGAGCTAAGCTTTTGATCTTGCAGCCTTATTTGTGAACTGAAGATGCCTCTAGTATATTAAGGTAAAAGGGCAGGCAGCAAGAAGGTACAGGAAACCCAGTGTTTCTGAATGAACTTTCTTTGTCTGATGGTTCTAAGTTGAGAAACTTTTTTTTTTTTTTTTTTCCAATTATACTTCAGAGAGTACTGCATGGTAACAGACAGTCTTATTACTTAGAGTGGCATCCGTTTAGTGAAGAATAGGACCAGAGTTCTCTGGAAAACTTTTTACTAATGCAATATTGTAAAAAAAAAAAAAAAAAAAAAAAAAAAAAGGAGAAAAAAAAGTCAATTTTTGTTGGATTGGTAAGGGAGGATAAAAGCATAAGAGCTTGATTATAAAAAAGCTGTGGTTATGAACAAAAATAGTGGGAAAGGACACAAAATTAAGGCTCATCTTGGACACTGACAGTTCTGAATGTCAGTGCTTTTTTTCTAGATGTCTGAGTTCTTTAAAATACAAGTTGCTGCATGTGTAAGTAGTGGAACGTTGTGGTTTCAACTAGTTTAGTGGGGTCTAAGCAATTGAGAAATTTACATTGTTTTACAACTACTAATTAACTTTTATTAATCTGTTTTAAGATTAACATTATTTATCCTTAATTTGCCTGTTTTTTCTCTTTAATAGTAATATTTGGCTGTATGATTTCAGGTTTCCAAGGTAAATGATAAACGATCAGTAGTAGATACAAGAATGGTTGCTAGTGCAGAGGGAACTAAAATAGCTGCTGGAAAAAGGCCCAGTGGAGTTTGTGATGGAAGTCAACATACATTAGAAGGTATTGAACCTTTGCCACCCTCTTCTTAAGAAGTCAGCCTTCCCCGTCCTCTCTAGATATCTTGTGTTAGTGAACAAGATGGTCTAAACTCTTTAATTTAAAAGTTTGGTATCTTGTGGTGTGTTTTATTTTTCAGTTTTAAGGGGGTTATGCACAATTTTTATAGTTTGCAAAGACTCATGTAATTTTCTTAAGTGTTTTAGTGGCTGATTGGATATGTACCGATTATTTTGTATTATTATTATTTTATTTTTTTTTCCTTTAACTTCATCAAACTCTTTCAGTGTTTATTGCTTGTGACTGGATAGATGCAGAACACAGGTTTCCTGTTCTCCTGCTAGCAGCTGTGGTGACTCTTGAGTACACTCTGTTGGATGGGTAATTGGTTTGTGTGAGTCCATTTTTGACTGGAAGAATCAATTTCTTGAGTATTCACTGAAGGCTACGAATGATCTGTGATGGTGGTGAACTTTTTTTTCCTGTTATAAATGTGAAAAAACAATTAAACATTCCTGCGTGAGTGGTGGTTTCTGATTCAGATAAATTAGTAGTTACAATTGTGACCTCTATTTTAGCAGTGCTGCCTAGCCAAACAGTTCTTTCCCTAATTTTGCTTGTTTTGTCATTCCTAGCTAGTAATTAATCCTCAAATGTGCTGTTATGCATCATACATTTTAGCTCCTGTCCTTCAGGGTGCTTGGTCATTCGCATTCTATGTATATTTAATTTTTGTTCGTAAAGGTTTTTTTAGTCAGTTGCTTTGGGCATTTTCAGCTGTTGTTTACAAATGGGATGTCAGAGAGGTAATTATGACTGGTTAAGACACTGAGATTGTACACTGTTTATGTAATGATATTGCTCAGGAAACAGCAGGATGAGAAACGGTTTTGCTATTTCTTGTGCTTGACAATTAGGAAGACAGTACCTATCCTGAAAAAGCTGTATTGCACTGTACCATAATTCTGCTGTTCAGGCTTGTCTCCTTAAATACATTCTCTTGTAGGTTTGTATTACAAATGGATGAGATACTACTGACTAAACAGAAATGCCCCCCCCCACTACCCCCCAGAATATTTTTAATCACCAGTGAATTATTTTTTTATTTCACAGATGTGAGAATCTTTTAAATATAACTCACAGTTTTATGTTTATTCCTGAATGCTTCTGTGTTTTCTGTAAAGTGATAAGATTGAACAGCTCCAGTGTCCTTCTGGTTTCTTCTTGTACTTACCTTTTTTATGCTTCTGTTTTTTCTTGTAGACAGCAGAAGGGTACCTATCCTCATAGCTGGTTAAAATCTTTATATTTTGAAATTTGCCAATTGTAAGATTACAACGTTTTTGAAAAGCAGTGTCAAAAGCATTTGCTGTGTCATATTTGCATCATCTCTACAGTGTTTTCACTGTCCAGCTGATGTACTTGTGCATCCTTTTAAAGTTCATTGAAATTTTTCCTTAAGATATGCTGATATGATAACTTTGAGTTAATAGATAATATCTTTAATGGTCAGAATGTACATTAAACCCTCTGAGAATATTTGTTCTGAGGTCTTGTGGAACAGGTGTTTCATACCATTTCTAAGGTAGCAAGATTTCTGCTGTTTGCTCAGGCACCTGAAAAAATGGTCTATGTCCAGATGTCACTGTGCTCCTATTTCTGGTACTCTGTAAGAAGTTGGCAGGGAATAGTCATACTGTAGACCTAATTAAATTTCTCTGTGTGTTCTCTTGGGAGTTGTTACAAAAAGAATGCTACTATTCTTTTTGATCGAAAGAGCAGTGATCTACCAGATCATCAAAGCAAAAGGCATATTTGAATCACACTGTCTCTGAAATATACCATTCTAACTTGCAAATCAAGTGTTGCCGTGGCATATTTGCAGGAATCAAAAGAAATGGGAAAGTTTATATTATAAAAGTGAGTATCTCGGTTTCCTATTTCTTTTCTGATTTTACAGGACATTCATCTTAAGAATGCTTTCTTATCTTTTTTTGTTACTCAGAGATTCCTTTTCAAGGTGAAATGACATTGCTTAATTGCATGTCAAGCAGATAGTTCCTTACAGAATCATGATTCTTACTCATCTGTATCATCTTTGTAGGTTAAGTGCTTTGTTACAGATTTGCTGTAAGAGGCCTTCAATTCAATATACAGAACCTCCCCACAGGTAGATGCATTGTGCTGAATGAAGATGTTAATGTTCTGTTGTTTTTCTATAATGCTGATTATTTGCAATACTCTACTGATTTTAATATTCTGAACAAAAGAAGGAAGACCTGATTGTTCCACCCAGCAACAGATACTAGGCTGTCATTTAGCAGCTGAACATTACATGATTTTTAACTTAACTGGGTAAAGCTCTGAGCAACCCGATTTGATCTGATAGCTGACCCAGCTCTGAGCAGAAGGTTGGGCAAGAGACTTCCTGAATTATTCTACAATTTAATGTTTTGGTTTGTTTTTTTTGTTTTGGTTTGTTTTTTTTTTTAACTCAGCATTACCCACTTGTAGGTGGGTATTTATGTGCAAAGCCCATTTCTCAGTCATGCAGATAATGTAACCAGTGGATCTGTCATTTGAACATGAATAACATCTGCCCGTTCACATATGTACTGAAGTATTTTTAAATTTCATGTATATCTGACAAATACATAATGTAGACCTGGAAACTGATCCTAATTAATAAAAATGTAGTGCAGGGATAACGCAGCCATGCTGTCGCTACTTTTGAATTGAAGTTCTTTTGGGAAATCTGTAAGACAGTGTTGTGTTGCATGCCATACAAATCCAGTGAATCAAGTACTTCTGTTTAAAAAACAAACAAACAAACAAAACAAAAAAACAAAACAAACCTGCTTTTTGGGTTGCATTCATTTAATCTTTTTGGACTTGAAATTGGTCTACTCTTAACAGAGTATGAGGCTAGCAGCATTCTTTAACAGTATTCCTCCACTTGCAGTCTTAGTGTTCTTTTTATTTTGCATGTTCATCTCAGTCCTTTGGTCAGTCAAGAAACTGATGTGAATACTCCTTCAGTAATCTCTCTGTCCCTTGGATAGGGGAATGAAGAAGGAGGAAGAGGAGTATGGCATCTAAGTATTAAGAAATTACCTTTCATCAGAGAGTCAATGTCGTATATCCAGACACTCAGAACAGGGGTTACTCACAATAAGTGATAATAAGATAGGACTAAAGCTCATGTAAGAAAATAAAATTTCCTCATGAAGCCTTTTAAGAGAAGGCATGGACATCTGATTTTAGTCAGTATATTTTCAGCAGTTTTTGATCACAGTGTTTGGAGCCTGGAATCTCTTTTGGAGCAAAAATGGGAGTTAATTCTTCCATGCTTGTATTTCTTCCTACTTAATAATGCAGTTGCTTTAACCAATTTCACCTTTCTGTCAGAGTGGCCTGTGATGCAAAAGCATCTTTGCTCCTAATTTGTAGGAGGCACAGAAACAGCTGCAGTGGTTGGTTAAACTCTCCAGAGGTTAACTAGCCTGAAAGAAAGCCTGTCATGGCATCATACTTCGAAGTTTGTTTTAATTTCCTTATACTCCACTGAAAAAAAAACCTTCAAAGTACAGTTGTGTTTGTTGTTTTCCAGTAAAATATTGACTAAACTTTTTTTTTTTTATTTTCTATGCAGTATATTGATTTATCTTTAAATTAAAAGAACCTTTATTTTTTAAAATTAGTAACAAAATTTATCATTTGCTTTGTTGCAAAAGCCTTTCTCTCATATTGTTGCAGTAAGAGCCAACCTCACATCCTTTCTGTCAGTGCAAATGTGTTAGATATGTTACAGGTATTCCTACTTACAAGTGGATATGCAAACCTTTCCAGTGTAAAGGAGGTGAAGCAGTTGATAAAGTAATTTATGATAGTGGGGTGTTTTAGCAGAATGACTAATGCACCAAACCAAACACACAATACAGTATGCCCTGGCACTATGAGATGCGTGCTCTCTTATTTTTTTTTTTTTTTTTAGGAAAAGAGTAATCTGGTTAGACCCATTTGTGGTCTGATTTTAATCATGTTATAGGTATAGCAGTTGAGTTTACTTATCTAGATGGTTTTGAAAGCTGTTTCTTATCCTCGTCTTTCATGCTCTTCCCATTTCTGATCCAAAGAGGCAACTTAACCCAAAATCTGTTGCTGTATGCATTTACATCTCTTCATCGTATTATCTCCAAAAGAAACATCAGCTATCTCATTACAAACCAGAAAAATCAAGTATATTCCTGAGGGTACCGATTTTTTTTTTTTTTTTTTTTTTTTTAAGTCCCATTTGCATTGAGACATAGCCAAATATGCTAGGAGTTTATTTTATTTCAATAATAAGATAATCTGTACAATATATTGGATATATGTACAGTAGAATCTGTGGAATAACTTGCTCTCATAATTGTAATTATTTGGTGAAACAGAAGAGATAATAAAATGCACAGCCTTGTGTGTTTTTGTTTTTTTTAATAAACCATCCCTAATGATCTCCATTTATGCTTCCTGTTTGGTTGGTTTTTTTTTTTTTAGTTTTAAAAATCTATCCTTGACACCTTCAGATTGTGTGTATGTTTTCATACATTTACTGCTTTGTATTTTACTTTGATTTTTTTGAATTCCTCCTTATTTTAATAGTAGCAACAATTTATTGTGTGGTTTTCTTTTCTAAGAAGGATACTACTTTAAGTAAGAATCTATTAATGATTAATAATAATACAGATAACCAAATGAATTCCAAAGGTGAAGGGAAAAAATTTCTTTCTTAAAGAATTATATTGGGATCAGAGCTCTGTGTGTTTAAGGGGAACATGATGACAAAGTAGCCAGCAGTTTTATAATTAGTTTGATTTTACCCTTGGTGGTTAACAGTGTTCGCTCTTCAACATCATTCTTTTATCACTTTTTAATAGCTACTTTCATTTTGTATTTCTTTGACAACTTAGATGAAAATGTGTAGTTATGTTGTATATAGATACATATTTATTGAAAAAGGGATTTGTGCTAAGGAGTATTTTAGAGTTTTCAATTTTGGAGATGTTAAACTAATTGCTACTTGTTTGATGTATTTGGTAATTAAAAGATTTACTGTTCTTAAATAAATTGTTTTTTTGTTATGTAGATATAGTTTATTATATGTTCTGTGCCCAAAGAATAGATGTATATTATAAGATAAAGTTAACTGATCCTTTTTCTGATTGTGAATCTTTATGTCCACAGCAAAAATGAAACACATCAATCTGTCATTTGCAGCTTGTGGTTTTCTGGGTATTTACCACTTGGGGGCAGCAGCTGCTTTTTACAGGCATGGTAAGAAGTTACTGAAAGTTGTGAAAGCTTTTGCGGGAGCTTCTGCGGGATCACTGGCTGCCACTGTCTTATTAGCGGTACCAGACAATATAGAGGTAAATTCATAAACTCGTAGGTATAGGACATGATCATTTTCAAGGATATTTTTGATATAATCATCTACCATTAAATTTTAAAAAATATTTTGGTTCTTGTTCTTGCTTATTGTAAGGGAACAGGACTCGTGTATATGTTTTCATTAACAAAATCTGTGACTCATGGACAAAAATGTTGATGAAGCAAGTGTTTCTTTATGACAAAAATTTGTCATATGAACTTTATATTTCAATCTATGTAAATACAAATTTCATGTGTGTGGATGTTGAGTTGTGTTCAACGAGATATACTTTAATATATTGAAATGTATATGCTTTTAATCACTGTTCGTTAAAAAGTGAATAATTGTTTTTTTGGCTAGAGATAGGCTTTGTTAAGCAAATGCATAGCACCATCATTTCATCCTTTTGTGAAAGGAGATGGAAATGATAGATGTGTCTTCATAAAATTGAAAAACACCACACGCCAGGACAAATTTTTTTCCTACCTAGCTGTCTGTGCTCAGTTAGACACAGCACAAGTGGCTTGTGCACCTGGTCAGTCCTGGTGCAGCCCACGACCTAAGGGCAGCAGCCCCACTGTGCGCCAGGGAGGATCAGCCCTCACAGCATTCTGTTCTGACGTGGTGCATACACGTGGGAGGGCTTTTCGTCTCTAGAGACACCACTGTTATCACCATGGATATGGTGTCATGTAGAGACAGCAAAGTTGTATTCAGTGACTACTCTATTACAGGTTCTGTTGGAGAGTGTTAGATTTTCTGGGTTTTTTTGTTGGTGTTTTTTCCCATAGGTTAAGGCTGCTTTGCCCTCCTCAAGTGCCTGTAGTGACTTTGCCTTAGTATATGTAGAGGACTAGGCCTTGTCAAATTGTTAATATCTCTTCAATATTTTGAATTATAATAAACAGCATTATTTGGGGGGGAAAAAAAGGCTGATAGATTTTTGTTCTAAGTACACTGCTAACAGTCCAGTAAGCACTAGGTAACTTTCTCTGGGCCTTGCTTATTAGAACTTCCACTGCATTTGATTCAAATAATAGTCCCAGCCAACACCACACTTTACCACAGATCATCCAAGTGGTTGTTTTGTTTTTTTTTTTTTTTTTCCTACTGGAATATAAACTTAGCTTTCAGTTAGCTATACCGTTGTTGCTTTCAGCAGTATGTTCTTTCCTGGTTCCTTTCCATGTTCCCCCCTGCCCCCCCCCCGCCACAGTGCATTCTTTATATGATTTGGTATTGTGCAAGTTCCACTCTGCTGTGAAGAGAACCAGAGAACCTTACTTGTAGTCTGTTCAAGTCTTACTCCTTCTCTGTAGCCTCTGACTAGTAGCTCAGTTTCGAGTTGGCCTGATATAATGCATACGCTCTGACTTCAGTTTCCTCTACGGTGAGCACAGCAGGAAGCCTTTTCTTAGCCCAAGGAAATTTTTCTGCTTATTGTAGGCTCCGAATATGAGCCTTTGTTCCCAGCCTGGTCCAGCTTACAAAGGTCTTCCTAAGTAAAAATATTAGAACAGTTTTATTTTTCATTTGTGGAAACCAACCCTATATTACATTGAGTTTGATGGAATTTTCTTTGAAAGCATGTAATTTTAATGCAAATTGAAGAATATTTAATGAACTTTTTAGTCTTTTTTATTTACTTTTTAGTGATTCTGTTATGTTGTTTAAATAGAAAATCGAGCGCTATTTTTTTGGGGGGGATAATTCTTCTTAATTCTCACGGAATTTAAGTAAAGGCAGTGTTGTATACTGAACAGAATTAACTTTTCGTATCAGGATAATTATATTGTTACCTTTATAACACTTCTAATTTGAAATATTTTATATCCACTTATATAATTCTTACATTAGTTAATTTTTTTTCACTCTTCCTAAAGATGACTATATTAGACAAGCTATAATTAGGACTTTCTCCATCTCCTAGTCTCAAAGCTCTAATGCAACCTTTCCTTACCTTGGAGAGAATGTAACATTGAGGATTTCTTGTTTTGACTGTTGCTGTTCTAATATGACAGTTTGCAAATGTTTTTCTGTCATGTCTTGGACTTGTGTCACTGTTGAAAAGGCATGGGACTTGAGAATTCTAGGGAGGCTTATAGAGTTACTGTAAGTACCTATTTATTTCAAAACTACTTTGATCATGTTTGATAACAAGTTTGCTTAGCTCAGTACAAGTAGTTGCAATTTCTAAACATGTCCTCAGTCACTATTTAAAATTTAGATGTATTGCTTAAAGCTTCTAGCACTAAAATTATAAACCATAGCTGTAAGAAGATGTCCCTTTTGGCAGCAAGAATTGAGAGCCTAGGTATGGTCTATTCTTAGTACTTGTTATATGGAAGGTAGTTTTCTGTCATTCACCTATATTTGGATGCTCCCTGTTGCTCTTGGCTCCCCATCACTTTATTAAAGCATCTTAGATATAAAGATTGTAGTTCTGAGGTGCTTCTACGTAGGGTTTTGTGAGTTTCTTTGTTTAGAGAGAGAGGTACCTGAATGTGCCTCTTTCCAGCTGATTGACTACAGAAGAAGCCTGACTGCCTCATACAGCATAAATTGAAGACTTGGTGATTACAACTAGTTTTAGTTATTTGAATTGGCGTGGAACTGGCAATGTCAAGTACCTCATAGAGTAAAGGTGCAAATCTAAACAATGTGAAATGAATTAGTACAAATCTTTACAGTGGTTGTTGCTTTAAGAGGTATGGACCTCTTAATGAACTTTTTTGATACATTTATTCAAAGGCCATATAGAGAAAGTGGATGCAAGAACTACATTTCTGTCTTTGGCTTAGGTGAGTGTTCTGTTGTACAAGTGATGTGAGGAAGTTAAACTGCTTCAGTCTCCTTGTTCCTGATCTCATACTAATCCTCACCCCGACTCTTCAACGCTTTCCTGTTTTTCCTTCTGTTAAATCCTATACTTTTTTTTTTTTTTCCTCTTTTTACTTTCCCCAGTCACGTCAATAATTTATTTTGTTACTATCAGCATACTTGTTCTTTGTGCAGAAAGCTAATAAGCCAGGAACCCCAAACTCTCTATAGACATATCTTTTACTCTGTAAGCATGCAGTTTTATACGTGAATATGGGTATAATATATTTATTGAGTACCAATTTCAGAAAGTTGCATAAGATTGGATTTACTGTTTTCCTAAGTCACTAAAATAGTTAGAGAAGTCTGCATGAAAGGATAAAAAAGAAATAGGAATACCGACTAGTGAGTCTTAAGCATTCAGAATCATAATTAATAGTTTCAGAATCTTTTTGCTAAAAAATAAATACTGTCAATTCCTTTACTCTCGTTTTGGAGTTCTTATGGCTCACATTTCAAGCTGTTTTTGTGCAGTCATTAACTCTAGGCATTTTGGCTTGTGTAACAGCAGGTTTCTGTGCAGTGGCATCTGTTGCCTGGTTTTCTGCAGTGTCTTTCTTTCCTGTGTCATCTGTCATAGCATTCCATTCATTAAATAATTCCATAGTATTGTATTCATTAAATATGTGTATTTGTTACTAGTATGGTTTTTGCATTAGTGACAAGAAAGTGTAATAATTGTAATTTTTTAAATGCTTATAGGCATCTTAAGGTACTCGTGTCTGGTTTTAGTACTGAAGTAGCCTTTAAAATAAAAGGTGGCTTTACGTTTGAAATATAGATGGTCATTCTTGTAATGGCATGGTTCAGAGAACTGATTATTTAGCAAGGTAAAATATAGAAAAATGGCTTTTAACTTTCCTTGATTATTAAAGTGGTATTCTTGTGAGAATTTATTATTATTATTATTATTATTATTATTATTATTATTATTATTAGGCATCTTGATTTCTTACAAATTAGTTACTATGAAAGGATCAGTGTTTTGTTACACATATCTTGTTACAAACCATGCACATGTGAGAAAATATTTTGGTCTGATCTTATAGATCTCTCTCGATTAAAGCTTTAGCTGCTAATATGCCTTAGATAACACAGTTGAACATATTTCCCATAACTAAAGCATCCTTAATGATGAATTGTTTTAATTTCCAGAAATGTAAGCAGTTTGCCTATGGATTTGCAGAGGAAGTCAGAAAATTGGACTTTGGTGCTGTAACGCCTGGTTATGATTTCATGAAAACGCTTAGGTACCTATTGTAATGTAGCTGTAAGATCATTTTTGTGTGAAGCTCTATAAATGAAAATTGAGAGTGTGCATGTTTTTCCTATGCTGTGGGGCACTCAGCACTCTTTTCTTTCACTCGTAGCATATTTGCAAGTTTCTTAAATAACGATGGTGAATAATGTTTAGCATTTTCTTTACTCTAGAGAAGGCATAGAGTCTATTCTTCCTTCTAATGCTCATGAGATCGCTGAGAACCGGCTCTATGTGTCAGTCACTAACACCAAAAATGGGGAAAATCACTTGGTTTCAAATTTTGCCTCCAGGGAGGACCTCATTAAGGTAATGAAGTTGACTATTGCTGCTTTAAATAAAAATGCTTGAGTTTTTTCAAGGCTTAGGAGTATGTTATTAGCTGTACAATAAATCACTGTTTTACTCAAGTATTTGCTTGTATTATCAGTGGTGCTACAACCATAACATAAACAGTGGAAGCAGAATTTGATCCTTCAGTTTCACAGTTTTGCTAGAATTTATTTTCTGTCTGTGTTTCCTAGATCTGTTTTTAAAATACTACCTTGTAGGCAAAGTGTGTTTAAAATGTAACAGAGTAACTAATGGTTACAGTAGATGAGAATGAAATAGAAAATCTCCAAATTTTGTAACACTTTGCCAAGCCTTTTTGCTCCTCTTACTTCACTGATAACGTTTGTATTATGTTGGATCACAGAAGAAAGTAAAGAAAAAGAAGTTAAAAAAACCCTAAAGTTCAACACTTTCTACAAGTCCTTGTGTGGAATAGATATGATGTAATGTGAAGTACCATATAAAAATTGTATTTTAACTGTTGCTGGAAAGCATATCTTTTACTGCCCATCTCTTTTTTTTTGAATGCCACTTTTTAAATTTGGATCAGGATTGTATACATAAGCTGATATGAAATGGTAGGAGGAATTCAGATGCACGTAAAGCAAATGTTCTTTCTAGTAACTGATTATATCTTAGTGGAGGACATCATAAGATATTACAGAGTAAAGGAGAAAATAGAATAAGGAGTTCCTTCTTTCCCTATCCTTGTGGATGCTTAGAGTAAATAAGAGCTTACTTGTAATTAACAATTTAAGGAAAAAAAAAAATCACACTTGTTAACAAAATCTCAAAGTATGCATTGGAAGTTTGCCTTTAAAGTATCATTATTTTAAACTCTTAACCCTACACGGTCAATCAGTTCTCAAAATTTGTAGGACTTAATCATGCAAAAATAATTATGCAAAAAGTTTGTCTCAAATTATGCACTGTTATTTCTAGCTATAGTAGCCAGCAGTGACAGGCATGGAGATTATTATCCTGTATGCTCATGTTTGTTTTTTTTTTTTAGTGAAGTCTTCTAACCTGAAGACAATTAGAAGCATCAAGATAACTTTGGAAATACTTCAAATTTATTAGTATTTCAATAATTCTTTTGTTGACTTAACCATTTCTGGTTTGTCCTTTTGACCCATATGCTAGCATTAGAGTAAGTTTGAAGAATAGTAATACAATTCCAAATAATTGCTCATGGGAATATATTCACATTGTCTGTTCTTTCAGTGCATCTCGTAATACATGTTTTTGTGCATGCCTATGAGTTTATCATTTATGCAGCAGTCTGCATGCTGGTGGCTGCCCTGGTAGCATGGAGGGTAGGGCTGGTTAGGTGTTACAGCTGTACCACGCCTGGACATGATCTGCTGTACCCAAGGCATGGATGAAGGTACTGCTGGGCAAGCAGTGGTTTGTAACAGCAAAATTCTTGTGCCCGCTGCCAGAAATCTTTCAGCTTCCATATGCAATTGGTTTCAATGCTTAACAAGCCTTATGGTTCCAAAGTTTTTCATAATGGCTAAACTGAATATGTGTTGCTGCAATTTTAAGCTTTTATTTTCTTTTGCTATTCCCAGTGGATGTGGAAAGGCAGTTAATAATCTCGCACTTTTGAAACAGTATTTACATATGTGAAGACTATCATCACATACCAGTGTTCCTAGACTTGCAGTTCTTAAACTGGAGATGAAGGGGAGGAGAGGCAATGAATAGGAATCCACACTGGTCTTTTAGTGGTAGGGAAATACCGAAAGTGTTAGTTTTTAAAACTTGGCCTTCCTCACCTCACTCGTGAGATCTAAGTGACTTTATAAGGAAGGCCAACTACTTTCTTCAGTCATCTTGAAAAGAATTTGATCTTTGAAGGGGTCACCTGGTTTTGACTCTTTTCCTTCACTAAACCTTTTGTCCTAATTTCTCTTAGTTTAGAGGGGCCAAAGTTACTGAGATTGAATTGAAGGAGAGAGGAGAAAGGGAGTTGGGCAGGGGAAGAAGCTGTTGTTGTGCACTTGAGCAGCTTGTAGGATGTCACTTCTGAAAATCTAGAGAGAGGAATGGTTTCAAGAGGGAATTTATGTTTTTGTGAGGGAAAGGCCTGTCTGGTAGAGAGATAGGGACAATTTCACACTTGAAAAATAAGAAGAGAAAGCCTTTTTATCTGAACCCACACAAAGCTCAGGTGCTTTTAGATCACTGGGAAAAGAAATGGACAAGAAAAGAGTTCTGCAAGTCAAGAGTTCTTGCAGATTCTTAATTAAAAATTGTTAGTGGAGAAGAGGTGTTTAATACTGAAAGTAGCTTAATTTGTTGTAAAAATACATGCAATTCCACCAAAAATAGCTCAGGGATTTTCCTCCACAGTCTCCATGGACTGTGTTTATATTTTTTTGCACCTGATCATCGTTCACATAGTATATATTCCAGTCTGTAACCTGCTTCTGTTCCTCAGATTTGTCCTCATGCTGCTATGCAAGCACATGCATGCATATTCACCACATGTAGCTATATGAAATTTTCTGACATATTGCACTTCATCCACACATCTACCCCATCCCTTTGAAATGTGGTATACTGATTGCACATATAAATATATGTATATATGTGGGTGGATACATAGGTATAGAGATACACACACTCTCATAAATATTTCTGTGAGTGGATAGAAAGGTATGTGTGTACATCTGTACATGACAGAAGAGGTGTTCCGGTCTAACAAAAAAAAAAAAAAAAAGAGAACTGCTGTAGACAGCAGTGTAGGCTTACAATAGCACGAGTAGTGATTTGTAAATACTTGAATGTATTGAAAGCAAAGTATTAATACTAATAAAGATATACATACATTAATTTTTAGGCAGTTTATAGTATTTTGGAAATTTTGAATTCTTAGAAAATCTGATTTATTAGAAAACACTATATAAATATACCATCAGAGTGATTGGATCAGCTTCTTCTTTGGCAATACTCTACGTTGCATTTTTTTTTTCAGCATATGCATATTTAATTTCTGCAAAATCAAGGATTTATTTCCCATTGTATAAGACTAAGTTCATACTTTCTGAATCACATTAATCAATGAGTTAATATTTTGTTTTGAGAGTTGTCACTGTTAAGTCATAACAAAACAAACCCTATTGAATATTTTAAATCACATTTTGAGATTACAGTAGTTTTATCTAAAACTAATATATAGACTGATTACTGCTATATTATTTAATATAGATAAATATGCATGAAAATGCATATTGCTTCAGAATTATTTTGTTGCATTTTATTCAGTTTTGTTCTCGATTCTTTCTGCTTTCTTTTCTCTAGGTCCTGCTAGCAAGTAGTTTTGTACCAGTATATGCAGGAATTAAGCCAGTGGAGTATAAAGGAGAGGTAATTTTTCATTAACTACCAACTTTTCTTTTTTTTTTTTTTTTTTTAGTGTAAGAGCATTGTTAATTTATGATGTAAATATTTGATCTTAAGGGAAGACAACTGCAGCACTATATTTTGTAGAATAATTATTGTTTCTGGTGGTACTGTAAATTAACACTGTGAAAGATGACATGGTTTTGTTCATGTGTTGTTTCAAAAGCTCTGGGTGCTGAGACTGAAGTGATCTCTGTACCATGAAGCTGTTTCCTAAAGATAATGTCTAACACTTGCCATGAGAAGAAGCTCCTCTTAGTAAAGATGCTTCTCATGATAAGCTGTGTTACCAACTCTAAAATGTTTTTGCAGTTTAAAGGACCACCATTCTGCTTTTCTGTTTAATGGAAGGAATGATAAGGGAGGTCTTGGCGGATTGGACACTGATGGAGTACATGTATGGGATTACAGGTGTTATTTACTTGGTTTACTTGTTGTTTACTTGGTTTAGCTTCAAGAACATATTTGTCTCTCTTACATAAAAAGAATTTTTACATTTTAAAAATGTAAATTTTTATTTTTTTAATTTTTAAGAAGAATCTTAACACCTTAAGAATAATTTTGACTGTTTAGTCTGTTCATAATTACTGGAAGTATGAAAATAGCCATTTCTTTCTGAGAAGGACTACATGATACATATTTCCTCATATGCATCCAAACAATGCCTTTAGAACATCTATAATCCTCACAGCCACCCTGCCAAAAAAACCCTACAAAACCATATGCGCTTGTCTCTAACAGTAGGGAGTTGGAGTTCATTATGTCAGAAAGCTTGTCAGCTTTAGAATTATGTATACAGCAATACATACTAGCTAAAACGTTTGAAGGATTTAAATCAGTGTTGTCTGACTGCTTGAGTTAAATGGAGACTGCTTGCTGCTTCCCAAGTCTGGAAATTTTGTTGACTGGAGTCTTTATACATTGCTTGTGCAGGTCAGAGGGCATACATGGATGTTTTAGGTTAATTCTGTCATTAATTAAGGGAAAGAAAGTGTTATCGTTAAGTTTCTTGTGATGTTCTTTCAATTGAGAAATTGAAACATTGGCTCAGAGTTTTGTCCAGACTTACTTAAAACCCATTTTACTGGATGAACACTGCTATTATGTTTTGCATAGGTATTGTAGTATTTACTGAAACACCTGCAGCCTCTTCCTAGTGAACCTTTCTCATTCCTGCCTAACTTTATTTTTTGCATTCAAAAGTGAAATCAATGACTGTTCCATAGAAACTGGTTCTTCTGTTACTTGAAAGCTTGTCATCCACAAAGCTTCTTCTACTTCCCTTAAGTGAGTTTCAGAAAATGCAGTTTCTGGGAATGAGGTTGTTTTCATTTGTTGTTATTTGTTGGAATGATTAGTTCTGCATGTCTGCACTGACTTTTCTCATACTCTGTAAAACAGCACATTTGTGGCTTGGGGATTTTTTTTTTCAAGACTGTTGCCTGCAAATGCATATGACTTACATTCTTTAGTCCAAAACACTTAGAGCAGGGTGAGAGCAAAAACCTTAGGATCTCTGTTGCAATAGTATCTCCTCAGTTTGGAATAGTGGGTGGTGAGGATATGTGGGTGGGTAATTGGGGCCCTAAAGCATGCAGCGTAGAGCCAGATATGTTGCATGTAACCTCATGATCCAGACATAGCAAGCACTGAGGTCAGTAAGACGGGTTGGATACTGATTTTGCTCTGCCAGGCCACCTGTCACATTAGCATCATATTCCAACTTTCCTGAAAGCTTTACTGTAACAGACCAATGTTCTGTCTGTCTGCATTTACCCTAGTTTCTGGGAGTAAACTCCTTAGGCCGTATGGTCCGTGGCAGCGTGGAATAGAGCTTACGCCCTGCTCAAGGCTACTGGCCTTATCTCTGCTTCAGAACAATGATCTGGATCTTCTCTGGGTTACATATGTCACCTGCATATATATCACCAGGTCACCTGGGAGTGATTTTAAAATGTATTTCAGTATGCTGAGATACATGATGCGTGATATGTAAGGGAGCATGGTGCACTTTTGCTGGAATAGTATCAGAAAATAGTCAGACCTGTTGCTAGCCTGTCCATACTGCCTGTAGAGAGTGAACCCTGGGGTAAACTGTTCACTGCATTGCACTTTAGTTTTCTGTTTTAGGAAGAATACTTTCCAAAAAGTATTTGGCTCACACTGGGATTAGCTAGCATACCTGTAGTATGCATTCTTGGAGGCTAGACTTTTGAGGTGAATAAACTAAATTGCATGGCACCATAGGCATGATATCAATCTATTCATAGTATGTTTTCTTCTGGTTTGATAAGCCTAAAAATAATCTGAAGGAGAAGGGAGTGTAAGGTAGCATCTGGGAATTTTGAGTCTGTCAATGGCCTTAATGAAAATGGGGTAGTCTATTACCTGGGTTGGGGATTTAAGGTGCTCTTGGACTAGACCTCCAGTAACATCAGCGCAAACTCGATCCATGTAAAATTACCTTTCTTTGAGTTGGTTTGGTGTCCTTTGAATCTCTGGCAAGGTTAATTGTTAAGCCAGATAAAGATCTGCAGGTGATTGAGTTGACTATTGGACTGTAGTTTGTGTCACTGTAGTTCTTAACAACTTTGTAAAAGCCATCTACTGGTAAATGGATAGATTCTGTTAGGTCCATCATGCATCCTCAATTTCATTGTCTGGTTTGGTTTTCATTGCACATTATTTCAAAACTTTCTCTGTCTTTGCACTGTTCTTACAAAGCAGAAACTCTTTCAGAAGTTACCAAGAATTTGCCTCATCAGCTAAGGAGCATTTTTCAAGAATTGGTTAATGGAATTAAAAGAAGCTGGGGTGTTACATCTCTTTATTTGCAGCATATGTTTTATTTTAACTATGTAACATGAGGGACTGTGGAACTAAAATATTTTTGACTGAGAAGCATTTTTTCCCCAAACACTTGAGAGAAAATAAAATGACGGAGGGCATATCGGCCAGGAATAACAGAATCTACAAAAGATACTGTTTAATAAACAGTATTTCACTTGCCTTGGTAAATGTTTTGATTTTCGAATAAATACTGAAGTTGCATAAGAGGAGAGAGGAAAAACCTAAATAACCAGAATTTTTAGAAGTGGGAGAACTTTTAAGTGGTAAAAGTACTAAGATAGATTTGTGAAAGACATTAATAATGTTGTCTATTCTGGTGTCTTTGACATGGCTTAGAGAGGGACTCCACTGTTCTTTTCACTGTGGGAATCACAACAGAAAGCTATTTAGTACTCCAAGGAACATTGCATATAAATTAATAATAAATGACTATTTATAGAGACACAGAAAGAACCCCGTTAGTGTTAGAAGTGTTAAGATATGTTGCAGCTTTACTCACAGTTATCACAGCAATAATGTAATGGAGTTTGAGAAATCAGAAAGATAGCTTTAAATGGGTTTGGAATTAGTCTTTTTTTTTGCCTCCTTTTCTAAATTCAAAATAATCTCAATCTTAAGCATTGAGAAGTATGATCTTTGTGAAAAGTGAAGGATTTCAATGCTGGATTGTGGGTACTGACGTCAGCTAATGTCAAGAGTCAAGCTTTAAAGCATAGTGTGAAATAATAGGGTGAGAAGGGCTATAGAAACTATTGAATGTGAATATTTGTAGCTTGTATTTTAAGCTCAGGAGCATAAAAATCATCTGAAAGAGTAAGGAGAGGGTGGGGTGGGGGGATAAAGCACACACATATACACACACACACCCCCACACACACAACGTGTGAAAGAGTAAATCCATGTATGGCCAGATATGGGACTTGACAGTGGAAAGGGGTGGAAGGTGACAACAAAATCTTTTGACTGTGTGAACTCAAACGTGGCACTGGGAGAAATCTGTACCTATAGAATTAAAAGGAGGTTTGCTTTAAGCAGGGGTAAAGACACAGCTGAGAGGGATGCATACAACCAAGCAATGGACCTTAGAGAATCTCTGAAGAGCAAACACTGTTACCTGAGATAATGCTTCCTGTATAGCAGTCACTACACTAAAAGCTACTATCTTGTCAAGATTTTGAAGATGAGTTTAATTTAGATGTCATAAACAGCTTCCCAAAAGTATACTTTTTATGGGAGACTTTTTTTTTTCACTTTTGTGACTGAATTCCTGTGGTGTTTTGAGATATTTTGTGGGAAAACTTGCAATAGTTTGCTACTTCATAATGGTCACATATAGTATCACCTACAGCAGAAAAGCAATCTTCTGCCTGATTGGTGTTGAAGAGTACAGTGACCCATTTGTTCTTAGAGTTCTGCGTTAATGAAACATGAAGATGATATCCTGGAGTAATCAGTTTACCTTTTGGGGAGTGAAACCCTTAAGAAACACTGAGGTGAATTTTATAATATTTCTTACAGCATTTCAACTTGCCTAGCTTTATGTATCTGCAGTAGTCTACGCCTTACGTAGTTAATTTATGTTTCCTTT
This sequence comes from Tyto alba, assembly GCF_018691265.1. NCBI lineage: Eukaryota > Metazoa > Chordata > Aves > Strigiformes > Tytonidae > Tyto > Tyto alba. Next base: position 7,274,876 of record NW_024881276.1, on the reverse strand, counting down.
ATAATTAGTGGAGAAGAAAGCACTTCAGTATAATTCAAATCAGATGTAAATGTCTACTCTAGGAGAAGGTGAATCATGCTAGAAGTGCTTTATGTGATGATAAAGGAAGTGCAAAATGAGTAATTAACTGTAGATGTATAAAGTTTGGTAAGATGCATCTGATCACCAGACCTCATGTCAGTGAATGCATCTAGACAGTAGACCAATGTTGAGTTTTGGGTTATGCACGTAAGCACAGAAAGAAATATGAATGTATAAGACATATAGTCAAGAGACGTCCCAGCTGTCCCTGCTTATACTGGAATGGAATTTGGCAGTGGTGCCTGTAAAGATCAGGCTTGTGCCCCTAGACTGCCTTTAGAAACAAGAAAACATGGGGCTCTGCAAGAAATTAATTGGTTGCTTTTGTTTTTTCTTCTTCCTTCTTACCTGTACTCAACTCCCGTATCAGACTTGATATCTGCTCAATGTGCCATAGTTGTTCAGCTCCTTCCCATCTTTCCTCTCCACTTTCCAGCTATTGCTGTCTTGTGTATGTAAGATGACAGGAGGATCTGGAAGAAGAAGAGAGGAGGCATGTTTGGTTTGGTTTGTGGAGTCAGTTTAGCTGCACATACAGATTGTCCAGCTCCTAGTTTGAATCTGAGTAATGTTTTAGAGAAGTCTATGTTACATGATATGGTTCACTTGTAATATTAACAATCTTATCTTTTAATGTATGTGTTGAGAAAAATTCTGTATGGGGCATTTTGTTATTAGATTAACCAATAAACCTTACAAGTAGCTTGATATTACATATAAGTTTACATATTATACCAAATTATATCAAATGCTTACTGATTAAACACTCTGTGTGTACATTGTCAGTTCCTTGATTTTTACGCTTCATACTCAAACTTAGTCATGGTATTCTGAGAAGGAAACTTGTAAGTTTTCTTGAGGGTGGGGTGGAGGAGGCAGGGACAGGAAGGATTAAATATTCAGTTATGATCATACTGTACTGAGGCTGCTTCAAAAATATTTTTGTTTTCCAATAGAAGTGGGTTGATGGTGGCCTTACCAATGGCCTTCCTATCTTGCCTGTTGGAAGAACTGTGACAATTTCTCCTTTCAGTGGTCGATTAGATATCTGTCCACAAGATAAAGGACGTGTGGATCTTTATGTTAAATTTGCAAAACAAGATATAATGGTGAGTTGCTTATTTATTAAATAATTTCAGAAGAAGAAAATGTAGTTGTGCAGTTAAGCTTATGCTTATTTTTAAGCATCTGTTTTGTGCTTATATGTCAAGTAATGCTTTGGAATTTTCTCTTTTGCAAATTGGGAACTTTTTATTAAACACAAGGGAAGGAAGGTATAGAATAAAGAAAGCTTGAAAAGCATTGATGTAGTACCAAATTGAGAATATTATCATAGGGTATTAAATGTAAATAATCTAGACTTGCTTGAAGTATCAGCTGTCTTTGGCTAGGCAGAGTGTTTATAGAAAAAAAAAAAAAAATAAAGACTTCTATAGAATACTTCAGGAGAGGGAAACTCCAGAACATTCCTTCATACTTACTGAAATCAGCTGGTCTAACTGAATTTAAAATACAAGTTTAAGTCATACATTTGAAATGCTATAACTTATCACCTTGTTGATCAAGAGAGCTCTTGACCATTTCTGACCACAGCGCTTTTCCAGAAATTATTTTGTTAGCTGTTACAGAAACATTTCTGTGTATTGAAATATAGGCTGAAACTGTTCTTTATTGCCTTCTTATCATTGACATTTATGTCTTTGCAAGCTTTGTTTCACAACCTTTAACTACTGTATTGCTTCCTTTGACATGATAAAGTACTGAATAGCAGTAGATATAGCTGTTAACAGAACTCCATTAGAAAGAATAAATAAAGATTTGCAATAACTGGTGGTACTTTTTTTTAGTTCCTTTTAGGCAGTTCTTAATATTTTCTTAATTTGAGTGAAATTTGTGTTATGTAATGTTACTCTAATCTGTGCCAATTTCTGAATCTTTATAATATTTCCCAGAGAGATTTTAAGCATGGTAGTACTTGGTAAATGTTCATAAATTATGAGATTAATGATTTCATATATATTGAAAAGATATGCAATTGCTTACTAAATATTTATTGTCATGATTTGTATCTAATATCTAGTGCATCTAGAAGAGGAAAAACGAGCTGGTGACTAGAGATAGAAAATTAATTGCAGTTATGTTGCTTGTAGGGTTGTGCAAGTGATGACTGGTGCAGAATCTCAGGCAACATTTTAAACTATTCCATTTGAAGCACCTTTGGATTTAGTGCTGTAAAAAAGTGCATTAAGAATTTTTTTTTTTTTCAGCAGTATTTTAATCTGCACAAAATGAAGCGTCATACATCTTCATTTCTCTGTATTGGAATGTGAAGAGTTTTCTGTCTCTTCGAACCTCTTCCATCTATTAGTGTCAGAATTTAAATAATTGCTTACTTCAAATAATGAAGATGATTTTGATATTGTTTTGCAAAATTGTGTATAATAATGTGGCTGAAGTATTAAATAAATCACATAAATGAAGTGTTTGGAACATTATTAAATCTAATTCTATTTTTAATTTTGTTGCAAACAATTTAATAATGTCTGTGCTCAAGAACAAAGTTGTGAAAACGTTTTACACCATCAAAGTGACCACTTGAGATGCTGAGTAGTTCTTAATTTGTTGGTAATACAAGCTACATTTATGCTCATATGTTAAACATTGCCTGGGAATGTTACCAAGAATGTGGTTGTTTGCACTAGTAATCTGTCAAAATATTTCCTTGCACAAGTTTAGCATGTGCCAGCTACCGCTCTGCCAGACAGCTCTGGGAATGTTTCCAAAGTTAAAATGTTTCAGAAACTTTGGGCAGTTTTACAGGCAGACAGTCTGTCTTGGAGGCTGAGTTTAACAGTGTATATGTCAGACAGTTTGTGCCAGTTTGTCTTGGCGCTCAGCAGCGTACCTGGACATGGTTAATTTACTAGTGTAGACAAAGTCTTGCTGGTCTTTTGTTTTTACATATGCAACATGAAACAGATGACGGAACAGACAGCAACACAGTCAAGTCTAGGTAAGTTGCTTTAATAAACTAATTTATGGCTTCTCGCTCTATTGCAGCTGTCTCTGGCCAACCTAGTAAGACTTAATCAAGCTTTGTTCCCACCAAACCAGGAGAAAATGGAATCATTGTACCAAAATGGATTTGATGATGCTGTACATTTTTTACTGAAAGAAAACTGGTTTGAATAGATGGTACATAGAAAATTAATAAAACCTGACGGCTGTCAAAACACAGCTACAGGCATCCTACAGAATCTCAGGGATTGCTGTCCTAATTCCTGTTTATGAAAAGAAAAATCCCGCTGGAATTCCATCTACTTCTGCTGCGAAAGTATCAGTTACACTCCAAAGACCTGTATAAACACATCAGAATGGGAATTGTACTTGCCCAGTAGTTGTCTTGTTTTGAGGAGGTTCGAGTTTATCTTGAACCTCAGCATTTTGCTTCAGCTGAGGACTTGAGCATGGGATTTGTAAAAAGCTTGTGTTGTCATAATTACAGAAATTGGAAAAGTCTTTTTCAGTGTTATTTGAGAGAAAAATCGACGTTGTACCATGAAAAATTGCAATCTGTATTGTTCACTTAATGTAACAGTTGTTCATATTAATTGGATGCTTGCAGTATTGCTGATCTAACACATATCTTGCAGTTTTCTAAGGCGCTTGAACACTTAGCACTAGCCACAAGAAATTAAACATTTGCACTCTCTTATTCTGATGTATGCATTTTTTAACATTAAAAGTTCTTGCCTTTTTCAGTGAATGTGGTCTTCTAAAATATGAAATGCTAGTTTAAATTTGTAACAGAAGTGTGATGTTTGAACATAAAAATATTTTGTAAAGAAGGGTGTAAGACAGTGTTACATTAATTGTGTTTTCTTCTGCTAAAATGGAATAAATATATTTTTGTGAAACTTTTGTCAAGAGATCATTTATAAATGTATTGGAATGCTATAACAATCTGATTATCTGTAAAAAATATCAGTCAGTTGCAGAGAAGTTGAAGTGAATCAGCAGGTAATGAACTCAGACTCGTATATCTTGCTAGTTTACCATTCACCTTGCATTGACTACCTGAAGTGCAAGTTCAAGATTTTCAGTCTTAATGCCTTAGTGTTCAGGCCTTAAGTTAGGCGTAGTGCCGCAACAGTTTATTTAAAAGCAAACAGTGTTTGTTTTTTAAATGTGTTTTTTAAGTTGGTTTCTCAATACTTAAAAAAAAAAAAAAAAAAGATTAAATTGGGGATTGAATTAAACAAGTATGAAATTATGGAATTCCCCAAAACCAACAGAAAATCTATGGGGGTGAGAAATAAGATTAAAAAAAAGATCTGCTATAGCTGTTTGAAAGTTTCTTCAGCACATAACCACCAGGTTTATTTTCATATGTAGATTGAATCAGATTAGGATTCATGTGGCAGGGATTGAATTCTTTTATTACTGGTTTTGATAATGAAAGAAATAAAAAATGCCAATGTAAAGCACCTTACTTTCATTTTAGAACAGCAGCTCTTTCTAGATGGATGAGGTTCTGTATACAGTAAAAACTGGATAGCTTGCATGAGATCCAGGTCTGTAGGTCAACATTTTTGCATGTAAAACTAAAGTAAATTACCTTTGTGCTACCAAGACACCACTGCCTGGCTCACTTGCATACTCATTTATACAGAGGATGACTTTCAGCATGAATAGAAATAGTAGATAATGCCAGTGAGAAATTCTCTTCTTTTACACTGATTTACACGGCATTATTTTCAGCCAGCTATGTTTAAATCCATGTTGTTTGTGTGAAAAAAATGATATCTTGCTTGAAAAAAAGGGGTGTTTCATGATCATTTAGCATATTTGGAAAATACTTGTAAAAGGTAAATGAGGATAGTCACAGTCTCTAAGAAGCTGAAGCTGCTTTGAAGCATATAGGTTTTGTGAATACCACCTATTTTATCTCCCCCTTCCTCCAGTCCCTCCACTGTATCACCTTGAATCTATCGGATGTAAAGTTTGAAGAAAACCCCTTTTTTTCTAACCAAAGTAACATTTTCACAGTAGACATAACCTTATTAAAGGTGAATCTACTTGCTTTCTGGTTTAGTCTCCATAATTGTGTGAATTGGTCATGATTTCGTCCTGTTTATCTTTGCAAACTTCAAAGTCTTACTTCAAAAACTTCTGTGTTTAGGTCTGTATTTACTGACTTGCTATTTCAGTGTTTGAGCCTGGACAGAACTTTCATTTTAAAATCTAGTTTTAAGTGCATTTGCCGTATCTGATAAAATAGCAAATTTTTTTATTGCTCAAAATGTTCTAGAATGAAGGAAACCATATGGCTGTGGGAAATCTTGGGTTTGGTTTTGTGGCATGTTCGTGCCATTCGTGTTCACTACAGAAATGAGGGCTAACCGAGGAATGTTTGCAAAGGCAGCTTCCAGGGTAGGAAGGCTAATTAAGTATCTTTCCTTAGGTCAGCCTGTTTCATGGGAAAAGATCTGATCCCTTTTAACTAGTCTCCTAACTGTCTTCATCTGTAGTAGTAGTACTAATCCTATCCATACCCCGTCCCAGTCTTCCTATTTGGAATATATTTGTCTGCTTGCATTCCTAACCTAATCCTTTTTCTGTTTTAAATCTCTTCTACCTATAATCTTATTGGGCAATTACACCTGTACATTTTTATCAAATAAATATTTTCTGTTTAAAAGAGCAACTGTGAGAATGCTAACAACATCAGAGCATCTTAGACGTTGCTTTCTATTAACGGTAGTTGTATTCTTCAAGGAGTGAGTATTAGCCTTTCTGAATGGAGTAAGTTCAGGGGGTTTTCACCACTTTTCAAATTCTTCAGTTTTGTATGGATTTTTCCTGGCTAATTATCCTAATAGCTGAAATTTCTTGTTAGAATGTCATGAATCAGTTCTGCTGAAAAAGGATCCTAGTAACTTTGTTTACATTTCTCACAAAAGCCAAAGGTAGTATGGAGTTCTCTTTAAAACAGTCCGAAATAAATGGAGTTGAAAATCAGTTTGTGATCTCTTCTGTCAAAACAAACCACAACAAAATATATGAATTTGTAATTTTAAGAATATTCTGAGATAGATTATATTGTTCTATTAGGGGTGTTTTATGTGTAGTCCTTGTGTGGCTGAAAGCAGAACCTGCATTTGTCAGAATTTCATCTTCTGATGGACTTACTACAAATATAGGCTACATAACTTTTTAAAAAATATGTTATTAATGTCTAAAAAGGCTGAAGGAAATGAAACTTGCTAAAGCTCATACCTATTTTGTACTATGATGCTGTCAATAAGTGGTTGCAATAAAGACAATTGCAAACAATACTTACAATTTAAAAAAAAAAAAAAAGTGCCATTTCTGCTGAACTGTTACTAGCTCTGCTAGCTGTGTTGTCTGGGAAACCATTTTTTTGGTGTTTTTTTTTTTTTAAACTCTGATTTCATAAGTTCTTTTGAAAATCATTGGTACAGTCACAGTCAAATCTAGAAGATGAGATAAGATAAAGGAATATTTTGTCCTGAGATGAACATATTTTATGATAAAGCACATTGTTAATGAATCTGTTCTGATATGACTACTTCAGATTATACTATGAATATGCTAAGCTGTTTTTTTTCTTATTTAATTATTCCATGTAGAAGTATATTTAAACAGGCAAGACATACAAATGCTAAGAGATTATTAAGAATAGTTCCATAGTTTCTTCTATGCTGAAATATTTTTACTAATTTTAGGAGACTAGTCTGAGATCCTGTTGTATTCCAGAGATGTGATCTACATGATGTTGTTTTGTCTCATATGATTTAGGTGGTGTTTGGTCAGGGAGTAACTTTTTTCTCAATTTTATTTCCCCAACAAATAGACTTGTGTTTGAAAATGTAAGATGTATGTAGGCACCGTTCCTCCTCTAGGCAGATCAGTTACCACCATTTTTTTCATATGCCACAAAGTAATGGCAAATCTGAAATACATTTTTCTTAATCAGTCTTGGATAATTACAAGGGAGAGAACTTGTGCAATTGTAACTGTACTAGGGAAAGACAGAGAAGCATTAAGAAAATTGTTTTCCGTAGTTGTGGACAGCTGTGTAAGATTTCATGCCTTCCATTTTAATTATAATCTTGATACTGGTATACAGCATAACACCTACTGAGAAAATGGCAGTTTCAATGTGAGAATAGAAAAATGCTGTCAGTTTCCATATTTCCTCATTACAAACAAATTCTACAAAAGCTACCAACTATGAAAGAAAAAATGTGGAAGTACCCCAAAGAGCCATGGAAGTCTGTCTTTAAATGTTGGTATTTTCCATAATTAATGAAGTAATGGGTGACCTGCTCCTGGTTTTCTCTCTCCGACCCCTGTTCATATGTAGCTACATGTACATGTTCTGTCAGACAGCAAAAAGCCTAGTCCTGACTTAGTTTCCTTAAATTCACCTGGAACAACAGCTCAACTTTTGCCATAAGAAACAGCGAATGCAAGAGCTCGTTTCATCGGGAGAAAGCAGTGCTCACCTCTGGGAACTTGGGCCAAACCACGAGTACTGTGAAGTTGAGACCATGACTCTGGAAACTGCCCTGATATTTACTGGGAGATCTGTGGGATGAAGGGGCCACAGAAGAGCAGTGTTCTTGGTGAGCTGTGTTGCAAGGAGGTTACTGCTGCATTGCTCATGAATTGGTAATCCCGGTAATTTCGTTCCGAAGTACAGTTGTGTTGCAAGTGCAGTCCAGGAGCATCCCAACAATTAGCTTTTTTGGATGCACTGAAACTTGAGCTAGTTTTAACTTCCTACCCTGATCTACTTGGACCAAGTAACAATCTAACTGTGGATTTTTCTGTTGTCTGTTGTGGTTTGTTTTTTTGTTTTTTTGTTTGTTTCTGTTTTTTTGGTTTGTTTTTTTTTTTTTTTTTGTTTCTTTTTTTTTTTTTTTTTTACACTGTTCATTCTAGTCTAACTCAGCTTTATCATTTGTGATATTGTAATGAAATCATTTTGACTTCCTTGAGGCCTTCAACATGTGCATGTAGCATGCTGCAGGTATTTGAAAAGGAAACGCTACAGCTAGAGGGTTTTGGTATAGGCACGCCCTCTAAAAAGGCAGTCTAGACCAAGCCTTCTGTTGAAACTTCCGACTCTGCATGCTGAGGCAAATAGGATGGCTTCACCCCTTTTTCAACCTGTTGAGGATTGCTTCAGTTCTTGAAAGAAAAGAATCTTTGAACTCATTCATGCCTGGAAGATGGATAGTGGTTGGGATGATGTATTCAATTGTTTGCACTCTTGAATTTAATAATTTTCCATTTTTCAGAAGTGTAATGAATTTCTATCTGAATGTTTCAATGTCCTGTCTAAAGTATTCAGGACTAATTCAGCCTTTTATAACAGCTCTTGTTTCCCTAAAAAGACTCTGAATTCTGCTCTGAACTTCAGAGTTTTGGTCACCTTTGTTTGTGTGTGAAGACTGGAAATTAAGATCACAATAAGTACGCAACAGTTATTTTTTTTAGTTAATAGAAATAATAATTCGCTGGGACTACTAGGCTAAGCAGTAATGCTCATCATCCAGATGTAGGTATTCCATGAATGTCTGATGCCTAGACTGGTGCTTTATTCCTTCAAGATCAGTTCTTTGTGTGAACTTCAATGCCCATCCTTTCTCCTAAATCATTCTTCATATGAACATAAATTTCAATCCTTTTTCCCATCCCTTTTCCCTTCTCTAGATCCAGGAACTATATGACGTGCACTCTATTACTATATACATTTTTCTGGGGTCCAAAAATTCTATGAGGTGTTATCAGACCAGTTTTCCACACTCTAAATATATTTATAAACAATCCATCTTGAAATCGGTAATTACTGTTAAAAACCTTTCTGAGCATATATTTAAAAATTCTTAATACCAGGTGAAGTAATTAGAAGTAACTGTTTCAGTTACAATTTTCTTCTGGCGTGTCTACATGTTTCCTGTCACAGTGTATATTCAAGAGATTTGAAGGTAAACTTGAGTCCTACTTAAATGAGCAGGAGTGCTGTCTCCAGTTCCTGGAGGGCTAAGACTCAATCCTTCATATATTAGGTCGTGAACTTGAGGTTCTTTTTTTGAGTCACGTGGAACTGAAGATAATCACATGGTCCAGAGGGACCCGGACAGGCTGAAGAATTGGGCTGAGGAGAATGCCATCAAGTTCAGCAAAGGGACATGCAAAGTCCTTCATCTGCTTTGCACAGAAGGAGCTGTGGTACTGGGGACAACAAACAGGCAATGAGCCAGCGATGAGGCTTCACGGCAAAGAAGGCCAACAGCCTCCTGGTCTGTGCGAGGCAGAGCATTGCCAGCAGTTTGAAGGGACTTATCCTTCCCCTCTACTCTGCAGTGGATAGACCACATCTGCAGTGCTTGGTCCAGTTCTGGGTTCCCCAGTACAAGAAAGTTACGGACTTACAGGAGCAAGTCCACTACAGGCCCACAGAGATAATTAAGGACTGAAGCATCTGACAAACGAGAGGCTGAGCGAGCTGGAACTATGTAGCCTGGAGAAGAGAAGGCTCAGGGGGATCTTATCAATTTGTATGGGAAGGAATGAGGAAGACAGAGCCAGGCTTATTTCAGTAGTGCCCAGTGACAGGACCAGAGTCAATGGGCACAACCTGAAACACAGGAGGGTCCACCTGAACGTCAGGAAATACTTTACTGTGAGACTGACTAATGACTGGGATGGGTTGCTCAGAGAGGTTGTGGAGTCTTCCTTGTGGATATTCAAAAGCCATCTGGATATGGTCCTGTGCAACTGGCTCGATCTTACCCTGATTGAGTAGGGGAATTAGAACGCGTGATCTCCAGAGGTCCCCTCGAACCAGTGGTTCTGTAATTCTTTGACTTACTGTAGGATCAGCATTTCATATAAATATTAACTTTTTTAACAGTGTATACTTTATTACAAACAGGTATAAGTGGAAAAAAGTGATATTTCATATGCCTAATATTAAGAAGTGTTTGTGTTCCAAACTCATTCTAAATTCAGTCCTGATGTTTCATTCTGTGCTAAGCGGCCATAAAAATCCGTGACCTTGCTGACTGCAATATAACAGATAATGTCTTTTCACTATCCTTGTGCTGTTTGTGGTAGATGATGGAACATATTACCTATTACTTGTTTTCAGTCCCCCAGAACTTTCTGAATATTTAACCTTTCAGGCTGGAAGTTTATGTCCAACTTCTTTGGAAACACTATGTAGAAAATAGCTCAGCTGTTTCAGAGAAACGTGAAAAAGTGCAGAAATCACGTTGGCCTTCATTTGAAAGGCCATTGATCTGAAGTGGAGGCAGTGTTATAAAGTGGAAAGAAAACAGCCCCATTCGAGTGCATGAGTTATCTGAATGAGATGCTTTTTAAATGCACCTTCTATTTATGTCTGCTAGACTAGGTATGATTTCTTGTCATTTTTGCCAAAATGCCAGAGCGGGAAGGTTTTACTGAATGCGTTGACCTTTTTGTGCTGGTACTTGAAGGTGACTTTGGTTCAGTGAATGCTGCCTTCCCTTTTTCTCTTCACAAAACTGCATCCTTGGCTCAGATGGGCATCACACCTTGCATTTTAAAGGATGGAATGGCTGTTACTCTCTCCTCTAAAGCTCCATGTTAAATGTATAAACATTCCCTGTATTTACCCCTTAATATTTAACCCAACTTACAATTTTAATTTTAAAATTAAGAGTTAAACATATACACAACAAGGATTTTAATCTTAAAAGATTCTTAAAATAGGAAATTTGAAGTACTTCTGAGGAAATAGTTTCACTGGAAAAGAAATGAATTACATATTTACATCCACAATTAGAATGTGATTTACTGTCTCTGGAAACCTAAATGTGTATGACTGCAGCTGCAGTCAGTTCCCATTCTAGGTAGAGGAGGAGGGAAGACCATTGTTTAATTCCCACTGTCTAACTAAAAAAATAAAAAAAAAAAAGGATCCTTCATGATTGTCTTCCCCCTCTTCAAATGCTCAAGCACAGTCTGTCTGTCCCTTTGAAAGTCACATTTCACTTTTTCTATGTTTATTAGCCATCACTTTCACCAAAAGGAATCAAATGCTCAGATCAAATTCTTAAATGAAAGTTATTTGGCATCGTTACTGATAGAATAAGGAAATATTTTAGAAAAAGAGGCCAGTGATGAAGCTGAATCCAGCTAGCAGTGTATCCACTTCTTAATGTCCAGGCCTGAGTGTCAACTATATGACTGGCTGCCCCCTTTTGAGTGAACAGAGTTCACTCAATTTATAACTGCTGCACAATTAATGTATAGGACTGTAGGGTCTGTCATTTTATTCTATGAACTGTTTCCTTTCACATAATATATTTTCAGTGTTAAGCAAATTTGAAACACAATATTCAGCTTGAAATATTTGACTGGGCAAAAAAAAGAAAAAAAAATAATTTTCAACATTTTAAATATTTTGTCAAAGTATTTAATATAACTCTACCAAGGCAGCAGTTCCTCAAGTACTTCATTACAATGCATTACAGTGCAAATTATGATAAGCTCTTTCTATGCAGCTTAGTTCTATTGTTGTTATTGACATAAATTCCACAAGTATTCTAAGTACTTTAAAGCAAGTTTAAAAGACACTTTTTAAAATCCAAATAGGTTATGTTACAGTCTTAGGTATGGCACATCACAGTGAGGATAAGCCCTATAGCAGTAAACTCTTATCTATCTAGCCTATCTACGTGCCAAGGTGATTTCAGTAATCAATGTTACTTCAGAAAGCATGTTACAACTTTTAAAAACACATGAAGTATTTTTGTTCTATTGAGAGGTGCATGTATCCAATATGCATTACGTGAGTGACATAACTAAAAGTGGAAGGATTTGCAGGGATTTGTAAATGTGGGGGATGCGTAAGGAGTTAGAAACAAGATCCAACAGTGCGCTGGGGAGCATGTGAGGAATTCTGCACTGACAAACTCTTCTTTAAATCTGTCATTACAGTGGACAGATACTGCATTACAGAATTACATTTGTAAAGCAAAGAAGCTGTCTTAATCGGTGTAAAAACAAAATTTCAACTGTGTTCTTATGTATGAAGTAGAAAAAAAAAACGTGTGGTGAGATTTTATGGCATTGAGAAGAGGTTTGAATACCTTTAGATTTTACAGCATTTTGATGATAGTTACATATACTAAAGCTCATTTCATCTGTAGTTGCATGGAGTGGTAGCTTCTTTAGTTTGAAATAAATACACGATAAAGCCTGAACAAAATATATTCCAAGTTAATAAAGTGATTTGTGTGTATGTTTCTTTTATACCTTGATAGAAGTAGTACACATCACAGATGCTCATATCATAGTTACAAATGCATGGACCTTGTTTTTCATGTCATTTTCCTTCCAATGTCACTGAAAGTTCTTATTAGTGACATGTCTTCATATTCTTGATTAAACCCATTATTAACTGGTTTGGATGGCCGGTCATAAATCCATTCACTTGGCAGGGTGGCACTGCTATCTGTATTTCTTGACTCATTCTTGCACTTTTTACAGCACTGGTGAATCTGTTGTAATATGCCACAAAATATATTGTTAAGCAGTAAAAACGTTTCCATCAGATACCCTGTCTTTTCAGAGAACATGTTCTGAGCTTTACTGTGATAACAACCCAGTGTTTATCCTGAATTGTTTCCAAAGTTGTTATGCAGGGCACAGTTGAAACAAACCATGGAAATACTAATTTTAACTACACCTTCATGAATTGACAGATTATTCACTATTATTAATAAATGTTAGTAGTATGTTAGATAAAATACTAACACCTAAGTAGTTATGGGTTTATAGCTTATCTGGTTCTAACTTGATAAACAAGTGGAATATGGTCAGACATGGACTATTATGTTATAGCAGAACAATTATGCTATGATTTGGTTTAAAACAAGAGTAAGAACTAATATTAAGCAGCATAAAATTAATTTATTTCAGTGAATTAGCCTTCTAATATGCTGAATTCTAAACCTTTACAGGTTGCTTCATGTTGTACTCAAGAAATAGGCAGAAATTAGGTCTGATTGTATATCAGTGATTTCATTTAATACTTTTCCAGTTCCCAGTGCTATATTTGAAGATGCATGTATGCTGTCATTTTAGAAAAAAAAACAGAGCATGGGAGTTGGGGGAGAGACTTTTTCATTCATTCTTCTTACAAAGCATAAGCAATTTTTTTTGGAGAATGGATGAGATGGGTATCATCTTCTTTGGGGAATAATCCCCGAGTGACAGGTATAATGGCTTCTCCATAAAACAGACCCAGTTGTCTCACAGAAGTTGTTGGGCTAGCACAGTGCTGTGCCCTAGTCTGGATTTGGAAGCACAGGAAAAGTTTGGCAGAGGTAAGAAGCAAGGGAACAGCTGAGAGGACTTTAGACTCAGAAAAGGTAGGTCAGACCTCTTCCTGAGGTTAACAGCTCGGTACAGAAGCTCCCTGAGGGACTTAACCAGTCATGACACGCTGTATGTAAGCAGCAGCCTGTAAAAGCCAAAGGGCCTTTGAGTCTTCTGGTCCCTCTTTCATTAGTTTACACTCTGATTTTGACACAGTGTACATTTTCATGATGGGAAACATTTGTCATTTAGGAAAGAAATGACTTTTAAGAAGTTATAAACTTCCTAAATTTTTAAATTTCAGTGTTGGTCTTTTTAGTTTGTGTGGTGTGTTGACCCTGGCCAGCAGCTGAGCACCCATAGAACTACTCGTTCACTCTCTCCTCCCTCTCCAGTGGGACAGGGGAGAGAATAGGAAGAACAAAAGCAAAACAGCTCATGAGTCAAAATATGCCAATTTAATAGGTGAAGTGGGAAAAGAAGAAACCCCCCAGAAAGACAAGTGATGCAGAGGAAATCACTCGCCACCTCCATCCGGAGGATCAATGCCCAGACAGTTTCTGAGCAATGGTCACCTTGGAAGCAAAAAACCCCTTTGGTCATCTTCTCCTCTCCCAGCTTTTATTGCTGAGCATATTATATGGTATGGGATGTTCCTTTGGTTAGCTGTGGTCAGCTCTCCCTGCCGTGTCGCCTCCCAGCCTCTTGCCCACCCCCAGTCTCCTCACTGGGCAGCAGCGTGAGAAAACCAGAAAACCTTGATGCTATTCAGGTACTGTGCAGCCAAAAAAATGGTGTGTTATCAACACTTGACCACAAATCCAAAACAAGGCACCATACAGGCTTTTCTGAGGAAAGTTAAACTGTCCCAGCCAGAAGCAGTGGAGTTTGCTACTGCTTACTAATTGTGCTCACAGTGACTCATTTTAGGAGAGTCTAGGTTAGCTCACTTTGTATATTCAGATGTGAAATGGCTTTTGGCGGGTTTCTGCTGCTATTGTATTTTAGCAAGGTTTGGCTGTTTACCACATCTTTCTCTGGCACAAGTTTACTGTCTCCCTCAATACACATACCTTGTCTCCTACTGTCTGAACTGTGTGAACACTTCTGTTTTGGATGTGGCTTTGAGGCAACCATACTCAATAACTGGTTGTTAAAGAAAACAAAACCCAAAATTTGACTGACCTAGAAGGGCAATCCAATACTGTAAATATCTTTGTAAGTTTTGTAAATTATGTTGCTGGTGCTGAGTCTTATGTAATAATGAAGTTCTTGGCTGCGCAGTGATATGAGCAGAGAGGGAGCTGTTTCCACCATGACAGGTTCAGGGACACTTAAGTAGCCCCTTTAAAATACAGAAGTTGAGAAGGAGAGAACAAGGTGAAGGAATTCACCTTCAATCAGGACTTAGATACCCGAAAGATCCTTCTTTCTGAACTTAAAATAACCATCATTTTAAAACCGCATTAAGTCCTCGAGAGATAAGTTTTCTTCCCCTAAGACTGTTAAGTTTGGTACCTATTCCCTTTTGGTCCAATTTGACCACATTTGTTAACTTTCAAGGGACTCTACAATATTAGTTTTGAGGAGGGATGTTGGTGAAATACAAAGAATCTTTTAGGTCTATAAATGATAATCTTTGAACTACACTTGCAAGCAAGGACCTTATAAATGTAAGTAGAACACGTTGTACTGTTGCGGATGAAGCGTGAGTGTAGCGCCGTCCATGCCTTCAAAGACTGTGATGCTCATTTGCATCAAATTATAGTATAGCTCAGATTTCTTCAGTTCATATTTATTTCCTTCCAAATGGTTTCATTTACATAAAGGATATTCCCAATTGGGATCAAAGTAGAGCTATTAATTAACAGCTGGATTTTTAGGTTTTGTTCCACAAAAAATAATCGATTAAAATGATTATGAATTTTTTCCTGGCGTGGGGAACAAATCCACAACTAGGAAGGAGGGAAAGATTTTTAAAATATGGGAAGCATAAAAAATCACCCTGGGCTTAGACAATTTTGTATCCAAAAAAATGTTTTCTCCCTCTCTTGCAAAATATCTTTAAGTTTTCAAGTTGCCGGAGTGCTGGACTGTTTGCCAGATAAATGGCAGGCAGTGGCCTGTACCAACTAGTGTGTAGGAGTGGGCGCAAAACCCTGGCATGACTGGTTGGTTGGCCAGAACATGAGTAAGACAAAAGATAAGCAGACATTGATGAGTGTGCAGGGGAGCTCATGAAATTAGGAGCTGGAGCCCAGAAGCATGGAGGGAACAGGAAATGTTTCAAACTGCTAATCATTTAGGGGATTTTTTTTCTCATTTTCCTTTGTTTTCAGGTAAAAGGAACAAGAACAGCCAGCAATGCAGAAAATAGCTTCCTGTCAGGCTCAGAAAAAAAAAAAAAACAAACAGATATAATTTCTCTGTATGTCACAGCTTCCTTTTTTTTCATGGCAGTACCCTGAAAACTTTCACAGACAGCGGGTTGTACCTCCAATACTTTAGTTAACAGAAAACAGAATGACTTTTTACTTTTCCACAGATACATATGCAGGCTAATCTTTTTATAATTTATTTCTGTCAGAAGATGTCACCCATCTTTAGGTTTGTAGCATTTATTTCTGAAGTTATTACTTACACTGAAAGCTATGATAACTGTAGTGGCAAAGATGGTGTATCCAAGAAGAAGGAACCAGCCCCACCAGGTCTTATCTGATTTTACGCAGTCTTTGCATTTGAAATCTGAAAAAAAAAAAAAAAAAAAAAAAAAAAAAAAGAAAAATAAGTATTTAGAAAAAACAGAAAGTTGCTTTTCTTGTAAGATTTAATTTGAAGGATCAGTCAGGATTGACCAGGCAGCACAGCCATTTTTATCATATTTTCCTTCATTGTTTTTTCAGGCTAAAATTTTAAGCTTATTGTGAGAGAACTGTTATCTTCCTTTTCCTTCAGACATGAGATTTTTGAAGCTGTTGTAAGCTATTTATGTAATGGATAATAAACTAAAGCCTGTTTACTAAAAGTGGTGTATCTGAAAATATCTTTGTTATGCAGAACACCCTTAGGTAATGATGAAAAAGCGAGTCTAAATGACAGTTATCTTACTAAGTCTCAGAAACTTATTATTTTTTAAAATAAAATTGAACGAAATCGAACATATGCTTATGGTGCAATAGTCAAAAGAATTTAGTTGGTCACTGTGTTTTTTTACGGACTTGGAATAATTGGACAATTGTTAAACATAATGTGAATTTCAGAATGCGGCGCTTTGTGGCATTTAGCATTTGCTAGTCAAATTAGTCTGCAAAGTCCACATGGACAACACTTGGCTTACCTGAAATAGTGTATCTTGGTCACTGAGGTCACATCCCCAGCAGGACTATGGAAATTGGATTCTTAATTTGAGGATAGGGGAACAATTATAAGATTCTGAAAATGATTTTCATTCCTACATATCCCTACTTTCATGTACATGCTTTCTAAAACAGCTCATAGTGCTGTGTGAATTTACTGTTAATTTTTTAGTAACTGGAAGAGGAAGATCAAACTACATATTTCAAGAGACCATTGGTTTATAAAGAGTGAAGTAAACTATAAAAAAAGTAATGAAAGATTGTCAGGGATTTGTTGTTTGTTTTTTCTGTTTGTTTTGGTATGGATTAAAGTAAAGATCCAGCAAAGGTTTGTGAAGAACACTAAGAAAAAGAAAATATGTATATATATATATATATATATATATGTACATATATATATACATACACACACACACATAAGTATATATAAAATAATGCTATAAATGTAAATGTATAAAATATTTAGAATATATAATATACAGAATCGGTGTTCTACTGCACACTGAGCTGGTTTAGATCCAAAGAAAGTCTCTGTCCCTGAGAAGTCAGTCTGTCCAGCTGTATAAATAAATCAGAGAAGAGGTGTGCATTTCCTTCCCTACTCGTGTGATTGTAGACTGTTTTTTCCCACCCGTCTTCCAGCAGAGGTGAGTGTTGAGGGGAGCAGGCAGTAAGGCTGAAGGGAAATCTAATTCCCCTCGCCCACGTCGAGTCCGTTCCTGCCGCTGCTAAACGCTCCTTACCATGCACAGTCAGCCTGGTGCCGTTTCCACGTTTGCCCTGGATTTTATGCGTTAGAGTCACGTCACAGAAATAGGAGTTACTGGCATTCTGGTCAACGTTGCTCAGTTTTAAGATGGAAAATCCCCTGAGGGTGTCCTTTGTAATGTGCACCTGAGGCCTGCCCGCACCCGGGCTCGGCTGGAGGCTCTGCTGGCTGCGGCAGTCGGGGCCTTTCCTCCAGTACACCACTGGCTCCTCGTTCTCCTCGCTGGGGTACTCAAATACGCACAGCATCCACACCGTGGAGTTAAGGAGCACGCTGGCATCTTCAGGGTACTGCATGACCGAAAGCTCTGGCCCGCTGCTGGCTGTGAGGTATGAATAAAGGACATTCAGGTAAATAGAGGTTATGCTCTCTCGGGAAGGGTTGTCTCGGCCAGATGAATACGTGGGCATGGCCGATACCTGGACGTACAGCCAGCCACGGCTGCAGGCACGTATAGTCAAAGGTGCACTTGAGTGAGGCAAACAACGGTTTTTGCTACTACCTCCTGCGAAAGCAACGCTGCAGCCAGTGCTCAAAAGACAGTCATTAGATTTGCCTAAAAATCATGTGTCAAATAAATTACATGTAGGGTGTAAGAACTGCAAGCCCAGGCAGTGACAAAGTTGGAGTTGCAAACAGAGCAGAGGACTGGATCAAATCTGCTTACAGTTACTGTTATTCTTAAACTTTTGGGATGCCTTCATAACAAAGCTTTGGTCTGGGAAACTTCAGACAAGATTTTCAACTTGTAGAAAATTCTAGAAAATATACACTTTTACAAACTTACAATGTTGTTCTGCTAGTGTCTGCACATGATCTAAATACTATATTTCCTACAGTTTCTGGCTCAAATTTTATTGCCTCTGTAAAAGTTTGTCAGATACATTATTTATGCAATTAATATGCTATTAATAATGGCTTGATAGTAATTGAACATATTAATTTTGTCCTAGTATTTCAATGCATCTTTATTTAAATATTTGCATGCCCTTTGTTATGGGAAAGAATACTGGAACACGAGAAAACACAATTACAGCTAAACACAATGGCAATGAATACTTCAGGAAAAAAAATTATGCTTTCTATTAAACTAAGTGTAAGAATTATTAAAATTTGCTTAGAATCACTGCTTGGAATATTTTCTATGCAATCTCAATCAATCTTCAATTTCTGTAATTTTTCATCTTTAGTAGTTTCTGACATCACATCCCAGAGTCTTTGGGTATTTTTTTGATTTTACAGGTAAAGACCTGTATGGATGCTATGTGCACATAAACTAACTGTATACAGTTAATGCAGAAGTACGATGAATCCATAGATAATGGATATTTTGAGAGAAAATTCTTGCACATATACAGGCAACAGTGAACAAAATGACTAGGAGCAT
The DNA here is from genome assembly GCF_018691265.1 of Tyto alba. NCBI lineage: Eukaryota > Metazoa > Chordata > Aves > Strigiformes > Tytonidae > Tyto > Tyto alba. The sequence continues at coordinate 7,255,879 of NW_024881276.1, read as the reverse complement.
GCCTGAAGTAAATCTGTTACTGTCGTTTGAACAGTTAAAAGGAAAAAAAAAAAAAAAAAAAAAGCAAAATAGCACCTTGGACAATACAGTACACCTCAAGAAACAAATCTGATATTAATAACAAAGGTTCCAAATGGCTAAATTGATAATGCATTAGACATTCCCTCTTTAGAAGCAATCACTAGCCAGTCTAAAAGTTGTCAGACTACAGTGTCTGCATTTCTTCCCTCTCCACAGGCATGATGGCATGAGACAAATCCTGGAGGTCACTGAAATGCACTTTACTTAGGCAATCCTCAACTAGCAAATCGTTTAAAGGGGCTATCCCAGGCAGCATAGTGATGAACTCTTACAGTGAGTAACAAAATGATCCCTGGCTTGACACTCATTTCAGGTCACATCTCACTCTTTTTAGCATGTTACATGACTAAACTTCATCTGCATTTGAGTTTTGAGATTTTAACTAAGAAATCATGTGAGATTATTCTACTTTAAACTCAGTTACTTATGCTTTAAATATCCACATTTAAATACCTATACTTAACCATACACTTTGTAGTCAATAAACAGAAATAGTAACTCAAAGGCAAGATTAATTTATCCCACAATAAAGATTTAAGCAGATGAAATGTTGAGGGGATTTTTGACTATAAAAGCACCTATTTCTCACATAGAATAATGAGTTCAGCTAAAGACATTAAAATTTCTGTAAAATGAATTTTATTTTCCAACTCAGGACATAAGATGATTTCCATCACCAGTGTTCTTGTATTTATGGAATTGCTTTCAAATTAAACAGAGTTTGTCTTTTAAGTTTTACATCTGCATTTTTATATGAAATATAAAAAATTAGAAATTCATTACTAAGAACAAACAAAACATGCTTTTAAAAATATCAGAACAAATGAAAAAAATACCCAAGAAAAAGAACTCCCTACTTACCTGCAAAGTGAGAGAAGTAAGATATTGTAATTAGTAGACCAAGACACATCATTTTCTTGGAATTGCTAATGTAGAGATTTTGAGACCTCAGCCAAGACTACTGATATCACAGCTTTCAGCAAATAATTGAAAAGTAAATTAAAGCTCTCCTAAAAACATGTTTTTAAACTTGTTTCTAAGGGGAGGTTCTTGTGGTTTCATTCACTGTAACTATTTCCTCTTCTACCATCTCACATCCTGGACATTGCAACATATCAGCTTCTGATACCATAGTTTTGAATTGAACTCCACTGGGACTATTCTTCCATTCTGAGCATTTTCTCCAGATGACTAGAAGGAGGATCAGGTTCGTATGGCAAATTTACTCAAAGCTGCTCATCTGACAAAAAAAAAATATTAAAAAGCCCTGGCTGGGAACAATGGTTCTGATTTAATATAGCAAAGTTTTCAACAGACACCCAACTCTGATACTCTTTCTCAAAGTCCCATTTGTGCCTTAAACACCACATAGATGAAGATGATTTTCCTTTATCTAGTGTTGGTTCAACTAGATAAATCAAATATACCAGAAGAATGCTTCAGAAGAGACATTACTTCATGATACTGAATGTCTAATTATCATCCTGCAGTGCAGCATACATGAACATTAGCTGCTGAAAACTATAACATGGCAATGAGGGAAATGTAGTTATCCTCCTAATGCATATCTTCTGAATTTACAGGTGCCCATTGGATTAGCTAATGTCCTCGTAGCCCCTTGTATAGACCATTACATTTTATCCAGCAAAGTTACCCCTAGGCTTAACTAAAACTTATTTTCATCCAGCTACACTGCCTAAAGATTTGAATGTCTGGGTTTGACTAAGAGATAACTTCCATGGTAATATCCAGTTTTGATCTGAAGGCTTTGAGAGATACAGTCTGCCAACTGAATGGTTAGCTGCCGCGATGACTAATCACCATCACTGTGAAAGGCTGTGTTTTCATCTGTATTCTGATCTCTGTCTTCAGCTGCTCATCACTGAAACAGCTTTGACACCTCTTCCAGAGCCCTTTAAAATTAAAAAAGAAAAAAGAAAATTAAAAAAAAGGAAGGTACTAAAGATGGTACTTTTATATTATCTAGGATAATCTCTCGATATTCTTTTTCAGAAAAAAACAATATGCATGCAAGTCTCCTGCTGTACGACATCTCCAGCCTGGAATAAGGTATCTGATTCTGTTTCTTATGACTAGTGTGCTTTAAATCTGGACTCCTTAAACCCCCTTTATTCAGGGTTAAAATCAAAAACTTACTCTTCTACCCCTCTGTCTTGTTTACAGAAACAAGGGTATTCTTCCACACAGTACTACTTGGATGTCACTGTCTGCTGATTTCCTACTTGAAATGTTCTGTATGTTGTTAGAGTCACTGCTTTCTAAAGAGGTACAGGTATTCCACACATTCCTTAAATATCACTAAGGCTACAACAAAACCTCCCAACTTTCCTGTAGATGCTATTTAATGACATCTCCTCAGTGATAGCTTTTAGAGAGGTTTGCTGAACTGATTTTAAATCACTGTATACTCTAATAATTTTAAGTATTTGTATTATGTCTTAAAGAACTCCATTCTCTTAATTCAAAGGCACATCTCAAAAAAACACTCCACGTTTGTGTTACCTCATTTTGTTATCAGCAGATAAACAAATGTATTTATTTTTACCAACATCTGAACATAAGAATATCTAATTGGATATGATTCTTATTGATTACAGCTGATACTAATCAGGTTGAAGAGCTAAACAAAAAAATTGCAAAACTCTTCTAATTTCCTGTTTATATACAGTAATTCCTCAGATAACACTCTTTTTTTATCTATAACATTTTGAACAACAGTGATAAACACTCTTTAAGATACTGACTTGAATAAGAAATAATTGATTCAGAGAAAACTGATCAAAGACAAGCACAAGTAATTTAATGCAGCTGGTCTGGGATTCACATGTGCGCTTAAGCAGCTATTCAGAAGCAAACAAATGGTGGTGTGTTTTTTTTCCTGAAAATTAATTTAATTAAACAGTGTTGTGTTTTGGGCCTGATCGGCAACCAACTACGTCAGCTGGTCACCCTCCTTTCCCCCTCCCCACCTGGGAATGGGGGAGGTGATTAGAGGGGTGAAGGGAGACTCGCAGGCTGAGATAAGAACAGTTTAATAATGGCAATAAAACGAAAACAATAACGATGATGGGGGGAAAACAAAAAGAAATATATAAACAGGCAATGTACAGCGTATATAAACAGGCAATGTACCTGCTGACCAATACCCAGCCCGTTCCCGGCCAGCGACCCCGAGATACCAAGATCCCACAATCGCAATCCCGGAAGCGAGAGAACCTTCCCAATCCCCCTCCTCTATACAGTGAGCATGACGTTCCATGATATGGAATATTTCACTGGCCAGTTTGGGTCTGGTGCTGTGGCCGTGCTCCCTCCCTGCTCCCTGTGCCCTTGCGCATGGGCAGGACATGGGGAGTCAGAGAGTCCTTGACGTCTCGGTAGCAGCTGAAAACATCAGTGTGCTATCAGCATTCTTCCCATACCAAACCCAAAGCTAAATCCAAAACACAGCACTCATCTAGTCCCTGAAAAGGAATATTAACTCTATTTCAGCCCAAACTAAGACAAACAGGTAGCAATAGAACTATTCTGTACTCCAGCTCAGTGTTTATCTTGGTATCTTGATCCAATTAATTTGCATCAGCTAAAGTTTAACCTAATTTTAATAATATGTGATTACAATAGTGCTGAACTATACTACTAAGTAGAAATTCAGGCTGTAAATAAGCATTGGTTTATTGGCTGAGTATTCAGCAAACAGAAACGCTTGCCTGCAGTTTTAACTAAACTCTCAAAAATTGCTGTATTAATTGCCTTGAAACTTATTTTTTAAGCTTATAAGAGTCAAAAACTATATATAATCTTTCTGAAATACTAGAGAAAATTGCTAATGAGCTGAAATCCTGCCAGAGCTTTGAGTTTAAGCTAACCAGAAGATTTAATGTTCATCCTTAATGATAATCCTGTACTTAACTTTTTTTCTATTCATTAAAGATGTTTGAGAAGGAACTATGTCCCATAGGAGTGATGTGCATGTGGCATAACAACTTTCAAGAGAAAATCGATGACTTAGCTAGTACTAGTAGATGACTTAGACTAGTACTTCTGTATGTGAGTGAAACTTGCGACCAAGAAAACATGATGAAAGAGTTGAAATAATGAAGAGTTTAAATAAGGTGAAATATAAAAATGCTCTTTTTTGGCACAGAATAGGAAATATTAAAATGATGTTCCATAAAAAGTGCTTTTACTCTCTAGCACTGGTGAGATATTTATTTTGAAATATTTTATATTCTTCCTGTGCATGGAATGGCTGACTGACTGAGAAGAACTTTAAGGTTTGAAACTTAAGACAAGTTAACTCTTTAAGACTTCTAACTCTTAAAATGAAGTGCGTAGCTTTGAGATAATTAAGGATTAAGGGGATCGATGTGTAGATCTATTTCAGGACCATCTCCTGGTGATGAAACTAAGAATCAGCTCTATGAAAATATTAGTGAGATACAAATATATAAGTATGATCACATTTAGATTTTCTGTCAGTCCTACGTGGTTTCTCATTAATGCCTTCAGCTATAATTTCAGGGAATTTAGAAATCTGAGTCTGATTAACTGAAAAGTATCTTTTTAATTTTCTGCTGAAGTAAGGATTATATATAGGACTATAACAATGGCAATACCTATTAAAAAGACCTTCATTTCATCTGATTATTGTCTTTCCATAAGACTTGAAAAAAAGATGTGTGGATTTAATGAATAGGGTGGAGCTCCACCAACAGCGTTATTTTCTACTATTCTAAGACTTGTGTGAATAGTGAGAGTTAGGAGTATAACTGAATGGCTGCCTCACTGCTCTGTGGTTGCAATCTAGAGGAGTGGCATAGTTAAGTAATGCCTAAATGAAAAAAAAAAATACACAATCTTTTTTGCAAAGGTATAATGGTATCACCAAGAGATGAGAAAATAAATTTTGTGCCAATTTCCAACTGAAGCAATGAAAAAGGATAACAAGACATGAGGGAAGGACCAAACAATCTCAGTCAGTAATGTCTCTTCACCAAACCTTATTTGGAGGTATTTGTCCATGAGAAGCATTTAAGCATTTCATGAGGGCTGTAAAGCTGGAGATGAATGTGGCTGTGTGAAATAACACAGTGCCTTACAGTTTGACAGTTACCCCAGAATACCTACTTTACAATACAGAGCAGCTCAAATTAGGCATCTCCTTAGCATATTTTAAACAAGTAGCATAACTTGCATTCAGTTTATTGTTTACATTTATTGATCACAAATTTAAAGTCCAACAAAGCAGTCAGACAGTATAAAAGCTTCCTAATGGTAAAGAACAGCAGACCTCTGGAACAGCTTCACTGGGAGGGCTGAAGACCTTTGAGAGAGATATCTTACAAGCATGTGTGAAGAATGACACAGACGTAGTGGGTCCTGCACTGGCCAGTGATGAAGGATATGATTCATTGATGACTAGCGCATATGGTCTCAGGATTTCTGTGTTTTGTAGTCAGCTGTACAAGGTGTGAGAGGGTTGCCATAATAGCACAGACTGAGAGAAACTACCTGACCTCTGAAGCTGCTTTATTTCCAGTGACTGTTCCTGAAAACTTCAGAGAAAATCTGCAGGTTCCCCAGTTAATGCAGACTATGTAAACTCCTGCTGGGTGTCTGTGTAACGATGCATAGTTTAGCCTAGTAGACAGTTAAAGGCACTGCAGGATCCTTTCTAATGATAACCAGAACAAAATAGGAGTAAAAACTAAATTCAGAAGGGTAAAATAAATACTTTAATGGTACCCTACATTCACAATTAGGAGAGAAACTGGCTGAAATCACAGGTGAAATATGGAAAGAGTATGTAGTCTCATTTGACCAAACTCATAAGCTTAGTTTAATTATTTAGCAGTTACTAATTCTTATAACTAAGAGAGGAAATTCAGTCAATACCAGAACATTCACCATGTGTATACATTTATTTTACTAACCACTATGAATGAAAAGTGCCATTAATCATTTGAAATCTGGAGACCAAATTTATGCAGTGTTCCTTTCAATAAGCAGATACGGACAGAGATGCCAACGGTGCATGTCAGTACAAGATCTACAGCTTGCAAATTGGAGTTAGAACAAACTGTTTATGTTTTTACTAATATATAAAAAACTTACTAATATATAAAAAACTAATTACTGTTTAAACAAGATAATTGGAGGAAAATAGCTTTATTTGATTTAAAAAATAAATGTTATGCAATTAAAAAAACCTTCCTGTTAATGAACGTTACTGGGTGGCATCTAGGCTTCTGGTTTACTCAGAATACTTGGAAGATGAGGAATTTGAGACTTTCCACAGAGGCATCTGGGAAATCCTAGCAAATCATTGCTCTCTGTGGACGTGTTTATACACAGAGCTGGTTTTTCCTCCATGATGAAGTGTGCTTCCACATTATGTAGGTTTCTTTCATATTCTCTGAGTAGGAGTGGAATAAGTTTTAGACTAAAACACCTGCATTTTGCTATCTCCATGTGTAAGGAGTGTTTGAGCTGCCACCATACTCAATAGAGATGCAGTCAATATATGGAGTAGAGTCTATGAGACATTTCAGCAGACCAACTGATAAGAGTCTACAATATATTGACACGACTTCACTCTTTCTAGGGGTTCTTTTCTTGATTCCAGTGAAGAGAGATCCAAAATAATAGTTAAAACCTTAACAACCCATGCAGGGTAGTGGCCATAAAATCTAGCAGGCTGCATGAACTAAAATATTTCTGCCAAAACCAACAGATACCCAAAAGTGGTAATTCCATAGTTTCATTAATCATATATGAACCTCTGAGATGTCATGTATAGACCCACTCCAATCCTTCACATGCTCAGAGGAGTCTTAATGGAAATGGTCAGCTCTGAACTGTCTCAAAAATGCTGTAATGAACATATGTTTTCCTGATGCTGTACAGCACTTGTATAAGAAATGGAAAGCTGCAGTCCTTCCGGAGCTTATCAAGGTGAAATTTAGCATTCACAAAACACCAGAGTGCAGTACAAATTGAGTCAAAACACTCTTTCTTTGTTGTTTTTTTTTTTGTTTGTTTGTTTGGTTGTTTGTTTGGTTGGTTGGTTGGTTGGTTTTATCATTTTTTGGTGTTTGGTTTGATTTTTTTCCTCCATCCTCGTGCCCTTTTTTCTCTTCTGCATTGAAGATGGAGACCACATTGAAGGTGGCCTTCTGAGTTGGAAGCATTATTTATCCTGTTAAATTGAGGAAATTTTACTGCAGTGCTTTTCACTGCTGCTGTACCATAGGAGGGAAGCAGTTTATCAATTAGGCACAAACTAAACTATTTAAGTCTCATAGGTAAATATCAAACCTTTAAAATCCATGCAGAAATCTGAAGGCATTTAGTGCAAAGAGCAAAATTGTCATTTTAAATATTCCCACTGAGAAATCTATTCAATAAAGAAGGCACAGATTTTTATATTGCCTTAGGTTTCAAAGCTGACTTGAGGTGCAATTACATCTAGTTTGGCCTGTGGTAAGATAATCTCAAAAATGTAAACACAAGGGTCCCAGTAAACCAATGAGAGTATCTCTTTAGATAGGAGTTATCACATTAAGGTGGTAGGACATTATCACACAGAAAACAAAACAGGAAAAGAAAAACAGCTTCTTACACATCTTGTTTGCACAATGATTATATAACTGTGATGTCAGAATGGGCTGGAAATCTTACTGCTTGACTGTAAAAAGACTGGCAACCACACATTCCCAGGGAAATCTTCACCTTGCGTTACATTTTGAATCATCAGTCCTACCAATTATATTATGATTTTTTCTGGACTGAGCTTCAGCTGCCCAGTCTTAACCTTTCCATTGGTTAAGAGTGCAACAGCCGTTGTAAGAGTCTCTCAGTCTCCTGAATGCTACCACCACAGTGGAAACTCTCGAGTAGATGATGCAACACTTCACAGTCCTGCTGGCCAGAGAAAAGACTAAGCCAGATAAAAGACAATCCTTATATGAGATACAACAGAACTTTTTATCAGAACTACCCTTTGAAACCTCCAACAGAAAAGCTGAAACCTTTTCAAGAGTAGCTCTGTTCACTGCCAAATCAATAGGTCTTTGTGCTTTCACATATCAATAAGTGTCAAACTTACCAAGCCTAACGTAAGTGTTCTTCATCTGTTGATGGGAAGAGCGAAAAAATCTATGAGTTCTTTCTACACTGTATATGAGTTTCAACTTGAGACATATTCACGTTCTTTGGAGCAATTCCTTTGACAGAATCTGATAATTTTCCCCTTTTAGGAAAGTATTAATTTCATTACCTATCAATGAATAAAAACCCTTCCTTTTTTTTTTTTTTTTTTGGTAGTTAACTACACAAAAAACTTGAGGTGCAGGATATAAGTCTGAATCATGACTCTGATCCTTGAAATATAAGTAGTTTATCTACTTCTTATATCAGTGTTGGTGGACTCATATTGAATAAGACAATTGTTCCAATTTAGAAAGCACTGTGTTAAAGCCCTTCAAATCCCACTCACACTATCACAATATTTAGACATTCTACCACTTACATATCAAGCCAAGGGTATTCATCCCTACAGAAACTTTATTTCATGCATGGAAATAAAAAACTCAGAGAAGGAAGGTAGAGGAAGGAAATGTTAAAGGGAGTATGAAAAAGAGGAAGAGAGCATCCTAAAGATAAATGTAAAAACACTAACATATTTACATATCTTTAGATTAGTGGTCCCCACCTACAGCTCCCAGACAGAATGTTTCCTGTAAGACTCTTTGATGTTCTTCACAGCTGCACAAATGAAATTACCTGATGAGGATTGGTTTACTGTATGAGACTAAAGTCTCCAATTCCTAACAATAGTTTTACAATCAATAATGAAAAAATGATTGTGAAATTAATATCATTTTGATCCTGTATTGTGATTTATCTGTAAACTAGTAGTCTAGATTGTCAGAAATTATATTCTGTTTGATGTAGATTCCAAAATGTAATTCTAACATTTGAATAAATAGTCACATTTCTTTTTTTGCATGACATCCTTGTAATTCATCGAGTTCTTTGTCCTTTCAGGGCTGTGGATCTGATGAAAAAAATATGCTTTGTTTATAAAGAAATAAAGAAGAAAAATGGATGGATTTTGAGAAGTTGGAGCTCCCGATTCCACTATTAAAAAATATGAAATGAGTTTTTAAAAAATTACTTTAATGAATACCCTCTGGGCACTGTACTATCTTCAGTGTAAAACCTCAGATGCTGTCCAAATGTCTGACATGTGGAGCTCATGGAAATAATATTTTGCTAATTCCCTTGAGACTGATCCATAAATTAAAAAACAACAAAACAACAACAACAACAAAAACACAAAAACCCCCCACTTTGAATGATGGATAAAAATTTAGGTCAGAATTGGATTATATTGGCAGGGTGATATAGAGCAGCTTATATTATCACAGCCAGCTTTTTTCTTTTCCTTTAATAAATTTATCTAGAGTTTCCAGTAATGGCAACCTTCCACCTTTGTCCAGCATTAAATGACTGTTTAAGAGGAAGGACCTGAAAGCTAGTATGGCTTTTTCATGAACCCAGCATATTTGTTCTCAGCCAGTGAAAATCACAGGAGGCAGTAATGAAACAACTAAATTACTGTTTTCTATCCCTGTGGAGAAGCCTGCAGCAGTCAGGGAAACAGATGGACTAGTGAGAGTGGTAATTCAGATTCTTATACACATGAGATTAAACTGCAAAATAGTTAATTCTTATGTTAATCAGCAAATGTTTTATATGTTACACTGTCAAACTAAAACAGTGAAAAAGCTGTGTGAGTTAAAAGACCAATAGTGACTGGAGAGATAAAACTTCCTCTTTTTAATTTTTTCTTGGTTGTTTTTTTTTTTTTTTTTGTAAGATAGAAAAAAAAACACAGAAAAAATAATGCTTTCAACTGCTAGACTAGTGTTTTTTTTTCCCTTTAATTTTAAAACAGATATTAAAAAAGATAAAAATACATAGAGCATACTCTAAAGAGCAGTACCATTATAATTGATACCATGAGATTCATAGGGACACATTTTTATTGGCCCCTTTAATCTTTTCCTTTAATATAACATTTATTCCACTCCTTCTGCAAACACAGAATATCCAGGGAGATGTCAGACTTCTTGTATTTTTGTGAAGTGTGCATTTTTAAAAATAATTTAATCTGTTTTGATTGGGGCAACAGTTTTCTTTCCTTCCTCTCAATTCCTTTTCAATCTCTGGAAATTTCCTATGTAAACAGTTTTCAATCTGAGTAAATGTTTAATATGCAATTAGGCTCAATATCGCAAATACCGTGTAGTTACCGAGAGTGTAATAAAGGCAAAGCTTAAGGACATGACTCAAAGAGAGAGTTTATAAAAATACTACTGAGCTTTCTTAGGTCCTGAATGACTGTTGAAAGACAAGAGACTTGGCTTGGCTGTTCCATTTCTATCACTACACAGTCTTTCCAAACTAAGTCTCTTTCTGTGTAAGTGAATCTTCTGGAGGGCCTCATGCAATCCGAGAGCAACGTAGACCGATGTGACTGGGTTCAGCAGAAGCACCCACCACAACTTTCATTTAGTAACACAGCCAGCAAAAGGGAAGGTGCTGCAAGCCACGTGCTGTAACGGGCAAATGCTGGAAGGTCTGCAGCGGAACAGAGGGAGCAGGGCTCTGGGTTTTGGTCTGAAAGTGTTTTCTGTAAGGGAAGACTGGGCCATATACAACTTCCTGGTCTGCCTAGCTGAAGCTGAATTTGGAACCACGTGAACCAAGAAAGATTTTTCACTTAAAAAAATGTAAAATACTTAAAGCAAGGCAAAACAAAGTCATTTCCCATCTTCATAAAACTCAGAGTGTTATTACTGACAGGTAATAAAAATATAAATATAAAATATAAATAAATATATAAATTAAAAATGTAAATAAAAATATAAATAAAATTATAAAAATAAAAAAATACTAAATGGAATTAGCCATTCTGAAGAGTGTTTGTTGTTTGAAGTAAGTCCATCTTTAGAATGCCTGCAGGTGCCTACTCTGCTTATCAGACTTCATTGTGTGCTCATGGCAATGAAACTAAAAAAAAAGGAAACCATCTAATTTCTTTGTATTCTTTAATGTTTCCATACACTGGAAATTTGGAGATCCAATTCTCTGTTATGCAATATCTGTTTGTTGTAGAGGAGGCGAACAGTTTCAGAGTCAGATTTGATACAACTTTTGAGCCTTTGAGGCCAGCCACACTGTAGTCCTAAAGGACTGAACCTGAAAGGAAAATGTAATGCTTTGGGTTTTACATGTCTGTTGTGGGACGTCTCTGTTCTATCTGTGATGAGCACACATACGTTTTCCCCTAGTAGAAAATCACCAACAGCATCAGCCTTTCTCTTTGTGCTTCAGAAGCTAAGGCATGGATTCTTCTGATGTTTGCAAATCCTGCTATAGAAAAGGAAGTTCGGGCTTTATTGACATTCTCTTCAACAACATTTAATAGTGGAAGGCGGCTGACCAGTTCAATGGCAAGTGAGGTAATCATGTGAGGGATGGTTGAGGAGGTTGAGAAAGACAAATATAGACAACATTTCGCTTCTGTTTCCCTCCTTTTCTTCCCTTGTTTCAGTTCCATTCTGTGCTTTGTATAGGATCATTGTGTCCTGTTTGAGCAGTTGAATGTGAGATGAATAATGGGATTGCACGTAGTTCTCTTATTCTCATCTCTTACATCATTAGCTTTTTAATTATAATTACTTTTAAAATTATAAACAAACCTAGTATTAAAGCCATGTAATTTAAATTTACATTTTTGGGCATAACACATTATGTTGTTGTTAAAATGTATCCAGTTCTGTCACCTATACCATATTTAGATTATAATAAGCACACTGCATTGCTTAATTTGCTTTTATTTACCATGTATATTGAACTGGATCTACAGGCATATACTTATTAAAACATTGGATTTTATTCTTGTTACTTTAATCAAGTTTATATTGTAGAAATGTGGATAATTATCTGTGGAAGATATATAGGGACATTTCATCATAAGCAAGTAACTAAAGAACAAATTGGTACATTAACTTTATTAAACCATTTAAACTTTTGAGTCTCAGTTTACCTTTTGTAAAGTTGGAGGAATAATAATTTTGTCTTTTGTTTTCATTCTATAGATTTTTAGGGTTTTCAGACCAGCAACTGCATCCTATTATTTATTTAGACAGTGTAAGAGAGAGAAACTTTTTCTCTCTCGATGTATTGGTTTTTTAGTGCTATGATGGCATCTGGAGATGATGGGTAGCCTCTACTGGAACAGAGTTGTACAGGTAGTCAGGGAAAAACAGGCTAAGTCTGGCTTTTCCCAAAAGGCTGCACTCTAGCAGACCTGACACTGTCATTAAGTCTATTATCTCTTTAAAACTGACAGTTTTGCAGTTGGTTTTTTTTTTTTTTTTTTTTTTGTGGGATGGAAAGAAAGTGTTACATTAGCAAGCATATGACTGAGAAATTTAAAGCTGTTAAAATTACAGTTAAATTTTAATATTTAAGCTTCCAAAAGAACATTCCTGAGTGATGCAAGGATTGTATTTAAGAAATGTCCATTTACTTAGGGTAGTAAAGAAGAAATAGTTAAAAAAAAAAAAAAAAAAAAAAAAGATATCCCTGCTACAAGATATAGCACTGAAGGTAAGGGAAAAGTTTGGTGCTTTTAGGAACTTAGTAACAAAAGTGACAGGAAATTGTTAAAATCTTCAGTTGATAGTCATGAGTCCACAGTACTTTAATTTATCATTGTGGTGATAAATGAAACAGAGCTTAATTTTTGTCTTTGAAACTTGAATTAAATATTCTTCTTGCATGAGAAATATTTTCGGAACTTTTTACCTTATATAGCCAGTCAGGTTAGGAGCCAAGTTTTCTGCAGCAGGTGTAGTAGCAGAATTCTCTTTTCATTCAAGTTCTGCCCCCATTTACTGAACCGTAAGTATTGTATAAATGGCAGCAACTAGCCATCATGATGCATCAGTAACATCACTCTCAGGTGACATCCCTAAAGGGTGTCAGGTGGTATCTAAACCAGCTGTCAGACCCTAACAAGTAGAGGTCAGAACAGCACCTGTCTCCATTAGTGCACACTTGTTGACATGGAACAAAGCTCATTTTAGTTTTGTTGTTGTTGTTAGGTTGGTATGGAAGAGTCTTTTAAAGAATATTTAAGATAATAAATTGCAAGTGGGCCAACTATCTTCCTGTGTGGTTTATGTATTTTAAAGTCAAGTTGCAGATATTGTTCCTAATTGTTTGCTTTAAGCATATGCCCCCAAATCTTCATCAGCAGATTGATAAAGACTCCATCTGGTCTCAAGCTGAGACTAGTGATTTCTAGTCAAATAGTATGAGTCCCCAGTATTACTGGATGAGAGGTATGTTGAAGTGTCTCCAAGGTGCTACAGTTTTCACGTAAAATATTAGTTCGGAGGCATAGTAAATCCAGATGGATTCAGTGACTTCTGAATGTTAAATGTGACTCTTGAACAAAGGTCCTGCTACATGATTATGTTTGTCTTTTAATGTTAAAAGGGGTTTGTTGCCTGAGATTCTTTAATTTTAGAGGTCATTGCAGATGTATGTACAATTAAAAAGTGGAAGTTTAATTAAAATGTGACGACTTATTTCTATATGACAAATTCCTATGCTATTTTTTGTGTGTGATTTTGCCTTTCCAAAGTCTGTCTGTGGAGGTAAAGGTAAAGGGATAGGGGGAAGGAGAGGAAGAGGAAAAGAGAGAGGGAGAGGAGGCAGAGGCAGGTAGTGAGATGGAAAGGGAAGAAAAAAAGGAGAAGAAGAAGAAGCAGCAAAGTGAGATAAGGAGAGTGTAAAGTGTGTTATGCACGATGGAGAATTGACAGGACATTTTGAAATTATCAGGGCCCACTGCAGAAGAAGGAAGTAGCAAGTTCAATTTCATATGTCTATGTCATATGTCTGTGCAGTATATTAAGGGGAAGCTTAATGTTTTAAAGTGTCTTTTTATGTTTTCCATCTGTCTCTGCTGTTACGAAATTGGAAGTGTGAACAAACTTTTCAAGTATTTTTATATATTTTTATATTCAAGTATATGTATATATTTATATATATATATATATTACAGATCCGCAATTTGAATTTGAAAGCTAGAAAGGCAGGGATAAATGGTCAAGATTTGATATGTCTTAAGACAAGTATCTCCTTTTCAGTGAAAGGTGTTTTCTGAGGATGACTTGCCAGAGCTACTCAGCAAGTGGTAAAAAATTTCCAAAACTCTTCCTTTTGAAGAAATCTGCACCAGCCATAATTTCAGTTCATCCCTTTACCCTCTGCCTATTACTGTCTTGTTGTAACATTACTGTAATTGGTTATAAACAATTGTCAGGGGTTTTTTACTACTTTTTATTTTAATATTTCTTTTCTTCTTGATCATCACCACAACAGCCTTAACGTTTTCTAACACAGCCTGTTACTGTCTTATTCGGTTGGCAGCCTGCCTGCAGATATGTTGTTTTATTACTAGTAGCAGTTGAGATATGAGAGGTACATAGTTCCCAATGGCGACAAATGTAAACAGAAAGAAAACAGACCTGTCTGAAACCCTCAAAAGAAACACAGTGCTAACCGAAGAAACCACATTACATTCATGGGGCCCTAAATGAGGCGGCCTTACTTTGATCCCTTAACTAGGCTAATTTGCTTTATAGTTGGCAGAACAGGCTCTCTTAAAAAGTTATACAAAAGGATTTCTCTTTTCCTAAGATGGTACACTGATTTTTTTGGCTACTTCATTATAATAGGCAGTATCACAAAAGCCTGCATTGTGTTGTGTAGCAGAATACTATACAAGGTGAACTGTGTTATATTTTCGAACATCAATATGTTATCTGTTCCACTTTATCTAGTAGACCTTTTATCAGTGAAGATGTTCAGTTAGTATTTATAAACTGCAGTATTTTTTTTTGGCAAATATCATAGTAAATTAATCCCCCATTTCTCCTTTTTAGGAAGAACTGTTTCAGACACAGGTGCCCTTTAAGCTCTGCACATCCTTGCACCTCTGCTGCATCATTTGCAATGTAGCTTTGCTGTGAGATTGCTGTTTGCTCTGCAAGTCACTTCAGGGTGAGAATCTGATTGTGGAGAAGCCAGAAAGAGTTGTTACTGCTTTGGTTTAACGACAGAGTGAAGCCGTGTGTGTGTTTTACCGTGTCTTCATAGAGATCTGACCCAGGAATCAGCAGCTTTCCTGCTCACTGCTGGACCTTAAACTGTGTTTGGGATTAGTGCTGTAATCCTGACTTGTTTTAGAAACATTGGCAAAACTGAATGTGCCACTCACAGGGACAATAAAACCCTGGCAGGGTTATTGCTACCCACCTCTAGGTCTGGAAGATCACTTACTGCAATATTTGGTTTTGAGGGAGGATGTTACTCTCCTATCACCTCTCACAGAGTAACTCTGCCAGAAGTCTTTCTCCTTAGCGCTTTCTCCATAGCTGAAAGCCAGACTTGGTCCTGCAGCTGACCTCAGTTCAGGAGTGAGATCAGAGTAGGTTAATGCAAGGAAAGGAAATGCTCTTTTGAAGCTTCTCACCAGCGAGTTCTGGACGCACACTGAGGCGTCCATGCTGTCTAAATTGACAGAGCATGTAAGCAGCAAACCCTTAATGAAAAAGCACCGAAGACAAAGGATTGTAAGCGCTTAGGATCAGAAACTAAGCCTTGTTGCAATGTTACTGAAATTGTTAAATAGAGGGAGGAAAACTAGCACCTGTAAATTACTTTACAAATGATGTCACCTCTGATGGTGAGATCTAGACCTAATAATTTCCTGTTCAAATTTCCTTCTCTGTGCTATAATATTACATATTGGAAGTACATGGGAACTATCTTTGGATAAAAGCTTTTAATTTTAATGTGTTTTATACCATAGTTTAAAGAGAGATTTGTGGAAGAATCGTCTGTGTCTGGCAATGTGTGTGGGACTGTGGAAAAGGCATGTGACAACTAAGCTGTTGTGCTGAACATAATTTCTAATGGTACTGAGCCATTCAGTGAGCCTCTTTTACTACTACAGCTCCATTCACCTGACTTTAATTTTCTTCATCTGTCTTTATACTTTTTTCTCCAAGTGTGTTCACATTTACCATTTATGCATTAGGTACTGTTCGGAACAAACCTAATCTATTGTTTAAAAGACGTACACTTAGTAAAGTATATATATTTTCTGCCCTTCTAGATTCCTTCAGGCATACAGATGTATGTCTTATTCTGAGTTAGAATTTGTTCACAAAACAGAAAACTTTGGTTAAGGTTTCTGAAGCCTAGAGATCTTGCTAAATTAACACATGTGGTTTTGAGCCATTAGGCCTTCCATACACAAGGTGGTCACTGCAGAATTAATGAGGAAGGAGTTTGCTTACTGAGCAATGAGAATGAAAATAAACATTATTCCTTTCTCCACTTTACAGTCCACTATCTATCTTAATTTTTGTTGTTTCTTTGTTTATGAATGCTGAACTTTGCAGCCAGAATGTTCCATTACTGCATTTAGTTTTAATTTAATTTCATTGTTATATTAAAGAACACTGATAATATAATAAACATTTAAAATTTGTGTAGCAACTTGATCCTTAAAATCAAGGTTCAAAACCTATTTAACACAGCTTGGCATTTTAAATTTCCTCACAGCACTAACAAGTGAGTGTCCATACAAAAGTAATTTTCAAGAATTATGGAGTAGTACTTTTATATCTTGTTTCTGACTTAATTGTACTAAAACATTTTAACTTTCTTTCTATGGTAAGGAAGATCTGGTTTTGGATCTAGAGTCTTTCAGAGAACTACCTGTACTGATGGATGGCATTAAGAAAAGATAGGGACATTTGGAGAGGTTTCAGAAATAAGATATTTCAAAACATATTCCTTTTGACCAATTTTATTATGTATATATATTTATGAATATAGATATAGATTTGGATTTATATGTATGTATTTAGATTTAGATTTATGTTTTAAGTGTTCTATACTGTTGCAGGATAACTATTTATGAAGCTTCAATGCTACCTTTGTTCTAGCTTTATACTGCTTGTATTGGATATACAGTTCCACCATGGTTATCAACACTGAGTGTAACTACCTCTGCTAGCTCCTATAGAGAGAAGAGTTTGTACTGTAGGAAATCTTGCACCAGTTGTGCAAACATGAGTAAAACACAAAACAGTTCATGGAGAGGTTAAAAGAGGTGGGCCACAAATCCTAACTGAATGCCTAAAACACCTTGCTGTGGACTGAACACTTCCATGTATATTAGAGGTACAATTAATTACTATTTATCTGCTTGATATTTTCTCAGTTTCTGTAGTTTCTCAGTTTTATTTGTACATTTTCACTTTGAGTATGCTACATTAGTCTTCTTATAAATGTGCTATTTCTGAAATGCAGTGTTAGAAAATACCATACAGGGCTTCCCCTTAATTACTTACTAAATAACTAATTTATTTATTTACTTTACTTATGAGAGTTGAAGAGATCATAATTCCTGAAGTATGGGGTTTGCATTGTACTACCAGTAAAAGTACTGTTAGGTGAAATCCCTCAGTTGAGAAGTGGCTAAGTGCATAGGAGCAAGGGCTCTAACTTCCCTTCCCAGTGGTTTGCAGCCTAGGTAATACAGTGAATGTATCTATTTATTCTGCTATACATAGAAAAAAATATCTTGGCTATTAAGTACTATGATTTTCAGCCCATAATTTTGTGTCTCTTTTTTTTTGCATTTCTTGTTTTATCAGCACATACAGTGACATAATTAATTTTATAAAATATTTTATATATAAGATAAACATATGAGACGGAGAAAAAGGCATGTATTTTTGATAAAAAAAGATTATGACTTTTACTGGCTGTACCTTCAGTATAATTTCTACAGCTTTGGCAAGTATCATATCTGCACACATGGTAACTGTTATTTTTTCTTTGCTACTTCAATTAAGCAAATCCAAAACTATTACATGTGCATCAATTTTGTTCATCAATTAAATGTCTCTAACACTATTTTTCCCACAGCTTCATTCTACTTACCAAGTGCTGATGTGTTTTTTATGCATCTAAAGGGCCGAGCATCTGTTTGTATGGGAAATTTCCATTAGATCACAATAATCTCCAGTTAATTGCACAGCAAATATTTATTTCTCACACATCAAATTAATGAAACAGGTTCAGTGAGAGAAAAATCACATCAGCTTGGCAAACACCACCTATCAAGCTGTGTAAGACTTCCAAGGCATTCTTGGCAGAAATCCTGTATCTAGAAGAATTGTGTACCTTTGGGAATACTGTCATTTAATTACTGGATGATAATGTTGTTGTAGGTTTGTTTATTGTTGTTTGTTTTTTTATCTCAAAAGAATACACAAATTTTTTTTCTGAGTTTCCTAACATTCTGTGCCATGGCTACAACAGTATAATTGAAGAATGATAATTTTCAAGCTACTACAAACACCAATGAATCTTAATATTAAAAAAGATTAACATTATATTAATATTCAATATTCCTTGTGCACTTAGTCCTCATATATAAATGTGAAAGGAGCTTTAAAAATCAATTTTTAAACCCCTCACTTTGATTACTGTACAATAATAACTGTATCTTTTCTGTCTAAGAGAAACATGAATGCTTTTCATGTCTCTGCAACAATGATTGTCTCATAATCCACACATATTTTGGTATTCCCTTCCCACCAATGCAAATATTCCTTGTGCTGTGTCGTGTGTGAGGGCAATGGTACCATACTCAACTGCATGGAACAACAAAGGACAGTGAGGCATAGAGTCATATAGTTTTTGAGCACAGGAAGCAGAAAGCCAAACTTGATCTTTCACTATTTAGGTTCATTTCGTGCTATAAAATTTATACCATTTTTCTTAACATAAATTTCTGAGAACCTCATAAATATTTATTTTTGCTTGCATAAACTTTGTTTTTTATACCATCTGCTTCTGAAGCTGACCCAAAAGTGGGTGCATGGGATTTGTATCACACATAAGGATTTTTAGTCTGTCCATAGAGATTCAATATTTATAACCAGAAATTAATATTTTAAGTCAATTGAATTTTATGTCAGGTACCTGGATTTTTTTTGAAACATGGATGAAAATAATGACATGTTGATTTGCTTTCTTTTTTCTTTTTTTTTTTTTTTCTTGAAACTGTTTAAATCCATATTAAAAATATGCCTTTATCCAAGGACCATTCACTTGTTATTTGTTATGTGAAGCACACATAGAACTGTGTTCATGAAAATGGAAAATTTATCCTAAGTTCTTAAGTTCTCCCTGGCTGTACATTAAAATGTTACAGCTTTCACTAGGAGATATGGTCATTAAAAATGAGGAGAGAAAGCCTGAGAAAAGTGTATTCATAAGATCTTTAAGTAGAATCTGTTTTTCTTTTGAAATGTTGATAAAAAATGTTTTTTGAAAATAGGTCAGTCACAATTTTAAAGTCTTGTGATTTCTCAGGGTTTGGACAAATTAGGACTTCAGGTCTCTGGCCCATGAATTAGATAGTTTATTTAGAAATGAGGACTAGACAGAGTGTATTTTTAAATCAAATTTAAATCCAAAAGTCTGGTTTCTTACTGTTGTATTAAAGGTATTTTGATTTACCCTCTGGCAGAAAGGTTCCTTATTTAAACCCAAAACTTTTTGTACTGAAAAAGTCAATGCATAGAATGGATTAAATAAATAATGTAAAAATAACACTTACAAATAAAAGCTTCCTATATTCTTATGTACATACATATAGTTATTTTTTATATTTCTATCACTTATGAAATACTGTCACATTACAGATTTGTAATGGGAATTCTTGAATACATTTTTAGTCTACAAATCTTTCTGTGATTTGGAAATTGTTAATTTTGGGACATACGCAGCAAGCAAACTAAAACCAAATATAATTTTCTATATTACTTTAAAGAAACACACCCAGAAATATTACAAATCCGTATTATCTTCCCCAATTTTACATTGAAATTATGCATAGAAATACACAATCCAGAAGATAATACCCTGTTATATATACAACAATCTGTACATAGAATAGCCTTTCCAAAGTATACGTATCGCTGCAGAATGGAATAGGTAAGTGTTGCATGAAATTTTAACCTGATTTCCTTGGGGAATGCCATGTTGCATTTCTCTTACTAAGGATTAAAGTGACTATTCCAAACTCTTACGGAGTGAAATCTTAATATTACACCATTGAATATTCTATAAGTAGGGAACAAAAATGTAGCATTATGAGTTTGGTAACACTGAGTAAATGCAAAGGGGAAATACACATCATGCCTGGCTGAAGAGAAAGATCTTGAATCCCTCACCACTTCTCGCTTTCCCTCTTTTCCGCTCCCATGTATTACCTATGCTATCTGTTGTTATGGAGACATGTTCATGAGAGCTGGTGACCTGGTCTAAGTCAGATGTGTGAAGAAAACAAAAATTGAAAGATATTAAAAAAAAAAATTAAATAGCACATGAAATAAGCAATCTGTCATATCAACTTAAAGTGAATTTGAATATCTTTATTGTAAAATGTTTGTCACCAAGATAACAAAACCCAGTAGACTACTTCTCATTACTAGCAATGTAGAACCACTGTTTGCCTGCTTTGTATGTTTCAGAAACCATAGTACTGTAATCTTGAAAGCAGAAAATTCTCAACTGACTAAACTGTGTCATATCAAACATATTGCAGTAGTACTGTGTGTTTGCTAAAGTGTATGAATATGGAAGATCAGAAGCTGCAGAAAGGGAAAGAGATAGTTAGAGAGAGAAAAGAAAAAATGAACATTCTTCCAGTGAGAAGGGGGATAGAGAGGTTGTGTAGAGAAAATTATTTCACAGTTTCTGTTTGTGGTTACAACTGACTCAGTTTCTGCCCACTGTTTCTGGGCTGGTTGCAAAGGCTGGGATTTTCAGGTGGCACTGAAACCCCCACCCAGGACTCCAGGCTGCGAGGAAAAGCCATGTACAGAAAGAAAGACTGGACAGAAGGCAGTGGACTTTTGAGTGGCTTCAGTGAGAATTTCCAGCAGACAGATTTTGTATTAGACCTGTTATGCTCCAAAATGAGACTACTTAGTGAACTTTTTCAAAACACTTTACTGGGATAGACCTTTCCTTACTTCTACTGGGGCGATGAACAGCAGTTACCCGAATACATCCTTGCCATCTTAGTGCACCAACAGAAATCTCATAAAACATTTTGCAAAATATATCCTCTTTTCACAGCTTTTAGTTTGAAGTGGTCCTCAGACAATACCAATCAGCAGAGCTAAATCCTTCATTACAAAAAACCTGACACCGTTGCAGAACAAGAACAATGAAATATCTGCCAAGTTTTTATTGAAAAAATAGATCCAACTTTACGTGATTCTCAAATTAAATCCCTAGGCAATCCCATCTCTGTCACTGAAAGGTTTTTATCACTTTGCCTCACAATAATGCCACAAAGATTTTAACACTTGAATTCAGTAGGTAAGTGAATGTAGAAACTACATTACTTTATTGTAATATTTCAGTCATTCCTGGTCACACAATGTCTTAAATTCAAATGCAGATCTCCACAATTACAGTTTCCTCCTTATCTGTGTTTCATAGAAATAAAACCATGCAGCATGCTTGTTGAGCAGATTCATTTTTTTTTTCAAGTGACACAAAGAAAAATAGTTATTATTCTTATTTCTTAAAGATATACAAAACTTGAACTGAAACATCTACCTACTCTGAGACACAGGAGTTCTGTTATTAGGTTGATACTGAATGCAAATTTCCTCAGTTCATCTACATAGAAGTTTGCACTGTATGGAAGAACACATTTCTTGTCAGAAAACTGAGAAAATAGTAAGGTTTCTCTTTGAGTTAGTCAGTACAAATGTTTCTTCTGCTTTCAGCAAGACTAAGATTTAATTCTTAATTTCCAGTCAGTTTTTATATCTTTATGTCTATAATATTTAGGGAACTGTAAAGAACTTTTTAAAATCAGCCTAACAAAATCCTTAACCTAGTGAAAGTTATGTTAAGTCTTCTGAAGCTTGGTATTCTTTCTCTCTCTCTGTCTTTTTCTTCTTTTTTTTTTTTTTTTTTAATTTTATTTTATTTTATTTTATTTTATTTTATTTTATTTTATTTTATTTTATTTTATTTTATTTTATTTTATTTTATTTTATAAGACTAAGAAATAGATCTTCATTTCCTATGAGATATGTTGGATGAGTAGCTGTTGAGAATGATCCGGTACAAGATTATTAAGAGCAGAACAACTATAACCTATAGACATCCTTAGATCATGAACTGAAGTAAGTTCAGTAAATTTGAGGTGTTTCAGCACTTTTCTAACATCATGTATTTCACCTTTCTTTTGTGATTATCAAATATTCCAGTACTAAAATCTGCCTTCTGAATTTGATAGCTGGAACCAAAATATAAGGGGTAAAAATAAAAATATCAGAGGATTACAAAAAAAAAAAAAAAAAAAACAAAAAACAAAAAAACCAAAACACATCTGAAAGTCTCAAAAAAGGAACTGGAGGGAAGGGATGCCATCCAGAGGGACCCTGACAAGCTTCAGAGTTGGGCCTGCGTGAACTTCGTGAAGTTCAACAAGGCCAAGTGCAAGGTCCTGCACGTGGGTCAAGGCAATGCCACGCACAAATCCAGGCTGGGTGATGAGCGTATTGAGAGCTGCCCTGTGGAGAAGGACTTGGAGGTAGTAGTGGATGGAAAACTGACTATGAGCCAGCAATGTGCATTTGCACCCCAGAAAGCGAACCGTGTCCCGGGCTGCACCAAGAGAAGTGTGGCCAGCAGGTCGAGGGAGGGGATTCTCCCCTCTACTCCACTGTTGTGAGCCCCCACCCGCAGTGCTGTATCCAGCTCTGGGGCCCTCAACATGAGGAGGACATGGGCCTGCTCGAGTGGGTCCAGAGGAGGCTACAAAGATGATCAGGGGGCTGGAGCATCTCCCCTATGAGGACAGGCTGAGAGAGTTGGGGTTGTTCAGCCCGGAGAAGGGAAGCGTCCAGGGAGACCTTATAGCGGCCTTCCAGTACTTGAAGGGGGCTACAGGAACGATGGGGAGGGACTCTTTATCAGGGAATGTAGGAATAGGATGAGGGGTAATGGTTTCAAACTGACAGAGGGCAGATTTAGATTAGATCTAAGGAAGAAATTCTTCACTGTGAGGGTGGTGAGGCACTGTCACAGGGTGCCCAGAGCAGCTGTGGCTGCCCCCTCCCTGGAAGGGTTCAAGGCCAGGTTGGACGGGGCTGGGAGCACCCTGGGCTGGGGGAAGGGGGCCCTGCCCGGGGCAGGGGGGTGGGGACTAGATGACCTTTAAGCTCCCTTCCAACCCAAACCATTCTATGATTCTGTGATTCTATGATTGATTCTATGATTCTCCGTTTTGAATAAAATAATTCACCTTGCAGCTGAGCACATAAAGTCAAGAATTTATCTGTATGACATTTTATACTCAAATTAGTTTGGGAAATCAAAAATATTAAATTAATAATATAATACTTCCTTTAGTTTGTCTATTAGTCTTTCTTTTATAGTCATTAGAAATTACCTTTTTCTTGGTGTATGTCAGTGTCTGATGTAATCAGGATGCTGAAAAACAGAAGAGAAAAACAAACTTCCCTAGAAAGGAGATCTTTCTTGCAAACAAGGCTCTGGGAAGTGGTATGAATTATGCATTGCATGGAATTCTGTCTTAATTGAAAATATAATTAGGAATTAGCACCTTTTAAACTAAATGTGTTAATCAAGTGTTTTCTTCGCTGATTGTGGAAAAGAAAAAAACACACCTTGTGGCCAAGGAAGATAAAGACAGTGTATTTGCAGGGGGGTATTGTACAGCAGGAAAAACAACTCCGAAAATGGCACATCATATGATAAGAGAAGCTTCACATCAACTGTTTTATCTTTTCCTGCTACACCCATAGCTCTTCCTGCTAACTCACATTCTCACACTTGCATCTAGTGTACTCTATATGTAACAATTATTGTCTACATAATCAGAATGTCAGTTTATGGCATGAATGCTGTTGATTTACGAGTAGGCAGTTCTGACAGATCCAGATTTGTCAATGTGAAAACTGGAGCAGAATAGACCTCTTTGTATTGGAAGGATAAGAGCCCCCTTATTAAACAGCTATGAGAAAGAGATTATTTTAAAGTGAATAATCCCCTTTGAAGTTTTTATTTCAGTAAAAAAATAGGAGTTCCAAGATTAAAAAAAATACACTGCTCAAGTTTTTTTATGTTTTGGGGTTTCTTTGTTGTTTTTTGGGGTGTTTTTTGTTTGTTTGTTTAAATTAGGACTTGACAAACCAGGTATCCATGGACTTGTGAATTTCAAGATGTTTGCTCATCTCTTCCTCTTAATAGGATTAATTTACAGTGGAACCTATGTTTCCATAGCATACAGAGGAGAAGGGTACCAATATTTTACTATATATATGAAAGATAGATAAGACATGAACCAGAAAAAATAATTTTAATAGATTCATATTATTTATATTTGGAAATCCTGGTTTACTTGGACTAATGCAAAACCTTTCAAATTTGGCAAAGAAGATTGAAACAGTATGATGTTAAAAGATCTTGCAGTTATTATTATTGATGAATAGGTTTTGCTAGAAGTCTGTTTTGTTTTTGTTGTTCAAATTTTACAATGTGATAAAATCATAGCTTTTAATAGGATGCAGAGACATGTTGTAGGTTAGATCAGCGCAGTCAGACACAGTCTCCGATAAGGAGACTAATACTATAGAACTACCTGACTCTTCAATGGTATGGGAATATGAGAAGCAACATTATTATTTCTGATGATAAAACATGGAAAAATGTGATCAGTTGTAATGAGATAATCTCCCTCTATTAATATTAAAATAGAGATTATTTTTGTGTTAAAATTGAAAAATACTTGAAGAATTATTCCAGTTTTGGCCCAAAATTGGAAAAGACTAAAGAAATTAAAAGTATTCTGTTCTTTTGCATCTTCTTTCCTTATCAAGAAAGAGACAGGTTATGAAGTGCAGTATATTTTCCAGACTCTCCTTGTTCCTGTGCAGGCCACAAAAAACATCCCAATGTATCTGTTATGTGAAAAGACTGAACATTTTCTTTGCTACAGATTTTCTAAATACAATAGGCTCATATTTTTTCTGTTTCCAATTTTATATTTTGAGTAGCAGGAACATTCTGGGCTCAGCCTTACCTTCCAGAAACAGCTGTTCCCTTCTCGGTGGTGATTTTGAAGGAAAAAAGCAGAACAGACTAGAATAATGAAATATTTTCTTCTATCACCATGTAAAGAGACACTCTGCTAGTCACTTAACTTCTGTCAGGAGACTTTTGCTGTCCTACCTTTTCTCTTGTCTGAATATAGTTTAATTCTTTATTCAATTTGTCCTTTTCAAACCTGTTCTTACCCTTGGTTTCACTAGGCATACATAAATTGGTTGCAATATAACTGGAAGATTGATTTTCTCTTGCATTTATACATTTGGGATTGAATGTCTCAGATGTACACAAATAATATGAATTATCTTCCATTTTGAACTCTATTCTGGCATTTATATACAAAAAGAACAAAATGGGATGAAAAACAAAACAATTCTTATTTTACAGGGGAGGATATGTAATTCAGTATAATTCTGTGCACATATAAAACATTAATCCTGTCAAGTACAAGAAAGTCATACTCTAGGTCCTCTAATGAGTCTTATTCTTTGAAAGGTTATGAAATAATTGAGTTCACAAGGAAACAAACAGAAAAGATAAAAGTAATAAATTGACAGAACAACACATTATAGATCCAACTTTGCTTCTTATTTCACTGCAGTAGCCCCGTTGACTTCAGTAGGGTTTGACTGGATTTCCCCTTGCCTGCCAAAGAAAATAATTACTCCCATGCCAGGAATGCCAGTTCAGTTCACAAACACACAACATGCAAGTACTCTGAACTCCTAGGAGCACACAGGAAAGATTTATATTTTACAGAAGAAATCTGACCAGCAGGAAATGAGTTTGGAAAACAGCTGTGGCTCTTAATATTTAAAGAACTGTCCTATTTAGATAAGTCAAACCAAAAATTCCTGAGTTTGCACTATTGTGGGTTGGGGTTTTTTCTCTCCCAAGGATCAAGAAGCACCTTCAGTGTTACCTTAGAAGAAATATTTTGATAAAGAGACTGAATTATGCTGTGTTTTGGGAAAGGAGTCAAGGAAACAGATGAGGAACAAGGAGCATACTGCATCTTGGTGATTCTCAGCTGTTGTTCAGTGTGCTGGGAAATTCTGTCAACAAAAAAGCATTAAAGAATGTGATAAACTTTAGTCATAGTTGCAGCTACAGAGTCAGGAATCTGTCTTCATGTTCTCAATATCATCTCAAAGATTTACTAGCTCTTGGCACAGCAGTCATCCAAGGCTGCACTACCCATATATACTCCCTGGAGATGTCCACACTACCACCAGTGGAATGGAGACATCCTTGACTTCAACTTTGACTGCATGAGTTGAGTGCCAAACAGATAGGTTGCTTTGTACTTTTTTCCTATAGTGCTCCTGAGCCTTCATGCCAGTAGCTAACTGATAGGAACCTTATGTGATAAATACTGGTTTTGAATTCAGAAGTGTTTTTTGGTATTGGAAAATTCTTAAACAGTGCTAAACATTAGTGAAAGCAAAATGAGCCAAGAAAATTCTATTTGAAAAGTATGTTCAATAAGTTATTTCACAACTAATACGCTTGTGAATTATTTAACAGTCTTCTAAAGGCAGCATTATGAAAGTGTTTCAGATTAGCTGTACTTTCTTTAGATAACTATAGGATTTTTTTTTTTTTTCATTTATAAATAAACAGCTTTGTCCATGTCTGGTTTTGATGGCTGATAAATATTGCATTAGCAACGGGATCATACATTCTGTACATTACTTCGTATTTACTATATATAAGAACTGAATTTTATCCCGTTTTATTCATTTCAGTATTTTATCCAATGATACATTTTATCAAGATTTATATTGTCATGATTTCTAAAGTGGTTATCAGGGATATCATATCAAGATTTATATTCCTTTCTCGTTACATTACAGAAGAACACGCTTCTCTGTACTCCTTAAATTTAAATGTGCATCATGCATAGAGCCGACACTTCTTTTTTGTATCAGATGGAAGATGAAGCCTCCATTTAAATAGAAGTCCTCTAAGAAGAACTGTAACTTGAAGAAGAAAGTAGCATATGATATTTATGCTATGGTATTGCTAGCATGATACCATATTTAAACACTGATTTGGTATTTGAACAAATAGAACACTGCATGAAATAAATAGTTAATTTCTCTCTATAGTATAAGAGGAGAACTAAGTGTCCCAGCAGGCAGCATACTGAAAATGACATGACTAGAACCATCTGATCAATATGGAAACTTATGATCCTGCATTGAAAATCACAGTTCTTTACAATCCCCCTTCTCTGAGCTGCTCCTCCATCCATAGACAGAATTGTTTCCTGTGAAGCAGCCAGAAATATTTTTGGAAAATGGAGTAGAACTGGACTTCATTTCCCATCAAAAGTCACAGGTGTCTGGGACAACTTCCTCATCCCAGAAGAACAGGTTCTCTTTCTGGTATTCTAGGACCTGGACTACACTGCAAATTCAGAAGCTGCCATTGCCCTCTCTTTCCTACTTTTGAAATCCTTAGACAACTAGTGTGGCATGCAAATAAACTGCAGCTCTGTGCTCTCCTACTGTGAAAAGCATGTGTTGAACAAACAGGTTGAGACTTCTTTGTCTACCTTTAGCGTGGAGACAGCAAATGTACAGCTAGAACTTATTTTTAACAAGCTGTACAACCACATGCGTAACTCCCTCCTCCTCTCTCTGTTCAGTTACTCCTATGTTCTGAAAGCTGCCATCAACTTGATGTCTCTGTTTGGAGTGTACCGTTCTTTTATCTTCAGACCAATCATGCCAAGGCAAGCACCATCAGTGCCCAGCTCTCCACATGTCACTGTTGGGCAAGAAGAACAAGAGTTAGTCGTTGGTGCAGACATAGGAAGAATATTGATTCTGGGAAAGAAACACTCAATTCTCTGCATGATTTTCCCTTCCTCAAGGTTATAGATGCTCTTCCTGTCATTATTTCTCCATGAAAAAACTCTGAACAGGAATGGTTTGGTCTCTGAAAGAGAAGGAAAGAGTGGTATGTTTCCTTTTTAATACTAATTCTGAGAAAATTTTCTGCATCTCGCCAGTCTAGGAATACAGAAGTACTAAGTACTAATAAGCACTAAGTGCTGAATACTCATACGTGAGGTGTAAGAACGGTTCATAATTTCTTTCCTTTGTGTATTGCTTCAATGCTAAATGACCATGAGAGAAGTTGCTTTCAATTGAAGAATAAAAACAAACAAGATTTAAAGATTAGAATTTACTAAATTGTACTGCTGATCAAACATAAATAAAGTAACATCTAACTTACTTCTACTTGTAGCAATACAGGAGTAAAAAACTATTATTATTATTTTCTATCTCTTCAATCAACAGACTTATACAAAAAGACTTCTTCAAAATTACATCATACCCAAGAAATAACGAGGAGGAAATTGTTTTTCTTTCTTTTTTATTCAGATATTTCTTATAGTACAGCTGACAGAAATATTAAACCTGTCATGGCTCTGCAGGCACCAGCAGCCCTTCGCTATCATTGCCCAATTCCCCCCCGGGGCTCCCCCCCACCCTGCCCACGGCCCGGCACCCCATGTCAGCCCCCGGGGCTCCCCCCACCCTGCCCACGGCCCGGCACCCCACGTCAGCCCCCGGGGCTCCCCCCACCCTGCCCACGGCCCGGCACCCCACGTCAGCCCCCGGGGCCGTCAGCCCCTGCCCCAGCGATCCCCCAGCAGGGCCGGTCTCCAGCTCCCCACAGCCCTGCCCTGCCCGGCCATGGGCCCCGCCGAGCCGGGCCCCCCCGCGGGCCCGTGACCCACCCCCATCCCCAGGGAGGTGCCCGATGCCGGGGCTGGGGCTGCCCCGGTGCCCCCGGCTGCCCTGATCCAACGGGCCCCGGCTGCCAGGCCCTGCCCTCAGCCCCCGGCCTGGGGGAGCCCCACCAGCCTTGAGGTGCTCTGAAAAAAGCTTAAAGCTGTTTGGAAGCTGTATTTGTCTGGGCAAACCTTCTATTACTTTATCCTCTAAAATACCTGTGGTCTTCAAAGAATAATTGCACAGGGAGATGTCTAAGAACATTTTCAGATTGCTTTTACGCCATACCAGCATTTCCAGAGAGGCAAGTGTCATCTAGATGTATACAGCATCTCAGCAAGCATTTCCAGTTCTTTTGTAGAACTTTAAAAGGAATTAAAATACTTTTTTTTTTTTTTTTTTTTATTTTACTGAATTGCTTCATGCCTGCAGGTCACAGCAGTAAGGCCTTACCATATATTGATTCACTAATTATTCTGCTTTGGAGACTGTTTAGCATTGGATAATGGTGCTCCAGGCAGAGAAGACAATCAAATAGTCTTTTCTGCTTGGTTTATAGATTAAATATATCACAACTGTTACTTCAACTGGGATTTTTGAAAAATTGTTCCCAAGGAGAGATGTGGTAGTTAAAAATTGTGCTGGAGGGATGACACATAGGTCCTGGTGAAATGAAGGACTATTGCTTGAGCATCGCTCTGCTTTTCTATTTGTGCAGCTCTGCCAGGAATGGATTTACAAATATTTATGCTCAAGGCACAGAGGAAACATGGAAAGAAAAGAGAAAGAAGGTGCTGAGGTATTGCCAGAGAAAAGTGAGGTTGTTTTTTTGTTTTTTCAAGTGAATCTTTAGAGTGCAAAAAGAATAAATTGGAGACAATGCAAGTGAGACATAAATCTGATAAGCAGAAGTAGTCTTCTTCCAGTGGATAAATCTCTTTCAATTTCAGCTTCCTTTCCATCAGAGCTCTAAAAGCTAAAATACATCACTGTGAAACACAAATTCAAGGTAAGAGTCAGGAAGGAAAGAGTTCTTCCTCTTCCAGAGAGAAAGGGGTGACAGGAGTGAACAGGCACTCGGATGGATATTTGTCTTCAGATGGGTAGACTGACTGAAGAAACGATAGAAGAACTCATTATGTACCTTCTGTGAAAACAGCTGAGATAGTTCTTTCCAAGGAAAAGATAATATCATTCTGATAATAATGAACATGTAGCTAGTTAATTAGTAGCAAAGACCAAAGATGAGAACTATATGGTTTATCTTAGCTAGTGGTCCTGAGGCAATTTAGTTGTTAACATAATGAAAGTTTTGGTTTCTCTTACTATCTTAATGAATCTGAATACTTGTGACAATTCTTGCAATTGTTTTCAAATTGAAGGTTTCCTTCTGTTCAGAAGAGAAAACTTGCTCACAAAAACAGGAGAATGATGAGTAGTAATAAGAATGTTATAGTCTTACATTAGAAATTCATCTAAGTTCTTGATGTTGTATTTAATAATTAGTAACTGTAAACTTAGTTCTCACTGAAAATTATTGAAGTAATACTTTGCTCTTTTTCTTATTTATTTAAAACTAACATTGCAATGCCTAAATTTTGGAAATATGTACATTTGGTATTCAATAAAATTTAAATTATAAAAAATAAAACCTGGTTTTATAGACTTCACAGCAGAAGATAAAAACAAGGAAATATGTTGTCATTTAGAAATGTTTACCAGCAAGTCTTGACATGTTTATCCTTTCCAGAACAGAAAATACACAGTGGAAAGACATTCTTGTGCTGAACCAAGAGAATAAAACATGTCTCACTAGTTTGTCTAGATATTTCTATGTTCTTGCCTATCTTGGATTCACCTAGAAGTGCTAGATGACCTAGATTCCCTAGTTTAGTTAGGATCTGCTGAAAGATATTATTTTTTGCCAATATCAAGGTTTTAGTTTTAGTACATAACTGACGCAGCAACTCTTGTTTAAAAATATGCCTTTATTTTCCTCATTACTGAAATAAGAATATGGGGGAATTCCTCAAACATTAAAATATGAACCAAATTTAAAATAAGTCTGCTAGATTATGACAGAAATTAGAATAAAAGCAGTATTTCTGCTATTAGTCTTCATATATTAGTCAGCTGCCATCAGAGTAGTCTGCTAGTCTGAAATGCACAGATATTTACCAGAATGTGTTCCCATGGTCAGCAGTATTGGCACTGGATACATGCCAGAATGAGAACTGAAAAATCATTCTGAAAACGTGATTAATGTGATTAACGGCCATGCTCAGTTTTACATACATTTACATACATTTACAATTGATCTGGGACATACATATTTTGAATGGTAGACACTGCAGTTTTCCAAAATGTAAGAGAATTTCAGATAATTGTATCCATTTTACCATCAACTTACTTGTTGCCTACAAAGCATCAGTCCCTCCCTGTGCTATACAGTATTTCTGCAGAATCTCTCTTCATATTCAGATTTTTATACAAAAGCGTGTTCAACAGTCCTTTCATTTCAAAGATTCAGTTGCATACAAAATTATGTGTATCAATTTAGTAAAAAGAATATAGTTCAGTATGCAATTTGTAAATTATGGTAATTCATAATTTCTCACATTGTCATCTTTACCATGTTTTTGTTTGTGGGTGTTCTTTTGCATTCACTGTTCTACTTTTTGTCTGTATAAGTTATGTTTGTATTTGTAAAAATTTAGTCCTAAGTGATTATGAGTATACTATCCTGGCTTATTGAAACAGAACTTAATAATGAGCATGTGACCGAACATAGTGCTCAGCCCTTTTTATACACAAAAAATAATTAGCGATGGCATATAATTAAAAACAACCTTTCCCCTTTGACTTTAATTCTTTGCAAAAATATTCTACCAGTAATCCTAACAAGTCTTGAGAAGCATTTAGCTTTTCATCCGGAATGTGAATTACAGGATATTATTTTTTTTTTTTATGTTGTCAGGTTTTTAACAAATAGGTATAGTTGTTTAGAAAGATTTTATCCTTAACTTGTCAACCAGTCTAATAAAAATATAAAATATATTATTTGTATATTTAAATACAGTAATAACAATTTCATCCAGATGAAAATTTTTCTAAGTCACTTCCTTATCTTGTCTAAACTTATATACTATGTTAGGACATCTGTCTGTCCCTCTCTTAAAGATGCTGAGAAGCTCAGTGTCTGTGCTCAGATATGATTGAAAATGTCTTGTAAATGTATTTTAATTGCATTGAGGGTGTGATTTAATCCCAGAGATATTCAGGAAATTATTCAGATGCAAAGCTGAGAACACTTTGGTCTTTACTTAAATGTCTCCATACATGCACAATTAATTTTCACTATTCCGTTGCCATTGTATCACTTGTGACGACAAGGATAAAAAAATAATGTACTTTATTAAACAACCAGGAAGAGCTACTTGGAATAAAACCAAAATATCTCTAGTTTAAGGCATTACAAAGCTTTATGATGAACTTTAAAAAGCACTTGAAATTATCGAATAGTAGTCACCACCCAATGATGGGACCTATATAATGCTCGGTGCAAGCTAATACAGAGTATCAGTTGAGAGGATCAAACTGATTAGTAAGGAGAAAATTTCTATTCAGATACATATATTTCATGATTCTTAGCAGTGAAGAAAAAGAAAATGCAGATAAAACAAAACTGAATTTAATGGGATTTTTGGTGTGTGTATTCACTTTTGGTGCTCATTTCAGTGTGGCCATTTTTTTCATAAAATTTTTGTCATGGGATTTGTAAATCTCTTATTGAAAAACATGCTTCTAAGGCCAACACTGCCAAACCTGGGGATATTAAAGCAGGTGTCACAGTCACAATGCATAGAAGGTGGAAATACTATTTTTAAGGACTGTTTTAAGACTTTTTGTCATCTGTGTCTGCTCCTTTGTGGTGTTGGAATTGGTCAGCAAAAAGAATTAGGTCTCTCTTACTGTTATTTAGTCTGTGTTACTTTGGATAGTCCAAATTGGTTTTCTGGATGAGTTTCCTTCACCTTTTCAACATTCAGCTTAATCTCCTGTCCCCCTTTATGCTTCCATATTGCTTTTGTTTGATTCTTGAAGGAAAACACATAGAAGAAGAAAAAAAAACCAAGTTTCTTCTCGAATTTTATCTGCCACAACAGGAAAATTATTTTGAAAGATGACACTTTTGAGTGTGTATGGGTAATTAAAACTGAATTCTTGTTGACAGAATTTGCATGCAGAGTGATTTGTGCAGGAGAAAAACCTGATCCAACAAGGTTTTACTCATAGCATCCAAAATAGATGCAAATGTCTATGAAGGATTTGGATGAAGAAATAAGAGAAAAAATATGCATAAATTAACTGAGGACACATCGAAGAAGTCATTCATGCTCAGTTAACTTGTAGTCATTTCAGCCCAGGTGTCAGCCTAGGTCTTTGGTTTTGTGTGCTGCAATTATTGGAAAGAGCTGGTTCGGATTCCTCTCAGAGAACTCCTTCAGAGGGATGTTCCTTCAAAGATGCTCCAGAAGCAGGTCTCTGAGCACATCCTTCATCTTCCAGTTCTCAGGTTCTTCTTGCTTGCAAGCTGGGTGGCTTTGTTGACCAGTGTTCCCTCTGAAGGCTTCTGTAGGCTCAGACAAACTTGGTCTTTGAACCTTAAACCATTTTCTTTATTCAGAAGACAGTCTGTCTCTTGAATTTCTAAATTAAAAGTAAGATCTGCTTTACTTCCTGGTGGATGCAAAAGTTTCTTTGTGAGACTTTGTGTCATCTGTACTTAACTAGATAGTAAATAACTCTACCAATGAAGGACAAAAATGTCCACCTTCCTTTTGTTGACTTGCCCCTGTGCCTCAGCTGGCATGTGTTGTCCTCCAGATCAAAACACTGTATCCATCTGACCATTAAATGTACACATCAGACAAGATTCTGAACTGGATAAATGTTGGTAAACATTGGCAGTTGACTGAGACCAAATGTAAATGTAATTAACAGAATGAGTGTGTTTTTGAGGTGAGATATTCCCAGTCTCTTTCTCTTAAGAGAAACACCACAAAAGAAAGATACATAACCTTGCTTCTTGGAAAAGTTGTATCAGTATACCAGAAAGGATGTAAGAACAGGTGCTATGGCAATGCAGGAAGAGAAAGAGGAAGAGCAAAGTATTTTCAGGTCCCAGCATAGCCATGGCCACATGATTCCTCATGTAGACACCTCATGTATTTTTCTTGGGTTTCTTTTGCCCCCAACCCTCACGTTTGTATCTGTTTCTGAACTGATTTGCCACGTGCTGCTCTTGCTTTTGTGTATTTTTAACCAAATGTTAGCTGACTTTTTGGAGGGGTGGCAGGAGTATGGCCACATGTTTTTTCCTGTTTGGTTTTTAATAGCCATATTAGCTTATTTGTAGTTATATGGTTGGTTTGTTCACATTTTTTTTTCCTGTGTGGTTTTTATTTCTCGGTCTGTGTCTCTTGCTTTGCTTTGCTCTAACTGTCAGGTGTTATGTGGTCTTTTTCCTTGGTGGGAACAAAGGGGCATATTCAATACTTTTTCCCACACATGCTATAGTTGTGGGGGCAGGCGGGCTGCCCCTGGGACGAAAATGGACAGAAGCATAAGAATCATTCAGGGCCAAAGTCTGAAGGAGAGAACTGGCATGCAAAAGGTGCAACGAAAACCATTGTCTCTTACAGAAGTTTGTCTGTTGGATTTAACAAAGGTTTCTTTTGGCATGTGCCCATCCCTCAGTCTCTGAAGGTAGCTTTCTCAGAGCTGGAGCAAACTTACTGAGTTAAAATGGATGAGAACATATGAGGACAAAAGAGTATGAGAACCAACGTCATTTTTTCTTGAGGGACTTGGGTTTTGGAGGAAAGGAAAATAACATTTTTTCAGTTCTGGTTACAGAAAAGATTGATTGAAAAAATAAAATAGTTTTCTTTTACTTAATTTCCAGCCTCTTAGCCTGTATAAATTATAAGAAAATAACATTTCCATGGGGGATGGCAGAGGACATTGAAACAAATGAAAATAATGTATTTTTCTGCTGTGTGAATAGGAAGCCTGTGTACTGCTTGGCTGTGAAATCTGTCTTGGATAGCTAATGGCTAGAATAACCAATTTTCTAGCCATGCAGGAATAAGCCTTGTTTATGAGGCTGAACTGATACTGCAGCTGAGCGAGTGGCTGCAAGTTGAAGTTCTGTGTGCAGCTTGAGCCAGGCTGTGTTGTTGTCATTGCCCAGCAGACCAAAACAATACAGGAAGTCATGGTCCTGACTCCAAACCAGGTGAAATATTTCATTACTATTTTTGCACAGATTATGCAAAATGCTAGTATTAGACTACCCCTCGGAGTCCCATAGTACTCGGCCAATCAGATGAGCAGTTTATTTTGATGCTGCGAGAGCTCAAGGCCCAGACAAAAATATTTGTGATTCTTACTTGTGCAGGAACTGTGGCATTTATGGGGGCGGTGATGGTTACATAGTGCAATCCACACTGAAAATTTTGCACATGGTTCACAGATGATGTCTCTTGGGGAAAGGGGATCCCAGGCCATCCATGTTTGAAGACCCTTGAACTGTGGAAAACATAGTCATTGAGAGTTTATCTGCAGTGAGGGTTTATGGCACCTATAAATCTGTAGAAGATGCCATCTCTAGGAGGGCATTAACTTTCATTACCACTTGATACATTGCCATATCACTTTGCAACACTGGTTTTGTGAGAAGCAGATGAATTTTAAGCATGAGCTTTCGGCACAGAGGATTATCAGGAGGTATGCTAAATGTGTTTACATGTATTTGTCCCAGAAACAGAACTCATTCTCTGGAACTGGCTATTAACATGATATAGACATGCTCATTAATTGGTTACTGTGTCCCTTGTATCATCAAGTTTCTCACTAGAAGCAGAACCTTCCCTCTATGTCCATATTTTGCAATAAGAAAGTACACTATTACTGGTGATGTGCTCTGTTCACATTCTTCTTGCAGACATCAATCATCTGTCATATCTGCTATTTACATCATTTTTTTTTATTACATGAAACATGCTGATTTCCAGTGTGGGACAGTGGATACAAAAGAAAAAAAAAAAAAAAAACAAAAACAAAACCAAACAAAATGGCAAACATGCTCTGTCAATTGTTAGACTTTTGCCACTGATCATGATAGGAAAAGATTAGTTTCTGGATGAATTACTCTGAAATCTGACTTAACACAGCTGGCAGTCTGGGCAGACAGGCTCTCCTTGACCAGACTCCAGTGACTCTTACTGTAAAGCACTTTTGTCTCCAGGGAATAGAAATCTAGATGAATTAATGAATGATCATTTACATTTTCTTACTGGCATTTGTTACTATCCACCCGGTTTTTGAGAAAAGGATTTCCTTCTTCACTTCACTGTGTTTTGATTATACCTGTCAATATAGCCAGTGATTGATGTGTTCATTGAATATAAAAGGATTATAGTGATGCCTAGAATTTATTACACATTTATTCCATTTGTCTCATCAGTCTGGCAGGTTGCAGAGGTGAAACAACTTTCAGCTACTGTGTGGTCTGTGTTGATGGGAGTCATGTTTAATGGGCCAATCAATGACCATACTGTTCAAGGTTGCGATATTCTTCCTGCACCATTCTTACTGCTAGAGGTAATCAGAAGTATAATTCTGAAAACTGTAAGAATGATGACCATTTCTGACAAACATATGCAGCCTGCAGCCTGACCAGCACCACGAAACAACCCCTTTGACACCACTCTTGTAAGACCTGTCACTCTGCTAGACTTAGATGTTGTTGATCTCATACAGGTCCTTTGTCTAGTTTCATTACCAGCAGCTCAAGTGCTAAAGTCAAAACTACCACTGACAGCCACATGCAATGGGCATTGTCTTTTTGTTCACTCAGTCAAAACTGCCCAAAATGTTGTGATCTTACTAGAGGTGAAGCTATTAAAAGGAAAATGCCATGTAGAGAGAGCACTGCGACAGGTTACAGTGACAACTGGAGGTACAAAAATTATTTTAACTGATTGCAATTCACTTTTCATACATGTATGCCTCCTCCATAGTAATGAAAAAACCTGGCATGGATCTTTCTGGATAGCCTCTTTAAATAGCAACAGCATATTCCAGTTTAAATTCCTTCAGCAAAGGAACAGAAAAAGCACAAGAAGTATAAGCATTCACAGCAGAATAGCTCATCTGCTGAGTCTGAATTATCTGACAAATACTGACTGATGTGTGCATGGCTATCACAGCGGAGCTCAACTGCTTGATCTTTTCTTCTCTGGTGTCCCTAGTGTACACTTTCAATCCTAAACCCACTGAGCACAGCAGAGCATTAAGCAGGATAATGTCTAAAATGTATTACAATTAAAAGAATCACGTACAGATAAATTGTTTTGTAACATACTTTTAAAAATGAATAATTTATAAAAAAGTTGTATCAAAGGGCAAACTGTAGCTGCATAGGAAATAGAGGGTGTATTTTCAGTTCATAAGAAATATAATTTATTAATAAGAATTATCTTTTATTTTGTCAAAAAGATTATTATATGTACATTTTAATACTACATCTGT
This sequence comes from Tyto alba, assembly GCF_018691265.1. Classification (NCBI taxonomy): domain Eukaryota; kingdom Metazoa; phylum Chordata; class Aves; order Strigiformes; family Tytonidae; genus Tyto; species Tyto alba. Next base: position 7,218,089 of record NW_024881276.1, on the reverse strand, counting down.
TAAAATTTATTTCAGAATATACTGATAAATCTACAGAACATGAATGTAAAGTGAGAAAATATACCAGGCTGAAGGTCTGCTTATTCATAATGTGAATATTTATAAATATCTTTTACTTCAGTTGAGCAGCCATCTTTCCTATCTCTTCTTTAAATATAAAAACATTTGTGTTAATCAAGACATAGCTATATTTGATTATTCTCAAACTCCTTTTTATGTGTATCATATTAACTTACTGTCTTTCTGCTTGTATCCCCCAATATGGCTAATATCACATTATTTTAAATTTTAGCCTACTTCCAGTCAGATAGAAATGACCACATGCTTCTATTTCACTGTATATATTCTTGCCAGTCATCTCATATGGCTGTATCTGTAACAGATTTAATGGTTTTAATCACGTTGTAAGTTTTCCTACACATGCTTTGCATTGTTACAATAATAAATGCAAAAATAAAACCAAGTGAATATTTCTTGCAAAACCATACACAAAACAGAAACCCCTTCTGAATCTGTTTTCATTTTTTCAGCTACATACAGTTTGCAGTATTTTCAGTATTTTCAGTTATTCACAGCTGTTTTTTCATGAGACCATACAAATTTCCCTAGGAGCAGTGGCAGGATCTTTGCCTTGGTAACAGATAAAGATAAGCAGAAGTTTTAGGGTCAGAGAAAGACTGCTGAAATACAAAATAAATAGAATGAAAAATTTACTGTAATTATTTTACTGTTTCATACAAGTTTACAATCTTTTCATGCTTCTTGACACTTCCAAGTGTGTGGAAGGTTAATAAGGAGACCGGCAAGAAAAACTAGATCTAATTTTCTTTTGCTCTTTATGCCAAGACCCCTGTTTGGAAATGTTGAAGAAGGACATGGAAACTTGCAAGTCTAATGTCACTTCGGGCAACATAATGTTTCCAGTCTGGCCTCTAAAATGTTTCAGAAAGTTGCTGTAGATCACACATTGTACCTGCTAGGCTCATACAGAGGACATTTAGACATGCGAGGTGAATCTAGTTGACACTAGTTATCTATACTTAGGGAACTGAATCCTGGTCTCGTCTCCTATTTACCTGTCAGCCATATCTTTCCCTTACTCTGCCTTAAAAAAAGGAATTACCATTCTATTTTTGTTTCTCCAGAACCTCTTCTTCTACTAACATTCATCCATTCATATGTATGCCGACAAGTGATTTAAACCTACATACACCAATCTGCACAATCTTAATTTACAGCTTCCTGTGTCCACCTCAAGTTTGTTTTATTTTGTTTTCTAGTGCATTGATTCTGAGTACTAGAAACAGCAAGTAGGTTATTTTCATAGCCTAGTGTTAAAAGACCCCAAATCCTTTCACTGCATTTGTTTCTTTCCTACAGTCTGCAGCCTACTCAGAATTCCTCTTCCTAAGGAGACATTATCAACTCTCACGAACTAAACCAGCTCTAAGATTTCTTCCAACTTGCAGAAGTGGAAAGAGTGGAAAATCTTCATAGTTCACACATTTTGGGTTTGTAGAGCATTGCTCTGACACTGAAAGATATATATTCAGTTATTGAGATGTATCAAAGAACAACGAAAGTCTGGTAAATTTACCCTTTCTTCTATTGAGTATTTTTCTTTAGAGTCTTCATATTGTCTTAATATGAACAAAAGTTTTGAGTTTGAGATACAACAAAACATATATTTACATGTTATTTCAAAGCACACATGGATTACTAATGAAATTTAAGAATGCTGTATCATCATCAGATGATAATCTGACTACTTCATTAAACTATAGGATCTGAAGTGTTAGACTAGAACATTTTCTCTTTTCAAACCCTATGTTATACAGTTGTGTAGTGAAACAATCCTCAAAGCAAAAATACCATCTAATGCAGACAATAATAACTTGTCTTTCTATAGCTGTTTTATTGGAAATCATTGTTTCTAATAGAAACCACAGAATAAAATGACTCCTTGAACCAGTGGGCACAAGAGAATGTGTTTGTGAAGGAAACGTGTTTCAAAGTGATACGCTAGATAACAGAATATTTGCATTCAAATGCAGAACTTAAAACCTTACAGTGGAAAGGGAGCTATTCAAATGTCTACAAATGTGATATTCTTTTACCTGTTCATCAGAAGGTTAGCTTTGTTTTGGTGAAGAATGTGTTCTGTATCTCTGTATAATAAAAATTGGAAAGATAAATAAATTCTATTGTATAAATATTACTTTTTTTTTTTTTTTTTTTTTTTTTTTTTTTTTTTTTTTTTTTGTGGAGGCTAGCAATACCTGATCTCATGCAGTGTACAAGGCAAATTACTTTTTTTACAGTATACTATGCTTAAACCCACCTGGGCTGTTTTCCAGAAGTGCCAGCAGTACTGGAATTGCACTAGAATGCACAGCTTGAAGCTGAACTTAGGTTTGAACTCCATCATACAGGAATTGCTTTGAAAAAAATAAAACTGTAGGTTACTACAGGGAAGAGCAAACCAAAACTTTACATTAGTTTCTTTTCCTTCTGTTACTGCTTTGCAGTTATAACAAAGGATAAGTCTCCTTTTCTTTGTGAAGCGTGACTTTGGACTTTGATACAGTTATAACTTCTTCACAGCAATCTAAGCAAGACAACAAACTTCAGACTTCAGATTAAAGTCAGTGGAAGAAAATTGAGTGCAAAATGGCATGTGTTGCACATAATCCATCTACCGTATTTGGGGTTAAACCCAGTGACTTGCTACAGCTTGGAATAAGCATTGCTACTAAGACATCAGTATTCAAATGGAATATCATTAATGCAGCATCTGAATCTCTGCATATCTTCAGATTACCTTAGTGTTCGCTCTGGCGATCAGCTCCTTTAAGAACAATTCAGCTCCAGAATCAATAATTATTCATCAAATATCATTAATTGTTAGCCTTTAATATATGGACTCAAGTCCTTGGCCAAGATTTAAAATTAAAACCTCACTGAGGTGGAAAAGGGGCTTTATTTAGCTTCTACTGAAGTTTTTTTTTTGGTTTTTTTTTTTTTTTTTTCTTTACCTTTATATCAGTTCAGTTCAGATCTCAGAATTTATTTTAACTGAATGTGTTCAGAATACAGAAATCCACATATGGTCTTGAGTGATACATATAGTAATTATAGAAAGGATCCTGTATAAGATTATTCTATTTGAATTCCATTTTCACTTATTTCCTTGGATTTATACAAGTGTAAATGAGAACAGAATTAAACTCTGCAGATGACCATGTCCTCTGCTTCAGTGAAATCAGGTGAATCCTTTCAGAGCTGCATTCCCTGATATGGCGTGTAACCCCACTTCCTCAGCACTCCTCTGCCTCAAAACAGTCCCTGCAGAACGGTCCTTAACAGGGCAGGTACCTCATGGGGTTTGTGGCAGAAAAGAATGAAATAAAGAAATCGATTATTCTTGTTGACTTAGGTGGTACCAAGAATAGGTCTCTGTATACGTGAACAATAACACAAAAATCCACTTATGAAGTAGATTCATATATGTGCAAACTAATTCAGTGTCTCTGAAAGCAGCCACATATATAAATTGCCCACTCGTGATGACCTAAGAAATCTGTCCAAGTATTATAGGTTACACAGAGAAAGCGATCAGGCCAATATTTTATTCTCTTTGTTTCTCTAACACAGACAAAATGAAAATTATAATAAATGATAATAAATACATTTATGTACTCTAGCATTCAGGTTGCTTGGTTTTGCTTCCTGTGAATCCTTCATGGTAGGTTTCTGCCCAAGGCTGGCTGGAGGGCATAAACATTTAAGCTTAAGTGTACTTGTTTAAAAATTACTGCAGGGAGACAAGATTACTTCTGAGCTCAGAATGATACAAGGTTCTTGCACGCAGGTTTGTATCTCAAAGTCATTGGTCTCCATTTAAACAGTCAAACTGAATGATATTGAACAAAAAATTTTTCTGTTCCCTGCTTGGTGAATGCCAGTGGCATTAAGACTGGGGAAAAGAAATCTGAGTGATTTTACAACTGGAAGCATATTCCAGTCAAAATCGATATATTGGTGTGTCATTTCAAAGCAAAGGAGATTTTGCAACAATACATTAATTAATCAACTTTTTAAAATTTCTAATTGTAAAAGTTGTCTGTCAAAAGTGTGGGACAAACAATCTTGATTTCAGTTTGATTCACTTTAGCTCTTACCTAACTTGTGGTCATTAAATAGAATTTTTGTCTATGTTTCAGTTTTCAGAGAATGAAATTGCACATTTTATTGAGGGGATTTGAATTTGGCAGGAAACTGGAGCCTAGTATCCACTTTTTTACAGTATAAATAGCTTGATAAATGATCAGTGCTGTATTTTTTTTCCAGAGTCTTCCTTAGTCCTTGTTTGACTTCTATTCACTATTTTGTTTCTTCTCTCAGCGTTTCACAGCTAAAAAGATATTGTACCTTCTTAAGCAAAGTGTTCATCTTTACAAATAGATACTATGCAGATGTCAAAAACACTAGGAATAATAACTAGATCTGTTAGTACTTTTTATAGAGAAAAATGTATATAGCTGTCAATTACTATATTTTTTCCAGGTAATACCAAACTGCAATGTGCTCAATGCTCCATTTACCTGGCTATTGAATATTCACCTTACTTGCTAAAGTGAATATTTGCTTTATAAGCAAGTAAAGTCACCATTAAACTTAGAAAAAAAAAAGAAAAAAAAAAAAAAGACAAAAAAAAAAAGACACCTGAAATGAAACAAAGTTTCTGTTGTCTCATGTAAATCTATTAAAAGACAACTGTATATAGTAGAATTGGATTGGTTCATTTTAAAAGTTAAGGGTGATTACTTTTTGTCATTGACATCAATCGAATAAAGATGTTACCCAAATTAGGAGAATCATTTGTTGTTTAAAAGTAATTTTTAGATTTAAAAGCTCACTCTTAAAAAAACTCTTTCCACTTGAAAAACCTTGTAATTAATCATCACTAAGATGATAACTTTAGCTCTGTATTAACTCATGCATTTGCCATTTTTAGTTCTACATTCTGGTTATGTCAAAAGTTTTGGATATTGAAGTATCTACATTTGCATTATTTTATGTAAGGGAGATATATATGAATATGCAAGTTTAGATATGTACAAATAACAAATTTTAGAGCATGACTTTTATTGTCAAAAAGTTATTACAGGGCAATATTTCACACGCAAAAGACAGCAGGACTTTTTAGCAGTGAAATATTTCCATTATCACCAGAACCCGTGTATCAAACTCCTTTTCTTGAAACTACCCTAAAAACAGAGTGCCATTAAGTATACATTTACTTTGTACAACATGTATCTTCAGATAAAACCTTTATAATAGTGGTTATTCTGATGGTATAGTGTAGTATTGAATAATGTTCCATATCAGAGACTGTCAAATGATATCTAAAATCTTATTGTGCTTAAAATTAATGTACTATTTAATGCTCTCCTTAGAAATCATTTTTAGGGTAAAGTATGGGTCATTACTGAATCACACTGACTATATTTTGATTGATTTAGAAATGCACTTGCAATCAGCTAAGTGTTAAAACCAATCATCATTGTTAAATTTCTCTTTTAAGGGAAACATATATTTATTAAAAACCAAAAGGATTATTATTTTTTCCTAAATAATGGGCAGGGGATGAAAAAGAGGAATAAAAACAACAACCTTCAGTATATTTAGAAGACAGTTATTAATTCTTTAATCATATACCCTGATAACATTTTTATTGATAACATTAAGTCATGAATAATAAGAGTTAGTTTATTTTAAAATGCTGTTTCAGGACAGGATTAGAGATGCAGGGATGCCTTTCCATACCATAGAACTTTTCCACTTAAGTCTTAAATACTTATGTCCAGAACTGACTAGTGCTAATTTTGAGATAGCTACAGAATTCGTATGTTATTTAGCCTTTACACACCATTTAAATGCCCTCATGCATCTAACTATTTTACATCAATAAGTTAATTGTATAGGAAAAGTGAAGAACTTGATTCAAAGCTGGAGAATCTAATTATTGCCATATTCTGCACTCAGTCAGAAAGACATAATGCTGTATCCAGATACATAATTTAGTCTATATTCTCCACTTTTCTACCAGAGTTTTGTCAAACAAAATCTGCAAACTCAAAAGTACCTTTGAAGAATTTGATTCCGGTCATATCAGAATCCAAAGTGTTCCAACATCCAAATGTATCCAGGCTTACTGGTATAAACCAAGTATAAAAAATGAGGATATGTTGTGAAGTTTTATTTCATTTCATGATTCTCTCAGTGGCAAAAGTGCGGTATGCAAGGCCCAGTCTAGCACCATAAGCTAAATAGGTATCATTTACAAACTTTCATTTTAGAATATGAAGAAAAGTTAAAACAAGGATAAATTGCTACAATATCTTAACAAAAAATTATTTGCACTCTGGGAAAAAAAGTACTAGGAAAAAAAAGTAACATATGGTTTATGCAAAACTTCATAAATCTTTAGAGCCTTCTAGAGATCAGGGAAAATAGCTACCCAGAGTCAACGAAAAGAGCTAATGATTTATTTTTTAAAATTCTTCTATTCTGCTTCAATTATTTTTGCACCCCCAAATGCTAACAAGGAATTTTATCTTAGTTCAGCACAAGGATCTTACATGAACATGCTTTCTGGTGGAAAACTTGACTGTAACCTTCACAAAAATAGAGAAAACATTCTAATGGAGAAAGTGGAAAGTAGAGTGTTAGAAGTTGTTTAGCTTCATTGTTAAATGTAGTTCCTTAGAAAATTACTGAAAAGGCTATGAGGAATTATGGGGGATTGTCCAGGTAATACTGAAAGAGACAAAGGAAACTTTACAAAGAACATGTCAAAGAACTTGGAAAGAAATGGACTAAACTATCACAGAATATCTTGCAAAAAATCTGATTTTAATAATCCCCTGATAGTTGGATAAACACTAGGAAATATTGTGTCTATTTGTTCTATAAATAGATTAGTAAAAGTTCATTCTATATTCTTAATCAAAGCTTGTGGAACATAATGTCTTTTTTGAATATGTATTTCTGTTTATACAAATGGACTTTTCCCAAAGCTTTGATTTATCAATAAGTGTAATAGCACTCACAATATCAGCTGCAGAATTTTGTTTGTTAACTTTTTCCCTGTGAAAGCCTGAAAATTTTTCTGAAACTTGAAGGTTGGTTTCACCTTTTTAATAATGAGACTAGTGTTAATTTCTCTTCCTTACCCCAGGGAATGATTATGAATGCAATAAGAACAGCCAAATGTTTCCACCATTTTCTAAGGTGGTCAGGTGAAACAAAAAAAAATAAAAAGGGGGCCCAAACAATAGGCCTCAAGCCAAAGTTGACTTTTGAGTGAATTCCCCGACCAGCAACCAGCAGCATGAAGCAACCAGTATCTTATCAGTGTGAAATGCAACCCTGGGAACAATCCCTGGAAACTATAAATAAACAACAGGAAGTAACTATAAATCCCAAATGCAAAGAAAAATGGAGACTCCTCAGATGTGCCCGGATCCTGGCCAGATCTGGACATGCCTGAGTGAGGCATATCAATCTACCAGATATCTTCTGTGCATTTTGTATAGATTTGTTTATTAAACTGTATAAAGCCAGGCCCTCTCACAGCACAGACGCAGACCTCACCTACGAGCGGACGCCCTGCGTGGGACTTCCCAGCTGCCGGGACAGGCTCTGCGACCCTTCGCTGTGACGGGGCTCCCCGGCTGGTGCATGAGTCTGAATGATGGTAAAGTACGAGGGCAACTGGTGATGTATCTTTCTTAATCACTTTAGCTAGCTCTATGTAGTAATGACTAGGTGCATTACCTTGCTTATTCTTTCTGCTGCTTTAAACTAAAGTCAGATAAGCCTATCTCTTTACCTTGGTGTCTGTGTCCTTTGTGTTAACCCCGTCAGTTGGCAAAACATCAGGATAGGAATATCATTAGTGGCTGTACGTATATTGGTGAGCTGCAGGAGACAAGTTGTCTTAATCCTCCTGATCTGATAGTTTTACCACTACGGATCACTGAGCATTAGAAACGTATACTACAGAAGGTTAAATTTCAGTAGCAGCTTTACTGGCAGATGCAGCACAAAACCATGAAAGAGATGAAATGTCTGTAATGCTTGTGAAATTATTATAAATATATCTACAATATTTTTCCACTGCAGTGAATTTAAAAATATAAAACAAATTTAGTCCCAAGGTATTAGTTGCTGCAAATGTGCAGAATACCATGATCCAAGCCTAGTTAGTAAATAGAGAAAATGGAAAAAGTACTCAGTGGTATACACTTAAGAACAATTTACTCTAAATTGCTGGAGAAAGAAGAAATAGCTTGTTTTTCCAAAACATGGGATTATAGTATATCTGAATTGACATGAAATCAAATGATAATGACTTGATATAAACTAGTTCTAAAATTTTATTTGCTGATGCTGCAGTTAATGTCTGTGTACTCATCTGGCCTTAACACCTAATGCAATGGCTTTTCTATTGACCTCCAGTGGAGCTATTAGCTGAATGATACTCGTCTGCCTGTTTTACGCCCTTGAAATCTTCAATCTCTGCCAGGTAGGCATGATTTAAGATTGATTTTTATACTACTTAGAAAGCCAGAGTGACAGATGAGGGCAAGCTGGAATGCACCCCTAGATGACCCATCCAAATTGTGAAACTCTTTCTTAAATATTGAAGTGCCTTTTCCCAGCAAAAGATGCCTGTTGACCTTGGACTATTTTTTTTTCTCTCTAAACCGATTTCTTCTAACTTTAAAAAAAAAAAAAAAAAAAAAAGTATATAGCATTTTGCAGATGAAACTGCCATCTAAATGAAGAATAATGTAGAGCAGAAATGTAATCATCTGGGAAGTAGTTCTTTATCAGAAGCTGAAGCTAGATCGGGGTAATGCAACTTCCTTGAGATCTGAATGTTTTCTGAACTTGCAAATTACACTAGAAAGGATTTATTTCACAGTTTTTTGACTATACATAATTAATTAAGAAATAATGCTGGGTTTAGGAGAAATACTTGGAGTTCCCTAAGTAAAGGATATTTTGTTCCTAAGCAAAGGATGTGGCAGTAGCTGATTCTTGAGTTTTAACAGCCTTAAGATCAAAAAATGGTACATCTTGCCATATACAGGCCTTGGGTTTTTTTCTAGTTATGTTTTTAGAAAAAACTAGGAAGTGCTTAAGTGGACTCTGCTGAGGAGGCAATCTTATTAATCTCTAGTGTAGTAATACTATAAAGGTAAGGGATGTATTCACAAGTCTATGATGTGTACAAGGTTATCATAAATATTTGTACAACTATCTTAGGCAAAAACAATAGCTTTACATTGTGCATCACATCAGTTTGAGCTGAGAAACATTCCAAGGTGAAAAAAATTGTACAAATTTACAAAAATCTGTGAAAAGCTATATTTTATTTTTATAAACAAGTCATTGTAAAATGATTTTTCTTCATGTTTTGCTTATCATCATGATGTGATCCTGAATAATGATTTTTTTTTTATTATCATTGATTTCTCTATAGCCAAAATATCTTTTTAAATATTACTAAAAATTATAAGGAGGAAAAATAAAATGAGAATTTAAGTGAAATCTTATAAATATAAAAGTTGATAAATATTTCATTAAAATTTTAAGGATGTTTTAATTAGAAAGTTCTAGAATACTTTGTGAAACAATATTTATAATGTGGTGTCCTGGGTTTGAGTGAGTTGTGGAGTTTTTTGGTATCAGGGGAGGGGGCTGTAGGGGTGGCCCCCTGTAAGAAGCTTCTTGAATCTCCCCCAGCTCCAAGTCAGCTCCACATCTGCACCAAAACTGAGCCAATCAGCTGCACCTCTGTGGTAACATATTTAAGAAGGGACGTGGTGACGGGCAGTCAGACTTGTGAGGAGGAGTTGCTGCAGCTGCGTGAACACCAAGGTCAGTGGAGGAACAGAGGAAGAAAAGAGGGGGGAGGTGTGCCGGAGCAGAGACCCCCCTGTATCCTGTGGCAGCCCCCCGCTCTCACCCATGAAGATCTATGGTGGAGCAGACATTGATTTATGGCCTGTAATTTTCGTCTGGTGGATCAAGGTGCTGTGCCTGAAGAAGGACAGGGTCTTGTGGGAAAAGGTAGACCCCACTGTTGCAGTTCAGCACTGGGAGGATTGCAGCATGCGAGAGATTCCCACGCCGGAGCAGCTCGGGAAGGGCTGCAGCCGTGGGAGGGACTCCAGTCAGAGAAATTTGGTGTCCCACACCAGAGCAGTGTAAGGAAACACCGTGGCCCATGGCAGGGATTCATGTGGGAGAAAGTTTGTGGAGGACTGTCTCCTGTGAGAGGGGGACCATGATGGAGCAGGGGGAAGAAGTTCCAGCAGCTGCCCCCACTGAAGATGGATGAAGCAGCAACACTGACTGCACCTCCCATTCCCTGTCCCCTGCACCACTGGGGGAGGAGGTAGAGATATCGGGAGCAGAGCTGAGCCCGGGAAGAAGGGAGGGGTGGGGGGAAGGTGTTCTCAAGATGTAGCAATGCTTCTTACTGTCCTATTCTGTTAAGTGTTTTTGTTAGTGTCTGTAATAAATGTATATTCTTTTTTCCTTCCCCTAATGAGTCTGCCTTTTGCCCATGACCATAATGGGTGATTTGCCCCTCCCAGTCCCATGTCGAATCCCAAGCCTGGCTCTCTGTCCCTTCTCATTGCTGAGAGAGAAGCGATATGTGAGTGGCTGCGTGGTGCACAGTTGGCCTCTAAGCTGAAACCACGACATGTGCGAACATGAATGTCTTGGTATGTATTTCTCTGTATATCAATAAAATCAACAGTCTAGTAGGAATTGGATGTCATTAATTTATTTTGGTTTAGGTTTTATGGAATTTAATATTCCCTTCACTCTACTTTTATAAGTATCTGATAGAGGCTTCATTATCAGCACATCTAAAAATATGTTTATCTTTGTGAGAATATGAAATATTAATCTATTTTAGTAGATGGGCAATTGAGGCAGAAGGAGGGCTAGTGGGTTCATTCAGCATTAATCTCAGAATTGAAACCGCCTTCAACTGGTGAAAATTACCATAGGTTGAATTAAGTCAATGGAACTTTTTCTCAGAAAAGCAAGCTAGTTCAAGTGCTAAAAGTACGCTCTTCTTTAGCTAGTCCTATTATCTCAGAAGTTGTGTTTAGGTTCCCTCCTGTGAAGGTGATGGAAACCATTTCTGGGAAAATGAAGGACATGAAGGTGGCAAGGAATAGTTATCATGGATTAACAAAGTGGAAACCATACCTGAGCAACCAGATAATCTCCAGTGAAATGTCTGCCTCGGTAGAGGAGGGAAGAACAGGGCATATTGTCTACCTAGACTTCAGTAAGGCTTTTGACACTGTCTCCCATAAGTTCCTTATATAGAAGCTGATGAGATATGTGCTGAATGAGCAGACAGTGAGGTGGACAGTATTGGTGTCTTTTTGGGTTGTTATTGATGACCCATAAGTTTCAGTAGGGATGCTAGAATAATTGATACTTCAAGACCAAAAATATAAATGGAAATATTAATTTCCATATGCTATACTATGTTACAGTCTGTGAAGCAAGCAAAACATCAATTGAAAATTAAAAGGTTAAAAAACTTGTTAGTTTTAATGAAAAAATTTGATACTGTCTGTTGATTATTGTCATTGTTAAAATTAAGATAAAATGTGAAGAATAACTACATATGATGTTCACAAAAAATAAAAATTCATTATAGCTTTGGAATACTGTCTTTACATGCAAATACTTAAGATACCATCACTGAGATTCTGTCATTTGTAGGAAGTGATTTATTCAATAGGCATAAAGCTAGTATTTTTCTTTGCAAAATGAAGATTAAAATGATTAATGAAAAAAGCTTGGTACAGTCATCCCACAAACTGTGTAGGGGTTGATCTGTTGCATATATCAGATAATGGATTTGTGGCTATTTAATTATTATCTATGCAAGGGAAAAGCATCATCATAAAAACAATGTGTGCAGGCAGTTATGACTGATACATTCAACTATGTCTAACTCCTAATAACTTTAACAACTTTAGACTTTTTTTTTTTTTTTTAATCTGATATTAAACTTTTGCCTGAGAAGCTGGAAGCCGTATATCTTTATTAGTAATTGAATGAAGACTAACTGATACTTGGTGAAATAAGAAGTCAGTAAGGATTTTCATCTGAATTGCAAAGCATTTTATGTAGTTTAGAAAGTTTAGAAGCTTACACTTCATTCTGGGATACCATAAATGCTTGACTTGTGGTCACGTTTTCTAATATATCTTTTTGTGTTTGAATGATAGACAATAAAAGCAATAACTTTAAAGCTAATGGTGTTTGTAGAATTTCTCTACATCCGTTGTAACTAGATAATATAACTACACTCTCAGGAAACAAAAGGAATCAAAATGACTCTAAATTCAGCTATATGGCATTGCTATGGATATTTATTTAAATACAAATTAAAACACCTACATAGATACAAAAACACCTACACCAAGCAATCAAATCTTATTTTTGCTTATATAAAATATCTTCCTGCTATCACTGATGAGGAGGACAGTGAAGGAAAAATATGCATAGTACAATATCTTTTTTTTATTTGCTTCTTCATCACTTGTGTGGCTTAAAAAATATAACTGAGAAAATATAAGACCAGGTTGTTTGTTTGTTTGTAATAATTCAAATAAGAAGTGCATATACTGTCTCATTATGCCATTCTGAAGCAACCATAGGTTCATTAATATACCTTATTTTGAATAAAATGAGAAGTAAAAATATTTAAGAGAGAGGGAGAGGAACAGGTGGAAGACACGTACAATGTTTACCGTAGAAATTACCCATGTCTTCTCTTCATAGAAGGGAAGGTGTAGATAGGTGTAGATGCATAAGTAAAAGAGAAAAAACAAGGTGATAAAAATAATTTGGGTAAAACAACGCACCAGTGCATTTGCACTGAGATTGCATCACAGCACGATTGACTGAGCCAGTCTCTGCAGTGACTATTTCTTTGGGAAGTGGGTAACACAGGCTTTGGAGACTACCATGTGTAGATGGAGAGACTCTACAAAGGCTTTTTGCATGAAGAATATCAGGGGGTTTATATGCTTGGTAACATTGTTTTTTCCTTGTCACAGGTCACAGAATAAAGCACAGAATATTTTATTTTCCTAATTACCTCAGTATTGTACTGTTTTCCATTATCTATATATAGGGCATTTAGAAGATATGGACTAAAGACTACTCTTCTGTCTGAGTAATAGGCTGTAAGTGGATTTTAGTGTAGAAGAAGGGCTCTTTTTGATGAGAATTTGCCTTGCAACTAACCTGAATTTGCACATCAGGGCATCATCTGTGGTGCCCTGCTTGCAGTGGGGGATGCAAGGTCCCCCAACATTTAACTATCTATGAATCAATGATGTACAGCCAACTGGTGTGAGCTTCTTTACTAGAAAAGGCACAATGTGGATATGCAGAGCTAGAACCCTAAGGGGCTGCAGAAAATAAAACTGTTTTTTTACTTTTTTTTTTTTTTTCTTTTTTTTTTTTTTTTTTTTTTTTCCCTGATAATTCAGTTGCACCCTATGGGAAAGTGCTTGTACAGCAAGATTCATGACAGAGGAGAAAGAAACTTAGAGAAAATAGAGTTAACCAGCTAGAAGACTTAAATTTATCTGATTGTTGAAGGCTTCAAAGGACAGAAAAAAGTATGTTTGTGTTAATCTTTAATCATGTGGAAAACATTGTTGATGGTAGTTCAGTTAAAAACCATAGAAATAAAAAGAACGTTATTAAAATTCCAAATTTTTTTTTCTTTTTCTTAGACAATATTTACCATGGCTGTTTTGGTTCCAGAGGTTCCTGAACTAGAACAAATTCCATTAAGAATCATGAAAAATTGCTGGGGATTTCAGTGGAAACAGATTTCACACCTCAGACTGTGGTGATTCTTTCTCCCAATCCCTTATGTAAATCCTCAGCTCTCTGTAGATGCTAAACCTGCATGTTCAGCCCTTAGATGTCTAAAAATCATACAGGCACTAGCACAGAACTACCTCTGGCTGGCAGGACTGTGACACCCTTAATTTTTAATTCTCCTCTCAATAAGTATGTATAACACTGACTTGTAAAAGAGGATTTAGCAGAACACAGCAGCTATAATCCCCTTTGTGTAGACTCCCAACTGGAGGATAGAAGAGGGTAGAGCTTTTGCTCTCAGAAATAGACAGTCTCAAAAGTTCAGTCTGGCTGGGACAGTCATAACTGCTGGGCTTTCTATAGAATTTTTCTTGTTTTTTCTTTAATGCTTTTTCTACTCTTTTATATGACTACATTCTTCTTCTGTGTTGTACATGAAATCACCTGAATAAAACACATAAAGGGTACCAGGAACAGCATGTAGGAGTCACTGTAATCGTTGACCTTAAACCAACTCTTCACCTCTTTCCTCGTAGAACAAGAGGGGCACATGTGCCCATAGCTTGTTGAATAGTATCTCTTCTGGGAGCTGGAAGATGTCAGTTCAAAACCCACAAAGCTGAGGAGTGAGCTGATTCCAAATCTCATGCTTTTAAAGTGATTTCTCTGAGTTTTTATATGTTAGCATACAGTAAACCACCAGCGTAGTACTAAAAGAAAATGAAAAAGTGACCTTTTTTGCATTTCTAAAAGGAATAGTTCAGGTCCCAGAGAAAGGATTCTGGACTGTGAATCAATCACATCAATTCCTAGTTCTGAACTCTGTGCTACTCACTTCATTTTTTAAAAGTGTTGTCAAGTACCCAAGTAAAAAACCCCTCCATTTATTACCTTTACTCTAAGACTTTGGTGGTAGTGTTAATATGCCATATTTAATATCTCATTTTGGAAATTAACTAAAGTTGTGAGTGAGACTAAAAAGTAGCTGAACAATTTATAAAAGACAAACAGCAATTCAGATTGGAAACAATATAAAGAATCAGGGATCAGATTTCAATCCAGTTTTACTTTTCATCCTATCTGCATAAAAGGAAACAAACATACAGTTTAATAGAGAAACTGTTACTAATTTGCAAGAAATTCTAAATAGCACTGGAACCTTGAGTTTTTATAAAGTATGTAGGGAAGCAAAACATAAACCATAGAAAATAATGCTGCAGTATACTTTAAAAAAACATATGCAAGCTATTCCACTGTTCCAAAGTACAAGATTATTTAAAAACCAAACAAACAACAAAAAATAACCACAACAAACTATTGAGGAAAGCTGAAAGCATATTATCTATGAAATGGCAAATCACTATAGCTAAGGTAGAAAAGATGCAACAGTCATGTTGAAATAATGCAAGAAAAATATAGAGACATCAGGAGAGACATGTATGTAGTGAAATTAATTGTAATGCTTTGCTTTTTTGTATGTATGATTTATGGAAGAACAGCCCTAATGATTTTGATCATGCAAGGCTGAACTTGCAATGAGAGATATCATAAGAATTTTGGTAACCTAAAGTTCTTATTTCTTCACTGACAGGAATCAGGGCACATGTAACTTTTTTCCCCCATCATTTCCTTGAGTTCATAGCATGACTCACATGCCTATTAGCACATCAACTACATTTTTGAAAAGGTAAAAAGAAGAACGATGTTTCTGAATGTATTTAATTCTGTCAGCAGCTGACACGATTCGTTGTTATTTTCTATGTCACATATGTCTTATATTACAGTGTACTTTGCTTTCATTTTACACCTCTGAGAGCCTTTGTCACCTAATCACAGGTATGGCAAGACTGAGATGAAAGAATTGCCAATTTAACTGTTCAGATTGATGGCATTGCATATGTTATTGACAACTTACATCAAGTCACTACTTAGTGCTTTGCAGCTGTTTCATCTACTAAATGATCAAATTATAGCTATTAAGGTTCATCATGACTGTTATGAAGTACACATACACTCATGTGGAGTGTGGACTATGTGTTATGGATTTACTGGAAGCAAATGATAACTTATGTATGGTTCACTATATATCCATAAGCACAGAGGAGTTGGAACAGGTTGAAGTAATCAAAGATGACCATGAACATTATGTTCTATTCAATATGGAAACTGCAATTCTAGAAAATGGTTGAACTTACAGCACACCAAGGACTGTTGTAATGTACAACTGTTCAGAACAGTATCTGTGGCCAATGTTGGTAGCAGAGGTTGGCAGGATCGTAGTGTGGTCCCTGAACTGCAAGAAGACTGCAATAGGGATAAGACAACCAGAAGTTGATAAACATTTTCCTGTGAAAGAAGACTGTGAAATCTAGGACTAGTTTGTGTAGAAAATTGATATATGTTTAAATCCATACTTTCTTTGAGAAGAATTTTAAATGCAAATTAAATTTATTTCTCCATCATTCAGAGCATGTCAGTTGCACTGGTTAGATAGAAAAAAAAACCTGTACACGGTATTTCACACTGAAGCACTAAAGGTCATCTCATTTGCTCAAGAAAAGTTTTGGCACAGGCTGTTGACAGATCTGTGTGGGAGAGATACTACTGATCTAGCCTGAGATGGCATTTTCTATGATGTTATACTGTTTCATATGAGTGTCTTTAACAACAGATTTTCATTACCTTGTGGTTCTAGTTCAGTATATCTGCACAGTATCGTGAACCTACTGTGATTTCTACAGTGTTTCTGCATTTGTTCATCACAAACAGATCTGGCAGTAAGTTCAAAAAGACTCATTTAGCAAGGCTCATCTTGAACTTGGCCCTCATGGAGATTTCATTTGTCCTACTGCTTTTTCCTGCAACTGGAGGCACAAGGGAGGTGACAGGGACAGAAATGGGACACAGGAGTGCCTTTATCCCAGAGATGGGCTGGAGGTCAGAGAAGATAGTGTGGAGGAATGCATCAGAGAGGACAGAGGAAGAGGAAAGGAGGGAAGGTGGAAAGAACAGCCAAAACTAGAGTCTACATATTTTCCACACCTACAATTCTGCCTGGGTTTCTGCTGGCTGCTGATCTGAGAGCATTCCAGTTCATATCTGACACTGCTAGTTTCATTCAGTGTATTGAACCATAGCAAAATGAAAAAGATCAGACCTTCTTCACTGACCTTGGTTTGTGCAGGGTTGTTTCCCTCACATATTCTCATTCTTCTTCCTCACAGGTTCTATGTGGTGTTTTCTACACTTTCTTAAATATGTTATCACACAAGTGCCACCAACATTACTGATGGTCTCAGCTTTATCCAATGGTGGGTCCATTTTGGAGCTGGTTGAAACTGGTTGTGTCCAACACAGAGGCAGGTCCTGGTATCTTCTCCCAGGGGCCACCCCTGCAGCCCTTCCACTATCAAAACCTTGCCACATAAACCCAATAAAATTAGTCATTAGTGTACTGGTTAGGCCTAGTTCTCTTTCATATCCAAAGAAAAGTTAAATGATTTGTGTAATAAACTAAAACAAAAAGAATGAAAACAAGACTTCCTTTCCAATGACAGAAAGCTTGTTTTCAGAAATTAATTGTTTGTTCCACTTCCAGATGTAACGCCTGCAAGCATCTTCTAGGGTAGTTTGTTTATGTAATTTATCTCAAGTAGTTTTATAAGTCTTTAGTGGCAAAGTTTCAACAATTCCTTTCATGGCCACTCTACAGTAAATGTCACACTCAGGGAGCTTTTCATGATAAAAAGTCTTTATGAGCCAGGAACAAATAAACCATAATAAAGTGACTGCATATCTAATTATACGCCACTTAAATGATTCACAAATGACACACTTGTAATAAAGTTTTTATATTTTCAGATTTTTAATTTACAAGCTTGTCACTTGCAGTTTAGTCATTTTGTTCAGATAGGGTGAAAAATTGCTTAAGGTTCCTCTAATTGCCAATTCTTATTTATCAGTTCTAATTATGCATAATACTTCTATTAAAAATCACACACACACACAGAGTAACCTCTGGTACAGAATTTAAGAAGACAAGTACTAAGTGTAGAGGAGTGTGGTAGGTTATATATGGTGAATATTAATATCAAATGCTGAAAAATGCTTTCCTTAACAGAGAAGATTTCTTACTGCTGTACACTCACAGAGTGTCACTAAAATAAATGGTACTGGGACACTGTTACATTCTTTCTAGTCATACGGGATTAGAAGAAAACTGATAATTAGAGAACTGTTAAACCATTTTGTATCTGGGGAACTCACTACTCACTTCTTATTGAGTAAAGAAAAGCTCAGACTACTGGAAAACTGCAGGTGGGCAAAACTTGTGTGGAAGACTGGATAAAATCCCTCTGCTGACAAGTTTTATGATAAAGGGGTAACTGGTTAACTCTGAGGGTTTAGTTTACAGGTCTTCTTCATGACAATTCAGGTCACTTTTTTCATATGCTGTTACAGTCTTCATATATGTAAAACAGCATTCCTGTTCATGTTTGTTATGCTCTGTTGATGTGCTCTACTAGAGTCCTTGGTTAGGCTGCCCTGTCAGCAATGGGAAGTGGGAATATTGCAGAAGTCATATGAGGAGGGAGCAAAGAGGAGAACTGGCCAGTAGTAGTTTCCTATTACTACAAATGTTTAGGATAGGGATTTTGTCTACCATTGGTTCTTCCCTGAATATCTGTAAAGGGTGGTTGGAGAGGGTGAGCAGATCAGGGTCATTGCAGTGACAAGTGTTTGAATGGAAATACCATGGCAACAGTGTGAAATAAGAGGGGCAATAAGGAGCCATCTGATAGAATCATAGAAGCAAAGAATCATAGAATCATTTAGGTTGGAGAAGACCTTTAGGATCATTAATTCCAACTGTTAACCTAACACTGCCAAGTCCATCACTAAACCATGTCCCTAAGCACCATATCTACAGGTCTTTTGAATGCCTCCAGGGATGGTGACTCAACCACTTCTTCCCTGGGCAGCCTGTTCCAATGTTTGACAAGCCTTTTGGTGATTAATTTTTTCCTAATGTCTAATCTAAACCTCCCCTGGTGTAACTTGAGGTCATTTCCTCTTGTCCTATCACTTGTTACTTGGTAGAAGAGACCAACACCCACCTCACTACAACCTCCTTTCAGGTAGTTGTAGAGAGTGATAAGATCTCCTCTGAACCTCCTTGTCTCCAGGCTAAACAATCCTAGCTCCTTCAGCCAATCTTCACGAGACTTGCTCTCTAGACCCTGCACCACCCTCGTTGCTCTTCTTTGGACACGCTCCAGAGACTCAATGTCTGTCTTGTAGTGAGGGGCCCAAAACTTAACACAGTATTCGAGGTGCAGCCTCACCAGTGACGAGTACAGGGGGACGATCACTTCCCTAGTCCTGCTGGTCACACTGTTTCTGATACAATCCAGGATGCTGTTGGCCTTCTTGGCCAAATGGGAACACTGACAGTTCATATTCAGCTGGCTGTTGAGCAACAACCCCAGGTCCTTTATCACCAGGCAGCTTTCTAGCCACTCTTCCCCAAGACTGTACTGTTGCGTAGGGTTGTTGTCACCCAAGTGCAGGACCTGACACTGAGCCTTGTTGAACCTCATACAGTTGTCCATGGCCCATAGATCCAGCCTGTCCAGATCCCTCTATATAGCCTTTGTGCCCTCAAGCAGATCAACAATCCTGCCCAACTTGGTGTCACCCGCAAACTTGCTGAGGGTGCACTCAATCCCCTCATCCAGATTATTGATAGAGATATTAAACAGAACTGGACCAAATATTGAGCCCTGGGAAACACCATTTGTGACAGGCTACAAGCTGGATTAAACTCCATTCACCATAACTCTTCAGGCCTGGCCATCCAGCCAGTTTTTAAGCCAGAAAAGAGTGCACCCATCCAAGCCATGAGCAGTCAGTTTCTCCAGGAGAATGCTGTGGAAAACAATGTCAAATGCTTTACTAGAGTCCAGGTAAACAACATCCACAGCCTTTCCCTCACTCACTAAGTGAATCATTTTGTCACAGAAGGAAGTCAGATTAGTCAATCAGGACCTGCCTTTCATAAACACATGCTGTCTGGGCTTGATCACCTGGTTGTCTTATGTGTGTCACGTGATGGCACTCAAGATGATCTGCTCCATAAGCTTTCCTGGCACCGAGGTCAGACTGACAGGTCTGTAGTTCCCCGGATTGTCCTTCCAATCTTTCTTGTAGATGGGAGTCACATTTGCTAACCTCCAGTCAACTGGGACCCCCCTGGTCAGGTAGGACTACTGATAAATGATTGAAAGTGGCTTGGTGAGCACTTTTGCCAGCTCCCTTATTACCCTTGGGTGGATCCCATCTGGCCCCATACACTTGTGCGTGGCTTAAGTGGTATAGCAGTTCATTAACCATTTCCCCTTGGATTACTGGGGCTTCATTCTGCTTCCTGTCTCTGTTTTACAGCTCAGGGGACTGGGTAGCTGGAGAACAACTGGTCTTACTATGAAAGACTGTGGCACAGAAGGCATTAAGCACCTCAGCCTTTTCCTTGTCCTTTGTCACTATGTTTCTCCTCACATCCAGTAAAGGATGGAGATTCTCCTTAGATCTTGTTTTGTTGCTAATGTATTTGTAGAAACACTTTTTATTATCTTTTATGGCAATAGACAGATTAAGTCTTAGTTGGGCTTTGGCCTTCTTAATTTTCTCCTTGCATAACTTCTTGACATCCTTGTAGTCCTCCTGAGTGGCCTGCCTCTTCTTCCAAAGTTCATAAATTCTCCTTTTTTTTCTGAGTTCCAGCCAAAGCTCTCTGTTTAGCCAGGCCAGTCTTCCCTGCCAGCTAGTCTTTCGGCACATGGGGACAGCCTTCTCCTGCCCCTTTAAGATTTCCTTCTCAAAGAATGTTCAACCTTCCTGGACTCCTTTTCCTTTCTGCACTGCCTCCCAAGAGACTCCTAAACAGGCCAAAGTCTGCCCTTCAGAATCCCAAGGTAGCAGTTCTGCTGACCCCTCTGCTTACTTCTCCAAGATTAGAAAACTCTATCATTTCATGATTGCCATGTCCAAGCCAGCCTCCAACCACCACATCACCCACAAATCCTTCTCTGTTCACAAACAACAGGTCCAGCAGGTTGCCTTCCCTAGCTGGATCACTCACCAACTGTGTCAGGAAGTAACCTTCCACACACTCCAGGCACTTCCTAGATTGTTTCCTCTCTGCTGTATTGTATTTCCAGCAGACATCTGTTAAGTTGAAATCCCCCACAAAAACAATGGCTAACAACTGTGACACTTCTCCCAGATGCTTATAGAGTGTTTTGTCTGCTTCTTCATTCTGGTTGGGTGATCTATAACAGAATCCCACCATGATATCTGCCTTGTTAGCCTTCTCCCTGATTTTCACCAATAAACACTTGACCCTACTGTCACCATCATTAACTCTAGACAGTCAAAACATTCCCTCACATACAGGGCTACCCCACCATGTCTCCTTCCTTGCTTATTCTTTCTGAAGAATTTATAGCCATCCATTGCAGCACTCCAGTTGTGTGAGTCATCCCACCATGTTTCTATGATGGCAAGTATGTCATCGTTTTCCATCTGCACAATGGCTTCCAGCTCTTCCTGTTTGTTGCCCATGCTGCGTGCATTGGTGTAGATGTATTTCAGCTGGGCTATTGATCCTGCTACCTTTTTTGGGGGGAGAAGCCATAATTCCTGATGATGGAGGTGGGAAGCCTATTGGACTCCTGACTGGTATCTTGAGGAAGGTAATCTAAACAGTTGTTAAACTAGGTTTCTCTGAATGGTCGTTTATTTTCACTGACTCCCCATAAAGTTCTGGTTGCTGAAATCCCTTTATTCACGGCTGAAAAACTATGGTTAATCATGGGTGTCCCAATGATGTTCTTCTTTATCCAGCTTTTTGGGTGGATAGTTGAGCTCATGCACAATCTTTATGCCCAGGTTTAATTTTCATTTAAATGCTCTCGGGCCATTCTTTTCCTATTTTGCTTTCTTCTGCTGAGACTGACAAAAATAAAGTAACATGTTTTTTCTGACTTGGATATGCTGTCTCCTCCCCACCCGCCATGTATGTCTCTCTGGCTTACTCCAATAGAATAAAGACAAAGGGGTATGTGATGCCAACACTGCTTGTTCACCAATATTCTGAAGTGGATCAGAGCCAGAAGGAAAATAAGATACTTTCTTGCTGGTCCTGGAAATACTGAGTTCTCTGCTTAGCTGTTTCACCATCAATTTACAGGCCTTATTCTTCCATAGCCTTTTCACTTTAAAGCTCCCTGTTTAAGTTGTCTGTATTTGAATGATGAGCTCTTGGAACATAATACTGTTGTTAAACCTTACAAGAAAAGAAACGCAATTTTACTTGGTTAGAAGCAGGTCTTCTGAGTAGTGCAACTCAGTGCTAAAATTCCACTCCTTGAGGGATATTTCTGAAAGCTCTTCATGTGCAGAACTCTGATCATGTACCAGTAATTTCAATCCACAGAAATTGCACTCCATAATTCCTAACAGGATTTTCCATAGAATTTATTTGTATTGATTAAAAATTGGAGAGACTTATTATGTTAAATGGGTAGGTTACTTTTCAAGACTACAGTACCTGACATTTTAAAAATATGTTAAAAATTAAATGGAACACCTGCTGTGGTGTCACAGAACCATACCCTGGAATGTGAAGGGATGATCCATCACAGCTCATGATTTTCTCTCAGAAGCAAACAACATTAAATGTTCAGAGATAGAACTAATACTAAAAACTGGTAAATATTCTACCTGATGATTACTAAAGAAAAACTGATTTTTGTTTTATAACTACAGTCTTTTTGTTTTACATAAAATGGGTATTTTGAAAGAGATTAATATAATAATGTAGGTTTAGTAATTCTCTAGAACTTAATATTACATATGTGATTTTTTATTTGCACATATCACAACTCTTCAGCAAACAACTATATAAGCCAAAAAGCACACAGTCCAGATTTCAAATATTTGAGTATCAACAGACAAATCCAGAGTTTCAGCAGTAAGCCTATTTCACATTTATAAAAATTCTTAAATCACCTAGGAAATTGAACCTTACTGAAAGTTAAATAAACAAAATTTGTAAAAACATCTGTTAAATTATCATATTATAATGCTGACAGATAAAACAATGAAACAAAATTTGTATTAATTTATCTAAATCCTATAAATAGCATATTTATAATGTAGTTTCACAGTTTGGTGTTTTTGACTGCTGAATCTGTAGTCTTTTCATAATCTTAATTTATTTTTAGTAAGACTGGTTATAGAAGAAAAATTGGTTTCTGAACATAGCTGTAATAAATACAGTACTGCAAAGATTTAAACTGTATTTGAATATAATCTGTAACTCTGGTACATAGATTATAAAGTTCCTGACGCTTTAAAAATAGATGATTCCAAGAATTTACCAGAACTACAAAAGATATAAACAGATCATTATATATATATATATATATATATGCAGAAAAATATGAATAACTGTGAAGAAGCAAGATCCTTATAACCTCTCCCTGGTATTGGCAGAAGAGAAATCTGTATATAGGAGTAGTTTTGTGCTGAGACTATACTAAGAACTGTTGTTTCAGGATCTGAAACATGGACAAATGCAGAATATTTTTTCCATAAACTAGATCTGTATTTAATGTCTGTTTCATTCTGCTTGTTCCTATTAGAGTAATGGACAGTGTGGCATCTGGAGATAATATTCCTGACATGGATAGCTCCGCAAACACATCAATACAACTGACTTCTTATTAAAAAATCATGGACATAAATTGTGTGGCATTAACCTGAGCCCAAATTATTTAGTAGCAACATTCTTTCTTCATTTCATGGAGATATTTCAATAATGGAAACCTGGAAAATACTTTTCCTACTTTTAGTTGTCATGTCTGAATACCACCACCAGTGGGCAATAATGGGCCTTTTATGCTCACTTTTGAGGCTAACTGTATCCATGAGAGAAAAAATATAGTAATCTTTATCACATCTGAGAGCTGGTCCTGATCTATTAAGTCTTTAAATAAATTGGTTTGTTTGTTTTCTTTGTACTGCCTTTGTAAAGCATCACTCTCTGTCCGTTATTAGATGCCAGTATAACGTTAAATATAATCAATTTTTTATAAACTTATATTTCCTTTTTTCATCCTCTTCCCATCTGAACTTGGTAATTGAGCACTTTCATTGCTGTTGCTGATGCATTTCAAAGGGCTGAATATGTGACAAAACTTGCAGCCAGTACATTGAGCTAAGCACTTTAAACAAAGTTAATAACAGCAATGGAGGAGAGGGGGCAGAGAGAAGGAGAGGGAAAAGCTACATAGAGGAATTATGTCAGAGACATTGAAGTCTTACCAACCTTGAGTCTGCTTCATGACTTTACTCTATACCAGGACCTACAGTTATAGATATGATCCAGTCTCTCAACCTTGTTGCTTAGGTGATCACACATGCTGCTTGATGAACTATCCTACCAATTTTGAGGATTTGCTGCCTTGGACCTGAGCTAAAGGCTCTCTTCAAATTTAAAGTGTATTTTAGTGTTTACAACTTCATCACAGTCTCTTATTCCTCTTTATTGAGTTCTGCTTGAGGGCCAGCTTAAATAAAACCTCTTCTTCTATAAGAAGCAGTGAATACACTGGCAGGAACAAAACCCAACTAGCTCCATGCAAACAGAGTAAGAAATGGTTTTGACTTGCCAAAATACATAGCAACAATGATGAAACTGTTGTATTTAGTATTAATGTGGACCTTGTAACCACTACTGGTGAAGAGTTTCCAGCAGAAGTATTATGTCAAAGGAGAAATGCTGTACAACCAACAAGTTTTTGACATCACCTGCAGGACAAGTGTGCTATTGAGGATAGCATAGGCATGTATCAAGTTAAATTTTCAGGTGTTCAGTTAATTACTCTTCCATAGACATGAGTTTTTAAGGTTTTTATTATATCTGGTAGTATTTCCATAGGAGACTTTATGGTAGTAGCAACCTGTGTGGGACTGAAGTGTTTGAGGAAATGAAAGATCACAAAATATTAAGAGGTAACATTAAAAGGTTTGGAGTTTTTTTCCCCCTGCTTAATGAGGCAAGATCAGACAGACTCTACCTTCCAATGTAGTCCCCAGGATAGTTCCTTTGGCTCTCTAACCCTATAGGATCCTGAATTCACTAAGCACCTTCCCATTTAATCTGAAATCTCCATGATGACCTTTCCTGCCTATGAAAACTCAGTACTTGTGCTGGGAGGCAGGATGTTCAAGGGGGGGAAGCACCAGCCATGCCCATTTCAAGTTTTTGGCCTCCGCTGCTAGTTGCAAATCAGGGTTCTCTTCTAGGCTGTGGGACAGTCCTATTGTGCCTGCATAAAGTTCAGAGCCCACTAGGCAAGACCAAGGTAAGCAGTACTGAAATTTTTATTCTCATTTGGAGCTCAGGGACACTAAAATGTATCCTTGAGGGGAAGCCGGGGGGGAAGTAGGTGTTACAGGAGTTCCTAGGAAACCACTAAAATAGGACTTAAGAGGTCTGGATCTCCCTCTACTGGTATTAAAAGGTATCTTCTTAATAGAAAATTGGAGTCTCAGGTTTCATTTTAACTTCAGTCACCTCTGGGACTGAACGCCTAAACCTGAGAAGAGAGGAAAGGAGGCAGGATGCATTTGACCTAAAGGGAATCCAGATATAATCTTTACTAACATATACCCTATATCTGTGGGTGAAAATAAGCAGCAAAAGACAGCAATAGAATTAAAAATATGAGAAGGAATTTTCCCTGTGTTCCATTTTAGATGTCCTGAACCAGGGAAGGATTAAAAAAACAAAAAGAGAAAAAAAAATCTGGGTGTTCTTTTTTGGTGGCTTTTGCAAATCAGTAAACATCACTAATTCACTGAATTAGCTGAGGCAGCTTGCTTCAGTGGTACTCTTAGGATATGATCAGATGCATTAATGCTTTGATTTATCAATAAACAATTATCATTTTACGGCAATATGTTTATAGTTTCATTTTTATTATTAAACTGTCCATTTAATCCTTATTGAAATTGCTCTAATAAACAACAACTGTAGTATGGAAGGCTTGTAAAGAGATAAGGAAGAAAAGGAACCAGATGTCAGGAAAGATTTTATAATAAACTACTTACTTTAGTTACGTGAATATTTGTATATGTGTTTGTCTGTGAAGATCTTTGCAGGAGGAAAATATAGAAACAGTTATCTTGTATTAGTCACCTTATAAGTTCCAGTGTCCATCTGAATTGAAGGTGGGGATCACTGATAAAAATGTATTCAGAAATATTAATTTAAAATCTCTGAGACTATATTTCTTCTGTTTAAGAGATGTGAATATTTGTAATGTGAATAAGCTGCATACAAATATTCACTCAGACACGCATTCACACAGGAAGATTTTGCAAAACCATATTGAAATCTCAGTATAGGTTTAATAATCATCTGATGGGGAGAATAAGCATATGATTTAGTAGATTAATTACAAAGCATGAGTATCAATCATAAGCTCCTACTATTCATCCACAGTCTGTGATATGCTTTTACTCAACATTCATCGAATAAAAAGCAAATTATTGTAATTGAATTAAAATAACAAGGAAAACAGATCATAAGTAGTCTATCTTACAGAATTGAGAGTTTGCTTAGAGACAGTGTGAATCGGTGGAAGATAGTGATGGGCAGGCTTGGGGGCACAAGCTGGGTTTGGTGTGTTTGCTGCTGCTCGCCATCCTGCCTTCTGGGTGAGACAGGCATGTTTACTGAAATGGACTTTGATCTTTCTGTGAGTATAGCTGCAACATCAGTAACAAGGGTAAACTGCTGGTGATTGACAGCAATCAAGAATATGGATAAAATAATTCAAAGTTCAGTCTAGATGGTTCCTTATTTTAACTCCTCTTTTCCACCTGTGGGGAAATGTAGGGATGTGTAAATTTGCATGCACAACAGCGAGATATACTTACCATTCAGCCTTACAAGCTATATTCGATACCTATACCAAAATAGCATTTTGAGTATATTTGATGGGAGTGGGAAATAAACAGAAGCTTGCTTTTTGTCTGAGCAAGTAAGGAGATCTTGTATGCCAGGTAGCAAGGTAAAGAACAGGCTGCAGTTAAGGAGGCCAGCTCTTTGCACTTTGAAGCCATTAAGATCTGACTGAGAATCAGAGAGAATGTGGATAACAAAACTGAGCTGTGTGTGGAAAAAGTGCATTCTGAAAACATGCTTGTCTGAAAACAGGAAACTGTGTAGCCAGAAGAGGATTCTAGCTTATATAATCATTCCTCAACAAATTTGTGCCAGTACTATAAATCTCCTTACCAGACCTCTATACCTCACCATGGAATATGCAGGAAGACATATGTACAGAAGCTGAGTTTAAGCAGAACAAAAATTTAGATATAGATCATTGCTCTTTATAAGATAACCAGAAGCTTTAAATTAAGGAGAAGTTGAGGGCATAATATGCTGAGAAGATGTCATCACACTTACATTACCCAGAGAGTATAGAGACAGATTAAATTTTACAGCAGGTTTGGCGATTGTCATAAATGAAATTGCCTCTATGAGGGCATACACTGTGTGATTTTTTTTTTCCTCAGGGGATTAGTTTTATATGTTAATTTTATCAGGAAAAGAAGCCAAGTGCCAAAAGTTTTGCAGGAAAAAAATTGGAGAATCGAACATGAAATATAAAATGAGAAAAATGGTGTGCTATAAAACAAGGAAATGCTTTGTGTGCACTGGGGATTAGGAACAAGACTTGGCATAGATTTTCACAGTGAGATGTTGCACAACTTACCTTTAAAGAATGAAGCAAAACAGCCTGTGCTGTAATTCAGTACCCAGTCTCAAACACAAGCACTCTGTATATGTCCTGTAGTGAAAATTAGGTTTTTCAGAAGAATAATTTACTTTGTATACTAAGTAAGTAGGAGCTGCACAGGGTTATAGGTAGCGCTGAACATCAGGCTGTATTGGTATCTCCCTGTCTCTGGTGACTGACCGAGGGCTGCAGGGGAGCTGCCTTCATACAGTTTGGAATTATAGCTCAGAAACTTGCTTGAAGACTGCCATCTGCAAATTTGTTTTGAATGCAATGAACAAGGCTATTTTGTTATTTTCTTTAAAAATATGATTGTAAACGTGATACTATATGTCTTTCAAGCTCACTGACCAGCAACAAACCTTTGTCCTGTCCCCTGGTCTATGTAAGAGAGTTCAATTTCAGTTTTTCCCACATCACTGCAGTATCCTTGCTATAAGCTTTACAGATGTGAGAGGGATAAACGCTCTCCAGGGCTGCTGTTATGGCTGAGCTCTTGTGCAGCTGGGAGTATTAAGCTCAGAGGCAAGTGAGCATGCTTTGGAGGCCTATTGGTCATATTATCTAGTATGAAGTTGCAGGAACTGGGTACAAGGAAAATTAGAAGTTATATTAAAATATTAATGCATTTCATTTTGAACAGCAACTGGATGAAAATCAGGAATAATCCTTAAGGTTCCTTTCTTGTCTAGAAACAGAAATAAGCATACTATAAGCATTCTAATAGCAACTTCTCTCTCCTCTGCATTGCAGTCAATAGATATTGTTTGCAAGTACACCCTGCTGACCTGTGTAATCTTCCTGCCTACAGGAAGATTCCTACATCAGCAGCAATTGTAGTTCAGTCATAGTGTACATAACATAGTGTTTTCCAGTGAACACTAGCCTACTCCTTTCCCTAAAAAAATCAAGCACCAAACTATATTTACAAGCACTCCCAAGTTCAGAAGCCCTACAGGTCACATTCACTCCTTCAGTTGATGACACCAGACCTGCAGTGGGACAGGACACTATATGAAACTGATGAATCTGGCACTTACTCTTGTTTTTTTTGTGGTTAAATAATAGCATACCAGGTATTTATAAATAGCTGAGACACAAGAATAATAAGTCTAATAAACTTTATCTCTTCATCTATGATGTAAACAATCCTGGAAGCATCTGAAGTGGATAAAGATCCCCCAAAGTGTATTCTGAACTTCTTTATACAGCCCAGCATGAAAATAAGGAAGTGTCATACCTACTTATGTTCTTGCATTGTGTCATGCTTCATCCTAAAGTTCTGAGAGCACTTTGTGACTTCAGGTCCATGTTTGTACATGACACCTTCTGTGGAAATGGCAACCTTCTGTATGGAAATGCAAGGATATCTTTGTTCAGCTTACATGCAGAGTCCATTGCCATATCCTTCCAAGGTAGTACACCTCAACCAGTTTTACCTCACTTTAAATTTACAATGGATTAACATTTTGTCAGTGTGTGGGTCTTGTATGGCACTTTGTTGCTTATGATACATGAAGAACACTGATACATGGTAGTAACACAAAGAGTCTCTCCAGTTGTATCAATTTGGTATGTTGCCCAATATGACTTCAGTACCACTTCTGAAGTATTACTGTTTGGGTTTTTTTACTAAAATTATTTTCTGTTTTATTCATTCTCTGTGTATGAAGAAGTAATAATTTACTCTGTTGTTTCATTGTTCAAACCCTGTTGTTATTATATTTCAACTTTTTAACTTGGAAGTCCTGAGCACAGAAAATTTCATATTTGCTATATGTGTCTTGGGTGCAGGCAGCAGCCTTTCTCTGAGGACAGGCAAGACCATCTGCAATTGTAAAGGAGCTCTGGACTGAGAGATGTATTGGTGATTTAGTAGATCAGTGCCATTGTCTGAGTGCCAAGGTTAAAGAAACCATGTGTCACTCCAAGTAAAATGTAGACTTTCCACATATGTTATTCAAACTCAGTCCTCCAGGTCTTGCTAAAAGCAGAAGAAATGATTGTTCCTGTGTGATTTGACCTCCCCTGAACTGATACAGTGTAGCGTATTAATCATTTGACATTAGGAGAAACATAGTTTTTTATAGGAATTACAAGTGAATGATTGCCACTCAATACATTTGTGGTTCATCCCTGTCCACGGAGAAGAAACAACTGGCAGAATTTCACCTGTCCAACTGTAATGTCTGAAGATTGTTGAGTTAGGTGGACTTAAAACACTGCAAATCGCTGGAAGACAATGTTGAGTTCCGAATGCAGGAAATGTATGAAAGGATAAAACAAATTGCGAAGATGCACAGAAAATCTAAGGATCACAGAACTCAAACCACTTGCAGGAAAAAGTTATCTAGGGCATGACCTCAGCTTAACATCAGTGATATAAAAGTGGCGGCATTTGGGAGGGTGTTTCAGTCCTTAATAGCTACAGTTTCAGAAATGTCATAGAAAGTATAGTGGTATGGTTGTGGTAAGGTTTTGTGGTGGAAGAAACAGTATGTGTCAGGGTAAAATAACTGAACATAGGAAGTCTATAATATGTGACTTGGGTAACTTGTGCTTCCCTGTCATCATCTCTGAGACTGTAAGAAACCTATCTATGCTAATATGATATTATTACCTCTTAAACTAACCTGCAATTATAAAAGAAATAATTAATTAAATAAACAATCAGTAAACAACTCTTTTCATGTTTATGAAAGCATATAAAACCAGGATTGCTAAGCAAAAGCTTTTAGCAATCTATACAAAATGTGGGGACATGCCTAATATTTCTCATAGCTAAGACTGAAACAAATCAGTAGGGGCAGATATTAAACCAAAAGTGCCTTTTGTTTTCTTAATGGTAACTAAATGTTAGTATTTCTTCCTGTTTATATGGTTGACTTTTTGTTGGAAACAACATCAAAAGAAGTCTATTTGAAGACTTTAATGTTATACTTTATTAGCATTCTTTTCTCTGTCCACTGTGAGAAAAATAATGTATGCTAGGAGTATATATTGCTGCAATGTGCATTGAAAAATTCATGTAACAGTCCTGAATGCAGCAGTTACATACTAGCATGACCCCATAGAAATCAGTGCAGTGGTGAATTAGGCAGCAGTAGTAAACTACAATAACACCATATTGGTTTTGGCTCTGGAATATAAAAGTGTCATAAACTGCACGTTGAGAGATATATTCTGCAAATAAAAACATTAGGGTGGACTCAGGGGCTGAGATATCATGGCTGATTTATAATTGAAAACTTCCATGCATGGAGCTGTATCCAATCCTCCTCTACCTGGATTCCATAGAAAGTAAGTTAAAAGCATGATCTGACACACAGCTGGAACCAAGCAGCAAGTCATAATATTCTTATGCTTCTGAGAACTGCAATCTGACTGTTAGTAGCTTGCTGGATGTCAGTACAATGGAGGCATACAGTTAACCTCCTGTGTAAACTGTATCAGTTAATTTAATTTAATGTGAGAAAGCAGTCTCACAAAGAGACAAAAAAACATAGCTTGATTTTTTTGTTTTTACTATCATGGATGGTAGTAAGTTATGGTTTACAAAGAAAAGCAGGAATCAGTGACTACATAGTGGCTGTACTAATTTGTCAGAAAAAGGTGTGACAGGGGAATTTTATTTATGTGCCTGGAGTTTATTGTTGCTGTTAATCTGCCTAGTGTGTTTGCACCTACGGCATCTCTTCCTCATTATTACAAAACTTCTTTTCTGCCTGCCTACCTTACAGTCACTTTATCACCATCCTCAGCCATTTTCTAATGCTGTTTGATTTCATCTGTGTGAATTTAAACTCTGGATGGTGTTGTCACACTAAGCTTTGCAAATCTTTTTTTGATTGCAAGAAAATTCTGCAGCATTAAACTATTTCTAGTAAAATGGGGTTTTAGCTCTTGTAATTTTTTGTGAACAGGTTTTTTATCTTTTATCTTTAGCACAAACCTATCCCTCATGCTAATGCTCACAATATTTCTTGTCAAACTAAAGATATCCAGCAAGATCTTTTTGTCAGAAGTACCAAAAGATTATACTTTCATATAGTAATGCTTTCACAAACCAAATCTTTATCCTGGTTTTGAAGATCATCCCCACTCTTTTTCACTCTTTGAGAAATGGAAAGATTTTGAAATATGCCTTGTTTATTTTTTTGCTAAGAGATATGACAGCATACTTGGACAGTTCCAATTTCTTTCTTCAGCCTTTTAACTTGCTGAAGTCTAGAAACTCTTGTTTTCTATCGTGTTCTCACAACCAAAAATGTTCATATTTGCTCCCACTATCAGTCTTCATGTACTTTAGAAAGTAAGGGTGAGCTAGGAGGATGAACTGATCTTTGCAGCAAGATGCTTCCTGGTCTCGTACAGTCTTTTAAAAATATCTCTAAATTGTGCTGTTTGTTCCCATTATTGATATGTTTCATTCCAACTAGATGGAATCAGTTCTGCTCACCTCTGCTGAAGGCACAAAGAAATAAGTGGTGGTGGTGGTGGTTTCAGTTTGTTAAAGGTATGGAGGAAAATCCATTTTACTACTGCGTGGCCTCCATGAATCCAGAGAGGAGGGTAATCCACATGTCTGGGAGTATCTAGACCCTTCTCTCTTTATTCCCTGAAGCCAAGAAGGGATGGGGTAAAGTTGATGGCGCAGCATCTTCTGTCCCCTGAGCCAGGCTGTGCCCAGGTGGAGGTACAGTGGCTCTGTGCTCCCCAGGTCCCACAGGGCAGAACGATGTCCCACACAGCCACAGTGACTCTGCAGTGCCAGACGCCTCCATGGATCCCATGTGGGGCATGTATGCCAAGTATATCTTCTCAAAGTAGCATTAATCATCACCCATATGGCACGAAGATGTTGAGCAATAAAACACAGCTTGAAAGAGAGAGAGAAAAAGCGATCTGGATCAAGGAAGTTTAAAGCAATTGCTGCCAAGGTTCAGCCACACAAGGTGCTGCTGTTGGTCTGGTAATGAAGTCCTGGGGGCTATTTGTTCTACCAGGACCTGCTCTGCCCCCATGGTTCCTCTGGTATTTAGGTACCGGTGTCACTCATGCCACCTTTGTTTTCTGCTTCTGAACGCACTGAGTTGAATGAGCAATTCTCATGTCTAAAATTTGCCACAAGCCTTATCCTTCTGTTCCTTCTGCTCCCAGGTTTGTTTGGATACCCAGGGTTCACATTTTAGGAGTGGGTATCTTGGGTACCCATTTTAGGCATGGGTACCTTGGATACCTATTTTATGCACTTGATGTTTATACTCCTTTCTGATCTTTGAGTAG
The DNA here is from genome assembly GCF_018691265.1 of Tyto alba. Taxonomy (NCBI): domain Eukaryota; kingdom Metazoa; phylum Chordata; class Aves; order Strigiformes; family Tytonidae; genus Tyto; species Tyto alba. The sequence goes on along the minus strand of NW_024881276.1, from coordinate 7,184,967 downwards.
CTTCTTCTGACTGCTCTTTATGGCCAATAGGCCTAAAATGTTTTTTTCTGTAATCAGCAATCCCTGTGAAACAGTTCTTGCATCTATAATGCTGCACTTCTTTCCCTTTCCATTCTCCCTCCTTTTCTGAAGTTAACTTTCCTTGGTGTTTTCTAACATACATTCTGGATTGCTTCTAAATAATTCCAAATATCTACATGCCTGAACTTATGTAAGACCTGGTGAGATACACAAATAAGTGAAAGCTAAATCAGTGTCCCTAAAGCTATGCATAAAAATGTCTGCTAGAGACATTTTCTCTAAGGTTGCAGTCAGTCTTGGCCAAAATATCCTGAGATGTTTGTATGTGAATATCAGAATATCATTGCCTACCTGGACCAGCCTGGTAGAGTAATTTTGGGATTAATTAATTCCTCACACAGTATAGGTGAATTTAATAGAACTAAAAATGTAACTAATGTGAATTTCATATGACTAATGTTGCAACTAATATACTTAAGTTACAAAATTCTGTATATTGGAATTTCATTTTGTGGAATACTTTCAAAATACTACCCTAAATAAACCCCACCTTTTTCTCTTCGAAGTCTAAACTATGTGAGATATACTTTAGTTTTATATGTTTTCTTGATGTAGCATTCATGAATTCAAGATGTGGAAAATAACTGTAAGGAAGGGCCTGAAGCCTTCAGCAAAGTCCAGGATAACAACTGAGATCATGCCTCTGACTGTTGGAAGTATACATTTGGAACAGCAGTTAGGTTTGTAGTCTATTCTTGTCTCAGCTTGTTGTTATAATTTTGGGTATGTGAACTATTATAATTTGAATCTAGAGGCCTATTACACATGAAAAATGGATTTTTTAATGCAGCTGACTTTCTTGTCTTTGCTACATAATAATGCTAAGATCTCTGAGAATTTTTATGTTTTACCTTGTGAAAATAGGTGGTAACTTTATGAACAACCATGTCTAATTATGATGAGTCAGGGTTTTGAGTAACTCTTTACTAAAATATACTACATTATATGTTCCTAGAACTGTAATTAATTCTCTAATAGTTATAGAATATAGTTTTGACTAAAGACTTAACTTCAGCAATAGTCAAAAAACCTACATAGCCACCAACCTGTATAAATAATGACTATTTACTTACATTAACCTAAACATAATGAATCTGGACTACTGTGCTACTCTAACTCCATAAAGTGTACTAACTTCTGTTTTCTCACAGGATTCATGGACCTCATTGATATCGTGTGGCAGAACATATGTTAAGAGCTTGCAAGACAATATGAGTGAGTGACAAGACTGTGGACTGTGCTGCTGCATTTAAGAAAGGGGCGGCAGATAACAGAGATAAAAGAGAACAAGCTGACATTTATGTGGACTTGAAAAAGCCTTTTGAGAAAGTCCATCACAGGAGATTAAAAAGGAGTGCTAGTAGTCATCAGATAAGGAGTAAAGGCATGATTGACATAATGGGACTGATTAAGTATTAAAAAAAAAAACCCAAACAAACCTAAACTGAATAGGAATAAAAGGGCATTAGGAAAACCAACATGTTCTAAGAATGTTGTGGCAGGACAAAATTTGCCAGGGACAGTGAATCATTTTATGTTATTCATAAAGAAGGTGGTCAAGAATGGACCTCTCAGATAATAAAATACGGAGTTTGTTTGTTTGTTTGTTTGTTTGTTTGTTTGTTTGTTTGTTTGTTTGTTTGTTTCTTTCTTTCTTTCTTTCTTTCTTTCTTTCTTTCTTTCTTTCTTTCTTTCTTTCTTTCTTTCTTTCTTTCTTTCTTTCTTTCTTTCTTTCTTTCTTTCTTTCTTTCTTTCTTTCTTTACTGAATAGAAAAAATGTGTTTCAGTGGAAGCCATAATTTTGTTGCCTGGTCTTTATAAAGGTTAATATATAAAGGTTGATTCTGTTTAAGAAAATATGTCAGAAAGGCTGTGCATCTTTTATTGATAGGATTATACTAATCTACTCAGTAATTTACTGAGAAGAAATACTGTGGATTCAGACTTGGGTTATTTGTTTCTTCAAATGAAAGTCTATATAGTGTTTTCATTGCGTTCTCACACACACTCTTCGCAGCAATGATTTTGGGATATAGAAGAGTGAGTTGAGTTGTGAAAACAGTCATTTCAGTCAAGTTTTCTCTTAGAGTGAGAAATTTTATGATATTAAATTGTTCTGAGCCAATCTTTGGTTCTACTAAAGTCAAGGGAGAATTACGCCATTGCCTCCAATAGGACCAGGGTTTAACCTCATGTTTATAGATCAGAAATCCCTTAAACAAACACTGCATCATATTTACTCAGATCGCTAATCCACTTCTCTGAACCAAAACACAATTCTACTTTCCTTTTATGTTTGCTCCTTTCTCAAGCAAGAGCAGCATTACAGAAGTCAGCAAACAATGTCATTCCATTCACAGTAAACATGTTCTATTTTCAGGCAGAATGACTGCAAAAACATCACCCTTGCTTTTTATCTCTGAACATGCCAAAACAAATTTTGAGAGCATATGAATAAGCAAAAGCTTACATCCATTTTATTTTTTCCTATTCAGTAAGTTATACTGGATGTGAAATCTGGTTGTTCCATTTAATATTTGTTCTTAATCATTTCAGGTTACAAAAGATGACATGTACATCATCTTTTATTTTAAGTAACTTATATCATATTATGGTAATACATTTTTTTCTACATTTTTGGTACTCTGAGTCTCTTTTTCTTAGATAGTATAACCCAGAGTTTTAATAAACCACTTATGAGTTGATGAATACTTAGCCTTTTGGAAAAAAAAAAAAAAAAAAAAAAAAAGGAGTTTTCTCTAAGAGAAGAAATGAAGATTTTGTGAAGCTCTTTTGTGAAGCTCTTTTTTTTTTTTTTTTTTTTTTTTTAACAACTTTACATTACATGATCACAAAAGGATCTTTTGACATTGCCAGCTTATTTGACCTTTTAGTCATTTCTTGTGCAGCCATATAATTTCCCCAAATAACTGTATCTGCAGAGATTCCCACCAGTCCTTTAGAGGTCACCTTCTTCTCTGCAGTCTCTCCAGTGCCTTTCACTCACTTTTGATTGTAGAACACAAAGAATATTTTTTCCCTGCTTACACAATTATTATTCTAGTGAAACTTTAACAGTTTACTGGTATTAGTTAATTGAATCTCACACATCTCACAATTAAAGCCTGTGTTTAAGTGATTTAAAGATTTTGGCCACAATAAAACTAACTGAATTAGTTTTATTTGATTGGACAGAGCAAATATTTTCACATCAGTCTGTCCTCCCTTTTTCCAAATGCTCTCTTTAAACTTAGCTAATCATATCCAGGAGACACTTGTTTAATTCTCTGGCTAGAATTAAGGCAAAATTTTTATTGCTATTAGTCTCTACCTTTTTTTTTTCCATATAAAATAACTTGCTTTATCTGCCTAAGGCACATCTGTAGTAGCAACTGATACGAAATGGAGTTCTTAGTCATTAAAACTCTAATTTTTTAACTGAGTATGAATGTTAGAAAAAATCATCTGTATGTGTGTATATATGTGTAAGAAAACTTCATTTTTGCTCTGCAAAAAAAAAGAAACCTAGAATCATGCATTTAATTTCATTAATTTATTCATCAATGTCTAGGCAATCCATTTATCTGCACAGATCTACAACTTGTTACTGGTTTCTCTAAGTGTTTAGCATAGATGAAACACAAACATTTGAGTAGGCACTTGACATCAAGCCACTATTTGTCCTCATTCTCATAATTTTCCTTGTTAACCTCCCACTTCTAGTAACTTGAAAAGAAATGCAGGAAATCTTAGTGTAAATCAGGATTCTCCTCATAAGGTTATTTCCTTTCTTGTTTTTGCCACAGCTAAAACTAACAATAGAAATATGCAAAAGATTGTTGTCTAACTATTGACATGAAAGACTTTTCTGAAGACCTTATGAATTTTCCACCTTACTCATTTTCACTCATTCCTACAATCCTACACAATCACACTCTTGTCACTGATTTTATGTAAAGCAGGAGTAGCTTTACAGTCTTTCAGTAGAAACAATCTTATTGTGGCAGCAATTGTGGTAGTGAAAGCTGGACTAGGATGGATATTGATGAAGAGGGCAGAGATTTGCATTGATGCAATAGGAAACAGCAAAATGAGGGAAGGAGAATTATAGTTATTAGTCCTTGAGGTTCATTGATGGTGACAAAAATTAGTAGAAAAGTCCCACTGAACAGAGACTATTTCTGCCATGTGTGTGGCTGAAATATTAAAAATGGTTTAAAAGTTGAAACGGTGAGCATCTGTGATCCCAAACCATGTATTCATCTTCGTTTTGTACTCATTCATTTGGAACCCCTCTCTTCTGAAGAATCTCATTTAAATTAGAGGACTGACTTGAGCTGTTGTGTGTCTGAAGCTGTCAGTGGTGTACAACCATCAGTCACAACATATTGACTCCTCTGGGATTTGCACATATGATGCATTTTGACCTTTGACTATTATTTACTAAAACAATCCTTGAAATCTAGCACCCTCTTAGTTTATAGCTTGCCCTTTCAGAGGCTTCTGGTCTACTTCACCTTGATTCAAACTGATTTTATTTCTTCGAAAAACAGAAAAATTCCCACATAGAGCATATAATATGTTTATTTAATCCTACATCCTTTCTTCATTAAACAAATTAATATTTTGATGTATAAAACAAAAACATTAATTTTCTTAAGGAAAAAGATCTAAAAAATTTATTTCAAACTGTGTCACTAGTCCCTTAGCTTTCTCCCATTCAAGTTATCCTCCTAATTGATATAAGATGAATTAACGAGTAGTTTTGTTCCTGACTAAAATGGCATTTTGGTTCAACTGGCCTTTCTTTACTGAGTGAAATAAATTTGTCTATGCCTACAACTTCAGTCTTTATAAACACTCCTGATGTGGTTTTTGAATTTATTTTTCCCTACTGACTTTTATGAAATCAAAATCAGTCAATGCAAGTTTACTGATAGATACTTAAATGGACCCTCGTATATGCCCAGTGCGATGAATCAGATGTATGAGATTCAGTCTCCAATTAAGAACTACAGTTAGTACCAGCAACTAATGACATTATTCTTAATTTTTATATTGACATTTTTTCTTAATTCTTAACCTCTCAGTGGGTAAAATCAGTTAATTGTAACAGAAAACTCTTTCTTCCTACACAGTTGATGATGTGGAGGGAGGAATTTGGGACAAGGTTGCAGCACTATTCCCATGCTGCTACTCCTCTACTGCTTCATTGCACAGTATGATGCATTGCTTGAATTTGCATAAATACAGCTCAGGGGAATTGCCCTATAGTCATCCTTCAGGCCTCCTTGTTTTATGATGCCAGGCCAATGAAACAACTTTTCCAGGGTACACAGAGACATCCCAGTGTGCTCATTTGAACAGAAGCCAGATAAGGCTCGTGGTCTTTGGCTTTTGGAGGAAAACCAGTACAGATCGCCTAAGAAAATCACATTCAGAAAGCATACCGGTATGCTACGGAAGTTTTGCTTCAGATAGCACCAGCTAAACATATTTTTAGGTGTGTTTTTATTTTTATCTGGTTACTGTGGAATCCCAGTGACAAATTATATGACACAATCAGAAGCAATGTAGTGAAGATTTGAGTAAGATTTTTGAGGTCTAGCTGTAGCGCTGTGTAAACTGAATTAACCAAATTTAATAATTTAAAGTGTGTTATTCCAGATGTATGCAGATTTCTCTTGTTCTGTACCCCATCATTCCACATTGACACTCAAATACATGAACTTCTTTTACAGCCTTCACAGTGTGTCCTTTCACAGTCTTCTGGCTTTTGAGATAACCAGCAATGCATCCCACAGCACAGTGCAGGAGAGATGGTAGGGTTGAAATCAATAGTAGCATGCAGTGCATGCATTTATGTATTTTGATTGGAGGTAGAGTAATATTTTAGGATTATATATGCTTTAAATGCTTGACCTGAGGTGAAATAAATCACTTTCCCTGTTTCTAAAGCTGGCACAGATAAGCATTCTCCTGTTGGACTGCTGAGTTTTACTCCTGCTAGACTGAAGACATTCAGTCAGATTTACCAAGCCATTAGTAACCTGTGAACTTCACAACTGTCATTTTGTATAAACCATTTTGTTCTACAAAAGGAAATGTAAGTGTTATGCTTATTATATAAGGTCTAGTAAACCTTCAAAACCCTATCTGCTTACATATGCCAAGGTCTATTATTTCAGAACAAAAAGAGACTGTAAAGCTGAGATGATACAACTGATGAATTTCTTATTGAAATGGACTGGCAAGCTCTTAATAGTAACAAATAAATTGAATTTTTATGAAAAGGTTTATGATCATTAAAGAACAGAATCTAGCCCTAGAGTCCTGGGCATATTAAATTCAGCAGACCAGCAGTTTCAAAGTGTCCAAACACATAAAGCAGATTTTGTGCGATATGTTTCACCAATGCCAAATAGCTTATTTATTTCTATGTTTGGGCTTCAATGACTTCATGTGAAAGGGAGGAGAAATGGGATTTTAAGCAGCATGTAATAACTTCCATACAGGAAACAGGCTGATTTTAATGACACTTCTTTAATATTGTAGGTAGCTCAATCAATTATATTGAAACTGCTTTGCATCTGCTAAAGAACTAAGTTTTATTTAGTGTCTTATGTGTTCAGTTTTGCAGACCGTAAAGCAGCATGGCTGTTTTGTACTGAGGTTGAAGTCTAGACACCAAACAACTTTATCAAGGGCTGAAATAATGTTAAACTATAGTTTGGTAAATGAGCTGATCTGGAGATATCACTTCTCTGGCTAGATTAATTCTATTGTTTGAGACAGGTTATTTCTGTGCTGTATTGTATTTGCCTGTTGTCCTGATTTTGGCTGGGATAGGGTTAATTTTCTTCCTAGTATTTAGTATAGTGCCATGTTTTGGATTTAGTATAATAATAATGATGATAACACGTTGATGTTTTAGTTCTTGCTGAGTAGTGCTTACACTAAGTCAAGGACTTTTCAGCTTCTCATACTGCCCTGCCAGTGAAGAGGCTGGGGGTGCACAAGAAGCTGTGAGGGGACACATCCAGGACAGCTGACCCGAACTGACCAAAGGGATAACCCACACTATATGACATCATGCTGAACAAAAAACCTGGGGGGAGTTGGCCGGGGGGTGGTGGCCCACTGTTTGAGGACTGGCTGGGCATTGGTCAACTGGTGGTAAACACCTGCATGACATGATGCATTGTCTATCACTTGTTTTGTATATTATTTTATCATTATTATTATTTTCACTTCCTGTTCTAGCCTATAAAACTGTCTTTATCTCAACCCATGAGTTTTAACTTTTTTCCAATTCTCTCCCCCATCCCACTGTGGGGGCAGAGAGAGAATGGCTGTGTGGTGTTTAGCTGCCTGCTGAGTTAAACCACAACACCTGTACAGATGGCCAGACTCAAGTGCAATATCTTTCTAGCCCTCCCCAGTGTGTATTGCCTGCTGATTTTCTTCTTTGTGCAGGCTGTAAATATCTTTACAAGTAACGTTGATTCTACCTTGTAACGGTCCCATGGGCCTGAATATTACAAATGTTTTCGGTAACCTTCTTGCCTCCAGGCTGAACGACCCCAACTCTCTCAGCCTGTCCTCATAAGGGAGGTACTCCAGCCTCCTGATCATCTTCATGGCCTCCTCTGGACCTGCTCCAACAGCTCCATGTCTTTCTTACACTGGGGGCCCCAGAGCTGGACACAGCACTGCAGGTGGGGTCTTGCAAGAGTGGAGTAGAGGGGGAGAATCACCTCACTCGACCTGCTGGCCACACTTCTCTTGATACAGCCCAGGATACAGTTGGCTTTTGGGCTGTGAGCACACGTTGCTAGCTCATAGTCAGTTTTCCATTCACTACTACCCCCAAGTCCTTGTCCATAGGGCTGTTCTCAATCCACTCATCATACAGCCTGTATTTGTGCTTGGGTTTGCCCCAACCCATGTGCAGGACCTTGCATTTGGCCTTGTTGAACTTCATGAAGTTCGCACAGGCCTGCCTGTCAAGGTCCCTCTGGATGTCATCCCTTTCCTCCAGCGTGTTGACCACACCACACAGTTTGGTGTCATTTGCAAACTTGCTGAGGGTACACTTGATCCCACTGGCCATGTCTCCAACAAACAGTGCTAGTCCCAACATCAACCTCTGAAGAGCGCTACTCGTCACTGCTCTCCACTCGGAAAACAAGCCATTGACCCCAACACTTTGAGTGTGACTATCCATCCAATTCTTTATCCATTGAGTGGTCCATCCATCAAACCCATGTCTCTCCAATTTAGAGACAAGAATGTTGTGCAAGACAGTGTCAGATGCTTTGCACAAGTCCAGGTAGATGACACGCCCTCCTCGCTATCTTAAGGATCTTGAACTCCACCATTTCATGGTCACGGCAGCCAACACTGCCCTTGAGCTTCACACTCACCACCAGCCCCTCCTTGTTGGTGAGAACAAGGTCCAGCATAACACCTCTATTGAGTCCTCTATCACTTGGAGAAGGAATTTATCATCAATGTATTCCAGGAACCTCCTGGTTTGCTTATGCCCTCCTGTGTTGTCCCTCCAACAAATAGAAGGGTGGTTAAAGTCCCCAGTGAGGAACAGGGCTTGTGAACGTGAGGCTGATCCTATCTGTCTATAGCGAGCCTCATCTGCTCAGTCTTCCTAGTCATATAGCCTGTAGCAGACCCTAATTGTCATGTCACCTGTCCCTGCTCTCCCTTTAATCCTCCCCCATAATCTCTCAGTTGCCTCCTTATCCATCACCAGGCAGAGCTCCATTCACTCCATCTGGCCACTGACAGAGGGTGACACCCTGTCCTTGTCCCCCCTACCTGTCCTTCCTAAAGTCATGGAGACCTGAGAAGTAGCTGAACATACAGATAGATTTTCAAGAATGCTGAAATACTGCCTCGCAGGAGGCATCTCTCTGTATGTCGTTTGTGCTTAATTATCCTTTAAAATTTGGCCTACTTGCTATAAAATGTTCATTTATTTATAGTTGTTTCTGGAGATAGGTGATTTGTTTGTACAGAGCTCTAAGAACAGTTGCATGGGTACATTGGATTAATTACCTTCTTGATTATAGTGTAGATTTATAGATGGAAAGACAGAGAATTCAAGAAAGATTTAATGATAAAAAGGTCATTGATTCTATGTCAGTTGCTACGTCAGGTGACTCAAAAATAAAATAAAAAATGTTTAAAAGGAAGCTCACCAGATCTCTGCACAGTCTGTTCCCTAGGAAGTTTCTCTTTTTGTCAGACCCAGTGTGCAGAGAAACATTCTGTTTATGGGACCATATCAGTCTCCGTCATACCTATGAAGCCTTGATATGTTGCAGCTTTCTGCCCTCTCCCCTCAGGAGGAGCAGTTGTTTCCCAAGAAGGGAGAAATTTCCCCTATTCTGACCTCCTTTCTCCAGGAGGATCCATCTGAACCTATCACAAGTCTGAAAGGAAGATGGCAAACAAAATGAGAAAGAATATATAAATAATGCATCAACCACTACCTGGAACCATAAAATCCTCTTCTGTAAAACAGCATTAAGTTTTTCCCCAAAAAGATGAGTGAAGGGGTAAAAGTCTACAATGTTTAATCATATAAAACTAATCTCTAGAGAGGAAATACCATATTCCACAGATCTTACTGGTGGAAACACAATTATATTAATAGGAAGGAATTTCAGCAGGACAGTGTTCTTGCAGAAGATTAATTAAATTTAAAATATTTTATGGAAATGTATATATTTCATATAATGTATTATAAGAATTTTATTTAATATGATTAATTAATATTTTAATGTTTTTAATAAAATAAAAATTTTAAATACTATTAAAATGATATATTTTATTTTTGCAAATTGAGATTAATCAAAGTGTTTTTCACCACGAGGACAGTCGAGCTGTGGAGCAGATTGCTTCAGGAGTTTGTGTAGTCTCCTCTGGAGGATTTCAAGAGTGGACTCCTGAAAGACCTGGGCAGCATGATCTGACCCCAGATTTGGCCCTGCTTTGATCAGGGGGCTGGACAAAAGACTTGTTGATATGGCTCCCAGACTAAATTGTCCTAGTTGGATACAGACTTTTTGGGAAGGTTGGGCTAGGACAGCAAGGAGAGGGAGCCACCCATTATGTGAAAGAGAAGTGTGGATGTGTGGAACTTTTGCCTCGGGACACGATGAGCCAGTTGAGTTTGTGAGTCAGAATTATCAGGCAGGCTTATGTTAGTGATTTTTTGGGTGTCTGCTATGGAGCACTTGGTCAACAAGAAGAGTTTTTTCCTGAAGAACTTTTTCCTGAAGAATAGGAAAAAGGCAGGATCTCAACCCTGGATTTCAGAATAGCAGACTTTGTTCTGCTCGTACATCTTCTTGGAAACATCCCATCTGAGATGGCCCTGGAAAAAAGAGGACACTAGAAGAGCTGGCTGATATTCAACAATTACCTTGTCCAAGTTCAAGAACTGCCTGTCCTGGTGAGCAGGAAGTCAAGCACATTTGTCATGAGACCTGCATAGATCAACAAGGGTCTTGTGACAAAATTCAGACATAAAAAGGAAGTGTACAAGAGGTGGAAGCAGCAACAGATGACCTGGAAAGAATACAGAAACATTGTCTGAGCAGGGATGGAGTTAGGAAAGCCAAAATCCACCTGAATCTGCCAAGACACTTGAAGGGAAATAAATGCTTCTACAGATATACTAACAACAAAATGAAAAATAGGAAGAATGTGATCCTTCTGAATGGGGCAGTGGAATTGGTGACAAAAGCTATGGAAAAGGCCAAGATACTCAAACCCTTCTTTGACTCAGTCTTTACTGATAAGACTGGCTTTCGGGAATGTGAGATTTCTAAGACCAGTGAGAAAGTCTGAAGCAAGGAAGACTTATGCTCAGTGGAGAAGGATCTGTTTAGGGAACATTTAAACAAACTGGACAGGCATAAGTCCAAGGGACCTGAAAGGATGCACCCGTAAGTGCTGATGGAGCTGGCTGATATCACTGAGAGGCCACTCTTGATTATCAGTGAAAGGTCATGGTAATTGGGAAAGGTTGCTGAGGACTAGAAGAAAGAAAATGTTGTTCCTACCTTCAAGAAGTCAAAGAGGAGGATTCAGGGAACTACTGGCCTGTCATCCTCACCTAAGTCCCTGGGAATGTGATGGAGAAAATCCTCCTGAATATAATTTCCACACCCACAATGGACAAGAAGGTGATTGGAAGTCATCAGTATAAATTTGCAAAGTGGAAATCTTGCTTAATCAACTTGATATCTACCTGTGATGAGAGAGCTAGCTTGGCAGATGAGAGGAAAGAAGTGGATATTGTTTACCTTGATGTTAGCCAGGTTTTTGACACAGTCTCCAGTAACATCTTCACAGACAAACTGATAAAGTACAGGCTAGATAAAGAGATGGTGAGGTGGATTAAAAACTGTCTGAATTGCTGTCATTGAAATTTTGTAATCAGCATCAGCCTGAGGCCAGTCACTAGTGGTGTACCCCAGGGGTCATTACTGGGATAATGTTTAACAATGTTTAATATTTTCATTAATGATTTGGATGATGTGTCTATGTGCACTCTCAGCAGATGAAACAAAGCTGAGATGAGTGGCTGATACACAAGATGTCTCTTCTGCCTCAACAGACAGGCCTTGACTGGCTGGAGAACTGAGTAAACCAGAATCTTATGAAGTTCAGACAGAGGTAATGTCAAGTCCAGCACATGGGGAGGAGTAACTCCAGGCACCAGTACAGGCTGGGGGTTGACTGGATGGAAAGGAGCTCTACAAGATAGGAGCTTGGGCTCCTGATGAACAAGCTGATTGTTAGTAAGCGATATACCCTTGCAGCAATGAAGCCCAACAGTACCTTGGGTTGCATTAGCAGGTGAATGACTAGCAGGTTGAGGGAGGTGATTCTTCACCTTTTCTCAGCACTGGTGAGGCACATCTGGACAGCTGTGTCCAACCCTGGGCTCCCCAGTATGAGAGACATGGATTTACTGGAAAGAGTCCAGCAAAAATCTACTAAGATGATTAAGGGACTGGAGCATCTCTCCTGTGAGGAAAGGCTGAGAGAACTAGGGCTGTTCAGGCTGGAGAAGAGAAGGCTGAGGGGGGATTTTTCCAAAATGTATAAATACTCAAAGGGAGACAACATAGAAGATGGAGCCAGATTCTGCTCAGTGATGCCCAGTGATAGAACCTGAGGCAACGGATACAAACTGAAACAGAGGAGGTTTCTGAACATCAGGAAACATGTTTTTACTGTGAGGCTAACTGAGCACTGGAACAAGTTTCCCAGGGATGTTGTGGAGTCTCTATTCTTTAAGGTATTCAAAACCTGACTGTACACAGCCAAGAGCAACCTGCTCTGCAGGGGGTTGAACTAGACACCTGCTTAGCTGCCTTTCAACCTCAGCCATCCTGTGATCTTGTAGTGATAAAATTTAGTTATTACTGAAAATGTCAGCAGTTTAAATTTTCCATCAGACTTGGAATGGTATCAAATTTGAAATGATTAGATTTTCCTCTGGGACAGAAAATTTGTCTCCCAAGCAGTGATCATTATGCAGTTTTAGTTGTGCATAACCACAGACACTTGAATCTTCAAGTATTTATCTGAAACATTGCTTATGCAAATTCACATTCAATTAAAAATAACAAATTTGCCAAAAGGGAGGGCAGGGGAAAGAAATGCATTCTTCCCACTTTTCCACAGCCCATCAAGAAGCATAATTTACTTCATTTGCTGGAGAAACAGCTGAGCAACTATATGAAGCCTTTATCCACATCATGGCTGCATCCTACCCTAACAGAAGAATACTCAGATGATTACTTAAGAGAAAAATAATGACAAAAATATATTAAGCAACAAATATTGTATAGCATGCTGTTTGCACTCTACCTTGACAATTTATGAGGAGGAATTTAGGACTTCTGGGATGTCTTGGGTTTACGGTAATATATATCCTGGCTATCTTTCACAGGGCAAGCAGTTGATCAGGTGATGGTGGAAGGGCAATGGCAATGCTATCCAGTCTCCTCCTCTCACAAGGATTAGTTTCAAGCTTCCCTGGGGCCTCAGTGAACACTAAGGTTATACAAAAAAATGAAAGCACAAATGCTTTCTGATAAGGAGGAAGAAAGATCTTTTTCCTATGAAACTCAAACCTAGTGCTGCATAATATTCAAGTAGGACAAAAATTCAGGATCCTGACTTCAAGCTAATTTTTTAATATCATAACAGCTGCATGATACACAAATATATGGCTGCATTTCTGAAAAAGGATAGATGAATCCAACCAAATCAGAGAAGCCTTTCTGAAAGACACTTAGAAAATTTAAAAGGTACATTTTAAAATGTTATGAATATTACTGGAGGTAAATACCCAAATTAATTAATCACAAAACCTATACTACAGGACTAGCAGTCTCATATCAGCCCTTCAGAATGTAATTGCATATTTCAAAAGGAAAAACAGAAAAAAATCTGAATAAAAAGAAATCACATAATAAAAGCTCTTCTGATGCAGGTAAAGTCAATCCATAGTTATCACAAATATTAGCAGAGCTCCCACCTAGCACGTTAACTTTTTGTATATGTGAATCAACAGTAGTTTCACCCTTAATTAAAGTAGTTATTGCAAAAGATTTGGCCCTTTTCTCATTTAATTCTTTTTATCTTATTCCATGTCTTTTCTGCTGAAGTATAGTGATTAATACAGCTACAGAAGTTTTTTCCAGCATGATTTCTTAGATCTGCTAATAACCCCATGAGCCTGAATATGCTTTTCTTTTACAATCTATCAAATCCTGAAGTTTTAACAAATGTCTTGACTTATTCAAAACCTTTCTCCTTTCTTCAAATGCTTTATAACAATTTCCTACCAGAGCTCTAGAGGGTTGTTTTTTTTCTTAAATGTTAGGGGAAAAGTAGTTGATATATAAACCACAAAGTCCCCTTGCAATCAGTAGCAGGAAACACAAAATCCCCAAAAGAAAGAGCAGGGAAAAATAACAATCTTGATTTAGAAAATAAAAACAAAACAAAACAAAACAAAAACAAAACCACAACGTAACCAAACCTTCCTGCTGAAAGCTTTTTATTCATTTGTTTCTTTTTTTTTTTTTTTTTTTTTTTTTCATTTTTATTTGTCAGAGAATAGTGTCAAAGAGGAAGGATAGTATTTCATCAAAAACATGTTCCAGTTTTGATCTTATACATTTTATGATTCTGTTAGCTTTACAAAGAGTGATACTTAACCATCAAACTGCTTCCAGTGGAGAGAAAATTACAAACATCTTACTGGTTTTATAAGAAGGCATTTGTATTATACTTTTATAATTTTCTTTCAAGTCTCTTCCACAAAGAACAGTTTACAACTTGTTTCAATTCTGATATCTACCATGTGGTTTTCTACACTGTCATTAGGAAAAAATGTCATATCTATAACAGATTTTATCCCAGTCATCTTAAGTAGACCAGACAAATAAAAATGCAGTTTATTTCCACTGAATCCCTATGTAAGGATTCTAATTTGATTAACTCAGATGTAAAACTAGAAGAAAAGATAAATTCCAGTATCTGACAAACACTGCAGAAGTTTCATGCTTTCTTTCCTTGTCAAACCTGTTTTCTTTCTTCAGAGACTTTCTCCCCCTCAACCAGTCAATTTTCCCTGGATTATGATGATTCCTAGATACATCTCTAGTAAAAATGAAATTCATGCTAAAAGTTTCCAAACTGTTTCTTTTGTTCTCCTCTGATTTTACTTCCATTTTCTCATTATCTTTTTTTTTTTTTTTTTTTTTTTTTTTTTTTTTTTTGTATGGAATGTACTTTTGGGGTTTTTTTAATGCCTGTCTTCTGTTCTTTGCATATAACATAAATGTTTTTCCACAAAGACTGTAGTAAGCTTTTCCTTATCAATCCCCTGTCACTCCTTTCCTTAAACAGTTAGTTGTTTTTGACATTAAGTATGATGTTTAGTATAAGTTTGTCTCCCCATACCGTAATGATAAAATAATTTCCACATCCTTTTAAGAATATTTCAGCCCATAACACTGGTGTTGTCTTCCATGTAGTAATTAGATACATCTGTAATTTTCACAAAGTCTTTTCAATATTGTCTTTAAAACATTTTTTTGTTAGTCTCTGATAGATTGAACAGAAGTGACAGGATTTAATTTCAGTCAACTATTGATCTTCGCATCTGGCCTACTTACTGTAAATTTTCATTATAATCAATGGAGAAAAAGATACAATGTAATTTGTTTTGACATCCGGTTTTGACGTCTGCCATAAAATAAGATGAGTTATATTCTAACACTTTGTTTTCCTTTTTTTTTTTTAACTATAGAAGGATCTTAGGTGACCAGTTCAGATACAAATGTCTACAATGCAAAAGCCCTGTGGTGCTTTATCATATAGAATGCTACTACCTTGTTATTGTATGACATTGATAGACCTTCTTGTGGTGACTGTGGTTGTCTCTTGCCTTCGCTTGTAAACTCTTCAGAGCAATGCAAACCAGGTGGATGACAGGCTATGTTGAGTGTCTATATACAATGTTGCATTATATGATAAAGACTGACTGTAGCAAAAAATACAAGAAAAATATTAGTAAAGGCAGAATGGAAGAGAATGAGGGATTTGGAGTACCTTTTGTTTAATTAGAAGATGATAATATACTATTGTAATAAGGTTATTAGAAAAATGTAGGTTAAGAAAAAGGTACTCAAATACCACTGACAAAAGATGACAGAAATGTGTAGCTAATAAGTATTTTGTCCAAGTGATAGACCACCAACTTTGCAGAATTCTGGGATTTGGCTTGGAATAAATTAATCTTGATTAATACTTTGTATTTAGAACAGAGCAGCAGAGATGGCAAAAGTTTTTAGGTTTCCCATTGCCTGAATGCCTTCACCAGCACTTAAAGTTGATTTTTAAGTTCTTCCTTATCCAGTTACAACTACAAGTGCAACTACTTTTCTTATCTCAGAGCCTCAAATCCTGTCACAAGTTGTTCACATTCTCGTATCTCCAGTGTAGGATTGAAAGATTCTAAGTCTTTACATGCTGTGCAAATAAAAAGTCTTCTAGGAATCAGTCTACCACATATTAGTATGTCCTGTTAGGGTTATCTCTGCTTACAGTAAGTAAATATGAAAGGAAGGTGCAGAAGGGACAAAAGAAAGGAATAAGAAATTACTGTTGATGGATTTTTTACATTTGAAACACCTATTCAAATTTTAAAGCCACTTATGATAAAGACAGAGGAATTACCACTAAAAGCAATCAAATTACACATTAATGACATCACATATATTTAAATTACAATTTATCGTATTCTGTATAGTAATTTTTCTAATTACTAATAAATTGCAACTACAGAATTCTTAATCTAACAGCATGAAGCCCTACAGTTTCTGGAGGGTGACATTTAATTTTCTATAGTCAAAGAATGATAACATTTCTTTAATTCTCAGGTAGAGAGGTTTTCATGCAAATAACTTCTGTGTCTTTCTCCACTCTTAGAATAACCAAGCAAATCTCCTTATAGAAAGGATCAACTAATGTATCCAATTATTTATAACAAATGGGTATATTTTTATTAATGTAAAACCTAGTCATTCAATGGAAAAAGAAAAGCTAGACTGACTTTTTCAGGATGACTTTAATCTATTAATAATCTAAATTTCACACTGAAAAAGAGAAGCTGTGAAAGTGAAGCTCAACAAAACATGTGAGTTCTGTTGCTTCAAAGATCCAGCCTGATGTCTTTAAAGAACAAATAATCTAGTTGCTAGATACCAGTTCTTTTCACATACAGGTTGACAAAAAGGAAGGCAAGATGTAGGATGGAATGGTAGATTTTGAAAATTAAATGAGAAAACATTTTCAGAGTTGGCATGAAAGGTGTATCTTGCAGGAGAAAATTAACCAGGTGGATTTATAATGTATTACATTATTGAATCTAACTACAGTCTTCGTGGTCTCAGGGATAATGACCTCCTGTTTAATAAACCCAACAGAAAGACCAGAGACTCAAAAACCCAAAGTCAATGATAAAGGAAGAAGTTGTTACATTTGACATCAAAGACTGTGTCTTAGATCAGCTGACAATGAGATTAAAATGGATACCTTGTCCAACAGAAAGCAGTTATTTAGCTGCTTGACAGCAAAAAAATATAAGGCAAGTATTTAATCCATGTTTAATATAACATATATACATATATATATATATATCTCCCTTATTTAACTATTGTTAAATTAGATAAACTAAACCTGTGTTTTATTTGGTTTGATAAAATACTTTGAATTGCTTATTTGGTTGATTGTATTGTTTGTTTTCATCTAGAATGCTCTATCAAGTCAATTCTGGTGATTTAATATTAATATTTAACAGTATTTTACTGTTATAGGCGCACAGGTGGTTTTACAGCCAAAAGCTTTCAAATTTTATACAAGGTCTTTCTGTTTATCTCTTTGTTAATAGCTATAGCCTTGATGCTCGTAAAATAACACATATTAGCTATGGTCTGAGATTGATAACAGACAACTGTAGACAAAAGTCAGTATTAATAGCCAAATAGTATAGTATTTATTCTCTAACTGGGAGATTTTCAATAAGAGCTTAATATCTGAGGTTAGCACACTGAAGCTGCTATAGTCAATAAATAGATATGAAAACTTCCAGTGAACTCTCACTGGACTTTTACATAGGACCATCACATTAAGGTCCAATATCACATCATCTGACATGAATCCATCTTAACAGTGCAAACCATAAAATATCAATACATTTCTTTTCTGAACTCAATCTTATTTTTCAACATATTTTTGAGACAACAACTCTGGAACAGAAAAGACTGTAGTATCCTGATTTTGATCTCCATAATGCCACTCGAGTTTTTTATTCTAATTTGTTCTTCCAAGAAATTCCTACTTAGTGCACTCAAGAACACTCATTTCTCTCTGCTAGAACACCCCATATATATCTTGTACTCTGTCATTCATTAAGAATCTCAAACATTTTATCATATACCACCTCTTTTTAAAATATGATCTTTTGTCCATGGTTCTGAAGCACCATCTGAATGATGTTAAATTTCTGCATTAAACATGTAAATTACACTATGGAAGTATCTGGTTGATATGATTCATTTGGTCACATCTTCCCACTGATTGCAAAATGAATCTAGACATCTACCCACATAGGCAGATACCAACATTGTAGAGTTCTAAATTTCTCAGATTAATCCCTTCCTTGATGTCTGGCCTTGCATCAATCTTCATTAATATTTCAAAACAGAATCTTTTGTTGGAGTTTGTCACTTGATCAATATTGAAACATTCTGCAAGACTATGATGTTGACAAAACCCCTGATATATTTCAGAAATTCTTACCATCTCTGCCCGATTCCTCAACTTGTCAGGCCATTGAAGAACTCAGGCTTTCTGTACATCTCTTTGAAATTTATCAGAAGCGGAGGATGTTAAGAGCCTTGAAATTTCCAGTTCTTAGCTTCACTTCCAGCAAAACTACAGTTGTTAATTGGGTTGCTGGTTCTGAGGCAGTCAATAGTTTCTTGGAACAGGGAAGGCAGTGACAATTAACTTTAGCTGGAAGCTTTGAAATATCTTGACTATGTTCTGAACCAGAATAAAATTATATTACAAAAATCGAATTTTTAGTCCTCTTAAACATGGAACTGCTAATCACGTCAAAGCTCTATTTAAAATGTAATTTGTTCAGATGAGCTTACTTTAGTACATGATCAAATATGCTTATAAAACTAATCTACCCTCTTCTTTATGTACTTCTCCTCCAACATTTATATAGAATTTACCAACAAATATTATTTATTTCAAAAGTATTGATAAAAATATTGACCCAGTTAATTTGCAATATAAACATGAATCTGTGTGTAATTATAATAGATGCTCTCAAAACACAATAATTTCTAAATGGAAGCTTGTAATCTATCATTAAAACAGCTTGCTTTGTTTTTAATGCATTTATTCTAGGCTGAATTGATTTTGTGTAACAATGCTCTTGTTATCAGAATTTTCAGTCTGGACTCAGTATGATGACTTACAGAATTAATTGTATTACAGCAATACTATTGTCTGCACTGTGGCAAGAACCATGGAACTTAAGTTATAAGCACAAAATTCTAGTTTGTTCTTTATTCATAACTGTGATGCAGTTGAGTATCAAGGCTGTGCCTGCGTGTCCACCTTTAATTCATTAATTCCTTAGGTGGTCATGAAGTCTTCTGTTAGTTACTTTCATATATGAGACAATGCTCTGGCTTGAAACCAAGTAACTGAAGTGACCGATCCCCTAGCTACCTTCACAAAAAAGTTATCAGTGCAGTACTCCTTGTGGGACTTTTAAACTGTCCTGAAGGTTCCTTCCAGGAAGCTCCTGCTGTGCCTAAATCAACTGGTACTCTTAGACGTGTTGATTGACATCCTGGGTGAAGAATCAGGCCTCTACAGATCCCTCCTCTCAGGTGCTTTCTGCTTCAAACTAATCATATTGTGCATAGATATGACATTCATAAATGGTTAGTAGAAACTGTTCCTGCAGATGCAGAAACCGTCACATAGGACAGTCTCTTGTACTTTGCAAAGATAATTAAGAGATTTCTTGAATGTAAATTAAGACATTCAACAGTGATGAGTCATGCATGTTTTGGACTAGAAAGACTACAGCTAGATTTTAAGGCATAAGCAGAAGAGCAGTTCCTGGGTAAGTCTCACTTATGACAGCTGAAGATGCTGTTGTAAGGACCCCTACAGGAACTGTTGCCACCATCCAGACAGCAACTGATCATCCTGTTCAAGATGTTTGTCTTCCAATATGGGCCTTACCCTATTCCAAAATAGCAAAAAATATATCTTTTAAAAAATCCTTTTTCTGTGAGTGTTAGCACAAAAACACCCAAAAATCTCATTAAAAAAAAAATATATATATCGCTTCTCCCGATTTATTTTAAATTAAAAATTCTATATATACATACATATTCATTAGTATATTGATGCGTAATCACCAACATTCCTTTAAGACTCCTTAATTACTTTCTCACTCTAGCCTTTAGTCTTTCCTGGCATTTTTCCAGGATTGTTGTTAACAGTATGTGTCTTACAGTTATCCAAATCAGCCTGTTTGCTTTGTTTAGAAATAATGACATATCACACTTTTTGAAAATCAGAAATTCCCCCAAACCCCATGATTTATAGAACATTAACTCCTAATCATTCAAAGAACTCCATAGATAGTGCTTGACTTCAGGAAACGGCCCAGAAGATGTGTGTTTACATCACATTATTTCTGTATCAGCCCTGGCTTCTGTATAGCATGGAATCAAGTAAAGGGGTTGTTTGGAAGATTTTTAAGCATTATCAGACAAGAAACAGTGCATTTGTTCTTTGTTTGTACCAATCAAACAAAACAAATAAACAAAAAGTAGTGCTCTGCTTGGGGGCCTATGTATAAAAAAATATTACAATAATAATGAAAATAATTTTGAAGAAGATTAAAAAAGAACCCCAAATTACCACATTTTTGCTGATGAATACCAGTGTAAGCCGATTTCTTAAAACAAAACATACTATCTTGCTAAAAAAAGCTTAAATAATTTATCTGAATAATAAAAAGGTTATGAAATGATTTTATATTGCAACTAAACTCAAAGTGAAAAGTATTCAAAGGATTTTTTAATGAAAGAGAAAAAGCAACCCCAAATCTGTGAGAACCCATCAAATAAATTCTTTTGTGGCACTCAATTATTATTGAAAATATTCAATCTTCTAAATTTGAATCTTATAATCCTGGAATGAGATAAAATGCTGCTTCTCTTGAGCCTGCAGGAACAGAAATCTGAAAGAGTGTCATAGAAATTAATAAGCTTAAACCAAAGAAGCAATCAAAGTAATCTTGATTCAAATTGGAAATCTCACTGGAAACAAAAGAAGGTTTGCACAGGTATGGTGCCTGTATCTCGTTTCCTAAAAATATGCTTATTACAAATAAGAAAGCTTGTTAGTAAACCAGAAATCCTTTCTGAATACCCCTTTTCCCCATTGTTACTAAAACTGATGATTGTGGACTGCAGTGTTACCAGGTTTGGTCTAAATCAAAGCCATTTTTGAAACCTAAGAGAGTAGCATTGCAGCTTGCTCTAAAGATTAATAGTCTTTGTTCATGATGACTACAGAGGGAATTAAAAAAACCCAAAACTTCAAAGCTTGCAAGATTTCCCTTAAAATCAATCCAATCAATTACTACAATATAGTGTTGATCAGTTTTCAATGCCAAAGAAAATTGTCTCATCAATCTATAGACTTAATGGTTTATAAGGAAAATGTGACTGATATAACACTAAATCCATTGTCCAGAAACTGGTATCCACTTTTCTCTCTTTTGCTGTACTGTAGATGATACCAATTAATCCCAAACCCCTTGTAGGACTATTCCCATGATCAGTAATGACCAATTAACAATGACTAACTCTCTCACTGGCTGTGACATGAGGTCCCATTATGCAGAAAACACACGTTGGGGCCTTCACTGATCTTTTCAATGACAGACACGTAATATGTGATAATTTCAATGTTGGCTGTCCCCTGAAATGATCCCTTCTTAAATAAAATGTATAACCATTAAGTATGAGAACATGATAAATGATGTATAGAGTAAAATCTGCCTTAAATGTCAAGTGTTCATACCTCTGACTTGTTTTGTGCATGCACAGATTTATTTAACATATTATCATGGTTAATTAATTACTCTCTGGGTTTCAAACTTAGGTCTCATTAAAATAGTATTTTCACATGGAGAAAAGACATACTCCATGTCCTTGAATTTGTCTTTCTGAAAAGACATTTACCTTACCTGAGTAGAGAGGTGGAGAATGATGCAGTAACAAAGGTTGCTAAGGGAGTTTACACAGATCTCCAAGATATCATGACACTATGAGATAGAAATAATATGGGGGAAAAAGGAAAAAAAAAAAAAAAAAGAAGAAAAAAAGAAGAAAAATCATTAATTGCACATGGATAACTTAGTAGAGAAACTGCCCACAAGCACAACTCTCTGTAAACAACCAACTCTCAGATGAAGAAAAAAAAGGATGAACTGGAGGAAGGTGTGTATTTTTTTCATTGTAAAAATGATTATAGGGATCTAAAGTGTTTATCAGAAGAGATCTATGTTGTCTATGGTGGAAATCTAGAAAATAATAAAATGCAGGTTTGTTAGAGTTAAATAGCTGCTCACCTATGGGACAACTGAGTGTGGCATTATGTGCAACATTTTATTGTTTTTCTGGGAAAAATAAAACATAAATCTACTGAGTTTCAGTTTAAGTACTACATTTATGGTTCCAAGGAGAACCTGAGTAGTCTGAGTTTCACCATACCTCAAGTTCCTTAGCTTTTCTTGGGATCAGGGAAGGTTCAGCAATGAGAATGTTCAGCCCTGCAGGATTCTCTATGTCCAAATATTTTGATAAAATAGTGTCATCTATTATTTTCCCTACATTAGAATGCAGTTTTTCTCCATACTTTTCCCTTTTGAAGAAACACCCTTAAATTAGGGTTTAGGTATTTAATAAAGGTAAGCAGGAAAATTATACTTAAAAATCTATATAATATTGCAATATATTACAAACATAATAGAAATGCAGTTGCCATGAAAACTATGCACATTGAATATAAATATGAGGACAAGAAATGTAACAGTATATAGTAACAGCAATACTGAATATGCAAATAATGGCTGAGTTTTCTCTGTTAGTCAGTCTTTTTGAATATCAGGTTTTGAACATGTAAATTTGCAGTAACATTGCCTGACCATAGGGTATTTTATGCAAAGAAGAGACTAAATTTGAGTGCTTGCTTCTCATACTGGAATGAGGAAAGCTTCAGTAGTTTGGTCTTTACTCTTTTAAAGCAGATTAGATATTTTTGTAATGCATTTCATTAACATGTCCTTGGAGAGAAAGATCATAGTGATCAGAATATTAAATAAAAAAACTTATTGAAAAGAATAGTGTATTAAGTATCAACAAATAAGTTAAAGACATAATAGATGTAAACCCCATTGCCCCAATGAAGTTAGATCTTTGTTATTTAGACAAATTTAACAAAATAAGTGCAATCTGATGATGTCACAGTGTAAGACCACAAATTCTTTGAAATTTGAGAAAATCTGGGGCTGCAAACTATGGAAGATATATAAACCTATTAAATAAAGACAATCTTGACATTGCCTATAGTTGCAGGGTTTTATTTTAATTCTGAAAAGCAGGAAGTAATTTTTCCAGACACTGAGGAACTGTATCAAGCAAATTCACACTACAAGCCTCTTTAAAAATTCACTTTGCCATATATTATCTTCTGCACATTTTCTGTGTGGACTGCTTGGATCTTGTGATAAAAAAAAGACTTACACAGCAACCAAGACAAAACGTAGGCTACTTTTAATAATTAAATGGATTAGACCTCACTCACCTCCTGAAAGGAATATGGGGTTTTCAAGGAGGGGAAACCACAGCTTCTTTATTTATTCATGGGGATCTGTGTGATATGACTGTCAGAATGTGATTAAACTTCCTGGATACTGCTGTCTTTCTGCCAAGAGAGAATCTGCCTTTGGGGGCACATGTGACAGAGCCTGGCTCAAAAAATCTAATATTAAAAAAAAAAAATCAGCTTCTATAAAATAAATTAAATGCAGGGTAATTTCACAGGCAACAGTTAATTTAACAGCATTTTACTTCTGATCTTGAGCCACTTCCATATAGTAGTTCATACCAGTGTCACATAGCTGAATTTCAAGAACACTTGCAACACAATGAACCACCTGGTAAACTCTGAAAAACAATGAGATTTTCAAGAATAGTTCAGGTGATGGTTTGTTAGTGTTTTGCTGTAGCAACTCAGGCCTTGACACGATAACAGGAGTGAATGGAGGAAAGAAGTGGGTCTTTGAGTTTTTATGATTTCAGATCCTCTTGGCAGTAAAGTTAAATATGTTTTCAAAATCTTTTCTTTATCCTGATGATGTTGGTCGGGTTAAAAAAATGACTTTTCACACTGAAGGAACAGTGTGTTTCCATTGGCTGTCCTTGTTTTTCTTAAAGAAGCACAGACAAGTGGTGTTTATGCTTGGGGTAAAATAGATTTCTTTATTTTTAAAATATCATAATAAAAGCTACACAGGAAAAAATTTATGGGTAATTAAACTTTTGAGCAAGGGAATTGATTTTTTTAAGCTAACATTGGGGATTAAAACATGAGCCTGGACTGAACAGAAACATGAAGTGTAAATGGACATGTAAATAAAGACTAAAGGTCTCCATCTTCACAATGTAATCAGTGGGCATATTGACATTTGGGGTTAGTGGCAATAACTAATTTATTACATTCTTTTTTGGTCACATATTTCCCAAGTTAAGGTGCTGTCTACAACAAATACAACAAAGACAAGAGCACTGTTGCAGCTGCAGCAGTCTGTACCTAAGGTCCAGAAAGCCAAAACCCAAAACTATCAAGGTTGTATAACAACTGTTTACATTTTCTAAATGTCAATAATTAAGATATTCAACCCAGTCATTTTCATATGATCAACCCACAAAAAGGCAGTTTAGCTAATATCCTACAATCCATCCAGTAACTCCAGTACAGCCAGGAGGCTCAAGTTCATTAGAAAATCCAAGACCTTTCACACTGGTGAACAAGATACTGTGAGCTGGATGTATGTAATTTTGAAAGTGACAATTCACTAGATAACTGAAGTTCCTTGAATATTAAATAGTGAGAATTTTGTGCCACAGCATGCCACAGAATTGTCCTGTGTGCTAAACAAGGAACCTTGAAACAGTATGAAATATACCAAAGTGAGGAGTGTCTGTCTCTTCTAGAGCATGTAATTATCCTGAGCCATAAAGATAAGTGTTCAGGGAAAACTGGTGGATTGTTTTGTTTCATTTATAATGTGTTGTTTCAGCCATATTCATAATGGCTACAGGGCTCTAAAGTTCATCTGCAGAAGAACCTTGAGAGATGGTCATAACCCACAGTCTGTACTATTTGAATGTTACAAAAAGCCATCAAGCTAAGAAATAGTCTGAATATTCTTTGTTGTTGGGCAGAGGCTGGACCACTGCACAGAGAACAGTGGAACATGCATGGATCTGGAGAGAGGCAGCACTGAGAGGGAGGTTGTCCTTGTAGCTCACTAATGAGTGACACCTTTAAGAAAAAGTAATTTTCTACTTTGAACCAAGAGTGACAACAAGCAGCCTGACAAGGGTCCTGCCTACACAGCTAAACAAAAGCAGGCCAAGAAGTGAGCTTAAGGGCTTGGTCCCTAGCTGCCTAGGCTGCCAAAGTCATGGCCATCTCTCTCCCCAGTTAGGTGCATTCCATTTGGCTATGCCAGGACATTTCCAATTTAAACCATGATCTGCTGATAAGGGACAAAACTGTGCTAGATTTAGGTCCTGTGCTAGATCTGGCTCCCTCTGCAGTCCTCCAACTCTGTCCCAGAAGCCTTTGTACTTGCAGCTGCCCAACCACAATCTCCATTCATGTCCCCAGGTGCACGGATTTATGTCTTAAAATAATTTCTCTAGTATGATGCACCTTAACACTCATACATTTGGAGATGAAAAACAGAAAACAATTATTCTGTCTCCATGACACATGTGCATCATGTAGAGTCCGGAGTGGGTTGGTAGGTGATGTGGATATGGTCAGTCTGCTTTAGCAGACACACAAGCAGTGTGGATATGAACTTAAACATGTTTCATGTCACTTGTCTCTTGTTTAGCAACACAGGTGTAGCAGAAGATCCCTTTGCTTCTTCTTTGGCAAGTTTTTTCATTGTTTATTCATTTCTTTTTTTTCTCTAATAAAAATACAGCAGTACTACAGTTTACTAATTTGCAATTTTTCATAATCATCCATTAAGAACAGCACATTGTACTAGCAGTAGAGCAGCTGAGTGAGAAACAGAAGTGTCTAACTAAAAACAGAGGGACAGGAGAAAATAAACATTGAGGAGCAGTAGCTAACAGCAGCTGCTGTGAAGGTGGAACTAAGGAATGTAATACACGGCTAGAAGAGTAATTTTGGATGGTTTATGAAATCCCTAAAACAGTAAAAATATACAGTGGAAATCATAAGCCACAAACTGGAAACAGGTGCTGTGGCCGTGCTCCCTCCCTGCTCCCTGTGCCCTTGTGCACGGGCAGGACATGGGGAGTCGGAGAGTCCTTGAAGTCTCAGTAGCAGCTGAAAACATCAGTGTGCTATCAGCGTTCTTCCCATACCAAACCCAAAGCTAAATCCAAAACACAGCACTCTTCTAGTCCCTGAAAAGGAATATTAACTCTATTTTAGCCCAAACCATGACAGCCTTTTTTTCAAATCAGCCTGATTCAAATCAGTTCCTGTTTGGACTAGATAAAATTGTAAGATTTTCCCAGAATGAAGAAAAGAATGAAGCAAGATGCTGGATGAAAGATAAGAGAATCTTAGAATAGAGTGGATTAAATGAGAAATATGGATTGCAGCAACAGAAGGACATGAAAGAAAAAACTGTTTAAAAGGAGAAATCCATGTCCGAAGGGAACAATATGAGTGATTGATTAATCTGGGTAAAAATCACTGACCTAAGCACTGTCCAGCTGCTCAACAAAACTGTTGTATTTAAAAAGAAAACCATACGAAAAATTGTAGGCAAATACTACAACTATGCAAAAAGAACCAAAATCCACATACGACATGAAGTTTTTATGAATTGCTTATATAGATTATGAAAACATTTAAGAAATATGTAAAGTAGCAACTTGAGTGCAAGGGAAACCCTTAATCATTTCAGACTATATGAAAACATTACAGTAGTCCTACTAGAAGATATAAGAGGGGTCAGTTATATTTTTTAGCTAATTACCATCATGTTTGACCTTGGTAAAAAAAAAAAAAATAATGAGCTTTACGTTTTTAACCCATTTGCCTGTTAATACAAAGATTCTGTGAACTTTCATGTTGATATAAATGAAAGTTCACTACATGGACACACTTCACAAGGAAATGTACATCTTGAGTCACCAAGGACAAAGGAAATTAAGAGTTTTACCATTGCTGAGTAAAGGAATTGCTAATGGATGAGTCTGGTATATGAGAATCACCTGGTCTGAATAAGTGGCATTTATGTATCTCCTGAGAGGTGATGCAGTCCTTAAATTAGTAAGAAAAGTGTCAAGCATGTCACTGAAGAGGGAAGAAATAATTATAAGGAGGTAATATTACTAAGGAAGAATAAATATACCTAGACATCCTGGAAAGTTCAGTTATGGTGATCAGCTACAAAATTAACATACTCCAAGAAAGTGCTTTTTCTAGTAAGTGCAATTTGAGACAAAGTAAACTGCAGTAGGAATTCCTGACTGGATGTCATTCCATGCAAACTAGCTGATTTCAGGGAGAGAGAGCCTTCTTCATCTTAAATCTGAGATTAAAAGGTCAAGATGAAATTTTTTTTCTATTTGTTCTTCCTCCCCTTTGTCTTCTGTAAATGTTTAAAATTGTTTTTCTCATTTTAGGTACAGCAAATACACGTTTTTATTTGCATTTCACAGTGGTTTTGATTGCCTTAAGGATGATATCAAGACAAGTGACTGATAAGAGGTCATTCCTTGGGAGTGGGTTTTCAAACAAGCAAGTTGTGGGAATACTTCAACACATGTCGAAGTCACAATAGCGTTCCTCAGAGCACTGCAAAGATGCAGGTTGTGTCCATCCAATGGTTGTACGGCAATCAAGAGGAGCATCCTGTATGGGTTGGTAATAAACATGAGAGCTCTCCTAAATGCTGCAAAACAGCAAGAAGCGTGCCTACAAAGGTTCTTAGAAATGTGTTGTGGTTTGAGCCTACTCAGCAGCTAAATGCCACACAGTCGCTCACCCACCCTCCCCCCACTTAGGAACGGGGAGGGGGAGGAATCAGAGGGGCAAAGGGAGACTCACAGGTTGAGATAAAAACAGTTTAATAACAGTAACAGGACAATACGCTGACAGCAGTATCAACTGGTAACGTACCATACAGCTGCTCACCACCCATCAACCAACCAACACCCACCTGCTCCGGCCAGCAATCCCAAACACAAAGGCACCACAGCAGCACTCCCAGAAGTGAGAGCCCCTCCTGGCCCACTCCTGCCTTTATATAGTGATCACAATGTCACATGACATGGGATATCGGCCAATCGGGGCCCAGCCCTCCAGCTGTGCTCCCCCCGCCCCCGCACACAGGTGAGGGCACTGGGACCTGGGGAGCCCCTGGGGTCTCTGTGCTGCAGCACTCCTCCTGCTGCCAGACCAACGGGAACTCTAGTCCAGCCCCAACCAGGACAAAATGCTGTAGTAAAAAACTGTTGGTAAGTTCATGGTGCAAGTAGAAAGGAGCCAGTTTTGTGAGAGGCCTGGTTAATTGGGAACTTTGATGGGAACAAAAATGGAAGAGGCAATGAATTGACTTTGAAACAAGAGAAAGCCTTTGCTTCTGTTAATTGGGTAAAAGGCAATATAATCTTTTCACATCTTAATTTCTTACATACCAAGAAGGTTGTTCTCAGAGATGGGCACGTTATGAGACGATTTTTGTTTTTGTTTCCCTGTTTTAACACAAAAGACTTTGTCAAGGACACCTGAATAAGAGATTTGGTATTTTTGATGTCATTTGAACCCTAAAGATACTGTAAACGTAGAAGTGATGTATAAAGAAATAAATTAATGTCCACCACAGGGTAACACAAGTATTTTGTGGGACTTGTACAACAGTGTACGCTACAGCTGATTTAGCCCATAGTATAGTACATATAAGGAATGTTTTTTCAAAATTTTTCCCAAGGTCTTGCCTTTGATAAACATTGATTGTCTTTTTCTGCCAAACAAAAGTAATTTTAAATACAAAAGGGAAAGAGTTACTAAATTTCTATGAAAATTTGGCTCTGTAAGATGTTTTCTATGTTTCCCATAATAATGTATGTTTTGTCTGCTTCTTAATTTGTTTTGACTCTTAAGAATTGATTTTAGCAAAAGTGATAGCTATTAAATTGTCTTGCTGGCTCATATACAAGAATATAAAAAGAAAAAAAGAGAATTAAAGTAGGATTTATTATTTCATAAGAAATTTTGAAAGAAATGGATTCATGGCAAAGAAAAAAAATTAATAAAAGACTGATTTTTTTTTTTTTTTCACAGTCTCAGCATAAAAAAAGTTTAACAATTTCAAAATTTTTCAACAGGGAAAACCTTATTCTGTTCAGCTCTAACTAGACAGCCAAAAATGCATTCAAAGAATTACCATTATTTTAATTACAAGAAAAAAGTCCAGATAATTTTCCATATATTCAAATTTTTAATTAAAAAAGACAACTAATAGATCTTTATTGTGCGATCAGACATACCTTTACATTAAAAATCATATTTCTGAATTATGTTCAGAAGAAGTCCTAAAACAAAATTAGAGGTACGTTTCTGTTTGAACGCACTGAATGATACAGCACATCATAATAAAGAAGGATAAGGACAATTTCAAATATGTGTATTTTCATGTCAGTTCCTCATGACTGCAGTATTTTTAACAGAATACAACCAGGACTTTTCTTTATTAAAAAATAAAATGAAAGAGAACAGGTATGAAAGATATTTTTTTTCCAGGAATTATCAAAAGAAATTAGTAAAATAATATAATTTCTTCCTTTTGTTTTTCTTTCTTTCTTTCTTTCTTTCTTTCTTTCTTTCTTTCTTTCTTTCTTTCTTTCTTTCTTTCTTTCTTTCTTTCTTTCTTTCTTTCTTTCTTTCTTTCTTTCTTTCTTTTTTTTTTTTTTTTTTCTGGAACTTATCAAAACATTCTAAAATCAGTGCCTTGGGATCATCAAATCAAACTCCCAACTGAGCACTGCCCAAGTCAGAACTGACTTTTTCAAACAAGAAATTAATTTTTGGATTTTTTTCCCCATAATTCCATTTTTACAGGTTTTAAACAACAGTTACTCTGTCCATCTGTGATGAACATCTCTTTTAATTGAAAAATTAAAGTTTTCATTTTTTATTTTTTTTCTGTATCTATTCCCTTCTGGTTCTTTTACAGTATTTATCAGCAAAGGACTTTCTTTCATTAAAGCCCCCTGAACAGTGAAAATATTGCTGTGTTTAAGCTCTCATTGTAGAAGTCTTATTTCTCTCATAGTTTTCATATTAATTTCCTCTTCAGTTTGTATAAGGCAGGTAGAACACAGTTGTTTATCACTGTTGTGCCTGTTTCCATGACAGTGAAGGTCAAATCTGCACTGCATTATGATTGGCACAGATTGGGCTCTCTGTCTTCTCAACATTATGCAATTAAAGGCAGTTCATACTCTTTCTGATAATAGATACTCTATACTTATCCAGGCTTTGAGAAGAGGATCAAAGAGCTCAGGAGGAAAGGGTGAAGTTATTGGCCTACAACTTTTTCCAATCCCCCTAAAATCCATTGATGCCTCATTATTGAATCTTGATGACATAGAAAAACAAAAAAATCGTAACACAGAAATATTCTTTTAAGAGGGATCTAATAACATGGATATTACACACTTTTAAATAATATCAGATAAACTTTTAAGTATTATAACACTAACAGGCATTACCTAAATTGTGTTAGAACAAACATCCTCAAAGATTAACTTAGAAAATTATCTTTGTTATCCTTTTTTCTTCAACTCTGATTTGAACTCCAGCAGTTTCCCCGTTATCACAAGCATCAAATTCTGTATTTCTATTTCTTTCAAAATATAGAGTACTGCTCTTCAAGCTAGCTATATATTGCATCACTAGTATTTCTAACATCATAACGTGGTGTTTTCAGGTGCTTCTGTAGTTTTCTGATCCTCTTCAAAGTAATACTGTGTTGGAGAATGGCTCAGAGACAAGGGTCCTGTGCCTTTAGCCAATAGATTGTAAGCCTGAATGCTTAAGTTGTGCCTTGTCATGTATTAAGAAAATCTTTGAACGAACGTTAGCGTGGGCTCTGCTCATACAAAAAGAAAAAGGGGGAATTGTTGGAGAATGGCTCAGAGACAAGGGTCCTGAGCCCACCGAGCAATTGTATGATCAGAGCCTGCTCTAGCTGCTGATGCTGAGCCTCACTAGGGTTTGCCTGCAGCTGCTCACAGCTGCTGATACAGGAGGAATGTCAAGGACGCTTCAGCCCTGTGTACCGTGGTGTGTCGAAAACAGGTTAAGGGGAATTAGGAATAGTGGTCTGAGAAACCCAGTGTTATGATAACGGTGGTCTGAGAAACATTGTGTTACGGTACTGTCGTGTATCGAAAACAAGTCAACAGGAATCAGAAATAGTAGCATGAGAAACTTAGTGTTATGAGAAGCTTGTGCTGTTAGCTAACTGCAAGTAGGTGGACCGTGCGATTACGACCTTTAGAGCTTAAGCCAATCAGCTAGTGACTAGTAGGCATAATAATTATCATTGTCTGTATAAATATATGTACCCTGGACCAATAAAGACACGTTGATTGATGCTCTATTACCCACACTGAACCCATCTCGGCGTGTCGTTTGTCCGCGGCTCCGCAATACTGCAGTAAGTCAGAAGTGTGGAGGATCACACATTGAAAAGATTGTAATTCTTTCATACACATCACATTTCACAAGGCATGTGTAATATTTCAGTAGACTTCCTGGCATATGTATGAAGAAGTAAGGTTAGTCCCATTTTACATGACGAAATGAAGCTTGAGGGCGCACACAAAGAGAATCAACAACTGACTGGTGGTTACAGATGAAGAGCCAGATGCTCACTGACCTCTTTTCACTGTGTTGGAGGAGCCATAAGAACCCCATCTGGGGTCAGGAAGGAATCCCCTGGTCCTGCAGCTGCGGCAGCTGTGCGACACCTTGCCGAGGAGCCAGCGAGGCGTACTGAGCACAGCTGCAGCTGGGAAGGTGGTGCTTCCATGCACAGAGCACCTCCGGAAGAGCAGCAGAGCAGTGGGGGCATCTCCACTGTCAGATGAAGACATGGCACTTCTGACTTCACTGGATGGCTTGGATCTGGAAACCAAGCTCAGGCTTGTCTACACAGGTCACGTTGCCTCTGACCAAAGGGTAAATATGAAATTTGTCCATTTCAGAGCCACAAGAAGCAGGGATGAAAAACAGAGGTAAAAAAAGTGCTGGGGTTTATAAAATCCCATTGCTTATGAATTGAGATAAATATTATGGGAATGTCAGCCCTGCTCCTGAATGATAACCAGTCTGAGGGACTTCTGTCTCTGTAAATCACAGTACTGTCCCTCCAGCCCTTTTTATTTTTTGGTCTGGAATTTTAAAGCAGGCTGCCAAATAGACTAAACTGAACATTACTTGTAGCACTTTCCAGACAATATAACAAAGAATAGAGCAGAATAAATGAATCTACTAACAGTTGGCCATTTGCATCCAGTGAAGTTACAAGACTGCTTCAAGCTTAAATTTCAGGTGTACCCAGTCTCCTTTTTATCTTCTGAACTACCCATCACTATACATTTCACAGGGTGGCTCATTAGGTTGCAGAGCTGCTCAGAGTAGCCCATGTGAAAAATGCTGCTCAGACTACATTAACAAATGTGTGGTTTTTTTTTCCTCCAGGAGTGGCACCTATCTCCAGGGCTCCATTATCCAGTTCCCCTTGACTGTATGGAAATAATTAATTTCACTTGAATGACTTTTGTTTAGAAAAATGTTCAGCTGAAGGTATTTTGGTTTCAAGGCTGTATTTCCTGGGTTTGATTATTGTGCAAAAATGAATCTACTGTGTTTTAAATGGAAGACATAGTTATAAAACTCTTTTGTCCATTAATTCCAAGTTGCTGTGCTGGCATCAATTGTGTATTGATCTACTGAAGAGATTTCAGTTTCCTGTATTTTTTTTTTTTTTTCTTCTCAGGCACCCCTGAAATCTCTATAGGGTTTAGTAGACAAAAACATGATCTTATTCTAGTTGTGTCTGTCTTATTCCTCTGTTAAATATTTGGTATGTCATAATAGGAGAGACACAGAAAAAAAAATCTGGAATTAATATTTTAATAGTTTACCGGAGAACTAAAGATTAAAGTATCAGTTAAGGGACAAAAATCATAGACTTTAAAATCACTTATTTTTGCTTCTGTATTTAGTAGATAATTTTGGTAAAATCAAATAATAGATTTCAGTGCATTTCATTTTTTTTCATGCAAAATTGCCTAAGTAATTATATTAAGTTATTTTCATTTTATTCATCTGATATTGACATCCTGAACATATAAAAACTAATACATCATTTTTGATGTGCATATTTTCAATCAAATATTTAGTTTCATCTTGACCAAATCTAAAGGTTCATTGGTCATACTCAGCTCTTTTCAGTGAAAGGAGATGAGCAGGTCCTTTTCATTACAACATAGTATTGTAGAATCATTGAATGGTTCAGGCTGGGAAGGACCTTTAAAGATCATCTAGTCTATTCCCCCTTACAGTGAGCAGAGACATCTACAACTAGATCAGCTTGCTTAGAGCCCTGTCCAACCTGACCTTGAATGTTTCCAGGGATGGAGAATCTACAACCTCTCTGGTCAACCCATTCCAATGTTTCACCACCCTTATTGTAAAAAATTCCTTCGTTATATCTAATCTGAATCTACCTTCCTTTATTTTAAAACCATTACCCCTTGTTCTATCACTACATGCTCCACTAAAAAGTCTGTCCTCATCTTTCTTATAAGCCCCATTTAAGTATTTAAACTTAGTAATACCCAATAAGATCTCCCTGGAGCCTTCTCTTTTCCAGGCTGAACAACCCCAGCTCTCTCAGCCTTTCCTCATAGGAGAGGTGTTCTATCCCTCTCATAATTTTCGTGGCCCTCCTCTGGACCTGCTCCACCAGGTTTATGCCTTTCCCGTGCTGAAGACTCCAGAGCTGGATGCAGTACTCTAGATGGGGTCTCACCAGAACAGAGTAGAGGGGGGAGCGTGCTCTGGTGTATTTTAAGATAACTACTTTAAGATGTCATCTCAATCCAAGATTCTCAAATTTATCTTTTTATAGAGCATCCCAGAGATCTCATCAGGAGAGGTCTGCAGAGGACAGTTGAAGGGCATATTTTATCACTGAACAAGTAAACCATAAGCTGATACTGAGGTGTGTACATTTTTGTGACTGGGCAATGAAGTACACTGTCAAAAGTGCTAATTTCTACATTTTTGACTTACACAATCTCACATTACTTGATGAACTGAGAGAAGAAAAAGCAATCACTTCATGGCTGCAGAGAAGGCGGCAGGTGTGTAATGTGAACAGATTCATTAGGTGACTACATAAATATTGTTTTAACAGAAAAAGTCCTGATCATACTGGTGTTAGCAAAAGTAGGGTTCAACAGTCTGTAAAAGTAGTTGGTGAGACAGGAATGAAAGGAAGGACAAGCTTTATTTTCTAAGATATTCTTTATTAAATAACAGAAATGAAAAAAAATAGATAGGACAAATTAATCAAAAGTAGAATTTATAATCAGCGCTTGCAGCTATGGAAACACTGACAGACCTGAGACCACAGAATTCAGTGCTTTGTACAATGCACATGTTCTGCACATAAGCAGTAGCCATTTTTTGGTGTCTAGGAAAATGATACGTCAGCGACTGTAGCAGTGGGATGTTATATTATTTCTAGAAGATGTATTTCTGCAGTCTCTGGTAAATACTAAAAATTGCTTGGACATATGTTGGTGCATTTTCCACTACCCTTCCAGGTGCCTGCAGGGATCAGTTGTCTTCTCCAGGTGTCATATGGACTTACAGTAAAGAGCTGTCATTCTGAAACCCAATAAGCCTGCTGTGTTGATGTCATATACCTGATTCCAGTCCCTTAATACTGAGAAAGTCTTACTATCTGGACTAGAAATCCTGGTCCTGGTATCACCATTCTGTGAAAATCAGGAAAATTTTAAATTGCACATCCTGTAAGTTAAGAAAACGACAGAGTATTACCCATCTTTCTGTTTTTCACATCATGGTGTAAATAACACCTGTGGATCTTGCTTGAGAGATTACAGAGAGCAGTTTCAAGGACTGTGTTGTTTTATGGGATGGTTCTTCTGTAGGAGTGTGGGTGAAAATTAGTGCCTATGTACCAACTCAGGCAGAAAGTAATTAAGCTGTCTCTAGATACTTGTCTAGCCTTCAGCTTTTCTAAATGTATATACTGAAAATCAAATTAGCTGAGAAACTTCATAGAAGTTGACTGGTGCTATTGCTGCATCTTCTGAAAATGCCAATGTTGCTAGACATTTCTAAAATCTTTCTACTCCTGAATGGCTAATAGTGTAACTTCAGCACTACTTAAATCAAGATCTGATAAACCCTCAGAAGACAGATTCTTGAGAACTTAGTGCACTTTATTCCTTTTTACTTCTAGATGTACCTGACTGAGGTTGATATTCCTATTTGATGTAGCTGAAGCTGTTCAATGAACAGATTTGTTTAAGCATCTGGTACGTATGATGTAATAAACTTTTATGGATCCACAAAGTCAGTTATCCATAGCAATGCCAACAGAGTGTTAAAGGCCTTATCCCCTTAACTACCTATTTGCCTAAATTCTGGATTTCAAGATAGCTGTAGGACATTCTTGACACAGCATTATATCAAGTCACAAAAAATGAACAAGGGAGGGAGGAAGAGTTGTTCAGACAAATGCTAGCTCAAACAGATACGTCTGTGTAGCCCAGAATGGCACCGTGCAAAGATGCTGGCAGCAGCTTAGCTGCATCAGCGTCTCAGATGGGCTCATCATGTTGGGCTTGGTGCTACACCGGAGGCCTGTGCTGTTTCTGATTCTCTGCCAGATTTAGTCAGCAGTAGCTCAGATCTCTTCTGTAATACAAAAATGCCCCAAAAATTCTAAATTCATTGTTCCCTCTGTCTTGGAAAGACTTCCTGAGGGTAAAATTTGGGAAAATCAGTCTGTATCTAGTAGGTTTTTTTGTTCAGAAGACGTGTTTCACTACCTACAGGACTCTGGGATTTTCAGCAAGTAGAAAATAAGTCGTCAGTGTCCAACAGATGCCATGAGTACGTCAGATGAGCATCTCCCAGCAGGTCTTCTAAAAGAGCTCATGAGTCTAGGTCTGACAGAGTGTCAGGAAAGAACAATTATATTCAAAACTCTGAGACCATCACATCCAGCACTACTGCAGAGCACCCTGAGACCCACAAGAGTGCCTTTTGTGAAAATGGTGATGTGCTGTGGACTGAGCCATGAGCATGCACAAACTCTGCAGTGACTTCAGCGAGAGGGACTTCACTTTTTACCTTCTATTTGGCAGTAATATGATGTACACACACCCTAAAAGAAACGAGCAAAGTTATGTATGCCAAGTATTGCACATTCTCAGGATGATCACACAGATTTCTGGGATGTCAGATGGGAAGGAAACCAGAAGACTACACTGAAAATTATGGTAGTGACAGGCACACATCCATGCTGGGAAGAGAACTCTTATTATAAATAGCACCAGGCACATACACTGAAACAATGAGATCTTCTAATGAGATAAATCATTAGTACACAGAATTAGGCAAAACTGGGACATGTTGATTGACATGACTAGAGGGGAACATGTGTTGAATATAGTGTATAATAGGTCATCCCACAGAAATCCTTCAAATGAATTAATGCTCATTATATTATATAATAATATTTAAATAATATTTTGCTTTGCACATCTTTTAGGGATATAGGATTTTATTTGTGGTTCTGTGGTACAAGGCTAAGACAATAATGACAAATGGTAAGAATTTTAACTGAAATTCATAACAAACTCTGTAATTTTTCTATTAATACTGTTAGGGATTATTTTTTTTTTTAATAAAAGCCTGTTAATATATTTTTT
Source organism: Tyto alba (assembly GCF_018691265.1). Lineage (NCBI taxonomy): Eukaryota > Metazoa > Chordata > Aves > Strigiformes > Tytonidae > Tyto > Tyto alba. Next base: position 7,147,891 of record NW_024881276.1, on the reverse strand, counting down.
TCTATTCATTAAGAAAAATGTTCTATATTGACTGCTTATATGAAGTAAATATTACACAAAAAGATAAATAATAATAAAAAAAATCAACAGAATTATTTATTATTCTATTTACAGTCTGAGAACAAATACCATGAAAAATACTATTTGTAATTTAACAGCGTTGTTAAAAGCCCTATCCTCAAAACATTGTATTTATTAATTATATCTGCCTGTAGCGTCTTCAGGCTACAGTAATAGTAACATATCTGTCATCTGCCTCAAAGAAACATTCTCATGATTAATCATTTTATTCTAGATTTCACACAACAGCCTACAGTTAACTTCTGAGATTTATATTTAAGTATTCCCCAATTTTAAGTTCCTGATAACATTAGCCAATCTGTTATTTTTTTAAAAACAGATAATTTCCTAAAGTAGTTTTTCTATTTGAAAAGATCTATTAAGCTGCAAACACTGTGACTTGTAAGTGCTTGAAGAGATTTATATTTGTTATTAATGGTTTTCTTTCATGGGAAGAGTAGATATCTGTATTACTTCAGGATGTGCAGAAATACACATTTTTGCTGTAAACACAAGGAAAAGCAGATACATACATATTTTTTTTTACTAATTATTAATATGACTACATGAAAAACATATTTCCAATCTGATTAATAAATATTTAGCTTCAGACTAGACTATTAGACTTTCCATTAATCCAGATGACAACACTTCTCTTTGTTATAACATCAGAGTATGTCTGAAGCTACAGCTATAAAAGAAGGTGAAATTACATGTATTTTGTTCAAAAAATGTATTTCCATAGAGAAGACTAAAACACTAAAATATAAGCTTGCAATAATTACATTTTTCCAGCATATTTCTACCTCATCTTCATTTAGTTTTTGACATTTTAGTCCGACACTTCTTGGAAGAATTAGCACTAAAAGGAACATCATAGTCACTTGCCATCAAAACAAATTCACTCAACATTGATGACCCAGACAACTTAGGCAAGAAGTGTGAATTACCTTGCCATGAAAAATTAATTTCTGTGAAGAACATCATACAAAACACATTTCTATGCCCTCTACAATGGATTTTCCTTTGAATAAGGTAATGGGAATTTACAAATGTGCAAGTATCAAAGTCAGAGTTTCCATGTACAAATGATGTGTTAAGGACATGGATATTTCTATATACTTTTTGTTCCTAAAGATCTTTTCAGTTTCTGCCACTTTTATCACTCTGTATTACCAGAGTGCTGCATGGTATTTGGATACACCATTTATTTTTTATATATTTTTATATATCACATAGATGATCTATTACAAGGCAGAATTAAAAAAGATACTGAGAACCTATTTTGCATCTATGATAATTAAAAAGTTTAGATATAGTATTAGCTAATTTTTTTCCTTTGTTTTTTATCCCTGTTATAAAATTTTGTTTAATAAATAACTTCAAGGATAGCTTTCTGACATTATCCTCCATATTTACCAGTGATAATTTCTGCTACACTATCAGCTGTAAAATGCAATCAGAACCATATTTTTTTTGTGGCACTCCGTAAAGGAGGAAAGATAGTCTTATTCTGAATAGTGTGACAACTTTATCAGTTAAATAATGATGCTTTCTCCTGAGGAATACTTGTGTTTGTGCTTCTTACAAGATTTCCTATATAGATAAAAATATTTCAGCATGCAACTGGTATAACCTTGCTTATCACTGATGATGGATCAGGTAATGTGTTCTTGATGAAGATGAAAGCACAACTAAAATTCAGTTATTCATTTATTTGCTTTCATCCATTCCTTTCCAGCAGGTAGGTGGGTACAATGATAAGAACTGACTGTTTTTTATCTGTTCTGAGAGTATCTGCAAGGCCAAGAGTTAGAGGCTGTGCATGTAGATAACAGAGGGTCAGGCAACTACTTGAGAATCACAGAGGTTTGGAGAAAAGAGAATACAAGGAAATTACAAGGCCATATTAAGTCCACACAAAAGTCAACAGTGACAGAACAGAACCTCTATGTCTTGCCACACTTCTGAAAATGAGCTGTAGGCTACATCTGCTAAACCCTTAATAGTAATATTGAAATGATTGATTTAACTTTTGTTGAATCAATTTTTTGTGGTATTTTTTTTTACAATAGGAAAAGCTATAAATGCAGTGCTAAATGCTACTAACGAGTTTGACAAATCTGTCCAGGGTAGTGCTGCTTCTAGCAAATAATATGTTTGGGGTGTTTTACCAGACGTGTGACACATTAAGTAAACTGAGAACAAGATTAATCACATACTGTTCTGAGTTCAGTGCTGCCATGGGTAACTACAAGATCATTTCACCATGTTTTTTTGGAAGGAGATAAAACTAGTTAATTAAGTTCCTCTCCTTCTGCCTCTTATCCCTCTTACAGTCATTCAACACTCCCAGGCCCCTTACTAAATCATGCTGTTTTTTAGGACACCCTGTAAAACAGATTACTAAATCTGTGATTATTTTTAAAGCTTTCAGGGTTCTGGTAACGGAGTGGCCTCACAAACACTTGTAAAGGAAGAAATGAAAGACCATTGTAATGCAGAATGGTAAAAGTGGCAGAAACTGAAGGTGTTGTTAGGAAGAAAAAGTATATAGCCATGCCCAGAATATTGCCTCAACTTCTCAGGTGTGCTTGCCTCCTGCAGTGCACTCAACAGTGCAAGAACAATGCCTTAATTTGAAACTGAGTGGAGGCATGCTTACTAAACTGCATCTGCCAGAGACTTTCAACTTTCTCATCATTACTTTTAGTAGTATTCAGAGATTATTTCAAAGGAAATAATCTTTTAATTGGTGTCTAAAGGTGAAACACTGGAATAGTTCTGTTGGGATTTATTTTTTGTTTCTTTGGTACTCATTTTTTAGAAGGATAATAAAGTCTAGCTAGCACACACACACTTGGAGTTTATTGTTTCTGAAAGTCTTAGCAAACTAATATTTATATCTGATTTATACAGTTGGAAAACACTGAAATGGAGTTTAGAAGACTGTCTCCATCTTAGATAACCAAAGCACCTGCTTTTTACATGCTTAATATCCCACAGACAGAGAAAAGTAATTTTCAGTCAAAATCATAGAATGATTTGGGTTGGAAGGGACCTTAAAGATCAACTAGTTCCAAACCCTGCCATTGGCAGGGACATCTTCCACTAGACCAGGTTACCCAAAGCCCCGTCCAACCTGGCCTTGAACACTCCCAGGGAGGGGGCAGCCACAGATGCTCTGGTCAACCTGTGCCAGTGTCTCACCGCCCTCACAGGAAAGAATTTCCTCCCTAGATATAATCTAAATCTACCCTCTCTCAGTTTAAAACCATTACCTCTCATACTATCACCACACTCCAATAAAGAGTCCCTCCCCATCCTTCCTGTAGGCCTCCTTCAAGTACTGGAAGGCTGCCATAAGCTCTCCCCGGAGCCTTCTCTTCTCCAGGATGAAAAACTCTAACTCTCTCAGCCTGTCCTCATAAGGGAGGTGCTCCGGCCTCCTGATCATCTTCATGGCCCTCCTCTGAACTCAGTCCAACAGCTCCATATCTTTCTTATAGTGGGGGCCCAAGAGCTGGACACAGCACTGCAGGTGGGGTTTTGCAAGATTGGAGTAGAGGGGGAGAATCACCTCACTTGACCTGCTGGCCACACTTCTCTTGATGCAGCCCAGGACATGGTTGGATTTCTGGGGTGTAAGTGTACATTGCTGGCTCATAGTCAGTTTTTCAAACACTAATACCCCCAAGTCCTGTTCTTCAGGGCTGTTCTCAATCCAATCATCACCCAGCCTGTATTCGTGCTTGGGATTGCCCTGATCCATGTGCTGGACCTTGCACTTGGCCTTGTTGAACATCATGAGGGTCACACAGGCCCACCTCTGAAGCCAGTCAAGGTCCCACTGGATGGCATCCCTTCCCTCCAGCGTATTGACTGTACCACACAGCTGGGTGTTGTCGGAAAGCTTGCTGAGGGTGCACTCAGTCCCACTGTCCACGTCACCAATAAAAGTGTTAAACATTGCTGGTCCCAATACCAACCCCTGAGGAGCACCACTTGTCACTGCTCTCGGACATCGAACCATTGACTGCAACACTTTGAGTGTGACTGTCCAACCAATTCCTTATCTACCAAGTGATCCATCCATCAAATTCATGTCTTTAGAATTTAGAGACAAGCATATATGATTACAATATAGTCTTCACAAGGAAAGTTCTGTATAAAGTCAGTGGAGAGAACAGACATCCCTAATAAGATGGTTCAGTTCACCTGTGGTAGCTGTCTATTTATCTTCAATCTATTGTTTAGAGAAAAAAAAAAAAAAAATACTTTAGGTGCCTGCATTCACTGGTGATCTTGGTCAGCTAGACTACTTCAGAGGATAGACTGTAATAGAGCAGGTTATCTAAAGGAACATTTTTATTTTGAAAATGACGGTAACAACAAATTTCCATCGGTGTTTGCATAAAATACTAATTTACCCTCTAAGGCATTGGGAAGAACAGAGTATAAACTTTTCCCAATTCAGATCTACATCTAATAATAGCAGCTAAACAAAGCACTCTCTTCCAGTGAAAGTCCAGAGAGAGATTTCACCCCTCCTGTTAAAGTCATGTCACTGTTGGGCCGGGAATTAAAGAATCATGAGGCATCCCAGAAATCCTGACTCTCACTCCTAGTGGAGGATCTTCACCTGATCCCGGTAGTGTTGCTGCACTTTTTGTTAGGCTGTCACTGAAAGAGTCCTGGCACTGAGGATCAGAAATGCTCTTGTACTTCCCAGCTGACTGAGGTAACCACCAGGCTGAAGTTAATCCCCTTCTTGTTTAGTCACGTCTGAACCAGTGGTAGCCTAAGTGTCTGGGTTTGAAGAAGTGAGTTGGAACATGCTTTGATGTACTATGGTTGTATGTCTGGCAGCTGTGGTGCCCTCCTGGGATGTGTCCAACCCAGATCGATGATCTCCCATGCAGGGGGCAGGGGATCCAGCTAGTCATCTTTCTTCCACAGTGCGAAATTGTAAGCTTCTTGGGTGGCAGTGGAGTGCTGGGTAGGAAACCTGTCCTTGTATGGCTACAACAGGTACTTCAGCATAGGTCCAGGTGTCTTGGGAACTTGCAGGACAATCAGGGAGACATTTAGCAAATTTAGGAACCTATAGGATAGATAGTGCTAGAGAGTGGGTAACCTGAATTTCAATAGTAGGCTTGAGGGTTTTTTTCATTATTTAATTACAAGTTTGTGGTATATATTTTTCCTTGTAGACACCTCTCTTTTTTCTCATATGTAAAATAAAAAGAATGATACTAACCTCCTTTATAACGTACTTCAGAATGATACTAACCTCCTTTATAAAGTACTTCAGAAATCCACCGAAGAACAATGCAATTAAAAATACATGTAATAATGACACTTGAGATTACTTTTACGCTGGTTAATGTGCTTCAGATCAAATATAAATTAATCATTGAAGTGAAAACATATAGACTTGTACATTCAGGCAGATATATTACACATGCAGTGATTTCTTGTCTGTTGTGCATTGATTTATGACATCTGGAATGAACCAAAATGGAGGACTTAGGAAGTATCTTGCAGAAAGGATATGATAAAAAGACACAATGTGCAGCACAATAGAATTAAAAAAAGAACAATAAGAAAAATACCTGATTTCCATTAATGCAAAGTAAACTTTGCAATGGTTTCTACCAGGGATATTTACCCCAAATTCACCTGTGTTGTCTGGAAAAGGGCTACATAACATACAAATACTCTTTTTTCCTCATTAGTTTGCATTAATATGTCATGGTTTTGAGCAAGTTCACTCTTTAGCAATACACTCTTCTCTCAGCATTATGCACTCCTCTCAGCATAGAAGTCATAAGAAGAAAAGTATCGTGCATGAAGCAAACAAAGAAAAACCCAAAACCAAAACCACCACCACCACCAAAACCCTAGAAGAAGCTCTGCAGAAATTAAGTGAATATTCATTCTCACATTTTTGGCAAAAGTCTCTCATTTATCAAGATTTTACACCATATTCACTGCAGGAGGAAATTCTCTAGCTCCACAGTTCCTTCTCTCTTTCCCTACACTTCAAAAAATAAACAGCCAAAGACATCAAAACAAGAAGCATAAGGACTTGTTTCCCAGAGGTGGTTTCATCACCATCATCCGGCTAGAGTTAGGCAACCTGTCTTATTCAGAAGACATGTTCAGTCTGAAGGTATGGCAAGCTGTGATACTCATTAACACATCATTTGTTTGCTATTGTGAAGCATGCAGAAATATTCTCACAGAAGGAAGATTACATGATATGCTCTAACCATGCACTGGAATTAAGCAGACCAGACCTCATGCATTTCTGGAATCCAGTTTTTGTGGTTGAAACACAATACTGACTTTTTTTCTCAGAAACTCACTATTTACTATACAGCATTTCTGCTTCTTCAGATGTGCAGTTCCTGGTTTCACCACTTCCAGCTGAAATTAATGCCTTGAATAACATTTTGAGTGATGTGTCATTCTGCCACTGTTTTTACTGCTTAAAGATGGAATTTCTGCATGGTTATCTCTGATGCATGATTTATATCAGAAGCGAAAGCACAGAATAACTGGTTAATTCAGGCAGGTAGGGACCTCGGGACATCTATATTCCAACCTCTTACCCAAAATGAGGCCAGTTCTGTGGTCAGACCAGGCTGCTCATGGGTTGTCCCAGGGCTTGAATCCCTCCAAACGCAGAGATTACACAACCTCTTGGAGCAACCTCGATGACCCCTCATAGGCTATGGACGTCTGTTAGATACCCCTAAATATGTCCCTTTTTCAGGTTGAACCAGTCCAGCTCCCCCAACTTCTCCTCATGAAACAAGTGCTCCAGCTCCACTGCTACTAGGGGCGTTCCCAAGCTCCCTCCAGTCTGTCCACATCTTTGTTGTGTTGGGGTCAAAACTGGACGTAGTATCTAGATGCAGTCTGCATAGTTCTACATGGAGGGGGACAATCCCTTCCCTCAGTCTATGGTCCATGCCCCTGTTCATGCAGCCCAGGAGGCTGCTGGCTGCCTCCGCTGCCAGGGCATACCAGGGGTTCACTTTCAGCCAGCTGCCCAGTACCACACCAAGATCTGTCCCACAGAGCTGCTCTCCAGCTCCTCTGTCCCTGGCCCGTCCCATGGCAGGACCCTGCCCGCCCCGGGGCAGCGCTCGGCATTTGCATTCGCAGACGTTCCTGTTCACCCATTCCTGCAGGTCCCCCAGGCCCCGGCCCAAGGCATGCCGAGTTGCATGGTGGCAGATTGTTATTGTGAAGAAGGAAGCCTATGGAAACATAATCATATGTATAAGGGTTCCCAGACTGACCTTATGAATTAATTCCAAAAGCAAAAGCTTATGAATAAACATTAGGAGAAGCCACAATGCAGTCAAGCTCTTTGCCATAATAGTCTTATTGTAAAGGGCGCTGAGGAATACGGAGAATAGCTGTGTATAGGCACAAAAAACTTGAAATAATTGATAGGTTAGAGACTAGCATACTCCCCCATCACTTCTACAGATCTGATTAAACAGCCTCTTAAAGAGCTAAAAAAGAAAGGGAAAAACAAGAAAGTCTAATGTTGTACTCTATTTATTTTAAAGAAAATTACTTTAGCTTCCCACAGGAAGATAATAATTAAGGAAACAAAAGAAAAAAGAATTATCTGAAGATAGGCAGCATCTTTTTTTACATGTGTAAAGAAGAGCATCAGAGACTTTTTTGCCCCTTGTCACAAGTGCTTTGAAGGAGAAAGAGAAAGAAAGACTCTTAAGCGACGGCACTTGGCAAAGGAGCTGTGATCTTTTAATCTCGTCCTCAAAGAAACCAACAAAATATGGGCATTTGATATATTCATACACTGTGTTGATAACTGCAGGTCTCTAAGCAGAAGGAAAAAAATTGTCCACGAAGGATGCCTGGTTTGAGGCTTTTGCCAAAATTGAAGCTGTTAATCAGTGGAGTTGTTAATGAAACAAAGTGGCCACACAGATCTAGAAAAACAAGTTGGGGGTAGAAAGGTGAAATTCTGGAGCTCTGTGTGCAGTGTGACAATTTGCAAAGAAAGAGTGAGATAAACAATTTGTTTTATTCATAGATTTTCCTTTGAAGTGTTTCATTTCAGTTTTGACCTTTAAAATTTTGTTTATCACATATTTTGTTTTCTGAGTAACATTAAGTAATTCATTAAGTAATTTACTGAATGTTTTTAAAAGAAATTCATTCTCTGTGGTTTAATTACTGTGGAATATACACAAATATTTTTATAGAGGGCTAGATAAAGTTGTATGATTTATATTAAAAATATATTTAAATAAAAATTTAATGGAATATTTGAAGTTTGGCCCTTATGTGTACAGTTACCTTCACTTCCAAAATATTCAGATGCATGGAGATCAGATAAGCATCCATATGTGACAGAAAATTTACACTGAAATAACCTGCAGGGAAGGATTATGGCAGTTTTATAGGGAGGTTATATCTTTAGTCATTTTAAATAGTTTTACAAGGCTTGACTTATAACTAAGAGTTATAGTAGCTCTGTGGGCTAAGAAAAGCACTAGACATAACATGCAATTGATTTTTATGTTCAAACATTTATAATGTCAGATTTGATGGAAAGAGTGCAGAGTAGTCTGGAAAGAAGGTGTTTCTATGGGTGTCCTTACACCTAGAGAAAAATCATAATTTAAAGATACACTCAAATAACAGGGTATCTAGAGAAGCAAACAGTTTGTATCAGTGACACCAGTTCATTTCACAAACAAACAAAAAAAAGGTGTTACAAATTGATACATTTGTATTCTGTGTTGCAATTTTCCCAGTTGCAAACAGTGGAAGAGAACCGAATAAATCAAAAGCTATTATTACAGCAGAGATATATTATATGATATTCTACATTATCAGGAGATAATACAATAGCATTTTTGTGGATCACTACAAGTCATAATTCCTGACAACTATATGTCCACAAAAAAGGTCACAGTTATGGGATGCCACAGCCCACTGAATAAAATGAAATTCAATACTGTGCTGTCATAACTACTTGAGTGGAAAAGGGGAGTAACAATTTATTGAGTAGATTAACAAAAAATTTGAAAAAATTCCACTGCTACAAAAGCTATTTTAATACCAGATATATTCTTACATAAGGCAGATGGGGATAAAACCATTGGAAGTAGAGGATTACACTAGGAGAAAAGTAGCATATGGCTACATTTATGTTGCACAGGAGATGGGATTCCAACACCATTGTGCTGTAAGAAGCCAGCATCACAATGCAAACAAAATTTTGACCATGCAAACTTTATGGAGACTAAGCATACCACCTCTGACCCTATGAAACTACTGAGATTGTTAAGTGCTGAGATGGATGCCAAGTACTCTTGGGCTGTGTGGGCACAGCCAAGATGATAGTCAGGGAGGGGAGGGCATTATCAGGCCAGCTGTCAGTATGTAAATTAGCTTCATGGCTACGTTATATTGCTTAGTGAAGGGTGAAATGATATTATACTGGTCCTCATAAAATGTTTTCTTCCTAAATTACTACTCACTACCTGTTGATGTTTAAAGAATAATAATGCTGTGGGTTGTTATACACAGCTGATACTGGCTAACACATATACTTCCTGTTTTTAGGTTTCTTTGAATTTCTACATAGGACTAGGTATAGCTGAAATACTAATTGCCTCTGACTTGAGTTTAAGTATACATCCTGCTAAAACAAAGATGCGCTCCCAAGACTGCTACACCATGTTATTTGCATGGGCAAAGGCAGCTTCTTATCTTGTTTTTGCAGTTGTATGTGAGGATAGTAATCATGTATTCATATGTAATCATGTAATCAAAGAGCCAGGGTGGCTGAGGAGCTTCTTACTTTGAGCTTTTCCTTCCTACTTCTTCTAGGGGCTGTTATTGCAGAAACAGTACTAGTTCATAACTTGGCATATTAACTCAAGACAGCCATCAGTTTCCATTTGCATTATTATTTTCAGGTTTTAGCTGCACTAGCTGAGGGTAAGACATGCTGCCTGATAGAGTAGGAGTAGAGCAAATAGCTTAAAGTTTAAAAGCCTTGCAGCCACATCCAACAGAGACTATGAGAAACAGCTTGAGGGAGTGTGGAGGCAAGGCAGAGGAGAAGGACACTGGCAAGCTGGAAGGGAACCTCTAGATTCAATCATTAAAGCCCTGGTGGCACAGCAGTGATATCTTTTTAGGTGTCCTGGTTTCGGGGTTTGTTTTGGTTTTTTTTTTTTGGTTTTTTTTTTTTTTTTTTTTTGTTAGCAGGGGAGGGGGATATAGGGGTGACCCCCTGTAAGAAGCTTCTTGAAGCTCCCCCATCTCCAAGTCAGCTCCCTCTCTGCACCAAAACTGGGCCAATCGGCTGTGTCCCTGCAATAATATATTTAAGAAAGGATGTGGTGAGGAGGAGTTGGACTTATGAGGAGAGTTGTGGTAGTTGCGTGGACACCAAGGTCAGTGGAGGAACGGAGGAAGAAAGGAGGGGGGAGTTGTGCCAGAGCAGACACCCCTATATCCTGTGGTGAGACAGCAGGGCAAACCCCCCCACCACCTGTGAAGATCTATGGTGGAGCAGACATTGATTTGTGGCCTGTGAGGATTTTCTCATGGCTAAGGTGACTGTGCCTGAGGAAGACTGGGATCTTGTGGGAAAATGTAGGTCCTGCTGTTGTAGCTCAGTGCTGGGAGGATTGTAGCATGCGGGGGTGTCCCACACTGGAGCAGCTCGGGAAGGGTTGCAGCCTGTAGGAAGGACTCCAGTTGGAGAAAGTTGGTGTCCTACTCCAGAACAGTGTAGGGAAACACTGTGGCCCATGGGAGGGACTCACATGGGAGAAGGTTTGGAGAGGTCTTTCTCCTGCGAGAAGGGGACCACGATGGAGCAGGGCGAAGAATTTTCAGAAGCTCCCCGCACCAAAGATGGAAGAAGAGGCAGCACTGACTGCACCCCCCATTCCCTTCCCCCTGCACCACTGTGGGGAGGAGGTAGGGATATCGGGAGCAGAGCTGAGCCCGGGAAGAAGGGAGGGGTGGGGGGAAGGTGCTCTCAAGATGTGGCAATGCTTCTCACTATCCTACTCTGTGATGTGTTTTTGTTAGTGTCTGTAATAAATGTATGTTCTTTTTTTCTTCCCCTAATGAGTCTGCCTTTTGCTCATGACCATAATGGGTGATTTGCCCCTCCCGGTCCTATCTCGAACCCCAAACCTGTCTCATCCATCCCTTCTCATCACTGGGAGGTAAAGGAGAAGTGAGCGGCTGTGTGGTGCTCAGTTGCCCTCTGAGCTCAAACCACAACATTAAGTTATATGTAGTCTCAAAGGAGTTTGGCACCACAAACGAGAATTTTTCCTATGTTCAGAAAGTTTGGAAATTTTTCATCAGTTTCTCTCATGGAGGAAACTGGTTTACAGAATTCCAAATAATTGCTTAGGTCAAATAAGAATAACAGCTTAGACTGCAACCTAACCTGTGTTAGGTTCATGTCCTGTACAGAAATCCAGCTCATTCCAGATTTCACTGAAGACAATTATGCTTATTGGTTATACTCCACTGTGGTAAATTTAATAAGAAAATCTTGATTAGTCTTCTTAAATCATCTTTCTGGGAAGAGCTATAGGTAAGGACAGCATCCTTGACAAGTGGACATCCTCAAGGAAGAATATAATTCAGTCTTAAATAACTTCATATCGTAGTAGAGAAGATGGTAGATCTAGAAAGAAGAGAAAAAGTTATCTTCTACATAAACATAGTAGATAAAATCATTCACTTCTCAGATCAGTATGACAGTTCAAACAATATAAATGTAAGTGTTGCGCAGGGGTAAAAACCATCCAGTTCAGATTTAATACTTCAGTTAAGAAAACTGTAGTCTCTCAAGCACCTAAGTTACTGAAACGTTGTAGACTGACATGTCTTCAGACCTGTGAACAGTTACAGAATTTTCATAATCAAGTTGGGCCCAGATCCAACCTGATTATGATCTCTAATTTGCAACACAGTTTGAATTAGGTCACATAATTCTTCTGAGATTATGAGTATGGAAGTAGTGTGGCTTTTTCTACTTCTCCGTGTTTCTAATCAATGTTATCTGCTCTGGCTTGCTGTCTTTTGTTCTTTTTCTTCTCCATATGCTAACAATTTTTAAAATATAGCACTATGGATTACATATTTACCATGTTCCTCATCCGTTGACATCTTATTCCAAATTTAGATGTATTTGTTTATCAGTGCTGACTATTATTTGCTTTTTTAATGTATTGGTATCCCTCTATGGGACTAAGCCTGGAAAAGCTTGTGTATCACTAGGTAGCTAATGATATAGCCGCCTTCATCATAGTTTCATTTTTTTCATCACAGTGTCATTTCATTTGATTATATTAAATCAATAGTCATCTCCATCAGTCTCAAAGTGTTTGATAACTGTGGAATATATTACAGTCTTCTATCAAACAACAAAGTGCAACGATTCTTGAAGGCAATACATTTTTATACTGGGAAATTACAAAAAAAAATCCAGGAGCATGGGGTCTTTGAAGCTATTTAGATTCAAGTTTAGGAGAGTACCAAGCTCTGATGACACTGGTAGCTCTTCTCTGTAGCTGTTAAGCATAATTGGAGCATAAATCACATGAACGGCAACAAAAAATGCTATGCTGATAATCATCAGATAATATTGGATGACAGAAAATGCAATCATTTACATGCAAATAGCTTTGAAGCTGTACTCACTCTAAAGACGTAATGGACTGCATTTGTTAAGGTCATATTCCTTAGAGATTATTGTATTTGAACATAGGCTCTATAAGCAGTTTATGTCCATCATGATTTCCTGACAGATATCTTACCTTTACTTCCATGATTTCTTTGCTTTTCCTTATCTTTCATTAGTCTCTGTGTGTCAGTGTCTAACACCACAAATGAGCTGTGGCCTCAAAGCCTCAGGGATCTACACATGTCGCTTGAAATAAATGGCTTACCTTAATGCAAAGTTTAGGTTACTGACTAAGCCTGAAGATTATTATCTCTGCTTTTTTTTTTTTTTTTTTTTTTTTTTTTTTTTGTTGTTGTTGTTGTTGTTGTTTTTATCTTTTTACTACTGGAGTTCATTCATTTGAATTCTTCGGTATAGGGAAATTTTGAGTACTGCTACTGACTATTATTGTAAGAATCCAGAAGGTGAAATATTTTCAGGTCAAAATACATCCAGTGATTTTTGCATAATACCACTGCTGCTATGTCTTACGACCAGAACTGGGAGCCCAGGAAGTCGTAAAGGTTTTGTGATCCCCTTGGGTTAAATTAAGGTGAAATGACACAAAACAACCAGTTAAAATATTTCACTTGAGGTAGAAACAATTTAAACTTGGAAAAGGATAGTAAGCAATTTGGCTTGTTACTGATAAATTTATAAGAAAGAAAAGAAAGGAAAAGATATAAAAGGAAGGGAGACAAAGAGAGTCAAAGACTCTGGATCACCACCGCAGGTTCCAGTGTTGTCTCAGGTCCAGTAATCTCAGGTGGGTGCACACACAGCAAAACTTGCTGTCACCTTTCATGTTCAAATATTTCTATTTCCTATTGGTAGCTGTAAGTACTTTCTACAGTGTTTGTGATTAACCAATTTAATCCATTAAATCATTTTGAATTAAATACAAAATTTGAGAAAACAGGTTCCCAAGCCTCTGTAAAATTTGTTAACCCAGTCTATTTATAACCTCTTTAAACGATTCAAATAATTTTTCTGCTATCTTAAGAACATAGCAAAAATAAAAGGTATTGTGAGCATGGTAATTTTGCAACACATTTAAAAAACAGTTAAACATTTTGGATCTCATTTATCTGCTGAAACTTCTTTGATGAATTATTTCTTTTCATGTTGCATTATTTAATTGAGCATAAACCAACTGAAGCTAATTTAGATGGACATCCAAGTAGAAAACCTTTTGCCAGTCTTTGCTAAAACATGGTGGAAAAAAGTTTTCACTGGAAGTATGAGAATAATGCATTTTATATATACATATATATTTAAATGTTATATATGTTTGTTAAAGATTGTTAGATTTTAAATCAGTATTGTATAGAATCTTTGATTGCTATTGAAATTTTATATTATTGTCATCATTATTTCGTAGCTCAAAATCCTTATTGAGGTTTGTGCTTGGACAATACAGGAATTGATAACTACTCATTATTAAAATTCCTTACTTCATCAATTTGTTACATTTTACTGTAATTGTCTTATAGATGCATTTTGCTGGAAACTTGGTAAAATGCGAATCTAGGGTGAGTGAGATTTTCTTTCCACTAAAACATTTTGTTTTGACACACTGAATGGTTTTACTTCTCTTTCTCACATAAGTTCAGACAATTTATGTACAATTTCTGTCATAGAAACTGCTTGATATTTCACACTGTTGAACTGGTTGATTAATGATGGAAGCATTGTAAACTACTAAAACAACCACTTCGAAAATTTGAGATGTCATAGAATATATTTTAAACTGAAGCACATCCACCCACCCTATCATCTGATTAATTATTTTTCAAGACATTTGCAGAGCCTGTGAAGACAAATTGATGGTATTTACATGTTATTTCACTTAGTGAAGTATTAATCAAATCTAGAAATTTTTAGAGAATTTTTTATATTATTACATAGGTAGAAGAAGAAACTGTTGTCTTTCCTCTGGCTCCAGGGACATTAAATATCTGAGACAAAGCATTGATGTAGATATCCTCAAGAGGCCATCATTGGTATTCTGTCACCTTTCTATGTGCCAGCTTTTGGACCTGAGAAAAACTTTTCAGGAGTACTCTTTATGTAGATACCAAACCGCAAGTTGAGAGTAAAGTTTGATTTGTGTGTCATGAGGCCAGCATCTGTCTTTGTCTAACCCTCCTTAGAGGTGGCCACAAGTGCAAATTGTCCAGTTTTAATCAAGGTCATTCACAAATAAAAATCGCCTTCCACTTCAGATTAGGGCCAGAATGTTAACTAATGTAAATTAATACATATCTCCTGAGATCAATACTGATTTATACTTCTTGCAACCTGGCTTTTCCTTTCCCTCCACTTCACATTCCTACTCTGCTGACAGTGACAGGAAAGAATACACTCATTTGTCTTTTTTATTCAATGTCATTTCCATTATTTCTTATCTGAGTTTACTAAATAAATGTTCTTCTCTCTAACTACCTTTCTGCTGGGACTTTTCCAGTACTCAGGTATATTTCTTTACCTTCCCAACCCATCCTTCTAGGAAACCTCCACCTCAACTACTGTGTTAGAAAATCAGACTTTCAAGACAGGGATTACAATTCACATAACGTATTGTCATTGTGTAATGTTTTGTTGACTAAAACCCAATAAAACATAGTGCTAAATACAAACATTTGAAATTCATGAAGTCTTTCCTTAAATACATTAATTAAATTTTAAGTTATTGTCATTCTTTGAATACACTTATTGCATTTCCATATTGTTTTATGGTAATTAAAGGTCATAAACCACAGCTATGGCAGTCATCCTGTTTTTTTAATGAGATATGACCTTGAATTTTCCATATATACATATATATATATTAGATGGCCACAGAAAATGCATATTTGCAGTTACACTTTGATAAAAAGAAATCTGATTGGCTAAATATTATAATATTAATATTTAATAATTTCAAAAGTACTCTATAGTGGGATCTTGATTTTATCGTACTTACTATGGCATCATTTGTTTTGTACAATGGGATGAGACTGTAGGAAACAGTTACCTCATCAGTATAAAACAGAAACAAATAAATATAAACACATTTTGTAGTGGTTGTGTTATCTGAATCTATTTAATTGATGAATTAGACTGATCTGACAAGTTAGTGTCAAGAGCTCAGTTGTTACAAACCAACACAGCCTGAGCAATGCCAGTGAAACCTGCTGATTTGAATAACCCATCCCCACTCCTGTCTCCTGTCTGTCTAGCTAGAGCCTAATTTACCACCTACTGAAAGTCACAAGGGAAGAAATAAATATATATATGTATGTATCCCATGTATGTAACTGTCGAGGTTTAGGCCTGATTGGCAGCCAACCACAATGCAGTACTTCTCTCTCCGTTCCCCTCCAGCAATGACAAGGGACAGAGAGCCAGGCTTGGGGTTCAAGATAGGACTGGGATGGGGAAAAAATCCCCCTTTTATGATCACGAGCAAAAGGCAGACTCGTTAGGGGAAGAAAAAAAGAACATACATTTATTACAGACACTAAGAACACATAACAGAGTAGGACAGTGAGAAGCATTGCCACATCTTGAGAACACCTTCCCCCCACCCCTCCCTTCTTCCCGGGATCAGCTCTGCTCCCGATATCTCTACCTCCTCCCCCAGTGGCGCAGGGGCAGGGAATGGGGGGTGCAGTCAGCGCTGCCTCTTCTTCCTTCATGTTCAGTGAGGGGAGTGTCCGAAACTTGTTACCCCCTGCTCCATCGTGGTCCCCCTCTCACAGGAGACAGTCCTCCACAAACTTTCTCCGACTTGAATTCCTCCCATGGGCCGCAGCGTTCCCCACACTGCTCCATCATGGGTCATTAACTTCCTCCAACTGGATTCCCTCCCACTGCTGCAGCCCTTCCGGAGCTGCTCCGGCGTGGGACTCCCCCTCATGCTGCAATCCTCCCAGCACTGAATTACAGCAGTGGGGCTGCCTTTTCCCATGAGACCCCGGCCTTCTTCAGGCACAGAACCTTGATCATCTGAGCAGGAACGACAGGCCACAAATCAGTGTCTGCTCCACCGTAGATCTTCATGGGTGGCGGGGGGGGGCCGCCCTGCCATCTCCCCACAGGATACAGGGGGGTCTCTGCTCCAGCACACCTCCCCCCTTCCTTTCTTCCTCTGTTCCTCCACTGACCTTGGTGTTCATGCAGCTGCAGCAACTCCTCCTCACAAGTCCCACTGCCCGTCACCACGTCCCTTCTTAAATACGTTATCGCAGAGGCGCAGCCGATTGGCTCAATTTCCCAAACAGAAGTGGAGCTGACATGGAGCTGGGGGAGCTTCGAGAAGCTTCTCACAGGGGGCTGCCCCGATAGCCCCCTCCCCTGCCACCAAAAAAACTCCACCACTCACTCAACCCAGGACAGTAACCTACAAGATGTGAGTCTCAAGGTCATTCTTTGGATCAACTTTTATAATTTTCACACTTGAAATACTGAGGAGTGCTAATCTTCTGTACCAGCTGGGCAAAGCAAACAAACCCACCTTGGGCTAGAGCCCTTAGCACAGCTGTGTAGCCCAGGGAACAAAGGTGCCACAGCCAGAGCCACCGAGCTCTGCTGTACAGCAGGTGGAACAAGCACCAGCCCGCTGCAAAGAAGGCGTGCAGTACACTCGCTAACAGGAAAAGCAATGAGCTGAACAACCTCAGCCTATTACCTTGAATGGGATTTGCTCTTTGTCCTCCCTCTCTATGGCTTGGTAATAGTGTGGGCAAGAAGGAACACACAGAGACACGTTTAGTCATTTTCAACATTTTTGCCAATGAGAAGTATATTGTACCACAGGAGCTACTGCTGTAGACTCTGTATCATGGTTTGAGCCTACTCAGCAGCTAAATGCCACTCAGCCGCTCACCCACCCTCCCCCCACTTGGGAATGGGGAGGGAATCAGAGGGGCAAAGGGAGACTCGCGGGTTGAGATAAAAACAGTTTAATAACAGTGACAGAACAATACGCTAACAGCAGTATCAATGGGTAATGTACAATACAGTTGCTCATGTCCCACCGACCAACACCCACCTGCTCCCAGCCAGCAATTCCAAACACAAAGGCACCACAGCAACATGCCCAGAAGTGAGAGCCCCTCCTGGCCCACTCCTGCCTTTATATAGTGAGCGTAATGTCACGTGACATGGACTATCGGCCAATCGGGGCCCAGCCCTCCAGCTGTGCTCCCCCCGCCCCCACACACAGGTGAGGGCACTGGGCCCTGGGGAGCCCCTGGGGTCTCTGTGCTGCAGCTCCTCTCGCTGCCGAACCAACGGGAACTCTAGTCCAGCCCCAACCAGGACACTCTGAAACTATAGGAGGGCTAATCTCTATTGAAAGATCAATACAACGGCCCTCCATTTCTCATTTTGAAAGGAGCCACTGTCACCTGGCATCCATATGATGCTTTAAAAATACTGAATATGGTTCGCTTCTCTCTTTGAGGGCAAGGTTTTACCAGCCTAATCCAGATTGATTATTATCCAAAGGTGACTTACACCAGAACCAAGACTCAAATGCTTTCACATATTTAGCTTCAAAAATTTGGAGCAGTAATAATTCTGGCTTTCCTTCTTAGAAAAAATAATTTTTTTTTCTATGCATCATTTGCACTGGATCACTTTGGAGAAAAACACACAGGGGATGAGTGTATTCAAGCATTCTGAAATCTCTGTGTATTGAGACCATTGTGCTGAAGACATGGTTATAGAGAAAGCACTTCAAAACTCCAGGGATGGTATCAAATGTTCACCTGTCCGCTTACTGGTTTGCATGCAGAGAGTCTTTGATAGATATGTTCCAGAGAACTTCACAGTGCCCATCTTACTTCCAAGTAGTTTCCAACTGATATGTATCATAGCATCTCTCCATAATTTCAGTGGACTGTTATGTTAGGGCAAACAGGATGAGACTAAGATTTTCTCCAGGGAATTTGTCCCTTTTCATGTTTTCATGCAGTCATTTGACCAACAGAGAGAGAAGGAGCTGGATATGCTACAAGGTGTCTTCAGACATTTTGAGACTCAAAATTTGGAGGTTGAAAAATGTCTGGAAGATGTTGACAGGCAGTTACAGTATTTTGAAAGTGAAGTTATTTCTAATATTTGATGATAAATTTATTCTTGAAATCTGCATGCTTCAATTAAGAAAATGTTGAGCAAACAGCATAAGCCATGAACAAATAAAATGCAAAATACCAATCAGATTTAATTTTAAAAGTTTATATAATATCAGCTTTGTGATTCAAGTTCGAAGAGCCTACAAATTTAATAATTGAACTTTGAAAAAAACATACGTCTGACACATTCGAAGAATAATGTTAATTTACAATAACTCAGGAGATATTATTAGATATGAAGCTATGTAACACTAGTAGTCATTTTAAAACAAATCTTGGCCAACTGTGTTGTTTTAAATCTGTTTTTAATGGTAAAATATGCTCTTTTCAGTAGCATGCTAGCTTCTAGTACCATGATCCCATGGTACTAGAAAGTTAAGTCATTTTTTATTTAGTGAACAAATCTAATTATCTCTCCTTATAAAATCTTAGCTGTGCAACTTCCTTCGATATTTCTGTTTCCCAAGCTCTTCACTTTACAATTACATTTCTGATTTCCCAGTATCATCAACACAATCCTGTGTTGAAAGAAAATGAAAAATCTGAAACTGTTCCTAAATCATTACAACCTTCTCACAGAGTTCAGAGTAGTAGAATTAAATTAGCACTTTTCACTTATTTCAGTATTATAATTAATTAATTAATGGTTGTTAATAATTAATAATAATTCTTTGGATTTTGGATGTTCCACTGAATTAGAAACTCTGTGAATAATCACCTGCCACATGAACCTCAGACCATTCTTTATCTGTCTGTTTTGTGGAAAATTAGCTGAAGGGAATTCCCCATTGCACTTCTAGAAGGGACCTGTCAAACAACACTGATCATCTTTCATGATTCACTTTAGAAGATTTTACTTTCACGTATGTGTTATAGACATAGATATTAGCAGAAAAAATTATACTTCAGGAATACTAAATTCAGACTTAAACTTCTGTTTCTGCAGGACAATTTATTTAATTTATTTCCATTATTACTGTAATAAATTCATTAGCTTCTTTGGACTCCAAATGTGATGGAAGATCCTCTCATGATAAATGTGAGTGCTTTATTCCTGCCTAAAATAAATATAAATATAATTATACATACAACTAAATTATTAGCCTTTGCTACCTAGAACCTAATAATCACAATGTTGATTTTCATAAGATTAATTATTTTTCTCTTTACTCTATAATTAAAAAGTCAGTTGCTGCTCTGGGAAAAATACTCTGGTTTTATAGGTCAGACAATTACAAATCCCATTCCTAAATTAAGTCAAGAGCAATGTTTAGATCTGAAAGAGGACATTCCTCTGCTGAAGTCATTCAAGCAGGTAGATTGAAGAGCACACTGAATGTAAGCCCAGTCAATCAAGCTCCATGAAAAGCAAAGTGGAGTAAAGCTAAAAGAGATGCTGGTGCTGCCCCTGTCAGTATGATCACCTTCTTCCCTGGTTCTCTCTGAGAAGCCCACATCAGCTGGCACTAACAAGTAATGCAGAGCAATACTGGCAAATCTGTAGAACAAAAACACACTTGGTGCTGAGGACTCAGTCTCTACACTGTAAGAATTTCAGAGAGCTTTCTTTTGGAATAGCCTTTACTTGATCCAGCAGACAACTCACTTGTATGTTTCACTGTGTAACATGAACCAAGACACAGTAAGTGGGGAGAAGCAAGAGATTTACTTCAAAAACTCTGGTTTGACCTGAACATGCCTCCACAACACTGAGAGGGGGCTTCAGATCTCCCTACAGCAGGGATCAAATTCAGTATTTCTCACCTTTCATAAGCACACAATACTGTCTATTCTGAAAAGAAATACTATACTCAATAACTGACATTTCAGCTCTATCAAAATGCAGAAAAAAAAAAAATCATATAATTGTCCAGAGAATGGGAGTGTGACCCCAGGCACTAAGCAGTGAGGAAGAGAATGAAAAAGGAGGTCTGATGTCCAGTCCCTACTTCTATATTCTTTGTGCATCTTGGATACATAAGTTTGAGGATAAAATGCGTAGGCAAGCCTAAAAATGGGAGTCAGAGTGTCCTGAGTGTGGCAGGTAAGAAGATAAAAAGAGGAGTACTTCATGTTTTCCATTCCCACCTTACAAGGGAATGATCAGTACAGGAGAGGCCACAGATGTCTACTTTCATAAAGGAGTTTCCAAGCCGTGGAAGGAATAACCACCCTGCACCTCCCCTCAGAGAATGGAGCAGTGGGGAGTATGCAGCTTCAAGCTTCCTCCCAGTCCATGGCATCTTCCATTGCCTCAGCACAGCAGAGCAACTCTAAGTATATTGAGCCTAAACTTGAATGTAGCACCTTTAATTCTATTTTATGAGCCACCATTTCAACAATAAGTTGAAAAACCCACTGTCACAGTATGCGCGTCATTCTTGGAGTTAGACCTATGAGGAGCTTGGCATTCAGAAAGAACAATATATAAGCCCTAGAGCTGGAATGTGGTATGCAGAGGAGGATGTCACCCTGCCACTCAAAAATTCACCAGGAAATATGTGCCTGGCTCCCTGTGGGCCCTTTCAGAGCTCTGGCTTGTAAAAATAAGAACCTAACAAGTATCACATCTCTAGAGACATCTTTCTAAGAGCTGACGAAACTGGCAATCAATCATACTACAATAAAAATATTCTTATGGGCCTTATTCTCCAAGAATTAAATAGAATTGTTAACCCACTTTCACCCTGGTAAGAAAAGACATGAAAAAACATACCAACCCAAAACTTAGGATTTACATTTTAAAGACAAAATAACTTCACTGTGCCAAAAAATGTATCAGTTTATCATTTAAGTTACCAGTTAAAATCGCAGAGAGTTACTTTCCCATTTTGATTGATGCTGTCTCTGGTATTCGCAACAAGCAACAGCTGAACCCTTCAGAATTAAAAGAGGACATCTTAAGAGGATGTTTTTTGAGGTGTCTGTGGTGGGAAGTTCCCAGACGTGTTGTTAAGACTGAATGGCATGTTGCATACAGCACACAGAAGACTTCAGACAGAGGAAATGAAATGAAGGCAAGCTGATTACAACTTTCATGCTACATACAGTACCAGGGTGATGCATATGCCAGAGGAGAAAACAGTGACAGCTGCTAGAGAAACTGCTCAGCACTGCAAACCTTTGACTGCTATACGACACGTAATACTAGGTGTCTTAATGGAAAATTAGTGTGTTGTGAACGTTGTGACACAGACAGCTGAGACTGCCTTGTTGAAAAGCCCATGATTACTAGACTCCCAGAACAACTTTGGAATTTGTAGGAAAAAAAAAAAATTAAAAAAAAGCTTCCTTTTTTTTTTTTTTATTATTACTGTTGTTGCTCTGACTGAAGTTTAATGCAAAAGCTCAAGAGGTACATTTTGAAAAAATGTAAAGAGCATCAAAACAGGATGAAGTTTCAGGCAGGAGAATAGCTGTAAGAATGAGGTCCCCCTATGTCATTCAGCTGTTAAATATAAAGACCACAGACATGTCTGGGTGACCTGTGGGCAGTAAGATTAAGAAATACCGTATTTCCCTGGGCTGTTGTCACAGGAAATTCTCTGTCTCATTTCACATAATTGTTAGTGATTTTCTCTATTTTTTTTTTTTTTTTTTTTTATTTATTCCTACATTGAATGCTTTTGCTCCAGCAGAGAAACATATTAGCTTATGTCTCACCAACCATATTAAAATCACAAATCATGTTTTGGGACCAGATGTACAGGCAGATTGAACATAACAGGGAACCATGTATTTCAGAAATCTACATGAAGAGTTTTTGGAGTCTGGGTACTTCTATCTTATATTGTCACTTTTACTACCATCACATCAGTATTTTTTCCCAAGGTATAGAGATTTTTTTTTTCCTTATTTTAGCAGCACATTATATTTCTCCATTTGCAGAACATTATGTAGAATGTTGTGGCTTAAACAAGACCTGTTTCCATTCACAGTCTCACTGAGGTGTTTGTGTCATCTGAAAGTCCATGTCCATCTGGCTGGAGCCCTATATGTTTCCCCAGGGGGTTCTAAGCCCCAGTTACCTATCAAGACCGAGGAACCTAGAACCAAGAGAAAGGCTACATTTGTTTCTGATTATACCCAATGACTTCAGTCAGATTGTCTGGGACATTAAAAGAATTGCAGATTTTGGCCTCAGGAAGTCAGTTAATGTCTGACATTATTTACTTACTGATAGTCTAACAGCCATTAACTCAAATTGCTCTCCCTCTCACTTTGAGTTCTCCAGAATCAAGGATAAGTACAAATGGTGACATATATCCAGTTTCTGAATTGAGTTCTGGTGTTTGAATAAAATATTTATGATGTCCTTACTTACTGTTCCAGTATTGATTGTCATGTTTGAGAATAAAATTCGTAAGATTAATGAAGATAAGAAATCCCCTGATACATTGTTATAATATAAACATATATACACCATGTATACATATTTATATATCTCTCTGTGCATACATATATAATGCATTAATGGTCAATAAAACCTCCTTCTAGTTTATATTGTGGTATAATCATTTTGGGCCATGAAAGCTTCTATGTTACATCCTGTCATCTCTTTCCATTCATATGATAGGATATTTATGAAGGAGCTATGCTATTTGAAAATATAGTGTCAATTTAGGTTTACATTCCACCTGTGAGTATCTCGGTGTCACACAAAGTTGTTTTTTCCCCATTTTCCTGTCTTTCACTAACCAGAGAGACTCTGTATGTGAAAAGAAGGCATAATATCAAAGGTCTCTTTGGCCTGAGATGGCACATCTCAAGGGTGATTTGCATGTGGAATCAAAATAGGTGCTCAAAAAATCCAGGCTGTGGGAGAAGTGGAAGAAGAAAGTCACCTTTGCCTTTCACTCAGCACACAAGACAAACCTGTGTCCTTTGCTGCCCTCAAGTCCTCTTTGGGGCCTGATAAAAGAAGTAGTAATGTCCATCTTGTGACTCCTGTGATGATTTCCTGGTATACAGGCTGTTCTCTGATTTGTATAATTGATGGAACATGGGATCCACTGAAAGTGATAATGTGGGCTCAGAAAGCTCCTGTGAACATCCATATTTGTCTCTGCATGATCACATAGGTGATATCGTCAGCTTGATCCCCCCTAAATTCCTTAGAGAAACAGGAAAGGAATAAAAAATATTATAAAATAGTTAGCCTTATATCATGCCTTGATATAATGTGTTTCATTTCTATCTCTGCACTTAAAACAGGGGTAGCTACTAATTTCCACACTCCATTCAGAACTAAAGAACAGAAATACTGAATGGTTTTCCACACATTATCTTGTGTAGCAAAAGTGAGTGGAAAGGAAGCCCAGTCACCTGATCACAGCCTTTTGGTATATACCCTGAACCGAATGTGTCATGGTATTTCCAAAAAACACAGTACAAAAGGCTTAATAGAAGAAAGGTCCACTTTAAATAATGAAACAGTAGGTTCAATTTAGTCATTTAACCAATCATTATTAACTTACAAAGGTATTGTTTCACTGCCTGTGGCAGAGGGTGAGAAGCAGAAGGGAGGCTGCCTTATGTGTGCTCACGAAGTAGAGTTTACAGTGACAGAGGCAATTGTCACTTGATGGTGCTGTGGCTCCATGACTGTCTTCTTCCAGCTTTTCCATATTACCACATCTGAGATGCAGTGTAAATCTTATCCAGAAAACACAGATCTCAAAAGTTCATATAAAGTCCACAATATCAAAAGTGCCTTTAGCATGGAGCCAACCAACAGCAAGGCACTTGGGCCTGAGTAAAAGATACGCTTGTCTGTCATTGTATGGTGGGTCCTTGGTGGACTGCTTACAGGATGGATACAGTTAGGTTCCAGGTTCTAAATGTAAAGAAGAATGATGAAACAAGCCATCTGAAAGGAACTGAAAGTTTAGAGTGTCACCAATATTTTCACTCTGATTTTACATTACTTTTTCTTGTGTTTTGACATTGGCTTTGATCACAAGTGGTAAACCCATAAAGCTGGACAATGAGCTGTAAAAGCAAATGGAAAAGCTCACTCTTTAGAATGCACATAGCTGTAAAACATTTACACCTACAGAGAGAACATTAACGCAATTAAAATAACTCAAAAAATGACATTTTTAGAGGTGTTTTGGAAAGAAGATTGACGTTTTCAGGGAAGATAGTTACCTAAAAGTATGTTTAGATATTAATGCACAGGTTTTCATTAACCCCTCCCCCCAACAAAGTCCCAAACCCATAATCTTTTACCAAAATCAGTTTTCTGTTTTCTTGGTTATTTTTATTTGGAGATGGAAAAGAGGAGGCAGCTGGACAAAATAAATATAGAATGCCTAATTAGTAATGTTGCCCATCACTTCCATTTTTAAGACCCTGATTTCATTTGTTTATAAGTTTGCCAAACTTCAGCCATCTGGACTGAAATTTCCCTGCCTGTAGACTGATTAAAAGAAAAAGGAAAAAAAAAAAAAAAAAAAGAATAAAGCTATCCAGCCATCTTTAGGGATTAGTATACATGAAGACACTTTGTTTTGCCATTGGTATAAGAAAAAAATGTTTATATTTTCTTTGAAAATTCTGATCCTTTTTCTGCTGTAGTGAAAGGACTTGAAATGTAGAGAGAAGGCCCATATAGGAAATGTGACCCTTTTGTCTATGTTACAAAAACATGCACCAGTAGGTCAAATTTAAAGACATATTTTTTTAATATTGTAGTTCACCCATGCCCTCTGAAGACTTGTTTGCTTTAAAAATCTTAAATCTTCAAAGATTTCAGTCCCACTGGTCATGATTCAATCTGGGGACAGAGATTCCTTGAATTAATAGCTGGTTTCTCATGGGTCACACAGAGTACCTGTACTAATTGTGAAGACCACTTTTTTGGACCTCATAGCTTGTTTTGTTTTGTTTTGTTTTGTTTTGTTTTGTTTTGTTTTGTTTTGTTTTGTTTTGTTTTGTTTTGCTTTTATAAGTGGAAACAAATATAAATAGAATGAAAAAAAAAAAAAAATAATAGAAACTGAAACAAAAATCCTGGTAAACTGGGGCTTGGAATGGCTATACCAAAACCTGAGGAAGGAAGAGGCTGGATGGAAGATTTGAGAAGAAAGGACCAGAAGGGGTGAAGTTTTTCAGAAACACAGGGATGAGACAATGAACACCAGTGTGTAGTTCTCATCAGAACCTGAAATGGTACCTAAAGTTATTCAGCCCCATCATGTGTCTGTTCTCAGTATGTGTCTGTGAAAGTCAAAGACCAAGTGGTCTCTTTTTAATCCTATCCTGCACAGGTAAACACAGTGTAAACCTGTTATTCTAGTAATTCAAGTGCTAAAAATGTGTTTAGTGAACCTTATCCTTATTGATGACACCTTTATTATAACATTAAGAAAGACATGTTTTCAAGTGGGTTTTTTTATGTCTGATTTAACCAAGGAAATTTTATTATGTAATTCCCCAATTCTTGATGTTGCAGTCAAATGTTTAAAAGATCTCAGTGTTGCCTGCATAATTAACAATAGCATTATAATGTTCATGCACAGGACTATCTATCATGCATAATCCTGTCATTCCATGGGGCTTTATGGAGCACTTAACTTTACAAATCAGAGAGTACACTTTTAATGAGCACTCTTAAGTAAAACCTGCACTATATACAATATCAGGAGTGATGAACTCTTTTGAGAAGAAGAATATTGAAAATTAAGTTTATGAGAGACGTGCAGTATTCTGTATGTTTCCCATGGAACACAGAGATAATGATTCTATTTTTAAAGTATACACATTTTTTCACACACACAAAGGATTCTGTTTTGAGATATGGTATGTGTAGCTTTGAACTAAGTTTTACATGTTAGGATGTTTTCTGTAGGCTTTACAGGACTACTGTATAGAAAGGGAGGCAGTCTGAGGATGTGTACAATGAACTAGATCTTGTTCAATTTTTGCTTCTGCTAAAATCTGTGATGTTGGGCAGCATATTTAAGCACTTAAGCAAATGAATGTATTTAAACTTATCTTTGACTTCAACATACACTGAAGTATTTGTCACGTAGTGGCAAAATGGAGTCTTGACTATTTTAGACTCTCCCTACCACAAAATAGGGATGGATTTTCCACTGTATCTATTCCTGGTTTTCTGCAGGTTATTTAATTTGCAGAAACATTTCACTTCCTTGGTGTACAACATTACCAACCACTTATAAAGCTTTGCATATTTATGTAGTATAAGAACACACATTTAATGCCTTAAGCAAGCATTTAATATCTTACACATCAGATTAAGAATTCAACATTTTGCATAAAAATAACTGTCATGTGATTTCTGGTAAGATTTTAGTGAAAATCAAAATAATGCACAAAGGATGAACTGCAAAGAACAGATATATTCAGAATATTTGTTGTGAGAAATACAGAAATCATAGCAGATGTTTATAATAATCAAACATCAGACTCATGAGGACAAGCATACCACCATGGCTATGATGAATATAATGAATAAAAAGGCGTAAGATATCCTTGATGTATAATGAAGAATATAAACAAAAAAAAAAAAAAAAAAAAAAAAGAAGAAAAATGCCTACAGTGTGAATTTGCAAGCAGTGGCATGGCAAAATTAAGGATATAAAAAACCTGCTGGAAGTTGGCAGTTCAGAAGGGAAGAGATATTAACCTCAGGGTGATTTCCATCTGTTACTCCTAACTAATTTGAACCAGCTGAAGTCAGGAAATGTAATGTAAGTATATGTATAATAGATAAAACTATATCTTTAACTCCTTTACACCTGTACAGTGTATTATTAAAGTCAGTTTTATTCTACCCAGGAGGGAAAAAGAAATCTTTTTGCTTTGATTCTTTTATTTTCCTTACCAACATCTATGTATTTCAAATATAGCTAGTTATTAAGAAGTTGATGCTCTAATGAACTTAAATTACTGTTGCAATGAGTGATAATTAAAAATAAGTGTATAACAATCAGCCATCTTTCTCTTCTGATGTTGGGTGTAGCTTCTAAATGTTGCTATAAAACAGATTAATGTAAAGACATATCTTAAACTGAAAAAAAAAAAAATCCTTCTGGATTTTAGCAGAGTTAGGTCTTTTTCTTTAATTTACTTCTGACTTTATTTTGTTTCTCAGTAAAGAGGAATAGACATGAGTGCTTTTCAGAACATGCATAGTAACAGTCTGGTACTACTGTGCCAATGTGAAAAGCTCATGGTGTATCTCTGCTAAGAGCAAGAAACTGCATCCAGATTTCTAAGCTTAGTTCCTCCATCCCCATACTCCTAGTGCCCTCCATTTAGGAGTGGGAATACCATTTATTTTATAAACAAAACAACTTATTTTTTTTACATTGCCAAAGCCAAAAATAGCAGTATCAGTTCTGTATCTATGGCTTTGGAAATGTGTAAAAGTTAACTCAGCAAGCAGAGCATTTTTAATTGATTTAAAAAAAATAATTCCAAAAGATTTTGCCTGTCAGGATCTTTTTTTACTACATATTTGTGTATATTTATACAGCCTGTGTTACAAAATCCATGACAATTACTTAATGAATATAAATTCTAAACATTTTTCTTTCTACTGGCAAGGCAGGCAGGTGAATATGTGCTGCCAGAAGTACTAACCAACACATTTGTCATTTGGGTGTATCTGCTTTGGGGGCCTCTGTTACTCTGAGGGCAGAAGAGAGAAATGATACCTGGACATGGTCAGCACAAGGTGTTGAGGACCTTCTAATACAGCATTTGATCTGTGCTTTGTTGCACCGAGCTCACAATATCCATCTGAAGGAATAACTGCACATATTCACACACTGAATACAACATAAAAACACTTAGGCAGTCAGATATTTATTGTTCTTTGACCCCAAAAAGACAGAGATAAGTGACTGTTTCTTCTAAATATATTTTTAGAGCCAACTTGATAGAAGTTACAGCAAACTGTTACTGCAGTACCCTCAGTAACCCTTGTGTCCAACTTCTGGATCTTAAAGTGATCACATAGCAGCAAACTGTCAGTGTAATTTGTACCATCTTCTGCATCTACAGAGATCTGACATGTATTGGTAGATGATTTATGCTTACCTACCACAACCAGCCATAGCATAAGTTTTATTGGACTGCAAGGCTATGCTTTTTCCTCCTTAATAAACCCTACTCCCCTTTAGACAGCAGCCCCCTCCAGTCTGCAAGGCTTTCTAGGGAGAGTTGATTGGCTCTCCTCTGGATTTCACACCACAGAAAAAGATGCTCTGTCTTTGACAGTACAAGGAGTCACCAATTTGGGTTCCCTGCTTGCCCTCACCACGTTACGGGGTTTCCTCTGCCCATCACTGCTCCTTCAGCTGCACTGGATGTCTGTGCAGTGATTCGTCTTTGGCTATGTAACCTATGAGCAACTGCAAGCTGCTATGCGAGAGAGCTGAAGACCATGTCATGTATAAAGGCCAGGAATAATCCTCTGAGCATGACAAGGTTGTCCCTCCTGATATTGTTTGCCAAAATAGTTAAATGGCCTTCTACTTTTGTTTTAGTATCGTGAAAATAGTTCTTAATCCAGAAAACCTGATGAAGTCCCTTCAACCAAATGATTAGCCTGAGGGTTTGGACTGTTACATCAACAAATAAAAGAAATTAGGGTTTAGAATTATAAATCAACCAATCAATTATTCCCCTCCCTGCAAAAATGATTAATACTGCCTTCTTCCAATAACATTATATTTATTTTTATTTGTTTATTTATTTTGTGGTAGCAGAGATAACACCATTACACTATGCATAATGGAAGCAATTAGACCAGCTACACAGGAACCATATTTGGTGAATATAACAGATCTTCATTAAAACCTACTGAACACCATCAATTAGGTAAGTGAAGGACTGAAATAGAAGAACAACTTATTTCTCTTTTCCTGACAAAACCGTTTGGCATTCAGTCTTACAAAACTGTCTATACTGCCTGGAAAATGGTAAATGCACTGAAGGATTCAGACTTAATGTGATAGAAGGGATTTAATCCAGTCCTGGCTTGTATGTATTTTAATATGGAAAAAATATTTCTTCTTGGAAATCCCTGCAAATTTATAATTTATATCACATAGTCCAACCACAAGATCTAGTCATTCTTCTTCATTCACAAATTAAGTCCAAATCCTGGAATTCACTTAACAATTTCTATGCATTTCATGCGGCTTCAGAAGAAGTAACACGAAACTGTTTTTTTTTAAAAAAAAAAAACTTGCAAAGAAACTGAAGGAAAAAGTTAAGATTTAAGACAGAAAGACAGTCATTAATCAGAACGGATATTGTGCTTTTATTAGTGGAGAGAATCAGGGTAGTCAAATTTGCAGCCTTCTACTCATCCTGCCATGTTGTCTGGCCAGTTCTTAATGTAGGCAAGCACCCAAGTTACTGTTGTTACCTACCAGTTTCCAAGTGTTCATAGTTTTGCCTTCCAGGTGATACTTCAGTGAGTATTACCCAATAACACTTTCTTCATGTATTATGCTGTTTTAATGATCTTTCTACTATAATGATTTCCATTACAAAGTGGATATTATTATTATGTTGACACTAATGACATGTAACGTGATATAAAACTATTATGATGTAAGTGGTATCAGAGATTTTATATTCAGCTTACATTATTAATTAAAGTTATCTCAGTATTCTCCGTGGAGTGAAATGAAGGAGTAATAAATAACAATAGCTCTGGTGACCTGTATTCACACATCATCCTGGATTCATTCCAAAGGCCAGTCCTTTATCTTGTACAGTCATTTGGGTTGGAGCACTGAAAATGGCCAGATATAATGGGAAACACTGTTTTCTCATTTCAAAACTGACTGTAGAAAGAGATGTAACTTTTCCATGCCAAGTTTGTTGACCAGGAAAGGTGAGAGAAAACTTTGATCTTAAGCAATTAATTTGGTATTGTCAAGTAGTGGTTGATTTTATGGTAATGTTTCTTATGGAAAATAGAGAAAACCTTTTGTTGGTGATTTATATGCTCAAAAATTACTTAGAGTCAGACATACCACCTAGCAATAGTTACTCCTCTGCTTTGGTTTACAAACTTCTCCTAAACCAAAAAAAAACAGTTGACTAATTTTAGTCATAGAAACATAGAAGATCTTGGGTTGGAAAGGACCTTTAAAGGTCATCTAGTCTAACTCCCTCTGCAATGAGCAGGGACATCTTCAACTAGATCAGGTTGCTCAGAGCCCTGTCCAACCTGACCTTGAATGTTTCCAGGGTTGGGGCATCTACCACCTCTCTGGGCAAGCTGTTTCAGTGTTTCACCACCTTTACTGTAAAAAATTTCTTCCTTTTATCTAGCCTAAATCTACCCTCTTTTAGCTTAAAATCATTACCCCTTGTCCTACCACAACAGGCCTTACTAAAATGTTTGTCCCCATCTTTCTTATAAGCCCCCCTTTAAGTATTGAAACACCTCAATAAGGTCTCCCTGGAGACTTCTCTTTTCCAGGCTGATCAACCCGAGTTATCTCAGCCTGTCCTCATAAAGAGGTGTTCCATCCCTCTGATCATGTTTGTGGCCCTCCTCAGGACCTGCTCCACCAAGTCCCTGTCTCTTCTGTACTAGGACTCCAGAGCTGGACACAGTACTGCAGGTGGGATCTCACCAGAGCAGAGTAGGGGGGCAGAATCCCCTCCCTCAACCTGCTGGCCACGCTTCTCTTGATGCAGCCCAGGATATGATTGGATTTCTGGGCTGCGAGTGCACATTGGCAGCTTACGTCCAGCATTCCATTCACTAATACCCGCAAGTCCTTCTATGCAGGGATCCACTCATCACCCAGCCTGTATTGATACTGGTGATTGTCCCAACTCAGGTTCAGGATCTTGCACGTGGCCTTACTGAACCTAAGGTAGTTCACATGGGCACATTTCTTGAGCTAGTCCAGGTCCCTCTTGATGTCATCTTGTCCCTCAAACATGTCAGCTGCACCTTTCAGCTTGATATCATTTGCTGAGGATCACTCGATCCCACTGTCTATGTCATTGATGAATATACTAAACAGTACTTGTCCCAGTACAGACCCCTGAGGGACATCACTTGTCACCAATCTCCATCTGGATATTGGTTGAGCAGTTGATCACTAACCTCTGGTTGTGACTATCCAACCAATTCCTCATCGACTGAACAGTCCACCCATCAAATCCATCTCTCCAATTTAGTCCAGGTAGAGGACATCAATAGCACTTCCATTGTCTGCTGATGTATTAATTCCATCATAGAAGGCCACTAGATTGGTCAGGGAGGACTTTTCCTTCATGAAGCCATGCTGGCTGTCTCAAATCCACCACGTGCATTAGCATAGCTTCTAGCACCATCTGTTCCATGATCTTCCCAGGTACAGACATGAGGCTGACAGGACAGTAGTTCCCAGGGTCCTCCTCTCTACCCTTTTTAAAAACAGGTGCAATGTTTCCCCTTTTCCAGCCACCAGGGACTTCACCTGACTGCCATGACTTTTCAAATATCATGGAGAGTGTTCTGGCAACTACATCATCAGATCTCATAGGCTTATGTTCAGGTTCCTCAGGTGATCATGAACCTGATCTTCTCTTACAATGGGAGGGATTTTTCTCCCCACAGTCCCTGTCTTGCAGTCCATCCACTTGAGAGGTGTGGGAAGAAAGACTGACAGTGAAGACTGAGACAAAGAAGTTGTTGAGTACCTCAGCCTTCTCCTTCTCTGTTGTTACCAGTTTTCCAGTTGTGTTCATTAGTAGGTGTGAGCAACAAGCTCACGTTTATCAAAAAAAAATGTTTTTTTTTATTCAGGGACAAAGTTAGTAGAGCAACGAATACAACGCTGGGCGCAAAGGCGTGCCCCCGTGCCCCAACAGGGACTTCTTTTTATAGAGCAACCAGGAGATTTCATTGGTTAAGATAAAATGACGGGTTTTCTCCTCTTTACACCTGCGCAGCTCTTTTTCTTTGTTTCTCCCAGCCCCTCCCTTCCAGGTTCCCCTTTACATGATACCTAACCACACACCTCCCCCCCATCCTCTTGCTTGCCTAACTCCACACAATGCCCAACCATATGCCTAATTTGTGATCAAAATAGGCTTGCTCAACTTTTATAATTTTATAATTTCAACAACACTAATTTAATAACACCTTTAGCCTAACTCAATAAAAGTAATTGTTTAATTACTTTTAGCAAAAGCAAAATTCTTCTGTTATTTATCACAGTAGGGGGGTACATTTTCTTTGACCCAGTCCCTTCCCACCAAGTCCCAATCCAAATGAGACTAGCCAAATCTTATCTAGCCTTATTAGCAAAAAAAAAAAAAAAACAAAAAACCAAACCATCATCCTGCTACTACAGTGACAAAGTACATCAGTATAGTAATGGATTAATATTGTCAGGCTTCCACAGAGTATGCATTTATTTCAGTTTTACTGTTTTCCATTTGTACAACAAAAGGGAATTGTATTAAATATTTCATTTAAAGTATTTTATTTTAAAAAACAGCTTGTGGATTGTATTTAATACCAAACCAGGGCTTAGAAAAAAACATTAAACAGCTACAGAAAACAGAAATTGGGATCTGCTGTGAAATTGTATCTAATGAAATGACTCTCCATGTATGCTAGTCACAGAAATGAGTTTTAGATTGGCAGATTTGCTTTTTTGTCCCCTTAAAGGACTGTGAGCACATCAAGAAGTAGTCTCAGTGTTTGCTCTGAGGCATAAATCACTGTGAAAACAACATCTTACTCTGATAAACTGATTTAGCCCACAGAACTTCCTTAAGTGTCTGGTGTACATTTTGTTTAATTGCATTCTAGTTTCTCTTTAGATAAAAGAATTTCAGGTAATGAGATAAAAGATACTTAGATTTACTATTAATCCAGTGCATTGGTGACCTCTAGTAAATAAGTTACTCCTTCAGAAAAGAGTGAGGAAAGATAAGGACATACAGGACGCTACAAAAACAGAGTGTGTTTGTAATGTTTAATCTATTGTCTATTTCATGCATATGCAATGTATATATATATGTGTATATTATTTATATATATAAATTTATTAAAATATACATATATAGTGAGCTATAGATCCAGTGCTATGTAACTAACGGTTTATAACAGACTACTTTGAAAAGTGTGGTCTATGGAGTGGTACCTGACATGCACAGTATGCACTAAATCTCCTTTTCTGAAGAACAAACTATTATTGACAAAATAATTAAATTAAACTTATTCTTTTTCAAACCAAAAAAAAATTTGTTCATCTCTAAAAATTTTTGTCAGTGATTCTTAATTCTTATTTTAACTTTACTAGGGAGATATTTGTCTTCTATCACCCAATTATTGCTGTCATTCTGGAGAACTGATTATCTCATTTTTCTGTGGACACCTCAATGGTTATTACTTGACTTGTCTTGGAAGTGATACAGGCTTCTCCTGAGTGCCCTCACAGTTACTACATTTCATGGTAAAAGAATGCTGTACTGGATTAGATCTACTCTCCGACCAGTTCAACATCTTTTCTGCAGAAATGTTGTTTATACTGACCAAAACTAAAGTGAATCATAGATGGTGAAATCTTTCCCCCTTTAGGTGATACTGAGGTCACCTGCTCCCATTAATGTCTCTTTTCCGTTCCCAGTAAATATCAGATTAGGACTTCAGACATAAAATTTTGTCTGCTTTCTATATTTCTTCTGTTGGGGCTAATTTGTAAATTGAACACACACACACACACAAAATTTTCATTACAAGGGCTTTGGTTTGATTTTATTTTTTTTTTATTTGATACATTTATAATTAATCTGTAACTACACATTCTTTTCTGACCCTAGATACTCCATGAAAGAAGTTTATCAGCCCCAGGCCATCACTTGGTTGATCGTCTCTGACAGTGAATAGCCAAGGATGACCATCACCTCAGATTTTTCAGCTGATATACTCACTTGATTGCTTCCTAGTCTACTTAAGGGAAAATAAACCAGGTTACTTTAAAACTTTTAGATGGGGCCACTGCCACATTATTAGTTTTGGTTGATCAAAATTAATTGTTAGCAGATCAACTAGCAGACTGGAGAGGTCATAACCTCCAGTAGGTAGGACATGGCAAGATGATAAAGACTAGGACTGATAAGTCTCCAGTGGCACACAAGAACCTGAGGAAGTAATGCGTCTGTGTGATTAGTTGTACTGAGATTTTTTGTTATGTTCCTTGACAGGATATTTTTATTTGGAATATAGGATGAAAAGAGACCTCTGGGATCTCCCTCCCTCTAGTTACTGGAGTTAATGATTTTCATGTTTACATTACAAAGTTTGAAATGGTGAATTACAGAAGGACTCCATAGTCACCCACTACTTCTCATGACAGGGAAGGAAAGTTCCCATTTTCCAGGTGATGAAGGAACAGTAGCATTGCCATTTTTTTCAGCATTTTTTTTCTATCTGGTGAATCAGTGCAAACATATTAGTAGTCTGCTGCAGCAAGGTAACCATGCCCATTTCATCACAGTTCCCTCTTTTAGTTGCTCCTCTGGTAGCAGAGCATTAACAGCAATTTACATTTCATCTCATCACTGATCGATCCCATTCACCCGGTTAACACCTCTGTCAGAGAACAATGGAGTTATTCTCTAAAATATTGCTCTTGGCTCAATAGAATCGATTAAATATAAATGCCTGTTACTGATCTGTGTTTCAATGTGTCTGGCTAGCTGCTAGCTCTCAAGCTGACTGAAACTTTACAGTACACCATCATCTTTTTTTTTTTTTTTTTTTTTTTTTTTTCCTTTTAGCTGAAAGTAACAAATCTGGAAACCGAAAGAATAAGAAACACATTTTATTTTATATTGCTAGCAATTGCTGTTATATGACACATTTTAATAATGGCGCCATTTAGTATTCTGGAGATTCATGGTGGTATTATTCAAATATACTTTGATTTTAAACCAATAGAGGTTTGACAGAAGTTTTCAGCTTTTCTCCTTGTCTGTCAGAAATCAGCTAATCTGAACAGCAGCTACTTTTCCTCCCATTCTTCTATAGGCTAGTTATAACTTACATATGTATAGGCTTGTATCCTGGAAAAATAAATGCAAAATTATTCAACGTTTTCTAGGGGGTGTTATGAAATTTAAGTGATGATGTATTAGCCACAATTCTTATGGCACTACTCAGTGTCAGAAACATTTATTTCAATGACTGTGTGGCAACACTGATAAGAGTATGCCTTAAGAAGCCTTGGGCTATTGCTCTATCCACTAGTCCATGTGAGAGTGAGATGGGTCTCAATCTTCAGTTCTGGATTTAGAATTTTAAAGCCAAAAGAAACCATACCATTACTATTACCATGTCTGGTTGCCAGTATGGAAAGCAACACAGCAGGGTGAAGTGTCACCTCCTCATATTTCAGTGCATGTGGACAGTCAGAAATTGTAGAAGAAAACATGCAGAAGCCAAATGTCAAGTTTTTAAGGAACTTTCAGCTGAATAGAAATGTTTATAGGGAGATGCACCTTCTGAGTAGTGGGTCACATCCAACTTTTTGGATCTTGACTTAGCATGTAGGAATGATAAAATTTGCCTAAGTCTTGGACTTAGTTTTTGTATCTCTGGCGACCTCAGAGCAAAAGTCCACAAAATCTTTGTTCAAGTGCCTCCTAGACTTGTAATAGTATAATGTTTTCAGGCATGTATACCTTCACCAATGAAAGCATTTAGTTATTTTCAGTGTTGTTTGAATGGTGTCTTCTGAAAGTAGCTGCACTTGGACAGCTAATGCAAACCAGAGGCTAGAGGCTCATTGTCATTTTCTCATCCACACATCTTCCTCTGTAGGAGCACAGCTATGTCATAGTTGTGAGAGCATCACTACCAGACAGTGCTTTGAAAAAAGCAGAGTTAGAAGACAAGCAGCTGGCTTTTATAGTCAGCAGCCCAGTGTTCAGATGTCAGACATTTAAGTCCAGTTCCATTCCTTGCCAATGTGGGAAGCAAACTGATAAGCCAAAGGTGAACAAGAAACTCTGGCTTGTGTTTCCCCAAACACAGGACCTGGCTGGAGTAGTGTCTGCCTTCTCTTTCCACACACACTGCACAGAAAGTGTTTCTGTTCACCATCATCACCGTTATTCATCTAATGTTTACTGTAAAGAAAGTTTCAGAGTAAAGAAAGACCTTCTTTGTCTTTTGGAGATCTGTTTTGGTCTACTTGTTCTGTCATTTGGAACTGAGACTTGGGATAGTTGCACAGTAGCACTGACAGATCTGCTTATAGCTGAGTATCTTGCATTGAACAAATGCTTTCATTCTTTTATTTTTAATCAGCCTATAGACAATCTTGTCTTGACTCTCCAGCTGGGGTTGCTGGTGTGGTCATAGCAGATATTAGCTAACTGTTATGTAAAGCTTATGATCCATGAAACCTGGGTTTTGGTTGCTTTCTACAGGGAACACCTATGATGTAATAATACAGATGAGACTCTCACTAACAGGAAACTTGAGTAATATCTGAAAGAAGTTTGGTTTTTCCTGAATACTAACACTTCATAGGGTATTTGTGTAACACCAGATTGTTTTGGAAGTGTTTCATGTAGGGGAAGACATGTTTTTTTTTTTTTTTTCATATATTTTGATACTGCTTACTGCTTTTTGTTCAGAAGGCCATTTTGCAGAGAGAGAAAATGTCCAAAACCTCACCTAAATGCTGCATTTTAGAAAAACAACTGTTGCATGAGATTATGAAAAGTTGTTCCAAAGCCTGACACTTTATATAAGTAAAACTTTGTGTTGCTTTTAATTTGTTTTAGCCTTTTGTTTTGTGGTGTTTTTTTTTTGTTTGTTTTGTTAGATTGGCTGGTTTAGTTTGCTTTCTTCCCTATTGGACCAGTAAGAATTGCTCTGGTATCATTCATTCTAAGCCATTTATTTGCTACTGAAAATATTAATGGACAATTTATAGATTTGGAAACACATACTTAGGTCTTCCTCATTAATAAACGTAGCTAGAACCACATAGATAAGGTTTAATTGCTAAAATATAAGTTGTCTTAATTGTTTGATCACTATTAGACATATTTGTGGGACTGAGAAGTTCTTCCAGCTTGACAGCCCAATAAACTTATGAAATATTATTCAATTAGTATTGTACATAAAAACACAAATATGTGATTTGTTACTGATAGCTATAATATAGGTAAGTATTAATTCTACCTGAATTGTCAGTTTTGTTTTATATCTAAAATATATAGGTCTAGTAATAGTGACAATAAGAATTATTTATCTAATTTATTATCTAATTGTCCTATTTCACAAACCTCTCATTTAGGAAAGTTATGACAGTGACACAAACCAGGTCTAAATATGAACAATTTCTTATTTTGATATAACAATTTTCTTAAGAAAGTTGTATTTTTACAGTACCGAAATAATATAGAAATGAGAATTTGAGAGGAATCAGCAATGATACTTACTATTTAGTGCTTTAAGAATAATATACATTTTTATCTGTTAGACCTCCTGGTTTTAAAGATCCAGAGATTTTATTTGTATTCTACATAGTGTTTGACTCAACGGAGGGAATGACCTAATCTGAGGTCTGTAAACAGTGTTAGAAAGCAGATAATTCTACTAGACAGCCATAACAGGGGAAAATTAATGAGACGTCTTCACAGAGAGTAAAAGATACACAGTCCAAAAAATGTGCTAGCCAAGAAACTTTTTTGTTCAGGAAGTTCTCTTTTTACAAGAAATGTAACTGCATTTTTTTTTTTTTTTTTGTAGCTTTATACATGTGTAGGTATTAGCAGAATTATTGAAAACTCTTTTGGGCTTACATATAACACTATTTGTATGCCTATTCACATATAAAAACCCACAGTTCTCCCCTTTCCTGGGTCCTTACACTTCCAATGGCAGGGATAAACTTTAAAACAGCCACGAGAGTTTTAATATATGGGAGCAGCAGCAGAAGGAACTAAAAGGGATGGAGAGTACTGAAGCCAGGGAAATTCCATAGGTCATATGGAACATATCTAGATCATATGGACCATTCTAATGGTCATATGGAGCAATGTGGAATAATTACTAAAATGACCAAAATACAGCATTGTTCACACATTAAGGAAAGGCATAAAATCAAAAAAGTGGCTAGGAAAAAATGCAGCTGCAGCTGGTATGCAAGGAATCCACCACGTCATCTGCGATTCCCAGGACAACACTGCTTGCAAAGCAACACAGGGAGCGAAGCGGGCTGGAGAGCTCAAGGTCTGTCCCTGTGATGGTACAGCAGATATGGAGACGAGGTGGTACTACAGGACTGATAAGATGCATACTGGCCACCCTGAGCCAACATCCTGTCGGATTTTGATGAAATGCTGTCCTTTGTGAGAACTTTGATCATTATTATGTCATTATAATACCAAAACACACCTCCATCGCAAAGGCTACCTGCCTCCAAGGTGAGACCACTCCTCTTTGAGTCTGCGCCGTGAGTTTTTGTAATGTATACCTTTAAATGTGAGGCCAGAGAATTTTACTCCAATCATAATAAAGGTATTTATGACTAGAGTCACTCAAACTCCACCTTGAAGGTAAAAAATAGTATAAAAATAGCCCAGGAAAGAGGGGAAGGTGGTGGGAAGACACCATTTTATGAATTTCTGGGACCAGTAGACAGGCTGAGTCTCTCTTTCCCTCCCTATAGGGACGCCTTTTAGTAAGACTTAAGAATTTAGAAATCTTTCTAGAAAGCCTCTTTTCTATTTTTATAGCCTGGCTGTATTGTTATAACTTTGTTGAGCACTTTATGTATACTCTTATTTGCACATGCTTTGCAGACAGTGTATTTATCACCGGCAATCATAAGAACCTCTATGTCTGTCATTTAAATAAACTGTACCATTTAAGTAGCTAGTCGTTTTGGTTTCTCACTAAACACAACCAAAGAGTGGCAGTGCTAGTTCATAAGCATGACTAGACTGAAGATGCAATCCACTATTAGTGTATTCGAATCATAACAGTTTAATATATTGAACTCGTTTGGACTGATAGTGATGAATTGGTCATCGCTCAGATTTTCTGCCTTAACCATTTCACATGACAAACAGATGGGAACAACCTCACGTTCACAGGCTATGGTCCTCATGAGGAAACTCAACCACCCTGATATGTTCTGGAGGGACAACACAGCAGAACATGAACAATTGGTGATAACTTCCTCCTTCAAGTGATTGAATAGCCAATGAGAAGTGCTCTGCTGGACCTCATATTCACCAACAATGATGGGCTCACTGGGGATGTAAAGGTCAAAGTCAGCCTTGGATTCAGTGACCATCAGATGGTAGAGTTCAGGATCCTGAGGGCAGAAAAGAGGATGAAAAACAAGCTCACAACCCCAGACTACAGGAGAGCAGATTTTGGCCTCTTCAAAGATCTACTCAGAAGAATCCCATGGGATAAAGTCCTGGAGGGAAGAGGCACCCAAGAAAGTTGGTTAATATTCAAGGATCTCCTCCTCCAAGCTCAGGAGACCTCCATCCCAACAAATAGGAACTCAGGCAAAAATGTCAGGAGGCCTACATGGATTAACAAATTGCTCCTAGACATACTCAGACACAAAAATGAAGCATAACAAGGGAAAAGTAAGGACAAGTGACTCGAGAGGAATACAGAAACATTGTTCAGGAATCCAGTGATGAAAGTAGGAGAGCTAAAGCCCTAATGGAATTGAATCTGGCCAGGAACATCAAGGACAACAAGAAGGGCTTCTGTAAGTACATGAGAGACAAAGGAAGACTAGGGAAAAGGTGGGCCCATTTCTCAATGGGATAACAGACCTGGTTACAGAGGACATAGAGAAGGCTGAAGTACTGACTGCCCTCTTTGCCTTAGCCTTTACTAGCAAGACCAGCTTTCAGGAATTCCAGGTCTCCAAGACCAGGGGGAGGGTCTGGAGCAGGGAAGATGTAACCTTGGTGGAAGAGGATCAGGTCAGGGAATACTTAAGCAAACTGGACATGAATAAACCCATGAGTCCTGATGGGATGAACCCACAAGTGCTGAGGGAACTGACAGATATCAATGCGAGGCCACTCTTGTTAATCTTTGATCCATCATGGTGACTAGGAGAAGTGTTTGAAGACTGGAGGAAATCAAATGTCACTTCTATCTTCAAGAAGGGCAAGAGAGAGGACTCAGGGAACTACAGGCTGGTCGCACTTCAATCCCTGTAAAGATGATGGAGC
Organism: Tyto alba; assembly: GCF_018691265.1. NCBI lineage: Eukaryota > Metazoa > Chordata > Aves > Strigiformes > Tytonidae > Tyto > Tyto alba. Next base: position 7,106,713 of record NW_024881276.1, on the reverse strand, counting down.
ATCTAATCCTGGAAACCATTTCCAGGAATATTAAGAACAAGCAAATCATCAAGAGTAGTCAGAGTGACTTCACCTAGGGGAAGTCATGTTTGACCAATTTGATAAACATCTTTGCTGAAGTGACTGGCCTAGTAGACAAGGTCAGAGCAGTGGTTTTTGTCTACCTGGACTATGGTAAGGCCTTTGACACTCTCTCCTATAAGATCCTCATAGAGAAGATATTCATGTACAGGCTGGATGAGCAGAGAGTGAAATGGATTGGAAACTGGACGAATGGCTGAGCCTAGAGGGTGGTGATCACCAGCAGAAATTCTAGTTGGATGCCAGTGACTAGTGGTGTGCCCCAGGGATGAATACTGGGTCCAGTCTTGTTCAGCATCTTCATTAATGATCTGGATGATGGATCAGAGTGTACCCTCAGCAAGTTTGCAGGTGACACCTAAATGGGAGGAATGGCTGATATGCTAGAGGGTCATGCTCTCATCCGGAGGGACCTTGAGAGGCTGGAAAAATGTGCTAACAGGAACCTCATGAAGTTCAATGAGAAAAACAAAATCCTGAGCCTGGAAAGGAACACTCCCAGGCACCATTATGTAGTGGGGGATGCCCAGTTGGGAAGAAGCTTTGCAGAAAGGGAACTGAAGGTCCTGGTGGAGACCAGGTGGGTTATGAGCTAGAAATGTGCCCTTGATGCAAAGAAGGCAAACGGGCCACAAGGATGGTTAAAGGATTCGAGCACCTTACATGTGAAGAAAGGCTGAAAGCTGTGACTGTTCAGTCTGGAGAAGTGAAGGCTGGGGATCTGTCTTGGGTTTGAGTGAGTGGTGGGGTTTTTGGGTAGCAGGGGAGGGGGCTACAGTGGTGACCCCACGTGAGGACCTTCTTGAAGTTCCCCTGGCTCCAGGTCAGACCCAACTCTGCACCAAGGCCGAGCCAATCAGCTGTGATTCTGCAATAACATATTTAAGAATGGGATCTGGTGAGAAAGAGTTGGACTTGTAAGGAGAAGTTGTGGCGGATGCAGGAACACCAAGGTCAGTGGAGGAATGGAGGAAGAAAGGAGGGGGGAGGTGTGCTGGAGAAGAGACCACCCTGTATCCTGTGGTGAGGTGGCAGGGCCACCCCTCTTGCCACACGTGGAGGCCTATGGTGGAGCAGAGACTGATATATGGCCTGTGGGGGGTCCTGCATGTATTTTAAGGTGGCTGCACTCAAAGGAGGCCAGGATTCTGTGGGAAGAAGAAGCCTCCTCTATTGTAGTTCTGTGCTGGGAGGACCACCACATGTGGTATTGTCCCATGCCAGCGCAGCTCAGCAAGAGCTGCATCACATGGGAAGGACTCCAGTCGGAAAAAGATGGTGTTTCACCCTGGAGCAGCTAGGGAAACTCTGTGGCCCATGGGAGGGACTTAAGTTCGAGAAAAGTTGTGGAGGACTCTCTCCTCTTAGTGGGGGACCACTCTGGAGCAGGGGGAAGAAGTTCCAGAATTTCCCCCTCCAAGATGGAAGAAGTGGCAGCACTGACTGCACCCCCCATTCCCTGCCCGTGCACTTCTGGGGGGAGGAAGTAGAGGTATCAGGAACAAAGCTGAGCCCAGGAAGAAGAAAGGGGTGAGGGGAAGGTGTTCTCAAGATATAGTAATGCTTCTCACTGTCCTACTCTGTTAAGTGTTGTTGTTAGTGTCTGTAATAAATTTATGTTCTTTTTTTCTTCGCCTAATGAGTCTGTCTTTTGTCCATGATCATAATGGGTGATTTATCCCTCCCTGTTCCTACCTCAAATCCCAAACCGTTGTTTATTTTCTGTTTCCCAGCATTGGGGAGGAAAGGGGAATGAGAGGCTTTGTGGTGCTCAGTTGACCTCTGAGTTTAAATCACGACAGGATCTTAGCAATGTATATTAATAACTGAAGGGAGGGTGCAAAGAGGATGGAGCCAGGTTCTTTTCAGTGTTGTCCAGTGACAGGACCAGAGACAATGAGTGCAAACAGAAACAAAGGATGTTCCTTGTGAACATCAGGAAAGAGTGACCAAGCACTGGCACAGGCTTTCTAGAGAAGTGGTCAAGTGTCCCTCCTCAGAAATATTTAACAGCTATCTAGAGATGGTCCTGGGCAACATGCTCTGGGCATCCCTGTTTGGGCAGGTGGATTGGATATGATGATCTTCAGAGGTCGCTTCCAACATCAACCATTCTGTGATTCTACATGAGCTTGTGATTTTTTTTTTTTTTTTTACTTTAGTCACTGACATGTTTGTCACAGCAAATGTGGCCATCCTCACCAGCAGTTGTATATATTAGGCTGAGTAAGCTGAAGCACAAATAAGTGTCACTGACTGAAGAATCTAAACAAACCCCTCTCCCCCCTCAAATCCTTAAAAGTTATAAAAGCTCTTACCTTCTTACAGTAAACTGAGCAACAGGGATTATTTGTTTCAGACAACAAAGAAAAATATCCAGAAGTGAATTAGAATTCAGTAACAGAATTTTATTGGTGAATTTGATTTTAAACCCTCCCATCTGTGCAACCAATAATCACAACTGGTATAATTATTCAATTGTTGTTCAGAATGTAGCAAATTTATTACTGTAAGCAAAACACTGTGATAATATTAATTGCTTTTTAATGAAGCCTGATGTGCAATGGCTACAAAACATCTATACTAAAATTAACAACTTGGAAATTAATGTTCTGTGTACCTTAGTTCCATATACTCCTCCCACCTGGCTGGTGAAGAAGTGGAGAGCACATCTGTGGCCTTTCAGTTCTCCTCATAACATTTCAAAAATCTTTATCTATCTGTAGTTTCCTCCCTGCATGAACTAGAAATATGACATCTCATCATTCCTGAAATATGTCTATTTTATCTCTTTTGTACCATTGTCATTTCAGTCATATCTTCCTGACATTGACCGTTCATATGTCAATAAATCTTTCACAGTCCTATTGCCTCTATCATTAACATTTTGCAGCGTCCATATCTAACACTTGTAATGTTCTTGTTTTGTTTTGGTTTTAGTTTTTTGGATTGATAGCAAAATTAGTTCATTTGTTAGCATGTACACTAGTTCTTCTTCCAGAGGAAAAAAAATAAAAAATAAAAAATTATTCAGAGCCACTGCTTTCTCTTTTGCTGAATATTTGTTGTGTATTAGTCTATTACCCTTCCCATCACTAGCATTTTATTTCTTTCTTTCTCACTTCTAGATCTTTTAAACTACTAATAGCAATGATACTTTAAACAGGTAACAATATAGATAAGTAGGGCTTATCTTTTGTTAGCTATTCATCCCCACTGTGCTAAGAAAACCAGTTAGTACTAGGACTCTGATTCTGCAAAGTACTTATTTAAGTTTGTAATTTAAAGGTACTTTGTTAATTTATACACCTTGACTGTTTTGTACTTAAATAAGAATTCAGTTTACTGATCATCTTAGTTATGGTATTTTCTTCTAGAACAGAATCAAAAACCTGTGTCCCCAGCCCATACTGCCTGAAGTTTGGAGGTGACAGAACTCTGCAGAAATCCATGGAAAGTGAATGCAAGTATTTACTTCACATTTCAAAAAAGATTCTTTCATCTAATAATTTACAAATTTTCTGGAGATAACAGTTATTTTTATATATGTTTGACTGGCATAAATTTTAAAATTAGAAATAGCTTTACAGTTACTTGAAGTACTGTTCTAGGAAAAGGACCTGCTTCCTGTTGATTGCAATATTACCACAGTTACCCATTTAACCCCTTACTGTTTTTCAGACACACATATAACAAATCACTGGTTTTCTCTGAACTCTTTATTAAAGACAATATAAAGCTAACATCTTCTTAGTCTATTTAATTATGTATCTTTCCACACTGTTATCCAGGTTTGGCTTTTCTATCCTCATTTGTCCCAATCAACTTTAAACACTTAACTGTGTCACTTATACTATACACCTTAACCTGACATTCATTTCTCAAGCACTGCAGAGAAGTACATGCCTTCAGAGATCTCCACCGAGCTGTGGGTACTCCAACTGTGTACCATAGGTTGTAGGCAAGGATAAATTTTCTGTCTATGATGTGGTTCATCAAAGGGTCTGAGGGGAATTAGACCAGTTTGGCCCCAGGGTGTGAAAATCAAAACCAAACACAGAGTTAACATTGTGATTACTGTAGTTAACCAGAGTGGGTGAGAGAAAGAATATTACTTTCCTACCTAAAAGTATTGGAGTTTGAAATTTAACATTCCGTAACGGTTAACTTTAGTGTTGAGAATTTCCCTAAACTTCTCTAGTAAATTGAGACAACTTAGCTCCTCTAAAGGGTGGGATGAAAAATCATTGTCATAAAATGCATATATACCCCTGGTAAGTGTTCAGAGAACTGAGAGATTTGTTTCCCTACTTTTGTGGAAATACCTCTCTTAACCTCATTCTGTTGTATGCTGACAATTGTAATTGTGACTCTTTCAGCGAAATGGTGATTTTATCTTTGTTTTGACTTTTTCTTTAATTCTAAAATACTGTACTAAAAATTCAAAGTAACGAGTAACACATTTCTTAATGAAAATATTTTTTAAAAATAAATCCTGGATTAAAAGAAATGTAATCTTTACACACGCATGGACTATTTCAATTTATTTTAGTTGCTGCATACCAATGAAAAACAACTTTTCTGGAATTTTTCAACCAATTTTACTGTTTTTGATCAGTTTTACTGATTACATCATCATGTATATATATATTTAAGGAATTTTGTCAAAGGCAAGTACTTACACTGGCTTTGAAATGTACTTCAGTAAAGTTCTAAAGTCCATCTATAAAGTATGGGAAACAGGATCACATGTTTAGTTAATTCATGGTTGGAATGTACCAATAATTCTGACATTGCATTCAGCGTGAAAGGAGACACTTTTGAGTCAGATAAGTAACAATTATGGTTATCAATGATATGTGCTAAATATGAACCTAAGTTAGACCTACGGAGAAAAACTTAATGTTGTTTCTAACTCAGAATTCTAAATGAGAAAGATGATATGGAATAAATACACAAAAACTTCACCCAAAACCTGCTTTGAAATCATTTTTATTTAAGGGAGTTAAATTAAAATTGCTGTGTATTTAATTTTCATATACTACTCTGCAGATAGTTGTGCCTATGAAACACCAATATAAGGCACTGCTGGAAAGAAAACATTTTTAAAATCCCAAATCTTCTGAAGCAAAAATAACAAAAGTTCACCAGGGTTCCTGGGGTGACAGCCACTTTATTTCTATTTGTGAAAATTAACAACAGGAGATATACAGACCACAACCTGGCATTATTTCTGAATTACAGATTATATTGTATATTCTGTATTTTTTAATTGAATAGATCATATTCTCTGTCATGTTTCTTTCCTATTTAGTCAGGCAATGTTATACAGTATGTTTGATCCCAGAATAACATATTACATTAGACAGTGGAATCATATGGTGACTTTTGTTGGGACTGGTTACTATTTCATTGCAAACATTACACTTGTGCCTGTGACTGTTGTATATAATCAGAGAAATACTGTTGTAAAACACAGATTTTTCCTTAAACTATGTATCTTTTTGGTTTAGTCAATTGTTATGAAAAGAACTGGGGTTTGTTGAGCTTTAAATTTTTGTGGAAAATTGATGTAGACAGCTAAACTGGGTTTTACCACACAACATTCTGATTAAAGGAATTAGCACTATTCAAAATCGATGTAGTACCTGGTCAATAGATGACAAAGTGATAACTGGCAGATATCAAAATGTAATCACTAATGGGAATTCACAGAATGGATATAAAGCCTCAAGAATTAATCCTCAATTCATTGAGACTCAACGTGTCCATCAGAGAAGTGAAGAAAATATAAAAAATTCTTTCTCAAGGTTTATAGACAACCAAGGACCAGTGAAGTGATAAATAATTACAGGGGTCATTTTTAAACTGAGCCAAACCATTTTTAAGAGGGTCACAGTCAAAGAGGAATAATGGGCTCTGTCAGCTACCATTTTTCCTAGAGTCAGATGAAAAGACATAAATATGGAGGGACAAAAGATTATTGAATAGGAACTGCATCCTGGGAAGAAGCAATGACCTTGACAAAGATTTAGTGTTTGGTCATACTGCAGAACCATCTGACCATGAATTTCCAAAAGCATTAAAAAATTCAAGGGCTAAAACTGAAAGTAGACAATTTCAAAAGGGAAGAATCACATATTTTAAGAGTGATTAACCTTTTGAAAAACTTCCTAGGAGAATTGGTGGAGGCACCTTCGTAAAAGTTTTTGAGCTAAGACTGTATTTGTAAAATCTGTACTTATTCATCCAAAAATTATTAAATTCTTAGAAGTTATTGCAAGGTGAAATTTTATAGTTGATATTATATAGGAGCTTCAAACAGAAGTTTATTATGGCTCATTTTAGCCTTAAAAATTGGTGTAAGATAAAAAAAAAAAAAAAAAGAAAAAAAAAAAAAAAGGACCCACATTATAGTCTGGACATGGAATTCCTGTTGAAGCTTCTTTCAAATTAAAAAGAAGCTTTATATCATGCAGAGTTCCTCCCCTCTTCCCAAAAATACTGTCTATATTTTACATGCATTCGGAAAAAAAAAAATCAAAATACAAGTGGACGTTATTTTAGAGAGTCATCATGTTTTTCATGTTAGTCTTCCAGGAAAACATCTTCTTTTCAGTATAATGAAACTCTAAGTGACTGTTCAAGACTATGATTAGAAAGTCACCAGAACAAAGCGTATATATAATGAAGATGTAGTAAAAATATCAGGGCAGAGAAAATGATACAAGAATGGGGATAATACAGCTAAGAGACTGATAGTATAATCAAGGGCAATTAATAAGAGTAGACTTCAGTATCAGTTCTTATGTGCGTTTCTTCCCTCCTCAGTGAGTCCTATCCACTCTAGAGAGCAGAAAGTAGAAGCATAGCAAGACGCTCTGGCTCTTTATTCAGCCTGTATTACAGGAAGCCTTACTGATCAGATGACTTTTCAATTTGTGAATATAGGTCAATAAATGGGCTAGCCAAATTAGGTCTTTTGTCCATTACAGACAAAAGGAAGAAAGAGATGGAAACAACCTCCTTCTTCCACTTTTCTAGTTTCTTTTTCTGTTTTTTTTCCCTGTTCTATTTGATATTACTGGTTAGTTACAAAAATCCACCTTTTCTCCTTCAGCATGACTTTCAGATTTACAGAGAATCCATTTTAGAACTCTGTTTTAATTAGGTATTGGTTAATTAATCCCTAAACTCCCGTGTAACTAATCCCTCATTAAAAAATCCCTATGAAATATATGCACACTTTTGTTATGTATATTTTATATTATCTTCTCTTCTCCTTGTCACATCTCATTCCAGTAGCAAAACAAGACCAAGATATCTTGAGTTCAAAAAGCCAAACTAATTTTTAAGGAAAACTTCAGAATACTATAGGTGAAACCCTGGCCACACTGAAATCAGTTTGCGTTTGTTACTGACTTACGGGGGCCAGGCTTCCAAACCACTACTTCCAAAAGGTTCGAGTGCTATGAAATTTCTACAAAACCTTTTCATTTCAGCTGAGAAATGACTTGTGTGTTATGTTTATGTGGTAAGAACATCAGATTTATAGTAGGGAAGGCATCTTCAGCATTTGGTATGTATCTCCTGTCCTAATTCTCTAGTATTCTGTAAAATATTTTGATCTATTTATTAATAAACAGGAGAAAAACAGTGACAGAACAGATGAGACTTTCAAGTCATATATAGTTTCTATATCACCAGGAGAATTTTGTATGGAATGCTTGTATATACAAGAATGAGACTCATTATTAATCAACTAATTACATTGCTGCATGAAGATTGCATGGAATACAAATGCAGCATGCCAACCGATCTGTCTTAGTAGAAAATCTCTGGTACCTCAATAGATGTGTTTATTGCTGTACTGTAAAAGTAAACTCTACATGCTGCATGTCTGTGTCAGATCAACAGCTTTAAGAGATCATCTTTTTAAATAAGTAGAATATAAAAACATACCAAGCACATACTGTACTAGACAAATACATTTTCTTCTTTCTACTAAAATTTTGTATCTAGGCAAAAGAATTTGCATGGCTAAAATAAAAAAAAAAAAAGCTCAAATAAGACAGTGTAATTTGCAACTTCCCTAGTAAACAAACATACATAAGAAAGGAATAAAATAAAAGCCAATAAATAAATAAGGTGTAAAAAACTTACAGCAGGTTATGATTATAGTAGCCTTGATTCTTAATTTTATACAGCATTACTGTAGATGAAGGATGAGAACACAAGGAAGCAAGAGAAAAATTTCCCAGCACAGGTGATGAAAATTCTTTAGCAGCTAAATTATTATTTCATGTGTATATGCAGTTACCCACGTGACACATATGGAATTTTTACATTATGATCTATCGATACTGAAATACTTAGGATCATGAATATTACATGTTCAGCAAAGGAGGCAAAAGAGGTTCCTTTAGCATGATGTTAGTCAAAATCAGACTGAACAGCAATATCATATAAATAAGATAACTCAGAAATTATGGTTAACCATCTCATTAGTTTAAAACCTACCACTATTTCTAATAAGATGAACCCACTAAATCTGGAAAAGAAAACTAAAGAGCTTTAAAAAATCATAGTAAGGACAGTGGGGAATGAGTTGTCAGAATCTATCTGGAGAGAAAGGCTGACAGAGAGAGGGACTCCAGAAGTCTCAGTGGGGTTTTTCCAGGAAGCGATAAACCTTAGGGAAGAGTGAATAGATGTGTATAGTCTAGATTTTTGTTGTTCGCATGCTTTGTGACTCCAAAGTCCTTTGTTTTACATAAACTGTTATTTCCTTTAGGAGACTGCACTGCCAAGAGACCCTGTTGCTGTTTCCCCAAGGGAAAACAATCACAGCGCTGGATCTAAGGCAGACTGTGGAGCTGTGGCTACAGGGCTGAGCGCCAATATTACCCTGGCAGCTGATATTCAGGAAACCAGCACAGAGACCTGAAGGACTAGAACTTAGCCTCCCATCAGAGGTGGTGACTTAGAGCCTTAGATCACGAGAGTATCATATCTGCAGCTCCTAAAGAAGCTGATTAAATGCATGCTTCCAAGGCAGCTGGAACAAGTATGTCAAAATAATATGGGGAATGACACCATCAGTTTCAGCACTCCTCATTTAACAGGTTCCATTTTTTCAAGCAAGGTGCACAATCAAATGTATTCTCCAAAGATCTCATCTTAAAGGATTTTTGTGTCTTCATTAAAGAGCTACAACTAGAAAATCATATGCTAACTAGAACTATGTGGTAATTTGAAAAAGTAACTTGAGTATCATCCTTTGATTAAGGACAATAGATTCTTTAGATAATTGCCTATGTAAGGTGCATCTGTATTTTGTAAGCATTATTGATGCTGTGCAGTTATTGCACTCCTTTGCTATGATTTAGTGCTCATCTTGAAACCAGCCAAGTCTATTTCGGGAGGCAGTATCTTGTGAACAATGATCAAAGTGTAAATTTATGCAAATTCAATGCTTCACCTTAATTACCTTGATGGCGCTTGTCAGCAGCCTTTTCCATGCTTTCACTGATTAACAAGCTATCACAAATAATTATTATTTCATCTGCAATTACAATGATGCTGTGCATTGGCTTGTTGCCCAGCCACTGTATTGCATCCCACCCTTCGGCCTCCTCTTCTGGAGTTATGCCACACTGCACATCATGAATTAGCATCCCTATTTTATTCAATCAATCACCATAAACTCTTGAACTTTATGATCCCATAAGGCAAGATTTATCTAAACTTCTACAAGTAGGATTACTACATAAAATTGTTAAATATAGCCCAGAAATGTTCAAGGGCAAGAAATGACTGCTTTCTCCATGATCATTTCACATCATTCCCAATTTCTCTTCAAAAAAAACTTTTACTTCTACTCGTTTTTTTCTTTACTTTAATTCAGCAAATCAAATGTCACTACTGTTGACAACTGAAATATGAACTTCAGAGGTTAACAAATTGCTTCCAGGCAGCCCAAGGTTACTGCTGTAAAGTGGGCTCTGCAGCATGGAAATTGATTTGGTTCCATGGTGTTGGGGGCTTTGAGTAAACCCCAATATCATGTGTAAGCAAAAAACAACTCAGGAAGTGAATAAGCACCTGTTTGTTCCTTTTCCCAGTCAGGAAGTAAATAAGTACCCATTTGTTCCATTTCCCAGTTGAGTAATGAAGCAGAAAAACTAACATAACTGAGCCCTGTCCCCATTTCAAACAAACAGTTTATTTGCCATTACACTGGATAAGCTTGAGTATATTGAGAAGGACATGGAGAGTGTGGAGAAGTGAACGGCTGGCTGATTTTCTTTATGAATGCTTGTACATTATCTTAAATTGCTAGCTATATCTAACATGCAAAAAGAAAGCAAATAAAAAAGTAAAAAAATAAATTAAGTAGCAACATATGGTCAAATATGTAATCTCTTAAAGCAGGAACAAAAAGAGAAAAAATGTTGGAAGAGAAGCCTGAAGCGACGTTTCCATACTTTAACTAGAAAACAGTTTTTATTGACTCTTCAAGGTCAGAAGAAAACCACCTGAAACATAAATAAATGTTCTAGCTGCACAAACTGTTCTAAGAAAAGGAAGCTGAGAATGATACAGATAAACTGTAGCAGCCAACAGCTCTAAAATAATAAATGGCAACTAGCAGTAAAACAGAAACTCAACATTCCATAAATGGAAATATACCTTTCTAAGTAGTCCCTGAAACATGACATCAGAGCTCAAGAAATACCCTAGAATGAGTAACTTTATAATGATTAGACCAAAGGAAAAAAACCTAATTAAACCTGCCATAAATTAAAGGGGAGGCATTCCAACTTAAACCAGAAACATCTGCAATTTATTAAAACACATTTCTTACTACCACACATTTTGAAACTACAAATCAATGTCCCAGAATAACAAAATCATATCACAGGATAGAAGAGCCAGCATCAATTTAATCTGGAAAATTTGCAAAGAATTTGGTTAAATCATGCAAATCCAGATATTTGTGTTAATAAAGTAGGGATAGGGTATTTCCAAGAGACATATAAAAGAAAAACAGCATCCTGACAGGATTCAGATTTGATCTGGAAAAGCAAGTCTGTTGAAGATTCAGAATTCTGCTTAATAGTTTGCAACAAAGAGACATTAAAAGCAAAGTCAAGTCAAGAGGTCAGGTACATCTGATGAAAATTTCCCATTTGAAAATATGAAGACAAACAAGGGTTGCAAATCAGCTGCTCTAGTATAATGTAAAGGGAATTAGTGCTACTTTCTGCTAACATCTGTACTCAGATGAATCCAATAGACTCGAGAAAGCTACACAATTGAAAAACAAGTTACAAAAGGATGAGTTAAATAACTTTCTACAATCCATCAACTGTATCCTCCAGATGTCTGCTGGGCATTACGGGAACTTCTAGCTCACATAGGGGCATCTAGACAGGAACATAAGGGTCTAGTGCCAACCAAGAAATCTTCATAGTCTGGCAGATGCAGTGCAGGACCTATAGGAGACTTATACTTTCTGCTTTGATATCTATAGGCCAGATGGGATACCCTATGTGATCTTAAAAAAACACTTGATATCTAGGCTTGAGTAACTGACTCACACCTTGTGTTCATAAGGACTATCAACATCCTAAACTGCATGTTGAATCCTCTCCCAAAAGTCTACTGGATTAAGTCAAAACCTTTAACGAACCAAATTCTAAAAGGTAGATATACATATTTGCTGCTCCCACAGTCCAATTTGGTTAAAGGTTCAAAGCAGAGAGTCTTAAATATTAACCTAGATTATCAGTAGAAATAAAAAGACACAAAACCACACATATACAGTCCTCTGTAAGTAGTGATTGTGTAACTAGGAAAGCCCGGAAGAGACTGGAACAAAAAGAATCATCATACTCCAATATCCAAAAGTCCTTGTATGTAACAGAGTGATATTCTTTCAAATTATTGACTTGTAGGAGGCCATAAATCATTACATACCTACACTTACAACAAAAGAGAAATAGTAAAATGAACATTGTGTTACATAGCAAACTGCTGAATTGAAAACAGTAATAAGTAAAGATTACCATCTCAAATATATTTTATTGCTTCATCATTGTGAAGCCATGTTCAATTATTATTTGAAGAGCTTTCTCCTACATTTTGAGAACTCCCTGGAGACCTTCCAGAAAGTATTTATAGGTATTTATGGAATTGCAGAAAAAAAAAAAAAAAAACAAAACAAAAAACTGACAATCCATTTCTTTTCCTACCACTGGGAAAAGTTGACAGGATTTCCTATTCTCTGATGGGCAGTGGAATCCTTCCTAATATTATAACGAGCTGAACTAGAATGCACCAGTACTTAATATTTGTGTAGTGAAAAATATAGCTATGCGTGTTTGAAATTCTTTATTAAAAGATCAGTAATTTTACTTCATATCCTAAAACTGAAGAAATTTGAAGTTTGAAATGGTAAATAACAATATAATCTAATGAAGCTAATTTTGAAGTTTTCTCAATTGTATATTAACCAGAACTTTGGTCAGTCTACCTTTAAATGCATTAATAATGTTACTTGCTATGTTTGAAAATATTCCACAACCTGACAGAACACAGGCAGAAAGTTATTCCAGCTAATTGCACTTTGGTTGTGTCATCTCACTTCTTCATTATTATGCCCTATTGACTGCCATGGAGTTAAACATGAGGGTGCTGAGTATTACTGTAATGCAGTAAGCATGTGTTGTATACGTTACTGAAGTTTTTTCATCATCCTTGTTAAACTGAAATGTTTGCAGCTCAAGTGTTGCATGTGGGTGATTTTACACGCCACAGAATGAGATGCACACTGCTAAACTGCTTTGCCCCACTAAATTTGATTTGTAAACCATCACTACTGACTGATGTTCCTTGCAATCTGTAGTATTATACCTACAGAGAAGAATTTTTATTAAGAATACAGTGTAGATTAATGCTTGGTGCAGAGTGTATTGATGATATAGCAATTTGTACATAATAAACGTGAGTGAGAATTTGCTAATGGAATAACTTATTCTGCTGGTGAAAGAATGTTTCTGACTAAATCTATTTCATATAAATCTCTTCACTAAATCTGCTTTTGACTGTCATTTGCTCATTGTCCAAGTGCAGAAACCCTATCATTAAAAATTTAGGAGTTAATGCTTCCTCTCTGACATATGTTTACACTAATGAGATTTTATCTGTGGTTCACCTGCAACTTGACATGGTACTATGTAAATCAATTTTGTATTCTGTAGGCTTCACCTTTACTGGAAATCTATAATAACAACACATTATGTGTGAATTTACTGTTGCATTTGTCTTTGACCCACTGTCTTTATCTTCCCTCAGCACCTGAAGAATTTTTCTTACTACTTTCCACCTGTAATTAACTCTGAAGTAAGATTCAATTCAACCTGCTTCACAGAGAAAAAATAAGAATTTAAACTGGATATACATAAATATCCTGCCATCTAACACTGGTACAAATAAAGATGACCTGAAAATCTGAAGGCAAAATGAAGAAATATCCTTCCAGCATGGCTGTAATGTTCTGTCCTCCTCTTGCTTCCTTTATCACACAGTCTTCAGATTCCTCAGTCAGAGGCATTCAGTTATTTTTATTAACTCATCCCTCTGCCTCATTGGCTGTTTAATACAATATTTGACCAATGTAGTTCATTAAACAATTAATATTTCCCTCATATGTCCTGCACAGGCTGCAAGGCTACACATTCTATGACACTGCTGTGTGCTGAAGCCCAGTCCACTGACACCCTGCACTGCACTCCTACCTCCGAACCTGGACCAAGTGTGAAGCAAAGGAACAGGATGCCCAGGAGGGAACTCAGGCAGGGGAGCATTGCAGACAGGTCAGAGGAAAGCCTCATGCACAGCCCAAGCATCTGCTGGCAGAGCTTGCTGGAATCATCCTTCTGTCCAAATTCAAGCCTGGGTTTGAGCCTGTGTACCAAAGCAATGCATACGAAGCCTCAGTCTGCTGGGTTTGTATGAGTGGTGGGGGTTTATGATAGCAGGTGAAGGGGCTATAATGGTGACCCCTGTGAGAAGCATCTTGAAGCACCCCCAGCTCCAAGTCAGACCCACCTCTGTGCCAAAGCCAAGCCAATTAGCAACAGTAGCTGCGTCTCTGCAATAACGTATTTAAGAAGGGGAACCTGTGAGGAGTGGGAGTTGTGAGAACATCTATGTGAACACCAAAGTCAGTGGAAGAAAGGAAGAGAAGGCAGGGAGAGGTGTGCTGATGCAGAGCCACCCTGCAGCCCATGGTGAGTCTGCAGGGCTGTCCCCTGCCTGCTACCCATGGAGGTCTATGGTGGAGCAGAGGCTGACCTGCAGCTTGTGGAGGAGCCCACATTAGTGCAGGTGCCTGCAACCAAAGAGGTCAAGACCCTGCAGGAAGAAGCATCCCCTGCTGCTGTAGTTTGGTGCTGGGAAGACTGCAACATGCTGGGGTGACTCACATGGGAGCATCTTGGGAAATACTGCAGCCCGTGGGAGGGACTTATGTTGGAAGAAGCTCGTGGAGGACTGTCTCCTGTGAGAGGGGAAACCCATGCTGGAGCAGAGGAAGAATGCGAGTTGTTCCCCCAACTCCCAAGGAGAAAGAAGTGGCAGCACTGACTGCACCCACCATCCCCGGCCAGTGTGGCACTGGTGGGAGGAGGTAGAGATATCAGGAGCAGAGCTGAGCCCGGGAAGAAGGGAGGCGTGGGGAAAGGTGTTTTTAAGGTGTGGTAATGCTTCTCACTGTCCTATTCTGCCTGTTACATGGTGTTGTTGTTAGTGTCTGTATTAAATTTATGTTATTTTTTCTTCCCCTAAGGAGTCTGCCTTTTGCCCATGACCATAACGGGTGATTCATCCCTCCCTGTCCTTATCTCGATTCCTGAGCCTTTTGCTTTATATTTTCCCTTTCAGTCCTGAATGGCAAGGGTGGAGTGAGCAGCTATGTGGTGCTCAGTTGTCCTCTGAGATCAAACCATGACACTTAGTCAGCCCTTTTTCATCATCCCTCTATTGCAAGTGGCATCTTCAGTTTCAGATATTCCAGCAGCAGTTTCATATGAATTTTAAAGGACTCTAGTTCTGCCAAGTTGATCTGTAGATGAGGTTGTCTGAGCAGAAACTCCATGTTCCCCTGACAAGTTGCTTGACTAGTAACACAGATAAACTTTATTGATACAGTTGGTGCAAAAAAGTTCAGAAAAATAATTAAAAAAAAAAAAAAGACCAAAGCCACTGGGATCATAACAGAGATATCCAGAAATAGCCATCTGACACAAACAGCTACTGGCAGCAACATGAACGACATTAAACCTGAATTTCTGTTAGTGCTTCATTCTGCTGTACTATGACAAGCACACCCTATAGAACAGGTATCTTGTGATGCTAGCCATAGTCATCAGGAAACCAAAATGTTCAGAGTCACCCTTAACAAAAGCCATAGACACAGGCAGCTGCTTTCTACTGAATGTTCAATTTCCTCTGACAATATTTCCGTTAAATTGTATCAGAACAAATGCATTCTTTTAACAACATAGACATTCAAGACCCTCAAGGATCTCTTTCTAGAGGGACTCCAGAATGTAGATGCATCCAAGAAAAAAATGCCATGGAAATAGTTTTCAAAATTTCTTGCAAAAGCTTAACAAACCAAAATGTAGCCTAGGATGACTTTGCTGTGTGATTCACAACAGTATACCTAACTATTTTGCAGACATCAGCATTGACGTAGAAGGCATTACTAAAATGCAGTGAGTCTCCTTACAGGGAAATCTGAGCAAAGATGATGGAATAGAACTGAATCAGGATGAAGTGCATTCCAACAGCAGACACTATGCTATGGAAGCAGAAGAATGGATGAGTTCACTCTGCAGCGAGATGCTGATTTACACTCTGGCTTGATTAGATTCCAGGAAGATTATGTACATGTTCATATCTGTTCTTTCTGATACGCTTCTGCTGAGGTGGCCATCTCAGAAACAAAAGAAGTAATTTCCTGTAATACCATATTAATACGACTGTAAATAGTTTCTTCTTTTCTTATAAAATCATGTTTCTAAATATGTACACTTGTGTTGTATAACACAGTGGAGTCCCAATCTCCATAAAAGTTACAGCAGTATGAATGGAAATACCTGTAGGAGCATATGGATGGAAAAAATACATTTTTCTTCAATATAGTCTACTTAGTCAACAATTATAATAATTTATAACTAGTTTACCTAGTACTAAAATTTTTCCTACCCTTCAAAAACTTGGGATAAATAGAACATCTATCTGATAAGAACAGTGTCCGTCCCCGTAGAATGTACCAAAACTAATTCTAAGCAAACTCCTTTATCATTCGTCAAATTGAAAACATTTCACTGAGACTATTCAAATACAATAAACTCTAAGGAGTTGTTGACATAGATTTTTCAGTCTTCAAAGTTTCTGGCCATTGTTTACATTTCCATTTCAGAAGCTGTATTGAAAGGAGAGTAATTCTTCCCTTCCACTAGAATGAAAGCCTTTGAGAAACAAGAGTCCTCCTCTCCCTTGCCTTATAATAAAAAGCCCCTGACTTGGTGAGGTAGGAAATCCCTATTTTGAAGAAAATGAAGAAATGATACAGGTCAAAAGCCTAAACTACGGGAATCCTGTCCTTCATTTTCATTCTATTCTGAAGTTACTTGGCCACTTGTTATTTTAAAGAAAAGCCTCAAACTTTGGATAAGGGTAAAAGAGATTTTGCAAGGTAGCATGAAACAGTAGCTCTGAGAAATAATGTACATGATGCCTGTACTGGACTACTTTATCTTTCCAGGTTTTTTGTGCTGAAGAAGGCAGTACTTTCTGAGGCCAGATATCCCAAGGATGCAGAGATAAGACCAAGTGACTGGTTTATTTATTTCATTTCCTAGTTTCTATAACCACCTGTCACCTTGACAGCTCAGTGCTCTGATTTTGGAAAATTAAAACAGAACAAAAACCAAGAAAAAACTGTTAATAAAATGCTAAACAAAATAAACAGGTTTTGCCTCCTGCCCTGAATTCATTCAAAATAATAAGTGATTAGAGCTATAAAAAACCATAAACTATTCTACTCCATTGTCATCTGCTTGCCAGTTAATAATGCAATCCTTAGTAATTTTAAGTTTTCAAGTTCCCATTCCTAGGCAATAAAAAGTAATTTACACAGCACCATTATCTCTCTTAAGACTAATTTATTGGAGATATTTTCTAATAAGTTCTCTTATTTCCCTTTCATTTTTATCCAGGCTTCCCAAGAGAATGAGGTTTATGTGATCAGGAGAGGTCAACATTTCAGGGGAAGAGTGAGGAAGTTGATTCATCTTTGGGTCGGCCAACCATTGAACCTGGTAGCGTCCTAATAAACTCAATAGGCTTCACATTGGGTATTACACTGAGCAACATCTAGTGAAAGAGGCAGCCATGCTGAGGAAACGTATCTCATCTGCTTGCTCTGAAGGAAATGTTAAAGTGGAAACTCTCTTGTTCAACAGCTCAGTGAGCTCAAATGGAAAGAAGATCATACAGATGCCACAGCCATAAGGAAGCTTTAATTGAAGTTCACGATCCAAATAAATAATCTGTAGGAATTTTAATTTAATTCTTTCACACACTCATGAGATTAATTATACATTAGTGTCCTGGTATTTCACAAACTCAGAGAATGGTGCAGGACCTCTGGAAGTCAGGCAGTCCAATCTCGTAATGTGGGGACAAAGCTGCTCTCTGTGTGTAGCCTGCAGAGGAGACTGGGCTGTGATACACTGGACTTTGTAGGAGTCATATATGCCAGTCTTGTAAAAAATGTCACAGAAAAAGCAGGAGTCTGCTTTTGTACATTTAGAATTGACTCTATGGTGAAGAGCATGCTGAGGAAGCTTGATAAATGTAAAATAGGGAGAAATTGAACTGGAATTAAAACTCACTTGAAGTTTATTAGGAAAACTCTGTTCTATGTATGACAAGCAGAAACAGAAGTTCTGGTTTAGCATGATGAAATTTGTAAGTGACTATTCCTATGGGAGTCTGAACGTCTCTTCACCAATTGTATTTGTGTGCTTATTAATTATACTGCTGAGGCAATCTGTGTTGAACATAAATTCATGGCATGTTAACTATTATAACTATAATTAAAACACCATTAAAATATAAGGCATATGTAGTGTATTTTTGTCAATAGACAAGCAACAAAAGGTCTGTCTAATAGATTTTAGTAGTCATGAAGTAATAATGAACAGTATGTTATAAACTACTAAATTCAGGGACTGTAGTAAAAAGTACTTTAACACCAGTAACTTTCAACCACTGGAAATCTGGTCAGATTACAACATTTTATTAGACGAAAATAAATTAATACATAAAGATCAACAGATAAGGTAGATATTAAATTTATCTTTACTGACTTTTGAAGTAGGAGAAATGTTTAAAGATCAATGCAAATGTAAAATCTACATCATGATCATATCTATGATTAAAGTGATCTTTTGTACTAAGACATCACTGCCAACTATGTTTTCATCATCTGAATGCATTAACATGCCTGAGAATTTACAACTTAAGTCTATTGTGGTTGTGGTCAGAATTATTTATCCCTTAAAATATAAACTAACACATTTTTTCTGTTTTTTCCATGGATTTAGTATAGCTTTAGCCTTCATAATTTTTGTCTTTGGAGGTTACCATGTAATCTTGAAAAGATTTTGTAGATAGATTAAATAAAATTAAGTGAGTGTAGTTAAACACAGTGAAATCTCATTATTTCACTCTGTAAGTAGTACATTAAGAATCAGCAGATAATAAAGATCCCACACCCTAGATTTGTCCTCAAATGCATTGAGATGTTTTATTTTCTACTCATACATTTAGACTCAGTGAATAGAGAATATGCCCACAAGACCCTATAATATTTTATGAAATTGCACAAATGAGAATGAGAGAACAATTTAAACATAATGAGGTCCAACAGCTGGTCTATAACTTGAATTGAACTAAGATCCTGTAATAATATTGTTGTGTTTATGGCTGTCCTGTGTTTGAGTGAGTGGTGGGTTTTTTTTTGGTAACAGGGGAGGTGGCTACAGTGGTGACCCCCTGTGAGAAGCTTCTTGAAGCTCCCCCAGCTCCAAGTCAGCTCCAGCTCTGCACCAAGGCCGAGACAGTCAGCTGCCCCTCTGCAATAATGTATTTAAGAAGGGACCTGGTGAAGAGGAGTTGGACTTGTGAGAAGGAGTTGCAGCAGCTGTATGGACACGAAAGTCAGCAGAAGAACAGAGAAAGAAAGGAGGGGGGAGGTGTGCCGGAGCAGAGACACCCCTGTATCCTGTGGTGAATGGCAGGGCAGCCCCCACCCCCACCCCCCCCGCCATCCATGAAGATCTACGGTAGAGCAGACACTGATTTATGGCCTGTGGGGGGATTCTCATGGATGACCAAAGTGACTGTGCCCGAAGGAGGCCAGGATCTTGTGGGAAAAAGTAGCCCCTGTTGTTGTAGTTCAGCACTGGGAGGATTGCAGCATGTGAGGGTGTCCCACACCAGAGTAGCTCCAGAAGGGCTGCAGCCTGTGGGATGGACTCTCTCCTGTGAGAGGGTGACCACGATGGAGCAGGGCGAAGAAATTCTAGAAGCTCCCCACACTGAAGATGGAAGAAGCGGCAGCACTGACTGCAACCCACATTCCCTGACCCCCTGTGCCACTGCAGGGTGAAGGTAGAGATATCGGGAGCAAAGCTCAGCCTGAGAAGAAGGGAGGGGTGAGGGGAAGGTGTTTTCAAGATGTGGCAATGATTCTCACTGTCCTACTCTGTTAAGTGGTGTTGTTAGTGTCTGTAATAAATTTATGTTCTGTCTTTTCTTCCCCTAATGAATCTGCCTTTTGCCCATGACCTCAATGGGTGATTTGCCCCTCCCGGTCCTATCTCTAATGCCAAGCGTGACTTATTTTTCCCTTCTCATCACTGGGAGGGAAGGGAGGAGTGAGAGGCCGTGTGGTGCTCAGTTGCCCTCGGAGCTCAAACCACGACAATGGCAAATAGAGTTTTGGGGTTTTTTTAACCAGTTACAAGCTAGGTCTTAAAAATATATTTATTTAGAATATCATTAGTATAGTCTGTTTTATTTTTGTGGTGTTCTTTCTTAACTACATTGATTCCTCAGGTGTGCTGCTGTCTACAGGAAAAATCCATCTGTTCAAACATGTCATTATGCACTGGCCATAAAGGGAAGTGCATTTTTGCAACCCCAGAGATTGCTAATACTTGCAAAATCTTTATGTTTATGTTCACACAATAGCATACTCTTCTCATGAATGTAATCTAATGTCATCCTTATTTGAAGTTCAAATGTTTTCAAAGGACTTCCACTCTCTCTCCCCCCTGCTTCTCTCCTAGATGCTCATGAAAGGCTTAGGCAGGAAGGGCAACTTGAAACATTTTACAGCAGTCGGGGGTATGCTCTTTAAAGCTGTTGTAGACTCTAATGGTCTCTAAATGCTTATTATTTTAAAAAACCCTACAGTTTTTACCCCTAAAGCAAACCAAGAAAAGGCCTGAAACACACAGTTACTCAATTTACTATGGATTTTTAAGGGAAAGAGGGAGCAAGTTCTCAATGATAGAATTTTCACTTGCTGCTTAGATAGTCTTAACATAGTGACATGTACTATTTGGGCAGAAATTCATGTTGTGTTATTCAAGAATTTAAGCTGGATTGTTTAAAAGGGTTTCTGTGCAGCCATAGTTGCTTATAGCACTGAAATTACCTCTCCAAATCCCACTGCTTGCACATGACATGGAGAGACTTGACTTGGTGAGTCACCATGAATAGCTGCAGCTCTAAGACACCTTGGAAAGGGAACCTGGCACATAGGCAGACGAAATAGAATAGAAAACAAGTGATTAAGTATGCAGGTTGCTGTGCACAACTCCTGAGAGGTCCATACATCCAGAGAGCAAAACTAGTAAGATGAGATTTTCCACAGACACTGTGGAGACAGTTTAGTAAGTGTCCTAAAACTAGCCTTAAGGACCACAGAAGCACAACATCTAAATGCTGCTTGCTTGCAGTGAGTAATAGCAGGCATTTTAGTCTTTAGTATTTCTGTTTTATATGGTATTATCTATAGGTTAAGCTGGCTTGCCTGTCTTCTTAGAGCTGATACTACTTGCAAGAAAATAATTCACATTAGTAAGTCATTTTTCACAGGACAGCACATTTCTTAGTTTGGGCATTAGAAAAAAACATATCACCAAAACCCATTGCTACTGAAAAAAGTGAATCTAGTAACCTTAAATTATAAATTATTTCAGGAGGTGAATGTAAATAATTTCTAGTCAACCACATGCTATTTATATTTCAATATAATTTTATTTTTTTTAATCTTTCTAAACTCTAGAGATCTCAGTTATGTACCCTAAAGTCCAGATGCAGGTTGTCACGTGTTCAAAATTTCCTAAACAATCAAATCATATATTTTATAATTTCAGGGGAAAATAGTAAATGTAGATGTGCTTTCTATTACTTATCAAAACATATTTTCTCTTGCACAACAAAATGAAACCCCGAACTCACATTGTTTCCCACTTACAAAAAAAATATACAGTTTCTGTTAGTAAAAAGAAAAGATAACGTTGTCCTCAGGGTAGCATATATGAAAGGGCAACATTGAAATCACTTTCCAATAAAAAGATGATAAAATAGTCCATAAAAATGGAAATAAATGAAAGCCAGAGAGCTGATTCCACCTCAATGTTTTTTTCTGAGCACATAATATCCCAGCATCTACATAAAATCTTAAAATCTTCACAGAGCTCAGAATATAGCTCTTGATTATTTGTTCAGCTAGGAAAACAGGCCTGGGAGGTGCCATCCTAAACCAGTGACTCTAGTACTCTGCAATCCCTGACCACAGGTTGGTAGGGTGACAACTTTGAACTCTTTGGACCAGGGAGCATCTCCTCTCATGTAGTAACCAAAGCCCTACCACAAAAGAGCAAAAACCAAAACCAAAATGTGCCCTGAAAAGAGAATAGGAGAGACTGAAGACTTCTGCTTCACATCCAGGTCCTTAGATGATTCTAGGAAATGTATTACTGCTAAGAAAGGCAGACTTCTTCAAAAAAATAATCTCTGCATGCTTTGTCAGTCTGATCTGGAAGAAACCTCCACTCTCTGCCTCATATCTGGAGAATGGATAAACAACTGGCAACAGACTATCTGGAAGTGGGATAGTATTTAATCATGTTTAATTAACAGTTATCTAATTTTTCAGTAAAGAATTAGAACATATCTTTAAAGATCTGTAGCTAGTAGGTTGAGGGAGGTGATTCTCCACCTCTACTCCACTCTCATGGGACCCCATCTGGAGTACTGTGTCCAGCTCTGGGGCCCCCAAAATAAGAAGGACATGGACCTGCTTGAGCAGGTCCAGAGGAGGCCACAAAGATGATGAGGAGGCTGAAGCACCTCCCTGATGAGAACAGGCTGAGACAGTTGGGGGTGTTCAGCCTGGAGAAGAGAAGGCTTTGGGGACACGTTATAGAGGCCTTACAGTACTGAAAGGGGGCCTACAAGAAAGGTGGGAATGGAATCTTTATCAGGGAGTACAAAGATACGATAAGGAGTAATGGTTTTTAACTGAATAAAGGTAGATTCAGACTGGATCTAAGGAAGAAATTCTTCCCTGTGAGGGTGGTGAGACACTGTCAGAGGTTGCCCAGAGCAGCTGTGGTTGCCCCCTCCCTGGAAGGGTTCAAGGCCAGGTTGGACGGGGCTTTGAGCAACCTGGTCTAGTGAAAGGTGTCCCTGCCCATGGCAGGGGGGTTGGAACTAGATGACCTTTGGGGTCCCTTCCGAACAAAACCATTCTATGATTCTATGATAAGTTGTGAAAAAGCCATCCTTTCCCCAGCTGCCTCTTTTCAGAAACAGTGACAATTTATCAATGTAACTGTATTGTAAATGGAGGTCAGTGACATGGTTTCAACATTTAAAAGGTGTGTCACATAGGGTTAGACTACTTCTTAGCAATCTTTTTATCTAGAAGTGGTTTTATGTTTAAATTTAGACATTGCATGACTGCTTCAGGTGTAGCGGTCAGATTTCTAAAAGTAGACATCAGCTTTCCACTACCAAGCTCAAACTATTAAATAAGAGATATTACTTTCAGATGGCTGTTTCATGCTTCATGTTGAAATGCATTGATCTCAGTCTGGTTTCTACTGGCCCAATTTTCCACATCAAAAAATGAATAAAAAAAAAAATCATAACAGTTTGCATTTATTAACAGCTTGGTTGGCTTTCTCAGTTAAAAAGAAAAAGAAGACAGAATGGGACTGAAGAACAATTTGCTTTCATCCTTCAGAGGGTGTCATCATCAGGGCAAATCATGGCAGTAGGTCAGATGTGAGAATTTCATTTGCTCTTATTACTTATCAGAGTTTATAAAAAAAAAAAGAGGTCTGCATGTTCCAATCTGTCTGCTTCCACAGAGTGTGAAATTTACTTTAAAAAACATACAGTAAAAGAAGAATATATGAGCAATTTAGATCTCCATAAAAATGGAACAGTGAGAGGTCTAAGAAAATTAAGAAGGAAAGTGCCAATGTTAATTTGTATGTGCCACAGAACTGCACAAGTTATTTATAGCCTTAAGCACCTAGTTTAACTTAAAGTTATTGCTTACAGAATTCTTGAATGAGACAATCAAGCAGCGTCATGTATTTGCCAACAAGGAGATTTACATTGCTGTAGTAAAACCTAAATAAAAAAACTAGACATTCTTTTCTCATGCCAAACATGTAAGAAAAGCAAAGAGGTGGAAAACTCTTTCACATGAGTCTTAAGGGAAAGTTAATGAGCTGACAGAGTTTAAATAATGTTGTGTGTATGGATACTACATCAAATTAAACCCAAAACCATTTGTTGACTTCTGTGAGAGTATCCTAAAATATCTTCTGTTACAGAGCCCAAAATAGAGTGCCACAAATGAGAATGATCCTTCATTTACACATACAATATGCACACGCACGCACACACACATATACACATATGTAGCCACATATTTACACACACTGTGAGCATAATAGAGGTCGTCCTTAATTTCCTAGGCATCTTCTTTGTCTTGTCTTCTCAGAAGTTCTTCAGCTCATGCATTAATGTTCTGTGTGAATTCATTACAAAGCTGTTGCAGTGCGTGAACCGACATTGTTTTTTCTCCACATAGAAAAGTGAGAGAAGTGTTGCTCATTGTTCTGAATATCAGCTTACCAGTTTCATGGATCATTGATTTCTTTTAATTGGACCTAGGAAACCTTGATATAGTCTTGGTATATACAAGGGATACATGGAATCTGGAGGAATGCTTCATACATGTTTAACTTTTACCAGTCCACTGGGATTTCTTGCAACTGCTTTCTACTACTGTTCATAAAATTAAACTTTTCCTTTGCAAGATTAATCTTAATGAAAGGTCATTGGAATATATTCTAATATCTATAATGACAGTGCACTGGCAGTTTTATTGTAAAGAGATGGCCAACTTGTTTTCAACTCAAAAGTGAATTTAAAGAGTGATAGAAGGCCATCTTTTAGGCCTTACTATGCTAAACTGGTACAGGCACCCAGATGCTGAAAACTTAAATTACTTTTGGAAATAACAGGCTCTGAACATCTTTGCTTTGAGAGCATTCTGTGGCAGGCTGAATTTATACAGCTGAAAAAACTGTGAAGCAAAAGGGATGATCCAAATACTAAATCAATCAACAATATTTTTGCTATATTGCAAAGAAGTCTTTAAATTAATCTCAACAAGGTAATATTGTAATATTGTCAATGATTTAAGATTTTATTTACAGTTATGTAAATTATAATATTGGCTATCTTATTTCATCGATATTTTTTGCAAGATGTTGTTTATGAATTGTTATGAGACTAGGTAACATTGGTCAATGCAAATCATATAATGTAAGGAGGGAAAAGGCAGGTAATATGATAATTCAATAGACTGCTTAAACAGCAAAACAAACCTTATCTGAGAAATATTGAACATATTTCAATATTAACATATTAAGGAATCTTTGTGTAATTCTGAATGGACTTGAAGCTGTGTTTTAACAAGGATTTTGTAAGTGCCAGAGATAATTAAATATGTAACATGATGAAGCAGCCTACATATATTACTGGGGTTAGAAGACAGGTAGGAATGGATAGAGATCTCCAGGAATAGCTCTGAAGATTTATTTGTATACAGTGACATCACAACACTGCTGAAGTGGGACAGAGTGTGACAAAAGAGCCTAAACACTTGTCCTATCTCTAAAAGCAACATTGCAGGCATCTGCTATCATTGATCTGTTCAGGGTTGAGAAAAATGTCCTAGAGAAAGACTAAATAAGAATTGGGAGAGATGTCGTTCATGTATGTTGCATGATCCTTAGATGTTTCTTTTGTAATAGTCTTTCCAACCTTGCTGTCGGGAACTTAAATTTTTCTTATGTTTGTTTCCATTTTGAGCTTTCCTCATGTTTAAGATTAATGCAAATGTATTTGAGAGGACATGCATTGCTATTTCTTAGTATAAGCAAGTCTATGTTGAGCCATGCAGAAAGAAAAATCTTGCTACCCAAAGTATGATAAGACAATATATATTCCTTGGGCACACTAAATTCATAAAATAATGACAAATAACATTTTCAATAAAAAAGGTTAATTTTGATAAAAAAGTAAGTAATATTGGCAGGCTTTCTTTATTTCCTCTTTAAAAAAGCATTAATAAAGTTAATGAACAAATGGATGCAGTTAAGTACTTGGTAAATCAGAAGCAGAACAGTAAATACTAGCAATGCAGTTATATCTTCCCTGATCCTCCACCAGTGGACAAAAATAAAAACTTGCAAAAGTATCAAAGGAATTTTCATCTCGATTTAAAAAGGAGCACCCTGAATAGTGTCAGGCTTGAACTAAAACTGATTATAAGAAGTTACGGGGAGCTGGGGGAAAACTTTTGAAAATATATAAATTATGACAGTAAAGACCTTTGACACCTATTCCCTTAGATTACCTGAGCGACAAACTGGAACCTGTACCTTAACAGAGTTTCACAATAATTTTCTCTTAAATTATCAATTCATATCCCTTTATTTACCTCTCTTTGTTTTCAGAACAAAGTGGTCACCCAACATTAATTTCTCTGAAGGACTTACTTTATTTTCCCCTTTTTCTCCTGATGTATGTGGAAGAATAGCAAAGGTCCTGGGTTCTGCTGGCAGATAAAGTGAATATTTCATTTGCTGGGTAGGATATACTTTGTAAGAGATGCCAGTTTCTTGAAGCTGCCAGTAAAAAGGATGTAAAGTGAATTAAAGTGAATGGAACTCTTCCTGATGTTAGAGGTTTTTTTCAAGGAAGAGAGAGTTGGTAAAAGTGGAGTTTTACCTGTGGTGCGATATAATAACCGACATCCAGTCACTGGCTGCAAGGCAGGCACTGAGTTACGCAGCTTCTGAATGGTGTTACATTTTCAAATGATGACACTTTGAGCTTTGAATCTGAGTGCCTGGCTGCCAACGAAAAATATGCCTTTTGTTCTTTTTGTTTTAAAAACTGAGTTAAAGAATTTGATTCTGGATTCAGTATCTAATGACAAGATTTGAGTGGATGACAAAGGGAATAGCTATTCCACTTGTGGGAATGCAAAAAACTATTTCTCCAAAGACAAGTATACTTGTATAGGTGCAGTTTTCTCTATTCTTATGATTTGTTATTTTTAATTTTCTCAAAAATATACAAATATACTCTAATTTTTACTTTTTTTTTTTTTTTTAGTTTTTCTGTTTTTGTGGTTTTTTGTTTTGGTTTGGTTTATTTTGTAATAGCATATTATGGTAGAAATTCAGCTATGGGAATAAACAGGAATTTCTAGGTTCTATGATGCTTATTTTGTTTTGCAGGAAAATAATCTAAGCCATAATGATGTTTTCTTCTGCTGAGTACATTAGCTATAGATGTGAAGAGTGCCTGGCACTTCAGAAGGCAAAAGTATCTAATAATAGAAGGAGGAGATGGAGGCTGGCTGCCAAAAAAAGGTGGAATAGCTGGCAGCTGTGATGGATGACCTAGTAACAAAGATGAAGAAGTCTTAGCAGGAGTGCACAGGTAGCGAATAAAACATGGGGTAAAAGGAGAAGAGAGAAGAGGAAGAAAATGGATCTGAAGTAGTAAAAAGGCATTGCTCAAAGAAGTAGGTGAAAAAAGTATCATTTTATTTGCCACAAATCAAAAGAGAGGAGAGAAAACTTGTCTTAGGAATTTGCCAAGGTTGTTTTAGTATTATTTTTCCCTGGGGAAAAAAAAAATTAAGACAGTAATTAGGGAATTTAAATTAACAACTGAAGAAAATCCATTAATGAGAAATAAAATTAGTCTAGTTCACGAATCACAGGCTGTGTCTGGAAGACACACTGTTCTACTGAGAGTCTTAAAAGGACAGAAGAAGTGCACCAATTATATTTAATTTAGCAAGATACTGCATCTAACTTTTCTATGTGACTTCACAAAAAAACTGGATTGTACTATTCTCATGGAGGCAAAAAAAAAATAAAAATCCTTATGTTGTGAGTAATAATAAGTTATACTGTCAAGGAGTGTCTGGATTAAATCAATATCCTTAAAATAATTTCCACATATGAGAATTTTTCATATTTTTACAAAAAAAATAGAGGATGGATTAGCTAGGAATGCTTTCAAACTAGCAAAGAGTGAGAATCATACACTCAACTGTTATGGGAAAAAATATTAACTGATTGAATTAAAAAAAAAAAACAAACGAACAACAATGATGTGTGTAATACAATGATGTTTAGCAATATCCGATATAATCCAAAAGAAGTGGTAAAGGAGAAGTCTTGCATAGACAGTACTGAGTGAAAGGAGCCAAGGAATTTCAGCCCCTGTCCTCCCACCACTTCTCCACTGTCTGATGCATCACACACATTTGTATCGCATCATCCTGCCTTGGCCTGTATTATGAGGATGGAGTCAATTGCTGAGACATCTTTATGTACTTTACTATAATGATCACTCACTTCCTCTTATAGATTTGTTTAACATTATTGTGTTCTCTCTTCCTATTACTTTTGGCAGCTTAAAATATACATTCTTCAGAAGGATACTAACAAAATTGTCTAGAAGTCTATTAAATGATTAGAATTCCCTCACATTAGTATCTGAAACCTTTACAAAAACTAAGTTGTCTTCCTACCCTAGAAGGAGAATCAAATTACTTTCTCCATTTTCTAGAAGAATCTAAAGGTAGTGACTCGACCAAGACCACATAAAAGATCTGTTATAAGAAGGCATTGAAATCAAGACCCATGAACCTTATGCCACTGGCTATACTGGTGTATGTAATTCCCACCAGCAGATGAAAAATTAGCAACAGAAATAAATTTATGAGGGGATAAACGTGAACTGACTTTGTATACATATCTGTAATAACTGAGTCCCTAGGCTGTTTTACAAAACGCTTGCTTAGTCCAGGCAGATGGATGTTTATACTATGCAGTTACCATAGTGCTTGGTTTAGTGCTAAATCCTGCTGAAAAGACAGTATGTTTACTAAGGCTCAGCCATCCGGTAATGCATCCACATCACTTCCAGTCAGCTCAGAATTTAAGCAGGACTCAGTCTTGTTCACCTGCAAAAGCCTGCCTAAACATACATAAAGATAAATTATGATCTTCTAGAGGCAGATCATAGGAGTTGTATGAAGCCTTTCCACAAGAGATTTTTTCAGCTCACGAAGATATGTAATCAGCTGTGTGGCCTGTAAACTGAAAAGACAGTGAACAACGGTGCTAAAAAGACCACAGGTAACAGCTACCAGGTCTAAACATAATTATTTCTCTACCACAGAAGCTAAAAAAAAAAAATCATATTTATCAAGGGGCAAATGGATGACTCGGAGCCTACCACAAACACCTGAATATGCAGTCTATGAGATTTACCCAAGCAGAACTAAAACATGGGTGTTTTGTTTTGGTCCCGAGTATTGCACTTGAACAAGTATTTGGTAACCCTCAGACAGTGAGTTTTGTAACAGTACAGTTGCCAAACACAAATTGAAAATTCAAGGCATCTTCCACAGATTGTTAATGAGGTGTCTTTTGCAAACCCTATTTTGAGAACATTTCGATGAAGGCTAAACTTTGCTTCAGGGTTGTAGGTCAACATTTAAGAAGCGTGCCCAAGTATAAGGAAATTCATATCAAAATATGAAGAACTAGCAGGACTGTGACAGATGGATGTTCTAAAGTCCTGGTGAGTTTTATAGTGTTAAGTGCTATCTTTCATTGGACCAGCTGATATTCCTAGAAAAATTGGCAAGCTTTTAAACTCAGTGTCTTTCTATCAAGTCTGGTAAAGTGTAACAAAAGGTTAAATTTGGAACATACAATTCTACACTTAACAAAAACCCATTAAGATTATTTAAATTTATTATATACATTGATTGAAGTCATAAGCCTCAGTGAAACTGTGTCATCCTTTGAGCCTACTCAGCAGCTAAACATCACACAGCCACTCACCCACCCTCCCCCCAGTTCGGAATGGAGAGGGAATCAGAGGGGCAAAGGGAGACTGGTGGGTTGAGACAAAAGCAGTTTGATAACAGTAACAGAACAATACCCTGACAGCAATATCAAAAGGTAATGTACCATACAGCTGCTCACCACCCACCTGCTCCTGGCTGGCAATCACCAACACAAAGGCCCCACAGCAACACTCCCAGAAGTGAGAGCCCCTCCTGGCCCACTCCTGCCTTTATATAGTGAGCACAATGTCACGTGACATGGACTACCGGCCAATCCGGGCCCAGCCCTCCAGCTGTGCTCCCCCCGCCCCCGCACACAGGTGAGGGCACTGGGCCCTGGGGAGCCCCTGGGGTCTCTGTGCTGCAGCACACCTCCCGCTGCCAGACCAACGGGAACTCTAGTCCAGCCCCAACCAGGACAAACTGAAAGAAAAATTTATTAGGACTTTTGTCATGGGAAAATATCATAAGGAAATTGTAATAGACTGTAAGAAAATACATCTATTATATGTCTGATTTTCATATCCAGTAGAGTTACAGATTTTAGTTGATAGGCTCACCTTTAGGAAGCATCTCAGTGCTGCTCATTGAAGAACAGGTGTGAAAAAAACTGTAGTGGAATGGTTGTTTCCAATGGTAACTGTGTTTCTGCATTTCATCAGCTGGCTGCATGAATTCATTCTTGTGCATACTGATTATTTTGTTTCAGCCAGCCTCCTTCTGTTTCAAATCTTCATAAGGACATTTAGGAAAAGGAAAAACACGCAGCTTCTCACACAATTCATCCACCTCAGGATCCTCTTACAGGCTGTCCACAATCAATAAGCAGAGAAACTTTGGCAGACCCATTGCATCTGAAAACAGAATCTTCCTCAATAGGTATCAAAAATGACCTAATGACAGGAACAGTCCTCAAAACCCTCATTGCTCAGTGTGCCTTTCTTGGAAACACAACAAACATTTCCAGAAATCACAGAGATTAAACAACCTTCCTCCTTATGCTATGGGCATCACTGTGGGAATTACTAGACTATAGATCAGCATCACATTCATTCTCTGGCACCCTTATCAGCTGCCTTTGTGAAGGAATAGCTGAACCCAGCGCTATTCAGGACTCTGTAGATTCTTCTTTCCTAGACAAGGAGAGCTGAATCTGGTGTACTTGCACACCTTTGGCTTGCCCTTCTGGCCTGGTGTGTGCTGTTCCACTCCCCTTTGCAAGTCCAGCCGGCAGCAATGCTGGAGATGAACTCCCAGAGATAGATACACCCAATTCACACAATGCACAGAGGATACTAACAGTCACTCACACAGACCAGCACAGGTGGCTCTACCAATACCGCATAAAAACCCACAGCACTCCCAAAAACACAGCCCAGTCTCTCTACTCCTCTCTGGCTGAGGCTCACCATTGAGATGTGCACACACCCTTTCTTTCTGTGATTCCAACACCCACAGATTCATAGGGCCCTTAAATACAATCCCAGGCTCTAGGTTCATCAGATCTCCATGCCTGGGGCCTGGCCTCCTCTCTCAGTCACTGACTCTCATCTTGGTCATTCCAGAGGTAGACCTCACTGGTTAGTCCAGCCTGAAGTTCACTAGTGAGTTGCACAAACCTCCATGCTCAAAGGACTGGGTTTCAGGAGGAGGTCACACATCTCCTGAACAGCACATGGATCTCCAACACAGATCCCTCCTGTTGTTGTCCCCCAGACCTACAGGCAGCTGTGATACTCTTTGAACACCATGTCTGAAAGCCTGGGCTTCCTCAAGGACTTAGGCAGCTTGAGCATAACCAGGTGTAAACTTTGCTCTGAGATTGCTCCATCTTATCTCTGAAATAAAAATGAGCTTTTCCCCTGACTGGTAATTTAAAGGAGAGGCTGTCTCAGAATAAAAGGAAAAAGTGCAGGGTTATGTTTGTATGCTCTCTGCTGTGAACTTTAACTTGTTACAAGGAAGTAAGAAAGGAGTGACTGTATTACCAGCTGAATTATTTTATATTTCTGTTTGTCTGTATTCAAAATCAGATACCTTTGGTTTAGTATAGCCTGGGCTGAGACTACGTAATGAGATCTGCAGTAAGAACTGTTTCTCTCTGGCATCATATAGGCTCAGAGAAAAGGATCATTTATCTCTTTGCAATGCAAGATTATTTTCCGTGGGACATTTGCCATAGTTTACTAAGACCTCATTTTCCGACTTTCCTCTTACTCCCTACTACCCTTACATTTCATATCAGACTGTTTTTCTTTTCCTTCTCTGCACTGTATTTTTACCTGATGAGATCAAGCTCTGAGACAATGCTCATTGTTTGGACAAGAGTGTGAAAGCTTTTAGCAAATAAGATTAGTGGGGCTCTGTGGGAGACAGGTAAATGCTTGAACACACTGTATTATTTAGATGTCTGTCCTGGTTGGGGCTGGACTAGAGTTCCTGTTGGTCTGGCAGCAGGAGGAGTGCTGCAGCACCCTGAGACCCCAGGGGCTCCCCAGGTCCCAGTGCCCTCACCTGTGTGCGGGGGCGGGGGGAGCACAGCTGGAGGGCTGGGCCCGGATTGGCCGATAGTCCATGTCACGTGACATTGTGCTCACTATATAAAGGCAGGAGTGGGCCAGGAGGGGCTCTCACTTCTGGGAGTGTTGTTGTGGTGTGTTTGGAATTGCTGGCTGGGAGCAGGTGGGTGTTGGTTGGTTGGTCCGTGGGAGGTGAGCAGCTGTATGGTACATTACCTGTTGATACTGCTGTCAGCGTATTGTTCTGTTACTGTTATTAAACTGTTTTTATCTCAACCTGTGAGTCTCCCTTTGCCCCTCTGATTCCCTCCCCATTCCCAAGTGGGGGGAGGGTGGATGAGCGGCTGTGTGGCTTTTAGCTGCTGACTAGGATCAAACCATGACAATGTCTCATTTTTAGGTATGTCCTGTCTCATCAGTTCTGTAACAGAAGAATATACAGATGTATCAGCTTTCAAAAAATGAAAATATCAAAAAAAGTCTATAAATTATCTTGCACTGTGTATTAAAAACCCAACATTTGTGGGCAAGTTGTTATCAATTAACAATATACTGAAGTTATATCATTTTGTCACATGAACAGCAAAAATAATAGCATAAATGGCCAACTAAAAACATATTCATTAGAATGGATTTATGAAAATGGCATTATGAAAATACAGTATCAAGATATTTTTCTCTGTTTTTTTTCTTATTTTTTTCTCTTCTGGGACTTAATCAAGGCACTTAAATTGAAGCCAACTTTTCCGATCAGCCTAAAGAGAGAGAGACTACAGAAAACTGTGAAAGGTGATTCATATCTTCTAAGTTCTGTAACTAAAATTTAGTATTAATTTGGTCACATTTGTATTTTTCCATCTTGCTTTTTAGGAAGACTAAGAAATGTTGTTTAACCATGCAAAGTACACGAGAGTAGAAATTTGCAGCCATCACTGTTAAAATCTGTCAAGATATTATAGACTGTTAAAATACAACAGAATTGAGGCTTCCTTTACATGATCACGTACTAGTTTTTCCCTTTCCTTTTCCTGTGCAGAGTAGATCTCCAACATTAAGAAGTCAACATTTTGTGGTGAAGAAAGCTTTGATTGCAGGATTCCTGCTTGTTGCTGAATTTAGAAATAGTGTACTGTGTGACTAATGTGATTTCAAGAAGAGAAAAAAGGTCTCATTAGTCAAAGCAAACAAATTATTCTATGGAAAATTCCTATGCCAAGTCAGTTAATCTGTCTCTTCACAGATGGTCATTATTATGTGTTTCTTATTATTCTGAATGCTCAGCTTGATGACCTGATATCTAATTGGTGGACATGCTACTCAGTCACAGTAACAAATGGCAATGAGTGGGAGCTATATTTTGGACATAAGTGCTATTCAGTGTTAAGCACTCCGCAAATAACAGGTACTCGAAAAGTCAAATTAGGGACTTGATCTCGCAGAACATTTTCATACTTATTTTACCTGTTCTTATCTTCCAGTGGCAAAATGGAACCCCTTTCTTGACAGAAAAGTTACGGTAATGCATTAAAAAAGGTTTTCATTCTCAAATCCAGTAGTGATGGATGCTGAAGAAAATCCATACACAAATTTTGATTAAAGTACCATATAATAAGGGGTGGAAACATATGTTGAATATAGAGGGTGGAAAATAAAGATATGTTGCTCTAGATACAGTATATGATCATATTATTACATCTTTTGCACAGCACACAAGCATCCTTATATAGGCATTATCTAGCTTTGATTTTCTTAGCTGAGTGGTTTTTAACAGTTGCATATAAGCGTGAGGGGCTGATTTCAGTATACAACTCATTTTGTAGTTCTAAGAGAGGCAATTTTCTAAAAATTATTTTACATAAAATATTTTACAAATACCTTACATGAAATGCTACTTAGATTCCTACATATTTGGTGTGAGGAGCCAGCATCATCTGGTTTGTGTATAATGAATGTTTCTTGAAAACCAAAACTCATTTTAAAGAGCCTAAACATGAATTTTGCATTCTGACTTCAAAATCCTGTTATATCAGATCTTGACCACCATACATGAAGATGCAAAACACAAAATACAGGCATACCTACAAGCATACTAAAAATCTACAAAACCATTTAACTTTTAAAAATGCATTTGAATGATGAAGCTGACACAAAGTATTCCCACGCACACTTTTAAAATGCTGCATCTATGTTTGCATGTCACTTTCATAATAACTTTCTGCAAATATTTGAGCACCAATTACATCTTGAGCTCAAGTAGTCAAACTCTTTCCTCAGAAGTGATGTGTTTTTCCCTGAATTAGACAGACAGCGCAACGTAAAAGGGTCCCTAATTTTCTTTACCCTGACCTTCTCACAAAGCAATTCAGTGGAGTAGACAATGTTCTATTTCCACTCTTCACAGGCTTGATCTATTCTTCAAAAGACAGACATGATGATACAAAAAAATCAGTTAAATGTCATTCTTTCTCTGTGTCTGTCTCTGTCACTTTCTCTCTATACAT
Organism: Tyto alba; assembly: GCF_018691265.1. NCBI lineage: Eukaryota > Metazoa > Chordata > Aves > Strigiformes > Tytonidae > Tyto > Tyto alba. Next base: position 7,071,980 of record NW_024881276.1, on the reverse strand, counting down.
TCTTGCAATCACACACATTATGTGTGTATATAATATAACTATATAAATATATTTTAAAGGAAACATACTTTTGCATTTTCTGCAGTTAAAATATTCAAAACAATTGGCTTTACTTCCTCATCCCATTCTGAATGATGTTTATTAATCTTGATGACCTAGAATTCCCTCTCTTCATACCCAGGTTCTGAAGTCACTCAAAACCTTTATGAGAAATAGAGGTTAAGGATAAGGAATTGGAAGGATGGCCACATCCAGAGTTTCAGTAAATGGTTCCATATCCAAACGGAGATAAGTGAGAAGTGGCATCCCTCATGAAGCTGTATTGGGACTGATATTGTTCTGTATCTTTGCTAATGACATAAAGAGTTGGATTGAGTGCACCCTCAGGAAGTCTGCAGATGGCATCAAGCAAAGTGCTGCAGCTGGTACGCTTGAAGGAAGGGATGCCATCTAGAGGGAACATTGACAGGTTTGAGGAGTAGGCCTGTCTGACGCTCATCAAGTTCAACAAAGCCAAGTGCAAGGACCTACACCTGGGCGGGGCAATCCCCAATATCAATACAAGCTAGGAGATGAGTTGATTGAGATCGTCCCCATAGAGAAAGACTTGGTGATACTGATGGGTGAAAACTTGGACATGACAGCAATGTGCACTTGCAGACCAGAAAGCAATTCACATCCTGGGCTGCATATAAAGAAGTGTGGCCAGCAGGTTGAGGGAGGTGATTGTCCCCCTCCATTCTACCCTTCTAAGGCAGTTTGGAGTACTGCATCCAGCTCCATGGTCCTCAGCGCAAGAAAGTCATGGACCTGTTAACGCAAGTCCAGAGGAGGGTCACAAAAATTATTAGAGGGCTGGAGCACCTCTTTGAAGAAAGGTTGAGAGAGTTGGGAGAGTTTGGGGAGTTGAGAGAGTTCAGCCTGGAGAAGAGAAGTCTCTGGGGACACCTTATTGGGGTCTTTCAATACTCAAAGGGGGCTTATAAGAAAGATGGAGAGAGACTTTTTACCAGGGCCTGTAGTGACAGGACAAGGGGAAATGGTTATAAACTGAGAGTAGGTTTAGATCGGACATCATGAAGAAATTTTTTGCAATAAGTTTCATGAGACACTGCCACAAGTTGTCCAGAGAAGCTGTGGCTTCCCCCGCCCTGGAAGTGTTCAAGACCAGGCTGGACAGGGCTTTGAGCAATGTTGTCTAGTGAAAGATGTCTCTGGCCATGTCAGGGAAATTGGACTAGCTGATCTTTAAAGTACCCTCCTAAACCAAACCGTTCTATGATTCTGATTTTATGAAATAGAATTAGAATGACATTTTAAATAGTAGGACATCTAGGACACCATAAAGGACACTAAGTTTAAGAGTGGTGCCAATTACTGTGATGTTGAAACACAGAGTAGCAATTACACTGTGAAGTGTCTTAGCAAAATGTATAAAAAAAATACATCATTAGATAGCTCCTGCTAGAAAAAAAAAAAAAAAAAAAAAAAAGAGAGAGACATTTAACCATAGTCATTACTACTGTTTATTCACAGAATCTTCTTAATAAGTGCTTTTCTGTCTCTCAGGTTTGCTTATGTAAAGTTCACTTAACAGTTTTATAATTATGAGAATTCTCCTCTCTGGTGTGGTTCCCCATTAAGCATTTTAGGTCCTGAAATTTATGCATATGTCTATTTTCACTTGAGGGCTGTCATCACCACATAGCTTTCACGGAGTTGGTCAGCAGGAGTTACCTACACCCATTAAGCAGTCTTCATTCTGGGTCTGCTGCCAACAAAGATCATTAACTGAAAAATGTATTTAATCTCATAAACATTTGCTATGCTCACAATTTGCTAATTCTAACTTGCTAGAGGCTGTAAAATTACTGTAATATCTCCCGGGTTAAGCAAGTCTTATCCTATTATCTTTAATCCTGGAAGACTGTACAGATGAATGATAAAAGCGAGACCATAAACTTGGAACTTTGAATTTCCCTTGACAGATAAATGCCCTAATTATTGGTCTAGTCTTTCTTGCCCATGCTCTTAATCTCTGACACTTTAAATGTTTTCTGCTCTTCTGCAGAGTAGAATGGCTTCAAAGGAAGGACGTAGAATTAACATCCCTTCACACTGAATGGGGTCTATCTTGTGAGTCTTGGTACTATCCAGTAAAGGGAAAGCTAAGATCTGGGCAAAGGAAGAAAGTGTACATGTTTTACCTGTATTAAAATCTAGTGATTTAGACCTAGATGTGTTTAATAATAAGGTGTTGCAGATTCCAAGGTGTCCTGGTTTTGGCTGGGATAGAGTTATTTTTTCTTCTTAGTAGCTAGAACAGTGCTGTGTTTTGGATCCAGTATGGATTTGGTACGAGAATAATGATGAAAATACACTACTCATTTTAGTTGTTGCTGAGATATCAATTTCCCATGTCCTGCCCATGTGCAGGTGTGCAAGAAGCTGGGAGGAACATGGCCAAAGCACCAAACCCAAATAGGCCAATGAAATATTCCATATCATGTAACATCTTGCTCAGTATATAAAGGAGGGCCGGCTGAGAAGGAGGGGGTTCTCTCTCACTTCCAGGATTGCAGTTTTGGGATCTTGGTATTTCGGGATCACTAGCTGGGAACACGCTGCGTATGAGTCGGTGGGTGGTGAACCATCACATTGTGTATTACCCCTTTGGATTTTTTATTATTGCGATTGTTTTATTTTATTTCAATTAATAAATTATTTTTATCTCAACCTACCAGTCTCCCTTTACCCTCTCAATTCTCTCCCCCATACCCTGGGCACAGGGAGGGTTAATGAATGGCTGTGTGGTGTTTGGCTGCTGAATGGGTTTAAATCATGACACTAGGCTTCATCTGACTCCATTTTTCAAAGAAAGTTTTTTGGGAAATTCCAGGCTATAAACACTGGAAATAAAGTATCCTTTCCAAGGCTCAATAAAGTGCTGAGATGCAAGGGAAGGGCATTTATCCCCACAGTATTTTCAGTTAGCTACCTTAACAGTCTCTAGTTCATGTAATTGGACTAATTTTTATAAGAGCTACTGGAGATGCCTAGACCTCAAATCTAGAGTGTGGGCCTAAAAGTTAGACATTATTAAGCACTGACAGTTTTTATTCATTTTTAAGTTGGGGTTGGATTTGTCTTCACTGGGATACATTCACTTAAATGTGTTTGTATGAGTTTGGCACATTTGTGTTACAGTTGTGATTCATAGATGAGATTTTCAAAGTTGACAGATTCAGTTTGGTGACTAGTCAAAAGCATGCAGTTTGGGGATCGAAGCTGCTTCAAAAAAAATATCATCTTCAATACAGTTCACTCTGTGGAAATCTTGGTCAAATTCCTGTCAAGGTGATGTTTGCTATTGACTTCAATGAAACCAGTTCTTCCATCCAGACAGTTTTTCCATTAAGATAATCAACGATGACAACTGAACAGAGGAGAGCTTTGAGTATTGTCCTAATTATATTTCACTGGTTTATTTTGCAATAAGAATAGTTCTGGCTGATATTTTGAAGAAGAATACAATGAGACTTTGAAGCTGCAAAACTATTTTCTGTTTTAATACACCTAACAAATGCAGATGTTTTATTATGATGGTAAAAGTTCTATACAGACAATATGGTGCATATTATGGAAAGACATAATTCAGAATGTATATGCACACAGAAGAAACTATTTAGACTTAGAAAAAATGAGGAAGCGTATATTTTTATAGAGATATTTTTTACAGAGATATTTTTAATATTTAATATTTAAAGTGTTTTAAGTAGATGGTCATGTAGCCTTCTGACCCTAAAACTAGGATTAAAATAAGATACAATTTACCTGCATAATTGACAGCTAGAGATGTAAGTAGCTCTAAACATTAGTTCTTATTTTATTTCCTGTTTTTAATGTAGTCCAAACCAAAAATTTGCATGACTATTTACTGAATCTTTCCAATAAAAAGTTATTTCTCAACAAAAGCTACCTGACACATAAATCTGAGCACATTTATGAGCACATAAAATTTTATTAGCCAAACTTGTTCGGTTCCCGTCTCAAGAACTTTGCATCTTTCTCAATATATTTTTCCCAGAGTGTCAAGTTTTATTTAACTACTTTGACCAGTTGAAACAATGCATTCTGTCACTCAAGAATTTTTCTGTAATGTTTCCTAACTCTATCACAGTTTATTGGAGCTTTTCAATGGCTAACTCATGTAATGACTACAACGAAAGCAAATAAAGTGACTTTTAAGTGAGAACCATCCTAAGAGAAATGTTGGTTCTAATTCAGTTGCATCCAGGTCCCTATAAAAGGATGGGTTTCAACCGGACAAATTTATATTTTGGAGCTTAATTATATCCAAATTTTGACTTTCATATGCCTTTCCCTAATTACAACAAACAGCAAAACTTGCCTAACAAGGTTTTCCTTTCCTTGAACAAGGCCACCTACCCACACTTTGAAAATTAATTGGCGTTATGCCTGTACTGTGAAGTATGAAATATGCACATCTAAGTGAGTTTGACTGGAGGGATTCTGGAGCTGTATATGGAACTCCTCTCTACTCAGCATCATGTAGACATAACATCTTGGTCAGGAGTGGCTTGTTCTAACTTGAGCCTCTTCCCTTTGTGGGGTATATACGCCTCAGAGGCCTCACTTTCAGGGCATTTTACTAGAGTAAAAAAACTTTTGTCTTACATACACATATCTGCTTTGGTGCTACACGTTTGACCTTTTTATTTTGACTGAGGTTCTTAGCTGTAGTCTCTAGATTTTTTGACCTTTTAACTTAATTAATAGGATGTAAAATATTTTTTTGTCTGTAGAAGTGAAGCTATTGCAGCAATAGAACAATTTCTTTAACCCAGATTTCTTCTAGCTTTCAGCAAGGTTTCCAGGTTACTGTTCAAGCTGACAAGCAACAGAAAATTGGCTTATAAATGTACATGTATACTTAAATAATAAAAAATAATATATGTGTTAAATAGTCTTAAATATATTAATTTTTTATCTTCCATAAAATGCTTGGTTCCTCTTTAATTTTATTTTTAGTAATTTTTGAATAAACTCTTATTCTCATTAAAATTCTCATTCAAATAAATTTGTCTTATTTCATGTTTAGCAAACAAAATGTAAAAATAAATAGTTCTATCTATTTTATAACTCTTATCAGTTACATATATAGGTAGAAAACATTTTGATATGAAAATTGAAAAACAACTTCTTTCCTTATTTTTGTCAGATATTTACTGTGATTATTTCACCAGTATGTGTTTGGTCTCAGGTTAGAATTTTGCCTTTTATAAAACAACAATTGTAACAAAGACACAGTACAGTGCAAATAGGTTGCTACTTTTGCTCAATTTGCAAGTAACTATTAATGATAGTGCTTATTTATTTTTTCCCAAATATTACTAACCTTTTTTCTTAATCATAAATACGTAGTTTTCAAACTGTTTCAAAAATAAAAAATAAAACATGTTTGTGTTCTAATCTGGAGAGTAACAAGTAATAGCAACAAATAAGCGTATTATTGTGTAGGCTTGGGAGCTGTCGTGTAACATGAACAAAACTTCCAGGCTTCCTCTGTTCTCTCTAACAAGAATTCCTAACAGAAACCAAAAAAAAGGCAAAGATTGCTGTTCATGACTAGAGAAAAAAAGATGATGGGAGCAATTGATAGTTCTGAAATTTCAGTTTTATATACTTTGTTTTGTATTATGACTGACAGACATTGCTGTCAAAGAATAAGTCCTATCATGAAATAGAGGAAAATTTCTAATTGTAATTTTCTGCAGGAGTCTAGTCACACTAACCATGTCTTAATGTTATACGTAAGTGGCCATGTACCGTCAAGTAATAGCCTTTAGCACTGAGGCTCAGTGGTGAGACCTTAGAAAGAAATCAAGACTCTTGTCTATGTGTGTTTCATTTGATCAAACCCAGAATCTTATATGTGGCATAAAACTATTTTGTATTCAGAAGAATCCCACATTTGCTTAGATGCAAAATAAAAATCTGCTTGTGTCTCTACTGGGTGAGCTGGCATGGTTAACAACAAAGGGCAGAAAAAGGAATGTCCAGAGGAATAGGATGACTGGAGTAGGCTGTGCTGGGTTTGTGTGGTGGGGTTTTTGGTAGCTGGGGAGGGGACTGTGACAGGGGTGTCCCCTGTGAGAAACTTCTCGAAGCTCCCCTGGCTCCAAGTCAGACCCGCCTCTGGTCAGGACTGGGCCAATTAATGACAGTGGTTGTGCCTCTGCGGTAACTTATTTAAGAAGGGGAACCTGGGAGAAAGAGTTGGAGTTGTGAGGAGGAGTTGCGAGGAGGACACCAATGCAAACACTGAGGTCAGTAGAAGAAAGAAGTGCAGAACCCCCAGCTGCAGACTGTGGTGAGATGGCAGGGCTGCCCCAGCCTGCTGCTCATGGATGTCCAGGATGGAACAGCAACCAACCTGCAGCCTGTGGAGGACCCCACACCTGAGCAGGCATCCGTGCCCAAAGGAGGCCGGGATCTTGTGGGAATCAGCAGTCCCTGCTGTTGTAGTTCAGAGCCGGGAGGATTTCAGCACTTGTGAGTGATCCATGCTGGAGCAGCTCAGGAAACACCGCATCCTGTGTTTTGGGCTTTGCTACCCAGCAAGAACTGACAATCCTAAACTTCAAGTGAAATGTTATAAATTCATAATTATGTGATGAAATAAGTACTATGTGTTATCCTGTTTATTTATCTTGTTGGATTTTTCTTCCATTGATGACAATATTGTTTTTTAAGCTAATTGAATAATGTCTGAAAAAGGCAAAAAAACTGTTCGTTGAGTGTTGGAAAGTTTAGGTTGATTTTTCTGGATTTCTGATTTTAGGCTTCAGCCAGTCTGTTAATAGTGACACCTTCAGATTTGAATCTGGCTTTTATTGCTGCCAGTCATATCCTTGGGAAAAATTTTGGTATATTTTAAAGCCTTTCTGGGCTGTACATTCTACTGTTATAACAGTAAATAATATTATTTCAATCTCTTTTGTAGATTGCCTCCTGTCAGCCTACTCAACACTTGGCAGTGGTCTATCTTCTAAAAGTAAGTGTCAGCTTCAAAATTCACGTCCTCAGATAAGTAATTTAAGTACCTACACTTGAAACCTGCCCAAAACTGCTTTCAGTTTGTAGACAAAGATGATAGCTGGGCATCTTCACAGAGAATTTCATATCCTATACGCTTAGTCTTTACTGTCTATACAACAGACCTTAAAAAAAAGTAATAGAGGTTTTCTTCCAAGACAAAAGCAACAGCAGATCGCATTGGTTCCTATCAGGCCCATGGAATAAGAATCCAGAAGTAATAAGAAATACATAAACCATAGGTGGCAGAGATTTAAATAAATGATGATCAGTTAAATATTGGGAAAAAAAAATATCACAGATTATTCCCCAGTTCTTATACTTTTCCCTCAACATCAGCTTCTGATCATTGTCAAGGAGAGTATACAGGACCGAAGGGACTGTCAGTCTGTCTCAGGACATCTGTGTTCTTTAATCACAGGAGGGAGCAAAGCATGGGACATAGGAAGAATTAAGGCATAGGACATTTGGGATCTTTGGTATAAGATCTGTACTGAAGATTTTTTGATGGAGTATCACCACATATTGTGTGATATGAAGTACATATTCCTGTGTGAGAAGTTTCTCTTCCAGGATCAAAGGCCAGTTCTACAATTAGGCTGATGAAGGTATGATTTATACTCACCAAAATTCAAATTACCTTCCTTTACTGCTTTTACTCCCTTCAAGGCACTTGGACCTTAAATAGATCTTGTCAGCCTACCATCTGCTTCCAGTAGCAGCCAAGGGGCAGAAACATTTATAACAACAGCAGTGAGGCTCAAAAATTTAATACCTTCCATAAGTATTCATCAATAATTAGGAAAAAAGACCTAAGTAACAGAAAGATGTATTTTTATTTTGAAAAACAGTAGCTACTCTCCTCAACTGAGTTCACTGAGACAAGAATGGGAAATGTTTAAGGTCCCTTTGTGCATTAAACAAATGGGCTAATGAAAGAATTTTGTGAAGCTTCAAGGTCACTTATTGCATGTTTTTGTTTCTGTCTGTACATCAGTAAAAGGTTGATATGAAATACTATCCAGGAGACAATGTGAAGTTAATATTAGGAGGAACAAAAAAGCACAGACCAAGGCAAATTTAGGGAGAAATGCAAGTCATATCAGAATTATATGACTTAAAAAATACATCTAGGAATTGGAATTTCCAGTCTTCAGTAAGTTCTGAAATTCTAGAAAATAAATATGTCTTCTACATATCTGTTTAAAATCGACTAAATTCAATGGAGATTTATACAGAAAAAAAACCTCAAAAAAGATTTCTGATGCCCTAGGAAGTTAAGAGTCCTACAAACCATAGTCAAACAAGAACTGCCACACTGTTTAGGAGCTGAAGCTCATATGTTCTAGATTTTAAATTAAAGAAGCACTGAACTGCATTAATAATAATTAAGTACAGAAAAAATTGCATGGAAAATCCTGGCTAACCATATTCTTCCTATTAAATTCAGGAAATTTTTCTCTGTGCATCATGATACCTATATTGCTGTTTATCTCTTAGCTAACAGGGTTTACCTACTATTTCATTTTTGCAAACATAATGAAGCAAGAAATATTAAAAAAAAAAAAAAACAAACCCAAAACATAACTAAACTAAACTAAAAGCAAACAGGCAAACAAAATTCTTGGCATGGCAACGATATCTGAAAAAAAAAAAAAAAAAAAAGTAAACCTTTATTTTCCTCTGCAAAACAAGCAGGCATGTTTGCTTTTCTCATATCAGTTGGTAATGGCATGCAGACAGCAGAGGACTTCCAGAATGTGTAGCTCTTCCCATCATGAAATGACTACAAAAATAACATGGCATAAAATGCCATCTCTCCAGAGAGATTTAACTTTAGCTGAAGTCTTTTTCTGGGTTCACCTTGTCCTATAATATGAGTGAATATGTTTTCTGAAACTCTAGATGTTTCGGATAAATGTAGATTGTGGGCAGCTGATGATTCAGTCAGGATTTTGACATCAAGGCAATATATGTACATTTCCTAAAGCCCAAGAGGATATCTGATTGTACCTGTCTTCCTTAGGGAATCTGTTAAGGTTAAGCATTAAGTTTTTAGTATGAGACTAGATAATGCATTAGAAAAGATGACATCTCAAGAGCTCAAAAATTTACACAAAATGGAACTGAATTAAAAGAGCAGTCATGTACATTGTTTAACTGCTAACAGAGGTAAAACAAAATTTATTTTTTCCAAATAAATCAGTCTTCCCAAATCTAAATGTCAATGAAAGCTTTCAGTAGCAATTTTTCTTCTTGCCTTTGTTTCAGTCAAAGAATAATTTTCACATAGCTTTTAAGAGTACTTCTTTTGATGGTGATTTTCTTTACCTACATCTATAACAAATATTACTGCCCAAAACTTGTCTATAATCAGTATGAAGTGTGATCTAAAGCTACATTTCTGGGACAGTCTTTTCAGCTAAACAAATAAAAATTGGCCATGCAGTTTTCAAGACAGACTTTATGAAATGGTAGATAAAGCACAAACAGATTTTTGAAAAGCCTTGAAGTGGAGTCTACTTCTCAAGGCTTGTATATGCTTGCAATTAACTGAATAACAGTCTCAATTATCTATGATTAAATTCATGAGTATGCTCTTATTTAAAGAGATACTCTTAGAATTTCAATATATATCCATGGGACTGTGTTTGTTTGTTGCTCGCATGCATATAAGGTTGATTTTTGTAACCTGAAATAATTGGTCCCAAGTAAATGTTTAGAATGAGAAACTGGAACAAGCCAAGATATTTTATCCAAATTTCCTATTTTGGGAGAATTTTGTTCAGATTCTGAACTCCTACACCCAAAATTATTTCAGAGAAAAACAGGATCCTTATTTTTCCTAAGATCTTTTAGCAGTTATTCAGGACCACATTTCTCTATTTTTGAGAATGAGATTATTAAATTTTGATTTTTATTATTTAAAAATTAAATAAATGGGAAGTGTTATCACATAATAGTTAACAAGGAAATAACTGAGTGACAGGTAGGTAGTCATAATCATCCATAAAAAAATAATATAAGTGTTTCTTAGTCGCAAGGTATTATTCAATGTAATCTCATCTGCTACTACTTTCAAAAAAGAGAAAAAATGGCATAAGCATAAGCAAAAGTTATGGAAGATTGATTATTTGATATTTCACATAAACTTTGGGGATTCTGTGAGTTTCTTAGAAGAAAGATGCACTTCTGTTTTTTAAGAGAATTTATTGTTCTGGTACTGAGGAATGCAATACACTACACAGAAAATAATAACAAAGTCCACATTATTGTTTCGTCATTGTTTTGTTCAGCTATCAGTTTACATTTATTTTGCTAATACAGAGTTGATGAGAACCACATTTAAGTTAAACAAACAAACATTCAGTTATCTGAAAAAAAAATCTGCTAGCTTTATATGCAACTATAAATATATAAAACACTATAGCATAACTAAGATGTAATACTTTTTTTTTTTTTTTTCTTAGAGTTTAAGGCATATAAAAGTTGCCTGCAATTGCAGTAGAACAACACATAGAAATGCAGATCTGCCTCAAGGTCACAAGACTCTTCAAAAATCTAAATTGTACAAATTGTAGACCTTGCATGGGGATTTGAAAGCACTCAAATTATGAGATAAAACAAGTTTCCTAGGAAATCAGGTAGTTTAGATATAAGGTTTCCCTTTGATGTCAAAGTATAGGGATTGTGAATAGATGCTTGGCATGGTAACTAGTCACAGCAGGGAAAATAAACAAACAAACACACAAAAACCAACCAACCAAAGAAACAAGAAAAAACAACAAAAAACCCCACAGATTTTTATTCAGTTTTCAAACTCAGAAAGAAATGCTTATTTCAGATAAAACCCATGTATAAGTTGCTACTAAAGTAGGAACAGTGGAGGATCCTGTAACTTCAACAATTCTTTGACTGAATTTCAAAACAGTTAAGATATGATCGTACATACTGTATATATGAGGAAAAACTCAACAGACACAGCCAGCAGTTCTTTCACAACGACATCCAGTTCCAACAACAGTATGATCTTTGCTATGAATTACTGAATGGATGCTACCATGCAGTATTACTTCTGGGAATGCAATTACAAGTACCCTTGTGGTCAGAGAACATTTTGTAACACACAGGAAAAAATTATTCGTGTTTTGACCTGCAGAACAAAAATGGTGATTAAAGCCAAAAGTTTTTATGCAAATTTATAATTCAGCCTACTTTCTCCCAGTTCCAGCCACTTGCAGATCACGTACCAAAGGATCCATGCACTAGTCCTGTAATGAGTGAAACTCAGAGACTGCTCCCATAATGGTTTTGAAAGGCAAATACCAAAGAAAATAATGTATCAGATTTATGGGCTTTGTCAGGTACAAAATGATACCACAAATCTTTATGTTTCAACAAAGGAGAGTTCCTCAAGATTTCTCTGGTATACACCTGGATAACCACAAACACTATAGTTTGGTGCCGGTCTGGGCTATTAGAAGTTCAGTAGACAGATTGCTTATGGCTTTTTAGTAAGTAATTGCGATTAGTTGAAGAAAGCTGCTTTGGAGGGTCCCCTCTAACTTTATTTTCCTGTGTCCATATTGTCATGATATGGGATAAACTGTGTTAAAGAAGCCAGGGTCTCAATTTACAGTACAGCTTAAACAAGACCAGCACACAACTGCAACACTATTTCAAAGCCAATACAGAAGTGGACCAGCCAAGGCACAGAACATATTCAGCTGCCTTCACCATACTGTTGGGAAGCATAATGAGATTTTGGTCACTCATGCAAATCAATTAGTCCCTTCCAGGCAGCTAGTAGGCAGAATTTTATATTGCTAATGTGCTACTTTCGTTGATCTACTATATGAACATTGATGTGCTAGATAGATATCTTTTCCCCCTTGCCTTCCAATTCCTATTTCTGTCATATTCTCTATTGCACAGATGGGCTTATGTGGATAAGAAAAACCATGTCATTGCATGTAAATTATTCTGTATGTTATTTGAAGAACACATTTTCATTTTAAGCCTTCATTTTTGTTGAAGGCAGAGCAAAGATGACAGTGTATTTCAACAGCATCTGCAATATAGTTTAGGTTCACTGGTACAATCTGATGGTGCTTTTTTTAAGATCTGTTTTTTGTTTTTCTCTGCTACAATTTCTAACTCATTTAAGTCCATAACTTGAATTGGCAGATCTAAAAGTTCAAACACAGACCAAAATCTATTGAGATCTCAAAGAAAAACTTAGATCCTGATGAATCAGGCTGCTGGATAAGTCCACAAATAAGATCTAAGGTTGAGAAAATAACTGAATTCTAAATCCAGATATTTTACCTTGTGCTTTTCTACTGACTGAGCATTTGTTTCTTTATGGTATAGGATAATTTGTTGCACCACAGTAATATGGACACATTCAGCAAAAAAATGAGGCTCACAAAGGTCCTTTTCAACAGATTTTAGATACCTCACAGACCATCTCAAGAAAATAACAGCTGGGTACAACATGTGAAGTTTCAGATAATAGCTACAACTCTACTGCATGTTATGCTCATCAAACCTCTGCTTATGGCTGAGCTGACTTAGGGGCCTATCTCCTGCCAAAAACTGACACAGAAAAGAGCTATTTTTTTTTTTTTTTTTTTTTCCTATTACTGTTAAAGCACCCAGTTTGTTAGGTTTGACCAGATATCCAGCTTATTTACACTGCTTTGAGTTGTAATGTTAATTTTTAAATAATCTCACAGGACATAGGATTCAAATGAGGTGCATCCCTGCTAGCAATGACATGAATTGTGATGCAACATGAAATTGCCACAAATAGTCTCAGCTAATAACTAAGCCATTTCACACAAGGCCAGGTGGAACATTTATTCACTTTGGACTAATGACTACTTGTGTAGGCACAGGTATGGCTCAGGACAGGATCATCCAGGTCCCAACATGGTGGTGCAATTCTGTTAAGAGTGAACAGCAAAAACTGGTGGCAAATGATGACAAGCTGTAGCAGCAGAAGCAATGCTACAGTCATGCAGAGGGGGTGAAGAGGCAACAGGAAAATTAACAAAAAATGAAGAGTTGATGAGGAGGAGAGCGGGTGTGCAGAGTATGTGCAAGCCAGGTGATAGGAGAAAGGTCAAAAAGGCAGCAACAGCAGATTCGGGGACAGTGTCAAAGCAAATACATTAGACTTCCAAGTCCTGAAAGCTGCCTCCAGGTATGCCTGTGTAAATAATCCCTGGAATAGTTTCTTCTCCAAACCTGGGAAGCTGGGTCCATTCTAGTCCCCTGAGGAGACTGCCCACTGATGGTCTCGTAAAAAATTCCCAACCGTGGTTCATAGCTGGCATGGACTGGAGCCCACTCACAGCAGTCAGTTTGGTTATGGCTATCCAGTTTTTGGGGATACTGGAGTTTACTAGCATAGATCTGGATAATTGGCTTCTCTGTCAGTCAACGGACTGAGGGACTTGTGATTTACTAGAGAAGCTGTAACCTACAGCTGTGAAGGACTTGCATCATTTCACTATACTATATATTTCTCATTTCCTAACTATCTCAGACCAAAAAACCTCCCTATTTGGATACTGTTCCCAGAATAGTATAGAACAGAACACAGTAATAGCACAACAATTCTGTAGTTGAATTGAATGATACATATGTAACCATACAGTTCACAAATGATTCTTTATAAACAGTCTTTAATAATCACAATTTGAGACAACTTTCACGACTAGGAAATCTATTCATCCCTCTCCCTCTCTGACACCCTGCTCACAGCGAAGAAGGGTACCGAAGAAGCACAACCGTAGATCTGTCCTATGGAGTTATGTTTACAAGGACTCCTCTTTCCTCAGGATGCAAATTATGCTTTCAAACTATGGAACCCAGCTTCTACCCTAAAATCGTCAATACTTTTCCAGCCAGATACTGAATAGGATGTCAGGAGGATATTTTGTATGAGTGGACAATAAGCAGATGCAAACATTAAAGACTGCAATTACTTCTTCAATCAAGTTTTCTTTGGTCTCTCTATAACCGGGGTGCTTGTATTTCATTTGTGTTAGTTTTCACTGCACACAGTATATATTGATTCTGAATAACCTGTCACTTCTGCTCATTTTCTGTCACTTAGAGATGTCTGAAAAAGTATGCTAACATCATCAACCCTGTTACTTAAGTATCAGATTTTTTTCTTGGGAAAACTATTGTCTCAGAAAAAGAACTATGCCTTAGTACCTAAGTATGTTCTAGTAATTGTTTAATTTACTTCCAAAAATGTATGTATTTCCTTTCTTGATTCCATTATCTGTTTCATACAGTTTAAAACAAAAGGATGAATTTTGGGGGGGGGTCATCCCAAAGGAGAATAAGTATGCACGCACATAAACACCTATACTTATATATATTTAATTCCACGTAAAATATGTACAATGTGTGATTTTGTTCTCTCCTGGGTTTCAGTGAGTAGTGGGGTTTTTTGGTAGCAGGGGAGGGGACCACTGTGAGAAGAGTCTTAAAGCTCCTCCAGCTCCAAGTCAGCTCCACCTCTGCACCAAAACTGAGCCAATTGGCTGTGACTCTGCAATAACATATTTAAGAAGGGACATGAGGAGGAGGAGTCAGACTTGTGAGGAGGAGTCGCTGCAGCTGCGTGAACACCAAAGTCAGTGAAGGAAGAGAGGAAGAAAGGAGGGGGGAGGTGTGCTGGAGCAGACCACCTCCTGTATCCTGTGGTGAGATGGCAGGACAGCCCCCCTTTGCCACCCATGAGATCTGCGGTGGAGCAGACATTGATTTATGGCCTGTGTTTCATTTCACATGGATGATCAAGGTGCTGTGCCCGAAGAAGGCTGGGGTCTTGTGGGAAAAGGTAGCTGCCACTGTTGTAGTTCAGCACTGGGAGGATTGCAGCATGCGGAGGTGTCCCACGCTGGAGCAGCTCGAGAAGGGCTGCAGCTGTGGGAGGGAATCCAGTTGGAGAAAGTTGGTGCCCCACGCCAGAGCAGTGTAAGGAAATGTTGCAGCCTGTGGGCGAGACTCATGTGAGGGAAAGTTTGTGGAAGACTGTCTCCTGTGAGAGGGGGACCACGATAGAGCAGGGGGAAAAAGTTCCAGAAGCTGCCCCCACTGAAGATAGAAGAAAGCAGCAGCACTGACTGCACCCCTTATTCCCTGCCCCTGCACCACTGCGGGGAGGAGGTAGAGATATTGGGAGCAGAGCTGAGCCCAGGAAGAAGAGAGGGGTGAGGGGAAGGTGCTCTCAAGATATGGCAATGCTTCTTACTGTCCTACTCTGTTAAGTGTTTTTGTTAGTGTCTGTAGTAAATGTATGTTCTTTTTTTCTTCCCCTAACAAGTCTGCCTTTTGCCCATGACCATAATGTGTGATTTGCCCCTCCCAGTCCTATGCCAAATCCCAAGCCTGGCTCTCTGTCCCCTCTCATTGCCAGAGGAGAAGGGGGAGAGAGTGGCTGCATGGTGTTTGGCAGCCAACCAGACTCAAACCACTATATGTTCCAGTCCTAAATACCTTGTTTTCTAAATACGTTAGCAAGGCTTCTTGTTATGGTTACTTTTTTTCATAGTCTCCTTCCTTTGTTACTAATTTCTTTATATTTAAAGCTATAGATTTTCTCAGAACAAAGATATTTAGAGAGAGAAATACTATGCAATTTTCAATATAATGCTTCCTGCAGGATAACAATTCATTTGATACTGTCCTAATCTGTTATATTTGCTCTCATTTTAAGTTGGATCATTTCTGCATTTGTTTAAAAATGTAATGTTGTAATTTAGCACTATCCTTTATTATAACCACAAAGCAGCACACACAAAAGCCAATTTCTTGCTATTCCTGAGACAGATCTTTATACTCCTGAACTCATATTGTTTTGGTTGACAAGATCTGTTGTGTTTTGTCTGAGAAGTGAAGTATTATCCTAAACTTAACATTGTCACTACTTAAAAGAGAATTAAGTTCACCATTCAAAGCTCTCCAAGAAAAACTACTTGAAAAGAGTTTTAGATAATAATTATTTTATATAGATTTACACTGAAACTTCTCCTTATGTACTCTATTGAAACTACTTTTTGTCAGTTGAGATCCAGAGTTCATTTTATTATCTTCCTTGTATTCATCAGTCTGAAGTGTGAATGTTGGTGTTGATCTACTTTATAGGTTGATGTATACTAGTGCAAAACCAAAGTGACATCTGTTTTTTCATTTTTTTTACAGTTGTCATTTTCATGATGACTAATAGTATGTAATGATGCTTGGCTACTGTCACAAATGAAAAAAGGCCAGTCTCCTCTGCATTCCTCTTCTTCCTTCTTGAAGGATTTTGTGATACCTACACTAAGGGTGGTAGGTCCATTAGTTTTAGGCATTTATAAAATAGACCTCTGCATGTCAGTAACACATCTAGGTCTCCATTACAGCAGAGTAGCTAGCCAGATGAGATCAGGGTGCAATTATCTGATCAAATGTATATTCTGCATCACAGTGAAATGACTAAACTTCTGGAGGCCATGGATGTCATTTAGTAGGTCTTGACAGAATAAAATGAAGGTCTAGATACTCTAGCTTAAATGTTACACCTGTGTTGGAGACAACTTAAGTTAAGTGTGGTGATGCCACTGAATACCACAGACAAAATTTTAATGCCAAAAGAATTCAGCTATTTACAGCTGTGTTAGTTCAGTAGGTCAGCAGCTAACATCTTTATTCATAAGTAGTATATATTTAACTATTCATTCTGACATTTCTTGATAATATGATGCCATAATATTTAGTGAAGCTAATCATTTTTTTTATCATGATTATTTTGAAATAAACAATTTATCATTTTGTTTTGCACCAAAGAAAGAAGTATTTGTCAGGCATGAAATTTTGAAGGATTCAAACTGCTTAATTGCTATTTTGCCATGTTTTTTAAAAACTATTTTGAAGGTAACAACCTATTTTTCACTGATAGGTTGAAATTATGCATTTTATTAGTTTCTTGCATGACACTGTCAGAAAGTATAGCACATCTACACTTGTTAAATCAAAAGGGAATTAATGGGAAGAGCAGACATAATTTCAATCCAAGGATTCTTGCCAAATCTTGTTTACTGGCATTCATATAATTTTTTTTTTATGGTAATAGGACTAATAATTACATTTCCTTTTACAGCATTTACAGTAGAATAAGAATTCACAAAAATACATAATTCCAATTCTGTATCTCTACTAATAACACTGTTCTTTTCAAGGTGCTGATGAAGAGTATATACAATCTATGGGTAAAAGTTGACCTGGTTTAGTAATTTATTTATATTCAGAGCTATAAATGAAAAAGAGTTAATGGTTTTGTAGAATAAAAATTAAAACCATGAATTTGGAAGGAATTACACATGTGTGTGTATTGTGCATATATAATTTTAATGACCTATGGAAAAGTAAAATATTTATTCCTTTTCATTGCATCACCTAAAATATGGCTATCCATTGGGGCGATGAGAAATTTTTAATATTTTATCATATACAATGTCAACAACATAAATAAACAGTGTCTAATGTACCTCCGTCCTATTAAACTATGTATTACCTTATTAGTACTATCAATTCCACATTCTAAAGTAGATAAATGCTACTCATGATTGCAGTTTGTGGTCTAGGACTTGGGGGTGGACACTTACATTTTAAAGTTTAACATGAAATCAACCAAGATGTTTACATAATGTGTTACATTTGTGCTGTTAAAACCTTGACATAAATGTATATTGTTAATTTTATAGTAAAGACTTTGTCAAATTACACCTCATTCTTTTTATTCATTTTCACATGTCTTTCTGCACTGACCTTGTTTAGAAAAAGGAAACTTTTAAGGAAAATCATAATTAGCTCTCAGAGGTATTTGTCACTTTGCTCCATAATATCTATTTAATCACAGATGAATGTGAAGAACTAAGTTTCTGTTAATATGTTAGAATAAGTTCTTCTAATTTTCAGACGAATGCAGAATTTTATTGTTGGATTATGTTAAAACAATGGAAATGTGTTGCTTACTAATTCTAAGAAACTTCTTAGAGACTTTCTGTATTAAATATATTTAATTGTCATATAATTTTGAATTTTCATTGTACTATCCCTCTTTCGTCAGCCATATGTTTTTCATAGTGTTCCTTCAGTGAAAGCATGATGTTGCCACCTCCATGTGGTCTTTAGTTAGTGTCACACTCTAATCTCAATGAAAGAAATGTAACAGGATCTACATCACTTAAAATCCACTGAGAGAACCACTGGAAAATCAGAAGAGTCAGAACACCTGGAAATCTTCTATATGATTCTTTTTGCTGTTCCCAGACCATAAAGTTTTACTTAGTGGAAATGGGAACGGATATTAGTGACAGAAGGATTGTTGTCCCTGAACTCTGTTGGATCAGCCTACTGTGTGGATAGCAGCAGCAGCCACAGTAGATTTTGTAGCTTGTACATTGCCACGAGCCAAGTACCACCCTGCCTTCTGAGCTACAAGAGTCACCTTCTTTCACTATTTATATCTATCTTGCATTTTTATAACAGTTTCACACATACAGTGCTGCAAAAGAGAAAGTTCTGTCCACCTTGCAGATGTGGTACCAAGTGGTAACCAAATGAATAAGTTCACTCCAATGCTGTAGAGAAAGAAGAAAGGGATCCCTAAGGCCCTTTAGTCAATGAAATTCCACCTTTCAGGGTACTTTATCATGTTTCTGGAATGGGTTAATATCCTGTGGACTTCTGTTCATGAGTTTTTGATTACATCAAGTTGATAAACTTTTGTTCTATATTTTTTTGGTAATAAATATTTCTGTGCATTGAATAGATCTAGGTTTTCAGTTAGAAGATTTTTAAAGCTTGTTCTCTGTTCATACCATATTATGCAATTGATTAAATATAATCTACTGATCCCCTGTAATAGCATCACAATTTGAATTTGTAGTTGCAACACACTGAAAACAGCTTTGATATGACAGCTTCTTGATCCCAATGTCTGTTTCTCTGTCCTGATCAGAACTGCAAAAGAATCCAGGCAGGGCTTCAGGCTTTGATCAGCAAATCCTCTTGGTTATTTTATAAATACTCTTTCAGATCATGTTGCAAATTTTGCCAAAAGGCAACAGACTTAACATATTTGATTGTTCTTTTTTCTGAGACTACAGGCAGAAAGACAAAAACTTTGTCAGTCATATGTCATAAGGTTCTCTAGTGTCTTTGGTTGACATTCCAGTGATGTGAAAAATAAGATTAAGATATATTTTTTAATTGACTTCTTTCCTTAACCTTTTTTTCAAGCAGGACATCTTAACCCTGCTATATTTGATAGCAAATCTGTTGATCTAAGTGGCACGAAGGTTTCATCTGCAATTTGATTTATGTTCCATTTGTTTACTTTACATCAATTTTCTTGAGGTCAGTAAGAAATTAGTTATTAGCTAAAGTAACATAACTAGCTTGAGACTAGTTAAAGGAGAATAAATCTTGTCAATCTGCTGAAAAAGAGAATTACACTCCTTATGACAGTGATGTGACACCAAAGACCACTGGAGATGACACTGATTTGTCACAACTATGTCTGTGTATTGGGCTTGTGTGTGGCAGGGCTTTGGTAGTGGGTGAAGGGCTACAGGACTGGCATCCTATGAGAAACTTTTCAAAGTTCCCCTGGCTCCAAGTCAGAACCATCACTGCACCAAGGCTGAGCCAATCAGTGATGGCGGCTGGGCCTCTGTGATAATATATTTAAGAAGGGGAACCTGAGAATAAGAGGAGAAGGAGTGAGAGAAATACCTATGCAAACACCAAGGTCAGCTGGAGAAGTGAGGAGGAGGGGGAGGTGTGCCGGAACAGAGACTCCTCTGAAGCCCATGGTGAGAGGGCAGGATGTCCATCAGCAGCCCATGGAGGTCAGAGGTGGAGCAGATGCCCACCTGTAGCCCATGGAGGACCCCACACTGAGATAGGTGGCTTCACCCAAAGAAGGCCAGGACTCTGTGGGAACAGCAGACTGTTGCTGGGAGGACTGCAACACATAGGAACGACTTACGCTGGAAGATTTATGAAGAGCTGCAGCCTGTGAGAAGGACCCATGTTGGAGAAGTTCATGGAAGACTGTCTCCCGTGAGAGGGACCCCATGCTGGAGCAAGGGAAGAGTGTGAGGAGTCCTCCCCCTGAGGAGGAAGGAGCAGAATGGACAACATGTGATGAACTGAACTCAATCCCCATCCCCCTGTACCTCTGTTCTGCTGTGGGGGAGGAGGTAGAGAAATCAGGAGCAAATGTGAGCTCAGGAAGAAGGCAGGGGTGGGGGGAAGGTGTTTTTAAGATGCGGTTGTATTTCTCACTGTCCTACTCTGATTTGATTGGTAGATTAGTGTTGTTGTTGGTAATGGTCAAATTAAACTGATGTTCTTTTTTGTCCCCAATCGAGTCTGTCATTTGCCCACGACCATAACTGGTGAGTCATCCCCCCTTGTTCTGGTCTTGATGTGAGCCTTTTGTTGTATTTTCTTCTTCCCACCTCTGAAGGGGAAGGGGTGAGCAAGCAGCCCTGTGATCCTCAGTTGCCCTCTGGGCTTAAACCATGACAGCCTGTCAATGGAACTGTACTGGCTTTCACTGGAGAGATTCTCAGGGCCACACTGGATGATTTCTGATTATAAATGGCATGAGTCTTCAGTACACATCACCCAGTAAACCAAGTATATCTAAAGGGTGTGGAAGACCCATATCAAAAGACCTTTTTCCCATTAAAGTTTACAAAGAAGGAGGACAGCCTTACTCCTAAAAAAACCCCAAAACAATAGCCATTGGGTCACATACTCCCTGGGAGATACCAGATTGGAAAAGGAAATTGGAATCAGGTAAAAATATGTGTCAACCACACATGTATCTCCAGAAAACCTGTCGAATCTTGCTCACACTTGTCTAATCCTCACTGGCTGCTCCTTTGCACATAGGATAGCCCCATGATTGCAAGCCAGCTCTTTACTGGGAAAGTTATTCAACATCTACATTATCTGTCTGTACACTTTTGTGGGATCATTTTCAAATGGTTGTCCTTTTCATTTTGTGCATCACAGAGGCTCAGGGTGTTCAAGCGAGGGCTTGAGAGAACTTGCTCATTATTCAGCAGTACTTTTATTTTAATACCTGTGGATGATGGCAACCTAATTCACAGATCTCTCCCAGCTTTATTTATGTAGCAATTAATATTTCTATCAAGAAATACAGTTTTCACCTTTATGAGGTTAGCTGCAACATGTGTAGGTGGTGCTATTAGTTTTAATAGTCCATACTGACTGCATTACTCTGGTCCTTATTTTCCTAGTCTCTATGCACTTGCAAGGTAAATGCTTGCTGCGTTTAGTAACAATAGGGCTTCAGCTGACAAGAATATAATATGGCTGCAATATTATTGCAGAAGATATTCCAATTTAAGAGTGCAAAAAGTAACATCATAAAGCATTTTTCCTGGAGCAATTTTATTTTTTTTCTCAAGACTCACTATAAAGGTTGATGAGCTTTCATGCTCCCCTGAGAAGCTTGTTTGTTTGCTTTCTGTTTTCTGGATTTTTTTGTTTTGTTTTGCTTTTTTCTTGTTTTCTTTCTTTCATTGTTATCTTTTTTACTTGTGATGTTTCAGGAAATGACAAAAAAGGTCAGAAGTGAGGATAAAGAAATTAATCTTCAAATTCTGTGTTTTTTCTGATACAAAATATTAATTTTAATTAAAAGGTCATTTTTCACTAATGTGCATAAATGCTGTAGTTAATTTCTCCCATCTACACTTATCTACTATCATCTTGAACCTTAAAAGAAATTGATTTTTCTTTTTTCTTTATCCCTAAAGACCTTCACCAGGCCCAACCTCCAGCATTATTTCCTAAACAGGCAAATGCCTTCCCACATTTTTCCCCCAGAGCAGGGAATCCCTGTTTGCAGGTTGAAATACCTCTTGGAGAACTTCCACAGGAGTGGATGGCATGTGCCTGACTTTCTATTTATCTGTTCTCACAGACAGTCTTCCAACAGTAGCAAACACAAATTTTTGGTAGTTTGCATGCTCCATCCTGCAGAGAACAATAGCAGTCACCAGGGAGTGGCAGGAACAGAAATAATACATTATATTTAAGTTTGGGCCTGAGACTTGTATTCATGTCTGCCATTACTCACAGAGGTAGATTTTATGATGTGGCCATTTTAGAGCTTTCTGGTTTAAGAACTCAATACTGTAGATGTTGTTTGATCTTTTAGTAGCCCCTGGAGTGTCTCAGATATTACTTTGTGTTATTGATAGCAGACATGACCACAGTCTCTGTGGTATATGGGACATTTCTGGTGAAACTGCTATCATTTACTGTTAAATCTAATTTGTGAAAATAAATCAAAAACCTAACTGCATCACACATTGTGCATGTATTAGAAAACTAAAAGAACCAAACACTCATGGTTCGAAATAATGGAAGTAGTAGGTTTCCTGTGGAATCACAGTCTGCTCAATTGTAAGCCCTCTAAATTGTGCCCAAGATCTCCAGACACCAGGGGTCTTCCAAAAGTCCCACTGTGAATTTTTCTGCTGTGAAATACAATAATATTCTAAAAAGCAATGAAACCAATCTATTTTGAAATTTGTAACCCAGGAATAAAAATCTCCTTTATGGCTCAAGCATAGCTGTCACTGATGTATAAAGACTCAGTTTGGAAGTCCATAACCAGTCTTATGTAGGGAATTTTCTGTAACAAATTGTTTAAATTATTGTGAGTAGGTGCAATGCAAACTTTTTGACTTTGAATTCTTACTTTTAATTCCTCATAGTCCTTCAAAGCCTATTAAAATGCATCACAGGTGTTTGAATCCAATCCATTTACTTCCTGTATCTCTTTCCCATAATCTTGACAAAAAGTAGCAGTTTTTAATTATTTCTTTTTCCCAAGAGAAGGCAGTTATCCTGATGATGAAAATTAGATATAAACCAGTCCAAATCTAAGTGTCCCCCATCACCACTTGAATTTCATCTGTGATTAGACCAGAAATTAGACCAAACCTTTAATGAAGGTCTGATATATTCAGATAACATTTTATTTTTATGTATTCAAATTTTCCTTATGGGTTCCAGATGGAACTGGAAATGATCAAACACCAACAGGGTTTGTTACAGTATTTCACAACCAAATGCAGAACAGCTCTAAATTTCCCAAGAAAATATCTTTTTGTAAGATCTCCAGATTTGTTCTAAAACACAAACTATTCGAATAGTTGAACTGAACTCTGTCTACTCACCAAAATTTACTATATTTAGATGAATATAACCTAAACAAAGATCATTTATAATTTTACCTACTTTAACGAAAACCCATGTCAAATCTGTTTTCTGTGGCAACCAGGTTGAAAAGAGCAAAAAATGAGACATGGAGGACTTGGAAAGGTGTATGTGGGGAGAAGTGAGAATGGTGAAACTTAGTTTTAGTAGTAAAGTTCTGGTAGATATAGGGAGGAAAAATGGTCTTGGTGTTGTGGTGGTTTAAATCCATATTAAAATTATTAAGACTTTTGGTGACTTTAATATATGCTAGATAATGTTCTTGGTGAACAGGAAGAAATAGAAAGAGATAGAGAAACTACTATCTGCCATGAATCAGCCAGCACTGAACAAAAGTGTTTAAGATTCAGAAATGCGTCAATGCAAAAGTTTGCCAAAACCAGACTATCAGACAGTTTGGACCTTTACCTTCTCATTCTAAGTTCTAGCAGCTACTGAAAGAACTAAACCTTGAAAGTCCCATTAATGGTGTACTTTATTACATGATCTGAGAATGAAGAACTTTATGAAAGTATGTGAATAACTTTCCACTTTCTTTAGTTGAGGAACTGGAAAAAACAGAAAAATTAAACAGGGCTTTGTTGTCTTTGTATGGTACATCAACCTATTTACTCAAAAGCAAAGAAATATGTACAAATATAAATAAACCAAAGTTAATCTGGTGCATGCAACCTTGTTAATAATTTTAAAACCATGATAAAATATTGTACCCTGAGAGTGAATCAAGACAGGAATGTATACCTTTTAAAATCTAAGAATGCCACATTCCCAAGAAAACTTAAATAAGTCATGACTGTGTAATTTGCTCTTAGTAACTCCTAATTACCTTCCTGTTTTGTCTAGAAGCTGCACTGCCTTTCATTTGTTCTTTGTAACATGGAATAATTAAAAATCCATTATACTTCCCCCTCTATCCAACAACAGAACATAAATTAAGCTTCAGCAGTGTTAAAACACATGCAAAAAGTGATATGACCCTTTCAAAATGTCACTTATCTGTAATGCAAATCTCTAGTGGACGATCAGAAATTCAGCAAATATTTTTAATTTAGAACTCAATCTTTTACAGCCAAGTTATGTTCATTTGTTGATTCACAGTTCAGAACTTGCTGAGGTGTTTATTTTTGTTAATCAAACATGCACTTCTGTAGTTATTTTTATACTCCAGAACTCTGAGTTCTCAGTCCCAAGGATGCTTCAGTGACTCTCAACACAGAGAGCTGCAGAAATACAAAGACAGGCTTTCACTTTAAAAAGTGTCCATTTTCAGTAACTCAGCAAGGTATAACATGAAGTCAATTCTGATGAAGTATATGTAGTATTTACCTTTTTCCTCTTTTGTGTTCACACATTTCTATTTTAGATGTAGGAAATAAAAACTCATGTAACTCAGTGTTCCTCAGACCTCTTTGACTCAAACCTAGTATCAGCTGGTTGAATCAAACCTTGTATTAAGTTGCATGAATCCAGGGCTCACAAAAAAGAAAAAGGTCAGATGTGTGTGTATGACTTTTCACAAGCACCTGACATTAGCTCTCTGTCTTGATTAGTGCTTTTCAGTTTTAATTTTATCCTGTGAAAAAAATTTGTTCTTCCAAGATTTTCTGAACATGCTGCATGAGTTTTCCACTTCTCATTCTCAACCTTGGCAAGTTCTAAAAGGTGTGTAATTATAGAAATTTTGACTGGAAGCAACCTCTAAAAGTTATGTAGTCGAACCTCTGTTCAAAGCACAATCAGATAATACAAGGCTTTGTCGAGGAGTTAAGAAGGCCAAGGCACAGCTGGAGCTGAGCTTGTCAAGGGACACAAAGGGCTTCTATAGGTATGTGAGCCAGAAAAAGAAGGTCAAAGAAAGTATACTTCCCCTGATGAACATGACTGGCAAACCCGTAACAACAGATGAAGAGAAGGCTGAGGTACTCAACAACTTCTTTGCCTTCACTGTCAGTCTGTCTTCCCACACCTCTCAAGTGGATGGACTGCAAGACAGGGACTGGGGGAGCATAGTCTCTCCCACTGTAAGGAAGATCAGGTTCATGATCACCTGAGGAACCTGAACATACATAACCCTACGGGATCTGACGAGGTACATCCTAGAGTCATGAAGGAATTGGCTGATGTAATTGCCAAAACAATCTCCATGATACTTGAAGAGTCATGGCAGTTGGGTGAAGTCCCTGGTGACTGGGAAAAGGGAAACATTGCACCTGTTTTTAAAAAGGGTAGAGAGGAGAACCCTGGGAACTACTGTCCTGTCAGCCTCATGTCTGTACCTGGGAAGATCATGGAACAGATGCTTCTAGGAGCTATGCTAAGGCACATGGTGGACAGGGAGGTGATTTGAGACAGCCAGCATGGCTTCACCAAGGACAAGACTTGTCTGACCAACCTCATGGCCTTATATGATTGTGTCGTGGTTTGAGCTCAGAGGGCAACTGAGCACCACACAGCCACTTACGGTCCCGCACAATATCCTTCTCTCTAAATTGGAAAGATATGGGTTTGATGGACAGATTGTTCAGTGGATGAGGAATTAGTTGGATGGTCACATCCATGGGGTGATAGTCAGTGGCTCAATATCCAGATGAAAATCACTGACGAGTGGTGTCCCTCAGGGTTCCGTGTTGGGACCAGTATTGTTTAATATCTTCATCAATGACACAGACACTGGGATCAAGTGCACCCTCAGCAAATTTGAAGATGACACCACACTGAGCAATGTGGTTGACACCTCTGAGAGATGGGATGCCATCCAGAGGAACCTGGACAATCTTGAGATGTGGGCCCGTGTGAAATCTCACAAGGTCCAGCAGGGCCAAATGCAAAGTCCTGCACCTGCGTCTGGACAACCCATAGTATCAATGCAGGCTAGGGGATGAAGGAATTGAAAGCAGCCCTGCAGAGAACAACTTGGGGGTACTGGTGGATAAAAAACTGGACATAAGCTGCCAACATACATTCGTGGACCAGAAAGCCAACTGTATTCTGGGCTGCATCAGAAGAAATGTGGCCAGTAAAGGGAGGTGATTCTGTCCCTCTATTCCGCTCTTGAGACCTCACTTAGAGTACTGTGCCCAGCTCTGGAGTTCTCAGTCCAGGAAAGATATGGACTTGGTGGAGCAGGTCCAGAAGAAGGCCACAGAAATTTTCAGAGGGATGGAACACCTGTCCTATAAGGAAAGGCTGACAGAGTTTGGGTTTTTCTGCCTGGGGAAGAGAAGGCTCCAGGGACGCCTTTATTGGAGCCTTTTAATATTTAAAGGGGAGATTATAAGAAAGATGGGGACAGGCTTTTTAGTGGGACCTGAAGTGATAAGACATGGGGTTTTAAACTGAAAGAGGGTACATATATACTAGATAGAACCCTGCTCTGGGAGGCCATGGTCCTGCTGGCCCCATGGCCACCCTTGGCTCCTTCCAGTGGGGCAGCCAGCCGTCACACATTCATGATGGTCAGCTCCAGTCTGTAAAAACTTAATTGTACTTTTGTGAACTAGCAAGCAGGTTGCATCTTTAAAGTCCTCATTGCCTTTCAATGAATGCAGTTGTTTTTCTGCTTTCTGGTGTTTTACCAGAAAAGTGTGAGCAAAAATCAAACTTAATAATTTCTATATCTCTAACATCTACTTCTCTATTCTTCTCACCTTCTTTGAAGACTACTGAATTTTGTCTTCATGCATGGTCCACCTCACTATGAGATTATGACATCTTTACCAGATTTCTTATCACTGCAGCTGTCATTTTCTTCAATGAATTACACTTTCAACAACTCAGTTAAAAGAAAACTGTTGAAAATTTGATAATTCTATGTATAACTTGTCTCTTTTGTATTGAATAAGGCAGGCTTCTGGGAGAAACAGGAATCTGAAAAACTAAGAAAATAGTTTAATAAATTAAATAAATAATAAAACCAAGGAAAAATAAAAAAAAGGAAAAATTTTGAGTGCTTGACTTCAAGACTGACAGCTATAACTTTCTTTTAGCTTTTGTTTGTGTTCTTGTAAATATGTGAGCAAATTTATCTTAGCATGAAATGAAAACTTACAAGCAAGTCTTTTCTTTTTCCTTATTTCTTTCAGTCATTGGCTTGAGTCTTCCCCAAGGGGTGACTTGATTGAAGTCTTCACATTACTTTGTGATGGCTTGAACTCCTTGTGGTACTGCTGTGCAGTGAGATGAGTAGAGGCCAAGGGTAAATCAAAGCGGGTAGGCATTCACTTCAGAGGCAGTCACATCACTGTTGTGTCTCTAAAAACATTAATGTTTGGAAAGTTTCCTCCACATTTATTATAAAAGCTAGAAGCCTGTTAGTTTAGTTTAGTTCAATTTTTAATTAAATCCTAGGTTCTTTAAAAGGAGTTCATTATTGTATTTATTATATGAATCATTAATATTTTCATTCACCTGTTCACTTTTTAATGCATATACTCTCTGGTCTTGATGTATTTGTAAATAACCTATTGCCTTGATGTATTTGTAAAGAACCCTTGGGCAGCTTCAATGTTCATTTATTTTTTTGTCCTCTTCACTTTCTCTTTTCCTTTTTTTTTCATACTTGAACTGACTATGAGATACTAGATTAATCTCTGATGTTTGAGCAGATTTTATGATGTTATTGGCTGATTCTGGGCACCATAGGTAAGATTCACTTTCATTCAGAAATAATTCATAAGGCTTTAGTAGTAACTTTGTTCTTGTGTTCTCCTCTAGGTTGGATTTACCAGTGTAAATGTAAAACGCTAGCCATATGTCTCAATTTCCTTAAGGTCCCTGTCTAGATAAATAAGTGAAGTAGGAACTTCCAGAGCATGATTAGCCTTACTATTTAGCTAAAATAAATCAGATTAATGGAAATCTAGAAGTGCCTTCTTTTCTCCATTGACTGTAGAAGGAGCCAATGAGAGTCAGCTTAACTTTAGATATTTATATTGTGAGCATCTAAATGTAGGTTAGAAGAATCTTGCCAGAGATGAGTTAAATAAAAATGACTTGGAATCAATGGAGTCTGTGTGGGTGTTCTGTTTTATTTTTGTTCTTTGGAATTAGAGGGAAATTATTTAAGTTAATAATGTTTAGTGAAGCACCAGAAAAGAGTACTTAGGAATGTTGTAGAATCCCAGTTACTAGAGGGTCTTGTGGCAAGGTAGACAAATATTTGTCTAGAACAAAGTGAGGGACAAAGAAAGAAAAAAACCTCTTATAATTCAGATAATATATATGTGGAAAAGATGAGAAAAAATTGTGAGCATGTGTGGGCGCTCTTGCATTGCTATCAGGGACATGCTGCACAAATTTATGCTACTTGTCCCTTGTAACATGAGACTAAAAAGACTGCAAAAACAGTGGTCATTTATTTGTACATTGAATACTATGAAATAATAATTCTTATACTGGATACGAAGAACATCATATAATTTTCTACATCTCTGAGTAGGTCTTTCTTTCTAACACACCTTCAATTAAAATTCCTCAGGGACATAGAAAGTAATATGATGTTGAACAATTAAAAACACCTTGCAAGTGAAGACAACATGAATCTTAGAACCTATTCACCATCGTACACTGTTCTGAGATGAGGAAAATATTTAATTTTATCCCTCAGAAAACTAGGACATCCTGAAACCTGTTCCTGTCATGATCTCAAAGCTGTGGGATGGGATGGGAGAAAGGAGGAAATTAATCAGGATTTAGACAAGTATCAAACAGGCAGGCTGACCTGGAGTGTCAGGCAGCCCTGATGGGGTGTCTATAGGCAAACTGGTCTATACTGCATTTTCTGTCTAATACCTCAGCCAAAACTCTTATAAGGAAGCTGAAAACCTAAGGAAAAGGAAGGAAACAGAGGGAGGGATAGTTCATAAAGGCATTATAAATTGGTTTCTGTTTGCCAGTTTAAGGTCTCCACTTTGGGATTACAAAGAGAGAATGATTTTTCTCAGCCCTGGCTTAACTATTTTTGAAGTGGTGACAGGGTGGCAGGAAGAGGATAAGGCAAAGTTTGTGAGATAATAAGTGCTACAAGGACTTTGGAAAGAAAGGACAGAAAAGAACTTTTAAATGTGTATGTTCCAGTGAGTACCAAAAAGAGATAAAAGATATTACCCCCCAGTCTTTCCAGCTGAAGGTATGAAGAGAGAGAGAAATATTTTCTTCACACTATTTCTTGGTTGTATCTGTGAGTTTACAGGAACTTGTCACACATCCCAATATATAATGCTAAGTTTCACAGATATTTCTTCATGCTTGTATAAAGTAGTTGTCTTCTGTAGAGAATAATCCAATTTTTCACTTTCAGAGCTACTTTGCTAAAATTTGCTTCCTGCAGACACCAGCTATCTCCTGAGGAATTATTTTAAGCAAACAATGGCAACGGACAAAATATCAACAAAAATAGAATCAGTAAAAGGAAACTCTGCATGTTCCTCAAAATAAATGTATTTTTAGGTAATAAAAGAACCCCAGTCTTGAATTCCTCTGGCTCCAATTCCTTTCTAAGTTGCCTTTTGCTTTTGTACGTTTCTTTTCCTTCCCCCATGATTGTTCCCTATGTGCAGCTGTTAAAGATATTTTTAGGTACAGACAGAGATTGCCTGTAGCACCGACTAAATGAGACTGTCACCTAGGAAGGCTGTAAATGCACACAAATAATAAAGCAAAATCTAGGACTTTGGCTACCACCACCTGTTCCTAATATCCTCTCATGTCCCCAGGCAAAGAAAGAAACTGAAGATGAAACAATACTTTAAATTGGATAAGGGGGTTGTTTTGCCTGGGTGGTACTATGCAAAAGGTGTGTCACAGGAATCATTGTGGGGGCAGGCATAGAAAAGATATGATGGGAATGATAACCACTGTGAGAGCTCCCAAATAAAGCTTATACAAAGCTGTGCAACACCCTCCAAAGAGAAGCGTGAGCATTTGAGCTGTTTAAAACTGAATGATGCAGTTACTGATACACTGCTGGAAGGAAGAATGGGCCACCTGCAGGAGTATGGAGTGGAGCAGAATGACTTTACTCCTTCTTCTCCAGAGGGTCACTGTGTGAGCTCATCTCTGGGTACATCTCAGACCTGTTGGTATAAGGATGTGGTTTTTGCTCACAAGAAAAGGAAAGGCCGGTGAAGTATCAAAACATTTAAGAACAAAAATAGAGACCATATGTAAACTGGAATTGTTAGTCAGTCCTTACAGGTCCCCATTCTCCTATCAGCTAGTGGCTCCTCTGCCCCGTTTCCACTATCAGCTCTCCGGGACATTTCAGCAGCTCTGCCCTACTCATGTCATACTAGATGCAGATTTTCCACCTTTTCCATCAGCTGCAGCTGTTTGGTCCAGAGTTTCTATCTAACTCTATCTTCTTAAGGGAACACATTCATTTAGTGCTTGACCAGCTTGATATTGCTTTTGTCAGTCAGATTTCTTTATCTGGGGGGAACTTATAGTAGTTAACAAATGTATACATAGCACTGTGATCAAACAGCACAAAATTGTATCTCCTTGGTCAGCAGTCCAATATAAAGAATCAAAACTACAATTCCTCTTCACACAAGTAAGCAGTTCCTTATGCAGTACACTATTAGTTTTCCATTGGTTGTCATCTTCTAACATGCATTTTCTAATTAGTCAATTAGACTATTTGTATGCTGAGTGTGTACATAAGCAGCAGTCATTAGTAGCACTCTATTCAGTACACAGTACGCATCTTTTAATGACACGTTTGAACATTTTCCTTCATAAAGCACCATGGGCGTCTTGTGTAGAGAATTGTCAGTCCTCAGACAAACTACAACAACTTGCTCATTAGGTTGCTCTTCAGCTACTTGAGAGTCACACTTTCAAACTACTTAACCATCATATTTTTCAGATGTTAGCACTTTGGTTTAACAACATTATTACAGTTATTAAATGAGGGCAACGGGCAATTATTATTCACAGACAACCCTTATAAGAAATGTCTGGATGAGGACTGCAACAGTATCTGAAACATGTTTATATGCGTTGTCTCAGCAATTCAGTCTTGACTTGTCCTAGGCTGAAATAACCAACACTGATACCAGAAAACTGTTGCCTCGTTAAGCTTCCTACCTGGCAAGGCTTTCCTTGAAAGAAGCATAGTTATGTCCAAAACTGCAAGGATGGGTTTAAGCAACCCAGACAGCTGTGGGCTACCGCAAATGAGCAGCTGCCCAGCTCCAGATATGTGCCTTCGGAGGGGAAGAATATATCTGTATTTGAACTCAAGTGGGCAACAGCTTGAGCAAGGATGTCTGGAACCTGGCCTCACTACAGCAGAGGCATATCCTGTGAAATGCCTTGCAGAGAGCTGCTGGGCTCCAGCACTGTGGAAGAAAGTAAATAATGTATACTTCCCAAACCCATAAATTCATGGCACAAAAAGGGGCTGTCACTCAGATTGAGCACCTCTTCAGAGAACAAATTCTCTCTTCTCTGACATGCTTTGATGAACAGTGAACTAGTTAATAATATTGACATTTATAGATTCTCAAGAACAAGTACACTCACTAAGGCATACTGCCTCATGGTGGACCAAGTCAAGCCTTCACTGTCAGCTTCTACTTACAAGTCCGTAACATGTTGGCTTGGGAAGATTTTTATGAATTAAAGAGACAAAAAAGTGATAATTTTAAATGTCTCTAGCAGAAACATTTTATACATAAAAATGTATACACAGTGGTTTTCTGTTCTGTAAAGACAGGTAATATGGTTTTGGGGTTTTATACCCTTCCCAGAGATTAATTCTCTTCCATCAGAACTCTTCTGTAATCACATGAAAACATTAGACATTAAGATTCAGTGAGCTCATCTAAAAAGAAGATCAAATATCCATGTTACATAATCTTAAATATCTGCTGGGGCAAGAACAAAACAAACAACAGTGTGAAATAGAAATAATTGGAACCTAAAGTGAAAAAGTGTGTATGTGTGTGAGCAAAAGAGAGACAGAAATCTTTAATGAACCCACATCTGTTCATTCCTCACCTAACAGTTAATTCTTCCCCTGCATCTCAGAATTGGTAATCTGTTCCTCCTTTAACTCTGTTTCTCATGTCTTTTCTGGGATTCTTTAACCTCATTCCTAAGGGTGGATGCTGGTCTGTACCTCAGTCCTCTCTCTGCTTTTACAGAGTCTCTGCATATGGCCTTTTATTAGGCATCTGAATAGTTAAGGATCTCTCCTGTTGCTGTTAGACAGATAGATGATGGAGGAATAAGTGACATAGTCCTGGTTTCTGCTTTATTTTTTCCCTTTTTCCTGTTAATGGGAAAAGGGAAATGATCTCATTTTACTCTTCATAGTGTCCCAGATTGTTTGTTCTTCCCTAGAGGTGTGACTTAAAAAAAAAAAAAAAAATCTTGTCAAATCAGAGAGAAAGAAGGTATCTTTTTCAGTTAACACTACACGTATGCATAATCTTCAGAAAGGAGGATCACATTGCAAGGACAGGGTTCTTTTGTCTGTGGCTTATAAACACTGAAAATAATCAACACATTCCTGTGCAGGTTCAGATAGTTATTCTCTAACTTAAACCTGTATTTTCAGGGCACTGATGTCAGAACTTGTGTAAAAGATGTTAATTTTCAAGCACGGTGTCGTGGTTTGGGCCTGGTCGGCAGTCAACCACCACGCAACAACTCTCTCTCCCTTCTCTTCCAGCAATAAGAAGGGACAGAGAACCAGGCTTGAGGTTTGAGATAGGAATGGGATGGGGAAAAAATCACC
The DNA here is from genome assembly GCF_018691265.1 of Tyto alba. Lineage (NCBI taxonomy): Eukaryota > Metazoa > Chordata > Aves > Strigiformes > Tytonidae > Tyto > Tyto alba. Next base: position 7,038,775 of record NW_024881276.1, on the reverse strand, counting down.
CTTTATGGTCATGAGTAAAAGGCAGACTCATTAGGGGAAGAAAAAAGAACATATATTTGTTACAGACACTAACAACACGTAACAGAGTAGGACAGTGAGAAGCATTGCCACATCTTGAGAACACCTTCCCCCCACCCCTCCCTTCTTCCCGGGCTCAGCTCTGCTCCCAATATCTCTACCTCCTCCCGCAGCGGTGCAGGGGCAGTGAATGGGGGGTGCAGTCAGTGCTGCTGCTTTCTTCTATCTTCAGTGGGGGCAGCTTCTGGAACTTGTTCCCCCTGCTCCATCGTGGTCCCCCTCTCACAGCAGACAGTCCTCCACAAACTTCCTCCAACATGAGTTCCTCCCACGGGCCGCAGCGTTCCCCACACTGCTCCGTCATGGGTCACTAACTTTCTCTGACTGGATTCTCTCCCACGGCTGCAGCCCTTCTCGAGCTGCTCTGGCGTGGGACTCCCCTGCATGCTGCAATCCTCCCAGCACTGAACTACAACAGCAGGTCTACCTTTTCCCACAAGACCCTGGCTGCCTTCAGGCACAGAACCTTGATCAACCAGGCAGAACCCACAGGCCATAAATCAATGTCTGCTCCACCGTAGATTTTCATGGGTGGCAGGGGGGGCGCTCTGCCGTCTCACCACAGGATACAGGGGGGTCTCTGCTCCGGCACACCTCCCCCCTCCTTTCTTCCTCCGTTCCTCCACTGACCTTGGTGTTCACGCAGCTGCCACAACTCCTCCTCACAAGTCCCCCTGCAAGTCACCACGTCCCTTCTTAAATATGTTATCACAGAGGCGCAGCTGATGGGCTCAGTTTCCAAACAGAAGTGGAGCTGACTTGGAGCTGGTGGAGCTTTGAGAAGCTTCTCACAGGGGGATGCCCCTATAGCCCCCTCCGCTGCCACCAAAAAAACTCCACCACTCACTCAACCCAGGACATTCCATCCCTCGCCTCTGCGAATCACGTATTTAAGAATTAAGAGATCCAACATTCAGTACAGAAGATAGTATACTCATCAACATCAGAACAAAGAGAAAACAAAACTGAACTGAAATATACAAACCAGGTCAAATAAACTAAGTTTAACTTCTGTTAGACCTTTCATGAAGTCATGTGAAATATTCAAACAGAAAACAGTTTACAATTTTTAAGTATATTTTCAGGCAAGATGTTGGGATGAATACTTAAAGTCTAGAGAGAATGGCTGAGGTAGGTTTATCCATGTAATACATGATACATGGAAAAAAATGTCATCTACTGAGCTCCATTTTTAGGAAGCAGTCACAAATTTCTAGAAAGCCAGAAGCTTTCTTGATACCCCTACAGCCATCCTCTAAAACTGATGTTGTTTTCCACTAATTCCTTTTGTATACTTGTATACTCAAACCACGACAACTTGAAAGACAATCAATGTCACTTCACAACTGCCAGGGGCTCCCCAGCCCACTGCTCACAGCCAGGAGTGCCAGTAGTCCTCTGTCATAAAACCAGAGAAAGTCCTCTAAACTCAAGACCATTTTTTTTTTTTCTTTTTTTTTTTTCTTTTTTTTTTTTAATGTTTTGAGCTCATAAATGCACAATTTTTTCCTGAAAGTTTGTTTTTGTGAAAGCAAAGTTTCAGATTTGGGTTTTACTCTGGTGACAATTTACAGCTCTCTTGCTGATCTAGCAGCTGGGAAGGGGAAGAAGGTAGGGATATGCATGTTGTATGGAAGGTAATCCAGCAGGAAACAAAAGAACGCAACTGATAAAAATAGTAAGTGGATGCAAACAATTAAGGGGATATAAGAAGAAAAGGGAAATGTAGCAAAGGTAGCACAACAATATGATGGTGCCCACTACAAATAAAGGTTCTTAAAAACAGTTAATCTATAAAAGTTGGGGGCATAATTTGCTTATTACTTATAACTGTGAAAACCTGATTTAATAGCTTCATGTGTCTCAACTGCTAGGTTAACTAGCTAATATTCTAGTTAGCTAATTTAAGATGTGTTCCAAAACAAAATGGGAAGTTTTTATTTAAATGACCATGTAACCACACTGCAATCAAATGTACAAATAAACATTGCATATAACCTCTTCTAATTCATAATTTTCATCAGCTCCCACTGAAAACTGTTGAAGTTTAGACCACCGTTAGAAGTTGCTAATCCTTTTTCATTAAATATTCCCAGTGACAACACTGCAGAGGGATAAACCATATCACAGTAGTTTTGGATATTTCAAAACTATATTGCAAAATCTGTCTTTTAACTGTTATGTCAGCATGGACTAATGTGGATAGCCTTTAGTCATAAACAAAAATGTCTAGTAACTGTTCAGATTTATCTTGAAAAGTCATGAGGATTTTCAGCTGAGTACTAAAAGTGAAATATGAACTGCATTTTGAGGCTTGTGTTTTGAAAGCACATTGTGTATTAATATTTAATTTCTAATATAAAAATTTTAGAATCTGTATTTATATAAAACAGTGAGATGTTACAATATCATAAAGAACTATGACAATTTTGTAATATAGGCTATTTTTACACATGAATTTGCAGATATACTTAAGGGACCACAATGCACATAGATTTTCATGCCTTCAAAATATAGTGTTTTGTTTAAGAGGGACATATAAGTATATGTGGATCATTCCTGAATTTCTGAAAATATGTTCATACATTTCTGAGCTTATATTTCACCAAAACAATTTGCATAGGAAAGTACAGGATTTAATATAGCTTTTATTATCAGTGAAGAAAGACAATAAACAGACTAAAGGATGGGTGAATGGGCAACTAAAATTGTTTCTGAGTTTAATTCAATTATTGCACCACGGAATCTTTCAATTACCTTAGATAGGATTCTTCCCTTGCCTTCAATAATCCTAGTATTTACTAATATGAAATATAGGGCATACCAATTACAGAAGCTAAATTATATTTCAAATGACATTTACTATATAAATATTTGTTTGACTTTTTTGTCACTAATGTTATTTTCTTTAACTGAGTTAGATCCATGATATCAAAGCATTTAAAGGATCAAAGGTGAATCTCAGTTACGTAGGAAATAATTTTTTTGGCTGAATATATTTTCTTAAAACTCCTACAGACTTTTTCCCTTGAAATAAGATTTTTAAATAAAAAAGCTCATGCATTTTCTGCAGCTAAAACCCTACAGGTTCCATAATTTTGTGCAAGATATGTATTGTAACCATTCAAAAAAACCGCTACTTTTTAAAATTAAAAGTCCATCTAAACTTTAATGCTGAAACATGCAATACTCATAGTTCTTGAGATGTCCTTTAGACACTCTCTCAACAGTTATGAATTTACCAAAGCTTTTGGGAGAGTACAAAAAGACATATCTTTATATATTTTATTTTCTGAAGCATCTGGCCTGTGAGTTGGGATTCATATTATTTATGACTACTAAATTTAAGTGTCTGTGTGTGGATATTGCTATTTTTAAAAAAATCTGAACGATGCTTATATATTGAAATCAACATGTTTGGTGGGAAACAATTGGTTTAGATAATTTTTTTCAGTTTAAAAAAATGTCAGAGGAAATCTTTAGATATTTTACAAATAGCAGAGGGAGAGGGTGATTTTCCAAGTTCTTTTCTAGTTCTATATTTATAAAGTTCTAGAAAAGCTTTAATTTTTTTCCAGCAGTGTCAGACTAAGAAAATGTCATGATAAACTAAAGTGACTGAACTATGACTGACATGCGAGAAAATTCCAGATCTACCCAAAATCTGACCTGTCCCTTCTGTCCATAGTCAAAGTAAGAGGGTGGATAACGAAATTTTATTCTTTCTCCTGCAGCTGCAGTGGAGGTGAGGAGATGAGGTCTTGGCAAAGCAGATCCGGGTTTATTAATGTCCTTGGACACAGATTATATGTAAAAAGCATCTGAGTGTTCTGCATCATCTTGGAGTATATTCCTCCAAATTTCAGTGGGGGAAACATCAATACAAAAGGAAAAATAATTAGCTCAGTAAGCCAGTAGTAAAATGAATAGGAATATAGGATGTAGTGGATGCTTCACCTTCCAGCGTTGTGAAATGCTTGACCTTAGTAGCCTCTTTTCATATCTGAGCGATCTGATCAGGAAACCTGTCCAAGTGAGGAAGAATCTCTTCTCTAACCACCTTTCTAGAGGCCACTCTGACACTACACTGCAGTGAACCCCTGCTCTGGGTGACCACAAAGAAGAGGTCACTGGCTGACCTTCTTTCTTGTCAGATGGAGTTTGGACACTATGATCTTGCTCAACTGCAGAGAGGACCTTGCCCTTCTGGGCCATCATCATGTATCTCAATAATTAGGTAGGCTGGGATTGGAGCACACACCAAGGATCAGCCTAATGCCCTGGAAACCAGAAAAAATAGACTGCTCACTGGTACCAAGTACTTAACATTACATTTTCTTAACAAATAAGGGTCTTTCCACAGCTGTAGTAGTCTCTGTACATTTCTAAGCTATCTCATTTTACATCAACAAAGGATTCCTTAAAAATTAATTCTATAAAAGTGTTTGAAATTACAATGTATAGTTTTGTGTTGGTAGGGTAGGTTTTGCTGGGGTTTTGTTGGCTTTTCTGGCAGGGATTTTAGAAATGATTCAGAGATTATAAAGCAACATAAAGACCAGCTTTGAAAGATAGGATATACTGCTCACTATGATTTGTATGAACTAATCTCTAATGCCTCTTTAGGAAAAAACATCAACTGAAGCTTATAGTCCATTGCATACATTAGCAATGACTGCTTATTAATCCTATAACCTTTTCTAATTAACAGAGTAAATTCTAGAATGAATACAAATTGAATGTATCCAAGGGTAAAATATATTCAGCTATGAAATGTGCCCTTACGTTTGCTGAAATATCTATGAAGTAAGTGATGTGTCACAGAAATAATCTGTTTCATTTCTTTTTCATTTGCTTATAGTCAACAAGAAAAGAAGAGCCAGCAGCTGGCACTTTGCAAGTAACACATCTGTGTCAATCTTATATATTATTATAGGCATGGCTACTAAAATTGCATTGTTGCTGTTGCCACTGTTGCCATTGCAGCTGTTACTATTTACTATGTGCTACAGTTCTCTCTTCTAAATGAATGACCCATGAAAAGTAGAAGAGAAATCTGAAGGGCAAATTTAGAATAAACATCTTAAAGTCATAAAGTGAAATATACAAATGAACCCCTGGGATGAGTGATGCTTATGAAGAAGATGTAAGAGTAAATTGACACTGTATAGAAATTCAGCTGTGTGTATTTCAGCTAGCAGTTTGTTTCATAAAATCGAGCATAGACAAAAGTGCACACAGGAAACATCACAATGAACAGAGCTAGAAACATCTGTAGAGATCAGGACATGGCAAGATCCAGAAAAAATTGTTATGTTTATTTCCTAGCAGGAATTAAACTGTTATAGTTACAAGAATAAGAAGCAAAAAATATACAGAGATTGAATCTAGTGGTAAACAAAATTTTACAGTTTTGTTATCTCAAGGAAGGGAAATAATTTATGTGCAGTCCTTTAAAGGCACCTGACTCTCATTCCACTATCTATACAGGGAACACAGAAGCTGCATCAAATAACCCAGCTTGTATTGTTCTTTCTTATCCAGGAACCAAGCAGAGGTCCTAGAGTAGAGATGATGGATTACTTCAGATGGATCCTATTTAGGCAAACTGAACTCTAGAATAGAGCTATATATTATTTTAATTTGGGGGAAAACAATTCAAATTCCAGGAAACATCTGCATAACCAGACTTAACATTATACTGGAAAAAAATTACTTAGAGAAAATGGAAAACATGAAGCATACAAGAATAAAAACAGAACTGGTTTTCATTTATACTTGCCATAATAAAAATTCTAAAATATCCAGTTAAGACAATTGTATCCATTACAGTGATATGCTAAACAAGATAGGTAGCAAGAGGCATAAATCTGAGAATAATAATAGTAAGTATAAGTGTACTTTTAAATGTATATTAATCTGTGTAAGAATATATGTGTATAGGCAGATAGGAGCTCATTTAATTGGTGTCCAGTGACAGGATCAGAGGCCATGGGCACAATTTGAAACACAGTAGGTTCCCTCTGAGCATCAGGAAACACTTTTTTTTTTTTTTTTTTGTGAGGCTGACTGAGCTCTGGCATGGGCTGCCCAGGGAGACTGTGAACTCTCACTCCTTGGAGATATTCAAATGCCAGCTGGAGATGGTCCTGAGCAACCAGCTGTTGATGATCCTACTTGAGCAGGGGGTTGGAGCAGATGACCTCCAGAGGTGCCTTCCAACCTAAACCATTATGTGATTCTGTGGTAGCAACATTAAAGTATATATGATAAAAATAAAAATTTATAACTTAATGAAGTTTTCTGTTTAAGATAAAAAACTTCCATCGTAATGCCATAAAGCAAAATTATGACTCCTTTGCAGTTGAGTAAGTATATCTCAGAGGCATTTTATAGGTGTTAATCTGTGTGTCTGAATGTAGATATTAAATATGTTGAGTCTCTTTGACCCACATCCCCAAAGGCATTTAGATGTTAAAGTTCCATGGACTGAAATTGATTGAATTATGATTAAATTAAAATTAACTGACTTTTCAGTGCCTAAATCTCTCTGATGTATCTGGTCCTCTCTCTTCAAAGGGAAACATGTCAAACAGGAAAAGTCCATCACTATACAGTCATTTTGGTACATCTCTTCTTTCTTGAGCTGTATGAATGACTTTGTGTTCTATAAAATTGACAAAATTAAAACTGATTTTTGTATGGAATTTTCTTTGCTTACTACCCCTCTAAAATGTATACAATTACCAAAAGAATAACTCAAAGCAATACTGTCTATGTACATACAGTGTTATATTAATATTTTCCTTCAGATAAGGCAACATCCTTATAACTTTCTTTGAATGCTGTAAAGAAAAAAACGGAGAAGTATACTAGAAAATATATTACATAAGCACAGAAAACAAGAAAGATCAATGAAAAGTGAGAGCTAAAATGTAGTACAACTCTTTCCTGTCTCTAAAAGGCCACAGAATTCTGGAACACTTCTTCTGTCTTGTAAAGATTATATAGTATGTGCTACTGTATTACCATGATTAGATAAGCATATCCATGCAGACCAACATTAATATCTATTTAACAATTCCTGAGAAAGATTTAATCAGTGTTTTTAAATTAATTTCCACAAATTTGCAGTCAATGTCCGTTTATCAGAATCATTCTTTGAGTTTTTATTGTAAGTTAGCATACTGCATCCTTCACCTAGTTTGGGAATATTTGATATATCCGACACAATTAAAGGAAGATTCTCACATCAAGGTTATTTGAGTTATATACATCTACAAAAGGATTCTATATTAATTTGCCATGTAAGATAAACAAAGAGACAGGGCTTTGCATGGTATGGAAAACCTGACATCTCAAAATCTGAGTTTTGTAACTTGAAATCCAAGCACAAAGGCAAAAATAACATTCATTGCAGATGGGTGTTCCATTGACTGAAAAAATAACAACAAACAAACAAACAACCCCCCCCCACACACCCCCCACACCCCAGAAATACCACATTTTGCATGCAGAATAGAATATCTGCTGGAGGGAAAACAAAATATGTTAAGTTTTATTTTGAGCAATACTAAACCCAGGTTTTTGTCACTTTTTTTATTAAGAGAGAGATAGACAGACATGGAGCCACCATGATATTAATGCAAACATTCTTCATAGCAGTGATTAACTCCTGATGAGAGACCATCTCCTTCCCAGCTGTAACTATAGCAGGCAGAATATTTTTTTTGTTTTTAATCAAATAAGTCTTCACTATTAGAAAGATCTGTGTTCTTGTTTGCAGATTCTTACAAGTTTTTATTTTTTTGTAAAAAAGCAACTCATTTTGCAGTGAGTAAGAAATGTAGCAATGCAGAAAAGTCATGCCTCTGCAGTGACCTCCAGTCAGCTTCAGCTCCAGAGCCATCAGTATCTGCTAGGCTCCGATCCCTGACTGAGAGTTTGTTTGCTGACTGGCAGTATCATTTCAGAAGTATGTATGTGGGTAAATACGGTTAATTATTCTCTGTATATAATCAAGCTCTAGCTAACTTTGTCTCATCTTACATTTCATAAGTTTCTGTGTTCACTGGAAATCTGAGCTGCAACATCACAGGCATCTCCTCCTGTTCAGCAAACAGATGACACAGGTGTTTAAATAGGAAATAAATACTGGAAATGTTAGCAATACCCAAGCATTGTGTTTCAGCATACTCTCCCATCTGCAGTCTGCCATCCGTTTCTAGGCTACCATTCAAGAGTCTGGTGTTTTAAACTCTTCTCATTTTGCTCTTATTTTATAGGCAAACTGGCACCTTGTGCATACAAATTCCTAGTAGCTGTTGTGCACTTAGTTTTTTAGTTTAAGCACTTCCAGTGACAAACCATGTAGCTGAAAGATAAAGCTCCATGCCTCCATTTATTTGAAACTTGTGTCTTAATATTTTGTGCATGTTAAATCCTCCTTGCTTGTTGCTTCCTCAGTTTGTCACACAAGTACATTGTTCCCCCTGAGATTAAACCTACAATAAAATCTACATTCGATTTGTAACGGTCTCCCCTCAGATGGCTGGAAAATGTTTCTTCTTTGTCTGGCATCTTTTATCAGAAAATCCAGTTTTCCACCTATGTTAAGCTTACTCCCAGTGCAGTTATGCCTGTCATAACACAGACATCCCAGTGTAACAAGCTGAGTGTATCCCACTGAAATAAGAAACAATTAAAGTTCTCATTCTCACAGATTCCTTTCCACACTGTCCTTCTGAGAAAATGGAAGTTAAGCACAACACCTAGCTCCTGACCTGCCACAGACCTAGGGTTGCCTCCCTCACCGTCTGAATTAATTGTGCTCCTCTGGGAAGAAATTAGAGCTCACATTTTAAACTCTTATGTTTCAGGAAGCATTTTGCTGTCTTCCTCAGCAAGTACTCTTTATTCCCTCTAGATTATATTTAAGCCATTTCCTACTTTCTCTGTCCTCATTTTCAGGTTTCTTTCATAGTTTGGTTAACTTGTTTGATCTCCCTTCAAATATAGGATCAAAGTTTTATAAAGCAACAGGAATACCCCCTGGAATATATACCAAGTCTGCTTGATATAACATAGCACTTCAGAGTCACTAATTCTTGGTGTGTGATTACAAGGAATAATGCAATTTGGCTGCCTTCTGCTGGCCTGCTTCTTGTGATGGTAAAACTCCAACATCCAGTACTTTAAGAACCTGCCACTGAGAAATATCTTGGTCTATCTTTAGTCTGTAGGTGATATATAACCAATGAAAGATCTTTTGCAAAGTATTCCTCCTCCACTGAGGAGGCGGCCAGCAAGCACGGTTATGGGACAAGGTCAGAGGTGTCAACTGATACCTTCTACAAGCAGTCAGTAGGTCTAAATAGAAAAATCCTGTTACGTTCAAAGTTGTCTTCTCCTTCCCTTCCCTCCCCGCCATTCCTTTGATTTGTCATGTAGCATATCTTTTGAAACACGAGGGGTGACACAGGTAAAGCCAAAAACTTGGTAAGGAAAATGGGCCAGAGATCCCTGGAGCTACCCGATCCAGTACTGAGGTAGCAGGGAGACAGCAACCCCCCCACCCTGCAGAAATACATCTCTGTTGGAGCATGCGTCCAAAACTGACCTACTCCTAGGAAAAAAAAAAAAAAAAAAAAAAAAAAAGGAGGAAGGTCAGGGGAAGTGGGTGAGAAGCCCCAAGACTGACTTTCAGGCTGAAGAAATGGTCCCACCTCAAGTTACTGATTACCCCTATGAAAGAGCTGGCAATTCAAGTTATCCCAGATAGAACAGGGCTGGCAGGTTTTTTTTAATAAAAATAATAAACAAATAAAAAAAGAAACCTATACCTAGAACTTTGTCTTGTTTATTTGTTTGTTTGTTTGGTTTTTTTTTAAGCCTTCATGGGTAGATTGAGAAAGGATCTCTTCTCTAGGGGAAACCCTGGAGCTGGGGTTGGCAGTTCCACAGTTCCTACTGCTGTATTTATAAGAAGGGAATCCTGTTCATCAGGTCTGAATTAATAGAAAAATATAAGTGGCATGTCTTGATGACTTGACTGATGGCAAACAAGCTTTGGTGAGGAAGCAGGAGAGTCAGAGCTCTTGCGACACAATAAAGTAGACTAATGCCAAGTATATCAGTATTGATGTGGGCAGTAGATTACCCATAATAAACTGTTTTAAACAGTATCAACAGCCAAAAAAATGAAAATTAGAATGAAATAGATGCAAGGAACTCACACAGACTGATAAACAATCGAATTTCGGAAATTCTTTACAAGGTGAGATGTATTGTAGCAATGCAGAATAGTTATATTTCAATTAGCAACTTCCACTTTATTGTTTCAGTATTATAGCCAAAAGACTTTCATTCCAACACAAGGAAAAAAACATCAGAAAGCCAGGAAAAAAAATACCCCCACAGTCCCTTCTTTCTCATCATTAGTAATCAGTACTATATCTGATTAACTTCTCCAGGCTGAAGAATACAGTTGTTTGTTGTCTTGTACCTTCTGTGTGAGAGGCCATTGCACATCCTATAAATACAAAGATATGAATGTGGTATAAGTGCTACATACGATAGAGACTAATTTCTTAGCTATATGGTTTTGCTCTGCTTTTGTAATCTTGTTCAGGGATCTGTTATCTAACACTGAGCTGAATGGGACTTATCTCTGCTCTGGCAGTAACAGAGTGCCCTACTGAAATGTTGACTGAAACAATAATGTGCCTTGAACACCAAAATAATGTATGCTTCAAAGACTTTTTAAAAAGGGCAGGCTCCATGGGGGCAGAGGGCACAGAATACTCACAGAGAAGTAATAAATACAACAAAAAAAACCCTTACCCTTTAGTTGACACAAAACTTTGTATTCCTTGGAGCAGAAAAATCTAAACTGGCTGAGAAATGTCTTTTTAAGCAATGCTGCATCACAACAGAATGCTATATCTGGTAACAAAACATATGGTATCTAGCTCTCAGAGATAGCTGGGAGTACTTAGTATTTGAAAAATGATCCCCTTCTACTTATGAGTTGATATATGGTTTTATATCCCTGACTGTAGGCATCAGACGTACATCCTTCCTTTTAACTTGCAATAATGCTTTCAGGGCATGCACAAGAGCAGTGCCTTACAGAAAACAGGGGAATGACAACACTGACTTACCAGCAAAATTGTTCTTATATTTTCTGCTAAAGAAAGATAGCTTTTTAATCAAAAAATAAAGTTTTCATTAAAATATGTTCATGTTTTTCTCAGAAAAGAGAGAGAAAATAAAGTCCAAATTTGTATAATCTTAAACATAAAATTTTCAGCAAAAGAGAGAGAGAAGGCAAAAGGAACAAAAATAAAAAGGAATAGCTCAAGAAAGAAAAATAATTTCATCAAAATATTTCATTTAATATTAATAAAAAAAAATGCAACCAGATTTATTTAATCCTGTTTTCCTCTACAATTACACAATTAAATGTTTCATAATAAAAACAAAATTCAAGAAGTCAGCGTGACCCCCTAGTACCATATTCATATCTTGCCCACCTTCAGATTAATATCATGCTTCACTACAGATAGTTCTTTGAAAATATTGTGATTGCTGGGAAATGTTTGCCACCATGACTACATATCTCACAGTTTGAATCTAAACTAGTGTGATAAACATTTGGAAAATAATTTATTCTATAACTAGCAATCTTGATTTTACAAGTACCACACAACATTGCAAAGGTTTCAGTCACCTCCTGCAGCTTCAGCCTTTCATAGAAAAATGTTTTTCTGATATATTTTAAATTCCCTTTTTTCTATGAAGAAAAACTGCTTACATTAAGAATCTATTTATGTTCCTACATTCCGAAGACATAACATGTATTTTTATTTTATGTTGTATTTTGTTTATGATATTCCAAACAGCACTTTATTCTGTGTGACAGTGGTATGCATTTTATCATTCTTACATCTTACAGAAAGATAGGTGAAATATTATCTTAGTGCACCATAATTATTGATGAATACTTATGTCCTGGGTTGAGTGAGTGGTGGAGTTTTTTTGGTGGCAGCGGAGGGGGCTATCGGGGCGGCCCCCTGTGAGAAGCTTCTCGAAGCTCCCCCAGCTCCACGTCAGCTCCACTTCTGTTTGGGAAATTGAGCCAATCGGCTGCGCCTCTGTGATAACGTATTTAAGAAGGGACGTGGTGACGGGCAGTCGGACTTGTGAGGAGGAGTTGCTGCAGCTGCGTGAACACCAAGGTCAGTGGAGGAACGGAGGAAGAAAGGAGGGGGGAGGTGTGCCGGAGCAGAGACCCCCCTGTATCCTGTGGTGAGACGGCAGGGCAGCCCCCCCCTGCCACCCATGAAGATCTACGGTGGAGCAGACATTGATTTATGGCCTGTTGCTCCTGCTCAGGTGATCAAGGTTCTGTGCCTGAAGAAGGCTGGGGTCTCATGGGAAAAGGCAGCCCCGCTGCTGTAATTCAGTGCTGGGAGGATTGCAGCATGAGGGGGAGTCCCACGCCGGAGCAGCTTGGGAAGGGCTGCAGCCGTGGGAGAGAATCCAGTCGGAGGAAGTTAGTGACCCATGACGGAGCAGTGTGGGGAACGCTGCGGCCCATGGGAGGAATTCAAGTAGGAGAAAGTTTGTGGAGGACTGTCTCCTGTGAGAGGGGGACCACAATGGAGCAGGGGGTAACAAGTTTCGGACACTCCCCTCACCGAAGATGAAGGAAGAAGAGGCAGCGCTGACTGCACCCTCCATTCCCTGCCCCTGCGCCACTGGGGGAGGAGGTAGAGATATCAGGAGCAGAACTGAGCCCGGGAAGAAGGGAGGGTTGGGGGGAAGGTGTTCTCAAGATGTGGCAATGCTTCTCACTGTCCTACTCTGTTATGTGTTGTTAGTGTCTATAATGAATGTATGTTTTTTTTTTATTGTCCTAACGAGTCTGCCTTTTGCTCATGATCATAAAAGGGGGATTTTCCCCCATCCCAGTCCTATCTTGAACCCCAAGCCTGGCTCTCTGTCCCTTCTCATTGCCGGAGGGGAAGGGAGAGAGAGCTGCTGCGTTGTGGTTGGCTGCCAATCAGGCCTAAACCACGACAACTTATTAGAATCATTTTTACCCATTGATACTACAGGTAAAATGATGAACATATTGCCAATGTGACCTGTTCTGGCACTTTGCAGGAAGCAATTTAAAGCAACTGTGGAAAATGAGATCATAAAGGTTAACAGGGTAGAGATCATAATAATCATTTTAATAGAGTTTTAGAAATTCAAGTTATATCCTTTTAGGTTTTGTTTGTTTGGTTGTTTGGTTTGGTTTGGTTTGGTTTTTTGTTTGTTTGTTTGTTTTGTTTTTTCTGTTTTTTTTTTTTTTTTTTGTTTGTTTTGTTTTTTGTTTTTTGTTTTTTTTTTTTCCCAAAGGGAAGGTTTATAAAGGAAACTTAATGATGTGCATGCTTGTGCATGAAGAGAGTCTGTGCATCAGTATTCCAGAATGGAAAGCACAACTAAGGAGAACTCTTTGCAATATATTAGTTGCTGGTGTGCCTCCAGGGTAAAATAGTTACATTATTTTATCTGGGAGCCATGGCAACATAGAGGTGCAGGATCAAGTACAGATTGAGTTCAAAGGATCAGGTTGTCAAGCAACATCATAAATGAACTCAAGTCTGGCATGGATCTCCAGATATATCTAAGCAAGTGAAACCAAGGCTTTTTAACTGTCAGTATTATTTAATCTTGATGATACAAGAACACAGATAAAAAGATGAGGACAATGTAGTTGAATGGACAGCATCACACAATGGCTTCAGTACCTGCTTTCAAAGGGCTCCCATTAATAAATTAGTTTAAATTATACAATCCTTAATGTATGGAAGGGAGGAGAGAGAGGAGAGGAGAGGAGAGGAGAGGAGAGGAGAGGAGAGGAGAGGAGAGGAGAGGAGAGGAGAGGAGAGGAGAGGAGAGGAGAGGAGAGGAGAGGAGAGGAGAGGAGAGGAGAGGAGAGGAGAGGAGAGGAGAGGAGAGGAGAGGAGAGGAGAGGAGAGGAGAGGAGAGGAGAGGAGAGGAGAGGAGAGGAGAGGAGAGGAGAGGAGAGGAGAGGAGAGGAGAGGAGAGGAGAGGAGAGGGAGAGGGAGAGGGAGAGGGAGAGGGAAGGGAGAGGGAGAGGGAGAGGGAGAGGGAGAGGGAGAGGGAGAGGGAGAGGAGAAGCATGTGTATATCTTTTGAAGCAGTGATTATACCTTACTCCTGAACCTCATTCCCCACTTCCCTGGGTTTCTACCCTGATTGTCTCCTGTTAACCACTTCTTAAAGCCAGTAACAATGTTAATATCTTCTTTAGAAAATGTGACTTCTTGTTGATGAGGAAAAAGAGCAAAATCACAATGGCATAGAGAGGACAAAAACTTGATGGATTTTTTCTACATAGAAAAATTTTTCTGTCACTCCATTCTCACCCCCTCCTACACTTTCCTTTGAAGGCTGAGAGTCCTTTCATATACTGCACTTAGGAATAATTTCTGGCCAATCATAGTGACAATAACAAAAAGCTCTTCACTTCTAGATACATCAATCATCTGCATTGTTCATGGCTGGGTAAAAATCTAAACATGGAAGATATGAACTTGAAAACTGCTTCTGGATTAGTGTTAGCACTCAGTAGAACTTTAGGATTCGGGTGGGGGTTGGGGAATAAAACAAAACAAAACAAAATCAACAACAAAAATTAGAAGAGAAAAAAAACTAAAAACAACCCCAACATCAAAATCAAATTGATGAATTTGAACAATCGTGTTTGTGGAACTGACTGAATACATTGAAAACATCACTGCGATCCTGATACTGGGACTGGATGTTTCTCTCAGCTGCTGCACTAACTTTTAGAGTATTGCTGACTGTTCTGAAGGAGGAGAGAAATTACTAAACAGAACCATAATCCCTGTATAGTGCCGTTCTTTTCATTGGTCTGTGCATGCTTCACCACTGATATTATTCGGTGCAGAGATAGCTGAAATTAGATATTGCCATTATGGCCCCAAATAAAGACAAATTGTTGGGGTTTGGGGACACTTAGGCAAAATGCTTTATTTTGTGTGAATTAACAGGCAAACAGAGAGAGAGATACTCAGCAATCCTATGGGTCATGTGGTGTATGGTGAACTAACAAAGTGCTTTCTGTAAACATCATGACCACCTTTCAAATGACAGTATCTTCATGCCACATAATGTACTCAGTATGAATAACGGAATGTGTCCATGAATTGGTTGGTTATGAATCATTTACATCTTAATAGGTATTATGTTAATCTCTTTTCTTATATAAACACAAAATTTGAATACAACCTCTGTTTGCTCTATTAGGCTTTCAAAATCAGGGTTTATGAGCAGATGATGGTTGTCATATATTGTAAAATGAGATCACAGGACAAAAATAGAAGAAAAATATAGACAGACATTTCTGTGAAACTGAAATTAATCTTTCTGCTGAAATTAGGTTACTGACTTCTTAACTATTTGACACACGTTTATTCCAATTAATTTCAGTGACACAAAACCAAATGTAAATGAATATTGAAACATGGATAAAGAAACTGTATTTGTTGTCTGTGATCATTAAGCATGATTTTCATCTAAGGTGATTAGTGGAACTTGTAGACAGTCCACTAAAATTGCAAATTCTCGCTCCTAAACAATCACTTATATTGGGTAGGCTTCATAATATGATAGTCCTTAAACAGATTAATATACTTTGTATAGTCTAATGAATATTGACATATACATGTTACTTATTTTAAGGCAGTTAATAATGCATGAGTGGAGAGTCTGCTTCTTCAATTCTCAACATTTCCTTTTTCACTATTTTATGTTCCAGAAAGATTCACACACTAAAATAGTTAGAAATATCTTCTTTTCTTGTTTTCTGGAAGGTCCCTTGCTAATTTCTGTCTTGTGTGCTTCTGTGAATTAGGAATTGCTAGGAACAAAAATAACCAATATGGATCACAGCTCATTTAGACAGTTACCTGTCCTTTCCATCAGAGGAAATTTGCATCATCCTTTGGATATCTTGTTTCTTGGATATATTGTATCTTTCTACGTTGTCTATAGTAAATACAGTACCAATAATTCATAAAATGTGTGGGGAAATGTATGCTTATAATATTCAGACAAAAAAGAAAAACGTGCGCTATAGGTCTGAGTCATATATTTTGCTAATGTTAAATTCAGTTTTGGATGTGGCTGTACTTCAGATTTCAGTGTAGCTAATGTAGATAGAACGAGCTTTATACTGAGCTTACTCAGCTGATGGTTTGCAGTTTGACGTTGTCAGCACAGAACTGAAAAAGAGTTTATGCTACTAAGAGTGTTATTCACTATTCCTTTTGGAAGCTACATTTTAAGAAGGTTTGGAATTTTATTTACTAGTAGTAGTAGTAGTAATTATTAATATTAGTATTTCATTTGATATTATATTTGGCATTATATTTGACATGTTATTTGGCAATATTTAGGATTATGTTGTTACATTATAATGGAAGTAGGAAAGAGCAGAATTAAAGCTGGGGAGAGAAATGAGAACAGAGAGTTACTGACTTAGTGATTCATATCAAAACAAATTTACATGTCCCTAAGCATAGATGTGTTTTAAACAAAATTAGAAATACATGTATATATTGCTTCTTCAGTATGGGATCACAGCATTTAGCCCAACAAATCTGAGTCAGTTCCTGTTAATGTCTTTCATTCAGAAAAATAGAAGCAAATGAAAATAAGAGACTTGTCCAAACATAAAATATTTTGAATGTAGGTGAAGTAAAGAGTAATTTCTTCATCCCCAAAGCCAGTCATAATGTTTCTTAAAGTAACATGCTTTATCTGCCCCCATATTTATTTGTCTGTCTAATTATTTGGCCTATAATAACATTGAACAAGATAGTCTGGTAAAATCATACTTAAATGTTTATTACATTGTATTCAGGGAGTAAGAACAGACTAAACATAAATGCTGTTGATGATGCTGGAGGATATCCTTTATTCCAGATCTCTAACAATTTCAAAACCGCTACTTCTGTATTGCTCCTTCCTCTCAAATTCGCCCCAAGAATGTCTGTTTTAGCACATCTGGAGGGGGAAACTCTGTGTTTAATTTTGTTGCTTACAATTAACGCAAATATGACTTTTCTCTAGAAACCTTCAGAGGCATCTACATTTCTGCACTAAATATATGTATGAAAAGTAGGCATTTAGAGGCACTTCCTCCACTGTGCACCCATCAATAGCGCTTCATAGGTGTCTAAATTAAACAGATCTTTTCCCATCCAAGTATAAGATTATAGGATAGGCAAGGCATCTGTCTTTCCCTACTCATTTTAGTGAGAAATGTTTCTAATGCACCACTCACAGAAATAATTGTAAACGTGCTTTCTTATTTTGCTCTAGATTTTTAAATTTCTTGCTTCCTCTCTGTTCTGCTCATGAAGGTCAGTGAGGCTGGTGTAATTTTTAATTTTTTTATATATCTTTCTCTGATTACTTGAGTAATTCATATATTTCATGCTTGCATCCAGTTTTTCTACCTTTCAGTTTATTTCCTGTCCTGCCAACAGCATTTTACTTCTATGGAGCCATAATCCAATGTGATAGTAGTTAATGCTGGGCTTAGCTCGTTTCTAACTCTGTGTGAAAAATGTTTCTTTCATCCCTCATTTAAATGGTTTTTGTTCTCTGTTTTTAACAGTTGAATCTAACAGATTGAGTGTTGCTTCTTCTGATCCATGTAAAAAGGTTCATTTTATTGCTGGATAGTAGTTGACCCTCAGTGTCTTTAGATTTATCTCCTCTGAAAGCTTTTCATTGTTCTGTTAGGTTTTTTTATTATCTTTTTTAGTCCGTACATTCTACATCATGATCTTTATGGTAAACAGTATCCTAGTAACAAAAGTAATTGGCTGTTGAACTCAGAAAAAATCTTAGCTTGCATTGTATTTCCAACAAAGAGCAAGGCTGGAAGCAAGCTTACAAATATCTAATGGACATAGCCTGAAATTATGGAGCAGGAAAGATTGGAAACACCTGGCATTTAAAACATATGCAAGATTCTTGTTTTAGAGTAAATTAAAGGTATTGACAATCAGAGTAAAATATTATACACAACTCAGTCTGTGTATTTCTGAGGTCTCACTCAGCAAAGATCCTGGACATAGTGGGATGATGAATACAGGTAAATTGCAAGCCTGTGTTCAAATGCCTAGCTGAACTAGGATCTCTCTGCTCATATGCTTACTAGATATGCACTTAGTCATGTGATAAAACAGAATATGAAGACACAAAATCCATTAAGGTGCTGCAACTAGTTTTATACCCAATATAATGCAGGGTAAACATTTTTAACTTAAGAAACAAACTCTGAAAAATGCTTAGCAAGTGGAGCCCTAAAATAATTTTTCATGCATAATTCAGAGCAGTTTGTTTGCTTGGCCAAGAAGTATTTCCAAAGATACAAGAAGATGGAAAATGTATGATATGCATATAACAAGGTAAACTTTTTAACATGGCAGTTAAACATTCACTATAGTAGAGACTGACTGTTGTATATTGAATGTCATGTCTTTTTTCCAGAAGCTGAGCAGTATTCTTTGAGTCAAGTTATTTCAATACAATCATAATTGATGTTAAAAGAAAATGTAAATTGGAAAAGATCTTAATTTACTGTTGGAAAAACTATATTCTAATTGAAATATCTCACCCTAGTAAAACAATCAAAATGACATATAAAATGATTGATATGTCCTTAAAAACAAGTTGTTTGTCCTGTATAATGATGACACTTCTTTTAAATACTTTCAATAGAATATTTCTTCACTGATTTGCAGAGCATGATAGAGACAAAAAGATCTGAAGTCCAGAGCGAAAAACCAAGCAAGCAAACAAGAAAATAAAGAAGCTTAGCCTTTTAAAAAGTCCTTTAAGTGAAACTTAGACATTTAGTTGCAAAACTCTAATTGTGAAAATCTCCATGTTCATACTTTTGAAAGCATTCAAATTTCGTACGTGCCTCACTTTTTTAAAAAGATTTTAAAGATTCCAGGAGACAGAAGTGAGATTCAACTCTCTAAACGCAGATGTCTTGAGATTTATGCTGTTTATACTGGTTATCCTATGCTTTTATTTTTAAATTTATGAAAAAGAAAAAAAATAATATTCTTAGGCATGACTGATGACTTAGGCATGAAACAGGCATGAAACCTTCACATAGCCATACAAGTTAGTCTAGACACATTGTGGTTTTGTCTCCCCTAGGTAGAAATGGAGGTGTGGTCAGCTCTAGATATCTTCATTGTAGGTGTATGAACTTAAATAAGATAAATCTCAGGCCTACAATTGCACTTCTACCTACAGTGATTTCTGAATCCTTCTGGAGCCGGGGAATACATCCTACCTAGAACACTCAAGGACTCTGATCTTACTTTCAGAGCATTCCTGGCCATGCAAGAATGATGTTCTTCCCACACAACCACAGTTTTCTTTCAGACCCTAGGATCAGAGAAGACAGATAATTCTTTTGAGCTTTCCCTCCTCAACATTTTTCTAGATGGGACATGCCGTTAAAACAAAGCATCCCTAAGCAGCTGACTGGGTGTGAGAAGAGGGTGGGCAAGAAGTATAAGGCGCTTTCTGCCACTGCTTTGCCACTCTGCAGGAGAGACTCCTAGACTCACTGGATCAGGGAGCTAGTAATGGTGACAGAAAGTGACTTCATAGTCGTAAGGTGTGTCCCTCTCTGCTCCAGAGGCAATATATGTACCTCATGTGATTAAAAATACTTCTTCTGTCTCGATGTATCATAGCAAAGCTGTCATCACAACCCAGGTGAGTGCCCTTACTGCAAGGGAATATTACTATCTTCCTGATTTCCTGGATTTAAAATTGTTTACTATTCAGTAGCACAGTTTCAACCAAAAGATAAAGATTGTTTTTTTTTTCATTCCCAGCCTGTACACTTTCCTAGATCTTGATTTCATCTCTCAACCTTCTGATATCACACTTGCCTCCTCTAAGCTGGTGTGTAGATGTATGCTCTGATGAACTTCACAGTCTTCTTCTAAAAAAATAAAATTTAAAATATTAGGCACCATGTGGGGTTGCCCATGTACATTTGGACCACAGACTTCCATTTGGACCATGGACTCTGTACTTTCTCCCGTAGCAGAGCAAGGCCAGCCTGTATAGAATAAGATCATGGCTGGGGTGTATTGCTGGTGTCAGAAGACAGAAAGCATGCCTATGGCCTCAGTCTGTAAACATAATCTACGTCTCCTAAAAGGCTTATTTATCCTACCTCTTTCCTAACTATATATTCCTTTGGTTTTGTCAGCCTAGTGTAACTACACAGGCTACTTTCAGGAAAGCTGAAGGTTCAGTACCCTGAGAATCAATAGGATAAAAGTCTAAGCCACAGCTTATATTAGAGTGTTGGTGCCCTACGAGTCTTTGATTAGCAGAGTTTTACTGGTAGCAACATTTTAATGAATAGCAAAAATTCTGCTCCAGTTTGCATTGCTTTCGAGACATAAGAGGAACTTTGGCTTAATTAGATACAATTCCTCAAGAGGCTCCTACAACATTACTGTCTTTCTACAGGTTTACCTAAGGCAGTTTTATGGATGCAAACCGCTTCATTGCATGAAAAGTGGTTTTTATACTGTTAGATCTGGACCCTGGCTTTAATCTGAGAAGGCCAGAGTCTGGATCTCAATGGACAATCACCTTGATTCTTTTTACAGTGTAATAATCTTTGATACAAAGGAAAGGTTTACATTTTCATAAAGCAGTCTTAGGTAAATCTGCTAAGTCGACTTTTTAAAATGAAACTGCATTCCCTAACATGGGTTTGGAAGGCAAAAAGGAGAAACACAAGAGATACCTGAAACTGAGCATAGTTTTAAAATGTGAAGATTGCATCCATCTACATAGTCTGGTACTGACTGCTAAAAAACTAATGGGCAAAGCTAAGTATCTGCAGCATTTATTTAATGTGCATCAATGCACCTGCCTAAGCTCTAGCAAAAGACTTTTATCATTGTCATTAATTTCCAGAAAGGGCATAATGTCATCTAGCTGCTAGGGGTGGCCTCTTGTGACTGAATTTTTCTGAAAGTCAATCAAAGAGGGTTCTCATACAGTAGCATAAATCTTAGTATCAGAAAGGATTTCCCTTTTCATTTAGTGAGTATCATAGGGGAGAAGGATGGGGCATGAAGCAGTTCCTTTTGCAGAACAATATGCTTTTTAAAAGCTTGGTGAGTGATGATATGTTACTGGATGACTGTGTTTTTCATGTATATCAGACAAGGAGGTGTTAAGATATAAAATTTACCTATTCTAACAATCTCCCTGGAGCTTAAACAGTTATCTGGACAGTGGATAACACTAAACAGTTACTTTCCAATGCACTACATATGACAGTGCAATATTGACAATTGCAAACCAATCAGCATATTTTCCTAAACCTGATTATTATGTTTATTTTCCAGGAGGAAGTATAAGATAAAAGATAAAAATGAGGAAAAAATTAATTAAGTTCTCACACATGCTAGAAATTTCTACTATTTGTTTTATCACTATCAGCACAGGCAAAGCATTTTTAAAGTTGGGGTTTTTTTTCTTCATAGCTTGTTTTTCATTTGTGAGCAATGAAGACCGTATTAAACCAAAATTATTCTCTTGCAGCCCAACTTCAGTCCATAAGGCTTTTGAGATGCTTTGTGTCTAATCTTCTATAATAAATATTGCTACCCAAAGCAACATCATATCAAATTCTCTTAAACTAAGTGTGACAACAAAGAGCTCTTCCTTATAATTTTAACTAGTTCACAGTATTTTTCACAAAAGTCAGGTACAATAAAATATTATCAGCATAAAAAGGCTTTATTATTTGACAGTTGTAGAATAAACAATATTGGAGGGATTTTTGTAACTAAGCTGACCATATATGCTGAATCTATTCTCTTCAAACATAGTTTTATTTTTCAAGGAAAATATCTGTGGCATCATTCTTTTATAGAGAAGTTTAACATTAATCTACAAAGGAAATCTACCATGATTTATATAAAATAAATGTTTTTTTAAGTATTCAAGAGATTCTGTATAAGCATTGCAAAGCCTGTAATCCACACGCTGCAAGATCTGCAGTGTTTCATAACTTTGACAGTAGAATTAGAGATATGAGAATAATCAAGCCACTTTTTATCTCACTAGCCAGCATAGTGCAAGCTTCAGTAAGAAACCTTCAGTTGCTGGACCTCTTATTGGCACAAGGTCACGGCACTAAGTACTGAACCAGCAGGTTAAAACGACCATGGGCAATCTTAAGAATAAATTGCAACATCCATTGCTGTACAGGTAACGTTTTAGGCATATTCCTACTGGTTTTGATGTAAATAAAACCTACCAAGAACACTAAAACATTTTTGAAAAGCCATATGATCTATCAAGGTATTTCCAGGACTCCCTGAATTATTTACAATTTGGGGAGTCCCTAGAGCCTGGCTCAGGTCTTCTGGTCTTCCAGGGAACAAAATGCGTGACTGTTGTTGTTTTAGATCCAGAACTTCAGATTCAGATCTGTTACCTCCTGAATGATGCTTGGTGTGTTTATTCAGAGGCAGGGGGACATGCACCCCAGCGGGCCCCCGGCAAATTTCCACCTGACCGTCTGACACCAAAGGATAGTGATGCAGAATACACTGCAGTCCAGCCAGCCACAGAGGCAACCTCATTCTTCCCGATCACCTGCAGTCCCTGACAGACCCAGAGGAACCAGCAATTAGTAGGCCTCTGCCTTCAGGTTGGAGACAACCTCCAGAAACCATTTGTTCCCTGGTGGTTCCCAGTGTGGAGTTTTGCTATGCCAGCTGTTCCTCCTGCCCACGTGGCCGGCCACTCTGCTTGTACTCGGACAAGGTGGACTCTTGAAAGTGAGCTCCTCAGGGCATATTTCAGATGCTGCACAGGCAATGCCAGAGGAAAGAGAAACGACAGAGAATATAAAAAGTTGTGTCTTATGCACAGAACTGTCATGTACTAATGTAAATCAAACCCCCCTATATTTTAATGCATGTAATCTATTAGAGCATAGGATTTTTGTAGCTATACTTGCCCTCTTGTTCTCTCTTTCTCCATTTGTTCCTATATCAGGTCAAATCTCATGTGAAATTTTCTACATTGTACACGCATCTGGACACCCAGATCTCAGATTACTACAACGCGAAATAAACTACTGCTGGCAAGTGATGACTCTCACTGAGCTGTGACGGATATGGAAAATATTCGCTTAGTCCTATGCAAACTTCCAGTTGGATTTCAGTAAGATAACACCTATTTCCAAGGCTCATATTTCCTTTTTCCTTTTTTTTTTTTTTTTTTTTTTTTTTCTGATGCAGTAATTTGAAGTCAAAATATCTCTATTTTTAAGAGCCAAGAACCTGTGACATCCAGTCCCTGTGGGGGAAATATTATTTAAATAATTCCATATAGTCTCCTATGTCTGCTAAACGAGAGAATAAATATAATTAGAAAAATGTGACTAATATCTTTCTCTGAATCCCCAGTGTGCGTCTTTTTTAGCCATCTGTACTTTCTCCTGCAGGCCCTGATCCCACAAGTGCTAAACAGTAAGCACAGATAAGGGTATCTTATACCTCCTAGTATAGGAGGATCTTATACCTCCTAGTATAGGGGGATCTTCTACATCCTAAATTTCCAGCTCTTAAACTGTACCTTCTGTAGAGAAGGTGCCTTATTGACTAGAAAGTTCATCTTTACCAGCTTACCACTTTCAGCATTTTTTGTTCTTTCAGTATTCCCAACAGTTAGAGAAATACTGTTATCCTTCTTTGGGTGCAGAGGAGGAAGAGAGAAACAGAGTTAAATTACTTGCTCTGGGCCATACAGGGACTCTGTGACAAACTAGGATGCGATATTGTTAAATAATACTGTCAAGGAACACACTTCCCTCTAAAGCTTAACTCCCAGTTTAAACTGATATATTCTACAAATAGGCACCATGTTACAATACTGATGCTCGTTAAATGATAGATTGAAAGACAGTCTCAAAGTACCAGAGCAACACATGCTCTTTGAGCCTTCTTTGTTAATAAATTGTGAATCAAATGTATTTCATCAATAACCTGTTGTGAAAAACAATACTTTTCCTTGTTAGTTCAGGCAGTGTCACTACAAAAATTGTATCCTGTGTTTCTCATTTTATTTTGCAGATAAACAAGACTAATTACCATGGTTTGACATGCCATCTCCAGAACAGAAGGTACAGTACTGGAAGTTATAATACATTTGCAATACAGGGAAAATTTATTTTAAGTATTAAATGAAATGGCATTAACATAGAGTATGAAAAATTCTATTCTTAATAACATCTTTCTTGAAAAAACATTTGTAAAAATGGATTTCGGGTTTAACTGCTTCAGTCAAAATATTAAATGTTGTATGAAATCATATTTTAGAAAATAGGAAGCTTGTGCCACAAACAAAAAATTACTTATATTATTCAGGGTGTCTTGGGTGTGTTTTAATTTCTTAGATTTCATAATGCAAAGTTAATCCTTGCTAGACCTTAAATAAGTAGAAGGTTAGCAGAGTCAAGGAGTCCTAAAAGTCAAAACTTTTCACAAAGACCACTTTGCATTTTCTGGTTGATGAGGGCAAAATAACCATCGTGATCAATATGTCAAACAAAAGGGAGGACTATGTGGCAAATAGGTGGAAAAGTGTTTGAGGGATGTGGACATTTTAAGAAAGGAGATTAGAGAGATGCCACCAAAAGCCAAGAAGGGTATGAAAAAATGACATATTCAGGCAAGAAGAAATCAGAGAAGCAGAAAAATCATCATTTTTGATACCTCAGTCAGGCAGCACAGAACAGCTGTTGTGCCTAACAGAACAATTCTTGCACCTCCAGAAAGAAAAGAAATAAGAGCAATGTAGCATCTTCCTGATGAAAAGAAGTACATGTGGATGTCCTTGAGAATATAAATTGAGATCCCTGTTAAGGTCACAGCCCAGCAACTGTGGGAACAAAACAGATCCAATGACACCAAACAACTTGTCTGAGTTACTGATATATACCTAACACACAACATATTTTCTCCCATATGCTTCAGCAGGAAT
Source organism: Tyto alba (assembly GCF_018691265.1). NCBI lineage: Eukaryota > Metazoa > Chordata > Aves > Strigiformes > Tytonidae > Tyto > Tyto alba. The sequence goes on along the minus strand of NW_024881276.1, from coordinate 7,013,521 downwards.
ATTTGCTTGAAAATTTGTGTGTAAGCTGCAGCAGAGCTGCGGGAGCTGGAGAGAGCCTCCCCCCATGCCGTGGAGTTCAGTGCTGGGGGAGCTGGCAGCCTGGGCTGCCCACCTGCTGTGGGGGAAGGCCTGAGGAGCCAAAACTTTGGGGTGTATGGATCTGGTTGTGATGTTGAGAAGCAGCCGCTATCACTGCAGAAGAGTACATGTATTCAAACTGTAGGCATCTTCCTTCCTAAGTTTATGTAGCACATTCAGTGATTAAATAAAGCAAAGAGGTAATTATGCCACACGAATAGCCATCTGATAGCTTTCCAGGTACAATATAAACAGTCCTGAGTGGTTAACAGGGAAATACCTGAACAGACTAACTTTATCAGCATACACAAGACTTTGCTGCCTACAGAGAGCTTGCAGAGCACATGCTTAAGATACACAATCATAAGCACAAGATGAAACATCAAAAATAGGACTTCAAGGAAAAAGTAGAGCATTTCCCAGGACAGGCATCTGGATATTGTGAAAAATTAAATTTTGAATGAAACTGCAGCAGAAAAATCAAATAAAACCTAGGTTTTACAGACAGAGAAATATACCATATATCACAATACATTTTTACAGGACAGGCTTCAATAGCTCCCAAGAACCAGGTCACAACCTTAATGTTGGCTGACTGAAACTATTGCATTATTATCATCACAGATCACTTTTGCACCAAACGGATTTTAATACATTATAATGTTGGAATTAACTAGTATTTTCTGATAAGGAGCAAGTCACCTTCTATTATCAGGCATCTAATCATTTTAGTATTTTGCTGGTATGTTCTCCTCTAGTACATTCTGCCAAAGAAAATAGTTTGCCTGCCTGTAGAGTGGAAATAAAATCTGCCTGAATAAGATGCAGATAAAAATGGATACAGAAGCTAGCCCTGAAGTACTGTAGATTTCCCAAGGCCCTGCTAAGAACTCAGAGACAGTTATATTTGGCTTTAAGCACTCGAGCCCAAGTTTCTCCTCAGAAAATGATAGGTCCTATTCAGAGAGATTAAATGATGGCAAAGATATTTAAAGGAAGACCGAATTTTATTTATCTGTGATGTGCACTACATTAATCAGTGGAAGAATAGGTATGGTAGATAGTGAAAGATATCCTTGCAATGAATGTGAATTTGGAACACAGATAGTAAGTATGGACCAAATCTTTCATTTTAGCAACTGGGCTATGACCATAAGGGTGTGTCTGTATCAAGGACTGAAAGATTTATATTTTGGGGGTGGAGTTATGGATTTGGCTTGCACATATATATATATATGTATATATATGTATATATATATGGAGACTTATGGTACACACTCAAGCACGACTGGTGCATTTGAAGTGGTTTCTTTTTTAAACAAAGGTTTCTGCCATGCAGTATGACACTAGCTAGGAAGCACCATTTTAATGTGGATGTAAGTTCTTCCACTACAAAGGTCTTCACATTTTTATGACACATGCAATGTTAGATTGTTGGCAATCTGTTTATTATTTCATATCTTTGATGCTTGTTGACAGAGATGATGTTTCAGGTCTTACTATCAGTTATCAAATTATAATCACAGGTGGACCTCTCCACTATTTTCTATTTTTAATCACTTGGTGCTATGTCTTTTTAATGGAAGATAACATTTGGCAAAAAGGAAAGAAAAGTGTGCATTTAGTAGTTGTAATTGACAGAAACTAGAGGTAAATTCCTTGCTGTATAAGAAAAAAGCTGAAGTTGATGATCTAGAAAATTATCTCTTCTAGAAAATGCCTGTAGCCTACCCATTTGTAGATGAGGAAAGTAACATGCGCTTTTTACTGATTCTTGTATTATATAGACAGAAAAGGTGTGCCTTGCCCTCCTTCTCTTGGCACATTTTCTTGACTGAAATTCTCTTCTACTGCAATGATATATTTAAAGACAGGTCCTCCTACATAACAAAACCTTCTGAAGGCTAGCACTGCAGTGGTTCAGGTCAGCTACCCACATTCTCTTGTTCCAGTTTCTGAAAGGAAATTGCAGCTTGTTTATCCTGAATGCATCTCCAGCTGGCTCCCTTCTGAGTCATAGTCACAGTAGCAAGACTGAAAGAGAGATGAGCAGCACAGCTGGAGCCACGGCTTCCAGAGAAGGTTGTCCCACGACAGCTGGTCAGGGACAGCATGCAGGGATCTGGTGTGGTTGTCTACTGCTAGGTGTACGACCTTGAGGATTTCATAGAAACGGCTCTCTGTTTCTGGAGTCAGTGGGACTTTCTCTTCGGGGTCTCTGGAGAGATCAAAGAGCAGTGGGGGATCATGCCATGTGATGAATCCTCCATGGCAGAAGCAAACATGAGAATCATAGCAACCATTGGAGTCTTCAGGACTGAAGTTTGGAGTGAAGAAGAAGACTTTCCAGACAGATTCGCCTGCAATTTACAGACACAAAATAGCTGGTTACAAAATGACAAACTAAAAGTCCCCTAGTCTTATGAAACTCAAATTTACATCACAGGAAATTGGTCTTTTGGTACAACCTTGCTCTGTACAGCAACTGTAATATACTGAAGGAGTAAAACAAAATTGAGCAAAACAAAAATAAGCAAAACATTGCAATTTTCATGCTACACATATTTATGAAACAGTTATGATCATATAATTCCCTTGGAAGTATTCTGATTAAATAAATCATAGAAGACTTAAAAGAACTTTGTGATTTTACATAAACATTGCTAAGATTTGCATAAATATTTGCTAAGCCATTGTACTGTTTCTTCAAGACTTATTAAAATGTACCTTTACCCTTTGACCATATCCAGACACTGTCAGACCATATCTGCTTCTTATTTTGCTAATCAAAATAATTTTATTTTTAGCTTTTTCTCTCTCTCTTTTTTTTTTTTTTTTTTTTTTTTTTATATATATTAACCCATTGTCCTCTGCCACATACTTTCATTGCAAACACCTGGAGACAGAGTTTCTCGTTTTATTAAATGTGATTACATGAAAAGGTATAATGGATGTTAAATTCCTGTCTTAGGCCTCTAGATGTTTTTTTCCAAAAATGAATAACTGTTATGATAGTGCAATTTTTAGGTGACATTCTGCTTTCTAAAATGGAAACCAAAGGTCTTAATTTATAGATTGGTCATTCCCTCTCAGCCTAATTCGCTGTGTACAGAAAATGAACTGTCTGCACTAGTGTAAATTCAGTCATTATTTTCACTGTTTAAAAATAATTATTTCCTGGTTTAAGAATAAGCAGATATCAGTTGGTTCCTTCAAGAAGTTCTCTTGAACAGAAGGTACACTGGAGAATCTGGAAGGACTTAACAAGAAAGGACTAAACAAAAAATGGTTACTATTTTCCTCAAGTGTCACAGAACAGACAGGGAAGGCAGGAACAGACAGGCCTTTCCAGGGAAGCACACCGTCCTCCCACAGCCAGGGAAACATACAGTTCTTCAGAAGTGGATCAGAGAATAATTAATTAGAGTCAAAAATCCGTACTTTATAATTAATAAAAGTAGGATACTAAATAGGTGAGGTATAAGATGTCAGACTACCTACTCACTTGGGTGTATACAGACATCAGAAATACACATTCATCAATAATTTACATTCTTCAGCACCCTATTGAGAAAAACATTTTTTTTTTTCTATCACCTCATATTTTTAAATACTGGGGGAAAAACTGGTTTTGGCATTTCGTTGAATTTTGTTAAATTCACAGAAAGCTTGTTAATCTGGTAACAGATTGTCACAGATTTATGTGTGCTACAGTGGTTAATATTCATTAATCAATTCATCAATTGAACAGAATGGAAAGCAGTAGAAAATGTGAGAAGGCAGAGATGAACTGGCACTTGCCATGCTGCAACTACATCATACTCATTTTTCACAGATAAAAATGGGTTTAAAGAAATAAATGTTTCAGTTGACTAAAGAGTCACAGGCTGCAGTTCTAGTCTATAGCATGAATTTAAAGGACAGTAGCTGACCTTAAGATTCTTTACAGCTTCTCTATCCCACAGCATTTTTCACATTATAAGATATTTTACCTTTAGGAACCAATTCAATGACAGAGCCTGGATACTTCCACTTCACTTAGTTTGCTCTTAAATCAGGGTCGGAGGGGTGATGGTTATTATACACATTAGACTAGGAGCACCCTCTGAATTCTGCTTGGAAGTCCGCAAAGGGGAAGGAGCTTTAAAGGCTGAGAGTGACTTGCTGGCACAGACAATAGGACGTGGCAGGCTGTAAAAGGCTCTGGCTGTGACAGCAGCAATGGCACAGTCTTAATGGGAAAAAAGGAAGGCAAGGCAAGGCAAGGCAAGACAAGGCAAGGCATGGCAGCATTCATTCATCTACCTTTCCAATAAGATTTTGAAAGGCTGGTTTCATACTTTGATTCTCTTCTGTTTTCCCAGTATTAAAATAAACAAACAAAATCTAATAGTACCCCTTAAATTTCTTTGAACATATACATGGAACATTTCCCAGAGAATTTAAATTTTGGGAAGGTATTCCTTTAGGCTCCTTAAAAATATTTAATTGGTAAGATGGGCAATGAAGAACAGAAAAAGCCAAAGGGCTTTATTCATTGGTGCACTGTGTGCCTTTGTAGACCATACAATATTTGTCCCACCTAAGAATTTGATTCAGGGCACTATAACGCATTGATAGAAGAGCAGAAAAACAAAATATATATAGCTATTAAAACATCAACTAAAAGAGATTCCAGTAAGGTAATGCCCATGAGAACTTTGTGGTCAGGCTGTCTCACCACACATCTGTCTGATGGTACGCTTGTGCTGAACGGCATCGAAAAGAATTTTTCAGTCAGCTTTTTTTGATGTTGGGCACTGTAGCACCAGGCCAGCTGAAGGACTTACAGATAGCAATATAAAGCTGGAGATTTTGAATTAATGTAAGTCGGTACAAGCAGTTTACATAGGTAAGACAAGGGTAAAAGAAAGAAATAAGGAAGTTGTACCATGATTATTTTTCCCCATAGAATAAAGAATTGTTCAGGTTTGGCTATATACTGGCATATGGCATGTTACAAAATCATGCATCGAGTTGGGGACAGGACATGTGTGACATCACATGTCTGAATCACACTGCTAGTGTTTTGAAGAGACGATGTTAGTTTATCAGCTATGTCATTATTATACTGTACAAAGCACCGAGCTCTGGGAGAGCAAAGTCTCATTGTGCAGCATTCATCTGTTGCACTGCAGCAATGTTTCAGCAAGGATCTGGAACTTCATGTGGCACTGGAGGAACAGCAGTGCAGACTTTAACTGCCGATTTCCTAACCATTATAAAAACTAAAGCATATCTGTCAGTGTCTGCGGCTATGGAGCCGCCAGCATAATATACTAGGTGACATAAAGAGCTGTCAGACTTCGAATCTGTAAAGCTGATGAACTGTATAAGGCTTGATATTAAAAAGAGAGCTCTCTCCCAGTCTCTCTCATCTGATATATAATTTCATTTTGTCAGAGGGTTAACTACAAGGATCAAGTGAATCTCTCAGTAATTAGCAGTACCTTTGTTCTGCAAAGGATCTGGATAGTAAACTTTCTTTACATAAAAAGATAACTGTATGTCTCTTCTTCAGTGAAGATAGTAAAATTGTCAGGGATTCACCACAATCAAGTATATCAGGTCCCTTCTAAAACAGCAGGCAAGCTCTAAGACTGTAGCACCCTTCAGGACTCAGTGCCAATGCTTCACAGCTACTTTATTTAGCATCCATTTTTCCTGCAATTCTCCAGTTCTCTGAACTGTCCAACAATTTCACCTATTTGGTTCTCACAATACCTCTTCCCTTCACACACTAAGAAAAACAAAAACTACAGAAGTTGTACATATAGTCTCAAATTAAAATAGGTTGTATTTAATTCAAGCAAATCTGCTAAATGAAAATAACTGTTCAGAGTTTGATTTCCCTAACAGACTCTTCTTCTGTTTTATTATCCTTCACTCATATATTTATCCTCTCACACTTATACAGACAGCCATAGCTCCAACAGACAGGTAGCAGGCATGAGATTAAATAAAAGTCTCTCAGTAAAATACATTAATATTTCCAAGATGAAGTGACACACTGGATAGGGATGTCTTTTCTTTTATAATAGTACTGCTCTTAATCACTGATGGCTAAATGTTGTTTTCTGATAAGCAGTTCTTGAAGGGAATAGCAGCTATTGCTGTGTTATTGTCTGGACCTCATTTTTACTGAATTTCATCTATGACAGTAGCCTTATAGGTTTGCTGTTAGTGTCATCTCCTTTGTTCATATTATTTTGGTTCTTCTTTCTGTAGAAGAACAAGTTAAACAAGTCTGTTCTTCACTGTAAAATGTGGAGCTGGTTTCTCCTTGACTTCAGGTGCCTTTGAGCATAACCCTTTTGGCAAGGAGTACCAATGTAAATTGCCCACAGACTTTCCCTGTGTCGAGTGTGCTCTGTAGCCATTGTCAGCTCCCACATTCTAACTCATGCTCTTCAGCATTTCTACAGAGTAGCAGACGAAGGCTGCAACTCACTGTAAAATTACATTCTTCAGATATCTATTGTTAATAGATTGAATCTTTTCTTCCTGCTTCCTATATATTTAGAATCATTTAGAATTGTTAGGGTGTCTGCTAATCTCATATAAAATAGATAACACATGTGTATATATTCAGCTCTTCAATAATTTAACAATTTAGAAAAGGTTTTGGTTACTACATTTTTGTAGAGCTGTAGTTAGCACATAGAGAATACTATTTGGTTACTCTAAAGAAAATATACATATAATTTTTATGACTATGTGCATTCCTCAAACAGCTAATAAAAATCTGCTATTTGAGTGTAAAAATTTGTAATTTTATTGTTCTTTCATTGAAAATTTGTATTTTTGTAGATACTTGTTTTAAGTATCTTGCTATCTTACGATGGTATATTGTTACATCAGTGAAAAGACAATACATTATGTCCCAGTGTAGGTGGAGAACAACTAAGTGATATTTAAAGACAGAATATTAGTTTATGAGAATCAGTTGCTGCATAAAGAACTGTGCAGGACATACAGTATTTGAGTTAAAACCATGAAAAAAAAAAAAAAAAAAAAACAACACAGTAGCAGCATTGCTTTTAAAATCTTAAGCATAGAAGCTGCAGTGTTAAGTATCCTCTAAAACAGAAAGGATTACACACTGGTGGATATCTAATAATCATACTGAACAACTGTTGGAGGAAAAATAAGAGACACAGTGAAACCACACTCAGACTGCTGAAGTCAAGACAGAAATCTCATGACTGAGCTCATTATCTAGAGAGTAAGTGCTGTGGTATGAGAAGCTTCCACTGAATTCTGTTCAAAACTAAGATTATGTGCTGAACAGTAGCAGCTGACAAATAATTATTTTCCTGAATTCTTCATCACCATCTTCAAAAAGAATTGATTGATCATTTACAGTGTTTTCTTTTCTTGTTAAGAAAAGTCCCAAATGGGAAGAATCTGTGGGTATAGAGACTATGCTGCTAAAATCAGAAGTGCTGTAATGCAATGTTATGCCTCATATTTAGAAGTCTTAGCTAAAAACAACATGGAAGAATACATGTTGCCCTGGGGGGGGGGGGGGGGGGGCGGGGAATACAACCATAGTAATTTTATGCACATAATCAAGAATCAAGATACCTGCTAAAGATTTGTTTGAAGAATCTGTTTACTTGCTGAATGGTCCATGTAATTTTTAGTATATCCAAGCACACAAAAAAAATTACTGGTCATTTCCAACCTGTATTCAAAAGTCTTTGAAAACAGAAAAGCCTTATTTTATTGCTTGTGAGAAAAATAGTATTGATTTGCATGTACTGGTTTCCCACTGTGGTCAGTAAGAGATACAGTTATGAACTGAAAGAGTAACACACTTGAGAATGTAACAAAGCATAGCCACTTTGCGGAAGATGGCAAAAAAAAAAAAAAAAAAACAGAGAAACCTATTTGGAATTGTGTTTTGTCTTTTTTTCTTTCTGTCCTTCAAAACCACATTTTATTAACAGAAAGCAAATTGGGAACAATCATTACTCTCTTACATAAAGTGGATATGACCACTCTGAGTAAAATTAACAGATTTGCAAGATTTAGGCAGCAATTTTCCTGATATCAAGTAAATATACGAGACAAAGATGCAAAGGAAGTCTTAAGCAACATTAGCAAACATTTTCAGACGAGCTTGAACCAACCCAAACAAAATGAAAACAATCTCTAGGAATTTGTTTATAAATTATTTTCTCCAGACATTTTTCAAATTTTGGATGTCAAAAAAAAATCTTGACACACAGAATGCTAATGAAGTATTCCAAATCATTAAACTGAAATTTGATAGCATGTTTTACCTTTATATAACAAGAAGTACATATAAAACAAAGAAATAACTATGCAATAACTAGCCTGGAATCTTGTGCACTGCCAAAGAATACTGAATATTAATTTGTTTTATTTTAAAAAGTTGAGGACAAAGGTGAATTATGACTCCTTACAATTATCTCAGTTTAATTTTTGATTTTTTTTTTCTTTTTTACTCTTAAAAAACTACTAGAATACTGGAGAAACCTTCCCAAAAATGTTTTATTTTATTTTGAAAATTGAATAAGTTAAACGTGACAACATAACAAAATGGTTCCTTCTGACAGAGTAAAAAAAATATGTTAAAAAAAGCAACATTTTCTAAGTGATATGGTGCAAAAATCTCAGCATCAGTCACTCCTAAATATTAAAAAAATTTCTGAATGACTGAATTTTTATTGACAACATTAAATTATGTGTATTTTAGCATCTGAAATATATGACAATAGTTTTTGTCCCACTGTTAGAAAATACATGTCTGCCAGAATCCAAAACTAGCAAAAGATTACAGATGATGTTAAACTTTTGGATGAATAGCTGAAAGTAAATAGGAATTTTTGTCCTTTGTTTCAACTAGAAAGATAAATTGGCAAAATTGCATAGATATTAATCCAATTGGAACTATGAAAAAGAATATTACCTGATAGCTTGGAGATATGTTAATATCCAGAATTTCAGATGGAAGTTGAGTCTTGAGATGCATAGAAAAGTTTAAACCTATTTCATTAGGGTTCTTATGAGTCTATCATTTGGAACCAATACATTTAAGGAAACTGAAAGTAGAAGTTTACTGAAGGTCTGTGATGAAGAATAATGTAATTAATGAGCATACGTTCAAACAATGTAAAAATCCACCAAAATCATGAATTAAACCTAAACACTAAGAGGACATGTCACTTGATATTCTCTTAAAGATATTCAGGAAGGATTTTATATAAATTTAACCCTAGGAAAATTTATGGAAGTCTATTTTCTGGTTTCATGTGGACCTCTTCAAGGTTAAGGCTTTTCAAAGAAATCCAGCAGTCTGACAGTTTGGAGCTCTATGTGAAAAACAAACTTAATTTCATAGTTCTCCAGTCAGCATGAATGCTTGAGTTTGAAGAGAAGAGTTTTAGGATATTAATGGGAATTTTTTCTTGACTTGGTGGTATGCAAGGTGAATGCAGAGATCTTCAGCTATTCTCCAGATGACAATAGGTAATGGAAAAGGGAAAGAATCTTGAGTGTCTCCTCCTAATTTCCAGTTTAAAGAATGCATATGTGTGGCACAGTGAAAAACAGGCTTTACCCTTTTGAAGAACTATAACCTACTAAAATCTCCTTCCTACTGAAAACAAGAACAGAGAAGTGTCTCCTGGAGCTGCAGATGAGATTAATACATTTTAACTGTTCCTTATATAGGACTTAAATGGTGAGGTCAGCATCATATTGATGAAATGTTAGTTCAGGTCTGTCACTCAGTTAATACAAAATCATTTTGGCTAGTAAACTGTTCAGTCATGCATAAAGTAATCCAAAAAATCAGTTTTTTTTGCGGGTTTTGTTTATTTGGGATTTTTGGAGGGCAGATGTGTTTGAAAAGGAATGGTTCACTGGATTGGTGTACAGAAGGTTTGACTTGTGCCTTCCATGCTACAGCTGTTCCTGCCCCTTAGTTTGCAGTCTAAACCAGGAGAAAGAGAAGTGCAAATAAGACAGAAAACAGAAGTAAAAGAAGAAAAGGTCTCTATTTCATTTCAGTGTGACCAACTGGATTAGGAAGTTGGGTTTATGTTCTTACAATGATTAGGAATAGGGTAAACATCTTTTAAAAAAATTTAAAAAATAACTTTTTTTTCCCTTCCCTTTATTTGTCTGTCTCTCCCAGAGTGAGTAGGGGAATGTTGGTAGGGAGTGGAGCACTGTAAGTCCCAGGGTATAAATAGCTTTGCCTGAGCCTAACAATAACTCTGCTGCCACTGTCACAGAGCAAATCAGAGGCAAGAAAATACTGTAACAGTATTTGTCATACTTGTCAGGGGAAACATTTCGTAGCTAAAATATTGTTAGCAGAAATGTGTATCAGTTGATTAGGTCAATTTTCCTGAGCTTGATATAAACAGTTTTGTGGTGTCTGTTCAAGCTAGAAATGTTCTTCTCCCCTTTGGCAGTTATGTTATTTCACACTTACCAAATAATATGCCCATACTGTGTCACCCCAATTCAGCTGCAGCTGCTCTGATATGAGGATCAATATAGCAAATTAAAATATTTAATGAGATAGTTTAGGTAAATGACACTTGATGCTTGTTCTGCTTCCTCCAGCTGTTGCTGTTGAAACACTAAACACAAAAGAGGGATTTTTGAGAAGATTTGGGGGGTTTTGGATGCTTTCTTTATTGTGGTGCTTCCATGAAATGGGCAAGATCAGGTAGAGAGGAAAAAAAAAAAACAAAACATGGGAGCAAATGAAGAGTGAAGATGGTGCTCACAAAGCAAGTTAGGAAACAGGGGCAACAAAATATCTTCAATAATCACTTAAATTAAAAGGTCATAATGGACTTCAGCAAGAAAAAATAATAAGTGACTCAGATGTTTCATGCAGTACAAAAAGGTGTGTCTTCTTGATACCATCAAAGAAGAAAACCAGGAGCAAAGAAAGAAGACAAAAAGATCTTAAAAACCCCAACCAACTAACCAAAAAAACAACAAAAAAAAAGGCAAAACCAAAAAAAAAAAAACACTTGACCTCTGTTGATAAGAGACTTCTCTAGAGAGAACAGTGGAAGTGAAGGAACTTGTGAGACTAAAAAAGAGAAAAGGGAAATGACAGAAAAACCCTTATGAGAGCCAGTTTATTACAGCTTCTGCTATTGCAGAAGGGAAACACTCACACAAGAGTTTGATCAATTAAGAGGATCAAAAGGAGATTCACTATCAGGGAGACTAGAAGCTTGTATATGGGCATTGGAAGGGGAATAAACAGATGGTAAAAGGATGAAACAGAGGAAAAGGATACAGTTCAGAGGGGAGAAAAGGACTGCTCTTTGTCTAACGAAAACGTGGTATAAGTAACCTGCAGACTTATGAGTTATTACTGAAGGAGAAGTGAATTTTCTGCTGTGACCTACATACTGTGAATTAGATACTTGATGCTATTTAAGTCTTTCATGGGATTGTGTAGCTGAACCAGTTGAGAATAGACATAAATCCATATCATGCTGACACTTCAGTGTTTTTCATGCATGGTGACCTTCAAAATCTGAAAAGTGGCCCACAGCACTTGCCTTTTACTGTTGACGAAATCTCAAGAAAAACATTTGCCATAGAATATAACATGAAACTGTGTGAATATCAGTAAAAGATATGTCTATGTATCTATGGAAACTTGCTACTCATTGTTACCAGTTTCTGTAGTTTCTCTGACAGGTTATTTTGTCATATATGTGTTTGTACATATGTGTTGCTATTAAGAAAAAGGCTGGTGAAAATGAATGATTTTTAATGAGACTTAATGAAGTTTATAAAGTGATTTGGGGGAAGGACACCTATGTGTCTATATTAAGAGCTGCCCCAATCAACAACAACATCTGTAAGAAAGAATAAAAAGATTCTCAGAGAGCTGATAGCTGACAGACAAGGTAAATGACTGTTCTGGTCTTGTGTTAAAAGGAAAACTGAACAAGCAAAGCAAGTAGCACTTTCTTAATTACATTTTAAAGATCTTTATGCCTCAAATCAGGAGCTGTATCTCATCCACGTTTTTCTTTTCTGACCTTTCTTGTCAGTTCTTTCATAACACCGATGCATGGATAAAATGCTGTTCTGTACTATAAAACAAATTCATTCTCTGTATTTTACTACAGTCTAACCTGGCTATCTTATTTATTGCATATTTGTAGGCAGGTTTTTATTAGAACCTCTGCTGATTTAAAAGAAAAATGACACTAATTAAATGACATGATCAAAAATTCCCAGTCAACTTCAAAAGACTTCCACAGTGTCATTTCTGACACTTAGCAAAATAATAATGTTTTTCACATTGTAAAAAAGGTGTCGAGGCATTTCTACTTTTAAATTCAAGGTACTGAGCAGGATTTATTGCTCATTACTACGCTCCTATTTAGTATGCAATTTGACAATCTGGTCACCTCACCTAATTTTGGATCACTGCAATATGGAGGTCTTTATGTAAGCTAGTTACCAGCCTATACTGATCTACTTCTCACCTTTGTTAGAAGTCTGCTTTAGGGTGAGAAGAATTCTGCTTGTTTCTCTTTTGATGAGAGTAATTGGTTCAGGGTGGGCTCCCAGACAGGCATCCTGCCCGTGGATCAGGATTCCCATTTCAGATCAACCTGATGCCATCAGTCCCTGCCTGAGTGGTGCTGCAGGAGTGTCAGTTCCCAGGCCTGTCTCTGGATGGCCTTCGGTAGCCTTTCTTCCAGCTCTGTCTGTAATCCCATTTCCTCCTGCTCCTGACTGGACTGCCTTGAAGACATCCTTGAAGGCAACCTTCAGGTTCAAGTTCCACCCATCCCTGGATGGACCTTGAACCTGAATCACCACTTTGCCTAGCCTGAGACTACTGGTAGACCCTGTTATCAGCACCCAGTCCTGCTCAGTCTGCTCAGGTGCTGGAAGACATTGCTCTGTCACTAAAGGCACTGCCAGTGCTGGGGTCACTTACAGTTCTATTGGAGTCACTTTTACATTGAAGTATCACCTTGTGGCGAGGTGACCCTGACTGGATGCTAGGTGCTCACCAAAGCTGCTCTATCACTCCCCTCCTCAGATGAACAGGGGAGAGAAAATATGAAAGGCTCATGGGTCAAGGTAAGGACAGGGAGAGATCACTCACTGATTACTGTCATAGGGAAATGTTCAAGCCCAGAGGGCAACTAAGCACCACACAGCTGTTCACTCACCCATTCCCCTATCAAGAACGGGAAGGAGAATATGAAGCAGGAATGGCTCAAAGGATCTATCTAAGGACAGGGAGGGCTAGCTCATCCATTATGGTCATGGGCAAAAGACAGACTTGTTAGGGAAAGAAAATAAAACATCACTTTAATTCAAATGCTAAAAAAACCAACCAACCAACCAAACAAACAAACAAAACAAACAAACAAAAACAAACAAACAAACAAAAACAAACAAACAAACAAACAAAAAAAACACAAACACTTAACAAACAAGGTGGGGACAGCGAGAAGCACCATCGCATCCAAAAATATCTACCCCCACCTCTCCCTTCTTCCAAGCTCAGCTCTGATCCCAATCTCTCTACCTCCTCCCCCAAGGGTGCAGGGGGCAGGGGATGGGGGTTACAGTCAGCTCGCTGCTCCTTCCTTCTCAGGAGATGGGGGGAACTCTGCCCTGATCAGGGGGAACTCTCCCCTGATCCACATGGCTCCCCTATCACTTCAGACAGTCCTTCATGAATCTTCTCCAACATGAGTCTTCCCCACGGGATGCAGCTGTTCCGAAGCTGATCCAGCATGGGTCACCCACACATGTTGCAGTCCTCCCATCACCAAACCACAACAGCAGAGGCTGCTTCTCCCCTCAGAGTCCCAGCTTCTTTTAAGCACAGACACCTGTCCTGGAGTGGCTTTCTCCATAGGCTTCATGTCGGCCTCTACTCTACTGCGGACCTCTTTGAGGGGCAGTGGGGGGGTCCCCGTTGTCTCTCCATGGGATACAGCAGTCTCTGCTCCAGCGCACCTCTCCCTTCCTTCCACTGACCCTGGTGTTTGCACTTCTTGCAACTCCTCCTCTCAAGTTCCAACCTCCTCCCAAGTTCCCCTTTCCAAATACATTATTGCAGAGGCGCAGCCACCATCTCTAATTGGCTCAGCCCTGGCCAGATCCAGGTCTGACTTGGATCCGGGGGAGGTTTCAAGAAGCTTCTCACGGGGGGCCACCATTGTAGCCCCCTCCTCTGCTACCAAAAAAACCTGCCACAGAAACCCAGCACAGGAAAGCAGACTTGACTTGGGCAAAAACTAATTTATTACTAAACAAGAGTAGGATAATGAGAAATAAAACCAAATCTTAGAAACACTTTCCCCCTCACTCCTCCCCTCTTCCTGAGCTTAACTTTGACCCTGATTTCTCTACCTCCTCCCCCTTTGATGTGAAGGGAGATGGGGAGTGAGGGTTCCAGCCAGTTCATCCTGTTGTTTCTGCTGCTTCTTTCTCCTCTGGTTGAGGACTTCTCACACTCTTCCCCTGCTCCAGAATGAGGTCCTTCCCATGGGAGACAGTCCTCCCTTCTCCGACATGTGTTCTTCCCACAGGCTGCAGCTCTTCACAAACTGCTCCACTGTGTGTCCCTCCTTTGGGGTGCAGTCCTTCAGGGACAAACTGCTCCAGTGTGTGTCCCCCGCAGGGTCACAAATCCTACCAGAAAAACTTTTTCAGCATGAGGTCTTTTCTCTATGGGTCCACAGGTCCTGCCAGGAGCCTGCTCTAGCACAGGCTTCCACCACTGTCACAGCCTCTTCAGCTGCATCCACCTGCTCCAAGTGGGGTCCTCCACTGTCTGCAGGTGGAGATCTGCTCCATCGTTAACCCCTATGGGCTGCAAGGACACAGCCTGCCTCACCATGGTCTTCCCCCCAGGCTGCAGGGGAATCTCTGCTCCAGCACCTGGAACACCTCCTCCCCCTCCTTCTTCACTGACCTTGGTGTCTGCAGAGTTGTTGCTCTCACATATTCTCACTCCTCTTTCTTCCTGCAGTTACTGTCGTGCAACACCTTTTTTCCCTTCTTAAATATATTATCACAGATGCACTACCACCATCACTGATGGGCTCAGCCTTGGGCGGTGGAAATCCATCTTGGAGCCAGCTGGCACTGGCTCTATCAGATATGGGGGAAGCTTCTAGCAGCTTCTCACAGAAGCTGCCCCTGTAGCCATGCCTTGCTACCAAGTCCTTGCTATGTAAACTCAATACACATCCTAAATTAGAGAGTCAAACTCCTTGTATCTCCAGCATTCTCTAGACCATCTTTAATTTTGCTGAGATCAAATATCTGCAAGGCACTGCTGCTTATGAAAGATCTCACAGTGTTCATAGATCGTGTGTTAAACATCTTTTCCTCTCAATTATATATAAAACGTACATATTTAACAGATGTCACCAGAAAATACAGAGGTTTTCCTTCCTTGTTCATATATGTTACTTCTGTACACTTTTTTTAATGAGTCTTACTCATCCTTAATGATCATACGATGACCTTTAAAATATAGCTACAGTACATCTGCATTGACTCTGTTTATGTGACACCTGTATCTTTTTCATATTAATGTATGCAGTCTCCTCTGTTCCAGTTGTAGCAAATAAGAACAAAAGCTCATTTCAGGTATTTCAAATGAATTTTCTTTTTGTCATCTAATTCATCCCCCTGCCACTGCACAATTGTTCCCTACAATGTATTTTTTAAGAGCTCTCTTGATGGATGGTGTCTTCTATTGTAACTTTTGTGCGACTATCATTCATTTCCTTTATTGCGGAAGACAAAGACATTTTATTGGCACACTCCTTTCACTTAGTGTTTTATCTACTAACTTTTTTCAAATACAAATCCTTCACGAACTTTTGCTGGAGTTTAAATAAAGATTTTGGTGCAGATGATTGTCTCAGAGTTCATTTGGGTTGCCCCATCCCTCAACTGCCTGTTGCATCGTCTATTCTAAATCCCATTTCTACACCTTTTGTAGAGTAGTGGTGCACTGAAGTGAATGTTAAAATCCCCGTGAATTTACTGAGAGGATGATTTCATCTTGCTTGCTTCCAGTTCAACAAAATATTTCTGCCTCAGTTTAAGAATACAAATAATAACCTCATGCTTAAATTTAACAAAGTACAATGTAATCCACGACTGAAGCTGCTGTGTGCTCAACTAATTGTTTAAGCAATGATCTACATATGCTCCTCACTCCCATCAAATCTCCTACTTTAAACTATTTGAGAAAAAAAAAAAAAAAAAAAAGTAATTTTTTTTTTTTTTTTTTTTTTTTAATCTGGGCTGTTGCCTTATAAAACAGTAAATCAAAACTTTTATTTCTTTCCTGCACTGATACTGATGGATACACCATGAGTGATTTATTTAATGTTGTCTCAAAGTTTATAGGAAGAAGAAACCTGAATCAAGTTTTACCAAGACAGAGACAAGTGTCCTGTTCGCTGGACAACTATACTCTCAACTCTACAACTCAATCAGTGTTCAGCATTCAAATCTTACCTTCCTGAAGATTAAACTCACATCTTCTTAGCAACATCCTCTAACTCCAAGCATAAATTCCTCCGTTACTGAACATCCTATCTGTAAAATCTTGTTGCCTTTTCTTCTGGCATATACATGGATATGTATACATGACATATTACCTAGTATATCCAGGTAAGTCTAGGTGGTTTTGAGCTATGTGGTGCATGGATCTGGATGAGGTATTTGAACAAAGCCCTTCCTACCTCTTTGGCCTGCTGGAGAGATTCAGCATCATAGAATAGTCCTACATAGTGTGCAGAGTTCTCAGCTGAGATGTAATCAGCCATGGAATGAGTTCATCTCAAACTAGAAGAAAACAGTAATGGAGATGGGAAACTCCAGCCATAATCCTTCATTCACTGTCTCCTATCTCCTTACACTTTTATGTGTAAAAAAGACAAAATTGATATAACTTCAGGCAGTGTTTGAGTTCTCTCCTAAAAATGATTATAATCTAGATTCTAACTTAAAACTTCTGGCCAGTAATTTTCATGGGCCACAAACGGTAGGGGTTTTTGAGGTTTGTTTCCATGATACATGAGTGGGAAATTTTGTTTTGTTTTGTTTTTTGTTTTTTGTTTCCCTCCAATTTCTGAAGCACAGTTGAAGAACAGTAAGTACACCACTGTTGTGATTGGGGTGGTAGAGACAATATTAGTTCTCTTTGTCTTGATCTCCTATTTTTATCTAACTATATAATTAAATATAATAAATCTAGCATGCCTCAAAGTATCTTTGAAGAGGGCAATTATGTCACAAACTTAATCCAACGTTTATTATTATTTATTTTGGCACTATGAGGTCTAGGCTCTGCAACACAAGACAGTTACAAAGGCGAGTTACACAAAGAAAACCTCATCCTTGAACATGAAATCCCACATCTTTTTACTGGTCTAAGAATATGCTCCCATAGATTATGGTTTACTTCAGGGGCTTTAACCTATTATTTTAGAAAGCAATATAAATAAATAGAATATAAACCAGCTTGCAGTCTAAAGTCATTCAGATACACATTGTAGTTCCTCAAAACTACTGAAAGTGCTTTTGGCATTACATGACAAGTTATAAATTTTGTATATGGCCTCCCTCCTCACTGCAGTTAAAAGTGATGACAGCACTCAAAGGATATTGTGAAATACAAACATCTGCATACTGGTAGTTGTTTTTTTCTTTTGAAACTTACATTCAATTTTTAATTCATAGTTCTGCAAACTCAGTGTACATCTCATGATTTTATCAGTTCTCTTTGTCAAAATACTCTTTAAAGATCTGTGGCAATACTAACAGTAACAGGAAAGATCAGGAAATGTATTTCTATTGTATTCACAACCATGGCTCCTTTTTCTATGCATTTTTATGTTATTCACCATAAGTCAAGTAACCACACACACATTCCTCATCTGTTGCAATGGAAAATTAAATGGATTATATAAATAATTTTCAGTTGTAAATCAGGTTTGGTTTAGCATTCAGCAGTGGTTTACAGTAATCCATTCTGCTTCATACTATAGTGCATTGCACACTGACAGACATTTGCAACAATATCAGTCTAGTGTTTAATTAAAACACACAAATTCAGGTGACATTTACATAGTTGCTTAACTTTCTCTTACACTTCCAAAGATGTCTCTAACTGTCTGGCATTCATGCTGATCATGTCCAAGATTAAACTTTCTTTCTTTACCAACACAGTCGGTATTTCTAACCAAGGTCTTGGCACTTAGGCTGTGTAGACATAAAAAGGAACCTGAAATTCAATTAAGACTAGAGATTAGGAAATCTCCCAAACAAACAGCATTCATATGGAAGTCAGGCAGATGGACTTGGTAAACAATGTTACTATCACCCAGATCCTCATCTTTACTTTGAAAGTTTTTCCTGTCTTGTTGAATCTCACAGGTCTGTTAGTTTTAACTTCAGAACTTTGGATCACTGCTTTCTTCTTGTCTATCCAACATAAAAAGACCAAAAAGTTAAATGTAAAAAAGGTTGTCTGCTTCCACAACCATCTCCTCAGGAAGAGATCAGAATTTGTCAGAGGAGTAGTAAGATACCTGTAAGCAGACATATTGCACAGCCATGTAGATCCTTGGATGTCCAAGAATGCAAATTAAGACTTCCTAAAGGTACTTTTCTATCTGCCTGAGACACAAAGTGTTCTCATACACCTTGTTGAAATATGCAGCAAATGAAATAATACAAAATCTAACAATGAATATTGGTAAGGATATATCTGAGGTCAATTTAGTCCACAAACTGAACAAATCACTTGAAATTGGTTAGGAAAGATCAAGTATAATTGTCATGGGAACTTTTTCTTGTGTGTCTATGTAGAGATTGCATTGATAGGTTCAGGCAAGCACTGAGGTCCACATGTCAATGTGGTACAAACCTGTTATTGACTCTTCCATGCCATGACAATAACACAGATTTAGCAAGCTTGACACATGAAGAAATATTTAGTGGGGAACACTGAGGCTGTTGTGCATGTAGACACTGTCACTGTTAATTATAATCATTTGCCAGCATCTTAGGTTTGAGGAGTACTCACTAATGGAATGAGTCTTCACAGCATTCAAATAATTTATACTTAATTTTCTCACTTGATTACAAGAGAACAATTTATAAACTTTTTCAGATTTAGGCTGTGTTAGACACAGTATGTTGATTTTTGCATATTTACTATCTTCAAAATAAAAACACTTCTTATGGTTACTTATAATTGGATTATAAACTTTGAAATATATGTACACAGAATATTCTCTGAAATATGAGTAGTACATTTACTTTTCTTTAGTTCAACCTGCTAGTTGCTAAACATTCAAATATACTCTTCAGAACTTAGATTGTTTTGTTTTTGTTTTGTTTTGTTTCGTTTTGTTTTGTTTTGTTTAATTTTGTTTGTTTTGTTTTGTTTTTTTTTTCCCCAAAATAGTATGTCAGAAGTATTTAAAAACACTGGCAGAAATTAAAACACTTCCTAACTGGAGACCTGAAATATTTTGGTTTATGAAAGGGAGAAAAAAAGAGGCTTTTGATAATGCTTCAGGAGCCACAGAGGCACTGTATAATCTATTTAGTGTCAAGTTCCAAAATCCAGTTAAAACATTTCTCAGCACCGTTTCTTGATTATTACAGCCTCACTGTGAGCACCACCAAGGTTTTCTAAGCCAGCCTTTTGTTATCACTACATAGTCCTGGTGTTTGGAGCTACTTGGCATGCTTGAGCTCACCAGAAATTCTAAATGACGTAGCAGCTCTGTTAAGGCAGAGTTGAATGAACTGAAGCAGATGAATGAACAACCTGTATACTTGTACATTTTTTTGCAATTCCCAGTTGCTTTTCTATCCACTGACTGACTATGTTTCCATTGATCATGAAGCTAAACTTAGACATTTATGCTCAGTACTTACTCGTGTGTTAAAATAAGCCTATTAATGAACTTTGCAAGACTTTTGGAAGGATAAAACGGTAAATTGTCAAAGTATGATATTCAATAGAATAATTTTAATTGTAAAAACAACCGTAAATGTTGCTAGTTTTGATAAACTCAAATGTCATAATCCAAGTATTTTAAGTATCATAATCCATTTTTCATAATTGATTTAATTTTATTATAGTTCATATTTCAAGTATCATCGCATATTTTCTACAACTAAAGAATGCATCAGATTACTAACCTTTTTTGCATACTAAAAAGATAAAAATAGAGAATGAAAATCAAAATAATGTATGAAGTTTCAAAGTTTTCCTTCAAAGTTTAAAAGTGATCATTGCAAACAGGACTCCAAACAGAATTCTACGTGTTTTCTATATTTGTTTAAAAGTGTCAGCTATTCAAACCCTCAATTTCAGCATGACACTATAGCTACATTTTCTTCTCTCCCTCATTCTCTTGATTTTAGCTTTGGTCTGCTTCTGCTGACCCACTCTGTTAAGATTAATTCTTCCAGATGATATTTAGGTCTTTTAGCAAATTTCAAACTTTTATGGCAAAACTTCCCTCTCAAAACACAATTCAAATCATTCACAGTTCTGTGGAACATGTTTCTCCTCATACTTACACATATGCTCATGCTTTCAGGGCATACATACAAATAGTCCTTACCAATTAAACTGATTATCTCTGGAAAAAAAATAGGTTTTGTTTATCTTTGGCTTTCTTCTAAGTTGCTTTTTGAAAGCTAACCTAAACACTCATGGTCTACAGTTGTTTCTGAATCATAAAGATGTAGTCTCTTAGAGCTTCTGGCTACAGCTAAAAATTGGCTTTAGTAGCAATAGTATTGTTTTCAGAATACAAAAATCATTGTCAACTATAAATACTATATTCAATCTACCACTCAATATTATAGAACCATCAGTATCATCCTCTATAGGTGCAGCTCTAAACTTTTATATAATGCTTCTGAATCTAAATTAAGTTTGAGGATTAAGCTTTGAAAAATCAGACAATAAAAACATGATATCATATAGTGCACCTGATGCAGATAAAAAAATAGAAGCTTTCATGCAAAAAGTATTATTTTAGCTTCTAAGTTAGGTATGCTTCATGAAACAGGGAAATGCTACAGCAAATTCCTTTTCTGCATAAATGCTTTAATATCCACAGTCTACATACAGTAGGCAAGAATTACATTTTCCCTTACTACAACTTAACCATGCCTACAATGAAAAAATAACAGCTGGTTAAAAGCAAACAGCAGTGTAGTTGCAACAAATTCCCATTTCCTTTGCTGAATGTTGGGATAATCAGAAAGATGAAGATAAGTAAAGAAAGTTCATGAAAGTGCCTCCATGACCAGATGTAGGAAAAAGAGTGGACCTAGACCCTAGCATGACTAACGGATTTGCAGTTCTATAAGACACCATGATTATGAGGAACTAATGAGTCTTAATTTTAATGTTTTGCACATTGGAATTGGAGGAAAATATATTCAAAAGAAACTCCACAGAATGTTGAGATACCATTTTTAGAGAATAAGTAATTCTTCACTCAGGTAGATTTATTTACTCACAATGTCTTGTCTAGCATTTCTACTTTATACTGTTGTAGCACTAGACTGAAAATCTTCATGAGACAATTTATACTTTGCTATTCCCTCCCTCTAATTAATTCTGTGTATAAGTATCATAGCAGTGTTTTAGGAGCTCCACCAAATGATTAATTAACAGTGATGGCTTTTGGAAAAGATACAGTATTTAGAATTTGGAATTGGGGGGGTTGGGAGAGGGGAAGGGAGAAATTTGTCTGTTCAGAAAAAAAAAAAAGAAAAATATGTGAATCAACTCAAAATTTCCCAAATGACAATTCTGTAAGGAAGGGCTAGAGTAGAGATTTACATCTGGTTTGGAATCATCAGCAGCACAGTAGATCAAGATATTGTTGAAATCAAAATATAAGGCTTTGCTGGCTAAGTAGTTTTGCTATCAGGTATATGAACTGACGCTAAGGTAACCATAATGCTTTTAGGACTGAAATTCAATTTCCGCTTGTCACTGAACAGGACTATATGGATGGGTCAGACCTACAGACTGAAATCCTGCCTGTATAACATCCTATGGCATTGAAGATTGCCCAGATAACATAATTAAGTTTATCATGAAGACTCTACTGAGTCTTGAAGTCTCTAGTCTGCTCACTGAGCAAGTGAGATGTTGGAGAAGCTTGCTTCTGTGATATAATACCATTAAAAATTAATTACAACAGACAGGTAGCAGGTTGTAAATTAAAAATTAGCACACACTTGGTAATGACAAAATTATCTTACGGATGATCAACATTCCCTAATACTAAAAGGGTCAGCCTTTCTTTATTACGCTAGTGCCAATTCTAAGTGCTGAATTCTCATTACCTTTATGGGGATTTTATGGTCTTGTTGACTTTTAATGTGACTGCACCATGATTTCTAACTTCCCCCTCCTACTATGAATGGTAGGAACCTATTTTGCTTTAAAATATCAGTGTTGAAGAAGAGCGAGTCTCACAAATATTTTCATTAGAGTCCCACATCTAGGAGACCATGGAGTCAATAAAAAGAAATGCATTATATTTATTATTCTGATGAATATGGGTGAAATTCAGCTGAAGAGTTATTTTCAATAAATTTTGGGGTAAAACTTTGAATAATTTTGAAAAATGTCACAATCTGAAGGAATTTGTTCTATATTACTTCATGGGCTTTGCATTTCTACTAAGAGGTCTTTGAAAGAACTATGATAAAAATCTAGTGAAATGCAGTCTTTTTCAGTTTCAAAAAGCTTTTACACAAATCCATTGACAAAATTTCCCTACTAAGAACAACAAAACAAGAAACAAATTTAAAAAACTGGATTTTTTACTTCGTTTTAGTTTTAGGAAACTCTGGATGTCTTAACAAAAGATATTTCAAAATGTAATGCATTCTGCGTCCTCTCATAGTTTGAGACCACATAAAAAGCTCTGAAATCAACAGGAAGGTCACTGTTTGTATTGGGATGTGAGCTTTTCTCAGGCTAAGGACATTTACACTGATTATTGAATATTTCTGGTTGTGTTCTTTCCAAAGTACTGATCAGGCCTTACATTCAGAAGCAACTACAGAGTGAAGAGTGCACATCATCCACAGATGCGTGCTGGCCTCCATCATACTATTGTCCAAGTGCACCCACCCTGTGAGCATCCAGTTTTCTTCTGTAATTAATTCTTCTGCCTTTCATGGCATAGTCTTTTACGACATGCTGACAAGTCATCTTGCTCTACACAGTCAGGTTTCCAGGGAATTTCTCTAATAAACAGATACTTTGCTGTATTCTCTAGGAGTAATAGGATGTTAGAGGCTGTGGCACACAGAATACTCTATGTTGGTTATGCATTAACTACTTCCCTTGAAGAACATCGCCTAAGACAACATATGCCATTTGAATTCAATTTTAAAATTAGTTATGTTCTGAATGTAACATGCAGAATGCTAGAATGCTGCAGGCTCCAATCCAACACTGAACTAAAGATATTTTTAGAAGTGTCATGCTCCAGAAATTGTTAAAGACCCACTTTTTATGTTACTTGGTAAACTGAAATTAATTTTTGAAAGTTTCATTTAATTTTTATCTACTCTTTTATGTAGTAGTTGTTATTTATATTTGTTTTGACTATTGCTAACTTTACAAATAGATAAAAATATGATCAGACAGTTGTTCTAAATCAGATATTTTTTTCTATTTAAGTGTTAGCTGTGGAGTATACAGAAAAAAATCCATAAGACTTTTCTTTTGTACTGTCACAAGTGCATGACACAATATCTGACAGCAAGCCATTCAAGATGAAGTTTAAATAATACTGAATTAGCTACTTTAAATGCCTTTGCCTTCATATGATCACTGAAACCTGCCAACCTTTCTGCATTCACTAAGAACATTACTAATTTAGGTCAGGATATCTTGGATTCAATAGACCAGTACGTTATGTTACCTATTTTTGTATGAAGAAAAAGCACTATGATATGATCACTGAAAGTCTGTGTGTATAATGTCAATGTCAGAAGACATTTACCATGGTCTTTCACTGAAGGAATGACTCTCTGAGACAAAAGTATTCCTACATCAATTTTACTATGATTAAAGAAGTCTGTTCTTTCTAGCTAGAAAGCAAAAATTTTTGTGACAATAGGAAAATCTTACTCCTTCTAATGTTTATCCTTTCTTTCTTACCCTTTCTCATCTGTTCTTTTCTGAGAAAATATATGAGGGTGGCATGATAAGATTTGATTAAAATAAGATATTTCTTTGTAAGAAAACAAAATGTTTCCTTGACAACAGTTATAATCACATGGTAGTATTATCTCTCCCTTTGAAGTTGCTGTGCAAAAGAAGAAAGTCCTGGATCAAACTTCCTTTGTATTGTTAAGCAGTGAAAGCAAGTAACTATAATTGCTGACATTCTCAGGGTCGATGTGAATCCTTATTAATCTGTAACAGCATGCTCTAAGTCTTTTGTTCACCACAGAGAAGGCAAGTAAACGATAAACGGAAAGAGCTCCTCAGGGAAGCAAGCAAAAGAACAGGAAAAAGCTAGGCAAGGGTATGGGTTCTGCCAATGGGTCTGCTGGGTATGACAAACACATCCTACAATTTATATATGAAGCTACCATAACATTCATTCACCATATAGCAAAGAACACAATGAAAAAATTGCTCTCCCATTACTACGAAAGTAATGAGAGTGAGGACAGAAACCCACTTATGAGGCTTCACAGAATGTGTGAATTGAAAATTCTTGATTATTTTAAGTAGAAGCAATATTAAAAGATATCTTTAAAACCAAATATTTAGAGATAGCTCTAATACTTTTTACTTCAGAGGAAACAGAACTGTTAATTTACTTTGTGGATGACTGAATGATTATGTTTCTTAAATGCTCTAAGGGGACTGAACAAGAAAGGGCTGACAGTTTCAAATAGAAGTATATTGTCACAACTTACACTCCAAAATATTTCTCACATATAAATTAATGTATTTTCATTTGCTAGCAACAACCACAAGCCTCGCCTACACTCAAACTGAGAACTTGACTGTAGAAAAAAAAAGTTTTAAGCTGGTTCTATAGAGCTTCATAGAGGTTTCTCAGTTTTTGCTACCTGCCTGGACTCCATCTCTGCACCTTCTCTCTCAGGATAATTATTGTGTTCACAAGTTAGCATTCTTTAAGCTTTTGAAATCAGTTTACAGTTTTTAACTATTAAGACTCCATGAGATATTACCAAAAACTAAGGATGTCATTGTAAATAATGCAAACCCTCTTAACTAATAAGGTTACCTTTACTACCCCTTAAGACATGAATATCAAAGTCTTTTCAAGAGGTAAGGAATAGTGCAAGGTATTCCTCCTCTTACTTCAGTTTCTTCAGAAACAGGTCTTATTTTAACTCCATTTCACAAGAAAGGCTGTACCTGTCCAAACCAGAACATGTAACAAAGTGGCTTTTCTGAGCTGATTTTTCCTGCTTTGTCCTCTCCTTATTATCAGTCCAATATCTTTAGTCAAACTAAACCTGTAGGAACCTCTTAAAGTAAACCCACTATTCTGTAAATTTATCCCATGTATCTAGTCTGAAAACTGCAAAACAGAAAATACTCCCCTCATTGTATTTTTGTTTTAGTTTTAGCCTCTAACAGCTGAAACTGCAGAAAAGGCTAAATATATGACTGGGAAGATCCCATCATCCCTAGCCAAAGAACAAAATATGTCTCATGAAATACTATACACAGTTGGATTCTGGAAGACATTGCAACAGCCAGGAATCAGAACAGATATTAATTCTGTGATAATATCAAAAGAATCCCTGGATGGTGAATTTGATTGAACTATTTTCAGTATTTCCAGTAGATCACAATATACAAGAAACTCGGAATAAACACTAGTTGAAATGTATCCTATTTGTTAAGTGAGGCAAAGTGGAAAATTTCTATGTAAAGATTTTCAGTGAAATTTTACTGTCTTTAAAAGTCATTATATTTGCATGATAAGCTAGTTTTATTCTATTGTCTAGTGTGCTTCAATTTAACTTGCCGTAGCAAGTCTCTTTTTCTTTTGTTTACTTAATGGCATTTTCACTGAATAATGAAATCCATTTTGAAATAGAAAAGTTGAAATGCTGCTAGTAAAGTCACTCTAGCATTTATCAGAAACATCAGTATATTTTTATCGGTAGTACCAAAATACTCTGAAGATTATTATTTCTTTATAGTTCAGACTGTAGTGCATTACATTTCTCAGTGTTTATTACACAGGATTACAATATATTTCCTCCTTATCAAATAAAAATTTTGCATACAATCAGAGGAGTCTGAAAGATGCAGTAATTCCATACAACTGTAGATTTGCTCTGTATCTGATGAATTCTCTCCTTATAATTAAGTTGTCATAGCAATGCATTTTTAATAGTACTGATTTATATGCCAGTAATCTTCTGGAGACTGAGCTCTTGATAGTGTTTTAATACTCAGTTATGCTAAACAAGTACTGGCCTACTTGTACTAGCAGAAGAACATGTCATCAGACTTAAAATAGACCAAAGCATAATCTAACATACACAACTAACAGAAAGCTACATAAAACTTTGGGTGGCTCAGCTCAAGAAAGTAAAGGCAAATCTTATATCTTTTAAATCCTATACCTGTTTTAAATCCTATACCTGTTTTAAATGTAAATATTTAATGGTTAAAAATCCCTAAATGGTTATACCTTATTATGGCAGATATTAAAGGTTTGGGTTTTTTTACCAAAGGTATTGTTTTTGTATATTGGTACTTATATGGTACACCATGCAGCTGTGGAGAATTTGCATTGATAGTGCAAAATCACAGTACTTTATTGATGATGTTTTAGCATGTCTTCCTCCTTGTATTTTTAACAGATCAATTAAATTACACATATTTATAAGGTTTCAAAATAACAGGAAAACATCCTTCAAGGACTAGGACTATACGTCTTGGCTGTTTCCAAGGCACTGATAGCCAGTGTCATCATGCACAAGTCTGTGAGAGCAAGACATGATCATAAGCAAAGAAAATTACCTGATATTTAATTCATTTTTAAATTCAGAATATAAAGAATAATGTACATTATTTTTTAGTATCAGGCAAAATGTAAGTGAATCAAAGAGAAATTAAGAAAAAAAATGGTGTTATTTTCTGTGGCTGAGAAAGAGGAGGAAAGTAGAAGAAAGAAAGATTCTTTTCGTCATGTCTCTCTAGAAAGGATTTTGAAGTATTGGTTGAGACAAGCATTATGTAGCACATACCCTCTAAACACTCCTTCAAAGGGCTGATGAAGGGGAAAGCATATTGTGAATGCAATAACTGACCTAACTAATACGTCTTAATGAAGATGTGTATTGATTTGGTTATGAGGAATGCTTAGCCTCTAAATATATAAATGTAAAATGGTAATTGCTCATTCTGAAGTTTCTGACCTTCTCTTAATGATGTGAGAAACACACCCGCTTAAGTCAGACTCTAGAAGCTTGCAAGAAATGGAAAGGTGTGCAAGTACTATAGATTCAACATAAACTACATTTACCTGTTTCATATATATAGCCTAAGAGTCAAAAATTAAACCAGAAAAAGGTTTTTTTGGACTGAAGCACAGTGAAAATCTAATAATGGCAAAGATAAAGTTACTAAGGAAAGTAAAAGAATAGATAGAGGCAACAAAGGACCAAATGGCTAGGAGAACTTTTCCTTCCCTCTCACCTCCTGGTATATGCATTTTTCCTTAGACTCAAAGCTAATCCTACACATTGAGTGTCTAGGAAAAAAAGTAGAACATGCAAGCTGAAGCAGACATACAAAGACTTCCCCAAAAATATAGTAAGAAATATGAGAATATATGCATCTTTACCTTTTATCTAGAATAGATTTTACTTTAGTTAATAAATAAATAACATTTTCCTTAACAGCTGTAAGCTTTTCCTTCTATAAATTTCTGTCTGTTTCTGTTTTGTTCTTCAAAAAGTGCATCTTTAAAATTAATAGACATTACATGTTTAATGAAGGGATCAGCAGTCTATAATGTAGTCTCAGACTAGTTTCACAATGGAGTCCTTCTAATAAGGGCCCATCACCAGAGCAGTGGAGACGATGCTGAACATGGCTGGAGTTACTAATTTCACACTATCACACTATCTTCTGCTAAGTCTCAGGTCTAGTGGGAGATAGAGCTGGTCAGCATTTGGCCTGTACGTACAGGCATAATCTGCAGGTGGTATGTTCTTACACAATTCCAAAGTAGCTGTAGTCAACCTAGTTAACTATCTGGTGAACAGAGGTTAAGAACAACACAAGTCTTTTCTGGTCTAAAAGATCATTTACAGTACACAGAAAGAGACAACTCTCCCTTAATGACATTTTTTTCAAGAATTTCCTCATTTTTCTTAGATAAGGAATAACACTTTGTCCTGGGTTTGAGTGAGTGGTGGGTTTATTTGGTAGTAGGGGAGGGGGCTATAGAGGTGGCCCCCTGTAAGAAGCTTCTTGAAGCTCCCCCAGCTCCAAGTCAGCTCCACCTCTGCACCAAAACTGAGCCAATAGGCTGCGCCTCTGCAATAATGTATTTAAGAAGGGACTTGGTGAGGAGGAGTCGGAATTGTGAGGAGGAGTTGCAGCAGCTGCGTGAACACCAAGGTCAGTGGGGGAATGGAGGAAGAAAGGAGGAGAGAGTGGTTGCATGGTGTTTGGCTGCCGACCAGGCTCAAACCATGACACACCTCTTCAAGACTTCCCTTAAGAATATTAAGTGTCTGCTTCTGGAAGTCATCTATGAATTAAGTGCTATTCGCCTGACTACAGTCATTGGTAAGGTGCAACTAAAAGATGAGAGATCCTAGTCATTTCTGGATACTGGAAAATGTATGTGTTTATGGAGGAACGTGGTACTTAGGCCCTGAAGTGTGTTAGGCGTGGCATGCATATATAGTTAGGAATGGTGATCAGTCTATATCCAAACCCTGAAGACCTACAGCCCTGTAACTGATAGAACTGGCATGCTGAGGTTAAAGGAAAGTTGCAAAATTTTCCAGATTTCTAGTCTGTCTTTAATGAACATGGCATCATTCACTTTCTGGGACATATTCCTAAGTATAGGGAATGAACTGTTGCTATAGGCTACTTTTAATTTAGTTCTCTGTTACTACAGAAGAGCTCTGTATCATTTTTAAATAAATGTTTGAAATAAATGTTTCTCCAGAAAAAAAAAAAAAAAAAAAAGAAAAAAACAAACAAAACATTGCATTGTATTTCTGCTTTATTTGTGTTCATTTTCACATACTAAAATGTCACTTAATAGAAGCAGGTGATGGACTCTCAGATTAGCTGTAAAGAATGAGCTCTGGCGGGTGGTGGGAGGCTAGAAGACAATAATACTCTAACTAGTAATATAATGCACTTTGAACTTATCGCTTGCTTCATATAGAACTGCTGAGATATCAGAAGAAAAACCAACCATACCCATTTTTCCACAAGTACCCACAGCAATTCAGATAGCATCAGGTGCGTACAGCTGTAATGCAAGTATATTTATCTCTATACAACAATAACACATGGGAGAGAGATAAATAGGAGCAAACATTTCACTGACTGCAACAATATCTTTGAAAACATGATTGCATTGTTTACATGGAAAAGGCATTTTTGAAGATTTGAGATTGGACAAGTGAAAAAGGAGGTGTTGAGCACTCCCAGGGGACTGGTACAAACGAGAGTAGAGAGGAATATCTGGCTATTGCCTACTGTCACACTACAATGGAGGTTGACAGGTAGTATATCAAAACCCCTTTGTGTCGTTTTTCGCTGGGATAGAGTTAATTTTCTTCATAGCTAATATGGGGCTATGGTTTTGATTTGTGCTGAAAACAGTGTTGATGATACAGGGATGTTTCTGTTACTGCAGAGCAGCGCTTGCACAGAGCCAAGGCCTTTTCTGCTCCTCACCCCACCCCACCAGTGAGGAGTCTGGGGGTGCACAAGGATTTGGGAGGGGACACAGCCAGGACAGCTGACCCCAACTGACCCGAGGGACATCCCACACCATGTGGTGTCACGCTCGGCATATAAAGCTGGGGGAAGAAGAAGGAAGAGAGGGAACATTTGGATGCGATGATGTTTGTGTTCCCAAGTAACAGTTACGCATGATGGAGCCCAACTGTCCTGGAAATGGCTGTGCCCCTGCCTGCCCGTGGGGAGTTAATTCCTTGTTTTGCTTTGCTTGTGTGAGTCCCTTTTGCTTTACCTGTTAAACTGTCTTTATCTCAACCCACAAGTTTTCTCACTTTTACCCTTCCAATTCTCTCCCCCACCCCCTGGAGGGGAGTGAGTGACTGGGTGGGGCTTAGTTGCCAGATGGGGTTAAACCATGACAACCTTCCATACAAAAATCAGCCAAGTGTTATGAAAATGTTATTGCCAGGTTATGAGTGGGTTTTCTCTTCTGATTGCTTTGGAGAAAGGATAAAGGGAGAATCACAGTCCATATTTTTGCTCTTCAAATACATAGAATAGACTAGTCCCTCATCATTGCTTCCCTTCATTTCCCATTAAACTCCCCTTCAGTAAATAACAAAGACGACCCTTTCCTCACACATGGAGTGCTTCATCTTGCAATGGTGTATTCTTGAGAAAAACAGCTTCTCTGCCTGACTAGAGCTCTATCTACTTCTGTCCTCAACATGACACAGAATAATATCATCCAACCTTGGATATAAAATGGTACTAGATAACTACATCTTCTGATTGCTTGGTTCTTCCTTATGATTATTTATCAAATGCAAAATATATAGGCAAAGGAGTAATAAATAAATGTGATATGTAATATTTTCCCTTTTTCTAGTTTAAAGTTCAAGACAGGTAGAGAATCGGCCTACAGATGACCAGGAAGACAAAGATTCCAACCCATTTTAACTTTGCACATTGACTATTAAGCAAGTCCCTTCCCAAGGTAATTAAACCAAAAAATGCTACACCAAAGCTTGTCTTAGATTATCATTTTGAAGCTGTAACACAAGTCATCACTTTGAGTGTCAACTGAGATGAGAAAAATATGTATTTGACTTAATTCAGCACAGAGATTTTTATAGAAAGGGAAATATCCTTTGGTTAATGTGGAAGTTGCTACCAGAAACAGTGAGATGTTAGTTAAAATGGAGCAAATCAGTGGGAAATGCTTTTTTCCTTGGCCTACAAAGTGGAATTATGTCATTCATAAAAAGCATGAAAAGGGACCCTATAATACTGTATTCAATTATTGACCCTATAATACTGTGTTAATTTATTGGATAATTATGACTTTGACTCAGTCCTTCTCTTTACTTTGCTATCCCAATAATAAAATTAACCAAGTTGACATTATACTTGCACTGTTATTCAGAAAGCTATCCTACTACCTGTACATTTTTAGGAAGATGTAACAGTTAACCTTGGCTACTTCATTCTGTAACACAGACTTTCTCTCAGGCATATTTAAAAAAAAAAAACAAACCAGTTTCAGATACCATAGATCTCAGTTTTGTATTGATATGTAACATTCATGCATAGCAACAAACTGATGTCAAACATTAAAATGGTGAATAAGTGTGCTCTAGCAAAAAGAAAAGTGAAAAAGAAGGACAAAGGCTACATATTTTAAACAATTTATTTGTTACTATAGCCCAAGGCTTTTTCCTCACTTTTCAAGATGCAATAAAAATTATATGAAATATTTAAAATGCGTACAGGCAAGTTTACTTACTGTTTCCTGGATGCCAGCGCACTGCATTTAAATATGCATTACAGTAATGGAAGAGAAATTCATGCTTGGATCGGGTAACTTCTCCTTGAAGTAAGGGCATCAGATCATGTCCATCAATAATTCTAAGTAAGAAAACATTTCAAAATCAGAAGAATAACCCAAACCTCACTTTACTGAGAAGCTATTAAAACTTGGCATTTCCACCGCTCAAAAAAATAAATCTGACTGGCTAACTCAAGTTGGTCAATTCAGAGAAAAGCTTTCAGGTGCTCTTGCCCTCTCATTTTTACATTATTTAAAGAAATATTAATTTTACATTTTGCCATTAAGAATGGTTGTTTCCTCAACAGATTTTTATCTTTTTTTTTTTTTTTTTTTTTTTTTTTCCCTGAGAAAATGACCAGATATATGTGAATAAATTGCTACAACACTGTCCTCCAGGTTTACCTAAGCTGTTTGGGAGTAGTCTGGCCAAAATAACACTAAACCAGGAGAATTATATGCTGTGCTCTGTTAGCATCCTTGGAAGTAATCGTAAGAACTCTGTCCAGCAAAATATGTATGCCAGAATTTAAGACAGAAATAGTCATTTCGAAGTTGAAAATTAACTATGTTTAAATATGTGTTTATCAGCCACACACTCACACACAGATATATATATATATATGTGTATATATATATAAATTCTCTAAACGCCACTGGACTATTTTAATCATGCTTTGAAGGAGTCAGTCAATTTACATCAAAATGGAGTTATAAAATAAGCAAGGCATTTAAATGTTTCCATAAGCTAAGACTTTGAATTGATGGAATCAGATGGCAGGGAAGAAATCACAATTTGCACTTTTGACCTGGTGTGAATTACAAATTTTACGAGAAGTTTTACAGGTTATTACATTTTACTGATATACAGATCAGCAGGTAATTATTTTTTAAGCATTTTGAGCATATTTCATAACTTTTTTGAAACTTTTTAAGAGTTTAAAAATGTCTATTTTAATTTTCATTACCATTGTAATACCAGTGTAACTACTGCAAGACAGGTATTAACTTCACTTTTTTAAGGCATGTGCTGTGTATGACTATGAAATTCTTGGCAGCAATTGTATGCAACAGCACCATGCTTAGTAGGACTCTTCTCAAAGGATGGGCAGGAAAACATCCTGGAATTCCTAAAGCTGTGTTGTCCAATAACTGTGCTTTCTTGGTGCATCCCTGTCTGTAGGGATCTGTTGTATTAAAGACATTCCCACTTTCAATTTGTCATCTTTTCTCACCTGAGTAATGCACTCCTGTCTCGCCCCTGCAGGCTTGCTAAATACCAAGCTGAGATCAGAACAGACACACGTCTATTGTACACTTTCTGTTCTACAGCTTGCTGATGGGGAAAAGGGTATCTCCAGCAATATGTCTCCAGCACTCTTGCATTTGCACAGCTGCTGGTTTCAGGGGGATATATGAGACTTTTCTTCCTGATGACTTATTTTGCTTCTTTACGAGGAGTATCTCCTCTTTTCCTTTTCAACCTGTTTCATCCCAGTTACTGAATCCTAATCGTAGTCATTTCTCTTATTTCTCAGGAAGAATTCAGTAGAGTGATAGGAACTCAGCCGCTGGATTAAAAATGCTTCAAGTTAGTCCATGACCTACTATGAAGCAGTAATTATGGCATCTAGTCTACGCAGAAGAATCACTGGAGCAGCTTGCAAGTGGAAGTTACACAAATATATTGGGATTTCTATCAAAGAGATCAAAATAAAACATTGGTGCTTAGTATTCATGCAAGCAATATGAAAGTGCTTAAGATCTGCCCACATTAAGAACAATATGAACTGCTTAGGTTTGACAGAGTTACGGCTAGTAGGGGATCTCTCAGGACCAGTCTGACTAATTTTTCATTTCTTACACATGTCCTGCCCTGCCATTTCCTTCAAGCACTCACTGAATCATCATTAGCAGAGTGCCTCTGCTCACTACTGGTTTCCCCCCACGTGGATTCTGGATTCTTTGTGCTCAAAAACCGTTTGTGTATGGTAGATGTGTTTAAAGCATGTGCATATCATCATGTTTCTCCACTTACTGGATTTGGATGGCAATAGATTTTAGGTGGAGGCACCTTGCTGCTGAGACTATCTCCCAAACAAGAAAAATCACAGGGATATAGGAGTGCCAATAAAACATCTTATGAATTTTAGAAGCCCAGTGGGTCTTCTTATCAGGCTGCAAAACTCTGTAAGAGATTATTTTCACTAACATGGTAAAGGACAAAAAAATCTGTGAGAAAAGCCTAGCTGGCATTTTGATGTGTTTTGCTATACTAAACATACCAAGGTTGAGCTTGTGAAGTTTAAAATAATTTACCCCTGCAGTTCCTGTTTCTACTACATTCGCTCATGAAGAACAAAGCATTTTTTGATACATTCATTTTTGGTTTTAGTAAGTAATTCTGATTTGACAGTATGTTGCTCTTAGTGCTATTCTCTTATCTTATTGCTTGGTGCTTGTTGTGCAAGGTAAGCTGTATTTACATACAACATTTCTGTGAAATATATCAGTATGTCCGTATGAAAAGAAACAACATATTACTGTAAGTAATGACAAAAAAGTGCTTTTAAAATTTAATTTTTTCTTTTAATTTTCACCTCTATCTTAATAAACATCACTAGAACATATAAAACACTCATGAGAGTTTCTCTAAAATATAGAACTACAGAGCATACCTGTCAGAGGGTAACTGTGCCTCGGCAAGTTTGACTATGGTAGGAAATATATCCATGTTACTTGTTGGTTCATCAATATAGGCACCAGCCTGTATCACTCCAGGCCAACGGAGAATCCCTGGCACACGAATACCTCCTTCCCAGTTCATTGATTTTCCACCTGAAAAATTGAAGTTTTGTTTGTTATGAAATCAATTTGTTCTTAGAAAAATACCTCCCCAAAATTCAATTTCCAAACATTAAACATTCTGTCTGGACAGAATCTTTTCATTAAATATATTTATCTTATTTTTAATTTGCTAGGTTTATTTTTTCCACCTACAG
The DNA here is from genome assembly GCF_018691265.1 of Tyto alba. NCBI lineage: Eukaryota > Metazoa > Chordata > Aves > Strigiformes > Tytonidae > Tyto > Tyto alba. The sequence continues at coordinate 6,978,543 of NW_024881276.1, read as the reverse complement.
TCGGTACTTTTCTTACAGAAATCTACTAATATGTATTAGACAGAGCCTATAAAATGTATTTAGTTTACAAACTAAAACAGGTAAATAACAGTTGTAGGAGATAAAAAGCCACATTGCAGGAATCTTCATATAGAATTTGATCTAGATAGTATGCCACATAGTTATGTGAAGATATAACCAAAAAACAGGAATCAAAAATCAATTAAGATAGGCCTAGATGTCTGAGGTATGAACCCAGAGAAGATATATGATAATTTATTAAAAATGGTGCTTAATGACTTTAGATAGAAGAAAATACTAATTTAAGTATGTTACTCAATTCTCCAATTCAAAACATTAGGAAGAAATTCACTACAGTGATAGTAGATCTCAGGATGTGAAGACCTTTTCGACTTCCAAACCAACACAGTTGCATCAAATACACTATCAACTGATTGCATTCAATACTACACTGCAGTCATTTCCTTTGTTTCTCCAATAACCATCACTGTCCAGTCCTCCTGACATCTTTACAGAAGGGCAATGTGTTTATTCTATGGTAACATTTCTATCATTACTTAATATATGATACAACTCTGTATGAAGGGCTACCACAAGTACTATTATTACTGCCTTACACAGTCATGTGACTGTGTACAGCACTTCAGGTTGATCTTTGAAATTAATATATCACTTGGAAAAAAATATTTCTGATAAACAGATGGGGTTTGGATGTGGTTAAGCGTGGTCTGGGCCAGGCATTTACAATTAAATTGAGAAATTTTTTATGTATAATAGAAGTGTCTGAAAGAAAAAGAACATATGTGTTGAACTCCTGCTGTTAATTGAATCACACAGCAATTCATAGTTCAAATAAAAATACTATAAGCCTATTTTTCCTGTATCTCCCATTTTCAAGTAAAAAAACCCACAGATGCACAAAATATTACAACAAAGTACTTCAATAGTTCTGTCTCCTCAGCCTCTTAGACCTTCAAAAGACCACAGAGATGTTAATATCTTCAGTGTCAAGCCGAGACCTTGCCATACATGCTGTCTATCTTACCAACTCCTCAGTGATCTTTTCTATTTCAGCACTGGGTCATTCATAATCCATCTGTTTTTCCACAGGTTTTCCACTGTCTAGTAAGATTTTGTACAGGTTTTTCACTGTTTGTAAATGTGTGAACTTCAAGAGAGAAAACTCTTTTTTTTTTTGCATAGATCTTTACCCATTTTATATATGTATACAGATCTTGTGGCTGAAAAACCTTCAGCTCATGGTTCTTTTTTATATCAGATTTTTGCTTACTTTTTTCATGGGCTTTATCAGAACTAATAATATTGAATAGTTAGGGACACATAATTATCTAATCTGACATCAGAAAACGTAGGGTTTCTAATATTCAGCACTGCATAAGAAACAATCTTTGCTAAAGTTGGTTTTGTAAAGCAGTGTAGAGTTCAGGTGTTAACAAGACTATCTGTCTTTTAGAGCAGTCTTAAAAATTTACTCTTGTCACAGTGTCAAATGTAATTTCATTCTCACAAATAAAGCATGTGGCTACCTATTCTAAAACTCAGGAATGAGATGAATTCTTAAAGAGAATATTTTTGGTTACATTATTGTAAAAAAAATATGATTTTCAAACCAAAAAATCTAACAAAAATGTAGATTTAGTTTTATAAAATTGTTATTTAGTGAGGTTTAAAACACCTGTCACCTAGCAGACGGAAGTGTTCACCCAACAGTATGCTGATCTGTTGTTAATGCGGTTGGGTCGAGACTGGTGTAGATGTCAATAGATTGTGTGCATCTTCTGTAGAAAAGATGACTCTGTCATGTATAACAGTCACAAGGATTTTAGAAGTTTGGTGGAGATTATGTGTTACCTAGCAGGAAAGTGTCAAGATTAATACACTGACTGAGCTATGGTTCACAGAGAATTCTCTTGAGTGGGAATAGTGATATCTGAATAAAAATATAAGAAAAGTATGAGGACATGAAATTACAGATATATTCAAATCAAGATATTTTCAGTGAACACCTAGGCTGGGGAGATGATTTAGTACATGAGACAGATCCTAGTTCCGTGTAGACATCACAGCAGCTTGTTAGCTAGACAGTATGGATAGACAGAAAAGTCTATGAACAGATCTGTACAATATGTAGCTTTAAGTGTGAGGTTCCTTTTATTTATATATACCTCTCTGAATCTAGTAACACGGTGTTAGCTAGATTGGATTGTTTAAAGAAATTCTTGTTTTACTGTTGCCTCCTGTGTAATCTGAAGACAGAGTAAGTGGTGAATTCCATTCCCACAAGTTGCAATTCTTAAAACCTAGACATTGGATCACTTTCACAGTTCCTGGGTTCACAATACAATTTTCTTGAATCACTACAGAACAGAAAAGAAAACTTGAACATTACTCAAGCACAAAGGGAGCACTCAGCAAACTCTGCCTCCCTGCTGTGAGGTACAAAAAGCAACATGGACTCCACAGCAGAGCTATCTCCTTGCTTATGTCAATAAGGAAGTGACTGCTGTTTTCCTTTCAAAAGACTAATTGGAGCATATTTTTTTTTTATGTCTCTGAAGATTAGGAATAGCAGGAAACCAGGGCAGGAAATAGAGGTCATTGTGGAAGGTTTTCTTTTATTATCTGTGTCTATGTGATGTTCATCTTTATTAGAACTTTGTAAATTTAGTGATATCACTAGAGTTGTTTAATACCATTATAAGATTACAAATCCCTTTATATACATTGTCTTTAAAAGTCTAGCTGTTAAACATTGTTCAAGCTATCTGCAATCTTTTTTCTTTAAAAAAAAAAAAAATCAAGGTTTCACTACTAATGCCTGAAACATGAAGCAAACATTCAAATGGCTAGAATATTAGAAGGGGAAAAAAAAAAATCCACAAAAGGTCATTATTTAAAAAGAAAATCTCTCAATATTTCAGGATCTGACTCACTAGTTCTGTATTTTGCTTGGACTTCACAACACTGAAACAGAGAAAGGCAACAACCTAGTAGTCTGTATGACTGGCAAACTCTAGGCAGCCTACCTATATATTATTTTTGTTCTCTTAAATTCTTCTAAAAATGTTTTGAAAACAGCATTAAACACTCCGGGCTGTACTTTCATGCTTAGCTATCTATGCTTTTTGAGTAGTTGTACCCTTCAGTGTTATACTGAACAATAGCCTACATTCACCTTTCCTGAAAAATCTGCAGGAGCAGGTAAAGTACAGACATAACTCTCTGCAATCATCCACAACATGATATCAAATTTCCATTTTAACCTCATTTAAAAACTTAGCAAAAAGAATATCTCCTTTTTTTTTCCCTCTGAATTAAATTGACTGCTATTACCTAACTCTGGGAACAGATATTTTACAAAGGATGATATATAAAGGGGAACTCTGTGGTATATCACTATTAATATTTTGAATGATGAATAATGAAAACTATTTAAAATAACTTTCTTAGATCATGTGGATTATAAGCATAATATCCTTTCCTTCTTTCTTATGTTATTCTAAAAACAAAGCTTCCAAACCCAATTTATCTTGAAAGATACAAAAAAACAAGGAAATTAATTAATGTATCTATCTGTAGCAAAGTTTATGCTACAAATGTTGACAATCAAAACCAGTTACTATCGCTTACCTTAAAAATAATCAAACAACAATTTATTTTTGATAGCAAGCTCACTCTTTATTTGACTGATTTTTAATCTGTTTCATATACTGCTTTTGTTAATTTTCAACCTGAGCTGTTCTTGTACAGGTGAATGTAGTAGACATAGCTCATTTGGACATCTTCTCATCTGACCTTTCTTTCAATCAAATGAAATTGTCTCTCAGAATATTTTCTGTTTCAGTCAAAATGACAAGATGGGTTGATTATTAAAAAATCTGAATCACTTCAGAGAGAATATAAAAATACTGTACATTTGAGAAAAAGGTCAATTCCTGCTCTCATTAAAGTCAAAAGTGTAACTCCAACTAATATCACTAAATACGCAACAGAATAGTACTGAAGCCAAAGTTACGGTCAGTTTGATTTCTCTGTGGCTTACAGATAGGAAAAGGTTTGCTAATAGCGTCATGAAACACTGCTGAATGAACTTATCACTGCAGTATATAAAACTGTATAAAAATAATACATTTCAATAAAATATTGGGCAACTGATTCCTCCAGTCCTTGTTTAGCTCTCACATATTTCTGGTAGTTTTAAAAAATCAGAGTCTAAGTCTTTAAGAAACATTGAATAATATTTTTCATGGATATTAACAAAGTAACTATGAATATACCTATTTCTAAGGCACAAAGCACTTAAAATTAATGTTGTTCAATTGGTTTGTCATTATTAGTGATTGACTTAGTTTCCATTAACATCAGAACTCATGATCTACTCTAGTAGCATGATAGTAGCCAAGTGCCTATATGTATTGTGCTAATTGCTTCATAAATACAAAGAAAGGCAATGTTTCTAATGGGTAGGTCCAAGGTACAGGCAAATTATATTTAGCTACATATCCAAAAGAAGATGACAGTAAGACTATTAAGAGATGCAAGGAGACTCCACAGAAAATCCCATATGCAACAGATTGGGGTAGATGTCAACAAGTGATAATGAGGGAGGACTTCTACTGTCTGCTTATGTATCAGTGGAATAGTATAATGAGAAAAAGTGTGGAGAAAAGCTTTTAAATGAAAAGTTTTTAATGCCTTCACTGTTTACTGCTATAAAGTACATAACAGGAGAGACATTTCATAACACACTGAAGCTAATTCAACAAATGAGTCACTAATCAACTAAAAAATTACCACAAAATAGATTCAATATCTGAGGGTAACAAAGAAAAACATAATGACATCCTTTAGACCAGTTGTCTTGTGCTGCTTGTTTATTCAATAGAGAGAATTTATTCTATTTATTCTACTAATCTTATTCTAAAGTAGAGATCTGAAGTATTTAAAAAAACTACCCTTATTTCTGTTCCTAATGGAAGGCTAAAGTGACTAGCTCAAATGGGCATGCTTAAATTGCAGATGTCATACTAATGAAAAAGATAGTGAAAAACACCCAAGAAGAAATCAGTGCAGGTATCCTGGATTTCACATACAAAAACAATACCTCAAAGCTCCATACCTTTCAGAGAAATGTCACAGAACTGAAAAAAAAAAAAAAAAAAAAAAAATTGCTGGAAAAATTACACAGAAAGTTTTAAGAGACTTTATTTAAACACAATAGTTTTCATATTTCAATTTGAAGATGTTAATATTAACAGGATAAAAGGACCATAATTTATAGTTATATCTCAAAATAACTTAAATTTTATAAATAACTTAAAGATTATAAATTGTACATCCGAAATTACTTATATGTCAATATATAAAAAATCATTCAGTGATCTGGTATGAATGAATAAGAGCTAAACAGGAAAATACAAACAAACAGAGATTTTTCAAAAAGAATGTATCACAAACTGGAAGTTTCCAAAGGAACTAGCAAACCCAAATGACTCAAAGGACATATTGGCCCAATAGGTCCACATGAACTACCAGGTTTCTGAGAGAAACTGATAATTTCTCTAATCAGTTCCTGATCAAAATCCTAAGTAGCAAGGAAAAATATATTATCATAAATGCACCTACAAGTCCTTCAGGCATCCAGGTAAGAAGGTGTTAAGATGTTGGGAAGAAATTCTTACTAAAATAACCACTACTTTTTGTTTTAGAAGCTGTATCTAGCTTTAAATCTTTGAAAGATCTTTGACAAGTATAGAGTTTCTCAAAGAAAAACAAAGTTTCTGGAACATTAATCATGGGTTAGGAGACAAAAGGTTGTCATGAATCAAAATCTGAATAGTAGTCAGGAAACAATGAGATAAAACAAACAGCCTGTGACACTTCACAAAAAAGTCAAAGTAATGTACCATGATGCTAGCCTCTATTAAGTCCGTTGCTATTTTAATATATTTACTTAAATTTTAGAAGGGAAGTGAGCTGTGGAATTGAAAACTCCACATATGACACAAAGTGTCAGAGGTTGATCAAATTCAGAAGAAAAGATAATGGACTTCACCCCAAGTTGGATGAACAGGAAGCACGATGCAAGTTCAAATCCTGTAAAAACATTTACAATACAATGAACATTAGAGAAAAAGTAACTGAACTAGGGCCTGTCGTCCTAGTTATTCATATCGTAATGTCCACTGTATACTTAAGAAAAAGAACATATGAAAAGACTAATGCTTAATGCACAGCTGTAATCAGTAAGATACAAAGACAACAGGTAGTATGTAGGATGAAATGTATAACATTAAAAAATAAGTATATAAACAAGTAGTGATACTTCATGGCAAAACCTGAATGGCAATAATTGTAAAGTCATTTTAAAATAATATATTGCACAATTAGAAATAGTTCACAGAAGAAAATAACAAGAAATTAGGGACAAGGAAAAACTCACCAGTTAAGACTGATGAAAGAGAATGATGAGACTATTCTTTTCTGAATGAGGTATTAAAGGGAAAGAGGCACAATAAAAGTATACAAAGCAAAGGTAAACTAAGGAAGGTATAATTAGTTTTCCCTCCTTTATCCTATATCAATGAGGAAACAGTATTAAACTTCAAGATGTTCCGTGGAATTTTCAACCGTCCCATTTAAAAGCAGTGAATGAAAGCACAGTATTCTCACTGGCAAATTATTTAATTTATGCCAAGAATTTAGAAAGACTCAAAGTGAAATTTCATCTTCATATGGTGAGAATTTATATAACTAGTAATAAAAGTCTTTGTAAAATCTAAATTGTCAGGATTCACATCTTAAACCAAGGTATTGCTATCTGGGATTAGGAGATTTTCTAAGGGATCTTCTTTATTTACTACACAGCTCCTCCATCTTCCTCCAAGGATTCTGATCCTGATAACTCTCAGAAAAAGTCCACTAGAAAGAGAGGCCATGACTTTGATCCATCACTTCCATATTATTGTATAATGTCTTCTAAAAAAAGTTACTGAAGAGAGAAACCAGACAGTGTATGACAGCAACTAGTTAAACACTGTATTAGCTCTGGTTTCTAATTTCAAGGGCTATCCAAATTTACAGTGTCTCTTCCACAGTCAGAATCCAGAGTAATAAAACCTTCAAATAGCAATTTCCCTTTTTTACATTCAATCTTTCAATGCTAGCCTAACTCTCCAAACCCCTCTTAAATTTTATTATTTGTGCTCATTTGGCTGGGTATCAAGACAAATTAGAGAATTCGAATTGTGGAGATCTGGAGAGCTTTTGATTTTAGGGCAGAAGCAATTATTACTGAGCATACTGCTCCAGCTCTGACAAGAGGGTTAAGTGGCTTGATTCATATTCACATTCATGCAGCAATCATATACAAAAAGATAAGTAGTGGAGATTGTCTAGCAGAGACAGGGAGAAAGGACATGCATGTCTCCCAGTTTTGTAAACTACTCACCAGACGAAACAAATTCCTAGTGCATGCACATGTGAGCACAAGCACCATAAAGAATGTTCTTCCGCTTTTTTTAGACATGTTGCTGTATCAGTGCCTGAGACTTAGGGCTTTACAGGTCTGTTTTTCATTAAATCTACCAGATCTGTACAGACCTCTAACATGTATCTTGTATATAACTGTTAATATGAATAATTTCTTCTGTATGAAAATTGTTAATTATGCAATTGATTGATCACTTCCACTTCAGCTCTTTTGAAAATGATTTATAATGTACCTGTTAAATTGAGGACTGATATGGAGATGGAAAGTAAAGAAGAATTCACTGTATTTTAAAATGGTGAAAGCATATTCAACTGATTGCATAGGTCTTTTAATTTTTTTTTTTATTTTACTAAGAATATCTCTCATATAACAAATATTTTGTTTCTTATATAGTAATTATTTTCTATCTCATAATATATTACATTTGCCAGCATAGTGTAGCTTGCTATGCTATGTAAACCACGCAATTAATTTCAAAGATAAGAAGCCCCATCATTCCCAAAGTAATCCTATCAATCAGATTTTTTATTCATTCAAGTAAGATCTATTTCAAATTTTTCTCCATTCTATAAGCCCAGATACAAAATTTTGCAATGCTTGATAGAAAAATCTCCATTCAATCAAAGTTCCTTAGGAAGGCATATTCTCCATGGCATTTGTCTTTTTTTTTTTTTTTTCCTCATTATCATTTATCCTGTATCTTATGTCTGGCATTCTAGAAGGCAAATATTTTTTAGAGCTTCTAAAACACCTCAGGCAGTGCCTACAGCTACAGATATGTAACCATATGGTTCCTTAATTACTTAAATCACTATATAAGGCCTATGTGCTAACATACAAGATACATTTCACTCTGGTGTTAGCCCAAGGGGACACGGTTTGTAACAGCATGACTTCGGCATTGCTTGTTTTGCTTGTGTAGCATTTCTTTCGCAGCTCTTTAAACATAAGGGTCATTTCTCAGACAGATATCTAATAATTAAAAACTGTGGAGTCTTCTTGCTTGAAAACCTCACTGTATTGTTATTGCTTACTGTATATGCCTATCTTTCTTCCTTTTTGCAGTTCTGCAGATGATACAAAACTAGGAGGAGTGGTTAATCCACTGATGGTTGTGCTACCATCCAGAGGGACCTCAGCAGGCTGGAGAAATGAGCCAAAAGGAACCTCATGAAGTTCAGCAAAGGGAAATATCAAGTTCTGTATCTTCAGAAGAATAACCTCTAGCACCAGCAAGGGCTGGGAGCTGACTGGCTGGAAAGTAGCTCTGCATGGAAGGACCTGGGAGTCCTGTTAAACAACTAGCTGAACATGAGCCAGCAATGTGCCCTTGTGGCAAAGAAGACCAACATCATCCTGGGCTGCATTAGGAAGAACATTTCCAGCAAGTTGAGGGAGGTGATCCTTATCCTCTACTCAGCACTGGTGATACAGACCTGGAGTGCTGCATCCAAGAACAGAGCTCCCCAGTACACGAGAGGCATGGACATACTGGAGCAAGTTTGAAGGAGGGCCATGAAAATGATTAAGCGGTTGGAGTATTCGACATATGAGGGGAGGCTGGGAGAGCTGGGAGTGTTCAGCCTGGAGAAGAGAAGACTCAGTGGAATTTTACCCATCTGTATGGATACATGGGTTTACCTGAGTAAAGAGGATAGAGCCCGGTGCCCACTGACAGGGCAAGAGGCAGCGGGCACAAACTGAAGCACAGAAAATTCCATTTAAACATAAGAAAAAACACTTTTTTTTTATAGTGAGTGTGATCAAACACTGGAGCGAGTTGCCCAGAGAGGCTGTGGAGTCTCCATCACTGGAGATTTTCATAACTTGACTGGACACAGCCCTAAACAACCTGCTCTAGCTGACCCAGTGTCCTCTGCAGGGCCTAGGACTACAGACCTTGGGAGGTGCCTTCCAGACTCAACTACTACATGATTTTCTAGTTCTGCAATGTTACTTTTTTTAAAAAATCACACCTATAGGCAATTTACTTCTTTCTCTCTACAATTTAAAAGTTTTATGTTTGGTAAAAGACTTACCAAAACCTGCTAGATTTCTTTGAAGTTGTCCCCTCAAATATGAGGAGAAAACAAATTACACAGCCACTTCCTAGTGAAAGAATGAAAAGAACTTTACCTCTGGTAAAAAGACAAGAATATTCACTGTATTTCATTAAAAATAATAAAACCAAGCATTCCTACCCTATTTCAATAAGACTGAAGATTATTAAAAACATTTTGACGCTCATTTTCCTGATGTTGTGTGTCCACAACTTGTACACTGGAAAACACTTATTTCTGTAGTTGGTCAGAGGCAATCCTTTATTTTATATTTGATAACGTTGTCTATGAGCAGTCTGTGACTGAATAGTAAAAGTCTTTAATTATGACAAACCTGTGACTGAATGTTATGGCCATGTTATCAAGCAGAATTATTCCTCCATTTCTACAGCCTTCTTTCTCTCATTGTAGTATCTCTTATTGTCTGATTTTCTCAAAAATATATTGGTGACAATAATTATGTTCATCCTATGTTGGAACTATACTCTCAAAGGTGTCCAATGGTGTATTACATTCCTGAAGACTTGTCCTGGGTTTGAGTGAGTGGTGGTGGGTTTTGGTAGCAGAGGAGGTGGACTACAGCCCTGGCCCCCTATAAGAAGCTTCTCGAAGCTCCCCCAGTTCCACATCAGACCTACCTCTGAACCAAGGATGAGCCAATCAGCTTTGCCTCTGAGATAACATATTTAAGAAGGGACTTGTGAGGAGGACTTGCAGCAGATGCGTGAACAAGGTCGGTGGAGGAACGGAGGAGGAAAGCACAGGGAGGTGTGCTGGAGCAGACATCCCCCTGTATCCTATGGTGAGACGGCAGGGCAACCCCCCCTGCTGTCCATGAAGATCTACGGTGGAGCAGACATTGATTTACGGCCTGTAAGGGGCCTTGCATGATTGACTAAGGTGATTGCACCTGAAGGAGGCCAGGACCCTGTGGGAAGAAGTAGCCCCCACTGTTGTAGTTTGGTGCTGGGAGGATTGCAACTTGCGGGGGTGTCCCACACTGGAGCAGCTCAGGAAGGGCTGCAGCCTGTGGAGGGGACTCCAGTTGGAGAAAGTTGATGTCCCACATCAGACCAGAGTGGAGAACGCTGAAGCCCATGGGAGGGACTCACGTTGGAGAAAGTTTGTGAAGGACTGTCTCCTGTAAGAGGGGAACCATGGTGGAGCAGGGGGAAGAAGTTCCAGAAGCTCCCCTGATCAAAAATGGAAAAAGCAGCAGCACTGACTGCACCCCCCATTCCCTGCCCCCTGTGCCGCTGCAGGGAGGAGGTACAGATATCGGGAGCAGAACTGAGCCTGGGAAGAAGGAAGGGGTGGGGGGAAGGTGTTCTCAATATGTGGTAACACTTCTCACTGCCTTACTCTGTTAAGTGTTGTTAGTGTCTGTAATAAATTTACGTTCTTTTTTTCTTCCCCTAATGAGTCTGCCTTTTGCCTGTGACCATAATAGGTGATTTGTCCCTCCCTGTCCTAGCTTTAATCCCAAGCCTGGCTTATTTTTCCCTTCTCAGAGCTGGGGAGTAAAGGGAGAGTGAGCGGATGTGTGGTTCTCAGTAGCCCTCTGAGCTCAAACTACAACATGACCGAAGGGATCACCAAGACAGGGATACAGACAAATTGTGGAAGGCGTTTTGCTAAGCTGCAATTTTTGTTTTTACACGATCACCATATTGCAACAAAAGCAGTATCATTCAGTATTGTGGTGTGATATCACCAAGACAAAGTGTATTAAAATAAGATAGACATTAAATAAATTTTAAGTCTCCACAGAATAAAAATATTATGGAGTATTAATGCCCTCAAGACCTGACCTAAAAAGATACAACTAAACTGCATTATTTTAACTAAAGTCTCTCCATTTCCAAATCAGTCTTCAATTCAGTACGTGTGTTATGCATTACTTTCAAAACTCTTTTATCCAACTCAGTCTTTTCTGTTTGAAATCTTCCCGTCTTCTGGCTGTTGTTGACCTTGCCCATCCCAAACTCAATCCAACTCTTACTTTATTCTTTTTTAACCTAACTTCCCTTTTCTACATATTCTGCAATGAATATATTGGTCTCTGTTACTGATTCTCCCATCTCCTCTATATCTTATCTTCATGTGATCCCACTCACTCCATGGTATTTAGCTCCTATTTATGATTCCTGACGGCTCACAAATCACCTTTTTTTTTTTTTTTTTTTTCCCTTTCTATTTTGCTATCTAGCCATTAAAGAACTAGGAACAGACATCCTTCCAAAACTGTATCTCTGCCCAGTTCAAGAGTATATTTGCTCATGTTAAAACTCTACAGAGGAGCATGTACTGTCATTGAGCTGCTGTATTTGACAAGTAAATCCATTATATTTACTGCTTACATTTGAATTTATAATGACAGTCATGAGAAGTTTACTACTAAGGAATCATGTTTTGACCTTGGCCACAGAATACATTACAGTTTTGGAGCAAAACCAATGAGATTATAGTTTCTGATGCAATTTTCAAGAATCATCAGAGAATGTTCACCTTTATATATGCCATTGTATCCTCCATGGACTTCTCCAGAACTGGAGATTTCTTCAACATGAGCCCCTTGATCAGATGTAAAATATACAAGAGTTTTATCAGTCAGGTTATATTTTTCCAGCACATCCAGAACCTGTCCTAAAAAAAAAAAAAAAAAAAAAAAAAAAAAAAAAGGAAAAAATAGCAGTTTTAATGTCTTCAACTGGCTTTTTCTTTAGCCTGGAAACATACAAATATTTTTGTCCTTATACCTTTTTAAGATCACTTCCCATATAAACATTATTATACAAAGCAATTGGCACCATGCAGCATACAGTAGGGGACATTTGCACAAGGCTTGTTGCAATTGGGACCATGGTTCAAGTGCTGCAGGGTTTCTTGAAGTATAAAATGAGAAAATTTGTGCACATCAGAGAAAAGTGCTGATCCATAGAGAGCCAGTGACCTTTGGAAACAGTTGCTCTCAATGAAGAAAACCCCTCAGCAAGAAGATTCAAACCGCTGAGGATATATGAAAGAGTCTCAGCATGAAGAATAGAGCTAACAGTTTGGGGGTTAGCTTTGCTGCCTAGCAACCTATAGAGGCAGCATGACAAAAATCTCAGTGTGAATGTTAGAATAAGACATTCTAAGAAAAAGAAGGAAGTTAATGTATGGAGTACCTCTGGAGACCACATGGTTTCATTACCAAGCCAAGTAATTACTCCCTAATTTCTCATCATATAAGACTAGACATTGACTAAACTCAGAACGTGCAGGGTAATAAACACACACACACATACGCACATATTTAAAAGAGGAATCCACATGGATATGTCCTGTAACTCTAAGGCACCATGGGCTCATGCTTCTTTTTCACAAAGGGCTTCTCACACTACCTTGGCACTGTGGAGAGCCTTGTAGTGCACATAAATTACATTCAAACCTATTTAGACTGAGGTCTTTAAAGAGGGTTTCTGCATGAATGAGAGTGAAGCTGCTCTTTGTAACTTGCTCTAGTGAATTTTATACTGATTAGGTATCTAAAGTTATTGGTCCTGGAAACTGACCAAAGTATAAGAACATCTTCACATCAGCCTGTGAATGAGCTTTAACCTTGTCCTTTAGGGATCTCAGAGCATATAAAGATAATTCTGTCTTCACAGCTATTTTATCTTTATTCTTTTTACTTAAGCATCCAAGGATGGTCCAATTTGAATGTTAATTTTGATTTGCCTACCTGTCCACTAAGAATTCCTCAGCTGGTGCCCAGTTATTTTGTCAAAGAAGATGAGATAATAAGAAAATTGAAATACAAAGCCTTCTTAAACAGTTTTCAGATCATCATTTCTGCTGCTATGCTCTTTTTCTGGATAAGGAGTAGTTACTTTACCTTACTGCTACTATTTCTACTTGTCTTTTAATGTTATAGCATTCTAAAACTGCCTTGTTAAAAAGGTTGACTGTCTTCCTTTCTCATCAGCTCAGATGACTGGGTCATGAATAAAGGAACATCAGCAGTTAAATAACTGATACCTATTGGTCTTGTTTGTAAACTAGGAGCAAAGAAGAAATGTAAGAGTAGGAGAATTTGTTTATGTAAATTTTCAAACCTCGTGGGAGTTGAAATTTCCCAACAGAGCTGAGGAAAATCTGTTACAAAGGCTGACATTTTAAAGTTGGTGGGTTGATGGAAAATCATGCAGATCCATCTGACAAGCCATTCGCTTGCTGCAGCAGGTGGACTTAGTGCCAGAAAAGAAAAAGACAATTTCTCATTGGCTCTGAGATTGTTTGGAGAATGTACTTGCTAAGTAATTATAATATCCCTTAGAAAGGCAACAATGATGAATAAAAAAGTGGAGTATATAAATAAATTAGGACATTATGTGTGAGTATTCAGCCACATGACCTCCAGAGTTCCTTTCCAACCTGTATCAATCCATGATTTTATGATACTATAATATGTATCAATCTATGATTTTATGATCCTATAATAATAATAGTAAATGGAATTACACAAAGAAATACATGTGCAATGACATGCACAAATGCATTTTTTTACCTACATAGTTTTCCTTGATGAAACTGGATTTTGAAATTAATCCTATATATAAAACAAAATTAAAATAAAACAAGAATTCCACTCAGCACATCACATTAAATGATCTCTGGTGATTAGAGACATATGCTGTCATTTAATAAAGGCTATTTTGATTTCCTAATTAATTTGGGAAAATAAAGAAGCAATGAAAAATGTCTCGCTATCACAAATAATGAAATAAAGCACTTATCATTATGATGACTTATTTTTTTGGGGAAACAAGGTTGAGTAGCTTGACTTGGCCTGAAAAAAATATAAATTCTTACACTCAAATGTTACTCATTTCAGAAAAAAACACCACAACAAAATACATAGAAAGTCTCATCCAAATCTTGTTGAATTCAGTGGTAAAACTTCCATTTCCTTCATTTGGATTTTTAAACATTAAGAGGATTGGCTACATTAGGGTTAATTATCAAATGATAAAATGACAATTTATTTTAGGAACAGCATTTTTTAATACATATGGACTAATAGTGGTAATTTAAATAACACTATTGTCAGAGAATGGCAATCACAAATATTCACAGAAATGAAGCAAGACTTCCATTTTTGTTTTCATCTTGAATACTGACACCTTCAAGAATGAAAACTATAAATAAGCAATAAAGTGTGTGCTACCAGGAGATAAGGCTCATTAAAGTGTATTTGAATTATGTGGCTGCTATTAACACAAGCAATACATTTACTTATTAGCATTTCTAAATGGTAATCAATACAGAAGAAAAATGCAATGTATTGTGATCTCTATGAACAGTTATCTTTCATGTGTTATATTATACAAATTTTAGAAGCAAATACTACAAAATAAGCAAAAGACATCTTTTATGGTTTTCTTATAACAATTTAATTTATTTTTTTACTCTAATTCCTCAACTCTTATTATTTCAGTAGATTTCACAGAGACTTTAGAATTAAGTGAAAATTGATGTATATATATTTTCAAGCAATGACAGTTAATGAACAAGGAGGACTTTCATCTAGCCTATTTTAATTGGCTTTGGAAGAGCTGAATCACAACTGCAAAAAGGTCTTTTTTACCTGTTGACTAAAAAGAGAAGACAGGCAACTAGCTCAAAATTAAATGCCTTTATATTAGACATCAAGGACAGTAAGATGAATCTTACCCAAAGTGCTAGACATGCAACTACATGTGCAACACACCACTGAGTGTGGTGAACAAATAAATGATGTCTGAGTAAGAGAAGATGGTAAAAATGTGTTGCTTCACCCATGAAATATGATTGGAAGGGTATCATATGTCATATGCTCTTGAATTACAAGAATAGGGATTCATCTGGCTTAGTATTCCCTTTGAGTCCCATTGCTGGTTGCAGAAAGCAATAAAAATTTTAAAATAGTTTTTGGATGTAAAGAGTTTATACAGAATATGAAACTGTAGGATAAATAAGCCAAAACACTGGGAAAACTGTAGCTTTGTCCAAGCAACAATAGCTTGCTATCTCCAGTGTAGGAAATTATCAATAAAAATGGAAGGATTCTTGATTGAAAAGACTCACTTAAAAGCCATGTTCTAAAAAATTAACAGCTGCTCTGATCTCTGTGGATGGTACCATTTACATTTTTTCTGATTTGAACAGAACAGATTTTGAAAGACAACATTTCTGAACAACAAAATCAATCTAATACTGAAGGAGCTGCATAATTTCTGAAGATATTTAGCAATGAGAATTTCAGATCAAGTTTTTCCTACTATTGCCATTCTACAAATGTATACCCCAACGTAGGTGACTAACATTGCAGCAGACAAAGACATAAGATCATTGGACACTTTTCTTTCATTTGCATTTTTTAAGATACAAAACAGATTAAGAACAGCATTAAGATGCTACTTGTTTTAATTAGTATATCAAAGTTCCAAAATTTAAGTAAAGCTTAATCCAAAATATACTGAGGATTGCTCTCTACATTCTGTTCTCTACTCTTGCTTAAAGCTATGTTAAATTATAGAGTTGTTTCATTCTTAAAGTGAAAACGACAATTTCAATGGAGTGATAGCCATGTGAAAGTGATAAAATCTCTTTATTCCTTAGAAGTAAACTGAGGATGCCATGACACTATTCAACTTCTCCAACACAGCATGAATGGTAGCTGAACCAACCTCTCTAATGCTAAATGTAATTTCTGCAGTTTTGAACCACATAAAACTCCTATTGTACTCAACTACATTAAGATGCAGGGTTTATAGAAAATGACTATTCATTTGAAAACAAGGTACAAACATTGAAAACCAATACTGTATTTACAAACATATTAGTGATTTGGAAAACTGTTCAAAGGTTTAGTCAAGAAAGCATATGAACATATGCATTTGATTCATAAATTAGCTTACTGTCATTTGAAGTCAATAGGACAGAAATGTTATTTGTATTATTTTGAAATCATTTAGAATCTTGCTGAATTTGGGAATAAAAAGCTCTAGAATACCTCTGTATAATCTAGGCATTAGGACAAAATAGTCTCTCTATTTGTGAGGAAAGCTTTAAAGCAGTTCGCTAGATTCAAAGAAACAATAAGATTCAGAAGGAGGATTAAGGATCTGTCTAAGGACAACACAGGTTATGATAAAGGGAATTTCTCTAAATATAACATTATTTTCCCACTCCAGAAGACTTTCACATCCCTCTGTTTTACCCAGAATGCTACAGTAAGCTTGAGACAATTCTTAGAGAAAGGGTGATCTGGGAAGATCAGCCATCACATATCTGCCTAGAAGAGACAATTTGTTTTTTTTTTTTGTTTTGCTTTTTTTTATTTGCTGTTTCAGAATTCCCTACTGATACTAATGTTTGGTTTTGAATAGCATCATTAACCTGAATCACAACTGACTTTTAGTCAGCTGAAGGGGTTCACCTCTGTGAGTAGCAAGCCAAGAGTGCTTTGAACATGTATAAAGTCCTATAAATTAACCCTACATGAGTAAGTATCTGGAAGCCCATATTTATTCCAGAAAATACATTGATGGCATTGAACTACACAGTCACTACATAGTAAACCTCCTGGGACCCTCTTCCTCCTACAGGAGTTTAATTAAGGTAATTCCACAGTTCATGACCTCTTCAGGGCTCAAAGGCCAAGATTTTCACTTTATGAAAACTTAATGTTGCAACATCTGCACATCATCATTCAGAAGTTAACAATCATTTTAATTCCTGTGTTGATTTTGTGTGATGATAAAATATACTTCACTCTTTAATACACTGATCTGATTACAAAATTCACTGACTAAAACCTTTGTATAAAAACAAGCTTAGTAACTAAGACCAAGACATCCTTATCTTAATTTTAGGTTTTGTACATTTTGGGTTATAAATATGCAAATGTTCCTGTGGTATGCTCAGAGCCATCCAGTTTCCCCTTGATAAATATGTAAATCAGTTTGTTTCTGCAGTGGGGAAGTAATTATCGCTTTCAGACCTAGTCATTGAGCACAACACTTGAGGTAAGATGGAAAATAATAAAACCATTGACAGCAACACAAGAAGTGGCTGCACATATGGTGAATGGTACATAAACTCTGCATGCAACATGTTTAACATTCAGAGCTAGAACACAGCCACTGAAAAGTGGAAATTCTGGGATGAAGCAATAGATTGATGTTATGGCACATTATCTAGCCAGTCAACAGAACACATCCACCTAATAAGACAAGTGATTCTGCATAGGGGGAGCATTAGCAAATGAATCTCAAAGGTGAGAGTGAATAGTACAGCTGTTTGTCTAGAACAGAAAATAAATGCGTAACTAATTACAAAATATACAATAATTCCTGCAGGAAGGAAGTGGAGTGTAGATTCAATGGAAAGTCTTGAATCGGTCCTACTGTGCTACCATTATTTTTAAAGTTTCACTATGGAATCAGCCCATACAGTGGAGTCTTCACCAAAGTACAAAGCTGGAGTCTCAAATGTGCTAAGCTTCTACTACTATAGGTTAGTGGGATCTTCAGTGTTAACAGGACATTCTGCCAAACAAGTAGCATCTGGTTCTGAAAAAGCACATCTATATTAGTGTTTTAATTCAGACTAGGAGCACATATTTACAGTAAATCAAATCAAAGACAGTTAATGTATTGCTGTTTGCATAGCAAAGGCCTCTTGGGTTTTGTAACCTGGATTCCTTTCAAATTAAACTAAACTTGAGGATGGACTCCAGGAATTCATGTAAGGCACTCACACTACTGATGGGCATTCTGTATACGGGACCACAGTAGAGCTGGTTTGAAGTGGTTTTCCTGTCTCTGCTGGTGTGCTGACAGTCTCTCTCCACCTTGGAAGATAGTTCAGACCTGCCACTAGTGGCAGTTCAAAACATCATAGGATTGATTAACTCTACACTGAAAGTCTGGTGCTAGCAAAATCAAGCCTCCACCCGTGCATACTGTAGATACAGAGGGTGGGATTTACATACAGTGTACACATCTACTGCTGACATATTTACTGTGAACATTTTTTGAAGTCAATGAAGCAAAATAAGCATGCACAGCTCACCTATCTTAAGATGAATGAATATGGACCCAAAAAATCTGAATTATTTTCACAGTGAGGTAAGGTGAGGCAATTGTCCCAGATTTAACTACCTACAATTACCATTCAAATCAGTAGTTGTTAGGTCAAGATAGTCTGTAGAACTTCAAACACTTTTCTGTTGGATTCCCTTAGACTTAGGGTGAGACAAGAAAAATCAGTGTAAGCACTTGGAGAAGGGCAGTCTTTTTAAAAAAGCAAAGCAACTTTGGTGTCGGCTCAGCTAAGATATCAGTGTGAATTTGCCTTCTGTTTGGATTTGGATTGCCATGTAATTGCAAACTTGTAATTGGCTTGTGACTGTTTATACAGTCTTATAGTGTGTCTTTCAGACAATCAGGATAAATTTTCAGCATAGTGCACAGCAGATTAGGTATGCACTGTTTAGCAGCTATGAATAATTCAACCAAATTTTGACTCGTAATTATACATAAGATTTTCCTAGAGATAAGTATCACATATTTTATTTTTCTTATTCATATAGGGTCCAAATTATTTTGTAAATGTAAAAGAAGTTGAAATGATACTTTACATATATGTAAAGTACATATTAAAGTACATATACATATTATACATATGGATAATAAAGCACAGAGTTAAGATGTGATTATGACAGTTTGGAAGACCTGTAAATTTAGCTGCAATATAGACAATGCAGGTTGTAAAAGTCTTCATATTTACATCAGTAATATAACACTAACGATGGATCGTTAAAGGTCAAAAGTACAACTATTCAGTTATCTCCTTATTAGTATCAGCTAATAATTTATTGAAATTCACTTTGAGACCTTACATCTGTTGAACATAAGGCTATGTAGTTCTAATGTAAATCTTAACTTTCAGAGTACTTAAAATGCTAAAATATGAGAGATGGTCATGCAATTTTAGGAGGGTCCATTGCATTTGTATGTTGCATGACAGATGTGATAACTTTTGGGATAAATTTTCATCTTCATTCTGCATATATCTGAGAATAAGATGCCATTTCACACATACAACTAAGATACATAATGCAAAAGACACTGTCTAGTTCCCCACTTTGAGGTCTCCCATGTTTTCTTTCAAATTTTGGAAGGGATTTCCTTAGGTAGGACCTAGGTAAACTGTAATAACAAATGAAGGGTGCTGTTCTTTTTTTAATTAGACTGTCAGGTGAAGTTAAGGCTTCAGCTATTTGATCATTCCAATATATGCTGATAGTGATTGATTCAATAATTGTGGAGTTATAAAAGAAACACTTCTCTCTGTCTTCAAAGGTTTAAACATCTATTAACATCAGACTGAGTTGTAAACTGAATATGTATATGCTCTTAGATCCAAATGCATAATGTCAAAATTTTGCCTGATTAAAGTATGAAGAATTATGAAGAATTTAAAAGAGGGCAAGTAATTTAACCCCACATTTCAGTCCTCTGCACTTTTCTGAAATTATCAAAGTATTTGTCAGTGTGCTTGCTTCATTTTTATAATTTATATTAAATAAAATTGGAACTGTGATAAAATTGGTTGACATTAGAGCCTAAGCATTTCTTGTCTTAAAACAGCCAGTTTTTAATCTTTGCTGAATTTGTGAGCAGGTTTTAATCATTTGCTATCAATCATATACCATAAAGTTAAGAGTAGTTCTATCAGGAGAAAATGAATATTCCTCATGAAATTTTAAATATTTTCATTTCCTGATTTTCTGATTTTAATTGTGAAAATCTAATCTCATATGAAAGTAGCTGTGCATTAACTCACCCCCCAAAATACAAGATGCCTTTTTTCTCTCCTTGAGATGACCATCGTCATGCGCACTTGTTAATTCACCTACTTCTTTAATTGCTTTTGGGCAACTCAGTGGCTTTTGTACCTAAGCCTACTGGGCAATCACCACCTCCAAACCATGCTAGTTGTGAATGAATCTCTGTACGGACATTATTAATACCAGTAAGGAAGTAAGTCTGTGAAAATTGTCCTGAAGGGAATTTTCCATTAATGAATGTAAACTCCAATCTGTTTTGTCTAGATGACATTCTGAATTTAGCAAAAAACAACAAATAAATTGAAGGCCACAAATCTTTCTAATCTTTCTTTATGATTAAACTTTTTAAAAAATTATTCCCCTTCTTTCTTTTTTTTTCTTTTTTTTTTTTTTTTGTTATGTGTGTGTGTGTGTGTGTGTGTGTGTTCAATATGACCGTATTTATGCTGATTTAAATTCCAGAGGATCCTTTCAGAAGGGAAGGCAAATAAGTTTTCAGGTAATCCTCATTGATCATAGATGACTATCTCAGTCTAGACCAGATCACTAGCTTATGAAATGGGACTTTGATTCCTTAATTCATCTAAGGGATCTTGAAAAAATATTCCTAGACGATTTAGAAAGAGCTTTTGTTGAAGTTTCAGAGTAGTATTCAGTAGCACAGCAGATGTCTAAGGAAAAAAAGAAAAAAAATCTGTCTTTTTCTGTCTGAGGTCTGGAAAGAGAAATGTCACTCATGTTTTAAATTGGTTTGGAAATACCTGAGGTCTCTACTTAGGCCAAGATATATTTGATGTCCCCAGGACGTGGTGGGGGCATGAGATCATGGAGGGCCCTGAGATCATCAGGCTCATTTCTTTACCTTTTCTCTACCTAATTCTTACTCATGAATAAAGCAAATATGTGACATGTGAAATTACTAATATAGTTCTTAATATGAGTTTACAAAGGTTCAACAGTACGAGTGCTATGTGTCACTTCATTTGTAATGGGAAATTACAAAAATGGACCTATGAAATTTACCTGAGTGAAAGTAAGACAGATTTCTGGAAGGGCTCTGCTTTGCATACAAGGATCACAGTGAGATGTGGTTTTAAGGATAAATCTGAAGGCTAAATATGAGATGAGGAAGGATCATTCACATAACAACACCACAGATCAGCTGAACTATTAACATAGATACAAGGAACCAATTAATCTAACTGTAAATAGATAGTATTTGGGGAAGAAAAGGTATATTGCCAAGGTAAACTCTCCAAAGCACAGATGGCAAATAACTACTGGAAGGCCCCAACAAGTACGTTTCTTTCTTATGGGAATAGCACTATTTCTATGGATAGAGAGGCAGGTATAGGGTTAGTCCCTCTCTATTAATGTATTTTTTTAAAAGACTAGTTCTTTCAGAACCAATAACATCAAATCTATGGAAGCTGTATATAGACAGAAATCCTTGAACAGGAAATGTTTGAAATCTCCACATTACACATGAATAGTTCCTTAACAGACTGGTGTTTCAGTATCACATACAGAGAGAAGTAAGTACACAACAGTAAACATATTTCTGCTCTAAAAGGCACTGGAAAAGCATGGCTAGCTGTACTCAGCAACTGGATGTACTGTTATAAAGATTCAACAATTAAATATGACAACAGTAGGGTAGAGAATGTGCAGATGTTTCCTGATAGTGCATTTACTGTATCAGCGCCTCCTATTTAAAACAATTATTTCCTACTCTCTTATTGTATATTCTTAAAGTTAATATCGAACAAGGGAAGTAATTAAATGTCACATCAGAAAAAAAAACAGTTTACATTCTGAGAGAGAAATGTGATATTATTCTCTAGTATTTTTTGCCAATAAAGTCCTCAAAGCTGTCTTTAACTTGGCCATCTATGAGCAGCACCTGAAGGTTATTGCAAGAATTGCTTGACCAACTACAGCAGAATCAGAAAAGTTAAAATGTGAATGGACTGAGAAATTAGGAATACAGGGCTTGAATATCTCAGGTCTAAACTGGCAAGAATATTTAGTATATGTCCTATAGAAATGTTTTAGGGATTTTTTTAAAGACAATTGCCCACTTTGTGCCTTATTAAAATAATACTGGTAAAAAAAAGCCATCATAGCAGCACTTTGCCCATAACACCATGTTAAGATGTTTAAACTTTATCCTGTAGGATGTGCTGTGGTGGATACAAAGGAACTTGCGTTACGTTTTACTCTGTCCTGAATCACATCTTTTTATGTTGTTGGAAGCTTTGGCCCTGGTTAGGACTTCATGAGACAGATGGGACATTTCAGCCCACTTTCAGCTGCACAGACATCATCCTTACCTTTGGCTCTGCTTTCCCCTGTACTTTCCTGCTAATGGATATTTGACACTTGTATGGTGTTGCTTCCTGCCTGCAAGCTTCTGGCAGACACCTCTGCTTTCCTCCTCTGCTTTGCTAGTGATTGCTAGCCATACATTTAGCACTGTCTGGCACATATTAGAAAGGTGGACCATTTGTTTACTATCTTTCTGACATTATGGTTAAGCTTTGAAACTAAGAATACACTTCTTCTATTACATGGTTGTCACTTTTTTTTTTTTTTTTTTTTTCCTTTTTTATTAAAAATAAATCAACAGAAAATACAGATTGTCTGGAAGGTTGTGATGCCAATGTTTTTAAAGAATCACAACCTTTACATATGGCACCCACAGTTGTTGACTTCAAGTCAGACCAGTTTCACTGACTTCAGTGCAGTTACATCATCCTATGCAAACAACAGGCCTATCCCAGCATGGTTAAAAAGAATGGTTAATTATGAGGATATTTATCATCTTGCTTAGTCAAGTGACTGCTCTTTTTTTTTTTTTTTTTTTTTTAAACCAAGTCCCTAAAAAACACCTCATTTTTAAAAACAAAAGTACTTTGAGGTTCCTGGGTATCTGCCAACTAGAAGCACTCCTATGTTGCTAAATGAAGATGCTGATCTTCCGAATTTAATCTCATTTTCTTTGGATTTAAGAAGATACCTTCTTCAGCTCTCAGTGAAGAATAACTAATACATAAGTTTCATGGAACTGAGAAATGTTTCTATATAAAAGGAAAGTTTAAATTAAATAAAAAAGTTATGTTAGCTCATCTAAAAAGTAACACCTTCCAAAAGGAGGTATAATATTAAAGTATGTCAAATTGATATCACCCTTTTTATCTCAATTGTATTATGCTTTTGTTTCTCCTTCTTAAAACCTAGTCTTTCCAGAACTGTTTAAATAATAATGTTTCAATGAGCTATTATCAATAGGGACTGATCATTGTAGGAGATGCCAAATAATGAAAAGCAGCCAAATGGAAGGAAAAATACTATGTGATCTCCTATGACAATCCATTGGGCATAACTAGTATGGAATAAAAGCAAATAAAAAAATTCAAAAAGAACAAAAAAGAATAAATTATCTGTTTGTGGCATATGAGGAGTTGACAAGAAAAGAAGTCCAGATTAAACTCTTAGATGAAAGTGCATCTCTCTTACATAAGGAAGGCAAAACTTTACTTAAAGGAAGATAAAACTAGTATTGCAGATATGGAAATACATTCAAGTTATCCCGACTACTTAGTTCAATGGGACTGTTTATATCATATGGGAGAGAGAATCTCAGTGCTAAGGCTCTGTTTTTGTACTATGCATCATACCATATTTCTAAATGTATACTACTGGGTGGGCCAAGATCTCTTTGACATGTAGGGAAAGAAAAGAATCTACTAAAATGGAAAGAAGTCTCATCTTCAGAGATGGTAGCAGTCCTACCACAGATATTTTGTTAAAATGCTGCCACTGATGTAGCTCAATTATGTATGAAAGAGTTTTATAAACAGAACTGGCTTGTTTTCAAACATGGTATTATCAAGTTATTGTATTTTTTTTTAACCCTTGTTTCTGTTTTAAAGAAAATGCTACTTACTATTTACCACTCATAGCAAATTTTTTAATACATTCATTGAAGGTTTCGTATTGACCCAAGTTGTCAGAAAGAAATTGAATCATAGACTTCTTTAGCAGACAAAAGAAATTCTAATTTCAGATTTACAAACCTCAGAGCTAAGGAGTCCCAGGATTTTACAAAGTGATCATCTGAAAAAATGTAATTACAATGGCTCTTTCATACTCTTTGACATTACACATTATTAAATGTTTCTGAAAGTTTCAGTATGATGTGATGATATTACAAAGATCATAGAGTCATTTAATTACAGAACAGTTTCGTTTGGAAGGGACCTTCAAATAATATCAAGTCCAACTCCCCTGCCATGGAAGGGACAGCTGTCACTAGGTCATGTTGCTCAAAGTCCAACCTGACCTTGAACACTGCCAATGATGGGGCATCCACAATTTCTCTGGGCAACCTGGTCCAATGTCTACCACCCTCATTGTAAACAATTTCTTCCTTATGTCCAATCTAAACCTGCCCTCTTTCAGTTTAAAACCACTGTCCCTGTCCTGTCATACAGGCCCTGGTAATAAGTCTCACTCTGTCTTTCTTATAGGTCCCCTTTACATATTGAAAGGCAGCGATAAGGTCTCCCTGAAGCATTCTCTTTTCCACGCTGAACAACCCCAACTCTCTCAATATTTCTTCACAGGAGAGGCGTTCCAAATCTCTGACCATTTTCGTGGCCCTCCTCTGGACCCACTTCAACAGGTCTATGTCCTTCTTATACTGGGGGCCTCAGAGCTGGACACAGCACTCCGGGTGGGGTCTCACGAGAGCAGAGCAGAGGGGCAGAATCCCCTCCCTCAACCTGCTGGCCACGCTTCTCTTGATGCAGCCCAGGACACAGCTGGCTTTCTGGGCTTCAAGCTCACATTGCCAGTGCATGTCCAAATTTTCATCTACCAAACTGAACAGATAAATTATATCTGTTCCAATTGTAAATAAAGAAAAAAACATATTTATTTATTACTTGCTTAATGTGTGCTCTGCTGTTCTGTGGTGCCAAAATCAACTGTACTCTGGATTAGAAGCACTTTCTTACCTTTCACACAGCCATATACTATACACACATCTATGCTTTTCACAGTGTCAAAAATAGTATCTTCTACAACTTTGCTAGCAATGCTGAGACATCCCAAGCTACTAATTTATTTCAAACATCTGGCATTAAGTTAACTTTGGGTTTGCAGGAAGTTAAAATTCATATTGGTTTTCTAGGCCAGGCCATTCTGTGAGATTAAAGCACATTTACATTTGGATTATTACTTGTTTGCCTGCTTTGTTTTTAAATTCTAGTCTGATTCAGAAATGGAAGTAAAATCAATTTCTAACCCACGAATATCTCATCCACTGAAATACAAGAGCCTAAAGAACCTAAATACTTTATCCACATAACACAGAAATGGCATCAGTACTTTAAAACCATGTAAACTGTAGTACCTAAGGGCCAAGTTAGTCACACATAATTTTAAGCAAACATAGTGTGATATTATAGATTAGTCCATCTAGTAGTTTGCTGAAAGGGTGGTTGCTGAAAAAGAAAGTTGCTTCTCCTCTTTCTCTTCCTTTCTGTTTTCCCTGGAAGATGGTTAGGAAAAAACGAGGGAAAGGAGGGAAGGGTGCTCTGCTTCCCTTCTTGTGGCATCAGCAAGCTGCAAAATCCACTGAAGCTGTGGAATATAACTTCATGATGGTCTAAGGTAGGAATCTGATTATCCTGGAGTCTCTCTTTCATCATCTCAAGTGAGCAACTCAGCCCTCAGGGGTCAGGTGTTCCTTTGGATATTGAGCTTACTACTGTAACATAAAATCTATTGGGTGTTCTCAAGGTTACTACAATGTGCTCCTCATAAGGAAATGTTATAAAGAAACTTCCATGGGTGGGTAGCGAGAGGGAATGATTTAAAAAGACAAGTGTGTATACAAAATACAAGAACTGACAAAAGAAAGACAAAACAAAAAGAAAGCATTCATAGTAGTTAAAAATACCTTGAGCACACTAAATTAAATATACAAAAAAAACCCCAAAACAATAACATTAAAAAATACTGGGTAGGAAAACATAATAAAGATTCAATATCAGCTTTTCGTAAACAGCACCCTACATTAAAACATAAATGCCTTATTTTACAAACAAGCAGTGAGAGAAAAACCTGGAGAAGAGCAAAGTTATCATTTTACAAGCCTGCCTTTCACTAGTCATAGCATCATTACTCTAGTGCTTTCCCTAACCTTAAAAATGCCATTATTAATCTCATTATTATATATCATTACCATACAGAATGATAAAAACTTTCTGCAATGCAAAATACACAACTGGTTTCTAGAAGAATAATGATCTTTGGTAATAGCACTAGCTTGCCTATTTTATAGTGTGGTTGTTTTAGCAGTCAAGTGTACCATTGAAAAAAACCCAGCCATAGTCAATAAAAAGTCAGTTCTACCAACCTCATCAATAAGAGCTTATTACCACCTGGAATTTGAGTCCTGTGATTCAGCAGTATAAAACTTCTGCATGGCAATTCACTAATAGGAACCAGCTTGTCAATGAACAATAGTTTACAACACAGAATCGATAATGCTGCAAGATTTATTGTATGATTACTGTTTTCACTAAGAACTAATTCCCCTCTTTTTTAACAGTATGGTCTCAGAATAATTAATAAACATTTCAGAAGAAAGTTTTATGACTTTCTCCAAGAAACAGTGGGATAATTTTAAAAGAACCTCTAGGATTCTCAGTATCATTACTGAAACTGAAATACACATGGTCAGTTTTAGGTATTTTCTACAGCTAAATGACATTCAGCCAGCTATGAATAAATACTAAAAGGCTGGAAGATATTTCCTGAATCATCACAGAAATGGTTCATATCACTATAGTGCATATGTTGGTGAAGATATTTGATATCCATAAAAACTACCACTTAATCACCAAGAACAGAAGAAAACCTGAGTTCCTGAGTCCAGATGCACATTCTAACCATTTCCCACCCCCAACATGGATCAAGATCTGGAAGGATAAATGGCTTGATTCCCCTTCTTCCCCATTCCCATGCCGGCTGAATTAAAGTCCTAATGTTTTACTAGGGATCCAGAGCTAGATTAGTTGATGAGTGGCAGCAAAGCTATACCTCAGTAGGTAAATCTGAACATCATCTCTGTGCCTCAGCTTTTCTTCTGGGAAACGGATTAATGAGATTCCCCTATCTTACAAAGACTTTGAGAAATGCTTATTTGCAAATCTGTTATATACTCTAGCGAAGTAATGACACACAAAAGATGAGAGATGTCAAAGAAATCTGTCTTCAAAACAGAACTTCAATAGTGTGTGTTAAATAAAACATGAGAATTCATATTTAACAATGAGGAATACTTAGTGTTAAGTAGCTTCTCATTAAGAAGGCATTCTGTGATGAGGAGACAGGGTTCCAGTGGGAAAAGAAATGGCATGTAAACACATGCTTAAAAACTGTACCGTAAGACACAAGCATAGGAAGACAGATTTTTCCTATCTTTGAATACTTGACTTCCTAGCCTTACAATGTTCACTTGTGCCTTCTGAATGTTCATATGAATTAATGGACTATATCAATTATATTAAGGTACTGGGTAATCCACTGCAAAACTATCTGAAAGTACAAGGAAGGGGTGTGGGTGGGAAGGTTTACATGCCCAGATTAAAAATCCTAAATTTAGTTTCTCTGCTCTTTTGTTTCATGTTTAGGCTTCTTTCACAGAGATGTAACTCCTACCAGCAACATCATTCACCTACTAGATCAGTTGCATCCTTTATTAATACCATGACTACAAGATCTATAAATACCTAGACAGATACTGCTTTCAGTATCCAAGTGCTGAAGAAAAAGGGTGGCAAAATCTGTGGTTTCAGGTTCACAAAAGGGACACTTTTGCCAGAGTGAGAAAATTCTGCCATCCTGATCCCTTGTTCTGGGTGACTGACTTACTAAATTCCTGTTGAGTTTCTTTGGGACAGGGCAAATATAATTCCTCTTAATAGGTTCACAGTATCTGTGCTAAAAAGATTGCTATGCAGAGGCATTGCACAAGCAAAATCTTTAGTAACTTCCTTTAAACTGCTTTCCCAATCTGTATTCTGGAGATTATCTACAGTTTGGATAAAATTAGCCCCATTCAGTTTCCTCATTGCAATCTTCATGTAAATATACATAGTAATCACTGTATTCCTGCAAATCCGTTATGGCTTAAATCTGTACTGTGTTCTTAATCCCACTGATAATGACTTTCCCCACCCACTTCAAGCAAGAAGCAAAATCCAACCATATAATTTATATGTGAAATTAAAACTTCAGGGGCAAAGGTTAGACAAACAGTTGGTACTACATTTCATTACAGAATTTCCCATCCTCATTGTTGGAGAGTTGTTAGGATTCTCTTATCCCTGCCTTATCTAAAACAAGCTTTGAGCTTTCTCCTACTAATGAAAATTAACTTGTCTAAAGAGCAATGCTATTTTTTTCACTGATTAAAGCATTTTGATCACCGTGTTAGATGTAATTTCAATGTTTTGTATTAGACCCAGTTTTCAGAGGTTAATAACTAATAGAAAGCCTTTAAAATTTTGAAAGTTGTATGATTAGCTTTTTGTAAAGTAAAATGCACAATGCACTAACACATCTTCTGCTGACAATTTAATTCCTGAAATATCAGATGCAAATAAAATCTGTTCAGTAGCTGGCAGCAAATTTTGAACAACACAGATCTACTACCACAAGCTGCATCACGCTGAAGTTTTCCATCGTGGAGCGCATGCTACTAAGACATTATTTAAACCTGACTGATTTAAAAAATGCTATAGGTATGGCTGCTTAAGATGTGCTTTGTAATCTTGTAAATAATGTTCTAAGCAGGAGCTTTGCTGTGTACAAAGATGTAATATAGAAAAAGGAAACTGTACTTAAGGAGGATTAGGTAGCTCAGGAGGCTTATCATAGTGGAATTGGGAGTCTTTCATCACTGAGTCACCTCTTAAATTCAGTCCCGTTCAGTAGTGACTGAAAGTCATTGCTGCTTAGTGACATACGAAATGAGTTTGGGTTTTAGCCCAGATCGTAACTGGAAAGCATCCACATCATAAAAGGCAGAACCACAAATGTCTTTAATCTGTACCCTTATTGACAATTTTCCCAGATCTGGCCTATCGAGTGAATGTGCTTCAAGCGCTTAACTACCATCTTAGGTAAAGAAACAGTCTTTTAATGTTAAGATAAGAGCAGGATGGCAGAACAGTGTGGGGAAATGCTGTTCTAATCGCAGAGTACCTGTATTGGCTAAATACCTTCTTACTCAGAGATTCTGGCTGAACATCTCTCACAACAAAAACAGTTTAAAAATAAACCTTCTAGACTTGAGATGTATACCGGTGTAAATTCAGGAAAGCAAGGTCAAGGAATGCACCATTAGCATCAGGCTTCACTCTCCAGATTTTTAGTTCCATCTTTAAGTTTTCAGGCTCAGCTAAGTTTGTCACATTCATAATAGCTGGATAAAATGATCTGAACCTTCTTATCCACCACTTCTGATACTGTAGCATCATTCTGCTTTGCTTATCTTTTAAATCGACTTTGCACTGTTTCAGATGACTACACTAGATGAAAAGCCATGATAAATTAGGCTTAACTCTGCGTACAAGATTTTTTCCTAAAAAAATAATAATGAAAATAAGTCTAGCTCATTCAATTTTTCTCAAAACAATATGATTTTGTTTTGCTTTCATAGTATTAATTATTTTGATTTTTAGCATAGTTCAGAATTCTCAGAGAGTTGAATAGAGTAGGATTCTAAATAGAGGTTGAAAGCATATAAACATTGCAAAGTGAAATAAAGATCTAAGAATTCTCAATAACAGCCACCAACAATTATATGTAAAAGAAGAGACATAGATTTCAGATGAAACTTACCAATACTATGCTGTTTCCCAGAAGTAGAATAGTTACTGCTCAATATAGGAAAGAACATTAAAAAAAAAACCAAAACATCTAAGGATACAATTTCAAGGAAGAATAACTTGAAATAAATATTAAAAATATGTTTTAATTACTTAGTAATTAAAAATAATAAGTTAAATTTAAGAGTTTATAGGCTTGCAAGTTTAAAATTATTATTTTAAAATGAGAAAGAAAATACTTTTACTAAGAAATAGAAGACAGATGACATGCTCTTAATAAAGCATATAAAAACTGAAAAATTGGGTGAATGTAGCATGATTCAGAACCTCAAGAATTCTTTGGCTGTAACATCTAGACCCTTCTTTCTGTTTTGTGAATGCTTTAGACTATGATACCTTCATCAGAGCAAGAATTTTACTCAAAATCTTGTTGGCATAGCTCAGCATTCTGTTCCTTAAATATTTTACAATTTTCTAAAAGTAGCTTTTGTTTTGTTTCTGAAAACATTAATTCCATCTATTACTTAAACAGTGGTGCATCTATTATTAAAAAAGATAAAAAAGACATAGGGGTCAATAGAAATGTTTTATATTAAACTGGAATGATTTCCACTTAGACCTTTGATTCACATAATTCCAGAGTTGAATACAAGTTAAAAGTAGAGGACGTGATCAGTCCAGATACATTGCATATTATCTATTTACACATGCACATATTCATCAGATAAAAGACATATAAGCATTTAGTTTTTATCCTCTCACATTTAGGCACTGTAGAAATTAAGAGCTACAGCATAATCCTGCACATACATATTGATATAATCTCTTTTACAATACTGAGAAATCTAATTACAGAACAAGTAAATTAGATGTTTCCATAAAAATCTGGAGTCGACTTGATGGAGCTTTTGCCCTTCCTTTCCTCTTTGAAAGCACTGTGTGAAGATATATGTTTATAGAAAATTCTTAATCATAACAGCTGAATCAAAGAAAAAAAGTGTGAAAGTGGTCTGATTTTCAGTTAGTACTACTAGATTCCACCCTAGCTGGCCCTTCTCAATGAAATATACTTTACTTCTGATTCACTGTATTTCACTATAAGCCACATATTGCCCCAGAGGGTTATGTAGCAGAGTATCACAAATGTTTTAACAAGTCATAACTGCTCGTCAGGTAAGGTTCCATTTATTCAGATATCCAATGTTTTAATTACATAAGTTCTTTCAGTTAAAAAAAGTTAGGCACTGTATTTCCTTGTAAGAAAATCCTATTTAAGATACCATTAGCATTCTCAAAATTTGTCATCGTTGTAGTAACATAGAGTCACAGAATGGTTTGGGTTGGAAGAGACCTTTGAAGATCATCTAGTCCAACTCCCTTTTCATGGGAAGGGACAACTGTCACTAGGTCACATTGCTCAAAGCCCTACCCAACCTAACCTTGAACACTGCCAATGATGGAGCATCCACCACTTCTCTGAGCAGCGTGGTCCAGTGTCTCACCATCCTCATCATTAACAATTTCTTCCTAATATCTAATCTAAACTTACCCTCTTTCAGTTTAAAACTGTATCCCCCTGTCCTGTCAACACAGGCCCTGGTAACAAGTTTCTTTCCATCTTTCTTATAAGCCCCCTTTATAGATTGAAAGGCATCAATAAGGTCGCCCTAGAGCCTTCTCTTAAGCAGACTGAACAACCCCAACTTTTTCAGCCTTTCTTCAGAGAATTGTCCAGTCCTCTGACCATTTTCATGGCCCTCCTCTGGACCTGCCCTAACAGGTCCATGTCTTTCTTGTACTGTGCACCTCAGAGCTTAATGTAGTATCAAGGTGGGGTTTCACAAGAGAGGAGAGTATCATAAGAGTATCTTGCTTCTGTTTGCTTCAATAAAGAGTTCTTCGGTTCCTCTAGACTGACTTTTAAAGGTTATGTCTGATTTTGTTTCAAAGTATGAATTGACTTTAGTGAATAGCTTTTTTCTTTTCTTCAGCATCTCACAGGATCACAGAATGGTTAAGGTTGGAAGGGACCTCTAGAGGTCACCTTGCCCAACCTCCCCTGCTCAAGCAAGGCCTCTTGGAGCCCAGGACCAGGTCCAGATGGTTTTTCAATATCTCCAAGAAGGGATACTCCACCAACTCTCTGGACAACCTGTGCAGTGTTTGATCATCCTCAGAGTAAAAAGTTTTTTTCCTGATGTTCAGAGGGAACTTCTTGTGTTTCAGTTTGTGCCCATTGCTTCTTGTCACTGGGCACCAATGAGAAGAGCCTGGCACCATCCTCTTTGCACCCTCCCTTCAGCTATTTATATACATTAATAAGATCCTCCCTCAGCCTTCTCTTCTGCAGGTTGAACAGAGCTCTAGTCCCAGCTGTCTCAGCCTTTCCTCATAACAGAGATGCTCCAGTCCCTTAATCATCTTCATGACCCTTTGTTGGACACTGTCCAGTAACTCCATATCTCTCTTGTACTGGGGAAATATGGAGCTACTCTCTTCATATATAACTTTACTAAACCTTCTAAGATATTTCAAACACAAGTTACATGTAAGATATATTGGGATATATTTCCACTCCTTTTCTTCTAATTAAGTATCAGACGATTGTAGTATTTTCTTGGTATAATTTGTTCCTAAAACAAATTAAAATATGATGGCAGAGAGGCAGTTAAGATTTTTTTCAGCTGGTAGGTAATTCACATAATAAAGATATCTAGACAAGGCCCCCACTCTGCAGCTACCTAGCTTGTGCCAGACTGCAATTTCTGAGACTTTTTTACACTTAAGCTATTCAGTTGTGATTGTTCCACAAAGGATTAAGAACTGATATGCAGTTTTGCTACTGTTAACAGAACGATAAACAGCCATTTGCAAAAGTGGTGTTGAATTAATGTGTTTTCACACAGCTTGCATTCAAGTCTATAGGGGGCTCCAAAACTCTTTGCAGTGATCGGTTTTGGATTAAATTAGTGTAATGCAATTTACATCAAAAACAATTTCTGCACATATTCATTTCTCTTCCTATACTCAATAGAAATGAAGGAAAGGAAGAAGAGAAGAGGGAATAAAAGGATAGTATTGCATTCATTCATTCATAATTTCTTCTTCCAGTTTTAGACTGTAAGATTATTTCATCTGCTCTCATATGAATTATAATTAATAGCATTAATAAGGTGCTTAGCCTACATTGGAAGAAAATTAATGTTATTAGCCAGAGAATAAATCTTTAAGATGTCACATGCAGTGACATTGTAACTGTGAATGCTTTAAACATTGAATTCTGTTATACACACATCAGTATGTAAAAGCAGTAGACACACATGGACCCAAAGCTTATCCAGAGACTTTGTATTTCATATTTTTGACATAGACAGTAATCATACCCCTCAGTATTGGTTTAAGAAGTCACAAACATGAAATATTCAAAAGAGTATTTCATTCATGTGTCTTATAGGTTTTTCTCCTCCTAGCATAGAGATAGCTTTGTAATTGAATTATTGTCCAATTAGGTAATTGATTCTCAATAAATAAACAAACGAAAATGGAATTGTCTTTTATTTAGAATTCTCAGTCTGAGTAGACTTCTCTGTCTTACTAGAAAGGTTGTTGTTTTTTCTCTTGCAAATGGCAGTGAAAGTCTTCTTTCCGATTCCAGCTGATCTCTCAAATCAGGAACAATATTTCATTTTCATCTTATGGTCCAATCTTGACATAACTTTTTCATCACTGTTTCCTGACAGTTCTAACTTCTACTTATAACATCTCTTCTACACTTTTCTCTATTTTAATGATCCACAAAGGTTTTCAACAACATTTCCCAGTCAGCAGATAATACATTGTAAGTTTCTCTTAGAATTGAGTTAAAACTGGTGCTTCTTTTCCTACCAGATGCCAAACATTTCATATGTTGTACTATAACACAGTTTTCCATACACTCATCTTTTCTTCCTATGCTTGTGTTGTCTTTAATTAGGAGGGCATATTGTTTTATCTGGGATATTTTGTTCTTATTGCTTTTGCAAGTTACATTAATCTATGCATAAATACTAATTTCTATCTAGTGAATGATAAAAACTCCCTTTGTGGAAAGCTTACAGTTTTTACTTTTTCAGCTTTTACAGACAATTTTGTTTGACTTTTCTACTGTAACAGCTTCAGAGGTATTCCAAGAAAATACTGGTTACTGACATCAGCAATACTGAATAAATCTACTTTGTCTGACAGAGCTGATGCATTAAGACTGGAATTTTCAGTGGAGGTTAATGGAAATAAGTACTCCCTTCAATTGAAAAAAAAAAAAAAAAAAAAAAAAAAAAAGCTACATTATTCCTTCAGACTCCTTTGGAAGTGCCAGACATAACTTTTTTTTCATCATTCTAATAATAGAGGAGAAAGTAACATAGAAACTAAACACATTTTCTACCTCCTGAAGCAAATATGCTACCTGTCAACAGAGGAGTCTTTTAAGACATAAACAAAACCAAGTAAACAGACCCCCAGCTGAAAGAATATTTGATGTTTGTATGACAGACAAGGATCTGTTTCCTGATTAACCTACCTCCATTGCCCCTGATGCTCCTGTAATGAACTGTAAAGGACAATACATAAGGAAACTCATGTATCCTTGAGTTTGTTTGAAATTCCTGTGTTATCACCACTAAATTTCTATCTCTGATCTATCCCAAGCTGTTTTAATAACATGCTTCTGTCCTACAGCTTGGCTTGTTTGACACATCTCCTAAGAGCTTGCGGTCATTCTGGAAGAGAGCAGTGGTTTTCAATCTGTTACCACCTCTGCATCATTAAATAGCCTGAAACAGGAATATGTCAGCTGCCTTGGTTTCCAACTTGCAGTTTAAACCCCGGAGCCACTCTCCTGAAGGAGGCAGCAAAACGTAACGGCAGCAGCAAATGATCAAGAATAAGCTAAGTATTATGGAACAGAAAAAGAAATAGTAAAATCAAACACAGACAGTAAGATCAGATAATGCTCTGTAGCTTGCTACAATGTGGGTGTAATCAGAAATGACAACAGATGCATACTTTTACCTAATGCAAGCACTTGATTTACCAAATGCTGGTAGCCACTGACACAAATGATAAAGATTCAGGGTATAATACAATTGGAATGAAAACCACTCTCTCATTACAAAACCTGATTTACAAAAGAGTTGTTTGGGTTTTTTTGTTTGGTTTTTTTTTTTTTTTTTTTTTTTTTCTTATCTCCCACATTGAAAACCCTTCCTACATGTATCACAGTTTCCTACAAGGGTTTTCCCCATTTTGGCAAATACTGCACTAAATACATTACAAATCACTAAATATGCTGTGCTGTCTTTTGTCCCATAGCTTCTGCAACTAGACTTCTTGATGCAAAATATGCAAAGCAATGTACATGATGTTTAGCTGCACGTTTGCATAGTTTAAAAATATGTATGCACCAAAGATGAATGTCTGTTTATAGCAATTTAATAAGAAAGCAACATTTTCTCGAAGAAAGCCAATTTGCACTGAGTTGTATTGAGAACAGAATTGACTTCAGGTGTACAGGAAGGAGGTGTGTAAGTTCATCTTTAGCTCCTAATACTGCTATGCTCTTATATTATTATTTTCAAATATGAACTGTTAGTTGTTTTCACAGGTGATTATCAATGGAATCAGAGAATCATGCCAATACATTTAAAGATATGGGAAACCTGTTGAAAGATGTAATGACCAACTTCTCTTCAGCCTCAGAGAGAATGGAAGGCTCTGTAGGGGAAATTGCTTACTTTTCGTTATTCTTCATGAGCAGAAGTGGACCTCACCTGAGTGATTTCACTAATTCAGAGAACTCACTAAAATAATTAGCACACTACTTTTGCCAACAGTGCATATTGTAGTCACTTCATATTTTGATATCAATATCATATGGTCACTTTTAGAATTAGTATATTGTTTTATAAAGATAACCTACAGAGACCAGATGGCACCAGTTCATGGGATTTGATTTAACTACTCCAAATGGTGTCCATATCTCTGCTAAATCCATACTGTATATATTACATTCATAATCAAAGAACATAAGAGGTATTTGTAGGACACAATAAATTTGGTCACAGATATTACAAGAGGTCAGATGACTGTGCCTTTTAAATGACTGTTTCTTTCCCCTAAGTGTAAAGGACAAGTGTATCAGATCTACTGTAGACATTCAAATTGCAGAAGTCTGCATTTGGTGGACATGAATACAAGTCTTCAATAAGTTCCCTCCATTGCTGTTCAAAACACATGTAACATACCTACGCTCCAGTCCATTTCCTCCACTGCATCCCCATATAAACCATGCTTGCTCCTTCCTCTGAAATTTTTTGAAGCATATAGAGCAGTATGAACATGAAGATAAGACAGGACTAGAAGAAATGGTGCATCAGTGTTCCTGGAAAAAAAAGAAAAAAACAAACCAAAACAAAAACAAAACAAAACACCAAACTCTTAGTGTATTTTATAACAAAACTTTTACAAAAATGTCTTTCTACAGTAGAGCTCAAAAAAAAAACAAAAACAAAAAAAAAGGAGGAAAAGGAGTATTGTGTGAACACACACACACACAGAGTAAGAATGCCATTCTTAACTCCATACTGAATTGAAAGGAAAAATAAATTACAAAAGCTAACTAATTACACTTTGCAATATATATGTTGAAAAAGGACTTATTTAAAGACAGGAACCTAGCAGTTTCTGGCTAAAACCACCTCTCCCAATTTTACAAGTACATATTTAAAAACCCGAGTACAATTGCTCTTCAAAAACATACCTTCATAACTACATATATGCGTGAAACACAACTACCTTCTTTGCAAGGTCATATGTAAGCTGATCAACTAGACTATTATGAAGACCAGGGTCAAACATACCATAATATCATTAACTATGTTAAATCAAGTATACTAGTACTTTTTCTCCTCCATCTTAGGCTAAGGTGTATGACAAAATCTCTTGTCATTTAATGTTCTGTGTATGTATGCATGTGATCATTACATAACACTACAAGTATGTTGTACCAAAGAATAAATAATCTCAAAGTACATACTAATATAAAGTTATTCCACTCACAGTAATGAACAGTCTCCACTGTCTTCAGTCTATTTCCTGAACTGATACAAAAGAAAGAGTATAATAAATAGATTCTCTGTAAATTTTGCTGTTCATGTGATCTGTCAACATGATATTTATGATCAGTTCCAGCAGGCTGTGAAAGCACAGCTCAAGTAAGAACTTTTCCTTATGAATTATTTATAAAACTTTACTTACATTTGTACAGTACCAGCCAAATTTACTGCTATATGCTCTAACAACATTTGTAGTACATTATGCATATTTTAAATATCAGTTGAATCACAAAAGCACTACCCAGAAAACTTGTCTGGATATCACATTAAAGAATACAGCTAATTACAGAGTATTTTGGGGTTTATTTACCATATTTTCCCTCATCAGTCTGTGGTGGATAATACCTATTATTCACGTCAATATCAAAAGGAGACTATATATTTCCTCATGCAGTTGATTCATCCACCCTTTAAAGATGGGAGGAACGATACAGACATGCACATACAGGTTTTTTAGAATGAAAAAAAAAAGACCTAACATAAGTCTTTCAATAAAAGGGATTCATCTGATATCAATAATGTACTCTTGAGGAAAAAATAACTAGCCTTAAACTAATACATTTATGATCTATTTTTTCTCTAACTTTGGTTGGATCTATTTTTACACAATTTGCAAGGTTAAAGCTTTCTTTTTCACTGGCATACACAGCAGTACATAAACTGGGAAAATTTTATCCAGATGACTCACTTGATAAGTGTGTTTCTGACTGGGTCTTTTTCTTCATAAAAACTTTCTCCTTTTTTTTTAAAAAATGACAGAATAAATAGAACAATTTCATGTGGAAAATATAAAGTTATTGTAATTCCCTTAAAATATTTGTGCATATATCCTGTATTGCCTCAGTATAGATTAAAAAAAAAAAAAAAAAGACAATATTTTTCATAAAAGATACACTTTCCATGAAGCTGTGTTTGTTGATATTTGAGAGGTCATACATGTGAGTACCTTTCATTACTTTAACAAATAATACAAGACTTCTGAGTCAATTAAAAAGACTGAAAATATCAGCACTGCAAGCAAAAAAATATGTATAAGTTTAATATTTAATATGTACATTAATGTTACACTGACCATTCATTAAAGAACATTTCTGCAAGGCAGCTGATTTTTGTTTTACAACTTGATTTTTTCTACTGCATGGGATTATCTTTGACTTTTTCCTTAAACACAGTTCATTGAATTGAGAGTAATGTAGAAATTTTAGGGTAAAGCACCACAAAAATGTGCTTTATACTTATAATGGTGTAAGCACAATTTAATTTTCATGCAAACTGCCTCGTTCTAATGTCACAGAGATAGTGCATACTTCTAAATATATACCTGTATTGCTAAAAGTGAGTAACAAAAGCTTCCACTATGTTATTTTCAAGAGATAGTAACTCAGATTTGTTGGTTTGGTTGGGTTTTGGGTTGTTTTTTTTTTTAATGTAACTGACACAAAAATACAACTGTCATGAAAAGTCATCAAATCAGTGATTGATATGGAAGGGCACTACATCATTCTCTTCTTTGAAACTCAAATTGACATGTTCTGATTGACAGCTTACTGTCAGGTGGAGAAGTGTCTCACCTATTAATATCCTACAAAAGATCACAGGCATCTATTTATCTCCTGCCAAAACTCTTTGAGGAGAATCTTAACTGACTACCTTTACCGTGACCTTGAAAATGGAATGACAATATCAGCTAGTAGGCAGGAGAGAAATTTGACAGTAACAGCTTAAATCCTGAACCACTTCAGTAAACAGCTCCTTCAAAAATGTATCGCCACTATCTTTTACACAGTTCAAACACTAGGAACTTCAGTTTCAAAAGATCTGTGATTCACTTACTCAAATATAGTGAATTTTTTTATCCTAACATGAAACACACAGTCTTTTCAATTTACTGAGTAGCCAGAGAGATTACACACATCTGACATAAGACATTCTTTAATGTGTGTTTAACTGATCTTGAAAACATCTAAAAGCATCACATTGCTGGTGACTCCTCTGTATTGCAAAGCACTAGGTTCTTCTTTTTTAGTATGAGGAGTCTACGTTACTCAGAGATTCAGTTCAGGCTTGATGTGTAAAACACAGCTTTAAAGTGCGTGAGAGAGCAAGTTACAACTAATATGACTTTGTACTTCACACAAGGGTCTTTTTTTCCTGCAATTTTGCTCTAAATGTTTGCTGGACTGAACACCTGTTGGGTAATTTTGTTTGTTTTTATGTGCATTGATGTTAATCTAAGATCACTGCAGCAGAGCAACAGGTGGGGCTCTGAATTTTTTGGTCTGCACTTGTCAAATCAAACTGAGATTTCAAGTATGAATCTGTATGGAACACAAAATGGGAACACGCCATGATGGGGATCCATTTTGCTTTTTCACAATAAATTCTAAATTAAACTTTATTATGATGTACAAGTATGATCTTTCTGAATTATTATTTTTTTTTCTAGATGTGAAACTATCTTCACATCTTGTCACAAAGTACATATTTTTAACCCCCTTCTATCAGTGAAGGTAATATGATTCACAGCAGCTGACTATAAAGGCAGATATACTTGGTTTTGCCTGAGCTGGACAAACATGATGCTGTGTTAAAATTGCGTTAACAATTGTTTCTGTAATCCCCAAAGTCTTATAAATTACAGCTAATCCACCCATAAAAAAAAAAAAAAAAAACAAAAAACAAAAAACTGCAAAGAACTATTTGAAAGAGATGTAGAGGTAAAAAGTATTACTTTGTATAAAGATAAATACTTATGTTTTAATAAGACTTATTGAATGTATATGAATGTCATTTTCACATAGTCACAGTTAAAATGAAAGAAAGCAAAAATGCTGAAGTATATAATCTGAAGATATATTTTCAGCACAAATATGTAACAATGTGTTGACACAGGCAGATGCAAACCTAACTTTTCCTTCCCTGTAAGTCTCCTTTTACTAAAAACATTCTTATTCAATATCCCCCCTGGTGGAAAAATTCATTCAGTGCTTATTTCCCATGGCTTCATCCTGTACTTTCAGATTAGATCACCAATTAGACAGTGTGCTCTTTGTAACAGAACTGACTGAATGTACTTCATTAAGCCTTCTTGTTCCTGCAGAAAGAAAAGGTAAATCTTGGCTCAGTTGTATCAAAGCAGGACTTTGTCCTAAAAGCTGGATTTTGTTTTGTTCTGACTGCTAACAGTGCTAAAATCCTTGTTAGCATGAATGAATCCATGAATGAGTATTTCTGTCTACCCTTTTAAAAGACACACCTTAAAACACAGCTCTCATATTTTCAAAACTTTTCAAAATCAGAAAACTCTAGACCGCTTGGGTGTAACATCAAAATCAGAAAAGGTGTTGAAAACGGAATGAGAAAAGGAAAAAAAAAAATATGGAAAATCTGACTCTTTCTAGAAGGTCTTCAAAGTAGGATGTGTTACTACTTTATCTGCATTTATGAAATGATTCTTCCATGCAAATAGACAAGAAGCTTTTGACATATCTGATTTCATGCCTATTTCTTTTAAATGCTTAAGGTACACAATTCATATATGTTTTTATTTCCTTCATATATAACTTTTTTTCTCCCCTTCAAAAAGTACATTCTCATAAGCATGGGCAAAAGAAAGAAATTTCTCATCTACTACAAATTAAACTTATTACTTAATCCTTTTTCCCCAAAAAACTTTGGAGCCCAGTATACAGATCTACTGCTTTTTAGAAGTGTTTCATTTACAATGCAGGCTGTTACTCATCATAGAACTAGTTAGGTTCTTAATCATTCTTAAATTACTTAAATCTTTCATTTTCAGATGGCCCTAAAGTATATGAATTCACAGCTTCTTCCTGTTAGATTTTTATTCAAAAGGAACAAGCAGAGGTCTGAGAAAAGGGGAAGAAGATCCAATAGAGTTGTTATGGCATATAA
Source organism: Tyto alba (assembly GCF_018691265.1). Lineage (NCBI taxonomy): Eukaryota > Metazoa > Chordata > Aves > Strigiformes > Tytonidae > Tyto > Tyto alba. Next base: position 6,937,114 of record NW_024881276.1, on the reverse strand, counting down.
ATTCCTACCTTCTTTTAATATATATGTACATATATATCATACCCAAACTCTTCTCTATAATTTGTATTTTGCTGTAAACTATAAGGAATATTTTTTCTGGATTAATATAAGATTTGTTTTCAGAACTGTAACTCCAGTACAACATGCCAACTGCCTGATCTTAAGACCTAGTGATATATGAAAAAACTCTGAGCCACAGTTTGCTAGAGTAGATGAAAAAATAATCTGAATGTGTGTTGTAACAATGTTTCAAGGACTAAAATAAAATAGATAAGAAAAAATTATTAACTGTCATTACAAAATTTTGAATATTATGGCTATGTAATCTATGACTGAAAAAAAATTTCATTAAAATTGTTCAACTTCATGTTCACCATAGCTTTTGAATAAACATGTTTGTATGCAAACACTATTTTCCAGAAGTTAGTTTTCATTAGAATTTTTGTTTTAAAATATTATTATTAATTGTGATCAGCTATATGAATTTGTCAGAGAGGTATTCTGTATCATAGAGTGGTACTTTTGTGCTGTTAATTTCTGATACGTTAGAAACTGGTCTCTGGCATTTTCCAAATTTGGATTGTCTGTGCAGCTGGTCATTAAAGGACGTGCTGAAGATGTATGAGTGATGACCTCATTGAACATAACATGAAATAATTAGCATCTATTTGACTTTCAAATATACTGTAATGTCTAGAGAGTTTTCTGATAGGTTTCCAATATGTACACGCACTTGCTCTTGGGAAAAATTAATTAGAATTAACATGTACTGAGCTGACCTACCCACTTACAATTAAGGTGAGCAACTAACTTAGTGGTATTTGTTTTCACACACTGGACCTGATGCTTGTAATTGTGTATGTTCTTCTCCGGTGCCATTTCTGAACATTGAATCTTGTATTTGCTCTCTTTCAGTCTAGCTAGGAAAAATGAGAACAGTAATACACATATGCTAGACTAAAGAAGAGCTGGGTTAGGGTTATAATTCTCACTATAATTGCAGAATTCCTTTAACAAAGTTTATTGTAAATTACAAATATGTATTATTAACCTTGACTTTTAATTTAACTTCACTATGTGTGGAAACTACATTGAGAAATGGGGCCAATTGCCCAGCTGATGTAAAGCTACTTACCTCCAGCTGAGTCAACAAAGCTATTCTGACTTAAATGATACATTGTCTTGCCAGCTGTAAACATTAACTAAGCTATAAAATAACACTGTGCACATTATGAATATTAATAAAGTTAAAAGAGTTTTCTAGCATTGATTTCCAATCTTGAACTCACCTCTTTTGGGGCTACAATTTTATTGTCATTGCATTTAAATCAATGAAACATTCAGTGATATCCAAAACATTATGATCACTACAGGCACATTACATACTTGCTAATCATAGAAGATTCTGCTGACATATAGTTAACGTACTCAACAGTCTTTTAAAAACATCAAATGCTTGGTCACTAAAACTCTTAACAGGTTTCAAAGGGGGAGGGGTATGTGTGTGTATGTTTGTTGCAAGCAAAGTACTTCACTGTTAAATTAGAATGTAGATGAGAAGGCATCTTTATATCTTTCACCACTGACAAGACAAAATAAAGATATTTTAGTTTATTTATAATTATTAATGAGAATGTTGATTGCTCCCAAGACATTCTTAAAGAAATTTTGACATAAAACCAATTCTATTTTGGTATGATGAGTAGAGATGGCCATACCAAATATTTATACTGATAGAAATTATAGAAAAAATGCAGAATGAGATCAAGATTTTAGATAGACATTTTCTCTTCTGAACAGTCTTGGTGACTTTTGCGTGCATGGACTTCATTAAGTCTAGAACATTTAGCCTCTGATTCTTTGTTATAAGCTTTCATTCAACAATGACACCATGTGAAGGTATTCACAGTAACAACCTGGTACATGCTTTTCTGAAAAGTAATTAAGGGACTTGGTATGTCTTAGATCATGTTTCTACTTTTGATTATCTGTTTTTAGAAATGGTGCAACCTGTTTCAAAAGTTACTGAGAAAAATGCTTTGGCATATTTTTCAAGAAGTTAAATGGATAAAATATTTTTTCTCTGAATATATGGATTTATATTTCAGAATATACAAAAGTATACTTTTATGATTTGATCCCATTAAAAGTCCTGTGGTAACAATTGCACTGAAGTAGCTAACTTTGCAAAAAATGAATAATGAATGAGGATGACTTTGTACATCCAATATTTAGGTGATCCAATGTGATGTTATTAAAAAATCATAATCATTGCTTTCAAAAAAAAATCAAATATCTTCAAAGTGAATCTGGCATAAAAGCAGAAGCATCTAAAGTGACAGTATCTTTAAAAATTGGCCTTATGAATGCCATTTAATGGATGCATCAAATCAGTGACGAAGTTTCCCATTCCTTAAAAGTCATGGATTATGAATCTGCAGTGTGCTTTCAAATAATTAAGTCACACCAAAAAAGATTTTTCATATTTCAAGCTACATTAAATTCTCAAGAATGAAAGTTCTAATAACTTTAGATATTTTTTGACATTTTTTTTCTGAAGCATCTAAACATATATGGTTTTTAATTTTTATAGAGAAAATGACATAGCCAATAGAACAAAAAACAATCAATTTCACTAAAACAATTCACTTCAGTCATCTTTTAAAGGAAAAAAATTATGATAATATATATTGACATACTCCTCATGCCCACCAGTTCACACCTTTTTCCTACTTTTTCAGAAGCACTGTCATTGAGAAATGCCAGCATTAACTTATAGCTAGAACTCACCTTTCTATAAACTGCACAGCTTCCTTTGTCAGTCTCTCAGTCAGGTTCTCATAGGATAGTGGCTGCTGGATAATCTGATGGTCCCTCATTAAGAAGCAGTTCAAGTGTCGAAAATGATAAAAGAAAAAAATCAAAACCGCAAGTGAAATAGCGGTTATTAACAAACAGTAACTCAATGCTTGGAAAGGTACTTTGAGAAGGCCAATGTACTGCACTATTGCCAAAGAGACCAGAGTGATTCCAGCAATTTGGATTGTGATGACAAGGGATTTCTCTACCCCTTTTAAAAATACGCTGCCTTGGCCAGGTTTGCAGTCTCTAAAATTGGTCACAATAAGCCCATAAAAGTAATCAAATCCATGACTGAGGGGGTGGTGACAGAAGTCATTACTGCTTTCACAGTTCATCCCAAGATGCCACTTTCCTACAAAGAAAGAAGGACAGGGAGTATTTTTGTAGTTAAATCATCAGACTTTTAACACACACTATTCCAAACATGAAACTGTCACTGTCTGACTGATATCTCACTGCTTCCAGCATTTATTATGTGATTCCCTATTTTTTATCTAATCTTTATGCCTTCATCAAAGACTTTGTTTCATGTCTGCCTCTTTGTTTTAGTTAGAAATAGTTTGGCACAGCTCCTGATGGAGACCATTAAATTTGGAGTGGGCTAGCATGTCACTGAAGAGCAACAGAGCCCTAACAGATAGTTAACTTTGAAAATGAAGCCTTTGTGCATGTATAGTTAAGTTGTCATAAGAAACTACCATTTTGTAGCACTTACTACTTTCTTAGGAAAAGCCAATATAAAGTTACAAAATATCTTTTCTGAAATTTTTCTAGCAAATCATTCACATTTGGCTAGTTTAAAAAAAAAAAAAAAAAAAAAGAAAACAATAACAAACAGGAAATAAATCAAGAATAGTGAAATTACTAAGGCATTTATTTTTTAAATGATTGCAAAATCTCTGAAATCACAAATCTCCCTCACTATATACATATATATAGTGAGGAAAAATATTTTTTATTTATATATATTTTACTTATATACATATAAAAATAAAAAAAAGAAACAATAATAACAAATAAATTACAGCCAAATACTGTCTCTCACAGCAACTTGTCTCACTAAGAGATCACTCTAATTCTGCAGTAATCTTGGACACTGACTGACACAAGAAAACTGTGAGTCTGATTTACATTATAGTAGCATAATCTCTGTTCATGCTGATTACAGTAAGTATCTAGATAATTTGTTCTATGATTCAGGTATAACCCCTTATGATATGCTTATGCATTTCTTAGTGGAATAGACCTAACTTTCATAGCTTCTTTTTAAATTCAAATGCATAATTAAAAAAAATTAAAATTCATTTAAGCTTATTGACATAATCTATGGTGAGAGCTATGCTTTTTGATTTTAGCAAGGAAGTCTTTTGAGTATTTGACAAAACGTGTCACACCTGACGAAACAGATAACAATATATATTTCTGGTCCAAATTTTATTTCTTTTTTTCTGAATCAAATATCTAAACATGACCAGCATAACTCAGGGCGTGTGATCTTAAAAGAAATAAATAAAAAAACTTCAAAGCCAGTAACTCCTCAACCCCATAACCTAGACCAAAACGCTTTGAAATTTTTTGTTCTAGAGGCTTCAGGATACACATGAAAGGAAAAAAAAAAACATATATAGAATGTCGCCCTTGCCCGAACCTTCCTAGCTTTTACACATCTGTAAGAAAGAGTCCTGATGCAAGCAGGTTCCAGAGAGCAGCAGATTTATCCTGCACTTCTGCCTCTCGCAATGACAAATGCAAGTACTGCAGTACTGAAGAGGGTAAAGATGTTGGTCAGTTCTGATTTTTTGAAATAGTACCTAGCAAATGGGCTTGATGTCATTATTTCTCTTTCACAAATGACAGAACTAAGGTATGGGATGAGAACATTGTGTACCTAAAGTTTATCTGTCAGCAAAGGTGGAGAAAAATGCCACAGAAATCTTGAGCCTATGTGAATACTTGGTTGAGTCCAGCTCTCCTCATATACCCCTGGATGGTCTTAGGTTAGAAATACCTTCTGTATATCGTAGAAGTGGGTATAAAGGCATTTTCAAGTCTGCTTATGTGCCAGTGAAACGGAGGCCTCTACAGCTTTCTCATCCCATCAGAAGTTTTCCCACTTACTGTCAGATGGCCCCTCACCTGAGGCAGCATTCTGCTTTCTGCGGGCAGAATGGTTCTTGTCACTATTTTTGACAAGGTCCAGTGAACATTATTGTGGCCAATTACAAAAACAGCAATGCAGACCACCGTACTGAATTTTTAGATATTATAATGGTGCCATAAAGGGCTAACTAAGACTGCAACTCTGAATTTGATTCCCAGCAAGCAAAGAAACAGATTTTGGAAAATACATACTTCAGTGATTTCTCTAGGTTTACATGACTGTTTTTATGCAATAATCATAAAGTCAGATGTGTATCAAGGTGAACATGAAACAACTCACACCAAGTTAGATAACTGAAATAAAGGTAGAGGCTTATAATCATGAATATAAATCATCCTAAAGCTTTCATTTTTAATTTTTGCTGTTAGCCATCAATCTCAATGCACATATAATTCAGTAAAAAAATATGAAAAAGAAACTCAAACAAATTAAATCTACTTTATTATGATATGAAGAAGTTTCCTTAAACTGGATCTCAATAAAATTAGACATTGTAAACCAGGGCAGAGACTCTTGTAACACCAGATTAGGACAGAAGAAAATATAGGACCTATTTTTATTGAAAGGGTTTTAACAAGCACAACAAATTGTTCAATGTCAGGATGAACTTGGGCCTCAAAAAAAAAGATATGTTCAGAAGCGACTTAAGCCAAACAAAGCAGGCAGAAGGTTAGCGGGAAAAAGCAACAGAAGCACTGGTTCGAATCATATCAGCAGCTGTGATAGAAAGACACAATTGCCATTCTCAAGTGGCTGAGGAGGTAGAGGGTTTTGATAGATCCTGCACTTCTCTGAAAAAGCAAGTGATGACTGTGTCTACAACACATGTTTTGTTTCATTCCTTGTGACAATAACCCCTGCCTTGAGCTAGTGTTTCAACAGATTATTGTAATTGGCTCTACACTCTGGGGCCCTTCTGAATCTGAGAGCAGTGCAAAATGCTCTCAGTGCTTTGTCAGGAAAACCCTCATAGTATGGACACTTCACACAAGCATCATACACTCTTCAGCAGATTCTACCAAGCTTTTGAGTGAAATTTATGCTGTTAATTGTAAATTATGAGTGCGTTGACAGTTCAAGATTTAGGCTTTTTTCCCTCTCCTTAGGCCACAGTTAGGATTACTGCAGAGCAAAAGCAATGCAATGAAAGGCAATTGGAAATGAGAGACAAGTCTTATTCATCCAAGAAACTTCATTTGGAGGGCAGTTTTTCAGAACCCAGAATGCTGGAAAGGCTACAAAAATCTATGTTTCCTCTCTATTTTCCCCTCATACAGTTGAAAAGGGAGCAATCTGAAGAATGAGTTGTATATAATGAGACATTTATTTTGGTATGATTTTGTGTTCTTCAGATAAACGTTAAGATGTAAGATTCAGAGCAAGATGCAACTAGAAATATTTTTTGTGCTCAAAGAAATATATTTATATGAAATACATAGCAATAATAATATAAAGTATATATGTATATATTATTAATATGGTCAGATGTTAAGTTGTTCAATCAATAACTGTTCTATTAATTTTATTGCATAGACTTTACCAATCTTGTATTAAAACACCTAATTCTGGAGGAAAGATACAAGTACCAGTTTATCTATTAGTATTTTAAACTTTGGAGATAAACTACATAGGTGGATCTTAAACTTCTCTGGACGTTAGACAACACACTGGATGACAGTCATGAGGAAAAGTTGACCTTTACTCAACTGTAATTGAGTACAGCAGTAGTTAAAATAATACCCATCCGCTTTCAGTGGAATTTTTCCATTATTAATAGCTATTTCCTACAAAACTTCAACATTTCTCACTGCTCTCCAGGATCCTTAACTTATGAAATATTACATATTCACTGCATCTGCCTTTTTTGAGAAAACTTGGTTTTGTTGCAGATCTTCTGACTGTGTCTCTTCCTGCCAGATCTATTGGATGTCACCTTCTTTGTGTCACAAGGGAAAAATGATGAGGTAAAAAAGTGTATACATAAAGTAGATTTATAGCTAAAATATATTTAGGAACGCATCAAGCAAGAGGAAGCATATATTCAGAGGAAGGAATAAAATTAAAAAAAGAAAGGAAAATGCATTTAAGGAAGAAAAAAATGTCCTCAGAGAGTAACAGGGAAAGAAACTTGGCAGAAAAAAAAGAAGTGACAGTACAGGCTTGAGGAACTGAAAGGCTTCAAATTACCCTTATGCCAATCCATCACTGGTGTAGGATTTAACAACTAATTGTTTGAGAACTGCTGAGTTAGATTGAACCAAGCAAAGACTCCATGCCCTAGACCAATATGATGTGATAAGAATATCAGGAGAGGCAGAAATTGGGCTGGCTGGGAGACAGTCTGCCTATCTAGTCTTCAAATCTACGTAATTTTTCTTTTTGTCATTTACATATGTTTCATCTTTAATGCACTTCTTGATTTTTTGGAAGCCTTCACTGTGCTCTAAGGATATGGTAATATTACATATTATGGTTTCATAGCTATCATTCAGGCCACTTGGAAGAATTGTTCATTAAGCATCATGGAGACAACTTCTGGAGATCTAAGTGGCAAGCTGTCAAGTTGCAGTGAAAGTAGTTAAAAAAAGAACATTAACTAGGTCAGACCTAGAAAATGAGTTGTATTACAGTACTTGTTACAAACAGAAAAATTATTTTTTTGCAGTCTTTAACTGAATATGGAGGAATAGGAATTAACTCCACGATGAACATGACAAATTATGAATGACTTCTTTGCACTATGGTTCGAGTATGCCAGCACTAAATATACCTCTGCTAAGATTTTCTGGTTTTCTGTTTTGAATCTTTCAGGTCATCAAGGTATTTAACAATTTCTAAAACTAGGGTATAGCTAAGTAGGATTTTTAGTTAGGAACACTGACACTGGTATCTACATAATATAGATATTGTTTGAACAGTGGTGTGAATTTTTAGGCTTGCTAAACAACCTGGGGTTTTAAACAAAAAATACTCTCAAAATCTCAAGCTTTTTTTTACATTTTAAAATCAAATTGAGTGCATTCATCATTTAAATTAATGCAGTAATATTCCGGTATGATGTTCTCCAAACAACTATTTCCTGACAATTCCAGTACAGAAATACATTATGTAATACAAATTGTATTTCACAAAAATCCTCTAAAATGTAAGCATTGTGGAATAAGACAGTGACCAAATGAGAGAAAAAAAAAAAAAATCACATTATTTAAATGTTATAACTTTATGACATTAATTCAATTCTGTTTAATATTCATCTAATGGGATTCCTTTTACCCATCACTGGACATTTATGCTCCAGTTAGTTGTCTGAATTATCTTTATAATGAGAAAGAAACACATTTTTATATTAAACATATAGCACAGGATGAGACAAATTTCCTGGAAATGCTCATTTCTGTCTGATGACTGAGAAGAGAATCCAGATGGTTAGCCCAGGTACTACATTATCTACTTTATGGATATTTGAAAACTGGTGAAATTAATCCCACCACTGTGCTGACTTGTACCCTGTGATCAATCCCTCATTGTCTCTCTACTGTAATCAAATTCCTATTTGTACTGAAAACTTTTCAAGAGCTTGACTAATTTTCAATTTGTTCATTATGTTTCTTCAGTACTTTGCATGATGAGACTATAACTACACAAGTGAATTAGACATACTTACCTGATTAATGTTTCATGTATGCAATGGAATGTGCTCAGCTTTGTGCCAGAAAAATAAAGTCATTACGCTGTGGGGAAAAAAAGCTTAATGCAGACCCTTAATAGACTATAAGGAAAGCTACTGATCTTTTGATTTAAATTAATGAAAAATAATGCTCTGTATGTATGTAATTTTACCTATTAGAGCTGTTGCATAACCTCTCTGCTTCAGGAGTTTGGAAAAAGTTACTTCTTCAAAAGGAAGTCCCCCAGAAGAGGCAGAAAATAAGAAGACACCAACTCGTGAGAAGGCAGCCATTCCTAAATACAATGAAAATTAATGAGACTTGGATAATGTAATGAAACAATTTTCATTCATTCTTTCTGCATGCACTTTTTTGCTTTAGGTGGTATCACTTAAATGACATATTACCACCAGACGCTAAATGTTATGAGTGGCAGATACAACCATCCATTTAATGGAGTGAGATATTTTCTGTATTGACACCAGAAATTGAGAAATGGAGAAAAAATTCTCTGCTTATAACCATGAGGCCAGCCTTCACATAAACAGCTGCAGACCCTTCTATAGATGTTCTGAGGTATAACATATCTGAAAGAAGTTGACCCTGCATAATTTATTTTTCTTGTACACGGGGAAGGAATGGAATTGAGAAATAAGTGAAATCACTCCCAAGTTCTACTCTCAGAGCTTCCACTTTGATCATACATGGTTTTCTACAAGGCTTTGAGGTTATTTGAGAAAAGGCAATTGAAATAGGGCCGTCTTACAGCTGGGCATGTAAATATCATGAGGTCAAAAAACAGCAAGAGAGAGTCTGACTCTGGAAATAAAGTGGCTAGGGCACTCAGCTTTGATGGGAGAGGATCAGTGCTCCAATGGCATGGAGACACATGATTCAATACATAGAGTGAATTAAAGCAGTATCAGGTATCATCTAATAAGACAACATCTAAATAAGGCACAGTAATTTCCATATATTGAGAGTCTGAGGAACACAAACTTGAGCTTATAAACTACTCTCAGGATGAGGAACTTCAGAGCTCAGGCTCATGAAAATTAGATTACTAGGATGGCAGATGAGATCTGGCTCCAAGTATAGACAGACAGAACACAGAATATCTATGCAAATCTGTGCAGATGTATCTCCAGGAAGTCTGAATTATGTAAGTGGATGATTGCAGTGTGAAAGTTACATGACTGATGTAGACAACAAGAATCTTCCCTCAGGTATCCCTTGTGGTCAGATGAGAAAAAGACTCGTTAGACAGGTTTATTAAAGAGAGTTCAACCTACCCTTCAAATGTTGACTTAAGTTTTCCACTCCACCTATATTTATTGATCAACAGTTTAAGTAGTTTTAGTCATCTATACATATCTATATTCTCTGTATATATATAGATTTATTTTTATGTACTTCAATCACTTGTAACTGAAATCAGTGTAATTCCCATAAATTACCATAATGAAATTATAAAACCGTGATTTTTTTTTTTTTTATCATTACCTTTCTCTGGATATGTGTCTCATCAAATACAGCATTTTGGAACATCTTTATTCAGCCTTATTAGCAGGTGTTTTAAATTTCTAACATTTTTTCCAAATCATGATTCTAGTATCTTCTATAATAATCCTTTACTAATTCTTCAGTGATGTTTGGAAGTAGTCCATATTTAGTAATTTCATAATTTAATTAAGACAAAGTTCAATTTTTTCACCCACATGGAAATGATTTGGTATGACTGAGAGATCAGTTATGAAAAAAATCAGTTCAGATGATAATTGTTCCAAAATAAGAACAAGGACTGTAATGGAAAGTGACCTGTGGCTTTACCTACAGTAAATATTAATAGCAATATAGCTGTAACAGGTATATAAAATTTTCCTTTGCAACTGAATGTAATGGAAAATTTAGCAAGTTATATTAGCTGGCACTTTTGCAGAAGCTTGTTACTTGATCTGAATGAGCATGAACCTATCAAGTAGGCTCCAGAGTCTTGCTTTGCTTTCATTCCCAGAAGCAAGGACAGGATGTTTTATCACTAATGAACAAGTGATCTGATTAATGTATAATGATCCTTGCTAAAAATGATGCTAAGGGAATGTTAAAGTTGCATGGCTAAGCATTGACAGGCTTAGTCCCAGCACACTAAAATAAACAGACTGGATCTTCACTGACTCAAATGGGTTTTGGATCAGGTACTTTAAAAGTAAGAGAAGTTATTAAATGCATGTATTCATAGCATACTTAACACTGTGTATGGGTAGATATGGAACTAAAACACCTAGAAAGAAGGGACATTTTTTGCTTTCTTCTTCCCAATTTTAAGGCCTGCTGAAATACCGTCACGACATTCCTGTCCCTTTCCAATCCCCCCCCTCCAAAAAGAAAAAAAAAAAAAACACAACAATTTGTCTAAACCAAAAGTTTTTGTAGAAGAAGAAATGTCTGAGTAGAAGGATTTACACCGGGTTCTTCCACTGTGTCTTTCTAGATGCACCTCTGTGATGTTCAACACTCAGGCTGCCCACCAACGTCCTGGGAGCAGCCTGAATGGAACTGGAGAAACAGGCAAAGAGCCCAGGGCCATGTGGACAGTGGAGAAATTTGATGGTATTTGTCTTCTCCTAACAATAAATAACCACAATAAGATTTTTTCCTCAGTATTTAAAAAAAAAAAAAAAAATCTTTTTCTCAATAAAAAAATCTTTATTTTTGTGTTAACTTCTGAAATATGAAAATTTTCCATATATATGGAAGATTTCCAATGTTGATCCAACTCTGCTGAGCTTAATTAAGTCACTGAAATGAGTACCTAGTCCAGTAATGATAAAGATATCAAGAAAGCCCAAAAGAGAAAATTGCATACAGTTTACTGCAGATAAAATATGATATTTATATATAAATAAGATAATGGGATTATTACCTGATCTGATAGGATATCGTCCTGTCAGGAAAGCTGCCCTGCTTGGAGTACAAAGTGGGGATGCTGCTATATGCTGAGTAAGTGTCACTCCTTCCTCTGCTAGCTTGTCGATATTAGGGGTTCTAGAAAAACATAAGCATGGAAAAAAAAAAAAATACCTAGAGATGATTATTTGGAAATGGGTATGGTGAGATCAAGGCATCTGAGTCAAAACCTATCAGGAAAATCAAGTCAAGACTTACTGTATGCAAATTATCAAAACCATGCTGGTGTTGCAATTCTAAATACTATTGTGTGAAACACTTTTACATTAGGCGTCAACATTGAAGAAGACACTGTGGCATTGTTCTAAAAATCTCTTTTCTCACTTTCATCTACTCTTCATGGCCAGTACTAAACTGTGACACCTGGATGTACTCTATTGCAGCCCTTTTTAATGCATTCCTTGACACAGAACTGTAACTTTGTTACTTACATGGCCTTTCTACTTCAGCAATAGGGAGGAGAGACGGGACAAAGGTTGTGCTTCCCTACTCCTTTCTTGATGTCACATCTGTCTTTCCCCAGCAAAAGACTTTGGGGTAGGTGTAATGTTGTGTGGTGGTACCAGTTATTAGGGGAGATTCAAATGGTTATGACTCTGCGTTAGGCTATATATTAAGGATGCTTTAATGTCTGATATGACTATGTCTGCAATATTGGACCCAGGAGCACATCCAAGTTTCCATATCTGCATGGGAAACTTGTCTGTTACCTGGGTCATCATGCAGATGAAGACTTATTCCCGCAGGAAGAAATCCTGTGCCCTTGGTTCTACAGAACAAAACTAGGAATGCAGACTGGCCAAGAGCTGCAGCATGCTCTTATACGTCCCTGATCTGGGAGATTAACGACCATGACCTCAAGGCACGCTAGTGCTCCCATCATCTAAACCTGAATAGTCAGAATCATTAATTTTCCAACAGACTTTGTTATCTATCACATCACCTACTGATAACAAGCAGTATGATGAAATTTCTTTGTCTTCCAAAGATCTAATTCTGAATTCTCACATGAGAGAACATAAGTCTTGGTGCAGTTCTGGTCTTTGTGAGGGGAGTGATCTAAGCACTGATATTGTACGTACTTTTTTTCCTGTTTAAAATGAGAAGCTGTAACTTAAGAGTTTGGTGGTTTGTTTTGTTTTTTTGGGGGGTTTTGTGTTTTTGTTTTTGTTTTGTTTTGTTTTTATTTTGTTTTTGTTTTGTTTTAGTTACAAGGAGTTTTTACTTCTAATTAACTTCATCAGGAACAAGAGTATTCAGCATTTGACAGGATGGTACTTTTAGTCTGAATTTCTAATTAATCAAATACTTTACACCGCTGAAACACAATGATGATGTACAACTTGCACTGTTTATACAACTGTCATACCTAAGCTGGTAGTAAAGATCATCCTGGGGAACGTTTCTCAGGTAACGTTCTCAGGTAACAAATAAACATTTGTTTTAATTAATTTATTGACTACAACATGAAGATAAATGAAAGAAAAAATCGGCACTTTATTTCCAATTGGTTACTGACAAGCTTGTCTCAAATCATGAGTGGTTCAAAATATGCTTAATTCATAGTATTTGCATTATATATATTTTAAAACAAAACTTAATTATACTCTGCTTCTCTAGACCTACCCTTATTTGGTTGCTTGCTCAATTCTCTGTTTATGATGCAACTTTTCAGCATGATAAATACATCAAAGTGTTATTTTCTTATTAAGAAAACAAAAATTGAATATTCTATTCTCTGGAAAGGTTATTAACTTTGTTTACTTAAATAACTTAATAAAATCTCCAAATGTTTGGGGGTTTTTAACTTTAAAAATGCATGGAAAAACTAAATGTAAAGCTTTGACTCCCCCAAATGTACCATCATACCTTAACGTTCTGTTCCCGTAACATCCCAGGTCTCCAATACCAAGATCATCAGCCATCAGTAAAATTACACTGGGATTTGAAGCACTGTGTGTTTTGACACTGTTTGTGGCACACTGGCAAATTATTAGAAATAAAAGGTGTCTCATCTTCTTCCTGGTGTGTAAGAACAGGTGGAAAATTTAACAGATAGATTTTTTAAAAAAAATTTCACTGTTAATCTAATCTAGTCCTATTATTGCCCTGGATTGTATAGTAGAAGAGAAAAAGAAAATGATACTGTATATTGTTATGTGGTACTATTTTTCTCAAGAGGTTTTTTTAACATTATTTTCTCTTTCATATTTCTTATAAGTAAAAATTCATCTTTTAGTATACAGTTAATTTTTCCTTCTATCCCTTTACACAAATGAAGCCTTAAATAAAGATGAACAAAGAACTGGTTACAACCTCAGTGTCAATACTTTTGGGTACACAGATGTACTATACAGCAATATATCTTGAGAGCAAATAAGGTTTGTCTTTTTTTTCAGGTATAAGTGTGATTTGAGGAACATAGAATCTGAAAGAATGTGAACCAAAATTTCCAAGGTTCGTTGCAGAAAAAAAGTTTATCAATTCTGCTACTGAAGTAAATGACTGAATTTATCTTCAACAAATGAAAAAAGAAAATACAGTTTAAGTTTCTTGACAGGAATAAGTATTATGGAAAAAGGGGTGAAGAGATGCATTATCAAATTATTGCAAGGAATGTTTAAGAAAAAGCTTTGCACAAACATTTTAAACATCAGGTGTTATACCAAAATTATGTTAAAATATTTTATATTCTATCACAGTGTTCTATAAACAATGCTCAAGCTATATCCAACTTCAAACAGGAAGAAGAATGTGTTGTACACAATGCTACATACCATTATATGTTTTTATGATAAAAGCACAGTCTATTTGAAGATGTGCATGCTATGAATGTTATTTTACCTAAACAGGAACTTGTAATATCTCTGCATTGACTATGTCCAGGTGGAAATGGAGTGTCTCTAGACTCTGATGGACTGTGCCAGGTATACACATCAGAGATTCTCTCTTTTGCCCCTTGTAATTCTCCTACCTTTTCTTGATGCAGGCAGCCTTTTTCAAATGCAGATGAGACATGAGTCACACCTGCACTCTGGATTATGCTTCACAAGAAGGAAAGTGGAGGAAACCAATACTGAGGTAGAAATTTGAAAGTGAAAGAGTAGGAAAAGGAACTAGAAACAAGAATTTCCAGAGAGAATTGGGACAGCAGGTCAAGAAACAGAAAAACTTGTAAATCAGTAAGCTATGGTAGATAAAAGTAACTGGAGAGAAGAATCCAGAACTGGAAGAGCTGGTACCAAGAGACTAGACATCAAGGGAGACAGATTCGTAAATCAGTGAGGTGTAGTGGGTAAAAGTATTTGTAGAGCAGATGAAGTAGTCAGAAATATAAGAGCTTTCACTGACTTGAACAAAGAGCAAGAAGGGAAGCTTGAGACCCAGCGGGAATGAGAAATGCAGATTGAAATGAGGACAAATGGTAGAAGGTTTAAGAAACTGGAAGAGATATTATGACAGTGGATAGGAAAACAAATGGAGGAAAAGAGGTGAGAGAACTTGGAGTGTCTGGGATGAAGGACCTGAGGAGTTATGATTAAGGCAGATGAAGATAACTGACTGGAAAGAACCTGGACAGATAAGACTTGGGACTGACACAAGTCAGAAGAGATTAAAATAGTGAACATCAACGAACACAGACTGGGACTTCTGATTCCCAACTTTCATTATTGCCAGAAAGTATAGGTGCAAAGAGGATTTAAACTCTTCTAGTGATTGTTCACATACGTATAAAACACTAATAAATATATTAGCCTATTTTTACTGTTTAATGTATGC
Source organism: Tyto alba (assembly GCF_018691265.1). Lineage (NCBI taxonomy): Eukaryota > Metazoa > Chordata > Aves > Strigiformes > Tytonidae > Tyto > Tyto alba. Next base: position 6,921,676 of record NW_024881276.1, on the reverse strand, counting down.
TTTATAACCCATTGACACCACTTTGATGACAACAGTTCTGGTTTAGAATTCAGCCAGCAACATCTAAGGATCCCAGTCTTATCACTGCGGTGACAGATCATTATCTGGTTTACCCCGTGGTGTTCTAGTTTGAGCTCAGAGGGCAACTGAGCACCATGCAGTCGCTCACTTCCCCTTTTCCCCCTATCAACGGGAAAGAGAAAAGAAGCAAAGGTCTGGGATTCAAGATGGGACAGGGAGGGAGGAATCACCCATCATGGTCACAGGCAAGAGTCAGACTCATTAGGGGAAGAAAAGAACAACATAAATTTATTACAGACACTAAAAAAATCACCACCACCACTTAACAGAGTAGGACAGCAAGAAGCATTACCACACCTTAAAAATACCTTCCCCCACCCCTCCCTTCTTCCCGGGCTCAGCTCTGCTCCCCATATCTCCACCTCCTCCCTGGAGCAGCACAGGGGCAGGGAATGGGGAGTGCAGTCAGTGCTGCCACTTCTTCCACCTTTGGGCAGGGGGAACTTCTGGAATTTCTTCCTCCTGCTCCAGAGTGCTCCTCCTCTCACAAGAGACAGTCCTCCAGAACTTTTCTTCAACTTGAGTCTTTCCCATGGGCTGCAGCCCTTCCTGCAACAGCAGGGGCTGCTTCTTCCCACATGATCCTGGCTGCCTTTGGGTGCAACCACCTTAATTTTTTGTGTGGGGCCCCCCACACACCATATACCAGTCTCTGCTCCTCCGTAGATCTCCATAGATGGGGAGGAGGGGGCTGCCCTGCCATCTCACCACAGGATACAGGGGGTCTCTGCTCCGACACACCTCCCCCCTCCTTTCTTCCTCCATTCCTCCACTGACCTTGGTGTTCACGCAGCTGCAGCAACTCCTCCTCACAAGTCCAACTCCTCCTCCCAGGTCCCTTCTTAAATACATTATCACAGAGGTGCAGCTGATTGGCTCTGACTTGGAGCTAGGGGAGCTTTGAGAAGCTTCTCACAGGGGCCCCCACTGTAGCCCACTCTCCTGCTACCCAAAATCTCCACTACTCACTCAAAACTAGGACACATGGGAAGCAATCTACTTCATTTCAGACATGGAAAATACATACACAAACTTTAACACTGAAACACTGTTGTGGTTTGAGCTCAGAGGGCAATGCAGTTCCTCAGCATAAGGCTTGGGAATGGAGGTAAGGACAGGGAGGGATGAATCACCCATTACAGGCAAAAGACATACTCCTTGAGGGAAGAAAAAAGAACTCAAATTTAATTCAGGCGCTAACAACAACACTTAAGAGACAGAGTAGGAGAGTGAAAAGCACTGCCACGCCTTAAAAACACCTTCGCCAACCCTTTTCTTTGGGCTCAGCTCTGCTCCCAGTATCTCTACCTCCTCCCTCCAGCGGTGCAGGGGCAGGGAATGGGAGGTGCAGTCAGTGCTGCTGCTTCTTCCTTCTCAGGGGAAGAGGGGAACTCCTCGCATACTCCTCCTGCTCCAGTGTGGGGTCCCTCTCACAGAAGGCAGTCCCCCATGAGCTTTCTCTGACATGAGTCCTTCCCATGGGCTGCAGCATTTCCCAAGCTGCTCTGGCATGGGTCACCCCCACATGCTGCAGTCCTACCAGAGCTGAACTACAACAGTGGGGTCTGCTTCTCCCCACAGCATCCCAGTCTCCTTCGGATGCAATCACCTACTCCAGCGTGGGCTCTTCCACAGGCTGCAGGTCAGCCCCTGCTCCACTGTAGACCTCCATGGGTGGCAGAGGAGGGCAGCCCTGCCCTCTCACCATGGGTTCAGGGGGATCTTTCCACTGGTGCAGCTCCCCAACTTCCTCCTCCTTTCTTCCACTGACCTCAGTGTTCACACATTTGTCTTCCTCCCAACTCCCACTCCTCCTTGAAGATTCCCCTTTTTAAATACAGTATCGCAGAGGTGCAGACACTGTTGCTAATTGGCTTGACCCTGGCCAGAGGTGGGTCTGACTTTGATCCGAGGGAACTTCAAGAAGCTTCTCACAGGTGCCACCACTGTAGCCACCACCCCTGCTACCAAAAAACCCCACCAGACATACAAACTCTGCATGAACACTAAACACAGCTCTGTTTGGCAGGATGCATCGAACCAACCCTTCATCAAATTACCATACTAGTGACACTGTGTAGCACCTGCCGGAGTGCAGACTTTTAATCTGTGTGGCAGTTTCACCTTTCTTCCCTGAAAGGATAAACACGGGTGAATTGCTTCCCATGTGTTGCAAGAGGACAACGAACATGCTGGCCCCATAGGATAGGAACAACCTGCTGCCGTATCTTATGTTCCTACTCCACTGTTCAGACTACAAGGGTCTCAAGGTCCATGGCAATAGGGACGTTGAAAAGGGTGACATATATGTTGGTGACATTATATATAGAGTTGCATGGATGCTTGCAGGACCTGCACATATATTTCACAGAATTACTGAGTGCCCTCAGTTTCACTGTGGGCTTCATGCTGTCTGAGTAAAATCTAGAAATACATAAACCTGCCACTAATAAAACCATCATTTTAAAGGTACAAAGCTAGCTGGTTTTGTAAGTTTTACAAACAGCAATTCCAAGATTTAATTCAACTGGTACAAACAAAACATCACATGTTTTAATTAGAAGGCACGAAGCTATGAAGAGTAGTCCTTTTGAATATGTGTGGGGTCTTTAGCCACTAATGAACAGTATAAATTATTTTTCCTTTTACTGAGCAAAGTTACTGCTAGAAACCAGAATAATAGTTGTATTTTATTTTACAGAAAGAAATGTAAAAAATTAGTGAAATATCTTAGTAATTAAATGACTACAATTTATCTGTATTTTAAAGCAATTTCAAGCCTGTGTAGAGACATCAGCAAAAAAAATAACATGTTCACCAAAATACCTAAGAAAATTAATCAACTTGGTCAAAGGTAAAACTTTCAAACCTTCTGCTGTATATGCTATATGGCCCCTTCATACAATATTTTAAATAAATCTACACAGAAAAGTTAACAATAGCTGTGCTGAATGTCAATTGAATCATTGTCATTTGCAAGGTGGCTGGAAATCTTATTTTCTGGATCTATTCCTGCAGAAACTAGCTTTATTTAGTACCTCCATTTCTCATTTTGCAAATCAACAACAAAAAAATGTTATTGAATGATGTGTCTGATTCAGTATTGCTGGATACTCCTCCACTGTGGAATATCTGTAAACACTCTCACGCATTAGGCTATCTGCCTCTACCTGATGTCATGTCCCTGAAGTGAAATCAACAAGGAAACAGGAAAAAAAAAATAATCCCAACAACTCTGATTTCTCTGGTGCACTCTCTCTGCAGCAGACTTTAATGCATGTTGAATGGATGTGCTTGGAAAGCAAGAAAAATTGGATGGATGAAATTGAGTGGAACGGACAACAGCAAAGAATTTCAGAGGAGTAAAAAGGGAAGGATGTGAGAAGAATGAAACTCTGAGAATGCTGAGGCTTGTCTGTGTCAGACCAGGATTTTTGATAGTGAAAAGACAGGCATGTGCAGACTTAACATGAAAATGGTTACACCAAATCAAATGAAGCTTCCACTTAACCTAGTATTTGGTGTCCAACAGCAACCAACTCAAATGCTTAAGGAAAGAACGAAAGAAACTTGGCAAGTATATTCTTTTACTAGTGCACCCTTCTACCTTTTGGCAGTCAGTATTTAGGGTATTTTGGACAGGAGAGCACTGTATTCAATAGCTTCTCACTGAACTTTTTACCTTCATTAATTTGTTTTAGTCAATTTTGAACCAGTTAAATTTTGTTTTGTTTTTTTTTGCATTGAAGCAATTAGATTTTTTTTTTTTTTTTTTTTTTTTTATTTCCACAACATCCTTGAGATGTTCGTGCAGTAGGCCACAGCTATGAAGGTGTGTATTTTAGGTTCAGGTGACAACATTTTTCCTTTATTGCATATAGGATATATAAGTGCAATTTTTAATCTCTGCCTCACTTTCTCTCTGATATAATAGGACCTTCTTTCTTCCCAATGTGGCCGCTAAGTTGAATAGATTTTTAGAGGTGCTTAACTTCCTGCAACAAGATCCATATAAGAATTTGGATTTCATACATGATACTGAAAACTACAATACTTTAATCATTATATATGGACCTATATACGTGCATACATACATAGATATGACAATATACACATCTGCACATGTATGTGGGGGCATATGCACACTTACTCTACCGTTGTTACTGTCCTGGTTTAGGCCCAGAGGGCAACAGAGCACCACGCAGCCCCTCGCTCACTCCCTCCCCCATTGCAGAGATGGGGAGGGGAGAATGTGGGGCAGGAATGGCTCAAAGAATCCATCTAAAAGGACTAGGAGGAGTCACTCACCCATTACAGTTACAGGCAGAAGACAGACTCATTAGGGGAAGAAAAAGAAAACATCACTTTAATTCAAATGCTAACAAGACAACACTTAACAGACAAGGTGGGGACAGTGAGAAGGGCCACCACATCCAAAAACACCTCCCCCTACCCTTCTCTCTTCCCCAGCTCAGCTCTGCCCCCGATCTCGCTACCTCTTCACCCCCAGTAGCGCAGGGGGCAGGGGATGGGGGTTACAGTCAGCTCTCTGCTCCTTCCTTCTCGGGAGGTGGGGTGAACGCCTCACATTCTTCCCTTCTTCCACATGGCTCCCCTCTCACTGCAGACAGTCCTCCACAAACCTTCTCTGGCGTGAGTCCTGCCCACGGGCCGCAGCCGTTCCCAAGCTGCTCCGGCGTGGGTCCCCCCCGCGTGTTGCGGTCCTCCCAGCGCCAAACTACAACAGCGGCGGCCGCTTCTCCCCTCAGAATCCCGGCCTCCTTTAAGCGCAGACGCCTGTCCTACCGTGGGCTCCTCCACAGGCTTCAGGTTGGCTTCTACTCCACCACAGACCTCCACAGGTGGCAGGGGGGTGGCCCTGCTGTCTCCCCATGGGATACAGCCATCTCTACTCCAGCAAGCCTCCCCCACATCCTTCTTCCTCCCGCTGACATCAGTGTCCGTCCTTCTCACAAGTCCCAATCCCCTCTCAGGTTCCCTTTCTTAAATACGGTATCGCAGAGGCACAATTGATTGGTTCAGCCCTGGCCAGAGGTGGGTTCGACTTGGAGCCGGGGGAGGGCGGGGGTGGGGAGCTTTCGAGAATTTCTCACAGGGGGCACTACTGTAGCCCCCACACCTGCTAAAAAAAAAACCAAAAAAAAACCAAACAAACAAAAAAAAACCAACAACAACAAAAAAGACAAAAAAAAAAAAAAAAAAAAAAAAACCAAACCAAACCAAACCAACAACAAAAAAAACCACAAACCAAAACAAAAAACAAACAAACAAAAAACTGCACCACAGAGACCCAGCACAGCTACATATCTTCAAATCACATTTTTTGGATTCTAATAAATAATTATTTAACAAACACTTAAGCTTTAGTTTTTTGCATTAAAAAAATGTTGGCAGATAACATAGAAGCAGAAGTCTTCCTTCCCCCCCTCCCCGCTCCAGGATAATTGGCTCAAGATATGGCTAGTTGATTCATCCTTATCCTGATTACTACAGACACATGCATCTCTTAAAAGTACAATGACAGGAAGCTCTTTCAAACCCCCTCTTCCCAACTGAATCATCCCAGCATTTTTATTGTTTGATTAAGTAATTTATCTCTAAACAACTCTTTTAATGCAACAGAACCCCTTTGAAAAAATACTTAATATACTGTATGCTGTATACTAATGTATAGTATTTTCTGATGAAACAAGCACTATTTAAAAATATTCACCTCATTAAAAATTCTGTGCTATCCTTAAGTGGTATGCAAAAGAAAAAATAATAATTACCTTGCATAAATGAATGCCAGGACTCCAAAAATTTCCCTAAGAGTCATAAGAATCACACTGTAAACAAACTAGAAGACAACCTTGCCCACCACAAGATTCTTCAAAGTAAAAATTCCTCAGCTTCACGTGAAACAAAAAAGGAAGTTTTTAAATTGTAACAAATGGTAAAGTAATATTATATACTATTAATAGTTTTCTGATATCCGGCTAAGAGTTGTTCAAATCTCTCAGTGAATTCCTCTCTTACAAGTCAGTCATATCTGTTGCATCTTTTACGTCATATGACTAAAAAAAGAGAAATAAAACCATATGCTTTTGGCTTGCTCCTAATGCTAATTCATTTACACAAACAACACTACTTTGCATTTGCAACAAGCTAAGCCCATGCAAAAAGTTAGTTACAGCATTTTAATTGATCACTGGCAACTCAAATTTAGCAATACGATTGCTTCTAACATTTATTTTTAAGGTGTAAACTTACTATTTCTTAATGCAATTTTTTCAGTAATTTGTTATTTCTCCTCCTCCTTGGTAAAATACCTTCTCAGAATCCTCTCCAGCCCTGCAGAGCCAGACATGCTCCTCCGGTTTCTTCACGTCCAGGCACATTTGAAGTACTTATCAGTTGGTGGGGGGTTTTTGTGTGTGGGGTTTTTTTTTGGCTTTGTTTGTTTGTTTGTTTTTCTGGAAAAGCCTAAGTGACACAGGAATCTTCCATCCTACCTATTGGTTAGGCATTCCAGATTCAGTGCCAGATTAGGACAACTATTTGTTTCCCAGGTTGGAACTGATTTGCATTCAGTCCTCTCACCATGTGGGCAAAGAAGGCTGGGTCTGTCTGTACCTGTAAATTGTTATCTGTCTGTAAAAACGCCAGAATGCTTTTCTGAAAAGTGCCATTAGATTTCAATATGCATCTTCAGGTAACTATGTACATAAATGAAAATCTGTATTTAATTTACTGAAAGTTGTCTCATTGTAAGACAGAAATTTCACTTAACATGAGCTGGGAAAAACATCAGAACAAATAATCATGTTTCTTGTTCAAGCACGATTAATTACAGTGTCTGAATCAAATAAAGATTAATTACAGTGTCTGAATCAAATAGAGAAGAAGCCACACAGCCCCCATCAGATATAAATTCAATTTAAGTATCTTTTAAAAATTGCCTCTCAATAATTTGCTAGTTTAATCTCAACTAAATTACAGAATTTACTGGTAGTATTAATAAATAATAAACATTATTTCTGGTAGAAAATTATAACCTGGATGGAAGGTAAGATTATCTTTTGTGATATGCCATTATCTTATTTGTAATAAAAACCCCGTATGATTACATACACATATTGATTACACACATATTAGAGCATATACTCTATTCCATGATCACTGTTTCACAATATTCTTTCAGTTAGTCAAATGCTCATTAGAAATTTGAGTATGGGCTCTGGTCAGCAACATAATAAAAGAAAACCACAAGATAACACAGGTAGTCATCCTATTTGCCAGTTGTACACCATCCTCAGAGAGAAAAATCTTTTAATTTAAAAAAAAAAAAAAGAAAGAAAAAAAGCTAATCATGAGTAACTAGTGACTGTGTCATGTCCCTTCCTGGAAACCAGAAGAAAGTTCTCTAAACAACTAAAAGAAATCTTTCAGATTCAGTGACTGCACATTATTAAAATATGAGAGCCTGTAGGAAGGATTCAACTCTACCCTGTCTTTACAGTTCACCTCTTCACAAGGATTTTAGATCTGAATCTCTATGCATACATTTATTGTTTAGTGTAAATAAATAATAAATTACCATAAGTTGTTTGTGGAACAGAAAGATGAGAGAGATGAGAAAGCTTCATTTATGAAATCTGTATCAACTTCAGTAAATATTGCATGACACTGACTGGCAACATGTAAAGATGTTGACACATGCTATTAATAAGTATCTGTTTTAATGTGTATGTGTATTAGAATAAGAACTTTATAACCCTGTATTAACATATGTAATATGATGCTTACATATTTTGAGGGCTTAGTTAAACTCAACCATGATACCTAGCTTAATTAATAGTTTTGAAAGCTGCTGAGTCAGGGGTTTTTTTAATATACCAGAGCTAGATGATGTGTGAAAGGATTGTTTTTGATACTGCCTTTTTCAAGAGTGTCAAATGAACATGAGGAAGAAGAACTTGTGTAACTAAAACCTTGTACTTCTGCTTTCATGCAAGCAGATAAAGATTGTACAGCACTGCAGGACGGTGAGTCTTACATACAGAATTCACAGAAGAGTTTTGTTATGTCCATTTGAATTGCACCAACATATAAACCATAGCTTCATCTCACTGACTGGTTACAGTCTCTTCACCTTCATCCAATTATAGCTAAACTCTTCCGAGTTTCCATTCCTATTCAAAGTAAGAGTCCACAAAATGTTTAAAAAGGAGAAAAAAAAGTCTAATTGTATGTAACATTGGATGAAGACACTAAACTCCACCAATACACTGCCTTCACAGGAATAGTGCACAGATGTGAAGGTTGGTATGTGAGTCTTTTGAGGGACAGTAAGACAAATGGCTAACCACTAGGTTTTAATTTAATTAAATTTGAAAGCAGTTTCTAAGCCTTTTTCACTGAAATGGTAGTTTTAAAATGCCTATCAGAGGAAAACATTAAACCTAACAGGATTAAAAGAAAAAAAAAATCTCAAAACCCAAAAAAACCCATCTCTCTCCACTGAGTTACTCGCTGTCATCCTCTGGAGTCTGTCAAGATCAAAGCTCTGGATTTTATAACATAATATTACTGGATTTTCCTCTATCTACAACCACCTTCCTCGTCAAAGTGGTTTACAAGTGAAATTGCACTGAAATGGCCTGTTAATTTTTCTTTGCTACATGAAGCTAGTGAGTAGTACCTCAATAAAATGTTTCAGTATGTTATACTATTTCCAAAAATATGTTTCATTTAAAGAAAAGAGAGGTTGCATTTGCATTAATTTGTTCTCAAAGTGTGGGATTAGTATTTTTAAAACCGCTCTATTGTTATTTATACTTGCATTATGATAACACTCAAGGGATCTCAATATAGCTGATTGTACCAGTTACAAAAAATGAGAAAAGACTGCATTCAGTCAATATTAATTTCACCCATGTAGAAGTTAAATGCCTAGATGGCCCATATCAACTAGGCACTCATGGTGCAAACCAATCCATCTGAATTTATTCATCCTGAAGTTATGCATTCATTCTGAGCTAATTATCTAGGCTTCTTCTCTAATTAATAGGAAGAGACAGACACCTTAAGAGGATGATTCATCTCTTCTTAAGATTGGTGTAATAAAATGTTGGAAGTAATGCTCATGATCTTTTTCCATGGCCTAGAAAGACAGCCTAACCATTTAGTTTAGACTAGATGTGTACAAAAGGAATAAAGTTACAGGAAATAATTCCACCTTGATGGTTGATTGTCTGTGTGCACTCAGCATAAAATATGAAAAAACAACTTTGTGTAATAAACAACGACTACATTTTTCAGTTAGTAAAACATGCTCTACCAACTTTACTGGTGTGACAATTTCCTACTCTGTGAGTAATTCCACTGAAATCTGAGAACTAGGGCCAACTCTTTATGAGTTTTAGTTGCAAAATTTTGCTCCAAGTGATGCATATAAGTATTTTTCCTTTCCAGACTGTACAGCAATCTGATTAATATTCTATCTTAAATATTTTATTATTTCATTACTCTCAAACAAAAGATATTTGATATAAGAGTGATCACATCCAACAGTAAGAATTATTTTATAGAAATATTGACAATTCTCTGATTGAAGTCACCTATAGCCAACCCTGTATTCAGGTTACAATCGCAAGTCTGATCAGACAAATAAACTTTATCTCTGACAGAGGTCTGACAGAATAGAAATTACATTCCCCTCTGTTACTCAAGCCAGATGATATTTCAAGGAAGTTGTTGTCAGAAGCAACTAGCAGACTGCAAGCTCAGCCTGACTGTGGTTCACAGCCCACTCCCTGCTGCCCTCTTGCCTAAGGGCTACACACACACACAAGGCAAACAAAACAGCCTTGTTGGCCTGACTGGCCAATCATTACTAGGTCCTGCTACCTTCTTTCATAAGGTCCTTGTCACGTAAGAAAAAACACTTTTTCTCCTGACATATGACAAGAACAAGTCTTGTTAATGTGTATGTCCACTGTCCAGCTATTCACCTGGACAGTGCACATCTTGGTCATGTCACTGGAATGCACCTACTCACATGCTCAGGTATCACACATGTCCCCCTGACCCTCATCCACACCATGGGGATGCATTCATTCTCATCATGGGACAGGGATTCATATGCTTGTCTTGTCATATAAGGGGTAGAAGAAGAGAGAGTAACAGTACTCCTATATGATACAGATATACTCAGATCATTTGATGGAGAAAGGGGTACAAGCAGCTCTCGTGTTTGTCCACAAGGAGCTGCTCAGTCTGCCCCACTGCAGAGTCTGAGAACGGCTGTATTAGAAGTTATGGAAACTAATCAAGAAGAAATGGTTGTGTCTGGACTATTACTTATGTCCAGTCTTTGCATTCTTTCCAGAAACACTGTTAGAAAGAACGTATATTAGAAAAAGCAATAGAGTATAAAAAAGAAACATACCTCCCACGTTTATCCAAACAAAAGATCTCTTGTATCTGCATTCAGATTATCTCAGTTTACCAAGCTACTGAAACAAACACCACTTCTTCGTGGTAATGTATTAGATGCAGGTGTCAAGATGTTTGCAGCAGGGGGGATGCAGGGGGGACTTCTGTGAGAAGAGACTGGGGTTGAACACACCCAGTTCCAGGCAGCTCTGCAATGGACCCACTGTAGGACACAGCTAAACCCATGAGCCAAGCTGGTGGCATCTTGGGGAAACATATTTAAAATAAAGGTCAAAAACACTGCGGGTGAAGGAACACAGAGAGGAGGGAGGGCAGCGCAGAGAGAGAGGAGGAGGAGGGAACAAGGCCAGAACGGGAGATGTTCCACACTGGAGCAGTATGTGTCCAAAGGGACTGCAGCTCATGACAGACCCATACCAGAGGACAGGAAAAAAAGTGAGCAACCAGGAGTGGCAGAGGGAAATGGCTAAGTACTGACTTTGTCCTCCTGTGCCACCCATTACCTCATCGAAGGGACTGGTGCAACCTGTGGCAGTAACACAGCAGGAAGAGATGCCTGGAGTGATGGTGTGAAGACTAGGAAGGTGGGGGAGAGGAATCTGAAGTTGAGCTAGGGAAAGTGGGAGGAAAGGAACTTTTTTTGCATGTTTAAATGCCTGTCCTTTTTTGTTGTTATTTAACACCCCAATCAGTAATTAAATATTTATGCTACCTGGCAATAAGTTAAATTAAATTTGCCAAGTCATTTTGCCCACAACAGTAATTGGTAAGTGATTTCCCTGTCTTTATTTCAACCCATGAGTCTTCTCACTTCTGCTCCTCCTATCTTCTCCCCCATCTCACTGGGAAGGGGAGGGAAGAAAGTGAGAGAGTGGCTATGTGTGTGCTTGGCTGTTAGCCAGGGACAACCACCACACTTAAAATGAAAAGGGATGAATGGATCCAATGGCAAATTACTTTAATTGATTTTCATTAGCCAAAGTTTCTTTGCTGTGATCCAATCAGTCCTGATTCTAAATGTGAGCCTTCTACCAGGGATAGAAATGGAAAAGCTTTTTAAGGAAAAAATAATTCAAGATCAGCTGACTTATGGTGTTGCTGGTGTAAGCAGGAATCTTACAAGACATAAAAGCTTCTCCTTCCTCTTCATTCATGGAAGAGACATTTAAAATAAATAAATGCATTAATGAATGGTTTTATGGACTTATTGAAGACCAAATTCCTTCTCTACAGTTTCTAAAACAAAGAAAAATATTTTTTGTTACTCCTATCATACAACTAATATTCAGGGAATGATACGTCCTCACTCTGCAAATAGTCATGAATGTGTCTCATGAAAAATTGTTTGGAATTTTTGTTACAAAATTATTTATAATGGAAAAAAAAATTAAAACAAAAAAAAGTTATTTAAAGTGTTACAATTTAAAAATGAAACTGTTCTCCTTTACTATTACACCTAGAAAAAGAGCCTCTTTAGCATTTACAAGGTGACACCAAACAACTTCTGTTGTTCTTTTGTGCAGGGAGATGTTTTTACTATGTTATTTTGAACACGGTTAAAAGATTACCTCCCAAATCTCCCATTTTTTTAAGACCTGATGCAAAATTAGAACAAACAGAATAGAATTATCCATTCATCATTTTGATTTTGCCCCAATTAACATGGTTAAAAATAAGCTTCAGAAATATAAAATAGTAAGAAGGTAAGCCATTTTCTAACCAGCTCTAATGCAGAGATACTCCACTAGCATTATTTACTGTAAACACTAGAAGTACAAAAGAGCTTTAAAATCAAATTGGAGTCAGAAGGCATGGATGATGACTTTAGGAGGTTTTGAAAACCAGGAAAATATTTATCCTGGAAAGAACACTTGCACAGTTGGTAAAAGAAGGCTTCATAGTGGTTATATAACTGCCTGACGTCAAACTACATAGATCAGAATCTTCTAAAAAATGTACAAGCCAAAGGGCAAAGGTCAAAGACATTTACAAAATAAGGCACATGCATTAGCCAACTTTTTATAACAATTCCAAAGGTTTAATAATTTACTAATTTCAGTAAGTGTACAAAGGAATAGCTGATTTACTCCCCCACCAAGACAAAAAATAAAAATAAAAATAAAAATTGTGAATATGCTTAGTTTGGCGAAATATTTGAGGGACGGAATTTAAACATCATAGGCAAAAAATAGAATAAAAGTCTTAAACTGAAGGATATCTGACACAAAAAATAATGTAAGACTAAAAATATCTGTCTACAGTACAAGAAGACATTGAATGTGTCCTTAGTGTCTGACAGAAAAAAAGTATCTCGAACAAAGAGTGTAGAAATGCATATATCATATTACAGCAATGCAGGAAAAACAGAAATTTAAGCCACAAGGTATCCAGGTTCTTTCTGCTCTGGGTGAGTAGAAAACTTTTGCTCCTTCCCTCCCTTACCCCTCCCCTTACCTTTCTTTTCTCTAGTTCTTTCTTCCTCTCTTTCATAGGGACTCTAGGAAACTTGTAAATTCTTGCTGTTAAATCAGAGCACCATTCCTTCACACATAGGAGCTAAGAGGCAAAATCCCAACACAACAAAATGAATGAAAATGATCATTAGCTCAAGACTGTAGTAATTCACTTCATTTTCACCTTATTTTGTATGACATTTCAAGAGCATAAATCACTATAACAAGTATTCCAAAAAGGCATTTTTTTCCATTTTCTTGCAGTACACATTTTCTTGTGGTACACCAGTATTAACTTCCTTTTAGCATTTGAACAGTTTCTCCATAATAGCTCCAGGGGTCTCATTATCTTTTGGCCTCTAATGTAACATGCTGCAAGTATGTTTGAAATGAGTAACATGCTTTTTCAATCATATTGGAATGTCTTTAAGTAAGTTTTTAAGAAAGGACATTTTCCTTTGCTTTGTGCCTTCAGGTACAATACAACCTTATGTTTTTAAAGGATTGATTATGTTCATCAGTGAAATAGAACATATCTTTTCCTCTGTCCAACATGCATTTTTCAGGACTAATACTTTACTGCTCTTATTAGCCAACTGCTATAATAGACAACATATCCAGTTCTCTATTATAATAACTTATGTGAACTGGAAACTTGATGCTTCTTACGTAGCTAAGACGAACTTTTGTAAATAACTAATCCATGTCAACAGCTTCTAATTTTCTTCATCATAACCGCCAGTTCTGTCAGCAGTGAAGAATATAAACATTACCAAAAAAAAAAAAAAAAAAAAAACAAACAAAAAAAGGATAAAGTAGCCTGCTAGTCTGCTAGTTTACTCACTTTGACTTCTAATTAAATATATTTTGTAACATTAGGGATTTCTGTACAAAGCATGTTTGTATACAACACCATACAACCACCAATCTGGCTAGTTTAAGAGAACGTCAGAAGAAAACAGGCCTGTCTGAGATCTATGCCCAAGATTTCCTTATGAGTGTGGCTGATCAACCGATTTTTTAGCATGGTAGAAAAAGATGAGGCCATTTTTACACCGTTAGCTTTTAATTTAAAACTTTTGTCCAGGATATGAAAAAGTACAGGATCAACCACCATTGTGAACTTGATGCAGTTTAAACTTTTATCTTCACAGCCCAGCGTGCCATAGCCTCAATTCTTGTTAAGCACTTGACAATCCATCTCAAATGTCTTGTCTTCCTCTGATTCCTCTTCTCACCCTAAACTAATTTAATTTAATTCCTCCTCATCCCCAAACTTCCTCTCATACAATCAGGAAGCCACCCTACAAAGTCCTCTGCAATTCTAATCTTTCTAAATTATGCCCTACTCTATTCCAAATCCCTTCCTACTCAAGAGTCTCGTGTTACTGTGCCACCAAACTAAACTCGGACTGAATACCTCTTGGATGCAGCTCCTCAATGCCTCCAATTCTGCTTCCCCAGGTACTGCTATTATCACTACCACTCTACCATTACTGCTCCTGATGCTGCTGCTTCTTTGCCTCCTCCATGACTCCTCTCCCCGCAACACAGGCTCTTCCACCAGCAAGCAGTACGCAGTGCTCCCTATTGGCACCTGTGGCTCTCCTGGTATTAAAACAGCCTCAGCTACTGGTCTGACAGGGATTTAATACCTAGATACAGGTCTGCACTTACTAAAATCCACCTAGAGAGAGCCCTAAGGGCAGAAGGAAAAAAATATATTTGTGAGAAAACAGGATGCATGGAATCCATATTGTCAACAAGTCATTACAAAACCGCATAACAAGCAAAATGCGTGGTCAGATTCTGTTCAACACTTGTTTGGGTTAGACAGGCTCATCGTCTTTCATCTTCCTTCTTCTCATCTCAGAGCAGTTGCGCAAATGTAGTCTTTCTGTATGTACAGAAATATACAACCTATTCCGAATTGATGACTTTTTTCCTTACATTTTCTCTTTACTATTCCTTGCCATCCTAGCTCAACGATTCCTTTTATAGATACTGTCCCCTCACTAGCTGTGTTTACCCCCAGTTAGCAGGTTGGATGTGTATGACATTACAAAGAAAGAGATTAGATTTATTTAATATTGCTTACAGTTAAGTCTTGCAGGCTTCCACCTTTGAATCAAACAGATTTTGTCAGATTACATATACTGCACACAAACCAGAGTCACTTCAAAACTACAAGCTTATTTCAGAACCTAACACCTTCCAAAACTGTTTAGCAATTAATTTCCAGTTGATTCTTGAAACAGATTCCGTAATCAAAATTACATACACTTTTAGAATTACTTTTTAAACAACCAGAGCTTAAGTGGTAAGAGAAAAACCACCGTTGCACAAGGTGTAAAATGTTCTAGTTCACAAACACCCTGCTTCCTTTTTTGTTCAAAATGCTTTCACAATTCAAGTAAAGCTTATAAACTTTTTAACCCATTTCAGGCATGGAATGTCCTACTCCATTTCAATGCTTAATATTGAAGTACATTTTGTTACAAAATAATTTGCCACTACAGTTGATAGTATCTTACAGACAGGAGTAGAAAATAGTAACATCCTTTTTTTTAATTTCTTATATAAAATACGTTGTATTAACTTAACGAGGAAAAGACAACCCTGCATATGTTATTACTTCTCATAATTACTAATTTCCTGTTGTAAAGTATTTGCTTTGAGCTGTGAAAGAATATGAACTCCAACTATATACGACCCCAATGTTTACAATGAAACCATATATAAATGACAGACTTTGGGACAGGAGGGCATTTTACCTTGCAGCACGGAATTGTTTCAGTTTCTGCCTCTAGTATTCAAACAAGACAGCTGTGCACTTTTCAGTAAATGGGTACAAAGTCCAGTCATGTGACCTGGAACAGAAAGGTGGAGGGGAAGAAAGAAGGGCAACACTGAAAAAGACAACCTCTTCTTATACAACACTGACAATATTTCTAGATAAGACACTACCTCACTAGTAGGAAACAATCTCAACAGGTTTTCATAATGCATATATACACACGCCTAACCAAGACACTGGTTTTATTTGTTGCTGAAGATCTCTTGTTAGGCTTTTCAAATGCTAGGGACTTTGCATCGTATTTTTGTAAAAAGGGCAATATCACGCTCTCAGGTACATTTCTTCCTTCTCTACACTTGGTAAAGGTTCCTGCAGAATATCTACTAGCAGCTTCTGAGAAACTGCATTAAAACACATTTTTAAGCATGATTTCAGATTAGCGTTTTTCAAACTTTTCCATTAGATGCACAGAACTATATAGAGATTCTCTCTATATAAATACTGTACACCATAGCCCATCCTGGTTTGCTCACTACACATTCTCTTAGAAATTGTATGTGCTCCCAGAAGATGACTGCTCCAGGAATTCCAAGGATCCTAATATGAAAAATAATTCATTAAACCTTGAAAAGTGATAGCTAGTCTACATGTTATCCTCCTCCTTCCATCCCAATTAATGTATTTTTCACAAAGAAACATGATTGGTAAGAGACAAGATGCATGTCCAAACATTTGTGACAAGCAATGCCAATGAAACATAACAGAATCAAAGCCATACATTCTAAAGATAAAATTTTTATTTTATTCCAGGCAAAATATTGAAGCTAACAATGACTGGGAGAAATCAAACTGAACCAATGTTTTTGAACAGCTGTCTAAATGCAAAGTTTAATTGACATTGTTCTGTGGTTCAAGAAATCAGTACAGCTTGTTCAGAGTTTTTCTCCTGCTTTTTTCCTCCCTCTACTTTGAAATAACATTGTACTGTAACAATTTTGAAACAATTTTAAATTGGCAACCTTTTCTCTGTCTCAAATACAAATAGGAAATACTAGCTCTACCTCAAACATTTGAAAAGTTCTGCACCTATTGTCTTGTAATTGTTGAAAACATTAACAAGTGAAAATAAAGACAATTTTAAAAAATCTTGGCAATGTCCCTAAAATAAATAACCAGCTAGTTTTTAATCTCTTTGATACATCATATTTCTAGATAAATCATATTTTAGAAGGTACTGAGAAAAAATGCTTCATATAGACAAAAGCAGTAGTATGAGATGCAAAAGGTGATCTGCAACATCCATTGCCAAAACACAAAAATATTTGTACTTCACCAAGTCTTACATACATACACTGCAACTCTTCAGAGATGTATAATAACTATTTACTTACATTTTATTAAAACAAATTATTATTAAGCAACAGTAATTTAAAAACTTGTAATCTTGTAAATTAGAAGAAAGTAGTGACAGGACAAGGATATGTGTGCCAAAATATAGATGGATTGAATGAAAAGTCTTGTCGGTTCTAATTAATGTGACAATTCAAGGCATTTCATATGGAAAACCAAAATACAGTGTAAAAAGATCTATTCATGCTAATTAAAACAGTATGCAAAAAAATTACGATGGGTTAATGAGTGAAAACCAAACATCCTCCTCCTCTCCTATCCAAATTTGAGCACTGAATGAAGACTGAAATGAGGGTTTTTCTTTGTTTGGTTTTCTTCTCAGTGTGTGATTAGAAATCACTAAATGGTGTTAAAGTGACAATTACTCAATGACTTCAAAGCGCAAGTAGGACAGAAAACTGAAATGCTAACAGGGAGGCTGTATTTAGGCTGTGGTAACTGGGGTACTACATTACGCAGTAATGTATTCTCCCGTGACATGAAACAGAGCTATGTTGTTTAATGGATTATATTACCTGCTTTGACCAATAGGTGTTTCCATGGTTTGGTTGTTTTTTTTCCACATGGATATGAACACAGAGTCCAACTTTGCTTTTTCTTTAATAATTTGTTAGAAACATTGTTTTTTAAGATACTTTGGTCTTCTGGTCACCAAGTGGGAGACAGTATCAACTCATTTATATATGAACATTCATATGTATAACAGAGTTCAACTCATCAAATTGGTAAAGGAATTTATATTTAAGTAGTGTTTGGGAAGAAAAGGAGATAGAAAGATGCATGATTGGATTTATTGGAATCTAGTGGAAGGGCAGAGCTTCAGCGAGACAGACCTTTTGTCTTAGTGCATCGAAACCTCTCTGCCAAAGCTTTAAAAGTTTAGGATCGAACTTCATCACACCAGTAAATGTTCATCTACCAGGTACAGTACATATATCTTTGTAAAAACAAAACATGATACACTGCTGTCTTAGACATTTAAATGCTTATGCTTCCACACAGATTTGCTAACACAGACTTGTATTTAACAGGGATTCAAATGAAATACACCAATAACAGAACTAAAAATGGAAAAAGGGTATTAGTTAACTTCTCTTATCATAGCATAACCCAAGAAAATTAGCTAATTTCAGAAGATATTTTTGGAAGGCACACATATCCAGAATTAAAAGATACAGCCCTGCTGCTCCTAGGGACTTTGTACAAATTGTATTATTGGATGTTAGAGGATATTTATTCTGCAACAGATCTTCAGTGTAAAAAAGATGTTTAAACCTCATTCATTCTTTAGCTTAGTCTAAAAACACCAGTGACAAGTTTCACTCTAAAAATTCTGTAGCCATGTAGCTATCCTGAAGGATGTAGGAGAATCATTATATGAGCATGTAAAATCTGTGTATTGCAGAAGACTTTATGCGGTTCTGAGGAAGTCACAATAGCTTTAATGTATGTAATTCAGCGATATGATCTAATGATTTTGGTATTTTTTTCACAGCTGTGCTTAAGTTTGGTTAAGAGTTACATATAGTTTAGCTGGAAGAGCATATCAGTTATGCTATGCAAAAATAAAGATCCAGGTTTTATAGTTGCTATAGCCACAGTTTCTGGCTATCAAATAGTTGTCTAAGCTACCTCAAGTCACAGACAGAACAGGATCTTTGAAGAAAGATGGGCTTGAATAGACAAGAAAAATATACTTCACTGAATCTACTAGATAGATTTTATTATACTTCCTGGATGTGATGAAACCAGAAAAAACAGATGGATATGCAGGTTACCACCCTTTGTCAGGTCCTTCAAGAAGCAACAATTGCCCAGCTAAACATAGCAAAGAATTGTAAGTGGGCAATATATTTCCACCAACTTTAAAAAGCTTTAGTGCAGACACCACC
This sequence comes from Tyto alba, assembly GCF_018691265.1. Lineage (NCBI taxonomy): Eukaryota > Metazoa > Chordata > Aves > Strigiformes > Tytonidae > Tyto > Tyto alba. Next base: position 6,902,582 of record NW_024881276.1, on the reverse strand, counting down.
CTGGAAGATGCTGGTAGAAATTTGGTGACAAGAGTGACATCAAGCTCTATGCTTCCTGAAGCAGGCAGGTTTTCCTCTGAGCTCTGCAACTCAAGAATACAGCCTAACCCCACCTCATTTCATGACCACAACACGAGGTTGCCACCCTCTGGATGATACATCCTTCTTAATTAGGATGTACAGCCACCTTAGTATTAGAAATCTTGCCAACAGCTTGTGGACAATTGCATTAGTCTAATTTTTCCAGATGAGGGCGCAATTGTTGGCCTAAAAAGGAAAAATCGGTGAAAACCATATTATGGAGCCAGGTTGTCAAATGCAGTCATTAGTATAAAACTCATTCCCTATTGCTTGTAGCAGCCACTGGTCTAAATGCCACATGCAATATTTTTGAAACAGAAATAAAACAAATCATTCTCTAACACAGATTCTTGCAGATAGCTGCATCATCAGGCTTGCAAGACAATAGTGTTTCGTACTTAAAAATGCAGAAAAATCTTTCAAACTCTATGAAGTGGTAGTGAGCTCTTCATGGGATAGCTATGTTGCCACTGATTTCTTTCAGTGAAGTATTATACTGACTATTCTTAATTAATGAGGATACAGCTAGAAGTGATCCATAAAGAAAATTTTATATTGGACAAGTAGCAACAAAAGTTTTCAACTTTTGGCTCAGTACAAGACAGGAGACAACCTGACTAAGCAGCAGTAGTAAAAAATATTCTTAAGAATTACAAATCATTCATAAATTAATAAAATAAATAGCAAAAATAGTAAATCAATTTTTGTGTTAATTCGAAGGTATGTTGTATCTAAGACTAAGGCGGCAGTTTATTCATAAAAGATGGCCTATTTGTTGCTTATAAAACCCACAGCTACAAAAATGTACCTGAGTGCTGGACTTCTCTAAGGATACAGAGAAACTAGAATCCTGAAGAGCAATCACAATACTAAAAGCTTCAGAAAGCATAACTTATGAGGAAAGGTTAAAGGACTTAAATCTGTTAAATCCCTCCACCCCAAAAAAAAAGTAGAGGAAAAAGAACACGGGATATCCTAGTAGAGTAAAAGACTCACTGAAAGATTTAGAAGATTTTAGACATAATGTCTGGGCAGGCATTTTAAGCATATACCAATCTGTCTTGAAGAATTCACATACATCTTGAGCATCTTTTGTGGTCTTGCCTATATGTAAACACCTGAAATGGAAATGTAGGAATTTTTCAATCCTGCAGTGTCACTGTGAGCAATCATTCACCTTACAGACTCCAAGGTGAAATGTTTGAGATGCACTTAGTAGGTGGAGCTAGCTGTCTTAGGAAAAATAAAAATAAATAAAAAAATAATCAGAGTCTCACTGGGTTGACAGCACTGGGATTACAGTGCTTCCTTCTAGGTATCCCCAATATCTAACTGTATCAACATTTATAAGTGGTGTTTCTTGTTTTACAAATGTTTTATGAAAGCAAGTACCTGTTATTGATCTGCTAAGAAAGTTTTAGTTCAAAGTATGAAAGAAGAAGCAAGGCTGCATCATTTTCTCATATATTTTGTGATAACACACTGAACCTAATTCCTCAAGGTATGTAAACATATGCTTAACTTAAAGTAGGTGGACAACCTAATGAAGGGACTATTTCCTCACAAAATTATTCAGTGCCCTATATGCTAGTGCTACAAAACATATATGACATTGGCTGTCCACAACAGCATGTTCTGGAATACGCTACCAATGCATGTCTGCACATGTAGGGAAGAAGACAGAGCAGTAGCTTCAGGAGGGGAGAAGTTACAAAAATGGAATTATGACTTGGTTGAGAGGTACACCAACTCCTGCAGTCAAAGAAAAGTCCCAACTCTCCTAGTCAAGAACAGCCTATAGATCTAATACAACTCAGCTGCAATAGGGACTCAAGAAGCAGCTGGCTAACTTCACTTGGCACTGCCCCCTCTTCTCTTCCTTCCCACCATTTTTGCTTCCTCATCAGAGTTGCTACTTCGGATGTTCCAGCATGGTGTTACGGCTTCTCTGGCTATATAGATCTAGACACTCAGACTGCTAAAATCACTGCAAAAAAAAAGAGAAAGACTGTAGTACTTTGTCTTAGTTTGGGATGAAATAGAGTTAATATTCCTTTTCAGGGACTAGAAGAGTGCTGTGTTTTGGATTTAGCTTTGGGTTTGGTATGAGAAGAATTCTGATAGCACACTGATGTTTTCAGCTGCTACTGAGACTTCAAGGACTCTCCGACTCCCCATGTCCTGCCCGTGCGCAAGGGCACAGGGAGCAGGGATGGAGCATGGCCAGAGCACCAGACCCAAACTGGCCAGTGAAATATTCCATATCATGGAACGTCATGCTCACTGTATAGAGGAGGGGTGGTTGGGAAGGAGCTCTCTTGCTTCAGGGATTGCGATTGTGGGATCTTGGTATCTCGGGGTCGCTGGCCGGGAACGGGCTGGATATCGGTTAGCGGGTGGTGAGCAATTACGCTGTACATAGCCTGTTTATATATTTCTTTTTGTTTTCCCCCCATCATCGTTATTGTTTTCATTTTATTGCCATTATTAAACTGTTCCTATCTCAGCCTGCGAGTCTCCCTTCACCCCTCTAATCCCCTCCCCCATTCCCAGGTGGGGAGGGGGAAGGGAGGGTGATTAGCTGTGGGGGTTGGTTGCCGATCAGGCCCAAACCACAACATACTGTACAACAGCTAGCCTCTGACTGTCTGTCTGCACTACCTAGGCTGATAGCATGTTTACCCTGACCATGGAGACGCTGTGAGCTGAGTTTCAGCGAGCTCATTCACCTCTGCTTGACTCTTCTGGGTAGACATAAAATTGGAAGGGCACATACCCACAATGTAGGCAGAATGTCTGGGCTCTGGAGAGTCAACTCTCCAGCTTGTTGCTTGCTGAGTGGGGAATACGCATACAAAACCTGAATCTGGAACATTACAGATCAGTGGCTTAGAGACCTTGTAACCCTGAGAATCACAATTCCTTCTCTCTCTTTTCTATCTGAGGATGTAATTACTGCAGCTTTTGAAGAGGTTGATCTTAGGAACACAGGACTGAAAGGGACCACCGGGAGGGTGACTGCATTCAGTTCCACCCTTACCACTGGCAACCAAGTGATAGATGTCTTGCTCAGCAAGGTTGACAGAACCTGTATTCCACATGGCACTACAAATACATTTTTTTTCCTATAATCAGTCACAATCAAACTGTAGTAAGATGAAAAAAATATAGCCATAAAATTCACATGCAGACAAGAAAGAAAACCAAGAGCATAACCAATATTTTTAGGCTCCTGCAACAATGGAAAGTTATCTAAACAAATGTTGCAAGTGATCCTACAGAGGAAGCTCATATCACACAAGAAAAGTGAAACAAGATGCAACATTTCAGAGCTTATCCAGGGATGCAAACCCTTCTGCCTTAATCTTTCTGGTAGTTTAAGGCTAAGGGGGATCCACCCATTATGCACATCAGGATTTCAACTACAATGACACTGATAATCACCTGAACACTTTGTCTGTGTGCAGACAATATTTTACTGGAAGACCAGAAATGATGTCAAAAAGCTAATTCACAAGCCATAGAGGGGAGAAAATGATTCTCATTGACGTTAATGGAAATAAAAAAAAAAAGCCCTGAAGCATGACATTAAGGCTTCATTTCCCAGCTTCAGAAACTGTTCCTTCTGTTATACGGTCTCATCAATACAGCAATTGACGTCTAAAAATATCTTAAGATCCCTTGTTCCCTCTTGAGTGCTTGGTTGGCTTTTCTAGAATTTCACCCCTCATTACTGCTTAAGAACCTTTTTACAGTGCCTCATTTAAATTTACAGATGACCAACTTGTATCTTCTTCACTTTATTCTCCTCAAGCATAACACATCATTTTTCTTGCCTCTGTAACTAACCCACTCATAATTGGTGGCCAAAATCAAATTCCAGAAAATGGATGGCTCTCCTCTCCCTACTTGCTTGGCTATAAGAAGACCCATGATTGATTAAAGAGAATTACTCCCTTTTGACTTACATAATCAATAAAACACGACTTAGATCAGCAGGTGTACAGTATTATTTAATTGCCTTAAGACGTAGGCTCATTTTCCCTTTTGCAACCATAAAAACATGAACTGAAACAATAAAATTCACTTAATTCATATCCTTAGGGTGAAAAGCTCTTGTTTAGTGACATCCAGCACTGGGAGGGGTTTCATTTTTCTGAGGGTTTATAGGCTCAACTACAGCAACTGTTGGGAATCTCAGCTGATACCTGAATTAAATTACATTTAACTGTAAGTCATTCCAAGTAATTTGTTACTAATAGTGGGTTTAACAGCTGTTCATGTAAATCATTGTGAAAGCTTTTAAATTACTGGATTTATTCAAGTCTTTAGATTCTTTTTTAATATTCAAACCAAAACAGATTATAATCTGTTTATCCTCTTTGCCGAGGCACCTGCAGAACAAGAAAAATAGTAATTTCTGTGTGAAACACATAGTGCATGATGCTTCAAACAATGGTATAAAAATATGTAATTGAATCTGTGTTTTGAGCACAATATGAAGTAGTGAAATAGGAAACTGTCAGTTTTGAGTCAAGTGTATTTCCTAAGAAAATATTTAAGTCTATTCTGATGCTTTTATTCTCCAGGAAAAGAACTTAGTCATGTAAGTTTCAGTGATGTGTAAACTTTTTAGCTTCAGGGTTAAGAAAACCCAAACAAACATACAAAAGTTAAAAAAAGGACTCTGTACATAAAACATTGTGTCGCATACTTAATAACCCCATGGATACACACACGGGTATTTTCACTTTATCTCACATGCAAGAACAATAAAAGCAAAGTGATTTTAACATATTACAAAGCCAGAGAAAATAAACTTGTTTGGGGTAAGAAGGGCTACATGTAGGCAGCTAATTTATAGTTGTTCAAAAGCCTGGACATTCAGCTGTATATGTACAATGTAATGTAACACCATAAACTTTAAACCTCAAAGATTTATTCATCTGCTTTGGTATATGCCCAGATGGCAAGTTAAATACATTAAAAAATGCACATGAACTGTGTTCTTCAGACTTTGCAGGATTCAAGTCTACTTGCACAATTACACCTCAGTAACCCAAGTTCACCCTTCTCAATAAGCACACATCAGGTTTGTAAGCATGTAATTAACTACCAGTTTTCACAGTTACTGTACCTCCACCACAGTATGCTTCCCACAACTCAAAAGTTATTAAAATAAAGTCCTTATCATGTAAGCCAGACTTAAAATAAATAATAATAAAAAAAAAAGTAGCAAACAACGACAACAAATCGGTTGCATAATACTCACTCTATTTCTTTTCAGTCCTTAAAAAAACTCCAAAAAACAAATACTACCACTGAGACATTTGGAACAAATATCTAAGGCAGCTTGAATAAAACGTAGATCAGTATTTTCACTTGTGTATTCAGAAAATTATGGTCCACCATGAATTAAAAGTTCTGTTTGGACTTTCATCCAGTTCTATTAGGAAGAAAACTTAGTCACGCAGAATAAACCTAAACAGTTTGTCTATATTAGGAATATTTCCCTGTGTTGGAATGGAGCTTTGAAGAATTAAATAAACTAACATTACACTGATTATCATTGATGAGCCAGAGTAAAGCAAAGCAAATGGAGGCCACCAGCCTGTCAGGTAACCTAACGGTCTTAAAATGTGCACAGTAAGATTTGTAACACAGACCACTTAACCCTAAAAAGCTTCATCTTGTGTACTGCACTTTAATTTTGTGGGCTTTTTTCATAAAGGTTGTCTTTAGGATTTATTTCCACTTTAAATACTCAAAAGTTATATGTAAGCCTTATGTTTTCTGAGGTTAAATGGCAGTTTACATGCTAAAAATAGTAAATATCTCCTGTTTTAAGGAGGTGGAGTTGTGACCAAAATACCTCTGCTTTTCTCTGATTAGAAGTATGAATCAAGATACCTGACTGATGTAGCTTTTTCTTGTTAAAAAGTGAAGGTGTTAGTATGACAACAAATACAAATAAAGATGGGTATTTTAGAATATTTTCTACTTAGAAAGTGGATGAATCTACCTCAGGTAGAACTGCCATACAACCTCATTACTCACCCTCTAGAAATTTTTGCCCCAACATTGCTCACACTTACAGCAAAAAAATTTTTTCTTATAATAGCAGAAAAAGACCATTACAAATATTGAAATTAATATAATGATCTTTTTATTCCTTTTATCAGATTAACACTTTGTGATGTACTGTATTTACGATTTTACCTTTCTATTGATTCTAGCCATGCTCCCCCCTAAGTGAACTCCTAAGGAAACTAACCAATTTGGTTTCTGAAACAAAGTCGGGACATGGACTTGTTACATAGTGTTTACTGCAGAAACAACACAGCTGTTGGCATTCTTAACACTCATATTGTAAGGTTACAAAGTAAAATTTGATCAGGAAGCACAGGACCCATTTTCTTAAATCTACTCAAGAACAGGTGTATGTCATGAGAATGCATAACATTTTAGAAGACATTTGAGGGACTGTGCAGTCCACATAGGCAGGGCCTAAGCAGCATTATTAAACATAATTATTACAAAATGAGGCAAGTTAAAAAAATGTAGAAAACTGACCCAAAACTCAAAAAACTTTGTTTGAACGTCATTTTATTATTAAAAAGGTACAAAAGGATGTATTCTTATTTCCAAGATAGGAGAAGGTATGAGGACATTGTGCCTATGGTATTTCTCACAAATGTAGGCTGAGGATTGTTTTAAGGGATAAGCTTTGGGATAGGCATGATGCTAAGGGGGTTAAATTAAAATTCAAATATGATTGTATGGCACTTAAGAGTTAGGGCTTTAAAAGGCATCACTAACTTGCTAAAAGGGTGAATTACTGCCAATTCAAATGAAGGCACTGTCAGAAAAAAAAAAGGAATTGCTGAGAGGCCTACCTACAGGCAAAAGAGGCAGGACTTCCATTATGCGAAGCTGCAACTAACCATTGCCTTCACAAAGAACTGCAAAGCACTACAAATCTTCAAGCCAGTACATCACCATGGGAGCTTGATACAGCTCTTTTCGTGTCTTCTTCTGCAGCTGGTATTTCAGCGATCTCGATGCCCAACGGTGAGTTACCTGTATGAAAAAGTAGAGAAGGGAAGACTGATGAGGAAAGTTACCTCTTTCCCTCACAACTGCCCAGTCAAAATCGGATGACGTGTCCGTGCGGGGTGATTTTCTTTCGTCTCAAGCACACGGGCTTGTTTCTTGAACTTCAGAACTTCTTGAGTGTTTCAGAAAAAACACCACCCAAACCAACCCACAATTAACCGTTCTCGCACTCGGCAACCCTTAAGAGATGGGTTTACACAGCATTCCTTTACTGTTTCCTGCCAGTTTTATACAGATTTGCGCCTGTTTGTTTACGGGTCCAATTATGAACCAGCGCTAATATTACCCTTGTAAACCTCTACACAAGCACGCAAAAGTTTTGCGAGGTAACACTGACTAAGCACGCGAGCAGCTCCCATAAGCAGTACCAAATGGCATTCGCAAAGAGAAGCTCTCCACCAGAAGAGGCGCGACGAAGAGAAACGGCCTTTGCTTAAAAAAAAAAAAAAAACAAAACAAACAAACACACAAAAAAAAAAAAAAAAAAAAAACAAACAAACACAACAAAACAAACAAAAAACACCCCCCCCCCCCAAAAAAAAAAAAAAAAAAAAACAACCAGCAAGGGAACGGGCAGAAAAGGCCCCAACGGCGCTGCCGGCACCAGCAACCGCCCCAGGGCCCGGCGCGGCGCGGCCTTGCCCCGCGGCGGCCCCGCTGCTCCCCCGGCTCCTGCCGCCGCGCTTGCGCCGCCGCGCGGGCTCCCGGCTGCTCCGGCCTCGCCATGGCCGCTGCTTCCTCCTCCTCCTCCTCCTCCTCCGGGGCCGCGCTGCGGCCGGTCACTCACCTAATCTTTGACATGGACGGCCTCCTACTGGGTGTGTAGCCTTCGCCCCTTTCTCCCCTGCCGCGGCCTGGCCCCCCTCCCCGCCCTGGCCGGTCCCCCCTTGCACCGCGAAGCCCGGCGCAGCCCGTCCGGGCGCCGGAGCTGGCGGCAGGCAGCCCCCTCCCCTCCCCTCCTCCTCCGCGCCGCCCCTCCGCCGAGGCGCCTCTCGGGGCCGGGGCGAGCGGGCCGGGCCCGGGCGGGCAGCCAGGCCGCCCCGGGTGCCGCGGCTTTAAACCCGGCTGAAGGGATTAACTAAAGCAACAGGAAACGATTCGTTTCCTCTCCTCGTCCCGCCACCCCCCTGCCTTTCCTGGGCAAATTTCGCCTGAACTAAAAGATCCGGGCACAGCGCGCCCCTTACCTTGGGGTTTGCTTGTGCTGCGCAGGGTGCGGGCGCGCATTTTTTTGAGCATTTCGAGTTGCAGTCTGCAGCTGCAAAGCGCGGGAGCCACTGTGACAGTCATCTCCCAGTTTTTCTCAGTAGACTTCCAGATTTGCAGGGTTACTCTGAGATCCATCCCCTGCCGTGCTACAGCCAGATTGGCTTTGGGGATTTGAATGGTCTATATGAGTAGAACAGTATTTAAGTCTGCTCTTACCTGTTTGCTGAATCAGGGCCTTCTGCTGCAGGACCTCCTGTACGATAATGTGTGACTTGTTTGTTTGTTTGTTTGTTTGTTTTTAAAAAAATAGTCCATGTGGATTATCACACAGGAAGCAGCTTTGGATGTGTGTGAATTCTGAGAAAGTGAAAATTTGAGGTGTGTGCCTTCCTCCTGCAAAACCCGAATTGTTGCTCTTTCTGAAAAGACTCCTGTGAAGTCTAATGAATTACTTGGTTTCCAAGAAATGTGCCTTTTTCCCTCCTTCACACCTCTAACAGGTGAAGGCAATTCAGTTATCGTGGTTTAAAACAAAAATGGCTTTACTCACTATCATAAATAGTTTCAAGTGTTTTAGAGCCTTTGTTTTCTGTTTCAACTGTACTCTCAATACATCATGCAAAACAGTGAGTTCAGTTTCATTTTCAGTTTCATCACTGGGGTCCCAAATAGACTGGGGTTATGGTTTTGTTTCTTTTTTAATTCAGACCAAATAATTTAAATTTCATTCTTACTTCGAAGTTTCAGGAAAGCTTTTCTAGTTACTACTGCTTTTTAGCAGAATTTGAAAATCTGCTTGACATGGAATACTCACCTGAACAGGACAGTCTAGGTAAGCAATATGAATATTTAGGCATTGATATGGATATGTAAGGTTTCTGTATCAGTTTTAAGTGAATTTATTATGCACAGGTTTTTACAGGATAGGCACGTTAGCTTTGTACAATATTCTAGGAACTAAAGACGTTTTTCTCGAATGCTATCCTGTCTATATTTAGAAATTGTCTTTCTGTAACTTTCCAAACAGGCAAAACCAATACAAATCGAGGTTCTGAGTCATGTTTAGTTCTCGAAACTCCCGGGGTTCATACAGTGAAGAAGCATTAAAAATACTCTAGGTTATGAACTGTACCTCATACTGGGAAAGTAATTATAAGGGATCCATAATTCTTAGACCTAAATTTGCCAAGATTGAGACACTTGAGGTATAAGCCTACTTCTTGGTGTCATTAAATTTATCTGTTGTAAAGTACAGCTCCAGAGAAATACTTTGTCACTTTCTGGATTCAAATAAAAGATCAGACATAAATTATGGCATTTTGTGTGCGTATGTATAAAATATATTTACATGAAGAGTTTATGCCTGCTGGTATAATTTATTTTTATTCCTATATATGAGGCTTCCTTTGCACTGATAAATATTTGTTGTGTTGTGTTTCCATACCCCCTACTTACTGTTATGCAACAAAGTGGATGTGATTTCTTCTATTTTAAAAAAGTTGCATAGAAAGATTGTGTTGTATTTCAGTAATCTTTCAACTGTGATGAAAGCTGTAACTATACATAACATTAAACTAAATTATTCTTAAGTATCTTTCAGTATGGAGACATAAATGGAACACTACCTTGAGGATTTTCATAATGTACTCTTCAGAGGACATGTAGTATGTTTCAGCCTCTAAATACTTTGAGTTCCATCACAACTTTAACATAATTTTTGGCGAACCAGTTTGTTTCATGATGAGTTGTGACCCTTAGGAAGCAAAAAGTCAGTCAGGAAACTGCTTGGACTTCCCCAAGATTCCTAAATGTTTGAAGAAATTTTGAATAATATTGGGGAAGGAATGAAGTAGGAGGCACAAAGGCTAGACACCTTCTGCCCAACCTGTCTGCTGTAAATCTTCTGAATGAGATGAATGATTATATTGATGTAAACCTACATGAGAAATAAGATCTCCTTTAATTTTCTTATGAAATTTTTAATGTGTTACATATACTGTTAATTGAAGATAATAAAATGAATTGCATACATATTTCTAGAAGCTCTAGAAATCTGGATAAAATTGTTTCCTTTAAAAGAGCACAAACAAAATTTTCGGTATTGGATATCTAAAACTATTTTGTAACTTTTTAAAGTGCCTCCATATCTGGTAGCATTTTTCAGAATCTGAAGCTTTAGGTTTTGCAATAATTCTTACAATGAGGTGGTGTGTGACTATATGGAATTTTCAGAATTTTTTTAAAAAAATATTTTGGATGTTTTTACCTAAACATTGTCAATTTTATATGATATATAAATGATGAAAAAATGAACACTGAATTGATCTAATGTAATTTTCCATGAACTTGCTTTCTATAGCTGACATACTGGCCCCTGATTAAAGAAGGTGGGGTATCTTCTGATAGGAAGATTGCCAAAACAGTCATGAATACTTCACAACTGTGAGTGTAAAATCCTTAAATGAGGTCTGAGGAGGCACTTACAAGGTTCTTGACTTTGCAAACAAACTAAGTGTTACCCCACAGAACCCGCATCCATATACTTTAGTGGCTAAGGCTAGGCTATGTGAAAGTTGCTGAGTCTGATCTGTGACTTTCTCTCTCCCCATCTCTTTTACATAATTGAGACTGATTAAGTTGTCCTTGAGTCCCACCTTGATATATCAGTTTACCTTCAATAGGGAAGTTCTTGCCCCTGAACTGCCAGTGGAAGTACTTAATCCCTTTCATTTGGAGTCCTTCTGTATCATTACTTGAAGTGTTACCTAACACCCTTTTTTCAGCACTTATAATCAATGCAATTCACCCTTCCTCTGCGTTTTTCTCCTTTTGGATTACCTTCTCTTTCCCTCTGAGCTGCTGGATGAAATCTTAGGGTTTTTGTCTATTGTTCCAGTTGCCAGGAAATTAGCACACTGGAAGGTAATGCTCTCATTTAGTAAGTAAAATATGTGAACAGCACCTCTAAAAAAAAAAATATTTGTGGTAGCATAATACAGTTACATCATGCTTTGTTATACATATGCAGCACAGTTTAGTTAACATAGTTTATAAGTGGTACTCACTTCACTGTGTAGTAAAAATCAGAGGAAAAGGGATAACTAAATTTTGATTTTTGTTGTACTGCTGTATTTAAAAAAAAAAAAAAAAAAGAAACCCAAACAAAACCAAACCCACACTTCTGTAGTGTTAAATTTCTACTTGCTTTCCTACAGCAAATCTTAACAATAAATGCTCAGAACTTGTACAGTAGAATGCTTTTTTTAAAAGGCTTTAGTCCTTTCCTACAGAGACTACTGTTCTAACTGCTAGTATGTAGTAGAATTAAAACTATTAAACATACTTACGTGCTTATCTGACACACGCAGTACAGGATTAGCTGGCTAAACCAACCAAACAAAAAAGAACAGAAGCTAGAGATCTTCAATACCTAAATAAATACTTTTCTTTTAGTTCTACTATTTAATATCTGATCCTGACATTTTAGCATATTGTAAAAACATACAAAACCAGCACTGAAGATGCAGAAGGAAAAAATTCTATTGAATTTATACAAAATGCACAGCTAGACTACTACCCCCTGGGATCTATCTTCTCAACTCACTGCATAGGTTGTATTTTGAGCTATGACAAGTGGTTTTGTTTTGCAATTGTAGCCAATTGCTCCCCTACCACCGATTGAATGTTGCATTTGTTGATCCGTGCCTAAACTTGTAGAGGGCTGAAAATATTTTACATTAGAAATTATATTCTTTACAAACTGCATGTATAATATTAACCTTTCCTAATTAACAAATGAACTTAGGAAAACTGCAAAGGTAAGATGTTTCTTAGCGTTGTGCTTAAAGCTGAGCTAAAGCTAAATTAACATGAGGGGAACATGACACTTTAGTCTAGGAAGTTTTAGTCATGTAGTTATTTTTGTTTTATTTTTTTTTAGGAGGAGTGGCCAAGTTGTAAATTATTATCCTCACCGGTGTCCCTTAGTGTTGTGAAACAGCATCTTGACATAAGTCAAGCCAGTGCATTTAAGTAGATCTAAAAGAGGGATGGCATCTAAAGCAGCTTAGTTTTGCAAGATGCCTTCGCCATCACTTGCAGTCACAGGCACAGGTATGCCAGCTTGCTGTGACCATTCGCAGAGGGGCGAGAAGTGTAGGCAGCTGGGACCAGCAGCTGCTGCTTTTACAGCTGCTGTCTCCTTTGCGTGCAGAAGATTGCTGGCATTTCTTGTGCTGCTTCTAAGCAACTCCTGCATAGCTAAGCATACAGGTAATCTCTGGCCTGTAATACAGAAGAAATTAACTTGCAGTTAAATTCACTGCGGTGTTGTGAGATTCACAAGAGTTTTGGCATGTTTTCTTCTTCAGCCTTACCTACTCTTCATCACAAGGCCAGAAGTGAAAAATGTATACTTACTTTCATTTCATTGCAGAAGTTGCCTAGGAGATTGTTGTTACAAAAAAACTGGTAAGAGTTCCACACTGGAGTTTGCTTATGTGCATGGTGTCTTTTATTTTACAGTGTGAATGGGAGGTTAAAACAGCTTCCTATTTCTTCTGCATCAGAGCAAATAGCACCAATTCAACTAAACATCAGTCCTCTCTAGATTGTCCTCTATTATGGTTTAAGTGCAGGAATTAATCTTCTTAGGCTATAAACTGGCAATTCTGTAAGCCTATTTTCTGCTCCTAGGTAGTGGAAACTTACTTTCTTGTCATTCTCTGTTTCCATCTGATTACGGGGAACCCAGAAGGAAACAAAAATACTGTCTTGTCCCTGTGTTCTGTACTTGCATTTTGTTGCAAAACCAAAGAGATTAAGGATATTATTAAATTAAAATATCTCATAGATGCTTCATGAGTAGATTTTGGAGATAAGTAAAACAGGTCCTCATTGAGAATTAACTAGCCATAAATAGAGTAAATAAGATTTGTCATATGCTTGAAAGCTAACATTTTAATTTAACAGCAAGGAAAATTTTGGCAAGGACATAACAAACATACTAATTTAGAGTCTATCTTTTATTATTCCCGTGATTGATTCGCAAATTGTACATCCACATGGTTGCCAGTTGTTTGTGATTATAATAATTCAGAATCTGAATTTAATTCTGCATCTGTAGAACAGGTTGTTTTTTTTTTTTCATTTCTGTAATGGTTACCACATTTCAAAGTGCTATGGGCAGCATTAGCAATGATCTTTTTTTCTCCCTGGGGAATTAACAGAGGCATGCTCCCAAGCTGAAAGATCCATAATTTCATTTTAATATTGCACATAAATTACACACAAATGCAATGTATCTTTGGTGCTTATTTATTTATTTGTTAGTTGCACTGGACCTAAACCATTTGGTTTTAAAGGAAAAAAACCTGCATGCTAAGTAAATTAATCCCAGGATATTTCAAATTTCCACTGTTGATAATGTGGCTTTCATTTTCTGACTGATACACACATTCAGTTTTATAGACGGCCTTTAGTAAGTGGAGAGGTATGTTTTGAAGGTGCTAGGAGTCTGAAGGTTCTATTTAGTGATTTTAAAGATGCATACAGCAGTTAGACCATTTATAAAAATTACTCTCTTTCTGTGCCAAATGCAGATTTTCAGATCTGTTTGTAGATGATAAGGTTTTATATTTGTTGGCTACATACATTGTTTTGTTTAAAAATTCCAGCTATTTTGCTTTGAATGTAAATAATGTGGTGTCATAAATGGAACAGAATTTCACGCAAAGAAAAGGTGCATAGAATTTTCCTTTTTAATGACACTGTTTCCAGCTGCTACATTCCAATTTTCTTTTTACTTAAGAAGAAAAACAACATTAACAACCCTGGATTTATTATTCTTACACTGGCAGTAGTAACACTGTATGCCATCTTGGGCTCAACTCTGCAGCTCTTGTTTTGAGTAGTTCTAATTCATTCATGACGTCTTGTGAGTTGGCTAATTGAACTCTTGAGAGTGAATTTTTTAAGGACAGATTAATTTGTCTGGGTAGGACAGTTTACTAGCAAAATTCTGCTCTGTGAGTTCCGCTGGTTTATTTTTTCTGAGAGACAATCTCACTCTTGAACACCGGCTTTTATACTTCTAATGGTGGGGCGGGAGGGTTCTTGGTTGTTTTTACTAATTTGCTACCATTTTTTTACTACTTTTTTTTTTTTTTTTAATTGACAACAAACCTTAAGGGTGATAAAAATTTTCACAATATGATCATTGATCTTTTAAAGACCAGGAACTATCTTAACTAACAATACAAAAGAAATTAAGCTAAATGTCTTCTCCCTTCAAACTTGGTATTTGTTGCTTTCATTATAGACAACTGATTCTTTTTTTCATGATGTAGAGATTGCTAGTGGTTGTTGCTGCTTCTGCTATGTGTTTCTGTACCTTTCTGTATTGATCCTCATTTCTTTCAAAAGACTATGGAGAATAATTTAACCAAGATTGGTTTTGTATTTTATAATGGTTCTGACAGAGACTCCTGACCTTGCTTTATGCTTTTCCTCCCCTGTAGTAATAATAATAAAATCAGTGTTCTGACCTAAAAATTCACTGAGGTACTGCCAACCTTTATCAAGACTTTTTTTGGTACTTTGACAGGAGAAACCCATGCTGGTTTATCTCACTTTTGACTTCCTTTCCTTCAGTAACCAGTGAGGAATGCTTGTCTCTGTCTCTTGTGGCTCTTGCTTTGATGGCTGAGAACTTTATTTTTCTTTTTTTTTTTTTTGGCAATATTTTGCTCCTTGAAGTGTTGCACACCTATTGACTGTATCAGTGTTTGCTATTTCTAAGTATACTTTCTGTTCTTGTGCAGTTTTCAGTTTTCAATAACTTCTCTTATAATAAGTACAATTTTCCGTAGTAGTTTGGCAATAAATCTGGTGCTGTAATTTGGAAAAACTTTCATCTAAGTGGGCACAGCTCTTTCAAAAGCCTGGTTTTGCTGTTGTTAGATATAACAGCTGGTTTCTTTTCAAAATGTATTCTTACCTTTCTTCCTTCTTGCCTTTTGAGGTATATGAAGTGTTTTTGTAAAAGTTGTCATATAAGTTCTACATCTAGTAGACTGTGTGTCTCTGATGAAACAGGTTTATTTCTAGATCTTGAAAGCTTTCCTTTGGGCAGCAGTTATGTATCAGCATTCCATATATTACTTTTTTCCTGTGCTGTTGGTTTTCATCTCTGCTGTGCCTGTGTGTGGTTCTTTTAGGCAAGTTTCATGTGCAGTTTGTTTCAGGATAAAGTAAGACAACTGAGAGGAAAGCCCAGTTTGTTACTTTGCCAGCCCAGTCTTTCTATCTAACATCCGTAGGAATTTACTCATGACCTTTGTCACTGTATAATACGTATGGTGTTACCCAGTGTTTCATTCTCCCAGTTCATTAATACGCATTCCCTGACCTGGTGTAATAGTTCCATCAGCCCCTGTGTAACCTTCGCTCTCCGGAGGACAGAGACGTGCTAGTCCTTTGCAGCAGCCCCGTGCTTGTGGGTGCTGAACTGATTTGGTTTGCTGCCAAGCAGCTCGGCCCTCTTGTTCACTCCTGGGCATTGACTGTCTGCTGTGCATAAAAATTAGTTTACTCAGGTTCTCTTTCACGGTGTCACCATGTACCACAGATTGCTTGCTCATGTTAGGGCATCTTTTTGAACATTATGTGTTTAAAATTTTGCTCTGCTTTAATTGGTCCATTTGGGTGTAATGTAAACTGCCACAGAGTATGTATTCAAACTAATAGACCCTTATTTGATTACTGACCAGTCATGGAGGAAAGTGTCTTTGTTGGATTAGGATATTTTATGAGTTTGATTCTGGTACTGTTCATTTGGGAACATTTCTAGGGAAGAGGAAAAAAGTTGCACTAATATTGGAAGAATGGAATGAAAGAGAATGTGTGTTTAATGAAAAAAATGGGATTGTAGTATATCAGAAGCTCTGAAGAGGGAGAAATTAATGGGTTTAAGGTAGAGCATGAGTACACTGAGATATAATTTCACTCGAGTAAATTGCTCTATGATAAAGACTTTTTTTGGTTTTGTGATTTACATACAGAAAGCTCCATTGACCTGTCTCTTCAGGGCAAAAGAGTCGACCCATGAAAGCCTGTAAAGTGACATAACCTTGGATAATGTCATCATTCTGCTCCATGGTGTAAGAAATTATACCATGTGAAATGGTGGATCTTTTTATGCTAGGACTGAATCTTCTCTATAGCATTACATTATTGTTGGACAAACAAAACATTCTTTGCTTTGCGGCTCAGGGGAGACAGAGCCACAAAGAGTGTATCACAATGCAATACATTTTTAGTCTTTAAAATTAAAAACACTGTTTCGTGGGGAACATCTCAGAAAAATGAAAATATTTGGGCCAGTAAGGTATTGTAGTATATCTAATTACTATTCTGCTGCTTAATAACTTGCACTGTCATAATTGTTGTAGATCATATTTTATGATATTTATCCTTCTCCCATTTTTAATTTGAACATCCTAATTTTCCATGAATGAAGGCATCTAAGAGTAAAGAGCAAGAAGTAGTGTTGTTTTTCTGGTTTTGTGTGTTCTAGAACTTTAAACTTTTTATGTGGCAGTTGATTGCAAATTGTACAGTATTATGAAATTTAGTTTCTTAAAATGCTTGACTTACTGTTGACTTTGCATGGTTTACTGTTGATCGTGGCTTTGCCTTTTTCAAAAAGGAAGCAAACTATTTCCCTTCCCTTTTTTGGAAGTTGTTACAGAGAGCGTGTAATTAGTGTGTACTCTTGGAAACACTGTAGAATAACAAGATAAAATTGAAGGTCTGGGTTCTAAGGGTTAGGTTAAAAAAAAAACAGTTTTGCATCTTTATACCACTTGTTATACTAATGCCAGTTCTACCAATTTTTTTCATTAAAATACCCTAGAGTTCTCTCTTACAGATATATAAAAAAAAAAAAGTTGTGCTTTTCCCTGATAATTGTATTCAGAGTTTTAAAGAACTTTTGGCATGTTTTTTAGCTGCCTATTACCTGAGTCTTCATACCTTTAAAAACAGCTGGATCTTCTAAAAGCCTCACACTATACTGCTGCAAAATTTTTGGGTGGTTGTGATCTGTCACACACAGCCTTCCCTGTCTAGGCTGGTCCCTGAAGTGCTCAGAGATGAGAACTTTCTGGAGTTTGCTGTAGCACCATTACTGCTGTCCAGGCCATTCCTTTCATAGGGATGGTGGAGAGAAGAGACAGTCTGCACATATGTTGGGACAAGATTTGAAATAACATATGACCTGAGTGCTTCTAGGTCCCAGGGCTAAGAAATAGTCTATGATTTCCAAAATGTGTATGTTGGACCTACAGAAGTAACTGTACTTACTGATGTTAGTGTTAAGAACATGTAAGAGTTTATCCAAATACTTACACATATATGCAAATATTCTTTGTATAGAAATCTTTATATGGCATCTTGGTCTCTGAAAAAACTTCTGAATTTTGATGGCATCTTGGGAAACGTCATAGCATTAGGAATTTTCTTCTTTTATGTTTATTTTTGTTTTTTTTTTTTTTCTAAGACTGCTCTAAATTCTGCAGTTATAATTCTTTGGATATGTTAGTATTGATTTTATCTCAAATATATTTAATAAATAGAAGAAAATCTGTGAAGTGTTCATCATACTTCTAGGCTTCCTATATATGCTTTTTTTTTTTTTTTTTTTTTTTTTTCCTAGATATCTTTTTGTTTTACAGACTTCAGAATCTTTCAGATAATATTCTTCCGGTTTGTAAATTGCCAGTGCTCTACAAAACCCTACAATTCCTGGATAAAGCTTTAGTGATACAGGGGATGTCTTTTCATGTGTGTGTATATACATAAAGGAGAGGATTTCTTCCATTTAAAATAACTATTAAGATAATGAGTGGCTTTTCAGTAACTCTGAAGTTGTCAAAGATAAATGCCTTAAAAATATGTCAAAATTTTCTTGAAGAAAAATAATGTAGAGTTAACAATAAAACTGAATTATAAGGCTTATGAATTAACTAGGCCTTGTTTTTTCCCTAATAAAAGTTTTTCCCTTTAAGAATTGGCATTTCAGGATCTGTAACTGGTACTTGTCTGGATTATACTGGTTAAAGCTGTTCTCTACATAAATTTTTCTATGTTTCCCCTTGTTTTCCCCCAGCCAATAATACAAGATCATTAAATTGTGTGATAGCATGTTTTTTCTCTCCTCATTGCCATGGTTAATTGAGAAATGACTATATGTTCTTAGAAGTTTCTACTAAGAAAGGAAAAAGTAAAGCCATATTCTAAGATTTATGGCAAAGCCGTGAAAGTTACACCCTTCTTCACCCATTCCCTTTTCTAATAGTGTAGTTCAACAAGGAATAGATCAATGTTTTCTTTTCTTCCTTCTGTTATAATTGTAGCTTTCAGGGGACTAAAACAAATATCCCTGCTTGACCAAAATGTTTCCGTATTTGTATAAAAAGAAAAGGAAGGCAGAATACTTTTTTCCTCTGTGTACTCTTCAGTTGATATTTAGTTTACCTTTCTCTTCATAGTATCTTGCATACAGAAATTGTGAGCAAGAAATTTTGAGTACAAGGAATTGTTTCACTGATGTTAACATTATTTCTAACTATACCTCAAAAGAGTTACAATAAGAAAAATACTTCCAGTACCCTTTCATTCTTTATGGGTTGGATCCTACATATACCTTTCTTCTCTTCCCCTCTTTCTTTAAAGTAGTCTTGTGCTGTGATTTAAAAACAGGCTTGGTAAAAAAACAACTCTCTAAGTTTAGGCCCAACTGAGATTTGATCTG
Organism: Tyto alba; assembly: GCF_018691265.1. Lineage (NCBI taxonomy): Eukaryota > Metazoa > Chordata > Aves > Strigiformes > Tytonidae > Tyto > Tyto alba. Next base: position 6,883,363 of record NW_024881276.1, on the reverse strand, counting down.
ATTTTCTCCAAAATTGTTCTCACTAAAGTCTTGAAATCCTCATCTTATCTGAGACTTCTTGACTTGGCAGCTGATTTGATAGTGCTTATCAATAACTATTCCCCAAACCTTGTTCTTTCATGCCATTCTTTTTTTAGAGGTGTGCACAGCGTGGAAATACATCATTCAGAAAGATTATATTTGTACTCATGAGTGGTTACAGGATGCCAAATACGTAAGTGTTGTGCCATATCAGCGGTGTAAGAAGGAGTACCTTATAGGTACTGCTTCTTCCTTTCATGGAAGTAAAGGGGTTCATGCAGATGTTACAGAATCCTACAGATCTGTTTAAATAACAGTACCTACTCTTCTCTTCAAAGCTATTAAATTTTTTATAGATACTATAGGCCCAGAAACATAAATCAAATATTTCACAAAATAGTTTACAAAGTCAATGATTACAGGTATTGTATAACTGTACTTAATGGAAGTCTAAGTTTGAAAAATGTATTACCCACTTGAATTGTCTATAACAGAGCATTTGAGACAATTGTAGGCTATCAAGGAAATTATTTTCTTAAAAGAGTGATGATGATGATGCAATTTAATGGCTTCAGTACTGACAGTGTGTATGTATCCCATTTCCAATTCAAAACCTACTTAAGCTCCTCTGACAGTCCAGGGGAAAGAGTTAAATTCTCAAGATACTTGCTAGATTTTCTATAATTGATGGTAATAATAGGGTGGAGGGTACCGTCAGAAGAAATCCCTTTCATGAAGAAAACAGCTTTAATTCTTGTGTAATTTCATTTTATTTATTTGTTACCAGCAAAGTTTTAAAGCTCTAGAAAATACAAGTTTGTAACAGAAGTGATGACAGGCCAACAGCCCTGTAGCAGTACCACCATGAACCGTGTCAACTTAACACAAGAAAAAAACCTCCAACCTCTTTGCTTATGACAAGCTCAGTGTCTAAAGCTGCCCTTTACATTTTGGAGGGTAGATTGTAGCCATGTTCAACAGTGTTCAGATCTGTTTTATTTGATTGAAACACTTCATACAATTGGATTCTTATATTAATAGTCAGATTTGCTCTTCAGACAGCAGAAAAAAAAAAAAAAACAAAAAGCTTTTCAGCTTGTTGATGGAATACCATATTTGCATTTTTGTACAAAGTTTTAAATCTCTTTGAAAACTACTATCCAGAGGCTATTAGAAAGATGTGGCGTATGGTACGTTTCCTCTTTTTCAGAAAAGAGAAGCCTTTGGTGACAAGCTGTTTTATTATTATTGTAACTGGTATACCTTCTAATTACTTTTTTCCTTACATTCAGGAATCATGTAAGTTACCCTGTTGAACTGGATATGCAGCTTTAAGTGTGTGCTTAGGACATGTTAATCATTCTAACAGTTTCAAAACTTAGTGTGTCAAAAGGTATAGCCTTAAGGCTTGATCTTTTTGTCTAAAAGTCATTTAAGTTCAGTGGCTCAGATCAGTGTATTCAGGAAATGTAGCAGACACTTTTTATTTTGCTGACTGTAGGCTTGATTTTAGATCCAGAAAAAGGAAATTACTGGAATGGGGTCAGGAAGGCTATTTATTGAACAGTGTCTATTACAAATGGCATTTTTCAGAGTTATTTCATATTCAGGTGTTAGTAACTTCCCTTCATTCTAGATTTTGAGTGTCAGTTCTGTTTGGATACTGCTCAATATGGCTGTTCATAATCGTTTTCATAGTTACTACACATAGTTGCATAAGTGATGCTTATGTTAATTGTTTCTAGCTATTATTTTTGTCACAGCTTGTCAGGTGTTAGAGAGACTAATTTTTTTCCTAATTTCCTTAAACTACTTGCTCCTTTCTAACCAGGAAGCTGCCTGCAGTGCACCTTCAAAAACAACTTTCACATTTACAAGCAGAATGATAGCAAGTTGTTGCTATGGAGCAAAGACTTTTTTTTTTTGTAAATCTAATTTCAGGTTAGTTACTATGGAATTGGAAATGGGTGCCTTATCTAACATGTTTATATTCAGAAGCTGTGAGCTTGATTGTCTCTTGCTTGTACCATTGAGACTTAATTGATTTCTGTAGATATGTACCTAATTCTGCATAGTGAGAGAAAGGCTAGTGGATTTTTGGTTTCTTTTTTAGTTTTTGGATGGAGGGAAAGCAGTTGGGGCTGTTTTGGAAATAAAGTAAAAAATCTTCACTTATCTGCTTACTGAGCATATACTTTGCCAGCCTGTCTTTTGCAAGTGCTGTTATAGTAGAACTAAGCACACCCCAGTGAAGTAACTCCCCTGTCAGGTTTATTAAATTACAACCACAGGAGAGTGAAGCTGCTTGTGTCTCAAGGTGTAAACTTTGACCTCAGCTTGCAGAACTGAGGTAGAAGGGAAGAAAGATTGAGTGAAAGTGGAATGACTCCTAGTTCAATTCAAAATATCTCTTTTTATTTTTAGCACATTAATCATATGGAAGAATGAAATGACAGACTAAAGTTTCTTGAACTCTTTGAGTCTCTCAACACATATTTTTTATTTCATTTAGTAGAATACACAGTGGTGTTTCTTGTAGCTCTAAGCTGTCACACTCAAAACAGAGTCATAACGTAACATTTTCATTATGCCCAGAACCCCTCTCTAGCAAAATAAGATTCAACCTTTCCCCTCTTAGAGAGCTGAAAATATAACCTTCATAGCTACTGTTGGAGAGTCTTTCTATTTCTCTTGTAGTCCTCATGTGAATTGGGTTCATTGACATGTTAGTGAGATTCTGTCTGAACTGTTTTGTAATCACTGTATTCTTCCAGGATTGTAGTGTGGATAAGTTTTATGTCTTTTTATAAAACATCCCCGGTACTGTTTCATTATTTCTCCTCTGTTTTAAACAAGAGATTTAGATTAAATGGATTTTGATGTTAAAGACCTTATACTAGTTTAGAATTGTTATAGTGTGCTAAAATAATATTAGGTCAGTTTGGTCCAGGCGTAGGACTTAACAGGTGATTGGTTCTCTCACCTCCACCATGACAGGGAATGCCACTCTTATAAAAGCTTTAAAAGCTAAAATATTTTACTTTAAAGTTGGGACTGGGTCCAGTACATCCACCTTTAGGTACTTCATGTGTGCCAATTTTTTAAGTGTTCTCTGTAGCACTTCTAAAATAAAATATTTTTTCTGTGCGGTGAAGAGATTGATGCTTGAAACCCCTTTCACAGGTATTTTGCATTAAATGTTTAATTTTGAAATGTCTCCTCCATCTCTTAGGGGGTCTGTAGTTGATGCCTTGTATTTACATTTTTTTTTTCAGGCTTCCTAATCAGTCTGCCATATTAAGTAGAGACTTTGTATGGTGGGATGTAGAGTTCTTGGGCAGATCACACAACCTTGTACAACAATTTACACAACAGAAGCCTAGCTTAAAATATTCTGATAAGATTTTCCAGTTAATAAAGGCTAACATATTCTCTATTTTTAGTGTGATTGTATATAGTAATATTACTAGTTGGACTACATCTATACAGAGAGGCCAAAGATTTTCAGCAAAATTTCAAATATGTACTGGGAGAAAAACTGTACTGCTCATCATCAGCAGAACTGAGAATCAGTGTGTAAATACTCATGAAGAAAAGGTATCCTGTTAGCTGTTATTGCATACTGAACTCTGTAAGTGGCAGTTTATTGGGGATTACTCATACAAAGATCTAGTACTAATACAGTCCTACTGCAATTAAGTAGCAGACTGGCTTTGTTTCCTGGGAATAAGAAAAGTTCCTTTTGTCGTACAAGGTGTCCTCAGCACACAGCATCTGCTGTTCGGGTGCTGGAGTACAAATGGTTGAGCTCAGAAATGCAAAAGCATTGTAGGTGAGATGGGGCTTTGAGCAATCTGATGTAGTGAAAGATGTCCCTGTCTGTGGCGGGGGCGGTGTTTGGACTGGATGATCTTTAAAAATCCCTTCCAACAAAAACCATTCGATGATTTAGGTACAGTGGGTTCAATGGGGCTTAGTTCTGTGGCCAAGTATAGGTTTTTATTTCACCATGCTATTTATAAGGAAGATGATTATAGTCTAAAACAAATTACCATCTTCCAGTAGTTCTATGCTTCTACCCACGGTGTTAGGAAACAAGAAGAGCTTGTGTACTGTCTGTCGTGATAGTCCGTTAACTTTGAGTGGTCCCACTCTGGGCTGTAAGCTGTATTTGACCCAGGAGTCAGTTAAGACATTCCTCCGGCTTAGTGCTGAGTCTGGAGATAGGACAACTCTTGCTGTCACCATGTGAGGTTTTTCAGTGCTCCGTGAGAATAGCCCTCTACTCTGATCCTTAGGCCCATGTGAGAGGTGAACATTGTGCTCACGTGACTTCAGTGAAGCCTGTGGCTTGCCTGAGTAGAAGTGCGTGCTTACCACGTGTTGTTCTAAGTCCCTTAAATCAGTATCTATACCATGGTTTTGAGTTTTCATCTACGCTTTTCAAACAAAGTGGTTACAGCTCATAAGACATAATTTTCAGTTTGCTTTAGCACATTTGCCTCATAAATCTCAAAGGTCTGATTCTTTTTTTGTATTTTAGATTTTAGTTAAGACTTCTTGGTATACAATTATTGAAGACATACAGTGATCTGGTTTTGCAGTATATCTGACACTTTCCTCTTGACTGTAGGCGGTCAGCCATGATGAAATGTCTTCTCTCTTGGAAAATCAAGCACACTGATTGATTGGTTTTCTCCTCTTAGTATTACCACCACAGAGAAATTACTCCATCAGCAGATATACTTCAAAAATTTTAGGCACTGTTGCATAGATGGAAGGGATTATCTTTATTAATCTGTTGTTCTTTACACTTCCATTGTGGTAGTACGTTTGACATATTGCTACAATTAAGTTGAGAACATTATCCAAAGCCACACTGGAAAAATAATGTTGTTGTTCTCTATTAAAGTCAGTGTTTTTTTGAAATGTTCCCACTGTTTAGGAAACTGACTTTTTGGACAGTATTGCAAAAGTGATTTAGGAATGTGTAACACTGGAAGTCAAACAACTTGAATTAGCAACTCGCCTAAGTCTTTACATATATGTAGTCTTCTGTGCAAGCAAAAGCTTTCTGAAAAAAAGGCAGTTGGCATTAGAAGAGAACTGTGGTGTGCTGAAGAGAATTTTCTCGTTGGTCTCATTTTTTTTTTTTTTTTTTTTTTTTTTTTTTTTTTTGAGGGAGTAATAAAGTCTTCTGACTCTTTTTTTTTCCCCCTCTCTTGACTATTCTTTTTTCATTGTTACTGTTTTAGGTTGTGGATTAAACAGAACAGCTCTGGGATGTATGTTCAGGGAAGGTTGTGTTTCTTATAGCTTTACCTTGAGAAAATATATCTTAATTAAGAAGATATATTAGGTTATTCTTCTTCTGACTTTTATAACATAGTGACCCTTTTGGTTTCATCTACCTTGTGTGATAGTTTTATCTAAGTGCCTTGGAACATCTCATTTCAGAACTTTTTAAACCCTGTTTTGCATTCCTCAGGTCAGTGAACTTCTGCCATACATTGTCAACAACGTATTGAGAAGAAGAGATACCTCCTTGGTGAAAGGCTAAATTCCTTGTGAACATGCTATAAGCTGTTCTTCCCAGAACTGGTAATTGCTCTTCTAGATGAGAACAGTCCTTGTATAATACTGTTGCCTTGATACAGTAGCTCATATAGTAATGACAGTGTACCTGTTACCTGACTTGGGCCTTGTCATGCACATTTTAAGAAGCAACGTCTCTGTTAGCCATAGGTTTTGGCCCAACAAGTGGGACTGTGTAGGCTCCATATCAACTGCTGTTTGCATAGTTCTGTTTTTAATGGTTTAGGGCCTGTGTGAATGCCTAAGAAAGCATATTAGGCAGTTTCTGTGAATCAATAGTTTTCTATTTTTAAACTAATGAGATGCTGTCATATAGTTTAATAAGTACAGTTTTAGAATGTTTTGAATTAAGTCAGATATATATTGCCTTCTATTTCAAAGTTGGTTTTCTTCATGCTCTGGAACTGAAATACAGATTTCTCTTTACTTTTTCATGTCCTGTTTTGTATTGGTGGTGGATTATTTGTTTACAGCTCCACATCAAAAGAGTGTTTGCATGGTTTATTTGTGAGCTGTGTCTTTCACTTCCCTGTGGCATTAAAAATAAGGATAAGGTGCATATGTGAATATAAGATAGTGTTAAGGTATGTCTGCTGCATTACTGTAAAGTAAAAGCCTTCTGAATTTGTTCAGAAGCTTCTTCCTCTCCCCACAGAAGTGAAATGTTTCTTTGCATATAAAATGAGAAATTGGCTTCCTCTGTAGCTGCTATTGAAGAATTCTCCCAGTAATAAAAGCCCAGAAGGGCAAATACTTGATACTTGTTTGGGAACTGTTCTATGTGACTTTTATTTTTTGGACACCAAAATTACTTTCTTTTTAGGCATGTTAGCAATAACTTGAATTCATGGTAGAATATCTAATATCAGAGAAGGGCAGACAGACTGACAGCACTTTGTGTGAGTTAGCCAGTGGCAGTGTGTTTCTCTGGACTAAGTGAAGTAATCACTGTGTAGCATATTTCTATATCTTGGAATGTACTTACATTAATATTCCAGTAAAACAGAAAAAAAGAAATAGATTTGCAAAAAGTAAAGCTCCAGAATAGACTTCTACCTGCTCCTTACTAAAATGAATAATGGATCATTTCAGTGAATTTTTCTAAGTGCTAATCAAAAATATAATGATTTGCAAATCATTACTCAATTAAATTGGAAGCAGTAATTTTATTTTTCAGCAATTATAGTAATTAGTTTATCTTTGGAAGTTGTGGCTTATCAATCACGTAAAATGGTTTACTGAGTAACTTGCTCCTCGTAACTATCTTATGACTTTGAAGTAGCCATTATTTGGTGCTTGCTATTTATTTAGATAGAGGCTTTACTTTCCTTTAACTTTCACGTAACAATAAGATGAACTTCAATAGAATCACAGAATCGGTTAGGTTGGAAGAGACCTTTAAGATCATCAAGTCCAACTGTTAACCTACTACTTCCAAGTCCACCACTAAACCATGTCCTTAAGCACCACATCTACAGGTGTTTTTAATACTTCCAGGGATGGTGACTCAAACACTTCCCTGGGCAGCCTGTTCCAATGCTTAACAACCCTTTTGGGGAAGAAATTTTTCTTAGTATCTAGTCTAAACCACCCCTTGCACAACTTGAGGCCATTTCCTCTCATCCTATCACTTTCTACTGGGGAGAAGAGATTGACACCCACCCAGCTACAACCTCCTTTCAGGCAATTGTAGAGAGCGATAAGGTCTCACCTCAGCTTCCTTCTTTTCAGTCTAAACAACCCCAGTACTCTCAGCCACTCCTCATAAGACTTGTGCTCTAGACCCTTCACCAGCCTTGTTGCCCTTCTTTGAGCATGCTCCAGTGCCTCAATGTCTTTCCTGTAGTGAGAGGCCCAAAACTAAACACAATATTTGAGGTGCAGTCTCACCAGTGCTGAGTACACGGGGACAATCACTTCCCTAGTCCTGCTGGCCATGCTGTTTCTGATACAAGCCAGAATGCTACTGGCCTTCTTGGCCACCTGGGCCCAATGCTGGCTCATATTCAGCTGTCTGTCAACCAACACCCCCAGATCCTTTTCTGCCTGGCAGCTTTCCAGCCACTCTTCTCCAAGCCTGTAGTGTTGCATGGAGTTGTTGTGACCCAAGTGCAGGACCTTGTAATTGGACTTGTTGAAGCCCATACAATTGGCCTCGACTTATCAATCCAGCCTGACCATATCCCTCTGTAGAGCCTTTCTACCCTCAAGCAGATCAACACTCCACCCCCCAACTTGGTGTCATCTGTAAACTTACTGAGGGTGCACTTGATCCCCTTGTCCAGATTATTGATAAAGATACTAAGCAGAACTGGCCCCAGTATTGAGCCCTAGGGAACACTACTTGTGACTGGCTGCCAATGGAATTTTTCAGCCAAGTTTTTTACCTAGCAAAGAGTACACCCATGCAAGCCATGAATAGCCAGTTTCTCCAGGAGAATGCTGTGGAAAACAGTGTCAAAGGCTTTACTAATATCCAGGTGAAAAACATCCACAGCCTCTTCCTCACCCACTAAGCGGGTCATCTTGTCACAGGAGATCAGGTTAGTCAAGCAGGACCTGCCTTTTATAAACCCATGCTGACTGGGCCTGATCACCTGGTTGTCTGTCATGGCACTCAGGATGATCTGCTCCATAACTTTCCCTGGCACTAAGGTCAGACTGACAGGCGCGTAGTTACCCCAATCCTCCTTCCAGCCCTTCTTGTAGATGGATGTCGCGTTTTCTAATTTCCAGTCAACTGGGACCTCACTAGTTAGCCAGGACTGCTGGTAAATGATTGAAAGTGGGTTGGTGACAATTCTGCCAGCTCTCTCAGTACTCTTGTGTAGATCCCATCTGGCCCCATAGACTTGTGTGTGTCTTAAGTGGTGCAGCAGGTCACTAATCATTTCCACTTGGATTATTGGGGCTTCATTCTGCTTCCTGTTGCTGTTTTACAGCTCAGGGGACTGCGTAGCTGGAGGACAACTGATCTTACTGTGAAAGACTAAGGCACAGAAGGCATTAAGTACCTCAGCCTTTTCCTTGTCCTTTGTCGCTATTTTTCTCCCCACATCCAATAAAGGATGGAGATTCTCCTTAGCCCTCGTTTTGTTGCTAACGTATTTGTAGAAACACTTTTTATTGTCTTTTACAGCAGTAGCCCAGATTAAATTCTAGTTGGGCTTTGGCCCTTGTAATTTTCTCCCTGCATAACCTCACAACATTCTTGTAGTCCTCCTGAGTGGCATGCACCTTCTTCCAAAGGTCATAAACTCTCCTTTTTTTTCCTGAGTTCTAGCCAAGGCTCTCTCTTCAGTCAGATCGGTCTTCCCCACCAGCTTGTCTTTTGATACATGGGGATGGCCTGTTCCTGCATCTTTAAGATTTCCTTCTCAAAGAATATCTAGCCTTCCTGTACTCCTTTGACCTTCAGGTCTGCCTCCCAAGGGACTCTGTCCACCAGTCTCCTAAACAGGCTGACATCTGCCCTCCAGAAGTCCAAGGTAGCAGTTCTACTGACCCCACTCTTGTACTGGTTATGGGAGTAGATCAGTCAAAAGGTACAAGAGATAAAGATTGCAGCAGAATTTCCTTTGGATTGGTGGGCCAGATGACATTTAGTTTCAGCCTGCCTGGTTCGGTACATCTACATCACATGTCTTGAAATTTAGGCATGGCTGTGGTATTTCGGTTGAGCATGCATAAAAGCAGAGTTTATTTCCTGCTGTGGCAGTGACTAAAGTGGGTCTCTGTCAGGTGATAAATTTAGATTTAATATTTCTTCATAAGCAAGTTAATTTGAAAGGAACGGGGGAAATACTACAGGAAAGAATAAAACATTCCTGTTCCTCATCTCTGGAGGCCCTCTTTGCTAAGGGGTTTGAACCAACATCCCTTTAATGAGCCCTTAAGTAAAGAGGCTCCAGGTTGATTTGTATTCACGAGCTAGCCTTCATCTGAGTTGTATTCTTTAAAAGGGAGCTTTTGCCTTTAAAACACAACACTAATACACTCACACACACACTATATATATATATATATAAAAGCACGTGCTTATATGCTTTATGTATAAGCAAACATAAATGGTTTATGTGTCTATATATAACATCTTAGCATAAAAAAATCTTATGGGATGTTAGAGAAGTAGGCTCAGGCCCTAAGGGTAGATTGAAATGCTGAGTCTCGTTTTCTGGACTAGTGCTGTAACACTTAGGCTACTGCACAAAAAAATAATTTTTGTTGCCTGCCTTCCTCATCCCCGCTCTTGGTAAACAGCTCTAAGTGATTTTGAGATCAGCTGTTAAACTGCTGGGGTTTTCTCTTAGCCATCATGGGTAGCCATAGTCATGCATTTTAAAACTAACTTTCACAGTAGTAGTGAAAGTGTGAATGGAAGGATGTTGAGAGGCAACTGCAAGACTGACCTTTTGCCACAAATTGCAAGATAGTTGTCTACTAAGGATCATTTATTAAAAAAAAAAATGTTCAAATTCTCCTTTCCTTTTTTTCTGACTGTTTTGCTAATTCAGGAGCCTTCAGCTCTAATTCTTAAGTGGTTTAGACTAATTTTTGCAATTTCAGACCTGTTCTAGTGACAGTTGTTTAGTTGCTAGTCTTTTGCATTGCCTATACTGGTTTTGTCTGTCTTGCTTGACTGCTCATATCTTAAGAGGAAAGTCTCAGATTCCCACTGAAATAAATGTTAAGGATAGAAAAAGAATGGGGGAATAATTATGCACCATGCTTTATTCAGTGGCATAGTCTACTGCTCCCTCAGTGGCCGGTTTTTATAAAAGTGTTGTATTTTTATGTTTCGGTAGTTTGTCATAATGTGTTATTCCCTCTTAATTTTTTTGAGATGGAGCTGCAAGTGATAAACTGTGGGTAATCTTGCATTATTCTCTGGGTTGAGAGGATGTTTGCTGTTCAGAGGCCAGTGGTTTTCCACTCCTTTCTTTCTTCCTGCTTAGCAAAACCACCTTGCAAGTTTTGTGGGTTTTATCTTGGCAGTGGTGTTTCCTAACTCTGTGATAGTCCACATACCATTTGGAAAGGTGGTGAACATATCACTATTTGAGGTTCATATCCTCAGTTATATGGACATTTTAAGAACTGGTTCACTTGTGTAATGGAACAAGCTAAGAGCATGTACTGCCTGTGGGGAGAGGTGTTGTAGAGCGGCGGGCTTGATGACAGACTGCTTTAGAGCACAGAGCCTTACTGAGAGACATCCATTCCCTGGCTTTCATTCAGTGCTGCAGTATTTGTTATACTGTGGAGTCTCACATACTTGACACAACTGGGCAGTGAGCTGATAAGCCGTGTCTTTTGTATGCCTGAGAGAGAGGGAAGGGAACTGTGACTTCATGATTTTGTAGACGTTGAAGTAGGTAGGCATGAATCTTGAAGGACCATTGATTGAGTTCTGCATGTGATATTGAAGACCTGACAGAGCTAGTCTTTGATGGGAAATCTGTCACTATTTTGTTTTTGCCATTACTGTGTTTAAGTCCTGTGTTCTTTAATGATATATCCCACTGATATAGTGGGAAAATAAACACACAAAGGCCTACATTACATTTAAATCCAGAAATGAGAGAAAATGTATATGTCATTATTATTACTGTAACTTCATGAGTAGAAGAAACTTATAATACTCTGGAATGTTGATTGCCCCCATCATTTCAACAATTGCATAGATTTTTTTGAAAGTTAACACTTTATATTGTACTAAATGTCACCAGTTGAGTTGCAAAAATTGAAGCAAAAATTTCCCTTCCATAGTTATGTTCTTGTTTATAATTATATTTATCTCTTGTATCCCAAATGAGCATCTTAGTAATTTGTGTGGCTTCTTACGCTGTTGCATCCTAAAGAGATTGAAGGAATATTGTGAAAGACTGATGGGAAAGCAAAATCATAGTCATCTGTGTTCAGTATTGATAGTGACAAAATCTAATGAGATTTTCTCAATTTGGGGCCAAAATCTCGGTAAGAATGGCTAATTGTGTTTGAATTTGTCTAACATGAATACTGAAGATGGTTCTCTTCTACATGTAGACAGAAATCTGCTTCACAGGTATGGACACAAGAAACCTATTGCTTGAGTTAATTTTAATGTTTTCTCTATCCCCCACCAAAATTATAATATTGCAGAGTTTAGGTGTCCAGGCTCTGATTTCAATTTACTGCAATATATCAGAAGTTCATAGTTAAAATTATGTTTAGATTCCCTGCAGAAGGATAAATCATAGATAGGAATCTTGGTACAAGGGTGGGATGGGTTATTCAAACAAAGAAGAACTCAGAACCGAACCAATACCTACGATGAGCTATGGCTAAGATGAGCTTTCATGCCTATTAAACTCATCTCCTTGATAAACTAGAGATTATTTTAAAATGACAATAATTTTAATGAATTCTGAAAAAACAAAGTTCCGTATTAATTCTGACAAAGTTGAGGTTTAGATACTGCATTGATGCTTGCTATACCCCTAACCTAGGTAAATCTGCACATCTAATTCTGACTCTTCAATGACTTGAGCAGATCATACACACCAATTATGCACTGTGGTCTGATATTAAGTGACCTGTACGTTTTTCTGAATATGCATCAGCATATTTTTGTGCCAGATCACAAACTGAGTAATCCGGTGCCTCTGTCATTCTTGTCACTTTATTTGTATGTATTGTGACTCGCTTTTACACACTGTAAACAGCACCAGTGGAGTTGACTGTGCTTTTTATTTAGAATAAATTTTATTATAAAAATGCCTAAATGATGATATGTGGGTATACATTTACTGCAAATTGCAGGAGCTAAGACATCTTGCTTTTCCTTCCCACTGTTAGAAAAGGCCACTGCCATGTGTGTCCTGCCGTGTTCTCCACTTGCATTGCTGATGGGAGCTAGCAGCTGGGAATTGGTTCACTAGCTGAAATGTATGTGTTTGTTACCACTTGGGATGCTATAGGGCATTCGGCTGCTTGTGAGTAAAGTGTGAGTGTCACCCAGATTAATTCCTTTAATGTCATCTGTGTGTGGATGTCTTGGACATACTATGCTGTCTAAGATACCAGTACATGCCTGTAATTAGACATGTGAACTTCTAATTCCTCTTGCTTGTTTTATTTCATTGATGTGTTATATTCATGTGTGCACATTAGATTTAATTGCTTATTGTATTGCAGATTTAAAGTAGATTGAAATTATGATTCTTTGATATACTTAAACTCTAATCAATCAGTTGTGCTATGGTTTATTTCTTGTTACAACAGCGAAAAAGCTAGCCGATCTTGGGGTGTGTGTGTGTGTACTCCTGTGTGTGTAACTTTTTCCCCCAGATCGCTGTTTTTATTCATGTGCTGTAGTGAAATGTGTCTATTCAAGGAAGTATAACGTCCACAACTATGCTTTTGACATCCAGTCACAAGAATTAAAATCACGTTGTTTCTCAAGAATTACAAACATGTAGAATCTTACAAGAGGTCATGAATCATGATCATAATTTCCATCGTAACCAAGCTGATGTCCAGGGTCCAAATGCTATGACTAAAGGCAGAGTGAAAGTGATCTCTTTGAAAGAATAGTTAGAGGTTTTATAAGCCAGTTCTTTTAATGGATAATTAACGAGGAAGAGGGAAGGAAAGAACACTTTCTGACATCCTGCTTGTTTAAGAATCTGTGTTGCTTTAAACACTTGAGTAACGTGTGAGACTAATTCACATTTAAATTAAATGTAGGCAGTGATCAATTGTGGTATGTTAACCATTTTGGGTTTTTTTTGTTTGTTTTGTGTTTATTTTTCTCAGCACTGAGAAAACTAAGTTCTAACACAGTATGACTAGGACAACAATTAGCTATTTTAATAGCTTTGACTCAGACTTGTTTGTGAGTGCTCTTCAATTGGCAAACTACAACATTGCATAACAGATTATTTTTAGGTCTGCAATCTGGACATTATTAAGCATTTCTTTAAGAAGAAAAGGAAAATTCTGTTCACAAGTCTGGTATGTGATATTTAAAATGCAGGAGACTATTCAATTGAGTATCTTTATCTGTACAGTTGAGTCTTCCACTTTCAAAGAGATTACCGTGTAATTGTTGTAGAGACATGGGAAAGCATTCATGTTATACAGTTACACTTTTTGATTCCTTGTTTTGTTTCATTTCTGCTTAGTTTGCTATGTATTACTTAATGGGATGAGGATTAATTTTCAATTTCAATTTTAGATTTAGAGTAAGAATTTTATGTCCTTCACCTGGTGAGTCTGAGTTATAGAAGGAAAAAAACAGTGTATCAGAAAAAAGGAAAGAGAGGACTGTGAAATCTTAAACACTGTATTCTTAATTCACCTTCTCAGCTCATAGAGAGTACCACCTGGCAGTATCAATCAAACTGGGGGATTTTTTTTTCTGTTGTTCTTTCTTTTTCCTTCCTGGTGTTTGCCATCTTAACACTTTTCAAAGACCAGTTGGTTGTGTTTCTGCTCTGATACCTTTCCTGTGTGTTTTATGGGTCTCCAGGATTACTCTTAGATTTTTTCCATAAGTGTCGTTCAAGAAGCATTTACAAAGAGTAGTACAGGTGCTATTTTTTTCGTTCCTTTCATTTTTAAGTGAAGAGTTATTTGTGAGCCATTTGCTGCCCTGTTGAGCAGTCCAGACAAGTATATTGGGTCTTTAGTTGATCTTTTGGCTCAACGTCCCTTCTAGTTACTGAAGGGGAACATGGAGAAGAGCGCTCTGTCAGGTGGCAGAGCATGTCTTCTGCACTGCTGCATGTTCACATGGTGGTGGGTGAGATGATGGGAAACAGCCCCTGTGTTTCTCATTTCAGGTCAGAATCATCTGCTAATCTCAGGACAAACAGATTACTGCGGTTAAGTGGCAAGCACTTGTCAGACTGCAGGGAAGACCTTCATGCATATTGCCATCATGGGCTCTGCTCTTCTTTCTTCAGCCTGTCTTCTTTGTAGTATCTATGTTAAAACATTAAGTTTAATTTCTTATATATTTCTTATATATTCAGAAGGTAAGGCAATGTCCGCCTGAATAATTTCACTATTTTATTATCCCTATAAGAAATATTTTTCCATGGCAAAGGACATGTTGATAAGTGAAGTCTCTAATTTCTCTAAATAAATCTCACAAGAGCAACTACTTTATTTCCTCGCTTTTGCCTTTCATTGCTAAAGTGATAATAATAAACATACCTTTACAAATACAGAAGGCAAAGATATGCATGAAAGGGAAATTAAAGCATGGTTAGCAGCAGTAGCTGATGTTTCAAAGGAGACTACTTAAGAAAGATAAACAGACTGGTAGAAAAGCCACTGTTCAAGATCTTTGCTGAAATGAAGCCAAGAGTTGAAAGGACTTTTCTTCCCTGTTTCAGTGTTAAATTAAATTTTATTCACCTTCTTTTTCAAAGATTTGTCTTGAGGGAAAGACAAGAAGAACTGTTTGCATTTAAAAAAAAAATCAGTTTGAAAACTAAAACCACCTTTGACACAGAAGCTGATAGTTTCACTGGCAAAATTCAGCCTGAAGTTTACTCTTGCCAGAAACCCCCTGGAAATACAAGTGGGTGTGTTCTGCTTGAATAATCACATGTAAATGCAGAGGTGCCAGCAGCACTTTAATAATGACTGTAGCGTCTTTGAAGGCACTCTGAAGCTTCTGTTCTAAGACACTTCTAAATAATTAATCTTTTTTTTTTTCAATTTACATGAAATATGTAATGACATCCCCCAAGTACTAGATTTCCTTTCCTTTCCTTTCTCATACAAAGAATAAATAGATTATTTTAATTAAGGCAATTCTTGCTAACCTGTATAGTAAAGAAAGGTGATGAAAGAGAAGGTCCATATAGTTCTTTGTTATGACCCTCAGTAATCTTTTATTAACACAGAAGTGAAGACTTGAAAAACCTAGGTACCTCTGAGGCGAGCTTAGAAGTCTGGCTTCCCATCTGAAAATGAAGGAAAGCAATTTTGTCCACTTTGATATGGATATGCCATCTGGCTCCTGGGAGTTCATTCTGTGACCATTTATGTGGTCCTCCTTGTAAGACTGGCTGCTCAGCTGGCTGTATATAGTTCCAATTTTTTTATTATTATTATTTTTTTGGCAGATACTGAGCGTCTCTATACAGTTGTGTTCGAAGATATCTGTGGGCGTTATGGAAAGACCTATACCTGGGATGTGAAATCCTTGGTCATGGGTAAAAAAGCCCTAGAAGGGGCAGAGATTATACGAGATGTTCTAGATCTTCCAATAACCAAAGAAGAGTTACTACATGAAAGTAAAATGAAGCAGGAGAAGATATTCCCTACTGCTGAATTGATGCCAGGTATATTTCTCTTCAATATTTATAAAATGTTTATGGAATTACTTAAAATCCTAACCAAGGTAGAAGTTGTTAATCTGCCTTCCACAACACAGTTTCTCTTACAGATTCAGTTTCATCATTCTTGTTGTATCAAGTTTTACTCAAATCTACCTGTTATTTACCTGTTAAAGAGATATTTTACCTGTTTAAAGGAACTGAAAACTTTTTTTTTTCTTGAATACTTGGAGAACAGCTTTTTTTTTCTATATGTTTTGAAAGAAGAAAAAAGACTAGGTAAGTGTTTTTGAATTCTGTTTGGTAAACCACAAATTCTTTATAATTGTTGTTGGCAGCTGTGTAACTCAGCAAGTTAGTTTTCTCTGGCTATGAGCATAGCCTGACTTTGTTAAACACAAATACACTTTTAAATAAGTAGGCAAATATATGAGCCTGTGGGTTTTTTCAGCTGGGATTAATCTCGCCTAACCTGAACCTTGAAATTTAAGCATGGTATGTGAGCCAGCTGTGTGTCAATGGAGAGGGAGGGTTTCTCAGGTTATCCTAAAACAGGTAAATTTCATCACCTTCTGAAGATATGTGTATTTTACCAGTGATTGTGCAGTAAGGCCAGATGAGTAGCTTAAACCAGGTACCTTGAGATAAGCAAGAGGATGAATCATATCTGTGGTGTAAACTCAGACTTCTGTATTCTATTACATTTACATTTGAAATGCTTAGAGAAAAATCTTCAGCCATGCAAGACAAGCAATACCTAAAGCTCATATTGCTGTTAACTTTTTGTACAATGTTAAACTTCCTGGAGCAAATATCAATAATTTATGAAGAAAAAAAAAAAATAGGAGCGAGTAGAGGGGGAGGAATAAAAAAAAAGTGTTAGAAGTGAAATAGCTACATGTCACTATAACAAGTTTAACTGTTATAATTTTTCTCTTTGAATGTGTGCTTGTTTGACAATCTACATTGCATTAATGTTTTAATTTTTAGGTACTTTTTTATACCTAGTTTCATAATGCATTAAGAGGATGAAAGTTAAAAATATATGATATGTTAGGAATAAAAAACAAGCAGCAAAAATAAAAAGTGTAATTTTTTTAGGCAGTTTAAAAACTTGAGTATTTTTTGCAGCTAACTTATTTGGTTATGTCTCTGATGTCTTTTATATGCAAGGTTTTTCAAATTTCATCTTTCTCCCTTACAAACCCACCTTGAACTGTAAGCCTAGTTAAACTCTCCAGGAGAACAAGAAAGATGGAGGGATGTGGTTTCATTTTTCATGTCAAACTTCTGGGACTAATTTTGCTGCTGTATATTTTGCAAGACAAACAGAAGAACCGTAGTCTGGGCTCAGAAAATGACAGATGGACAGACTGGGTGAAAAGTTAGGAGGCACAGCAAGTCACTGTAAAGTAACAAAGCAGGTAATGGATACCATCAAGTGGATATTCTGTGCCTGCTGAGGATTGTGATAGTGTGGCTGAGCTGGCTTGAACAGAGTTACAGAGAGGTGATGGAACAGATTAGCTCAAGGAAACGAAGTTTTGTACTGTTCATGCCTTCAGAAAGTGAATCCTGGGCTCGCTGAAGCTGGGCTATTATAGTGAAACAAGCAGAATTCTTCCTGGGAGAAGCAAGTAAACATTTTTATCGTTGCCAGAATTGTTCAACTGATTATCTTTTCAATTCAACTAAATACATGTGATAACTTTCTTCAGGATATTTTCTAAAGCAGAATTGGTGTGAACTTAAATACTTTATGCTCACTGGCCATTGTGAGAAGCAAAGGCGGACTTGGTCACTTGAAGTAATGGGATCTCTATTTTATTTAGTAGCAGCATATGAGATACAAGTTGAATTGCCATGAATTTTGAGAAAAGCAGGTTGATGTTAGCTAATAATCTAGAAAGAAGTGACTCCAGCTACTTACTATTTAGTTTCTTTAAGGACTAACCTGTTCTTCAACCTGACAACCAGATTTTTTTTAATCTACTACTTTTGTTCTGTCCTTTTGTATCTTCTGAGGGTATTTATTAATGTAATCCTTGTGGATTTATTCTACAGCCTCTTAATGTTCTTTAACTAAGAACGGACTTCGTGCAGGTGTTGTGTAAGATGTAAAATTCTGGTGTCATGTTGAATTTACAATGTTCTCTGACTAACTGATCTTTCAGATAGTTACAGCTAAATATAGGAAAGTGAAAGTTAATTGTTGTATTGATTAATGGCATATAACTCTGACATGCCTCTGGCCATCTTCTGGCAGTTAATAGGCAGGTGAGGTTCTATTTTCCAATAAATTTCTACAGTTTTTCCAAAAAGTAAGATTCAAATTTGGTTTGGTGGAGAACAGTGCTGAATGATGACCAACAGTGTTTGAAAAAGTGACTCAAGGAAAGTACACTTGTTTCTGGACATAGAAGGAGCTATGCATGTGTTTGTGCCAGCAGTAACTCTGTTAATTCCTAAATCAAGTAATTGACAGGTATGTCAGTGCTGGTTTAGAATGATGTGGAAGTTGTACAAATATACGATTGGCAAAGTAGTTTTTTTGCCTGACAGGCTATATCACAGCCATGACACTTAATGTACAACAATTCCAGGACACTAGGTGTTGATGATGGAATTTTGATTACTTCAATATGGCCGAACTGGCTGACAAGCTTCAATATATCAGGCTGTGGTCAAAACACAGATTTCATCTATGAGGAGGATATATCCATTTCTAATGTGGAATTTTCCGATAACTACTTGAGAGGTTTTCACAGATTTATTTTTAGTTCTGAAAGAATCTTAGGGAAGGCTGGTTTTGATTTCAGTGGAAAAAGGAATTAATTCAAGGCAACACTAACAACATGTCAGGGCTGCCACTTGTGCTCTTTTCTAAATACTTTTGTCAGAGTACAGACATTGTTATCTGCAAGAGTAACATAGTAGGCTTTCTGTTTCTGCAAATGCAGTACTACATTGCAGGGAAGTTGATTGTCAGAAGAATGAGGAATGACAAGTGGAGCAGAAGAAAACCATGCATATGTACATTTACCTATACATGTGTAGGTGTGCTTTTGCTTAACACAAACCCAAAATACACACAGAGCCAGAAAAAACTAACTCCAAGTTACAGAGCTTCCAACAGTTACTATAATGATGTCAGGGTTATGAAATCAATGCCATCATTTCATAGCAGTCTCTGTTTTTTGGCTCATCATGATCACAAACCACAGATCCTTAAGGATTGTGTGGTTATATACACCTTTCAGACATCTTCCATTCCTGGGTTGTTTTCATAACTGGGATTTCTTTGTTATGGCTCCTATTCAGCCAGTGCAAAAATGTGATGTGCAAACTGTTTTCCAGTTCAAGTACAGTTGACTGTCTCTTGCAGACATGAGGAGGTAATTTCATAGATCCATGTTAAGTACCAAGTGAAGCCAGTCAGAAATCACAAAAAGAGAAAGAAGAAAACCAGTTCAGGTTCCAATGACAGCTCATTCTAAAGTCATATATATTTTTTTTCTTGAACAATTCCATTCAACCAGCAGTCTAGTTTCCTTAGCTATTGTTTCCTTGATTCATGTTGTGCCTTTAACAGTTAAACAGACTTCCTACCATGTTATCTTTTCTTTTCCTTGACATTATTGTTTTAACGGTAGGAAACTCTATGAGTCCATGCTGGGCTCAGTGAGCCTGTAACCCCTAAAGATCAATTAGCTGCAAACTCAGAATGATGCTGTCTGTTTGGCTGATTTCAAGCATTTGGCCTTTGCACTGAATCCTAAAGGATTGCAACCCAAAAATGCTTTTACCAGAAAGTCAGCAACACAGCTGACAGAGGTTCTGAATTGTGTAAAATTTAGCACTTACATTTTTTCCATGGCCATGCATGTATCATTATTTCTGGACTAAAATGAGATTATCGATTTGGTGAGCAAGGAGTCTCTGCCACCAGAAAGATCTCTGGTACTTTTTAGAGAGCAATAAATGAGAAGATAGAATTCTTTACTAATGGCCAATACCTTCCAAATTGGGAAGCAGAGTATTGGTTTCCACATCCACTTTTGTAGCTCAGTGAAAAGATAACATAACATTGCAGAAGCATTTTTAATATCTCAGAACAAAAAAGAAATAGGTGGATCTGAGATTACATTTCCATAGTCTCATCAGAGACACCACCAAGTGGTGGACAGCCCCATCTCTGTCACACTGTCACCTTTATAGTATCAATACTGTCTTTACTTGGGTATTGAGAGCAAGTGTAGATAATGAATAGCACTGTGCTGACGGGCTTGAAACTGTTGTAGCACACCAGACTACATAAAAAAAAAAAAATATTTTTCAGTCAGTTTGTGACTTAACTGAGCAGACAACTTCTTCTTCTTCTACATGGGATTTTTTTTTTTTTTTTTTTAATTGGTTAGGTGCTTTTAGTGTTCAGAGACTGATGAGGTTTTTACCATAGAATCACTTTTATGAACTTAAAGAATTATCATTGAATTGGCTAGAAAGCTAATCAACTTGACAAAGCTCTGAGTGGTAATGTTAGCTTTTCTTTGATTAAAGACAGTGACGAAATCTTGAAGAACTTTAAGTTTGCTCTGATATCACATTCAGTGGAGGAACTGTAAATGATTTTGAACAAGAGGAGCAGTCTTTTCATACTGAGGCTATATTTATCCTTAACATTTCCATTTGTGCACAACTGGGCATAAATTATATAAGACATGTACAATGCATGTACACAATTAATTTAAACAATGTGTGGAGGACTTAGGTTTCCTTTAGTCTTTTTCTCAGCAGTAAATCTTTTCTTCCAAGTACACTCTGAATGCTCTCAGACAGCTTATTTTGTGTAACGTTACAGCAAAATGAAGTGGACTTGAATATGGGTTTCTAAAGAGCCTTGATTTTGGTGCCCCAAAGGTCAGGTGTCCTCCATTCTCATGCTGTTAGTGTGAGCTGAAAGCTAACTGTATCTACATGGTGGTGAATGAGGAGCAGCACTGTAATACATGTATATGAAGATCTTCTTAGAGTGAGTGCGGAAAGTCTGCAAAAACAGCGTGAAGTTGTATTTGGCTCTTAATTTGTGTGTGAGCTATGTGAAGAAAGTGCTTAGTGATCAGTATATATTTCCAACAAAAATTTCAGTGTAAAGGGCAAAAGTCTGTTGATCAAGACACTATTCTCTAAAAAACGCCTGTAGCCATGTTGTTTCTTGTGCAGAATACGCTGCATCTCAGCCACAAGATTTAGCAAGAACATTCATATTAGCACAGGCTACGTAGTGTAGATGAGCTCCAAAAATATAGCAGGGAAAGAGAAAAGAAACATACACATACACCAGTGAAGAAAAGGGGAAACCAGATAAAAGAGGTAACAGATTAACAGACTGATCAAATATGACACAAAAAGGAAAAAAAAAAAAATCAGTATTTTTTGAAACAGACTAAGTCGCTTAGATTAAAAAATAAAAAAAGTTAAAGAAGACTAAAGCATATAAAGATAAAATAAAATATGCATAGGAAAAGATATGGTTGCTGATGAAATACAGTTTCTGTTCTTGATTAAAAAGAACATTGTGGCATGTTTAAATACCCCACCTCATTTTTCAATGAATATTTCTTATCAAAAAGTTGAGGGAGAGAATAATTCCTTTGGCTTATAACTACAATTGACAATAAATTAAATGTAACTAATAATACTCATGATTAAATTATCATATGAGAATGGCCTATATAGCTTATTGAAGTAAGGAGAATGAGTATCTTTTCAACAATAAAAATTAACTGGAGACCAAATTACATACTGTGATAACAAAATAAAAACGAAAAATAAGAGTAGCACAGGAATTTATCTGGATAAATAACCAAATATCCAGTAACTAACTGGGGAGGGGGATAAGACAATTTAACAAGCAAAATGTCCTTAATAACTCACTTTTTCTAAACTATCTGTGTAGTCCCCAAAACTAATTCAAAGGATACACAGCAGTTGTGGATAGCAGTAATACTGTTATTTGAATAATAATTTGAGGCCTATATGAGAGAAAGTTTTAAATGAGAAGTAATATCTGTCATTAAACTAACTGAACTGTGGAGAAGCTTTTGGGTGTAGGAAGTTATCTTCATAGCCATTTTAAAATACTCATTTGCTATTTTTTTTTTTTTTTTTTTTCTTCACTATGAGGGTGGTGAGGCGCTGGCCCAGATTGCCCAGAGCAGCTGTGGCTGCCCCCTCCCTGGAAGGGTTCAAGGCCACGTTGGACGGGGCTGGGAGCACCCTGGGCTGGGGGAAGGGGGCCCTGCCCGGGGCAGGGGGGGTCAGAACTAGGTGATCTTTAAGGTCCCTTCCAACCCAAACCATACTATGATTTTATGATTCATTCTGTGATTCCATGATTTAAGAGTTCACATGTGTTTGCTTTCTGAAACAGCAATTATGAAGAGGAAGACACAAAGTAATAATTTTAAGTCTCCTTATCTTTTATAATTTCTGTACATGTAACCATTAACTTCCTGTAATAGTTTATCTTGGACTTTCACTTGAATCTGAAAAGGAACAGGTGGAATCTATGGAAACTCCACAACATAACTGGATTTCATTGCCAGTAGGCAATTAGTAGGAGGAATATGCTGTATTTATGGTGTTCCGTTTGCTTTTTTTTCATTATTTACTATCTTGAACTAAATTAATCCTATGTTATACTATTTCTCTGATTATTAGATGTCTGACACTATATAATTGTTTGAATAAGGACAACATTCATTTGGAATAATACAATGTATTAATATATATGATGGTGCACTGTTTCAGCTTGCTCAAAATGTTCTTAAATTGGTTAACACCATAGCTAAATTAGTTGGAGACTATAAGGGAATATTATCTATGATTATTGGTGCAGAACTGAAACCCCTGTGAGCTGTTTGGGTGTTGTCTGGGGGTGGGAAAAATGAGGATGTGTCTGCTAAATGTTCGTCCTAGCAGAACATATTAGCTTTCAAACAGCACATTTAAAAGAGGTAACTCACACGTGCACCGCCTTCTCTATTGCCCACTGATTTGCTGTTTCTATCGATGCAAGAGAGGTATAGTACACTGTGATGTTCATGAAAAGATTTGCTGCTGAAAATACCACTCTGTTTATTTGAGGCCTCCTCAGCCAGGTATAAGCTCCTGTAATGTAATTTTGAAGCTTTACTTTCATAAAAACTACCTCATAAATTTTAGAATACTAACTTCTTGTGGTCCTATTTACAATGTATGCTTTTGCCTAAGAGGGCCATGGGGAGCCATTAATTTTTTAAGGGCTTTTTCTTACTTAGCTTTTGTTCATCTTTTTAGGATTGAAACAGACATCAGGAAAGACAGTGGGATTGTCTGTGTAGGATTGGGCATTTATATGACCTTGTTCCTGCACTCTGTGCTGTCAGTACACAAGTCAAGTATATTCCCGAAACAATAAGACTAGGACTTTGTCTGTGCTTGTAAGACTACTAAATAAGAGATTTGCGGGTTAAGGTATTGTCAGAGCTTAGTGTGTGATTGTCTGCATGCTGGTGTAGTTATGCCTTCAAATGACTCGACTGTAAGCAGAAATATGAACACCAGAAATCATTCAACTAGTGAAGAGATGAAACTGAAATTATGGTTCAGTGCTGAAGCAGCATGAATAATCCCCTTCCTTATCTCATATATTTGCCCGGTTTGTTATGGAGATCACTTTCTTTTGTTTCTTGAAAACCATTCTTATAGTTTGCTGTAACATGTTCATAGAAAATTCACTTTAGGAAAAGAGAAAAATAGAAGATGCTTTGTAAGATGAAAGTTTCGTTGAAGACTTACATAGAAGAAAATAGAGGAGCTTTATATTATCTCTTTATTTGTCTGGAGGCATTTCATAAGAAATAGGTCTGAAACTGGAGTTCCAGAAGTGATGCAAGTTAAGAACAGTGTTCTGTTCAGTGGTAGACAAACACAAGAAAAGGGATGATGCAAAAATTTGAAAGTGTATCAAATAAAATGTAGCAAAAATGTATGTGTTGTTCACCATTCTGAAGTATTCCATATGATGCAGAGCTCATGTTTGAATAAAGCTAAAAGGAAAATAAAAATTCTCTTTGTTTTCCATAAATTTGAATTAGCTCTTAGGAGATAAGTCTTGTTAATTTTCACTTCATAATGAATAATACCATTTGATTATAAAATGTGATACCTGAAAAAAAAAAAAAAATCATGTAGAAACCAGTGTTGTAATAACATAAATAATTAGATAGGGACTATCATTATATCATTTTAGCGTAGCATTATTTAGTTTCCTGAACTCTTGCTGTACATGTTTGTATTAGTCAATGAAGAGGAAAATGCAACAGTTAGCCCAAGGGTTTTATGGTTCAGTATAAGTCTTAATTTTAGTTTGTCAGTTGGTCCAATGTACTAGTCAATGTGGTTTCGGCTGAATCTAAAGAGAACAAACACCAGATTGGGAGTCTAATGGAGGAATAATAGTTCCTTTTAACAACAAGAAAAATTATATATGTGTTATATACATTTTTCTGCAACTTTCAGAACAAAAGTGCTGATTTCTTCCTTTAAAATGCATCTGTGGTCTCAGAAGAAATAATTCATTTCTGTTGGTTTAGTCCATTTTCTTTTTCTGAAGTTAACTTCATTGACATTTATGATTGAGTTTTAAAGTTGCTGACACTTTAAGTTGATCCTTCTTCTTTTCAGTTTCTATAACTAAACTCAGCTTACAATTCTTTTCATCTGTTTTTCTTTCCAGTAGTCACCAGCGTTTAACTATTATGTTTAGAATACAGTAAACTTCTGTGTCTGTTCTAAAACTTAATATTTGAAGAGATACGGGAAAGAAGCACTATTTACCTTTTTGATTACTTGAAATGAAAGAGTAGATTTGGAAGTAAAACACAGCAATAAGGGATATTTATTCCTGATTTTAAAAGAAGGGGGAAAAAAAAAAAAAAAAACCAAAAAAAACTTTCTGCATGTGGCCAAGCTTTCAGTGGGAAGGGTGGAGGGTGTTCCCAGGAAGCCTAGCAAATGGGTCCTTATGTGACGGATGGGCCTCGATCCCTTACATGGTAACTACAAGCTAGAAGTTAGCAAGTTCACCGGAATTTTACCGTACTTCTGCGTAGCCATTGAGTTTTTAATTGGTTGGTTCTGATGTAACTGAAGGCTTCATTTAACTGAAAAATCTGCGTAGCTATAGGGGATATAATGGCAAAGTGTATGCAGGGGAAGTTTCTTACAGATCTTGAAATCAGTTCCCCACTTCCCCTTCTGTTGACGTTTTCTGTAAAAAAAAAAAAAAAAACAAAAACAAAAATGCAAGAAGGATAAGAAAGGTATTATCTTCATAACGAAGAGTTATGTGTTGAATTAGTACAATAATTGTGTCAGTACTTTGATGTGGAAAAGTGTCTAGAGCTATATTGGTGGTAATTGATGTGAAAAAGAAATGGGTTTCATTGATCTGTAGCTTTTACAAAGAAATAACAAACCTGGAATGAAAATATTTTTCAACTGCTACTGTCTTGAGCTTGTTAAGTTATGCTAGCTATTCTTCCATATGCAAATTAATTTTTTTCTGCACAGCTGGTTTTCCCCTTTTATGTTTTTTTCTATCTATCTTACTAAGTTTACACATATGTGAATAATAATTTTTTAAATGGCATATTTTTATTAAAGTGCTTTTCTGAATAATTTAAATATTTTCTCTCTGGAGCTATTAGGGATAGCTTTGGTTTAGCTCCCTTGTAGTGAGGGAAGCCAAAAAAAGAAAGTAAACATGCACACACACGTTTACACACCCAAATCATGACAAGTGCTGGGGGAATATAAGAGAGAACCCTGAAGAAATAACCTTTCTGCAAGAGTGCTTTTCTGTGGCTGGCTAACTCCAATAGAAATGTAGAATAAACATACCCTGTGACAGATGAATTGAAGCTGTGATGCAGTGGGACTGAAGAAAATTAGCTATTTGAAAAGAGCACAACTTTAGAGAAAACTATGTCATAGCAAGGACATAGGAGGTAGTAAAATTCTTGTGTAATCTTTAGACTTCTTTATATTACTACACACTATATACTAGCCTTGCTAAATGTTGCAGATTAATTAGCATAAATTCCTTTGAATTAATGCATTTTATTTAAAAAGAAACATTTAAGCTACTACTTTACATTAAGAGATCTTAGTACTTCCATTAACTTAATATGGATTTACCTCACATGTTTCATAATTAAGACATAATCTGTATCTGGAATAAAAAGTTGACTTGTATTTAGCATCATATTTCAGTGAGAGGATAGAGTAACATCCTTTGGGAAAAATGCACTTGCTTATTATTAGTATAACCATTTAAGGGGGCATAGGAAGGCTTTTAAACGGGTGGTGTATTGACATTAGAGGAGAGATAGCGTTTGTTGTTTCTGTCCACTGGAAATCTAGCATCACAGAAGTGCATGCGTTTAAAGACTGTCTTCAAATACAAGCATGGAGCTAGAAATGTCAATTATTAATTGGTTGATTAGATTCTGGAGAATAGAGAATAAAACTGCAGAGAGCCACATCTACAGGTCATACTTCCAGATAAATGGGTTAGTTAATGCACCTATTTACTAATCTACAAACTTTATTATCAGTAGTAATTATAACTTCTCAGAGTTGAGCATATGACTGTACTTGGGAAAAATGTATTGCAGATAAGTTGTTGTTTGTAGAATTGTCAAAATGGAGCAGAAAGGCTGGATCGCATGTGAAATGCTTGAATTGGAGATGCTGGATGGCAAAGGAAATAATTAAATGAACATGAGGAGTAGGAATGTTTTGAGGGGTCAGGGGCCAGCCATAAGTATGACATTGAATCAGGAGGCAGGGAATAACATTATTTTAGTATTACCAGCCATGAAAAGTAGGATAAGAATTCATGTAGTTGGAAGATTAAAACAAAGAATTGTTCTCAAGCTGGTTCACTCTCATTCTCCATTAGACACTGATAATTTTTTGGTCTGGGAGACATATCCAGCATTTAGAATGCTGCAGCAGAGAAACGTTGAAACCTCTGCATAGGAAACTCAAAACTTGTACGGAATAATGAAGTATGTTTCCCTATTACACAGACTGCTGTGTTTTCACTGTTCCCTAGATTAACCTTCCCTAGAAGACTGGATCGGATTGAAGTTTCTACCCATTAGGCTTGAGGTGTTCATTACCCTGCGTTCACAGCATTAATAGATAAAGCTCTGGTATTAACGCTGTGACTGACAGCTCTTCTCCTCTGCCTAGTGTTACTTGTTTTAGTAATTGCAAAAGAGAGAAACTGAGTTCTCTTAGGGGCTGGTTTAAGCCAGTTGGATACCTGCTTCAGAAATTAAAACTATACCATTCAGTGAAAAGAGTTTTGGTTTTATTTTTTTTTCAGGAGTGTAACTGTGTATAAAAGAAAATGTTGCCCTGTGTGCTTTTCTCTCACAGAGAGTTTGAAATAATAAACATAATGTTGGGAATATTGCTTAATGTGCTTCTAGTAGGTGCACTTACACAATGATGTTTAACCCATTTTTGGCATATTTTGAAAAAAGCATAATTTGATGACAGAACAAGTGTATACCTTGAGGAATGTTCTATGATTTTTGTGTGAAGGAATGTTTCAGATATAGAAAGAATTTTCTTCTATACTATCTGATTGAAATAGGTTGTTATATTCATTATGACAACATTGTTCAATACTGCTAAATATATTGTAAGTAGATATTAATACATATACCTACATATATGCACTGATATAAAAAAATTACGTATTTCCCTTGCAGGGGTTGATAAGCTGATCCGGCATTTACACAAACACAACATACCCATGGCTGTTGCCACCAGTTCAGCTGAAGTGACATTTCAGATGAAAACAGCCAGACACAAAGATTTCTTTGGTCTTTTTCATCATATTGTGATGGGAGATGACCCTGACGTGAAAGGTGGCAAGCCACAGCCCGATGCATTTCTAGTTTGTGCAAAGAGATTTCACCCTCCTGCACCTCCAGAGAAGGTAAGAAGGAGAAAGAACAAATTAACTGAAAAGTTAGGAATATTCTGTTTGGGCTATATTTGGATTTATATCTTTTTATGTGATAAATACTTAGATAAAGATTTAATATGAACATAAAAATCAGCAACCTCTGTTTTCAAATATGTTTATGCTGTTGAAGCAAGAGATTGTTGGAAAGCATAATTTCGCCCCACTACATATATTTGTAATGCAGATTACTCTGATTTACTACATGGTAGTGTGCAGTAATAGGAAAGTGTAATGATTTTCCACTCTATGCATAAATCTGCAAGCTTAGCTTCACTACTCAAAGTTTGGAAACTGTTATTTAAACATAGATCAGTTAATTTTTCATACATTCATGACTGATTTACCTCTTAAGTGTCTAAACATTAAAGATAGTTCTTTGTAAAGAGTGCATATATTTTTTTCTAAGCCATCTCTTTCCTCTTGCATTCTAAATCTCTGAGATCATAATTCTTGTTTCTGATTTAAAACTGATCAGTTTGAGCAATCTTTCTCAAATAGTAGAGGTGTTTAGTTTCTCTCTTATATATAACTTTCTAAACTTGATTCTGAAATTGAAATCTGTAGGGAGAATATGTGAAAGATAAATTGCGAGTTAGTGAAAATAATGTCTTTGCTTTTTGTTTGAAATTAAATTTCTGTTCTCCTTAAAATATTTTTCTCACTTCTTGTCTGTTCTGAGTGGAATGTAAGTTCTGAAGTTTTGTATTTTCATTACTACAGAAAAATGCATGACGTTTTAAAGGAACAACGTTAGGTGGATTAGACTGTGATTACTGTTCTCTCAATAGGATTATTGAGGAAAAAATGGTTACACAAATACATACAGAATGATTAGTTAAATTCTCCAGACTTTCATACTTTAAGTCCTCACCCAGTCTAAATGGTATTTGCTGTTGCCTTGAAATACAAAGTGAAATAAGCGTGATGCAATGTGGCATGTTGTGAACACTGTTAGCACTGTTAACCAAACTGGGTTGGGATTTTGTGTTGCTTTGTTTTGTTTTGTTTTGTTTTGTTTTTTTCCTGTTGCAAGTGCTCTTGACATTCTGTGTATGTGCATCAACTTTATTTGGAAGCTTAGATGTTCAGAAAAGATACATATTCATGCAGATGGCACTTGTATGGACATGTTAGGTACTTGTGTGAGTAGGCCTTGTATGTATGGTACAGTTCCAAATGTTGAAAAATCTGAGCCAAGCAAGACTGTTACGAATTTTGACGGTGTTCTCAATACTCAATTGAGAGCAAATATTGCAGCCCAGGGTTTTGGAGGGAGTAGGAGAAAGGAGCTGAAAACAAGCTTAAACCACAGCTTAATGTTGCTTTCATATAAAATTATTACTTCTTGCTTAACTGTATGTCTAGGGAACAAAAAATCAGGGTATGTTCCTGTAATGTTGTGTTTTTTGTGAAACAGGATGAGAGGTGCGTAATGCATGCTTTTCATCTGGATGGCGGTGTGGCTGTAAACTGTTCTGTAATTCTGAAAGTAAGAGCAGAGAGTATTGAGAATTTATATAAATCTGGGTTGTAACTGGTGTCTGAAGGAGAGGTAAGTAAATTGAATGTCAGCTGTGTTAATGACAAATTAAACTATTTCTTGAACTGAGGAGCCTAATAGTGATATCCAGGGGGACAGCTTTCCCAAATGCTAAATTTATTTGGCTCTATTTCAGAAAAGTCACAAGGTGGTAATAGCTGAAAAGGACAAAAACCATTAAAAATACCTAAACCAAAACCAAACCACAACAAAACCAATGACATTGTGCTGTAGATATTTTTATTTATTCAGCAATAAGTAGCCTTACCTGTGTTAAAAAATATTTGAAGTTAATAGTAGCATCTTTATTACAAATAATTTTAAAGTTTTAAAGGTATGTTAGACAAAATTTTAGTGTTCACGGTATTTCTGTATAGTTATTTTATTTAAGCTTTCTTTGAAGAGCACAAATGTTTGAACCCTTGCCTTTCCTTTATATGAAGTTTAACAGCATTCAGAGTTCCCTTAGTGCAGATACTTCAGCTGAATTTTTTGTCACAATCTACAAAAGTCCCAAATGTCGAAGTGTGAGAATTTAGCACAAGCACAGAACTCCCAGGAAGAAGAAAATCAAAACAGTACATGCAAAATTATCTGAAACATTCATGATCAATTGCAATGTAGTGATGGCATCTGCAGTGTCAAGCACTGAACTAGTAGAGCTACAGGTTTGGATTGCATGCTAAAAATCAGTAACATGCAAGTCTGCAGCAAATTATCAGGAGGTATAGGTAATGTCTGCATAAGCAAGTAATTGGACTTAAGAGAAACATTACTAGAGCAGTGTATTTGGTACTTAGCCCCATATATCTGTGCTATATGTGATTTGAATGTTTTCTGTTGAATTAGATTTCCTCTGATCCCTGGCTGAAAGCTGCATATGGTTCTTTGGAGCTTTATGTCCTCCTTAAGTATTTTATATTGCTTGATATGCACCTGGAGAGGACTTCCTACTATAGCTTCCTGCTAAAGCAACCTAGTACACACTGAAACTACTTAGTGAAACAAACCATCAAGTAGCAACTGAGGACTGTCAGATTTGCTTCAAAACTTCGCTGCTGCTGCGAGTGAAAAATACAGTGTAGCCATAGAAGGCCAAATCCAGAATTTAGACTGTAGTGGCATACCAGACTGTGACTGTTGCTGTCGAGGCATACTTCTACAAGTAGGAAGTTCTAAAAACATATAAAATTGGATATGCTGTCTGATTTATTATCATTGGAGTATGTCATGATTGTCCGTCTGGGAATTTCTTAAATGTTGACCTTTCAGTTTGCAGCCTTTGGTTAACTAGGAACTTAATAAGCATAATGATGAAAGCACAGCACAAGAATTTCAAACAAATTACACCCTTGAAATTCAGCCCCACTCTTACTATCTTGTGATGCATGAAGTTTCACCTGAACTTCCAACATTAGTAGCAATGCACTGTCATATGAGTAATTAATTAAATCAGTCGGGTAATCAAAATGTGATCTGCAGATTAAATACTAGAAATGTTTTCTTATACTAAAGTTAAAATTTTTGTTTTAGATACATGCCAAATTCTGCTCTCAAATGCAGAGATGCAACTTGTACAAAAACCAGCTGGAGCTGTACACATAAGTAGAAACAACATGTGCTTGAATATGGTAGAAATTTCAGGCCACAATGTTCAAAACACTATGTTCTTTTCCATACATTTTATTTAGACAATTGAAAAAAACTTTTCAGAGTGTTATTTTTGTTCGGGTTTTTTTATGATTTTCCTACCTTTATATGATCATAATTTGGAAAATAAGTTGTTTTCATATTTTTCTACAATTAGTTACTTACTGGTTTACTATGTTTCAAATTTTTACAACGAGAATTCCTTTTAAGAGAACCTTTGAAATGTGCTGTAGAAGCAAAATCTGAGTTTCATTGATGACACAACTGTGAAATTTGGTAAATTCAACTAAATATGCCAAGGGATGTCAAAGACAACAAGAGGGGCTTCTGTAAGCACACAGGAGACAAAAGGAAGACTAGGGAAAATGTAGGCCCATTGCTAAATGAGATGGGGGACTTGGTTACATAGGACAAGAAAAAGGCTGAAGTGCTGCATGTAGCAAGTTACGAATGCCAGGTCCCAGCAACCAGAGGGAAGGGCTGGAGCAAGGAAGATGTACCCTTGTTGGAAGAGGATCAGGTCAGTGAATATGTAAACAAACTGGACATGGATAAGTCCATGGGCCCTGATGAGATGCACCCTCAAGTGCTGAGGGAGCTGTGAGATGTCATTGTGAAGCCATTCTTCATAATCTTTGATCATTCACGGTGATGGAGAGAAGTGCTTGAAGGCTGGAGGAAAGCAAATGTTACTCCTGTCTTGAAGAAGGGCAAGAAGGAGGACCCAGGCAACTACAGGCTGCTCAGTCTCACCTTGATTCCTGGAAAGGTGTTGGAGCAACTAATCTGGAGAACCATTTCCAGGCACAGTAAGGATGAGCAAATCATTGGGAGTAGTCATCATGGCTTCACCAAGGGGAAGTCATGCTTGACTAACTTCATAAATTTCTAGAATGAAATGACTGGCCTGTTAGAAGAGAGGAGAACAGTGGCTGTTGTCTACCTGGACTACGGTAAGGCCTTTGACACTCTCTCCGATAAGAACCTCATAGAGAAGCTGTTGATGTATGGGCCAGATAAGCAGACAGTGAGGTGTGTTGAAAACTAGCTGAATGGCTGAGCCCAGAGGGTGGTGATCACCAGCAGAAAGTCTAGCTGGATGCCAGTGACTAGGGATGTGCCCTGGGGATGGATACTGGGTCCAGTCCTGTTCAGCATCTTCATTAATGATGTGGTTAATGGGGCAGTTTGCTGATGAAGAGAAGACAGTGCTCAGGGGGATCTTGCTAATGTACATGAATACCTGAGTGAAGAGTATAAAGAAAAGCCAGGTTCTTTTCAGTGGTGCCCAGTGACAGAACCAGAGGCTATGGGCTCAAACAAACACAGGAGGTTCCGAGTATAAGGAAACACTTTTTCACGGTGAGGGTGACTGAGCACTGTCAGAGGTTGCCAAGAGAGATGGTAGAGTTTTCCTCCTTGGAGATATTTAAAAGCTGTCTGGACCTGGTCCTGGGCAGCAGGCTGTAGGTGGCCTTGTTTGAGCTGGTGGGGTTGAACCACATGAGCTCCAGAGGTCCCTTCCAACTTCAACCATTCTGTGATTCGGTGATACACTTCACAGATTTGATTTCGAAGAAGCAAGGAAACAAAAGTGCTTTCACTAAACAATATTTTCCTGTTCCATTTTGATTTAAAGGGCTCAAATTATTTAAAAACATTCTTCTGGAATTTATAAATATTAGAATGTTAAATTTTGATTTTAAGGAGTTCGTAATAACCTTAATGGTTTTGTGTATTTGTATATGATACACAAATCAACTATAACTTAAATTTTATCTTGAAACAATTTTGTTTCATAGTAACAAAAATGTTATGCTACTAAATTTATTTCAAATATGGCCTTAACTCAGAGGGTTTCAGAGATTCCCATGCAAGCCTGTATACATACTTTCAATACATTCATGTCATTAAAAACACATGAATTCATTATTTAACTACTTGAGAATATGGTAGGTCAAGGCCTTTCTTTCCAATATTTTGCTTGTTTTGTCTATAGCTTTTCTCTAAAATAAAGGACCTTACTAGTAGTGTAATTTTAAAACAAACAAATGCCATTTATATCAGTTGTTTAAAAAGAGGAAAAGATTGTAATAATACAAATGGTCATAACTCTGTTATGAAGAATCAATCTGTTCTATTGAAAAAGTTCCAAGTAATGTAAATCATCGTCTTAATTTAAATCACTATTTCTTTGCAGTTTCTTCCATTTCTAATTCATTAATTGATCCCATAGTTACGAATAATTTCTGTACCAAATCTAGTGAGAGCTCATTAAATTTTTTCAGACTGATTAAATGGCATTAGGATTTATGAGTCTCTGTGGATTTTTTATGTCATAGAAAAGAGAAGTTCAAAGAGAAATTTTCTGAGACTTTTTTGCTACAAAAGATGTAGTGAAAGAGTAATAAAGATTCAGAACATTATGACTGTTTTGTAATTTTAGTATATATTGTACAAGGAAAACAGAGGGTGAAGAAGGCTGATTTAGCACTTAGAACTTAACGTTACTGTTATTATTGTGAGCATGTGTAAAAAGAATGCCAAAAACGATTTTCTGTTTCTTACCCCCCCATTCTTTTCCTTTTTCTACTTTTTTTTTCCCCTTCAACTACACCACTTCTAATGTATGTAGTGCATGTATTTCACTTAATATGGTTTTCAGATAAGCAGTTATGTTATTAGTGATGTTTCTGCTATTCCTTGTGTATACCTGGAGGTTAAATTTATTAGGAGTACTTTAAATAAGGTATGGAATTACAAAGGCATGAACAGCTGGTTTAGGTGGTGTACTGAGCAGTAAATTGGAATCCCTGCTGTTGAAATCACATATTTTAGTCATCATAAATCTGCCTCTTTCCCATTTTATAAATAAATTGACTGGCACTCTTTCCTGAATATTTGCAATTCACAAATCAGACATTTTATATTAGGAAAAATACAAAAGCATTAAATGTAAAAATACATAGACATTTTTCAGCTTAGTTCAAACCTATATTAATGGCTGTCTCTTCAACTTTGGGTCTAGTCTGTCCTTTGAATAGGCCTACAATACCAAGTTTTCCTCAACTAAACCACTCTTCTAAACAGCTGTTCATGATATAAACCATTCTGATTCACCCGGGCTCTGCTGTCTTATCTGCTTGGGCTCTCAATTTTTACCAGTTATTTTGGCATATTGCTAGATATTTACTTTTTTCAGTTGTATGGCCTGTGACCGTAATGGTTATAGCACACCTGACTTTTCAAGCATTAGGCTGTGTTCGGTAGGACAGATGAAGAAGAGTTTTTGGTAAACCACTGTTGTCCACATACACTGCGGTCCATACAGGAGCAGATACCGCACATGCCAGCAGCCACTTACTAAGTGAAGAGGGATCGGTGTTGCTCCACAACTCATTCTAGCTGCCAGTGCATTTAGAGCTAGAATGCAGAATTTGAGCTTTCTTTTTGGAAGCCACTTGACTTTCTCACCTGTACCGATGTAATTACAGCTGATTAATTAATTCAAATTAAGCAGTTGATGGGTTAGAGACAGTAAAGAATTTCCTGTGTCATCTGATTTGTTGGTGCCAACTCTTGTGTAGCTAGACGGTTAGTACACTGACTGAAGGTCTGGGATGTTTGAGCGTTTCTGGCATGTGTGTCTTCTTGTTGGGCTTTTTTGTAGATAATTTCTTCACTGCTTGCACAGAGTGCCCCTTTGGAGTTCCTTATCTGCAAGGTTGTGTTCCTGCAGTGTTCTCATTAGCCTCGCATCCTGTGCTTCACAGTGGCCAGCTTCCGAACAGAGCAGGGAGGACTCTCCCTTAGCAGAAGTGTGTTGTGTGGTGCTCCCTGGGAGGTGGTGGGACTGCTGAGCAACTGGTTCAGCAACCTGAGAGCTTGAAACCGCTGCTCTGGCCTACACACAGTGTGCTTAGGTTTGCAGCAAAAGCAGAGTTCAATCCCTTGGTGGATTTAGATTACATATGGCAGATTTTACTGTTACTGTACATGGGGTGATTGGGAGGTGAATGAAGTATGTCACATCATTTGTGTGTACCCAGATTAGTTTAGTTGTTCCATGCTGACATACCCTTAAGTGTTGAGAGTGGATAGCAAGTGAAATCTAAAAGAGTATATCTATTGTCTTGAGATCAGAACATTTCCACTTGTCTGCATTCTAACCTAGATCAGGTGCCAAGTTCAGTAGGAACTTCTCTTTCTGACATTATAGTTTTTTGCTTTCATGTGTGCATCCAAAATGCTCAATCTCAACAATGTATTGTGACTATTTCTCAGGAACTAAACATCCTTTGCAGTTACTGTTTTGTAATGCATCATTTGGAAAAGTAGTCCCAGCACATTCCTAAAGATGTCAAGAAAAATTGGCTCCATAGGGGACATAACAGCAATCTGTGACGTCTGTTTTCTTTTTAAAGCAGATCAGAAGAGAGGGTTGTCCTTATCTTGTCCACTGTGGAATACTTCCTCAAAAAATTGGGGAAAACAGCTTCTTGAGCACTCTTCAACCTGAGCATTTCTGTCTTATAGTTTTCGGGTTTCCTTGGGGATTGTCCTAGTTACCACATGGTACACTAGCTGTTTGCTTAGGAAGGTTCTTGACTAGAAATTTTTCCTGATTTCATAAAGCCTTTATTTTTCTTGCGCTGCAGTGTGACTGAGGACTTATTTCTAGATGGCAAGTTGTGATTAGAGTATTTAGTATGTGTTGCTGGCCTAGTTCTTGAATTCCTGCTACTCTGGGGCACTGCAAAATAATAAATAGCATAACTTTTTTTTACACTCCCCTCCACTGCTGGAGAAGCTATTGCTTTCAGACAGACACTGAAGAAATGTAAAGGAATAAATTATTAATAAATTATATCTACAAATTGCCTATTAGGCTATTTATGTGTTAAGACCTCCATCTTGAAATACTGCTAGAAGCTTACAGCTTGGGACGCAAAGATCACAGGCACTCTAGTGGAATGTACTTTTTACGTGATATGCTGCTGGACAGTCTGTAGGCTGTAGCCTGCACCTTCCTCAGCTTCTGAATAGTCTGGAATGTAGCCCTTATTTGTGTCTCTCAGACTGGGTGATGAGGTCTGTGGTTATGAAGCTCAGCTTCCAGCTTCATAAGCATAACGGATATGGTTGTGGAAAGAAGAATGTGAGGTATTTCACCACATCTAACAATCCAAGACTTCTGAAGATCTGCTATACACATGCACCTTTTCCTTAAATCCATAATAGGCCACTATTTTGTATTTACAAGACAATTAAAGGAAAGAGACAATTATAAAGTAGTTTGTTTTATTTTCAGTTATTATGCTCTCAGTTCACATGGTTGATTTTCTTCCTCTCTCTTCTCTTGAGGCATGTGTGCTTGCTTGTGCACACACACACACACCCCTCCCCATGCAGGCAGTCTTTATTATATATTTGTGGAAGAAAAATGAGATGTTACATGGCTTGAAACTAATTTAGCTCTTAAGTGTTCCAGACATTGCCCTTGTTACTGCAGTGCATGTTTGTTTATGGATGTATTTGTCTTACGGAGATGAAAAAAGTCATTGAAATTCCATACAAAAAATGACCTGGTCAAGGTTTGCTTTCATTTAATGTATCTGATTGGAAGAGAAAAGAATGATTGTAATTGTTTTTGAGTCTTTGGTGTACCCTACTTGGGGGTGGAGAGGCAGAAATATTTTTTTTTCCTTGCATTTGTCTTGATAATGTATCAAGTAGCTGCTAAGGGACTTGATGAAATGTGATGCAGAATAAGAAATTATGTTCTGCAGCCTTCTTTACTTATACGTGAGGTGAGTGTGTAAGCACAAAGAGACTGCTACACCTCCAAATTCTAAAAGCATTATATTCAGATTAGAAGGTCACTGGAGATGTGTTGCTAATTGTTTTAGGGAACTCATTACGGGTATTATCACATATTAATTATGCATGGTAAGTAGTAAAAAATAAGGGGGAAAATCCTTCTTTTATGATAAATTGCTCACTGAGTTATCTTTTCTTTCTTGCAAGACCTTGAGCATTTTTTTGAGATACCAAACAGAGCAGTCATTTAATAATTAGATTTTAATTAACAAGAATTTTCACAAAAAAAAAAAAATGTTTTTATTGTCTTTTCATTTATAGCAAGCATGAATAAATCCTCTTTCAGAGAGATCTAGTGCACTGATCCTCTCTGTATCTCAAGTTACCTTTGCAATCACCCCACAGCTTGTAACAATGTTTTTCAACAGTTTCAGGACAAAGAATGAAGACTGAAACAAAGAGTTGCATTGTTAGCAGTGTTTTTTGGTTGCTTCTTTGTAATATATTGTCATGGGGAGACCTCCAGAAACCTTTGAAAGACTAAGGTTAACTATGTGTTATTTTAATTCACTAAGACTGGGGGAGGGAGATTTCGTTTGTTTGCTTATTTTTTTTAAGTTACTTGGTCTTTGTGGAGATGCGGTTGTAGGTAATTTTCAGAGAGCTGGTATTCATGGTAGGGTTCTGCTTGTTCTGTTGTGTGGTAAAGAATTTATAAGTCTGGATTTTTGGCATGGTTGCAGAAGCTTACATACAGGACCATCAATTAACACTGACAAATTATTTATAGTCTAAACAGGGCAAAGCATTTTGCTCAGGCTGAGTGTTGTATCACAAAATAAGTGCATTTACAAGATGATTACAAAGTGTACTCCATAAAGCAGTGTTTGAGAATTTTTTTTTATTATTATTGTGATAGACTGGTGGTATAAAGATAACAGACCTTGTAGCGCACACAAGAGCTGAAGAAGTGACAGCTTTATCTGCTAAAAAAGGATGTTTAACATTTCCATTCCAGCATGTCTTTATCTTAGAATAATAGCATGGTTCAAAGC
Source organism: Tyto alba (assembly GCF_018691265.1). NCBI lineage: Eukaryota > Metazoa > Chordata > Aves > Strigiformes > Tytonidae > Tyto > Tyto alba. Next base: position 6,845,254 of record NW_024881276.1, on the reverse strand, counting down.
CAAGAAGGAAATGGTTTAAGTCAAGCTTCAGTAAGACTGAAGTGATTCTGATTTAAAGTAGAAAACAATTCCAGGTAGTGGTAGAAATGCTGTCTTCCATCAAAAAAAAGCTTTTCATTTTTGTCTAAATAGTACTGAAAATAGGAATTGCTGTTCATGCTCAGATTCAGTATCCATCTTATTCAGTACCATCTCTGATGACAGCTAATACCAGAGGCTTAATAACTGCCTTTTAGCTAGAGGGGATTAATTTATCCACTTAGATTCTGTTGCTCCCATATCAAGTAATTGAAGGTTCTTTTTTAACAACAACAAAAAAAAAGGCTTTAGTAGCCTCTTCACTGTATTTGTTTCTTTTCTTGGTGCTGATGACTACCTGGGACAATGAATTCTGTAAATCTTTTGCATATGTTCTGAATACCTCACCTTTTAACTTCTTTGAATGTCATCTTTTTTTCCATGTTGTGAATGAGAAAGATAAATAATAATTGATCTGCCACTCAGTATTTTAAGTGCTACTCATCACATCCCTTTTTATTTCTTGCTCCATAAGTAAAACACTTTACAGTCTATTCAGACTCACCATCTGAAATGGTTGTTGGGGATTTTTGAGGGGTTTTCGTGGTGGTGGTGGGTTGGTTTTTTGGTTGTTTTTGTTTTGGTTTTTTTTTTTTTTTTTTAATAATCATTATGATTGCATTTCTTCAGACACTTCATATCAAAAACATTTTAACATAGAATAATGTCTGTGGCATACAGTAGATAGTATTCTTGATGGGACAGCATTATATATGTCTGTGAATATATACAATATCACCCAAGGTCTGAGATTTCACTGAGCTGTCTACAGTGATGTCCAGTACTTAAACTGAATGTTACAAGATGTACATGTCACTTATTTTTTTTTTTCCAGCTAATGTGAATTGCTTACATTTCTTGACCATTTTATTTCATTTGACACTTGACTGCCCAGTAGACTAAGTTGTCACTCCAAGTTTCTTACAGATGTTTCTTATCCCAGCTAACCTACATAAGTTTGTATTATCAGCAGATTTTACCGAGTATAAAGGTAAGGATTATTAGTCATTAATTCCCTGAGTAACACCAGAATTCTTTTAAAATACATCTAAAACTACTTTCTAAAATGGTAGCATGGTAATGACAAAAGATATTTAATGTTATTAATTCCTTCACTTTGTGAGAAATGATCAACTGCCAATGATCAATGGCTCAGACAAGATGCATTGTGAAGCACTTTTTATTATGGTCTTTTGTGACTGGGTGCCCCACCAGGTGGACACGCCTAACTGCCATCGTGCAGTGGTTTATATCCCTTTCTCCCGACTGCAAGTTCCCTCCCCTGATTCCTCATTGGCTGAGTACCACAGAACGTACAGACTTCCTGAACTAGTACCGACATGCCCCTTCATGTATGTGTTCATACATTGCATGTTCATGGAAATGAACCTTGGCTCTCTCCAGGGCAGAGAAGGTAATATGCATGAGCTCATCACGCAAGCGTACTAAGATGAAAAGTTAGAAAGTTCAGGTTCCCCAAGCCTTTCGGTATCTCCATCCACCTAAAACCAGTCCCAAGAACTGTGTCATCACAGTTGACAAAAAGTCCACTTAACTTCAACCCATAGGCTAGGGACTCAAGTGGTTGTGAATCGCTCTCGTTAATGCTCTAGTGTATCACTTCTAGTTATTCTTATCAGGCTTGTTATATGAAAACAACATTCTTTCCCTTACAACTTCATAGTTTAGTTGTTTCAAATCTCAGGGTCTTGCTGACTAGCAAAGACAAGCTGATGAGATTTCATCCGTTACTGAAAATATCTCTGTTACAGAACATTTTCCTCCATTAGGAAATTGCCCTCTTTCTCCTGAACCTGGTCACAGTGATCCATTCAGTTGCTGTCTCCAGAACACATTATTGCATCCTGCAGCTTCTGACCAAAGAGTGGAAACATTAGAGGTTGCAGCCTATTGTCCTGAGCTTCGAAGCTATTACAGACTCAAACTATTACAGACTCAAAATATTACTGATTCAAAAAAAGTGCCATGGGCAAAAAGCATAATAGTATATAACTTATCTTAATGCTTTCCACTTTCAATAATACAGTTATCCCAAGAGAATGCCAGCAGAACCTTTTATTCTGCAAAGAATAATCATGTATCTTAGGTAAAATGCATCTGCAGTTTTAAGATTAGCTATGATATTTCCTTTGAAGACTGCTTTTAAGTTGTGAGGTTTTTAACTTCTCAGGCCAAAAATTTTAATTGAGAGGATTTTTTTTTCTTAAACTTCAGCAAAAACTCTAAAACTCTTGGCAATTATTTTATTGTTTTCCTCATAAGATGAGAATATTTTCTAATTATAATAATAACTAGTGCAATGGTCACATGATAACTTCAATGAAGAGTTATATTGTGTAGAGCAGGTGTTAGAAGTTTGGGAAGCTGGGAGTCCTGCAGTCAGGTGTTCTAGGAGTCAGGAATAATGCTGTGACTCTGCCATACTATGATCATTACTAGACCTGGGAATGCGCCTTCATTTCCTGATGGTTGTGTGCCATGGATGCTCACTGTGCACATCATATTTATATTTAAGTACACATCAAGCCCTAAGGGGGAAAAAAGCTTCAAATCCATCTACACTGGATGATAGGCATGGAGCCTGCTCTGGACAACTGTCAGAGCACTATGAAATATATATAAACATCTAAGACTGTAAGAAGTGCAAGAGGTAGTGTGTAGAAACTAATCACCACACGCACACACTGATTGGAATTTATTTAATTAATGTTGTAGCTTGTGAACAAGGTTCCAAGTTCCTATTTTAGATGACAAGAAAGTATTGTGCCTCAATTTTGCTCAGAGTTAAAGAGTTAACAGAGGTAATTTCTGATAGAATTAAGCAGTGAATCAGCCAGCTCTGCATTGGCTTTCAGCTATGTTCTCTGCTACCCTGGTCCAGCAGAGAGCAAAAGTGGTTTCAGCAAGACAAATCTCAGTTAATAGCTCAGCAATAAGAAGGGGAAGAAGAAGAGAATGTACCAATGATTCCTGAAAGAGTGTATTTTTAAAGATACTGCTGAAGAAGGATGAAGAGTGTAGGCATGGAGATTGTACAAGGCACAGAGGTCAGCATGATATAAGACATACAGCGGAAAGTGGGAGAAAGAGATAAAGAATGCAATTAAGTGAAAGGATAGATGATGTCTAGGGAGTAGAAGGAAATAAAAGCAAGACATACAGTAATTGTGGGTAAGATAATATAGGGCCTTGAAGGTGAAAATGAAAACTTGAATTTGTGACTGCATTAAGTAATCTATATAGTTTCATTATAAATTATGAAGAGTTAATAGTGTGCAGTAACCCATTTGTCCTTTAACGCTTTCCAAACATTTTTTAAGGAGTGTAGATGAAGAGTGAGGAAACAGTAGATAAGTTACTGATGTATATACTGAAATAATAAAAGCACTTACTTTTTTGAGGCTAAGCATTCTGTCTCAAGAGGATTGGTAGATGATGTGACAGGGCTAACATTACAACAAAAACTCTTCAAACATTTAGGATGCTACATGTCTAAATTTAAAATCTCATGAAGATAGTGGAAAGAAGAGTCAGCTGCAAATGTGCACTTTGGCATGTCTCTCAAAGTAAAGAGGTTTTCTTTAGAAACACTGACGTCGGAGTTTCATCTACTCTGTCTTGCATTAACTAGTAATTCTAAGGCATTTGGACAATTTATTACTGTTCCTTTCTCCTGTCACTTGATTATTTTTTTTTTCTTATCATCTTAGCAATCAGCTGAAGAGCAAGTACACTTGAAAGATGATGGTTGACTTTGAGTAGGCTGGTGGAAGACTGTTTTACTGATATCTTACTATTTACAGATCGTCTTTACAGCTGTGGTGTTAGCACGTGACAGTCTTAATATTTCTTTAAGATGATTAATTTTCAGTGGAATAACTTTCTTCTTGTTTCTCTGATGTTTTTGGGAACTGATTTTGTTTTAATAAGTGTCACATCTGTCACAATGAGAGTCATGTCTCACAATAAGGCAGTGTTAATGAAGGATGAATAAAACGTTCCATAAGTCGATTATTCAGAAAAGGCCTTCAGTGTAGCTTCTCTCAGAAATTTTGAAATGTATCCATTCTTTGCAGGAACAATTCAGTCTCACCAGCTTTCACACCATTTTAAAAAAAATCTATGAATTGAGTCCTTAGCTTCTCTGTCTGAGTTGAGTATGTGATCTGGCTTTGTGTAAAGTGATTACTAGTAAGAGCTTCAGGCTCAATGTCAGTCCAAGGATGAAGAAATCCATCACAGAATGCTGTATTTTAATAAAAGGATTTCAGTTACTCAGCAGTATGAAGACATAATAATGCTTGTGACATGCTGTGCTGTATTGCTTTAGGATCAGACTGAATGTTAGAATAATAGCAGCATCGAGAAGAAAGAAAAAATAGGATGTCTGATTTGAGCATCTCTTTTTCTCCTATTGATTTCTATATTTAGGGTAGTATATGATATGCCAGGCCCTAGTTCTAAAGACCTGTGAAAGAAACTACTTGAATTCCTGGTCTTGCATGTTAGGAATCAAGCAGCATGTGATGCATAAACTTGCATAGAATTGGATAGATCCTAAGGAACATCCACCACAGGATTCAGCTGTTAGGTTGTGTAATAAAAGCTTGTCTGCACACCCATGAAAGTGCTCAGAGAGGCAGTGACAGGTAGGGGTTCCCAAATCATACCTTGTACAGCTGCTCCCAGGCCCACTACAGGAACCATCAGCCCATCAGAGGTCCATCTCCACAAGGCTAGGGGAGCACAGGGTCCAAAAGGCAGGCAGGAACCCAGATGAAGGACTCAGAGGGAGGGACAGCCCTCCCAGGGCTGTCCCAGGAGATCCATCTAGGTGAATCAACCAGCTAATGAGACCCAGCAAGGTGAATCAATGCTGCATCCCCTTTTGGACTGAGGGGAAATGTTGCCTGGGGCATGGCACACATTGTGGGATGCAGGGGAAGAGCATTTGGGTATTGCTCGGGATTTATTACAGGGAAGTAGGGGGGTAAGGGCATTGAAAGGGCTGGATGTGTGTAAATTGTTGACACGCTTGTCTGGCCATGCCCTTCTCCTGAGCAGTCTGTACTAACTTACCAAATTCCACGTCTAACTCTTTTCCTGAAGGGCATCTGCGCTGCGTGTCAGTGTGTGAATGTGTTTCTATGTGTGTGGCCAGCAACTGGAGTCAGATGCCGGGCAGAGGCTCATGTGTCCATGGTGCCAGCGGCTGGAGTGAGCAACCATCTGGGTGCCAGCGACTGGGCGAAACCAAGTGCCAGTCCCTGGAGTAGAACCGCAGGTCACAGGAACCTGGCCCATGTATCTGTGATGCCAGTGGCCGGACTGAGTGTGGACAACTGTGTGAGCGCTAGTGAAGAGCCAGCTGAACGAGTCCATGGGTTCATGTGAGTGCTGAGTCTAACTGCATTGATCTGTGTGGCCAGCCACGTATATATTTATTTATGTATGTGTTTGTGTACATGTGCCTGCTGGGGATGCATGCTCAGCCTCACTACTGTTTGGACCAGGAGACATGGAACTGCAGCTGCCTCCCCTCTGTCAAACTACAGATTAGACCCTCATCCCATACAGAAGTAACCCGTTCCCTAGTATCACATGTTTCTCTCTAGATAACTAGTTCGGGTGTAGATGTTCAAAGTAGGTATCTTAGTCCTTCTGTTTCAGTCTCCTAATGAAGCCACTCCTTTCTAAACATCTCTCAGAACCGTTTGAGCCCTTCTACCCTAGTTTCATGGTTTCTACTGCAGGATCTACAGTAGATCTACAGTATCATGTCTTCTTCCAAATTTTCTGCTGCATTTCTGCTGGACAAGCCTTGCCCCATTTGTTCCCATCTGGGAACATCACCTCATTCTACCTACTTTCCCCACCCCCTGATTCAGGAAACGGGATGTCCTCACAGTCCAGACACAGACATTTTTTGATATCTCAGTCTAAAGTTAATATTGATTTTATTATGATAGAATCACTGTCGTGGTTTGAGCTCAGAGGGCAACTGAAAACCACAGAGCTGCTCACTCCTCCCTTCACCCCCAGCAATGAGAAGGAGAAGATAAGCCAGGCTTGGGATTCAAGATAGGAAAGGAAAGGATAAAACACCCATTATGGTCATGGGCAAAAGGCCAACTCGTTAGAGGAAGAAAAGAAAGAACATAGATTTGTTACAGACACTAACAACACCACTTAACAGAGTAGGACAGTGAGAAGCATTGCCACATCTTGAGAACCCCTTCCCCCCACCCCTCCCTTCTTCCCAGGCTCAACTTTGCTCCCAATATCTCTACTGCCTCTCCTCAGCAGCACAGGGGGCAGGGAATGGGGGGTGCAGTCAGTGCTGCTGCTTCTTCCATCTTCAGTAGAGGGGAGCTTCTGGATCTTTTTCCCCCTGGTCCAGTATGGTCCCCCTCTCACAGCAGACAGTCCTCCGCAAACTTTCTCCAGCATGAGTCCCTCCCACGAGCCACAGCGTTCCCCATGCTGCTCCAATGTGAGATACCAACTTTCTCCAACTGGAGTCGCTCTCACAGGTTGCAGCCCTTCCTGAGCTGCTCCAGCATGAGACACCCCTGCATGCCACAATCCTCCCAGGGCTGAACTACAACAGCAGGGGCTGCCTCTTCCCACAAGATCCTCGCCTCCTTCAGGCACAATCACCTTAGTCAATCATGTGAGGCCCCTCACAGGCCATAAATCAATGTCTGCTCCACCGTAGATCTTCATGGGTGGCAGTGGGGGGCCATCCTGCCGTCTCACCACAGGATACAGGGGCGTCTTTGCTCTGGCACACCTCCCCCCTCCTTTCTTCCTCCGTTCCTTCATGGACGTTGGTGTTCACTCAGCTCCTGCAACTTCTCCCAAATCCTACTCCTCCTCACCAGATCCCTTCTTAAATACGTTATTGCAGACGCGCATCTGATTGGCTCGGCCTTGGTGCGAAGGTGGGGCCGACTTGAGCTGGGGGATCTTTGAGAAGCTTCTCACAGGAGGCCACCTCTGTAGACCCCTCCCCTGCTACAACCTCAGCCACATCGGTGACAGTCTACTGGGCTTCCTGATGTTCATCATCATCCTTCTGCTTTCTTCTTTCCTAATTTTAATGACTAATTAACTTTTCAAACATAATCCTTGCATTTTTGAGGATTATTACAAAATAGTAATAATTTCATAGTGAAGCTTCTACTCAATAGATAGGATTAATTTAAATTATAAGCCAGATAACCTTCCACAGTTATTTAGATTTTCTTGGAGTTGTTTTTTATTGTGTTTAAAGATTTGAAGAGCATATAGAAACCTGACACTGCTTTTAGCTTTAACTCACGGCTAGGGAGTTGCATAGCACAAAGTGCACAGTGTAAACATGGAGCTGTGACCCTGTTCTGTTTCCCCTCCCCTCTCATCCATATGGCCCAAATGTGGGGGATGTTCTGCATCATCATCTGGGCAGAATCCATCCTCCTTTCAGTATCGTGACCACCTTTAATTTAAACTGTTTCTCGTTTGTGTGCCCCTATTTGATTTTGTTTGATGTAAGTTACTGGGACCAAAGATTTATTTCAAGAGAGGTAGTCACTGTAAATAGTTGTTTTATTTTATATCTTTCTGAAAATAAGTTCATGAGTATTACTTCCTGTTTCACTCAGAATTTCTTTCTCTACCATGCCTTCCTTCTTGCTTCAAGGAGAAGAAAAGGTACGGATTGTTTAAGGAGAATCTGGATTTTTTGTTTACAGAGCAATAAATGTTCTGAAATGAACTGCAGTTGTATATGTTGTAAAATTGCTTTTGTTTGACAGGTTAATAAATCTCAGTTGAAGGTCTGAATGACTAGAGATATTAAAAGCTTGTGTTGCCTGACAAAAACAAACAAACCAACCACCTTTTTACATTTCTTTATAAGTAGAGTAAAGGGCTCAGTACTATTTCAGTTGACTGTGGCTCACATTTTATTTGCAAATTCCTTTATGGGTCTGTGGCACAGTTTGTATTTTTTTTTGTTGTGGAGAACATAAACAAAAATCACATTAATTGACAAAAAGTTAAAAATTATATTGTTCTTCAACAAATACACACGTTCATGGTGCAGATAATTCTGTGTCAAATCTTCTGTTGACTTTATAAGCTTTTGCTTGTATCAATAAGCTTATGTATTTTAGAGAACTTTATGTTTTTAAACCTACACCTATGTTGATCTTGTCGATTCATCTGTTTTGTCACTTTAATGCACAGACATGCCAGACAAATCTACCCTATATCCCAACTGCAATAACAGTCAGCAAGGATATCTTTTGATAAAAGGCTTAGGAAGCAGTATTGTATTTAAAACTTGGCTGGTGATGTCATAATTAATTTTAAAGTGGAAAATTATTTGTTAGTTGTTTAGTAACAGATTTTTAGTAGAGTGCAGAAGGACACTGGAATGATTAAAACCAAAAATCTGTCTTAATTTTTCCTGTGTGCCTTCTTCAGATTCAGCAACAGTTTCTGGGATGGAAACAATTGGAGAAAACAACAGGAAACTGGGTACAAATATCAGTGGCACACTGCACTGTGTCTGATACATAAATTCAGTCATGTCAGAGAGACTTTAGTATGTATCATCAATGTCAGATGAAGTGAGGGATATTAATTGCAGCTTACTTTGCTAAATCTGTTAGGAAGTTTAACAAGGACCGCACCCACCGCATTTCCCAATTAGGTATCATTCAGAGAGGTGAAGTGTCACTGCACATGTTTGAATTAGATTGAACATTTAATGACAATGAAATATCAGATAATGCTGAATTTAAGACTGCTGACTTTGGTTTATCAATGCCTTCCCAAAACATGTTTGATGCTGTGCTGGTGTTACTTTTATGTTGAATTTCAGAACAATTTTAGCAGAACATCCTGGGGGTTTGGTTCAGTCCTGACAAAGTAGCATGGAAGTCTCCTTTTTCTCCCCAGCCCTTCTTGACATTTTATTGCGTTTGATGTAAGTTTTATAAATGCATGCAGTTTTATATCTGTACGTATAGAGATATATCTGTGTAGAGATATATGCAGGTACATATTTTAAACTATATATACTACATATATGCATTTGTATGTAACAGTTGTGTTGAATCCAAGAACTCAAAAGCAGCAAGGCTGCTACATCTCCATGGCCCCAAATCTAACAAGCAGCAAGGCTGAGAACATATTTCCAGTAGTCACACAAGTACACACAGGGTATACTAGAGGCATACATGTACGTACACGTGACAGCCCCACAGCACTCAGACAAGCACAGAGATCACCAACAGCCTCATCCTGTTCCCTTCTCTGGATGATCAGAATGAAGGTCTGTTGGTGAAAAATATATACATATGTGCAAAGAGGATCCCTCCAGCAGCTGGATTTAGGCACTCAGCTGTCCCAGTCTCCCCAGCTGTTGGCATCTGGAGACATGAGCACAGGTCCACTCTAGCTCTTGATGCAGATCCTTCTCCCCTTCCACTTTCTCTCACCCATACCCACGCAGTGGATGGCTTAGCCCATCCCATGGGTCCTGGATCCTTGTGCTCCCCACATCACCTCCCACAGAGAGTCTCTCATGGACACACAGACAGGTCTCTTGGCCAGCCCCAGACGTCATAGTCCCTACAGCAGCTGGTCAGGGCTGCCCTGTGCCTCCCCTGTCCCTCCAGGAGCTAGTGCTACCTGTGCTCTCACCCGTAGAGACATGCCTGACTTCCAGGCCACTTTACCTACTTGCCAGCTAGTCCAGCATGCACTTCACTAGCACTTGCACATTCACTTGCACGCCCATCCTCGCTGCAGGTGCTGTGCTGTGGGCACGTGGCAGGGCTGGCAGTGAGACCTCCACGCACGTGTGCATGCACAGTAGTAAGCCTTTGCTCAGAAAGACTGTCAGAAAAGGAGTTTAATTAGAGGAGACAGGAGAGGCTGTGCTGGCTGGCCACAGGTATGGCCAGGCACGTGGATTGATGGCCCCTGCTGACATCCCAGCTGCTCTTGTCCCCCATTCCCATGGGGCACCCCAACCCATGGAGCCTCCCCCCTTGGCACATCCGGGTGGGTCTGGCCAAGCCTCGGAGCCCACCTGGGGGCTCCTGTAGCACCAGGAGTGGATGGGCCAGGGGCCTCCACTGCCCTCACGGGGTTGCCCAGGGATGAGCTTCTCCTGGGCTGATGGCTGCAGTGGTGGGCCTGGGAGCGGCCCGGCAGGGTTTGATTTGGGCTTCCCCACCTGCTCTCCTTGCTCCTGCCATGATTCCTGTGTGCAAAGATGAGCACTTCTATTGCATAAGCTAACGTGTGTACGTGTGTGCACATATATATATGTCTAGATATGAAAATGTACAGATCCCTCTCTGTAGAAACGTACTTGGCAACTTTAACTGCTAATGCTCCATAGATGCTCTTTGGTCTTATTAATAATGTGAGGTTTCCTAAACACCAAAGATTTGGAAGGAAAGATTCTTATTAATTAAAAACTGTCTACCTAAGCTGTCCTTCTTTTCATCAAAGAGGGTAGTTAGAAAGGCACCCAAAGCAGGGAGGAAAATGTTTGTAGTTGAAAGTAAGAGAACACGTGGGAGTGCAGAACCTTGGCTGGCAACCTGCAGCACTGCTGCTGCTAAGCACAGGAACATCTGATTGAGAAAAGCATTTAGAGTGTCATGAGCAACAACTTTACTCTCTGTCTAGGTGCAAGATGGTGGTAATCTGAAGAAGCTCAGAATGACAATTGTCACTCGATTTTGTAAGATTTTCTTACTGTTTCTTCTGGTGACAAATTTTAAACTTGACCTGGCTGAGATTATAGTAGTTGTAGATAAAGTGATTGTTTCTTTCTGGTTTTAACCCATTATCTCTTGATATTGCAAAGAACTACTTGTTAAGTTACTACTTTACTTGTCAATGAGGAGACTGTTCTCTATGGCTTTGAAGTATTGAAGTGTTTTATTTGCAGGTGCAGGGTCATTGTAGAAAATAGAAGTTCTAGTGTCTTTTCTCACATTATTTTCCTGTCTGAGACTAGAACTAACAAACCTTTGAAGAATACAGAACAGATGTGTTTAGCTACACCTTCAAGACCTGCAAACCCAGAATGTGTATCACCAAGACAATCTTTATGTGTAGATAAGAAATTTCAGTCCTCAGTTTTTAGACATATTTGCCTTCTGATTTATAATTTTTCTATAATCTGTAATGACTCTTACCTGTATGTCACTAGAAGTAGTTGAAATCAATTAGCAAAGTTTTTAAATGTGATAGAAAACACTATAATTTCTAATCAGAAAAAAATGGGGGAGAAAATTACTTGAGAGATTTCCTGTATACTGAATCATGGTGTTTGAGATTCTCTTTTGCTTCTTCACCTGACAGCCTGTCCTTTTTTTTTTTTTTTTTTTTTTTTTTTTTTAACAGCATATTTTACCTGGTAGCCAGAACGTATCTTTCAGTGGATTGTGTGGCAGTGATACTTTGTCACCTTGACATACATGCTGCAGTCTGGTTTCCCCAGGGAATCCTTATATACTGTCTGAGAGCTGAAGCTTCCAAGCTATCAGCAAAATACAGCTCGTAGCACTCAGCTGTCAGTTTATCCAGATTCTTGGCAATACCTGTGGCAGCATCTATTTCTGAACTGATAGTGTTGCTGTATTAGAGGTGGTTTCTTTCAAGTCATGTGTTGTGATGGTTAGAGCAGTGTAAAATCACTGTTTGCAGTATGCTGTGGTAGTCTTACTAATATATAAATACACATAATTTGATTTTAAAAAGAAGCAAAGAGAAGTGGTCTGTGCTTAGGCAGAAATGACTTAGTTTTTGTCCCAAAATAAGTATGTGTTATAAGCACATTAACTCTCATTCAGATGCTTGTTTGTAAATTGACTGCAAGCATTTGTAGAGAAGGCAATTTGCCTTTGACTTAACCGTGAAGAAATGTGTTGTATCAGTATTGGGGTGACTGAGACACTTCCTAATGGAGTGTTTTATATTCTCATCATAGGTTCTGTAATGGACACTTTGCAATATGATTTGTCTGTATTTTTTGCACATTTGTCATTCAAAACTTTAAATTTAGAAGTTCCATTACAGTACCATCCATCTCTGCACCAGTGAGTGTGGCTGCACACTTCTGAACAGGAAAGAAAAGCAAATTGATTTCATACTCAGAAGAAAAGATAATTATGATGGCTAGTGGACACCAAGTTGACCATAAGCCAACAATGTGCCATTGCACCAAAGGCAGCTGATGATGAGGAGTGTTGCTATCAGGTTGAGGGAGGTGATCCTGCCCCTCTGCTGAGCACTGGTGAGGCCACACCTCAAGTACCATGTCCAGTTACAAGCTCCCCAGTAGGAGAGACATATGGAGCTACTGGAGGGAGTCCAGCAAAGGGCCACAGAGATTATTAAGGGACTGGAGCATCTTTTGTATGACGAAAGGCTGAGTGAGCTGGGACTGTTTATCTTGGAGAAGAGAAGGCTCAGGTGAGACCTTATTAATGTATGTAAATACCTGAAGGAAGGATGCAAAGAGGGCAGAGCTAGGCTCTCTTCAGTGGTGCCCAGCGACAGGATAAGTGGCAGTATACACAAACTGAAACGCAGGAGGTTCCCTCTGAGCATCAGCTAACACATTTTTACTGTGAGGGTGACCATGCACCGACACAGATTGCCAAGAGAGGTGGTGGAGCCTCCTTCACTGGAGATACTCAAACACTGTCTGGACATGGTCCTGGACAACTGGCTGTACACGTTCCTGCTTGAGCAAGGGGCTGGACCAGGCGACCTCCAGAGGTCCCTTCCAACCTCAGTTATCCTGGTATCCTATGATTCTGTGAATCTGTATGAGATTTATGTAGAATTTGCTGTGTGAGTATGTATGTATATTGTGCGTGGGCATCTGTAATCCATAACACACTAGCACAATAACATGGCAACAAGCTTTATAGTAACAATTCCAACAGTTACAGAGAAATTAACATGTTTTGTTTAAATGGGAAATCAACCCTCATCCCTTTTCCAAACTCACTCAAACTGTTGAAGGTCAATAAACGCAGGATACTTCGGATCAATGGATTAGTTAGGTAAGTGGTGATTCTTACTTTTAATATAAAATCATTATTGTGTTGGATGAGCAGGTAGTTTTCACTTAAGCATATGGGCTGTTGCAGTGTTTTGAGGACTTTGCCCATGAGAGGTCGATTTACAGGTAGATAGGTGGTAGTTTTCCTTTTAAATTAGTCTACCATCTGTCAGCTTGATACCCTGTTGACATCTGGACATTATTTCAAACTGAAATATACAGATGAGAGGATTTTTAAATAAAAATTATATTAAGAAAAAGCTGATGAGACCCTAGATAATGATGAACTTGTTTCTCTGAAGAGCTGAGTACCCAAAAGAAGTTACTTCTGGAAGATGTTGTGTGACAGGCATAGTTAGTAGATGCAGATTCCATGGCTGGTATTCCCAAACTAATGTTAATGTTAAGCCAGTGTCATGGCTGTGTTAGTCACTAATCTAATATATATTAAACTGAATAAACCTTAGGCTACAGAGAAAGGGACTATCTGTATATACTTATATACACCGTATATACACCATGTATACGTACAGAGTTAAATAAGCATGTTTTTCTATTTTTGTTCATTGTTTACTCTGAAACATTCACTTAGATCTTCTGCCCCTTTCGCTCACTGAAAATGACCTGTTATGCTGCCTGTAAGCACTCTTGAGTCAAAATAAGAACTGACAGCCTTTGGGTGAGGTGACTAGTAGCACTTTTACCTGATAGAGCTGGGCTACTAGAAAACTAGGCACAGCTTGATAAATGTGGATCGTCGATGTATTTTAAGAAGAAATGTTTCTGTGTAGTATTTTAAATAGTTAGATGATATTATTAGGGGAATTTTGACAGAAGTGTTTTGAAATATACTGTAACAGAAGATTAAGACTTGAATAACTTCCTACATGTGAATTAATTTTAAGAGTGTATTAATTTTCATATTTATAGAAATATTTGAACTTAGAGTTTACAGTGGAAAGAAATTTTTTAGAGGAGTAGTCTGTTTTAATGATTGATTCACATAAAACTGCTTGATATTCTCTGGCTTTCTGTCTTACACTTATTTATAGCTTGAAATACCTAGGTAATTATTGTTTCCTTAAAATAAACAAAGCAAGCTGATAAAAATAAGCTAGAGATGAATGTGAAAGAGATTACTTCTTTACTGAACTCTTAAAAAAATAATTTTGACATTTTCTTTTTAACTTTCCTCTTATTCTTAATACATTTTTTTATCAATAATAATTGTATTGATCTAGTAGATCTTGCTGTGCACTTAAAGTTAATCCCTCATTCAGGGTTAGGAGAGTGCTCTCCCTAGAATTAATTATTTCTCATAATAAATAGCTCAAAAGGGGTATGTCATACTTTGTATATGTAGAAATATGGTGTTTATTATTAATTCTGTTACTTTTGGTGGTAGATTTCATGTTCTTTAGAAATACTGTATTTAGCATAGAGAAATACTTTCTCAGGTAGAGAAAATGTAAGAAATTTTGAGTTCTGAGCTCTGTTTGCCAGCACAGTCCAAAGCAGCTTTGACAACTAAGAGACTGAGAAATCATCTTTTGAAATCATGAGGGCAGTTACTTAAATAGATCTGATTATTGATATAATGAGGCATTTAATTTCAGATTTGACATTTTTAGATTGCTGTGGCAAAATAAATTTTGAAATTGGGACATTCATAATCATAATCACATGCCCACAGTTGGGCTTGTGTTGAAAGAGCAGGTTCTGCAGAACTTTGCACAGCTATTTTGTGGTTTTACACATACAGTCTGTTTTAGCCAAATACAAGGCATGGCAGGAATAAGACTGTAGTTTGAAGGGATGAACTCCTCTATGATTTACACACTGCCCCAAAAAGAAGGATTTATATTCCTCTTCAGTCTTCCTCCTCACTCCCTGTTATGTGGTTGTTCTCCAGTTTATGAGTCTAACAGGAGAATAGTTTTCTGTTGGGGTACAGAGTTGATTCACAGAAAAGCAGACAAACACAACGCCCATCACTAGGAGACAGGTGGAAACGTATATTGGTTAACAGGAGATTAAAGAAAAAGAAAGAAAAAACAAACTTTCTTAGGCAGCAAACCATTAGTTTGGCTCAGCTGTCTCCTGGAAACATGTTGGAGCCTGATCAGGAGAAAATTGTCTAATTTGGTCACTTTACTTTTGTCTTAAACATGTTCATGGAATTTAATGGCATATGACGTAAATACATCAAATTGAAGTATATATTATCCTTGCATAGATGTAACAGACTAATTTTATAACAGTTACTGTTAATACTATTTCTACTTTACAGGTTCATATTTTAGTAGAAATAGTACTTTGAATATCAATGAGTTCAAAAGAAAACATGGAAGTAACTCTGTTTTAGCAAACATCCTCAAAATGACCCAGAGTCAAACCTTGTACTATTGTCTTTCAAAATCTGAAGCTTTACAGATTTATATCTCTTTATGATGTTAATTTATTTCCTTTCTCAAAATAGTGTGTTTGTTTGAGATTCTAAGTGTTCTTTCTGGTGCTGATTATCTTAAGCTTATTCCTCTTCTTTGGCTCTTCAATTTCATTAACCCTCCTATGAGGTGTGATTCTCTCCAAGATATTATATTTTTAAAAGGTTGTAGTTGTTCTTGGTTTTGATTTATACTGGAATAAAACCAGCTTTTAATTGCCTACTTTCATTCTCTTGGGGATTTTGTGAAGAGAGTACTATCAAGTTGTTCTTCCAAGGTGTCATAAAAAATGGTTTATTTTTATATTCTAGGAGTTACAAAAGCCAATTTCCAACAGAAGGTCTTTAAGATTCAGTTCAGGTTTTTACTCAAATTCAACAAATTAGGAGTTAATATTTTTTCCAACTTACTTTTGTACTTTGTTGTCCGCCTTCCTCTTAGGAAATCTATATTGACAACAGGGAATTGCTAGTTTTAATATAAGTATTTATTTCCTGTAGTTGAAATATGTAGAAAATTATAATTAGAATTTTATTAGTGTTTTGTTTGTTTTACTTAAAGGTGCTAGTTTGTGGCTTCCTGCTTGGAGTTTTATGCTATTAGTCTTATATATTCTCTAAAAGATAACTTTCAGCTGTTTGAAGTTTGGAAGAAAAATGCTTTCTTTCCTGATCATGAAGAATTTAAGTGTAACAGAGCAGCATCTCACAAGTCACTCCAGACCAGTGACACTATGTCATGTACAGTTCAATTAGAAGCTTGTACTCAATAGAAAAAAAAAAGACCTTTTCTATGACTTTTTTTCACTCCAAATGAAAACCTGTTTAAAGTTGAATGGCTCTTGTCACCCTTTCTTTCTTTAATGGAGAAATTAGGAAATTACTTTATGGCTGAAGAATATGTTGGTTGTTATTAACACCTCTGTTAAAGATAATACAGTAATTAAGATACAGTTTAGATCAGATTAAGGTACATTTCAGTATGCAGGCTGGTCTTTCTGTGTGAGAAAATGACACTGGTCAAGGCGATATTACAGAAAAAAAAATAAACCGTTGCCAAAAGATTATGGTGCTTGAAAAAATCAGATTGCTCCACTGGAATCAGCTGCCTTCTGCAGCACTGCTGAGTTGGTTATAGACAAGTGGTGATGTCCAGTCACACAAAAAGGGCAGGGTACTTGCCGTTGTCAGCCTGCTGTGCTGCACCTGCGACTTCGTAGACATTCCCTGTGGCAAAAAAAAAAAAAAGTCATTGCATTTATTCAGGAAATACTTTTGATGCCTACTTCCAGTTTCAGTTTGAAATTTAGAATTTGGATTCATCAAAACAGCTCCTCCTTTGGAGGTGTCTGGTTTGTATCTCTGATATGTTTGCTCATGAGATGGGTCTATCTTCTTCTCCGAGGTGCTGAGCGATCATGCAGTAGGCAACTGGCACAAGGTGGAACACAAGAAACTCCTGCTAGATTCTCGGCAAACCATTTTCCCAGTAGGGGTGGTGAAATACAGGAACAGGTTGCCCAGGAGGTATATGGAATCTGCATCCTTGAAGATACTCAAAGCTCACCTGGTCAAGACCCTGGGTAGCCTGATCTTGCTGGAGGTACATTGAGTAGGGGTGTCTCTAAATGGCCTCTGGGGATCCCTTCCAGTGTAAATTATCTTATGATTCTGAGCTCTGGAGGCAAGGTGCAGGTACTCGAATGTCAAGAAAGTCAGTGTTTTAGTAAATGCGCTTCTCTCTGGAGGGGAAGGCAGCACAAATTAACTATTTCATTGCACAGAATTCCTTTTTAGGACACTTTTAGAGATAAGTAGCATAAAACCCCAGCATGTTACGCAGTATGAGTAGACTCAGTAGAGAGCATCTCGAGTATTTGCCTTTTGTTCTCCGTTAAAGAACAATACTCTTCTGTGGCTAATCCTAGCTGCAGTTGATTGAGTTAGATTTCTGCTGCTGGGATAATTGGACACTGTTTCAGAAACGCCTGGGAATTTCTTGAGGCCTGTAACACAAGTTGCCATACAAAGTTCCCAGTGTGCTGTCCTCTAAACACACAGTCCTCTGTGAAAAGAGTGCTCCAGCCATCCGGAATGATCAGAGTAACCCCGCATGTAAATGTGACCTTCTCCCTGCCTCACAGAGCCGCTGTGTCTGGGCCCGGCTGTCACTCACAGAGGCACTTTCTTTCACTTGATTGAGTATTGAAAACAAGCAAGAAATTTGAAATTTCTCCGCCTTCTTCCCCATCCAAACTGTTTTACTCTTTGTGGCTCACCTTAAGGTAATTCCCTGTGAACTGGTTTGTGAGAGAGTAGCTGCTGGTGTGAGCTGAAATATAAAGTGGCATTTATACAATAGCTGGAAATGCAGAGTGATCTAATTATGTGCAGAAGTAACACACTTTTTTTTTTTTTTTTTTTTTTTTTTAATCATGCTAATTATTTGGGAGTTTGTCTTATAAGTCTCCTGGTAAATAATTTGATTCTTGTACCGGTCTGCATTGTATTCCTAGTAGCAACTTAATAAAAATCTGAGTTAAAAAGCATATGTGCCTATAATTTCCAAACAGTTCTTAATATGAATCATAAAGAATGGTAGCTGATAGTTAGTATTCTGGATACTCTGATACTTAATTCATTTGATTATAGGTTTTCAGGTTGTTTGTTCATTTGTTATAGCATTTAAAAACATCTTGGCTTACTCCTCATTTTTCTTAATGGAACTAAATCGTGGAGGTATAAACTGCATGACCTTCTTAAACAGTGTATATAATATGATTCTATAATCCCTGACTAGTCAAATTGGCATATATCCTTAAAATAAAATGAGGTGTAATTCATTATCACTACTGAGACTTTTACCAACTATTTCTGGAAAGAGTCTAAATCCAAAGATTAGGAAAAGAACATTAATCAAGTTATTTCATTATTGTTTTTTGTTAATTCTTTAGGAAGTTAACATAGCGGGAGGCCAAAATTACAAATACGGTAGCTGTTTAAAATGCATTAATTCAATAATGTTTAAGTAACTCTAGTGGTAAATGGGTCATGCACAAATACATTTTTCCCTTGTTCCTAGACACTTTGTATATCAAAGAGCAGGAAAAAAAAGAAAACACAAGTTACCTAAAAAAAGCCCAGCATCTGTGTTACGACATGTTAGTGAAGTTGTTGGTGTTTCCTCTCTTTTTTTGAATTTCCACCATCTCCCATAAATGATAAACAACATCTTTTCAGCATCTCAACATTTTGTAAAGGATATATATGGGTCTGTGTTGTATTCTAAATTATATTACAGTTCTTGAAAATTTTTGTGTCACTCACTAACACAGGTGGTCAGTACAAGAATTATTTTGAAAATCTGAAAAAATTGAGTCAACAAGGAAAAAGAGATAACAGTTGTTGAACAAAATAAAAAAACATGATTGTAGCAGTAGTATCTTTCAGACTGATCATTTATTTCTTAGACACTCCCTAGTTTTGAATTATGACCAAAGAGTACGAGGTAGTTCTTCACATGAGGAAAGTAAAAATACTTTTGGAAGTGAACAGTCAAGAAATTACCTTTAGAAATTAAAGGCCCCACTGCCTTCTGGTTCACTGAGATGAACAATGTAGTTCTGAAATCAACATGAGCTGAGTGTACATGGTGGATTTCTTCCTTCAGCCTGTTTTGGGGCTCACTTTGATGCCCATTGATATCAACAGAGATTTTTTTTAGTGATATGATAGAATTGGAATTAGGCCTTAAATGCTTATAGAAGAGTCATTGTGCATGTATATGTAAATTAATGTATAGGGTCACCAAATGTTTCCAGAGTACAAATTTTACAAATAACACATTGTGCTTTTGACCAGTTGATTTGGTCATGAAAGAGAAAAATCAATGATAAATAACGAAGTTACAGAAGTAGAATATGCAATCCATAAGAAACCCCAAACATAATATGTCACATACTGATACCAAATATATCTGTATCATCTGAGGACAGAAAATACAATAATCTTCTACAGTCTCTCTCACCAAGCACAGAAGGAGTTTGGTCCTGTCCAGAAGTTGGAGAATGAACATAGGGGTAATCTCTCAGAGGTCTTACAGGGTTTTTTTGAAACTGTGATTTCAAACCTCAAAATTCCACTGTTTTCCCCTTTTGCTTTCATTCAGCAGGAGGGAGGAATAAAACTCAATATTATTCTTTATTTTTTTTTAACCATTTTTGTTCCCAGAATGTCTTCTGATTTTTGGTGGTTTTTTTTTAAGTTGGAGTACATACATGCAATGGTTTTGAAATGGGGTGTTATGCATGGTGGGAGAGTCATTCTGTCAGTAGTTCCTCAGAAGGTGGGGTAGTTTTAACTTAGTTCTGATTAAGACTCAATAGAACTGAAGTTGCTTTAAGTGTATTTTGCCCATTGAGAGACCTAACCATGTTATCTTCTTTTTGAACAGATCACAAGGTAAATGTTATAGTGATAACAGAAAAGAAATGAAAACTGAAGTTTAATATGTTCTCATTAATTCCAGAGTAGCTGTTTCCCATGGAGCATATGGGGAATAGAATGTAAAAATAATATTATATTAAAAGAAAATATTTAAGGAGGAAAAGGAGTTAACAAATACTCAGTTGCTTTTCTTCTCACTCTTTTTATCAAAGGGAATGACATACTTGATACTGCTACCAGTAAGACTCTGATTCAAAGAAAAAGTGCTAAAATGTGTGGTTTAGCCCCCATGTCTGCAAATGTTTTCACTGAAATTAAAGGCCTAAGCAGACGAGACCAGAACCAGCAAACAGAAAATTCTTCTAATACAATATGAAATAATATGAGGCTATATTTACCCACTTTAAACATTATGAAAATTTTCTTTTCATTCTTTCTTTATAGAACAATAGATGGTAGTGTTTAATTTGCAGACGAGTTCTATCTGTATAAATTACGCCACCTTTAGTCTCATCTTTCATTCTGTTTTAGAGTTGATACAATAGTATCATATGTGGTCAAGGATATTAGTTCGATAAGCACTTCCCGGGCATACATATTATCTTCACAGGTTTTTCAAAATCTTATTTTCAAAACTGATTTTAATATTTTATTCTTCCAGATTTCTTGGTTATCACTAATGTCAATAACACTTATGGATATCCCTGTTAGTTATTTAAATATTCCATCCTGACACTTACAGTATGTAAGTTGGAGAGGGCCTACTGTACATATCAAGGGCCTAACTAACACTCTTTTCTTACATTCTTAAATTTCATGTAGGAAAATGAGATAGAGGTGCAGCAGTGATTTTATTATTTCTTTCTTAGGTTAAGTGATTAATTTTTCCTTTTCTAGATTCAGACAGTGAGATATAAATTAGTATACTTTACTACTTTACTTTTTTTAAGCATCTAGTTCATTCCAAAATGAAAATTGTCCTATATTAGTATGACCTTTTGAGAGATCTCATAGCAGTGGTATTGATCAGTGGCACAAGTTTTAGAAATAATGCAGAGAAGCAGCCAGAATCTTAGCTGAAGTCTGTATAAATCTCATCTGTCTCTCTCAGTTGGAGCGCTGCTGATGTTGCAATACTTATGCAAAATGGGGAAGAACTTGGCTGCCTTCATATCTCTAAATTTAGTATGTGGGTGGGCTAGGACAGTGAACAGTTTATAACATCTCTGTGCAGCAAAGTTAATAAATCCATTTGGTATGTGAACCTCTGTAAACCTTTTGTCATCCATTAAAAATGTTGCCGTGCTGTTGACAGGAAGTGTCAGTAGCAAGAAAGACTGGAGGAAAACCTAGTACACTTACTTCCTGTAACATTAAAGCTGCTGTAATTATGGGTCATTTGCCTGGCTTCTTTGGTAATTAAGAGTTTTAATTGCTTCTAGTTCCAGGGAATTAGTTAAGCTTTTCATTATGCATATTGCCTTCCATAAGCATTGACTCCTCTCGTACAGTAAGCTTAGTGACATCATGGAAGTCAATTAGATCTTTCAAGGCAGAGCAGTGAAGTACATTTCTTTGTATGAGCTGGATTAGAAACGGTTTCTGAAAGGCCTTGATAATGCTGTTTTGTGCAGCATTTAAGTTTATTCTTCAAAAAGCAAAACCTGTCAGGATTTCATTTACTGTCAGAGTCCTCAGGGTCACAAAATAAGGTATTGTTAAGAACAAAACCTATAGGCAGAACCATGCTTTCATTCTAATAGGAGTTGTTCCAAGCTTTGCAGGATCATCTGGTTACATATTTGTAGTTAGTAACAGTGATAATGGTCAACATTTGAAAATATGACATTGTTCACACTGGAATTCAGTGACTATATAAAGGAAAGGAGCACAAAGGAGATTACTGTGATTCCGCTGGCTCACTAAAAATCATTACATTTTACTTTATTACATGCAAGGTAGAAAGCAGCTCTTACTTTCTCTTGGCAGACTCAAAGTGGTTGCTGACATGTTGACAAGCAAGAATCAATATTTTAAAAAGAAAGCAGAAAGAAAGGGTTTGTTCCTTCTTCCTCTTTCACAGTCTCTGATACACATGGGTATATATGGTGCAGGCATTTAATACATTTTGCAGAAATGTCTTCTTTGAACATCATAAAATTTTTGCAGGTTGCAGCTTGGTTCTCTTGGAGCACAGCCAGAACAGACAGACACTGGCCATCCCTCATCTTTCCTGGTTAAATAGTTGTGTGGTAGAGAGCCTAAAAGATATGGTGTGCTGTTGTATGTTGTCCCAATGTGTCATATCTGGATTCAGTCAAAAGTTAAACTAAGTTTAGCAAATCATTACTCTCACCCATTTGGTATTAGTTGCCACAGTCTATTGTGTTGTGAAGAAAAGGATAAGAAAATCCATCCTGGGTATGTAGGAAAGGATTTCGTAGATTAATAATGACTGTAGAGAAGGGCTTAATGAATGAGAGAGAAATTTGTGATAAGGCAGATTTGCACTGTCTGAAGGCTGTGGGGAAAATTGCACTAACCATCCCAATATCTGTGTTGAATTAATGAAATTACTTGTGGCAGTAATTTTGGTATTATTAGGAGTAGCAGTGCTGAAAATACTGATAATAAATGTAGTCTGAATTGCAGAAGTGGTAGAAACCATTTGTCAGCGTAGATCAGAATTTTTTGAATGTTTGGATTCCAAAGGTTGCTTTGGATTGTTTGTGACCAAAAATTCAAACTCAGGACTGGGTAATATCAGAAAGACATGCTTCAGGAAGATAAACATTCTGGAATGAACTCCAGAAGTATTCTCTTTTATTATATAAAAGTTCAGACTGGATGATTTTTTTTAAAATATATTTTTATTTATGTTATATATTTATTATTCAATATTTTGATGTTAAATTACAAAATTTACATAAATAATGTATTGACTATTGTTAACAACTTTGCTTCCAAACTGCAATCTTGAATGATAGTGACTGTTGTAAGACACAGAACTTTTACCTGACTAAACTGTCTCTTCTCTAAAAGTAACCTTCCGATATTATTGCTGATTTTCTTTTTCAACATTTCTCTAGAATAATTAAGCAAATAGAGCATGAATTCAACAGCACTCTTCTGACAAGTGATTTCCATCTTACTCTCCACTCATCCAAAGTCCTAATATTGACCTAGGTAGTGTAGTCTTCCCCCCTCTTGTGTATGTAGGAAATGCCACACCTGTGAGTGAAAGCACAGCTTTTGCCATTTTGCAGGTTGTAAAGTTGGTCTTGAACAGTTAAGTTGCCTGCTTATAAAGGTATTTAAGCACTTGCTTTACTCTACTTTCAGCTTGTGCTTAAACCCATCCCTGTAAAACAAATCACTTAAGAACATCTGGATAACCAGTTGCTGGGATTTAAGTATGTGTGTTGATGCTTTTTTGAATTAAAATGAATTTAAGGTTAATTACTATGCAGATGTTCAAATTGAGAGGTTTGCCCTTGTTCTAATTAGGGGTGTCTAAGCCAGGAATCGAATTTAGCTCTCATACTAGTTTTAGTCGGGATCATTTAAAAGATTAAAAGTTCATAGTAACATTATTCTTTAATTTTTCCCCCCTTGCTTCCTTGTTTCTCAGTGTCTTGTGTTTGAAGATGCACCACTTGGAGTCAAAGGAGCCCTGGCAGCAGGAATGCAAGTGGTTATGATTCCAGATGAAAAATTAAATCCAGATCTTAAAAAGGAGGCAACACTACTGCTGAACTCCATGGAGGATTTCAAACCAGAACTGTTTGGTTTACCAGCATATGATTAATGCCTAATGTCCGTGAACATGCACTTGATGGGAAATCGCGAAAGTGGAATGAAATTTTCTTATGGTCTTATGATTGTTTTGCATATTTTCCTCTCTTCCTCAAAACTAGAGCACAAAAATCCTGTTAACACCAAGTCTTCCAAACAGTAGGCTTCGAAAGTTGACTGGAATGTTTATGATTTGTCCTCATGATAAATGCTAAATTAAAGCAGCATTTCATTTTGTGAAGTGAATCCAGCCTTGTTCTCTGCACACCACAGAGTTTTCTGGTGTGGTGGGTTAACCCTGGCTGAATTCCAGGTGCCCACCAAAGCCACTCTATCACTCCCCTCCTCAGCTGGACAGGGGAGAGAAAATACAACAGAAGATTAATGGGTTGAGATAAGGACAGGGAGAGATCACTCACTAATTACTGTAATGGGAAAAACAGACTCAAGTTGGGAAAATTATTTTAATTTATTACCAATCAAATCAGAGTCAGATAATGAGAAATAAAACTAAATCTTAAAACACCTTTCTTCAACCTTCCCTTCTTTCTGGTCTTTACTCTCAATTTTCAATCTCTTCTCCCCCTTAGTGGTGCAGGGGGGCATGGGATGGGGTTTTCAGTCAGTCCATCACATGTTGTCTCTGCTGCTCCTTCCTCCTCAGGGGGAGGGCTCCTCAGACTCTTCCCGTGCTCCAGAGTGGGGTGCTTTCCATGGGGAGAAGTCCTCCACAAACCTCTCCAGCATGAGTCCTTCCCACAGGGCTGCAGTTCTGCACAAAGTGCTCCAGCATGTGTCCCTCCCACCGGGTGCAATCCTTCAGGAACAGACTTCTCCAGTGTGGGTCCCCCATGGGGTCACAAGTCCTGCCAGCAAGCCTGCTCCAGAGTGGGGTCTTTTCTCCATGGGCCCACAGGTCCTGCCAGGAGCCTGCTCCAGCACAGGCTTCCACCAGGGTCACAGCCTCTTCAGGTGCATCCACCTGCTCCGAGTAGGGTCCTCAACCAGCTGCAGGTGGAGATCTGCTCCATCATGAACCTCCATGGGCTGCAGGGGCACAGCCTGCCTCACCGTGGGCTTCACCAGGCCCTAAAGGGGAATCTCTGCTGTGGTGCTTGGAGCACCTCCTCCCCCTCCTTCTTCACTGACCTTGGTGCCTGCAGAGATGTTTCTCTCACATATTCTCACTGCACTCTCTGGCTAGAGTAGCCCAGTTTTCATTTTCCCCTGCTTAAATATGTTACCTCTGAGGCACTACCACCATTGGTGATGGGCTCAGCCTTGGCCAGCAGCAGGTCCATCTTGGAGCTGGTTGGCACTGGCTCTGTTCGACATAGGGGAAGCTTCTAGCAACTTCTCACAGAAGCCACCCCTGCACCCCCGCTCCCACCCTCCCTCCGCTACCAAAACCTTGCCAGGCAAACCCAATACATCTGGGAATATTGTGAAAATATTTAGATAATTCATTGTAACTGCATTGGAAACTTCTTGTTCTGTTTGCACTTGAATGACTTTCTGCTTAGATCTTAACCAGAAATCTGTTCTGGATTGGATTTATCCCATTACTTTTTTTTTTTTTTTTTTTTTTTTTTTTTTTTTATTCAATACAGTTATTGCTATCAACACGTTTATCCATTTCCTAATCCTGTACTTGCCCATCTATTCCCCTTCATATCGTGTTGTCATTTTTTTTTGCAGTTATTTGCAGGGGGTTTGTTATATTTTCTGTGTTTTCTTATTGTGTTTTCCTCTTGAGGGTTGAATGAGACAACTTCCAGAGGTCCTTTACAACCTCCATTATGCCATAATTCTGTCATTATTTTTTTTGGCATGGTGATCACCTGCTAGGAGCTATACAAGATTATGTGATCCTACAGTTTACCCAAAATACTTTACATTTTCCTTCTTTCATTTCCTTATATTCTTCTCATTTTCCATGTTGCCATGTAAACTTCCCTTTCATTCTTGTGAAATTAATCCACCCTGCCTCCCTGCTTCCAATTCTGATAAAGCTATGGCCTTAACTCCTTTGTATCCAAATAGCTTTCTGTAGGCTATCCTTACTTTTCCAATCTTGCCTCTTTCTTGAGCCCTTTTTTGCCAATTCCCTACAGAGAGTTTTGCTATCTATTCTTAAAATACAAAAATTGTAATTTTGATTTATATAAATACTTAAAATTTATTTTCCTGGCTACCACAATTTCCACAAAATGTTTATATTGTCATCTGTCACTCTTAATTCTGCCTGTTCCTGACATCTCCTCAGGACAAGGGTAAGGACCTCTTTAGAAAATGCTAAACATGTAGGCATATTTTGGTGTACACAAGTACATGTATGACATGGTGGAAAAAATGTCTTTTACTTTCTCTAAAGAAAAATATATTATGTAGGGTTTATGACTGTTTTATGAAATGAATGATTGTATTAGTCATTTAAAAAAATAAATTTCTAATTGAGTGTACATAAGGTACTCCAAAATCTTGGTAAAATATCAAAGTCCAAAAAGATAATGAGCATGAAATATGTCAAATAACAGAATTTCCATCTATTATGAGAAGACTTCTCTGACCTAATTTTTTTTTTTAATATCATCTTCTGAACTATGATCTTCCTCACAAAAATATCTTCTAGGTGTTTCTGGTGTTTAACAGTTTTAGGTTTAAGGTTTTTTCATCAGGAACAAAAATTAATTATTCATAGACCCTTCAATATTCAGGGTGAGTTTCCTTACAGTTATATTCCTCCTGGATTAAAAAAAAAACAAAACAAAAACAAAAACAAAAAAAAAAAAAAACAAAACAAAACAACAAAAAAAAACAAAAACAAACAAAAAAAAAAAACAACACCAAAATTTTACATCTTTTATGTAGACTTATTATTTTATGTTACTGTAGTCTGTTCATACCTCAAGAAATTAAGAAAATTTTATTCCATGTGGTCAGTTAAATATGACCTAGATGGTACCAGAAGTTTTTTAGTACATATAGTATAATGCTTTGCAGTTAAATGCTTTTCATCTAAGGATCTGGAAGCATATTTTGAAAAAAGGGTAAATATTGTTTCAGTGTAGGTATTTTGCATATTATGTTATTTCTTTAGGTCCATGGATATTGCAGTCATTAGCGTTTATACAGTGACAACAACACATCCCATCCAATAAGAATTCCATTTATGGACTTTCCAGACAAAGTAATAGAAATTTTGCTGTATAATTCCTCCTTTGGCTTATGTTACATAACATGAAGTGTTACTGTCGATCAATAATTCTGAGCTTTCAAGTGTAAAACAGATGCCTGTTGGGATCCCCTTCGTTCATAATTACTGAATTTCAACAGGAAAGTTACTAGGTAGAACAAGCTTTAATAAGCTGCAATTAGTAACTTTTCCAAAAGTTTTGCATATATTTAATTTAACTGGGGAGTTTACAAAAAGTAAAAATGAAGCACATCTCATTTACACTTTACATTGAAGGAACTGCCATCAAAGTCTTGAATTTTCTTTTTAAACTTTGTAGCATGTGCACCCACCCAACGAAGATGGGGCTTCCTGGCTGTTGAGGCGTAGTGGCTGCTGATTCTCTTTTTGCGCCCTTGTTCTCAGGTCTTTATGGTAGTTTGGGGCCTCAGCCAGTAAGAACTGGTACTGACCGCATGTCAAATTTGACTGGGGTATAAATGGAGGCCCATGGGGGAGCCACTTTGAGCTAGTCCCCTCTGGAGCAGCAAAGCTGTGGTTAAGGACTCTCCCCTTGGTGGAGATGCTGCCCAAAGAAACTCCTTGAGGTTGAGAGCACTCACTTTTCAGGTGAGTGATTGTGCATTTTGGTTTGTTATTAAATCCTAGGAATTTCTTGAATTGACTGCGTAGTAATAGTCTTCCTCTCATGGACATTTGGATCTGTCATTTATTAATGATTGCTGGAGTGCCAATTGATTGTACCTAAACTAAATTTCATTTTAAGCATGTCCTGTTTATTTTGAGAGCCTCCACAACAGAGATGTAGAGACGTTAATAAACATATCACTGACAAAATCAGAATTACTTTATCGTGACCACCATGATGAGATCAGGATATCCTGAAATTCTAGTTTAATAGCCTTATCTTTTGCTGAGAATTAGTAGTCAGAAAACTATTATTTCTTAACCCACCTGTAAACCCTAACCCATACAATTATTATTCCATGCATTTAGTATCCCACCTGACAGTTGTTAGTGAGATTATTGCCCTGAACTGAAAGCTGTGAACCTGAACCATATGGTATAATCTTCTCCTCCTTTTAGTAAAATTCTCTTTCATATACTCTACAGCTTGCTTTTGGCCACCTTCCTGGTCCTGTGCTGAACCATTTGACTGTTATTAAAGTAAGTATCAGTGTTGTGGTTAGCTTTTGTCTTAACTGAATGAGAAATCAAAAGAGCACACAAAATTAAATTCTTCATCTGTAGCAGGATGGCTGGGAAGAACTGAGAGTGCTGTACAGCTAGTGAATGATGAGGACGTCTTGACCTTGGTCAGCCAGAAGCCTTAGGAGCAGCAAACAGGAATGTAGAAAAACAGGATAAGGATGTTGTGCTTGTGCTTGTAAGAGCTAACTAACCAATAGGCTTAGGATAGCAGTAACTAACTTGTAGCCAATGAGTTGTCTGGTGTATTATGGACAGAGGGTAACGACCAATCAAATGTTAACAAGTATTGCTGGAGACTGTATAACTGTAGAAGAATTGTTGACAATAAACGACTTCGGCAATGACTTCAGCCATGACTTCGGCTTCAGCTTTGATTTCAACTCCGAACTCTTGACCTCTTACTTACACCCATCCAGAGTACCGTCTCTCAATCACTGTCATTCATCTATAGTAATCTTAAAAATCCTGTCATCTCCATCATATGAGAGGTAGATATTCATGTCAGCAGTAGATGACTGTAGCCTGTCTGATTAACCATATACCAAATAACAACATATGTTTGTATATATTACTTTGCCCACTTTTTGGTTGGATTTGTGGCTCTGTAGCTCGATCATCTCAACAACATCTGTTCAGAAAAGAAAAAAAAAAAAAAAGGGATTGAAATCTTGGATTCCTTCCCTTCCTTCCATCTGCTGCTTTCCAGATGAAGTCCTGTTCTCACTGAACTAAAAAAATCCATACCAGTTACTGGCTACAGATCATGAGGACATGTGAGCAATCAGGACATTTGCATGCTCCATCTGTGTTTGTATGAAGAGGACTCTAAAAAACTAATCCAAAAACTCTATCCTGTAACTCAGCAAGCAGACTTCAATCCCAAGAACTACTTATGCACATGCTTAATTTATTTTTATTAAGCATAGAAAGTAAGCACCAGCTTAATGTTAAGGACATGTTTAGTTTTATTTGGATTAATATAGAACATATGCCTCAGGCATATCCTGAGAAGAATTCCGGCCTCCATAAAATAAAGGCAAAACTTCATGACCAAGTTTTTACCATTGGAAAATAGGATAAATGCATCAAGATTGAGATAAATTCAGCCATGAAAGTATACAAAAAGAAAAAATAAAGAAAGGCAAACAGACAAGTTAGTAATGTATGAAGTGTTCTACTGGAACATAAACTCTTTTCTGCCTCAGAAGCGAATTAGGTTTTACATTTTACTGGAACTCCAATGGAATTAAAATTGGTAGAATTTCCAATTTGCAAAGATATAAACAGGAATTTCATCGAATATATGCAGGTGAAAATTCAATGCATTGGAACAGGATAAATTTCAAAATGCAGTCTTCTGTAAAGCTCGGCATTTGCCTTCTATAAATGAAGATCAGGAAAAGCTGAGATGTTCATTCCTCATTTGGATTAGATGTCTTTCTAAGGAATGCTATAGTTAAACCATAGGAACCTCTGCCCAGAATCAAGCTCATGTTGCATATATTCCAAAAACTGTCTTCAGCAGAAGCCAAGCTAAATAAATTAGAAAAAATTGCAAGAAACTTTACAGTAAGAAGAAGTTAAATTATTTTCCACTGCATTAAAATGTATCTGTATTTTTAACAATTAGAGAATGAAGCTAGAAATTTTCTGCTTTATTACTAGTTTTAGATATTGGTTATCCATACAGAAATCCTCATTGAGTTTTTTTATCTTGATAAATTTAGACACCAAAAACACTAGCTATCCACTAAATTCCACAATTCCACAGGCCATATGAAAAATTTATTTGTTTCTAATATTTTAATATTAGAATAGTATTAAACAAAAATTAAAATAAAAAAATATAAACTTTTATTTTCTATTTTTTTTCCATTTATTTGTGTCTACTTCTTTGTAACTTCACTGAAATTCCTGTGTGTTGATCCTGAGAGGGTTGAACAGTTTTTTTGCCAGATTAGTGGAAATAAATGGGAAGACTAGAATAGAGGAAAAAGAACTCTCTCAGAACACTTCTCTGTCCCAAGAGAAACATAGCTGTCATCAACACTTTATGTTAACCTTCCTTTTGGCTGACACTTCACAAATTTTGGGTCTAATCACCTTTTTAGAGTGGAGAACAGAAGGAGGATGCGAAGTCAAACTAAAGCTCAGTCCCAGAACTTCCAAGGGCTAAGGAGCCTACTCTGGAAGCTAGGCTCACTGAATGTGCTGGTGGCTGTGTCCGCACCAGGTAGCTCAGTGCAATAAAGAAAATATATTTTAGAGGGCATGGGTTAGCGTGAGAAAGGTTATTGGTCTCTTCTGTTCTTCAGCCCTTTGACCTATGGGCTCTAAGTCATCATATTCAAAATGTTAGGAGTTGGCTCACTCTAGAACTAAACACTCCAATGAAATGAAGGAAAAGGAAACAGAAGAGTCAAATCTTCCACTTCTCCTTAGCAAAAATGTAAAATCATAAATCAGTGTCTGTTCCACCGTAGATCTCCATGGGTGTCAGGGGGGACCACCCTACCATCTCCCCACAGGATTCAGGGGGGTCTCTGCTCCGGCACACCTCCCCCCTTCCTTTCTTCCTCCGTTCCTCCACTGACCTTGGTGTTCACGCAGCTGCAGCAACTCCTCCTCACCAGTCCCACTGCCCGTCACCACGTCCCTTCTTAAATACATTCTCACAGAGGCGCAGCTGATGGGCTCAGTTTCCAAACAGAAGTGGAGCTGACGTGGAGCTGGGGGAGCTTCGAGAAGCTTCTCACAGGGGGCCGCCCCGATAGCCCCCTCCCCTGCCACCAAAAAACCCCACCACTCACTCAAACCCAGGACAACATTACCAGAAATGCAAACAAGCTTCTGTGTGACATACGAGTACAGCTGGGGTTTTCATTGTTTACACCAGCTGCAGCTTCACCTTCTCTTTAGTTAGTCATCTGAGGCACAGCCAAGCACGGGACCATGGTAGTTAAGCTCAGGAAGGAGAAGGTATGTGCAGGGAAAGCAATGTTTTCATTTTTCAGAAATTTCTGAAAGTCATTCAGTAATATTGTACCTTGTGAAATGTCTTTTTGCTGTAGCAGAATGTAATTTCAGAAAACAGTAATTTTATCACATAGGAATGTTTCACACATTTAACCTACTGCAGAATATCCACAGGGATATCACAAGCCAGTTTTAAGTAGGGGGACCACAGTTTTCATTACAGTACTAAAAAAGGGGAAGGAATGGGGTACATAACATGGGGGAAAACAACTGTTAATCTTTGCTAAAATACCAGTTTGATTTAAAAACTGTAAAGACTGTGCGAACTGTATTGAATTATCTTATTACTGTGTCTTCATTGCTTGGATATTATCCAAAAGTGCTATATTTTGCCTGAAAAATGGGAAAGCTGATTAAGTCAAAATGGATTTCCTGGTGGCCTATGACTGCAGCCTTGTAAACTTATCGATTATGGCCCTCAACATTGTGCTTATTGATGGTGGCATATGAAAAATTGTAAAACCCATGGCATTCACTTTCTTCAGACCAAACACATTAGGAAAGTGACTTCATGTTTTTCAGTGCAATATGTGGCAGGAAAACATGGTGGATTTCTTCCCCCCTTTAATGCAAATCTTACTGTATGGAAATGTATTAATCATATAATTTCATCTTCTTGTATTTCCTTAGCCTATGTCATATAACTTTGGTTAGTAATGACTTTATCAAAATTACAGAGCACATACATTATAGAAATGTGTGATTGGAAATTAATCTATTTGTCTGGAGTGTACTAAACACGTTCCATGGCTATTTTAGCAAATTATTGTTATTTTTTTTGTATGGTTGAAGAAAGGTGGTTTGCAAAATAGGAAGGAAGGAAAGAAGGAAAGAATTGTACATTTAGTAGAGTGTATCTGTGAGTGATTACATACCAAGTATCTGAGATATCCTCTCACAAAGGTGATCAGGATCATCCATTAGGAACTATCATAGTTATTTGTTCTAGTCTTCTGATGATTTTTATTCCCTACATTCTTAGTTCAATAATTTACAAACCTTTCTGCTTACACCTTTCATTACATTAAGCCATCTGAAGCTGCTACCACAGTACTGGCCTTGTTGGTCTTTTTTACAAGTGTACTGGTTGGTTGGGTTGGGTTGGGTTTTTCATTTTTGATTGGTTGTTTTTTGTTTTATTTAATAAGAGCTAAGTAACTGCAGAACAGAGTAGTAACATCAGAGAAGTGCCAGTAAAATGTATTTTCTCAGACATGCTGTTTCTAAGCCCTGGTTAGGGGCAAGTGAACATCAGGACTAGACAAACCTCTGAATTCATGAGGGTTGGGTTTTACTGAATAGCTTCCAACACCGCTTTGCACTGAGTTTCTTTATAGCTAAATGTCCAATACACTTCATGCCGTGATTCTAGGCAAACTTCATCAACACTTAATTGATGTACAGGAACATGAACTGTAGAATTGTTCATACAGTTCTATAGAAAATTTTTAAATAATACTGCAGACTATGATGATTTATGACATATTGTGATACCATCTTCCTACCTGGTTTAGTGATAGTGATAAGACTAAAAGGGTGCAACACACTTTTCTTGTTTGACTGTGATGGCTAGAATGAAAGAAAGAGATCTCTCATGAGAGGTGCAGGTGATTGCAGCTCATAAAATCATCTGTTAAATGGGCTATACATCACACAAGTATATGCTGGCAATTTCCATTTAGCCCATCTCCCTCTTTCCCCTGTTACCTTCTTCTTCCCCTCCCCCTGCCACATATGAGCATTTGGGTTTAGCATGTGCTAAAAGTTAAATGCAAGGATTAAAATATGTTTTAAATTCCTAACAGTAGATCAATACATTTGACACGATTGAACAATATGGGTCATATGAATTCATCTTTGAAAGTAAGAAATCGTCAACGTATATGTGATTCTCATATTAATGATTAAATGCCATCATCCCTTCTGTGTTCCATAGCTGAGATGTCATTCTTGGTATAGCATTTGTCAGTTCTGGTATGTTTACATCAAAATTATTAAGATAAATGATGTCTTTAAATGTATGGATGTTCATCTGGATTGCCCTGATAATTAAAAACCCCTTCAACTATTCTCACCAAATTATTATTATTTTTCAATATTTGAGGTTTGTACCTGTATAAGAGTAAAAATGTATTGTTCTTATCTGTTTTATTCAGTAAGTCATCTCTTTGTAAGTAAAATGCCCAAAGAAATGTCTGATTAAATTTTAGACAAACCATCCAAAACTAAAGATTCCAAGATTTCCAAGTAACCACAGTTGTTTGCACTTATGCATTAGACAAAGACATTGTCTTTGATACCAGATTCTGACCGAAAAGGTACACAGGGAAAACACAAGCCATTTCAAACGTGAAAAGGGAAAAGTGCATTCTGCTAATTAAATTAAAAATGACCTGAGATTTATTTGCCAAAAGGTAAAATTTGTCATTGAGGGGTCTTTTGGGAAAACACCACCTAGATCTTTGTTTTACAGTGAATCTCATCCTCAGATTTCTCAGTTTACAGCCCAGCATGCTGGCATGGTTATACCTAGTGATCTGAACACAAAACACTTTTGATGTTGAAGATTAAAACTAATGCACTGGGACTGCTAGAAATACAAAGCTGACCCATTGCGTGGGCTACACTTGTCATGTGCAGTCGGGGTGACTAACTAGACCATCGTGTGCTCAAAGAGCTTCTACATGATAAAATAACTGCTATTAGATGTGTTATCAAAAAGGAGACAGGAAAAAGGTATCAACAACTATGAGTAAAATGTGCATACAATCAGTGATTGTCTGATCACTGCAGAGCAGACAGATGGCAATTCCCCTTCAGTATCAGTAACCACCTTCAGTGCACAGAGCTCCTTGTGCCAGAAAATCAGAACTGTCCGTGTATGCAAAATGCTCGAAGTAAGAATTATCACCATTACAGAGTCATACCCCTTTCTAAAGTCCAAAACACAGCTGTGAGGTCTTTGATTATAACTCACTAATGATGGCATGATACTTTTCCCCTCTTGTACTTGCAGGTTTTTTTGGAAATGCATGTAAACTAGTTGAGTTATTCAACTCCTTTAGTTGTCTGATTGCACAGCTGATTACAGATGTAAACAATCAGCAGACATGAGCTTTGCAGATGCAATTAATCACAAAACGCACACACAAAAATATAATTCTGCGTCATAAAAGTTAAAAACTTGTAAGATGAAGTGCAAACAGGGATTTGAAATAATGGGAAATTATTAGTCAGGCATTTGGATTTTTTAACAGGAAATTTGCTTTAATATTATATCATATGTCAAGTAAACAGTTTGTAATTAGTTTTTTTATAAGACCATTGCTGTCAGAAATATTGTAACCATAACTGCACAACTTAATGACCATTGAAAGGAAGATATCAAATTTACCCAAGTGCTGTATTTTACCCATATTCCAAATAATTTAATTTTTAAATTATAGCTGTAAATTTTACAAAGACAAACTTCTGCTTAAGATTAAAAACTAATATAAAATAAAGTTAAACCTGTAATAACAAGCAAATAATGGCTCCTAAATCTAGAATGCATATAAACCCCTAGCTGTCCATTCTCTTTACAAAGAAAAGAGACAGCTCTTTCATCCTTTTTTTCTTTATACTTCTTTCTTTTTTATCCTTCAGATATGGAGCTTAATTACCCAGGATTACTATGTGTACTCCCTCTGATCAATGCAATAAGAAGCTAGCATCTCAGAATAATAAAAAATATTAAAGACTGAGGAAAAAAAATAAATCACTTTGCCTACATAGAGCCAGGGCAACTGTAAGCAATGCAGTTAAACTGTCTTTCCACACTGTGGATAGAAGCAATGCATACTTCAGGTCTAGGTTGGAGGGAGAAGGCTTAACTTAACCATTGAGTGGATTTTGTTCTGACTGTTGATTCAGCTTCTTTTTCAGTTTTGCTCCAGTGCAAATGTGACCAACCACAATGTAAAGGTAATGGAATAATAAAATGAGATGAATGTGATTGCAAACCTTTAGTTGCTTAGTGAAATTAATGTTTCTGTGCCTTTCCTGTGTTGGTTGTGAGCTAATGTGACTGGGGACCTTCAGGAGGCCTCCTGAGAATGCTCCCATCGTGCCCATCATGGCAAAGGTGTTTCAGTACACTGTCTTAAATCATGGACCCAAACCTTCCAGGGTAGCAAATCAGCAAGGAGATGATGTGGCTAATTCTCTATTTGGGGCATGTGTTTGTGTTTGAACAAGGATTAAAATAAAATACAATGAATTCACAATGATTATTATTGGACAAAGTAGAAAGTTTCCTTCGGTATTTCTGCTTTCTTTTGGAAAACATCCAGATAGTATAGTCCCATCACAGCTGTTGAAAAATTTCCATTACAAAAGTTACTCTGAAGGATGTTAAGCTCTTTCTCCCTCTCACCTGAATATACCACCAGCATGTCTATGTAATTTGCATCAAAGATTTATAAACAGAATTGTCAGAGGAGTTCTCTACACTGTCAAGGTTGATTTTCAAATGTATGGAAACATGGAGGATATAGAAATATCTGGGAAAAAAATGAATGTTGTTCCAATATTTTTAAAAGAATAAATAGAATAACCTATTTAGTTAAAAGCGGTTGTCACCTTAAAATCAGTCTGATGAAATAAAATGAAACACCTAATATGGTACTCAGTTTATAAAGAATTAAAAGAGAGCAGTTTAATTAATGCAAATCAACACAGGTTTCTAGACACCAGATCTTGTCAAAGTAACTTGAGGGCTTTTTTGACATGGACAAATTTGCCTTATAGAGGTACTGTTGCTACAATATTCTTGGGTTTCTATTCTGATGTGATATGGCACGGTATCTGGATAAATAATGTGAAACTAAAAAAAAAATATGCATGCTATATATAAAAATCTATTAAAAGTTATCTAAATTTAGTGTAATTATAAGCAGGACTTGTTAAGTGGCTACGGAGGTTGATTCACAGGGATCAGTTTTGGCTCTAACCTATTTAATAAAGTTATGAATGTCTTGGGAGTAAATAATTACTGATACAAACTTCAAATGATGCACAAATTACAGAAGGAGGGAACAAGAAGGTGGAGGCAGAAGAATGACTTGATGCTGGTCAAGAAACTCTTCACACGTTACTAACTGTGTTTCTCAGCAAAGTGTTTATGGATGCAGCCTGTTCCCACAGGATAGAGAACTCTGTTCTGGTAAACCATGGCTCCAAAACCACTTGGGATCACGCTGGATGTGTCCACAGGAAATGAGCCTCTGGTGAAGAAGCAGACGTATCGGTTAGGAGTTGTCAAATCTTGCAGTGGGGTGGCAGCTGCAGCTGCATGCCCCCAGCTCCAACCTGCAGTGAGGCTGAGCATGTGTTCCCGCAGAGCGCAGGTACACACCACATACATTGTTCAGTATGGTATAGTTCACTAAATAGCCAGCTCCACAGGTAACAGACAGTCACACGGAGAACTTGCACAAGCACTGGCAGCACCAGGGGACTCATCCTGCCTCCCTCTCTGCCTGAGCAGGGTGGAGATTGGCTACTGAGAATATATATATGTACACATGTGCAATGTGGATCCCTCCAGCAACTGGGTGCAGCCAGCCAGTCTGCCCAGAACAGTTTTTACCCCACAACTGAAAAATATCTGCTCTCTGGGACCCAGCAACCTGTTAATTTTCAAGCTAGAATCTATCCCTATATGTGCCCCCATT
The DNA here is from genome assembly GCF_018691265.1 of Tyto alba. Lineage (NCBI taxonomy): Eukaryota > Metazoa > Chordata > Aves > Strigiformes > Tytonidae > Tyto > Tyto alba. The sequence goes on along the minus strand of NW_024881276.1, from coordinate 6,808,223 downwards.
TCCAGCAGAGGCATCCTTGGCCCCAGGGGCCAAAAGGCACTTGTTGTGCTGTCTTCCCCCATCCAGAAGGGCATCCGCGCTTGCGGGGGTCCCTTGTGCACCCCTGCCTTGCAAGAGAGGCAGAGCTTCCATGAGCAGAAAGGCTGAAACCAGACTGGTGCATGTGCCTGGAGAGATGTCAAGCAGGAGCAGAGAGTAGCCTCTGGGTTCGGTACTGGTGCCACCACTACAAGAAAGGAAACTTTGAGAAGTTGTTCAATATAGTAGGTTTTTTGTAAGCTAGAAGTATTAAATTTGAATCTAGATAAATTAAGATTAGAAAGTAGGTATGTTTGGAACAGGATGTTAGTACTAGGACAACTTGACAACCAATGTATTGAATTCACTATTTCTTGAAATACTGAAATCAGAACTATAAAATTTGGTTTCATTTTGGTTTTGGTTTAAATTTATGTTTAATTCATGCAAGACCTAATTCAGGGAAATATTTCCTTGTCTGTCAAGGAGTAGGTCAGATCTGAATATCATAATAATTTTATTTTGTCTTATAATATATGAAAATGGGATTTAGGAACTGTTAAGTCTGTGCTGAAAAATGTTCTCAGCCTTTCATTCTGTTGAAAGATCTTCTTATGGCATGTTCAGGTCTGCTAAGTGAAGCTTTTTTCACTAGCAAAAAACAGCCAGGCATAATTTTTCATACATTTTTAGTACCAGCTATATGAATTAGTCTCAAAAGCAATTCAGAAATTTTTAAAAAGAATTGTATAGCTAGCTGGACAACCATCATTCTTTATGGGCATTGGAGACAAATGACTGCATTGTGAAATTTTCACTGTAAAATACAATCTCACTTTTCCAAATTAAATTCAGCTTTAAATCTCTTCAGGTGGAAAGGTGTAATATGTAAAACATAGTATCTCAGGAAATGCCTTGACAATGAATTTTCATGGGTTTGGGTTTTGCTGGGTTTCTTTGTCCAAATAGGAATTTCAGAGATGCTCCTGCTCACAAGAATGCTGAGAACAGTGGTGGCAATATAGCCATCAACTTTGCCTCCCTCAGGAAAGACAAACCATCACTTTTTCGGTTCAGAGAAAGAAACAGCAAGGTAAATGAAAGGGTCACCCCATAGAGATCTCATGCAAGCACTGACAAAAAAGCTCTATAAAAATATTAATCCTTTTGCAGTTCCTTTTAATAGGATACTAACAAAAACTGAGAAACACGACAAGGGGAAGGGGAGGTAAGGTTTCCAGGGATAATTTCCTTATTTTCATTAAAAAAACCTCTCCCAAGCATTTTCTTTAGTTCTATGAAAGTAAATATAACTTAAAAAATGCATTAAGTGGTCATACCAGAGTTAATAAGAAGGCAAAAATATTTTGTCTAACTCATCTGTAATGATACTTAAAAGTTTGATGAATGAGGAATACTGTTTCCAGACTATCAAATTCACCAGGTCAGATTCAAATTAATCAGCTTAATATATCATTATATTAAATAGTTCATAATTCAACATAAGAAATATTATGTATGTACTCAGGGAAAAAAGAGAGTTTGTGACCTCTGGAAGAAGGGGCAGGTCACTAAGGAGGACTACAAGGATGTTGTGTGATTATGCAGGGTGAAAATTAGAAGGGTGAAAGCCCAGCTAGAATTTAATCTGGTTACTGCTGTAAGAGACAAAAAAAAAAAAAAAAGTTTCTGCAAATACATTAACAACAAAAGGAAGGCTAAGGATAATCTCCATCCTTTATTGGATGTTGGGAGAAACATAGTGACAAAAGACAAGGAAAAGGCTGAAATACTTAATGCCTTCTTTGCCTCAGTCTTTCACAGCAAGACCAGTTGTCCTACAGGTACCCAGCCCCCTGAGCTGGAAGACGGAGATGGGGAGCAAAATGAAGTCCCAATAATCCAAGGGGAAATGGTTATTGACCTGCTGCACCACTTATACACACATAAGTGTATGGGACCAGATGGGATCCACCCGAAGGTACTGAGGGAGCTGGTGAAAGTGCTCACCAAGATACTTTCAATCATTTATCATCAGTCCGGTCTAACCGGTGAGGTCCCAGTTGACAAAGTTAACAAATGTGACACCCACCTACAAGAAGAGCTGGAAGGAGGATCAGGGAAATTACAGACCGGTCAGTCTGACCTCGGTGCCAGGGAAGGTTATGGAGCAGATCATCTGGAGTGCCATCTTTTCCAACCTAAATGATTCTATGATTCTATGTATATATGTGTACATTATATGCATGTATGTTTTCATAATATACCTATTTTTGCATTTTTTTTTTTTTGTAAGCAAAAGAATAAATTTAACATTCCAAAGTAAACATTTCCTTCCACCTGATTTTGAGTGCTAGAGACATTGACTTGAAAGAATGGAAAAAATATAGAGGGAAAAACAAATTGTCTAGCAGAATACCTCTAGACTGTTAGACCAAAATAACCTTTTGATATAAAAGACATCTCCCTCCCCACCTCCTACAGATCTGAAAGATTTTAAGAGAATCACCTCTACTAACTTATTTGTGCTACAGTAACATTTCTCTTTTATTCCATCATGCATATATTATGTCCTTGAGTATGTACCTGCCTCATGTATTTTAATCTGTATATTGTGCTAGTAGTGTAGCAGAGATTTCCATAAAAAGTGTCATACTCCTCCACAGGGCTATGGACTCCAAAATATTCTGCTGAGGGATTTTTCTCCTCATTTTGATAAAATAGAAAGTATTATTTCTGCCCTCACAAGTAGAAACAGAAAATGTAAAGTTCTCTAGTGGATCTTCTTAGATGTACAGTTTTTAAGGTGTTTGAATTTGCAGTTTAATTTTTTATACATCCAAGACAGTTACAGCGTCTTCATTGTTGGCAGCTCCTTAAGCTGAGACATCTGAGATCTGAAGCTGTGTGTTGAGAATCATGCAAGTTACTCTGCACAGGCGTGAGGACCCAGGCCATACCTTTGCTCAGTAGGAGCTTTATCAACTCACTGATCTGGGTTTATTTCCTTCTGCTGTAAAATATATCTCTTTAGAGGCTTTTAATACTCATAATCATAGCATCAATTTGGCAGCAAATGTCCTTGTTATTCCTTTTCCCTACAAATATGTTTGCTTATGCTCTTAGAACATTCTAGCGGCATCACTGCTAGCTTCACCCTTGCTGCTGAAGGATATAAATCCTGATACCTAGGCTATAACTAAACCTTCAGTTAATTCTCTATTAGTTAGAAGTGATTTAAATAATTTTATCAGATCCTTATTGCACATTTCCTAAGTAAACATACTCCCCTTTATTGGACTAATATTAATTTTTTAGAAGTGTAGAAAGAGGAAAACAAAGATCAATGGTATCATTAAAAGATACAGCAGCTGGTATAGCGTTCGTAATTATGTACTCTCTAAATGACTTGGAAAGAGCATTCTAAATTTTGATTATTTTTTGTCCAGACAACCATACAGGTACTTTATGAAAGAAACAATGCAGATTTACAATCAAATATACTTTACTGTAATTATATGAGCTTAAGCTTATAGTAACCTGCCCACTAAGCATTTAATTATTCAATGTGTTCTTAGAAAAGAGTTGAAGATGTAGACATTTGAAAAAGAAAAAAAAAAAACTACTGTGAAACTTTTTCAATAATGTAAAAAAGATAAACCAGGGTTTGAGGTTTTCTTAAGATAAAAATTTACTCTTAGAATTTGCATAAAAAACTTAACTAATGCATGAAAAGTTTAAAAAATAATTTGGCTGGAAAGATAAATTAGTTTTTCAATACGCCCAAGCTTAGAGAAGTAAAAAAAAATATAAATCTAAAATAAATAATAAGAGCATATTGAAGTTGGAAAAGATCTGGGGAAATATATACTTCAATGCATAAAAGGGATGACTTCTGTTCATAGTTCTTGCTAGCAAAATGCCTTGTTTGTGAGACAGGTCAGGATACACGCCTTTGTATATATACTGCTTGCCTTTAATGATAGTCTCTTTGTTTTCATGGTCTTTTTCCCCTTCATCACATGCCTACAGCTAAAGTCAGGCATTGAACAAATGTGCAGCTCCATAGACTAGCCCATAATATCTTGTATCCTTAACTTTGTGCATTTTATACATTTGTGAAGACAGTAGTTACTAATCAGCTAAGACGAGAATCCTTCTCAATACACAGTTAATTCTTTTTGACCTGAAAATTAATCCAACTGATTCATCTGAGAAACTCATGCCTGCTAAAGGTTTTGTACCTGTCAGTTTCCAGGCACTACTTGGGCTATTTTGTTGGGATAATCTGTGGATGAGGAGGTAGGGCTTCCTCTGAGGTTAGAACATGCCATTCCTAAGGGAGGTGTTTTTAATGTATGCTTTTGGAAATATCTCTCTTCCATAAAGACAGATGTTCCCCTTGTCACTTCTTAGAGGAAACAATTCATCTCCAGCTTTGTCTTTACTTTGCAGGAACAATGATTCAAGAAGGCAGCGGAAGTGTAAATTATGATACATCCACTGATGTAGTCCTAGTAACTGGACTGCTCTATCTTGGCCTACATCAGCGGTGCATGAGATTTGCAAATTTTTCACCAAGTGATTAACAGTAACATTGTAACTAAGCTGACAAAAACTCTCATATGTATTAGATTTTTAATCAATGAGAAGAATTGAAGGAAATGAGCCATCACACTTTGGAAGTTCAGAGCAGTATCCTCCATGTATCTTAACACTGGGGCTCATTTTAGTCTGCAAAACATGCACAAGAAGCACATTCCATTGCTGGGAATGAGACAAAACACTGAAGTGTTGATACAATCTGAGTATGCCATACAGGATGTACAAACTTTGTATTTAAACAATTCACACTTAGGGAGTTAGGGCACACTTGTAAATTAGACTTATAAAGTATTCATCAGATTACTTTTGTGCATTGAACTGATGAATATGCATTATATGTTTGCTTTCCCTTCTACATCTCTCTCTCTCTCAGTCCTTCCACGCACAATTCACGCAAGCTTAGTCTCTCAAATTCAGTTCGAATCAGTGGACAAATCTGGAGATGATAAGAAGGCTGAAAACTACATTTCCATGTATTCCTGTGATTTCAGTATATGCCTGTGACTCTGAAGGTTCAAAAATATAGTTGTTTATGAACTTCATACATCCACAATGGCACTGTTGTGATTTGCACTAGCTGATGATAATGTCCTTGTGAGTTTGCCTTACAAAGAGCAGTGCAGACAGACTGAAAGGACTAAAAGATTTCAAATTACAGAAGTTTAAAATAGTTATAGATTTGCTCTTATGACCATGAAGTTAAAAAAGTAAAATACAAACGGAAGTATGTGTATTTTTTCTGGCATGTGTTTTTTTCTCTCATCTCCTATTTTCAAATCCTCTCTGGAAAATGTTTGGCAGATTTCACAACAAAGGACAGATAAACTTGAAGATGGTTCCTCCCACTCTGTTTCAGAGACCTTCTTTCTTTGACAGAGAATTTAGGGAATCAAGATAATTGTTTCCACTCAAGAGATTCTAATCCAATTTAAGAAGAAAAATTGAGTGGAGTGTGGGAGTTTAAAGTGGAACAAAAAGGTTATCTTATATATTGTGACCAGGACTGAAATGAAAAAAATAGTACATTATGCTTACTGTGCTTATGTTGATTTGATTATCCAAAGAAACCTATGTTTTAGGTCTAGTCAGTAACTACAATTTTGACATGAGGTTTACCCATAAATATATCTTTTAAAAGGAAAAACAAAATTGCTGATTGAGATAGCTACACATATTTATAAAACAAGATGCATTTCCAATATATTCTCTTTAGAAATTGCCACTTTCCTGTCCATTACATGTATGCATCACATGCATGTGCCTGTGTCACGGAAGCAAAAACACCACTGTCCTACATACAAGAAGTATTACAGTTATGATAACTGATAGCAAACATGCATACATTTCTGTTTAAGGGAAATAGAGAGATACAACTGAATTAAACATTGCTGGCATGTAAAACAAAAGCACAATATTACTAAAAACTGCAGTGTTATTACAAAAATCACGGAAGATAAAATTCTCACTGGAGACATAAAACACACTGTCTATAAAGCAATGTATGGTCAGGCACTGAATATTGACATCTCAATCTGAGAAGCAGGGAAAAAATATGTAAGGGTAAATAAGTATGTATTTTACTAAACAGTAAGGAACACAACAGATTTTTGCATTAGCCCACATGTTGTAAAAGAAGTGTGAATCTAGTGAAGATTATCTCCATTGGGAATGAAAAGAAAGCAAAACAAAACCAAACCCACCTTTAAAGGAGTCAAAAGTAGCTCTTGTTCACTGTACACCTGTGATAAGAGCTCTATTAGATGAAATAAATTACGTGTTACCAAGAGAATGTCTTCTTCCTCTGAAGTCATAGGGGACATTTCGGTTCTGCTTGTGTGCTTGTATGGATGAGAGAAAGAGGGTGGGCATGACTCATCCTGACAAACAAAACCTATTCCCAGAGTAAATGTGCAGACCCTAAAAATATCAAGGCAAACAAACAAATCGTGTAAGAGAGAAAAAGGAGAAAATATCTCACATAAATAAAGGAGGTGAAAGAACAGATACCCATCTGAGATGTCAGTTAAATATAAAATAATGCATTGGCATGCAAGCAGGGAAAAGCACTCATTGAGAGCTTAATGTCTTATGCCATTAATGTCATGTATGCATAAGTTGTCTCTTACAATATTGCTTCTAAAAATATCACATTTTCATCTTCCACAATTTACAAAAAGAAATGTTCTTCACAACCATTAGACTCATCTCATTTTTGTGATAGATTCATAGTTGATATAAACCACTGTGACTTCATCCGTGCCAATGGAGCTATTTTATATTAATTTAAGCTCTTAATCTTTTCCTTAGATCTTCTGCACAACATGGAATTTTGTGCAATTAACAAACTTATTGAACATAAAAAGTTTTTAGTATTCATTAAAAGACAGATAATATTCAAAACAAACGAACTTTCACAATCACAATATCTAAACACATTTCTATTTTACACTTGTATGACCACCTGTGGAAAAGGTCCTCCCTCACATCTCTCTGTGGTATGACTCCATCAGGCAAAGTATTACAATATCTATTTTTCATCCGAGAACATTCCTTGGTTCTTAGACTGGCCAGAGGATCATTAGTGGGGAGAAAAATTCATCTGTCACAGACATAATGTAGTATTTATGCCTCATAAATCCTTGATTAGTTTAGAAGACCCAAAATCCTCTAGGGACCATAACAAATTCAAAAGCTGTTCCTAAATGATAGAGTAGATTCTTGAGCTTCTGATCTGCCTAGCTACTAAGTAATAATAATAATAAAAAAAAATACAGACAGACAACAGTTTGTTATATGGAATATATATTTGCCTACTCAACATCAGGGCTGGCACGCACCCAAACTGCACATATAGTTTGCAAAACGTAATGCGCTAGATGTCAGTTGGTGCAAACTGTCATGATTCTGCCAAATCAGCATCTAGAGAGTCTAGTTGGTTGCTCTTATAGGATTTTGTGTGAGGACTAAGGTCTTGAAATCACTGAAAAATAGTGATATTTTTTTGAGATTAAGATAAGGGATCTTCATCTTTCTCTTGTGTTTCAGCAGTGTTGCAGAACATTAGAAAATGGCTCTGACAGTAAGAGAATGGAGAATGTAGATAGGTAGAGACAATAGGCTCACAGATCACAGTTTATGCTTTTTTTTTTTTTTTTTTTTTTTTTTCTGCATTAATAGTGATGCTGATTTCTACTTTTTGGAGGCAACTAACATTTAGCAGCTTATAGGAAGATGGCCAAGGAATATTTCATTTTGATTTATTGTTTTAGAAGCAACATCTTGCTATACAAATCTGGTTTGGGTCTCAAGAGTATGAGAGTAGTACTAAGTGAAAATATTAATTAGGCTCCTAGTGGCCACTTAACATAGCAATCCTCAAAGAGCAGTACTTGATGTGTCACAAGGAGTTGCACCATCTCACAGTGGTACCATTCCTCTGAGATTTTGAGCAGCAAAATTGTATTAGAAGATGGCTAAAAATATGTTAGTCTTCCAATATTAATTTTCCATGTAAGCAGTTGCTGTAGTTACCATAGGAATGTTATATAATTGCATATTGATGGTGGGGTGGCTTATGTGATTTTTGAGTAGGAAGAAGTCAACATTATAAAGTATTCAGAGATCTTTTGGCAGACAAAGAAATTTTTCAAGCATGATATGGAACTGCTTGGAACAGAAGAGAAATGGTTAGAAATAGTTTCAAAATTTAGTTATTGCACAGGTAAATGTAATGCACAATCCCCATATGGTAATGCATAATCTTTTCTCCTGAAAAAAATAAATAAGCACCTTCCTATACTTGCATCTAATCATGACAGGCAACCATGGGAGTGCTGTTATGTTCACATCATGGAGACTATACTGTAGTTTTTTGGCATGTAAGTCATGCAGTCAAGCTGTCCTAGGTTGTTTGTGAAACGTTGTGAAGGTAGAAACGTGACCAATTTTGCAGATTTTAGAATGCACTAAAAGATTGGGGATATGAATGCAACATTACCTTTTTAACAAAATACCATGAAAACAGGGTCAAGCAGTAAATGCTTGCTGACCAGCATACAGGAGGGTTCTGAAATTCAGTTACTGGGATAGAATTCCAAAACTACGGACCCAGCTTCAGGTCCTGCTGTGAACCTCCTTTCTATCTGGTGTGAATACTGAAAATCCATGACTTCTGAATTTTGTGATGATGGAAACACGCGTTTGCAGAGGGACAGGGATGTACCTCTGCTTCTGCAACAGGACGTACGGAAATCTGAGCCAAAAGAAAGGAATGATCAATGCCAGACCACGAAGGATGAGAAAAGTTGAAGGAAAATTAGATAAGTGGCTCATTTTCCTAGCGACTATATTTGTATTAATATCAAAGAAGCTGGTCGCATCCTGTTCTGTGGCCCTGGAGCAACAGAGTTTATGTCTGTGTGACTAAACTCTTGTCTTTCCACAGGGTCTGTGGCTTGAACACTGGGGAGTGTCTCTAGTTTGTGCTCTCTCCTGAACAGGGAGAGGGTTATTTGGCACAAGCCACAGCCATGCCCAAAAGTAAGCTAGCCTCTGGATGGGAGGGATTCTTACATGTCTGTACTGCAGACCATGCCCCAGCCAGTCTTAATTTACTAGTATAAGTGTAACTAGCAAAGAACTGTGGTGACGATGTGTATTTGTGATTAGGTCTTTGTGTCTCAGTTCTTCATGTCAGAGCAGATGCTGACATGATGGGCTGACTGCAGCTTGGTATTGCCAACATCAGCTCCACCTGTTGAACATTTTCAGTGGACCCTGCTTTTGGGCCAGGGAATGGACTAGATGACATCCAAATATCTTTTATTTACATGTTTTCTACAAATCCAAATAAACCACTGCTCCTGCCTGTGACAGCTTGAGTGGATCCTGAGCAATGTCTTAGTTCTCTGCACAGCTGCGTATGGTGTGACAGGACGTAGAAACACAATAAGCAACTTGAGAAGTTTTGCTGCCAGGAAGGACCATGGCCTCCTTGTTCTTTTGGGCATCCCCTCTTCCCTACCACCACCTTCACAGGCTGTTTTCCATTGCCATTGCTTCTTTGTTACCTCAGCACACTGGACCCACCAGACCCCCAGATAAAAAGCAGATGATAAGACTTATGGTGACTGAAAGCTTGGTTTTCAGGTTCAATGCTGCATTCACTTGCTGTATAACAAAAAGTCTCCTTCCTCCCTCACATTCCCAGAAGAATTTTGGATGGAAAGTTATTGAGAGATAATCAGTATGCCACCACTTTCTCAGCTTGGCTTTTCTGACTGGAACAACCAATTTTGACTGCAAACAGAATTGCAATGCCAGAGTTAACGTTGCCTGTGCCGCCAGCTTAATAAATAGAGCAAAGAAACCCTGGCACAGTGCACAGCACAGGACTGGAGCGAAGTTGCTGGTAGCTAACGTCTCCAGTAATGGAAAATGCACAGACGATTTCTGGGTCTGTGGGTTTTTCCACTGGTTTGATTCCAGATGCTGGAATCCCAAAGATGATGCATGCAAGATCTCAATGGCTTTGTGATTAAAAATGTGTGGATTTTTATGATATTAGCTTCCAGTAGATATCCTGTCTCACAATTTCTTACGGGTCATGTTTGTTTTAGATGGCATCTGTTGGATCTGTTTATCCATGCCTTGTATTCTAAATTGTAGTATTTTGCAGAACCATCCATATAGAATAAGAGCTGTAGCCCAGGAAAGTCAATGTGGAAACAATGAAAGTAAAATCACCTTTGAAAGATAAAAATGTCCAGTTTTTAATACTTTGGGCAGTAAAACTGATGGTTACATAAGGTCTGAAATTTGTCTCTTGAGTCTTCTTAAAAAAGTATCCATATTCTTTTAGTGTATATATATTTTTAAATGAACTTCTCTGAAAATGCAAGAGAATAAAATATATCTAACTATTTTATTATTTCATTGCTTTGAAATAGCGTTTTTAAAGTACCAAAAAAGTAAAAAAAACCCAAACCAACAATACCTCCACAACAGAGTTACATTGTGCGGTTCTCTTATTTGAACCTATGAGCAATTCAGAAGTCTTCGGTGTTTCACCTGATTTATGGCTGACACATTTTAATGTCCACTTTCAGGTGAAAAAATGATTTGGAACTTTGTCATACGAGAAACATCGATACTAGGAGCGAGTATGGGATATATGATGTAAATGAAGAAGATCATGTCCTGTAAAAATTTCCATCTATTTGTTTCTTTTGCTGTCTTTCAAGCTCTAAAGTTGACTGTTGATAAAATGACTGAAATGTAAATAAATAATTTCACTTGCATGCAAAATATGACTCTGCATCAGTAGTAGGAGAGCTTGGTGCAGTATACCAGTACACTTTGCAGGCAGAAAACCGAAAATTACAAGCCTGAGATTTCAGAAGTTTATAATTAGTTTTTAAACTCTCAGAATAAAATATATTCACAAATCATTCACAATTTCAATTACTTGTATGGAAAAAAATTACTTGCAAAGTGACATGGAGTTTTTTTATTGTTGAGACCTTTCTTCTGCATTCAAATATAATTCAATATTTGCTATCTGTAAGCAAATCCTAAAATTAATCCTAAAAGTATCTGTATTGGAATTGTTTTTTTTTTTGTTTGTTTGTTTTTTTTTAATTAGTGAAGATAAAATGTGTAAGGGTTGAAGGGTTGTGTGATGAATTAAAATTAAAAGCTGAATATTAAATTCTAAATTTATTGTATTATTCTGCTATGCAATCTGATATTTTTCTACAACACAGATGAATTTTCGATTCTCTTGGAAAAGACAGATAATTAACAGGAAAATAAAAATCCTAGAAAATGACCATAGCTATCTCCATGCCCTGGAGACAAATTGCAGAACACAGAGACCTTCATCAGAAATTCAGTTATTTGAAATGCATAGAGATATTGATCAACATAATTTATTAGTGATATCTGCTTTTTATCAATTGTTTATGTAATATGATAGATACATATAGGGGCTTTACTGAGAACTAACTTTGTTACCTCTCTGATTGTCCAAATTATACTGGGTATTTGTGATGTTAGGACAGCCCATAAAAGACAGATTATTAAGTACTTATGGAAAAAACAGATCAGAGTAATTGACAGCAACTCACCCTTTTGCTAACAAAGACATGAAGGAGGCTGAAATGGACTCTGTTTAAAAAATAAAATAAATAAATAGAAGTGAGAGTTTCTTTGGCAGGCAAGAAGCTTCCTGACAAATCAGTAAGCAGGAATGTGTATAACATACCCACAGTGTATTAGTCCATTGAATCAGTTTGTAATGTTCAGGCATACTCTTGCATCTCTGGGTGAATAAACATCAAATTATTACTCTATTTTTTTAAATCCTCAACTATGTTTTTAAGTCACATGTGACAATAATATTTTTCACATGGCTACATTCTTCTCTTAATCAACTCTGACTTTTTCTAAGACATTCTGTCTTCCTTCATATGCCTAAAAACTTCAGAAACCAGATGTAAATTACATTTTTAAGTAGTAAACCATACCAAAAAGATTTCAAAACTCAAAGAAGGGGGTGGGAGAAATGCCAACTCCTACTGGACCAAGCATACATGTTATTGAAAAATTTAGGTGCATCGTCCACATGTGTCTTTGAAGGACATAGGACTGATGTATAGGTATTGATATTTTTATTAAATGAGAATGATTATTTTGAAGCAAAACATTTGGTAATATTTAGATTTTTTTTTTGAACAGTCATAATTTCTTGGTTTTGTTTGTTTCTTTTAAAGTATTTAAATACAACTACTCTGGCAGAATTTTAAACAGCTACATCACTTTAGCTTTATATACATATAGAAAAAAAATAATTCTTATTTCCCTCCCTTCTACTAAAAGATAATTCAATTTTCCTCACTTGTTAGTTACTAGTAGAATGAGGAAATAACAGATAAAATAAGATTTTCTCTATGCAAATGAACAGATGTTATTCTTAAAAGCATTATGAAGTTTTGCATTTCTCATTGAAACAGAAAATTAGTGGGAAAATTGATTAAAACAAAAAAGAAATGTTGCCACAGACTTCTAAAATAAAACAAACCAGTGGAAAATCACATTAAAATTCTGGTTAGAGACTGCCTAGGGGAAGAGAAAAATTCCAAGAAATGTTTGAGAGATGACAGTCTTCACCCTGCACAGCATCTGAGAAAGACACAGTCCTTGACTTGGGTGATTTACAAGCTCGCTATGGGGAACAAACAGGGTTATAATGGAAGATGACTTGCTGATAATATTTAATTGAGGTTCAGCCAACAGACAGTTACTCTTTTCTGTGAATACAGGCAACAAGATGAATGAGAATGAATGGAGATCCATCATTAAAATAATGCTTCCCCTTTCTCTATGACAATTTTTAAAAAAACCCAAACATTGCAGCCAACTATTGTCTTCAGATTTGCTTATTTTATTTTGCTTTTTTATCTTGTTACCTTCAAGTATTTTGAAATAGTTTTTTCCCTTCCTGTTGCTTTTGGATTCCTGGAATATTTCCAATAAAAGTTTTCTCTTCTACTCTCATGCTAATTAATACATGGTAGATTACTATATTGTGCCGTGTTTATGCACATTACTGCTACTAACATTTTGCTACTTCTCTCAGTAATTACTATGAGAGGATGAAAGGAGACATTTTTCGCTAATGAATGCTCATACAGCACTTTGAACGTGTAAGGCCCTACAGAAAGATAAAGTGCAATGTTTCCAGTTCTTTCCCTCCAGCTTTAAATCCATGTTTGTCTGGTTTCATCTTTCCTCCTGTGGCTAAAACATTAGTTTACATATTGAATTTCAGTGATATTAAATCATAAAATTAAAATATTGAGAATATGGAAAGATTACAATTCGCATTTTCAGGATACACCTATATGAAAAAGCAGCAGTGGGACTGATGTGTTATTACACAGTTCCAGTTTATATTAAAATAGCTTGTGAGGGGAGCAACAGTGGTGATCTAATCCTAAAACTAGGTAGAAGAAATAAAACCCACAAGTCTTTTAAGTATAAGAAATAAAATCACAAGTAATTTACACAAAAATACAAAACAACAATTAAAAAAACACCAATATTTTTATTTATTTAATTAGGTTTAAATTATTGCCTAGATCTGAGCTCATATAATTTGATGATACTCTTCTGATATCAAACTAAATTGATGAACCCAGCTTGTATAGATGAAATGCTGTGCTCTTTTTCAGATGCCCGTGTGCATTTCTACATGACTTGTTTAAATGTGATGGGAAAAAGTGCAAGTTTTTCTGCAGAAAATACTTTTTCCAAAATTCAAAAGCAATTAGGATTTCTTGCTGATCAGATGACATTTCATGTTTCAGGGACTTCTGAGCACTTTTCTGGTTTAAAAATATACTAAACTTTTTACTCAACTTGGACACCCAAAAGTAGCTGTATGATTTTTTTTGGAGTTTCCTTCTCTTCTGCAGTTTATGGTAGTTGTCTAAGAGGATCTTGTTTCTTTAATTTTGTCTTACCTGTTTTTCTGCAGAATTGAACATTTAGGCTCTGTATACAGTTTCTTTTCCCAAACAATAAAAGTATGATGGATGTTAAAACACATGCACAGTTCCTTAATATATAATAATTGTGGCAAAATAAAAAGAAAGTTGGATCTGTAATAGGACAGAAACTTAAACAAGCAATTTTTTGTCTGAGAAAAAAAATAATAGAGGCTTTTTCAAGAAAATGTAGTTAAGTAAATCAGTTCAGTTTCTTATATTTTTATGCATTTTATTGCAAAATATGCAATATGAGCATCTCGGCAGTATGCACTTGTGAAAAACAAAACAGATTAAAAAAAAAATCTTATTCCATGTTCCAATAGAGTTATTTACAAGAAATTATTTATTCAGAAGTGGATTTTGGTACAGGAATATCTAATTCCTTATAGTTACACTTGCCAGTATATAGGGTAGAACATTTAAAGTACTCATAAATTAACATAGCCATAATAATATCTGTCAGCTTACCTTGTCTAGATTCAGATTTCTCTTGAACTCAAAATACTTGTGCATGTCTGTTTTCAGTATTGTTTCACTAACCTGTCTGAATGATGGTGTTCTCAGCAGTGTTCCATGTGACATAAGCATTCTGCTAAATTTATTGACATCCTGACTTTCCAAATACAGAGTTTTCTGTTCCTGACACAATGAAAAAACATTATTTTTTTACCCTGTAACATTTAGGTAACTCCTCAGTCTCACAGAATTCAACTCTACAGCTCCTCTGGACACTCAGCATGAGTAAGCTCTTAGAATATCCAGATCAGTTGGGATGCTTTAACCGCAGAACGTCTCTGTCATTTTTAATGCAGGAAAATTAAATTTAAATACAATATTCCACATGAGGTTTTAGTAGTTTTTTGTAAGAGGAGAAAGGAGAATTGGCACTGACTTCAGCTTATGCAATGTATAGCTGAATAGTTTAATTTATTTTCTCTGGTTTGGAAAGTTTGGGGAAAATATCACAGTTCAAATATCTATGGTCTTTTGGAATAAGTCAGCCTTATATATGTCATAAGAATAGACTGCAAACTCTCTAATTGCCATTGTATTATAACTGTATTGGAATCTAGCTAAAACAGCATTGTGATCTCAATAGGAAATATTTTCTAAGTATTAGTAAAGTAGCTAATCCATTTTTTCTTTTCTTTGATTCAGAGAAACTTGAAAAGAGGCAGCACCAACATTTTCTTGGGCAAAATAATAACTGTTTTTCTGAGCTAGCAAGATCAGCTGAGTTGTCTTAATTTATGACTAAGCTGATATAGGGAAGTTTTATTGCTCAATTCCTATTCAGTTCTGTCTAAGCAATGCATTAATGAACTGTTTCCAAAATTTACAGGTGGATATGACATGCTCTTTATCTGTGACCACAAAACTGCTCTTCTGCTTTATCTGCTTTATCTCTGCTCCTATGCTTTATCTCGGGGATCTTTCTAAGTCATTGACTTCTGCTGGACACTTGTGTTTGTAAGAACCTCTGTTTTCTTCCTAAAGATGGATTGTTTTAGTCCTTTCATTATGGAAGACTCATAGTTTCCTCTCTATCTGCATTTTCTTCCTGTGACTCTGATAGTTTCAGCATGACCGACCACTTAATTAAGAATTGCATGCAATTCTAAAGCTTCTTTGTTTCTTTCTTGGACATGTCCTTCAGATTTTGTTGATACCCTTCTGGCTACATGGTGTTCTGGCTACACAATTCCTCTTCGGGTAATGTTTTGAAGTCTGACATCTTTTGTTCTGTAGTTTTCATAGGGTTTCTAAATAGTTTTCTAGAGATTTTTCACTCAATCCTACATTATCTTTACATTAAGATTCACTGTAATACTTCTAATATACTAGTAACTAGTACGTTTTGACTCAATTTCTACAATTTATCTTTATCATCTCTATGCTTTATGTTAATATTTTTATTTAGAATCTTTCTACATATTAGTGATTACCAGTAGCTGATCTAGCAGTCACCTGGTTTAACGTATTGGCTTCATTATTACTGCTGCATCAAGAATAGCTAAGCAAGATAGGATGGATTTTCTACAAACCTCATAGCTCACAGATTGCTTGATAAACTGGATATGATGTTTTGAACATGAAAAATCATCATGGGCTTGTGGGAAAACCAACATCAAGCAGAAAAGTAAATTTTATCTGTTAAGTACAAGTCTTCCTAAACAAGAAAATCATAGGAAGAAAAAAAAAAAAAAACCAAAAACAAAAACAAAACACTCAAAAACCAAAACAAACACCCAACCCATACCTTAAAAAAAACAATTTGTCTCCTTGTTTTGAGACAATTTAAGTACAGCCAGGCTGTTCCTGACAGAAGCCTGTATAACTTCTTTTAGAGCTCAATATTATACTCTTTCTGCAGTCTATTAAAAAGCCTGTTCTGACTTTTAACCATCCTTCTACTTAGCAGTGTGTTTTCCTGATCTATCCAAAATTTTCTTTGCTGTAAATGAAGCTGAATACTTAATGTACTGCACTCAGGGGACATAAACAAAAATTGATCATGCTCATTAATTACGACCTTTTATATTGAAAAATTCAGTTGCAGTCTTTTCTAATCAGAGGCAAATTCCTTTAAACTGTCTTCACATTCAAATTTTCTAAATTTTTTAGTGATTTTTATGATCTCATTTTAATTCTAAATTTTTCCTAAGTGCCACTGTGAAATTAATGTATAATACCCAGCAGAGGCCCTTCCGCTGCCACTAGTGCTCATTAGCTATCTCTTAGTGCAGTCTTGCTCTCCTTTGCTTGTCTACCTCCCAAGGACTGTGTGTTTGTTATTATCACCAGTACCAGGACTTTACAACTGATGATCATGGCAAACTGCAGAGATCATTTTGAACTCTAAGGCTGTCTTCCAAAGGTCCTGAGTCCCCTTCCTGACCAATGTAATTTTAACATTTTGTCATCATTTTATTCCACTATCCTCGTTATTAATCAAAATATTAAGCACTACCAGGCCTAGATAAGAAAGTATATCCATAGTCCTACAGTAGCTGGATTCTGCTCTGCCACTTGGCTACTAATATTTACCACTATTACTAGATGCCATACTTGTTCTTAGATAACTTCATCTACTTTCCCCTTTCCTTATGAGAACACTATAATTATAACCAAAATGAAAAATATGCAACTTGAAGCTTTACTGCTTCTTTCCTTCCCCTTATTATAGAAGTGCACCGAATTGCTACACATTGCTTAGAAAATGACCTTTTATAACAATATCAATGAGGATCCTCCTTTTGCAGGCATCTGAGGTGTCACTTGGTCTTCATGAATTCTCAAAGACAAGCCATGATGTTCAGTGCTTGCTTTAAGTTTTCCTTAGACCACATTTCATCACGCAATATTCTTGCTGCTATATTAGGCAAAAGCCAGTAAAAAACAGTCTATACTCTTTTGCATTCTTCTGTAATACCTAAAAGGGAGAAAAAAAACCCCTTTCCAGCAGTAACAAACACCATTGAAAATTGCTATTATTACAATACTAGGTTGATATTAATTTGTGCAATGAGTATAACGAAAAGAACTTCCTGTTTAGAGGGAGGCAGTATCTTAGACTATTCACTAAAATATAGTCTTGTTGGATGGAGAGATGTCATTCTCATCTTCCATTATGATTTTCCTGAGACGGCCTCTGCAATTAGCTCAATAACTTCCCTGTCATCCTACTGATATGTAAGCAGAAACTGAATGCCACTGATGTTCCTTTGGACCTTCCCAGGTGTTAAGCAGTTAAACAGGTCTACATATACTGAGGAATTCTGTAATGATTTCTTCCAGACTTCTGGCAGATTCATGCGAGATTTATGAATGGGCATTGCCTGTAGGAACATGATAGGTACTTAAAAGCACTTCTAAAGTAATTTCTGAGATAGAGCTCTTTCCTATACTATGAATACCTGTCAAGGTTCCCACTCCATTAAGCAGTTAGAATAAGTCTGAATCACCAAGGTACCCTAAGGCACTCTTGTGATTAGAGTTTTGGGCTTGTTCTTAAAAAGTTTGTCTCATCATCATACTCTTCTTGAATGAGATGCTGATTTTTTTGGCAGATAGCTTCAACCGAGGCAGTGTCTTTTATCTCATTTTCTGACATACCAAACAGCCTCATGAAAGAAAACAGAAGCTGACTTTCAGGTGATAGTACTTAAAATGTATTTTAATATCAGATCATGACTAGAGGTAATGCTTAAAGATATTCCTTTTGTCAGGTTAGCTCCAGGCACTTTTCCAATACATTTTAAGAGGTGCCTTGTTCTGGGTAAACATTTTTTATGGCTTCATTTAAATTAGTCACCTGGGTCAAACCCTTTTACAACAATAAATATAGATACAGTTGTTGACTGTACAGGTAATAAGTGATTTACATGTCTTGGGGATACACTGATTTAGATGTCACTTAACAGACCTGAAGAAAGGTAGAAATTAAAACAATATAGACCATAAAAACATATAAACCAAATGTCTAGAGTTCCAATAACTGCCACTGAATAAAGGGATGCAAAATATGATCAGTTTAGAGAAGATATCTTTTTGCAGACACTGTGTGGGATCATAAATAACCATGTAAAAATGCAGAGTAATGCTGAATCAGCATACACGTTGTTACAATTACCCTGATGAAATAGCTTGAATCTTAGAATACAATTTTGATATTTGGTTATATGGGTGATATAGAGTTATAGTAGCTATGAGAACATAGGATATGTTAGGGTCTTAGAAATAAGTAACTAATATTGTGTTTGCCTTGATTAAGATGAAAATCATTATGTACTCTGAATTAAAACAATGGGTACTGGAAGAAACTGGCCTTGTTTTGGGAGATCAGCCAAAGGTTGAAATGAGCATGCGCAAGGATGAAGTTCAACCAGCAGACACAGTGAGGAAGACTATCAACAACCACCAGAGGACCCCTGTCCA
This sequence comes from Tyto alba, assembly GCF_018691265.1. Taxonomy (NCBI): domain Eukaryota; kingdom Metazoa; phylum Chordata; class Aves; order Strigiformes; family Tytonidae; genus Tyto; species Tyto alba. The sequence continues at coordinate 6,789,111 of NW_024881276.1, read as the reverse complement.
ACATAATCACGCATGTGTTAGATGTATTTGCATATGATAATGATTTACAGGAAATAACATGAATATGCTAATCATTACCCGCCCCTCTTTGATTTCAATATCAAGGATTACAATCAGTAAAGTTAACCAATGATTACTTTAGAATAAGAATATGGACAAGGTGTGGTAATTGATAAAACCAATCATTGTAAAAGTCAAATTAAGAAGCGAGAACTCTGTGCATTTTTATGTAAAAGAACTTATGTAACTATGACACTGCTGAAAAAGTGTATAAATATGTTGTACTTTGTATCTGTTGATGACCACATTTTTTGGTGGAGCTATCCCCCATGTTCCCCAACGCTAGAATAAAGAAATGCCTGCTTATCTACTTTGTATAGATGAGTTTTCTTCACAATTGCAATTGCTAACACCATGGTTAACAACCAAACATGGAAAAAAGGCTAGAATATGATGGGCTCTGGTGCATTATTCAGACTGTATTCAAAAATATTTATTTTCTACAGTTTATGAAGGTCGATGACTGTTCTGATGCCTGGCTGAGCTCAGCACATAGCTGACAAGGAGTTAATTGAAACTAAATCCAAGTAAGAAAGAGGTTATGCCTGCAGGCAGAAGAAAACCTCTAGGGAGCTTTCCATCATATTCGCTTCTTCATTTGAAGACATGTCGCACAAATCATCAAAACAGCCTTTAGTTTCTAGACACCCCTCTGAACCTGGACTTATAAATAGCAACCTATACATGAACACCAGGACTAAGAGATTTCTCACTTTTTGTTTGGTGATGAAATGACCTTAATCATGTATACCTTCCTTATCTCATGAATTAATTATCATGATAAAGCTTACTGAAGCCTGAACACAGTAAGTACCTACACCCACTGTTCAGCTCTTGGCACTAGCTCCTTATAGGAAGAACACTGAGTCACATTTAATGTTTCTTCCAGTATCTTCCAGTCTCCAACTGATCAGATCCAGGATTACACTGACCTTCAGAATATAACTACCTAACTCCATAAGAATGGAAGTGTCATCATAATTTTGGAGATTAGAATAGAACAGTGGATTTCACTGCTTGGAGAAACTGAAGACCATAAGATTCACCACTTTCTAGTCCAAATGCAAAGCCTGATACTTTTTGATTTCCAGTGATAAACCAAGTTGAAGCTACATAAATATTTAAGTAAAATTGACCTGAAAATATCAGATTTTATATGTGTTAATTTTATACAGGAAAATAATGATTATTTTTTTTTTCTCTCTGAAAAATTAGAATAACGACTACCGGTGATGTAAGTTAGGTTTGTGGTAAAAATTTCCAGTAAGACCTAAGAAGAATGAAAGATAAAAAAAATGCCATTTCAAGTTCACTCCAAGCTTTGTTTCTTGGCCATCAACTCATTTAAAAGCTAGTGATTTATGACACTTTTTTTCCCCCCCAGGCATTTCTAGCAAAAACAAAAGTTTATGTCCACGTAGTTAAATTTTAATACTATAGACCCCATGTCACACAAGAAATATGGAGTTGATCTCCCTTTCCATTTCCAACCAAGTGGTTATTCCATTAGAATGGGATATGGGAGGACCAGTACAAAGCCTACATTTCTGTCTTGTCTCTGAAGCTGCCTTCTTCCTTATAGGAACTACCAATTGTGTTGTAAGAGACAGTGAGTTGTTTGAATAGCTTATGCTGAAACTGATTTACTTAATATAAAATTTTTTATGGACTAATATTAAAAGAAATAATTGAGACAGTGAGAAAAATTGGTGAAAAAACCTCTTTTGAATTAGGTAAGTGGAGAAAATGAGACTAGATTGCTTAATTAGGTTTCCTAGGGATATGTCTGTTCATCAAAGTAATTTCACTTTTACAGAAATGAAAAACAATGTTTTGGAACTACCAAAATGAATTATTTCAATATTTAATTTTTTACTCTTATCTTTTAGTCATCCAAAACTATTGCTTGAATTCCTCATAATCAGCAGTGTTGTGCTTTGGTTTGGTTTGGTTTGTTTTTTTTAACCAGTTTTCCAGTGTAAGCTCTGTCAAAAAATAACTTGCTGATGACTACTCAAGGGGCTTCTGAGTCTCAGTTCTAATGGTTCTTCAGAGAGATCTTCAATGCTTCTTAGGTGAGGGCTTCCAGAATTCCACCCCAACCACTGTTTTCTATTGTGGAAGAGGTAAGTTAGTCTCCCTTGTATTATGATGTCAAGATCAGAAAAAGACAGCAAGAATTTGCTTCACTTATTTTTCAGCCACTTTCCTCCTCTGAAAAAATTAAGATCATAATGAGTAAATAGCCAGTTTTACTTAAAAAACACTGTCCAGACCATCATGTAACTTGATTTAGAGGCTTCAGGAACCTAAAATAGCTAAAGGTATATTTCAGTTTTATTTATTGCCTGTCTGCCCCCAAAGCAGAATTATTAAGGAAAGAATATCTCACAAGACCATCCACATACTTTCTCACATATCATGTGAGGCCATAAGGGAATAAGATGAGAGTTTGTGGTCATATTTTCACCAGCATCTTTTCAGAAACCTAAGGAAGTTAATGGACAGGGAAAGAAATGCCTGTTTCCCAGGTGTAAAGGAAGCTTAACTTAAAAGGGGGCAAAAAGAAATGCTTTTAACTTTATGTTCACTGGAATCTGTAGAAGTCTTGGAAATTCCTGTGAGTAAAACCCTGCTCTTGCCCCCAGAAGCAGAAGAGAGCTGTGGAAAGCATACCCAGGACATGAAGGCCCCAGTGCTCACTTCAACCACAAATAGTCAATTAATATTCTTGGCAGCAGTGTGACAGTTGTTCTCTCTTGTTAGCCTTTTAAACCAGCTTGTAGGCAGAAAAAAAGGAAAAAAAAACAAAAAAAAGAAAATAAGAAAAAGAAAAAAGAAATAGGTCTGAATCATTGCTAGAGACCAAAATTCCATCTTTCAAAGGAGAATGCCCTGGTATGGGAAAGGCATTGAATGCCATCAGCTTCAGGAAGAAGAGTTTTGTTAAAGTAATTTGTATGTAGTAGTTAGTGTTGTAAAGGTTAACCAGCTCCCCTTTAACCTCTCTCTCTAGCTATTGCAAGTCAGTGTTCAGGTCACCCGTTTCTATCTCAGTCTTGCTGAATCAGTGACCCACAAACCTAACACCTCCTTCAGGGTGAAAAATGCATGAGCTGCTCTTTAATGTATATCCTTAGGGTACATGCTTATTTTAAGTCTCTCTGCTGCCTATTAACATTAGCAAAGATTTCTATAGCTTTCCCCATTAAAAAAAAAAAAAAAAAAAGGAAGGGAAGAAGAAAAATTGGGCCACAGTGTAATGAAGGCTTTATTATCCTGACACAGCGAATCGTCCTTTTTGCTATTTGTCTTTAAAGAGTATAATCTTGTGCAAGTGAAAGCATACAGATAATTAGTGTAGCTTTAATAATGTTTTAATTTATTGAGAAGGTAAAATCTCACTGGATACTCTGGGAATGCCCATAACACACCCTGAATTTGAAATGTTTGGGACAGTTCTTGTGTTGGAATAGTTTACACTGATTTCATAATGCCAAGAATCCCAACCATTCTGTGATTTTTTTTTTTTAAGCTCACAATTTATTTTATGAATTGCCCTGTTTTAATTTCTTTAATATCCTACATGATTGTATGGTACTAGGAAGCATGCCAAACAACTTTCAAGTCAATTTTAGATGTTCTTCCTTGGAACTTACAATTTTCTGACGTTATCAGTCTATTTAGTGAATCTACTCTTCCATTCAGCGAATCATTCTTTTGAGTCATCATATCAAGTATATAACTGCAGTGAACAATCATTAAAGAATTCTGTGCAGTGCTTGAAGATGACTGTATGTCATTAAAGTCTTATATGTCCCCAGGTCCTGTCATTTTCAGGAGAGACTACTGCTGTTTCAAAGTCACCAATGTGTACTTTCTGCCTGACAATTCATATGGAGACACTCACACAGACAATAAAACTTTTTCTGAGAAAAAAACAAAAACAAAAAAAAAAAACCAAACAAAACCACACACACACACACACACACACACACAAAAAACAACAAAAAAAAGAGAGGAACAAAGGCTATGTCCAAATATCTTAAAATCCAAGTAGTTCTCAAAGCTTATTTCATTTTGACACAAAGAAAGGCATCATGCTAAGTCAACTGAAGTATAAGATTTACTGCTGCCATTTTCTGACAGCTACAGGTAGATAATACTGATCTATTTTAAACTTAGATCTTGTCCTGTTTATATTTGTTCATGTTAAAGGTCACAGCTGACTTACAGGTAGACCCTTTGGTTGCCAGAATTTAATAACTGAGAATGCTATTAAACACAGCATCAACAACTGAACTATTTGTGGTCAACTTTGTCACTCCCCTACTCCCTCTTCTGATATTCTCTGCCTCTTTAAGACAATATATTTTCATCCAGTTTTGAGGTAAAGTGTTTTTCAATTTGTTACAAATGTAGCAAATAATTTTAAAAGAGGAATTAATTGAGCATATTATAAACTGAAAATGGTATAAAAAATCATGACACAAAGGTGCTTAACCAAATGACATACAACTATTAGGTATTTAGTAAATTGAGAGCTTTCTACTTTGTAATTTAAACAGTTCCCAGGTGAAAAAAACTAGATTCTTAAATGAGTTTTAAATATCCAGGATTCATGGAGGACACCTTGTAAGTTAAAACCACTTTAAGACTTGCTTGGAGAACAGCATTTTTTTCTGATCTAAATCTCTTCTGGCAACTTCTGCAACCCATGACTTTATTAGTGTATAACATTTCCTGAAATGCTTCCTGCTTGATATATATGCATCTATTTATTGACCAGCAGTTCCTGAGATTCATCAAGGAGTGATGCATTAAAATGCAAGTTTTAAATTAAAATAAAAAATTTAGTAACTTACAAGTTCCTGCTACATCTGGATTCTTCATTGTCTATGTTGGAACCAATAGACAGGACAGAGTAGAAAAGATGTATGATTACAATTTCTTTTACAAAGGATAAACTTTTCTTTAAGCAAACAATGCCCCTAAAACTGCAGATCTGTCAGAAAATAAGGTTCATTGCTTTCTATATTGCCTGTAAAATGACAAGAGAATATCAAACAAATAGCAATAAATGTGAAAAAGTGCCACTCTGTTCTGTTCACCTAACTGGAGTGCCACAATAGCCTGCAGTATGTTTTAGCATCAGAATATACAAGTTTTATATTTGAGTAGAGGAGAAGCACCTTTGAACCAAAATATCTGTAGACCTACCTTAATTGCAAAAACAAGAAGAATGTTAGAGACTTTTAAAACATTTCAAATAAGTAGCTATTCCATTTGTCAGGCAGAGAGCAATTTATGACAAATGGAGGTCACAGAGCATATTTCTGAACCACATTTTGGAGCATATTGTAACAAAGGTCTCAGGCATCAGAAACCTCAATGGACATGGTAATTTCCTGTGCTGCCAGATGAAGCTCAGAAATACACTGAAACACATATCTGAAGAGAATAAGAAATCTAGAGAAAATAATAATGTAGGTCTAGGTCCTTGAAGGTGTTTTGGGTCTGCACTGCCCAATTCCTAGGTGTCTTGTTGCTACAAGGTATGTGCATTAACCAAGATTTTTCAGAAGGCAACTGCCTTAGGCAAGCCAGGGTTGAACTGCAGGGAAAGAACAGGTCTGTCATTTGTCTAGCTCTGGTTAGGCAGGAGTCCCTTGTTTTCACAATTACAGTGGAAAACTGTTATGGTTTAGATATATAACTTTTCTGGAGTAACACAATCAGATGTTCAGAAGTGTTTTAGGAAGACTCTACCTTTAGGTGTATTTCATACCTGCTATAGATTCAGGCCACTGGTAAGAGTGATTTGGAGGATTGTCTAAGCTTCAAGGTGAACTGAGCTCTGAACAGTTTACTGACTTGAAGTTTACTGACTGCATACGTCTGGCAGCAGAAGCAAGACTTTAAGCAGAAGTGGGTGGCACTGATTATAGGGACTGTAGTAGAAATTTAATATTTAGATAGACATATACCTGAGTATGTCTGAGATTTTAGCCCACAGGGATTATTTTTTCTAAGTTGGTGCTTTTTGACATGTCTAGTGCCTTGAGCGAGATTGCTGCAGATTTTGTGATATTGTTGCCTTATTCACTGAATATGTTGATTTATTTAATTTACTTAGGGAACAATCAAATATTTTATAGAGGAATTGGCTGCTTGTTTAACAGCCAGTTCTGCAGCCTCTATTGTAAAGGATGCACCTTTCATGAAATATATACTTAGCAAACCAAAACGGTCAAACCAATTTAGTATGCCAAAAGAATCCTTCTAATGGCACGTGTAAAAGGGAAGAGAAAAGGGAAGGGGAAGGGAAGGTGGGGAAGGGAAGGGAAGGCAAAGCAAGACAAGGCAAGGCAAGAGACAATTGTGGGTTTAAGTTGGCAATATCTTTAACACACTCAGTTTCATGCTTAGATACCTAAAAAGTGAGGGATTATAGCAGACATTTCTATACACTCTGGAGCGAATCCTATAACTTTCTGTCCTTTAGAATTATGTTTCAGAACTATACAGACAATTCCCATTGGATGACAAGC